>NW_022681461.1:13010287-14210287 GCF_009764315.1 Trachypithecus francoisi
TGAATGTTTTTCCTGTATTCCCTTTACCTCTACCCTCCCGTTAATAGCAAAGTTGTCTGTACTTTAGGTCTGCAAGCTCAGTCAGCATTACTCAAAATGAATTAACAGCTGCTCTGTCAGAGAAAAGGATATTTGTCAGAGGGCAAGCAATGAGGCCAGCAAACTCTGCTGTGAGCTGCCTTCCACCTCTGTAGGACTAGCCCAAGATTCACCAACAAGGTAGAAAATACCACTCTTCCCTTAGAGTAACATTCCTTTTAGCATCTTTTGGACTAAAAGGAAAAACATCTCAGTTTCTTTCCCTCTCTCCCTGTTATTCTGCCCCACTTTCTTCTTTCTCCTACTCTCTTTTCCAAAAATAAACTGCAAAGCACTTAGAGTTTCTTAGAGTTAGGCATAAGGTATAAATGGCTACTCTTTGGTTTTCCAGATTAATGTGAAAGTTTTTACTGTTTGCCTTCCAAATTTTTCCTGTGGGTACATTTTCCCATTTGAGATGCCTGTGAGAGCACATCAAACCATTCCAACAAGGCCATTTCTTCACTGGGATTCACAGCAGAGTAATTTAATTTTGTGAATACAGAATTATTTTTCTTAGGACAATGAATATCTGCTTTTTCTTTCCCCTGGTTTTCTTCTCCTTCTCCTTCTCCTTCTTGCCATATATGTTAGTGGCTTGGGGTTGTATCATATGCTGCTATTCAAGCACAAGGGTGATGATACAGACTTTCACTGAAATGATTTTTAATGCAATCAATCTCAGACTTGTGATTATGACATACCTGCTTCCTTGCCTCTCCTTTCCTATTAAAAATTAGTTCTCAAACATGCGTCTGCAATGCCCTGATGATTTGACTAATGAACCAACAGATACATGTAAAGTCAATTAAATCCACGACAGTTTATTTTTTGAATGATGGGCTAGGCAGTTAGATGATAAACTGAACTGTGAAAAGGGAAAATATGTTATTGTGTGGAACGTTATCAGACACTGCAAATCCACTTGTCTCTGAGCCAAGAAAGCATTGCAGCAAAGATACTCTCTTTAAATCTTTTAGGAAAAGTAGAGTAAGAGAACGTTTTCTACTCCAGTAAAGGATGACTTTGGGAAAGGACTGGTTAGCATGATACCAAGATTCAGGAAAATTCCAATCACTAATGGAGAATGAGCAACACATTTTCCCAACGTTTGTTGAAATTATTAAATAAGAAAGTTGCAATTCAAAGTAGATGTTTACTAGAAAATGGGGAACAAGGGATCAAAGAGGATGAGGAGATGTTGTCATGGAAACAGCCCTTTCCTAACATTTGCCTTTCAAGGACTTTTGAGGCTTTCATGTACATTGAATTTTTAATAATTTTCTAGATAAGTGACCCTATTTATGAACACTGTTCATAATTGAAGAAAGAGTGCTGTGTAGAATTTGGATTTCAATAACTGTAATTATAACTCTCAGTAATTTTCTTTGAAACAGAATTTTTGCTTCAATACTACTTAGGGATTGAGGAAAAAGGCAATTCTTTGAAGAAGACAGTTTATCAGCCATACCTTCATTTCAGAGAACAATAGCAAAGGGAGATGAGGAGGGCTGTGGAAACAATGTGGAACTGTGAAGATTTTTTGTGGCAATTCCAAGAGATTCTCAGGCCCCATGAATGAGCAGGCAGAAAGAAATGTTTCTCACCTGATTTCACAGCGAGAGTCATCCTTTTATGTTCCAAGGGGAATGGTTAGATACGTTCTCACAGGCATCTCAGATAGGAAGATGTACCCACAGGAAAAATTTGGAACACAGTGAAAACTTTTGCATTAGTCAAGAAAACCCAAGAATGGCCATTTGGAGGCAAACTCCATTTGGAGGCAGCTAATTAAAGTTTCTCTGTGTCCAACAGGAGGAGTCCACCATAGGGAGGTTAGAGCATTGGTCTCCAGGACCAGCCTATGTAGGGTCTGCTCCATCCTCATCTGCAGCTGAGGCCTGCCAGCTCACTGCCTCGGTATACTTCGGGCCCCGTCTTCATGGCCATTCTTACCTAATGTACGGATGCTTCGTTTTCTTCTGCACATGCTGTCACCTCCAACTTGAGGTGAACATGCTCAGTTTACAGAAGAGGCAGTTGATTGTGTTATTTACAAATATGCTCTCTGAAGTCACACTCCGTGGGTTCAAATCCTGACTCTACCTGTTACTAAATGACTTGGAGAAGTCACTTAACCACTTTGTGCTTTAGTTTCCTCATCTGTAAAACAGGAATAATAGCAACTTCTTCAAAGGGCTGTTGTGAGGAAGAAATGTGAATAAATATAAAGTTGTCTGTATATTTAATTGTTTGCCATTGATATTTTTCCAGCATCTTCTCAGAAATTATTTGGAGTTCACAAAAGTGTTCTGACTTGTATTTATGTATTCTGACTAACATAAATAACTTTATCCTTTATAACTTTCACATACAACAAGCCACTTCTTAAACATTGTTTTCATAATACAGCTGAAGTAGAATTGACATGATCAGAAAGTGTTGTGGATAGAAAAAAAGAATCGCGTAGGGAAAAGTAGAGATTTCACCCCAAACCATCTTTACCATAAATAAAGCCTAAACTTGTACACAGAGAAATGAAAAAGGCACTGCAGCAGAAGTGGAAAAGCGCAGCTGAGGTGCCCATTCAGGAAAAGGCTTGCCCTGCCGCTTGGTGGGGACTGGTAAGCTGACAGCCTTCAAGTGTCACCTCTGTCAGTGTTTGCTTCAGCATTCAGTCTAGGCCATGCTCTTCCCGGGTGATCCTCAGACGACTGTACAAGAAAGTGATACAGGGCTCAGTACAAGGGCCCAGCCTGGGTCCACTGGGCCTCTGGGCTCCAGTGCTTCCCCGGGGGTTGGGAGAGTCAGGTCTGCAGCAGGTGCGATGGCTTCCTCCATGGAGCACGCTTCCGCCCTTCACAGGTGTGACAGCCCATAAACCTTCTGCACTCCTGACTCTGTCCCAGTGTCTGCTTCACTGAAAACCCAAACTAGACTGTCCAACCTCTTCATTCGACTGCATTATAAGACACCTCAACTAGCCTAGCCCATGTGGAAAAATCCCCTAGAAGGAAATTTCCAGCATTTCATTTTTTAACACCTAAAATTTGCTCTGATTAAGAAAAGAATTGTGTTTGTTACAGAAAATTCAAACGTACGAGAAATTAATAAGGTAGAAAGCGAATATCGCCTGTGGTCCCAAATCTCTTAACCATTAGGTGCATAGCCCTCCACGTTTTCTGCATATCCATAGGCTTACATGTCTGGTTGTCATTACTTTGCAAAACAGCATCTACAAACAGTTCTGATTTACAACGGTTCAACTTCTGAATTTTTACTTCAACGGTGTGAAAGTGATATGCATTCAGTATGCTCTTTATCGCCTTGACTTCCATCCAGATGCACTTTTAACTTACAATATTTTCAAATTATGATGGGTTTATTGGGACATAACATGAAGGTAAGTCAAGGAGCGTCTGCATAGCCTTTCACAATTTGCACTGGTTGGGGGCTAAGGGAGGGATAGCATTAGAAGAAATACCTAATGTAGATGTCGGGTTGATGGGTGCAGCAAGCCACTCTGGCACGTGTATATCTATGTAATGAACCAGCACGTTCTGCACAGCTATCCCAGAACTTAAAGTATAATAAAAAAATACACACTAGATATTATTATCTATGTCCACACAGGTAGATATACTTCATTTAATTACCATTTCCATAGAGTTTCATTCTATAAAAATTCTATAAATCTTTTCACACAAATGGGCTTTCATATTCCCAGTTTTCCATGATCACAACAGAATTTTTACACTGTTTAGCTTTACATAACTAAAGGTTTGTGAAGGTGCATTATTTGAGTTTCACTTTAAATTATTTGCATTATCTATTGGGTATTTTGGGGAAAGGGTTATAAAATGGGATTCCAGGGACTGAACCTAGAATTTTATACCTTAGGTATTAAGGGTTTGAGTCATTTTCTGCTAAGTAGGGCTTTGCCCAAAGTGGCAAGGAGTTCATAAGCTCTATTAATCCTCTTTCCCTTATTTACCTTGTGATCCTATGTGCAAGTCAACTGAAGACTGGGCAGGACAAGGTTCAGTGCAAGGGGTGGGCGGTGATGGCTGCTAACTTGTAGGACCGACCGACCCAGTCACTGATCACATCAATGGTTCCTCCCTTATAGATCTTGTGGTCTCTGTTTTTACAAAGGTCTCCTATAAACACAGAGAGAGTATGCAGTAATATTCTAGATTCTATGGAGGATATAAGATGTTCAAATATAGCCTAACCTCTTTTTCTATTACAGAAAAGTAAGCTTTTGTTGTCTTTAAGAACTTCTGTTGTACAGGAACCTCTTTTTATCAAACTTTTTAAAAAGAAAACAATGACAAAAAGGTAAGGACATAAAAGCTATAAGCTTCAGCCAATGTTTGCATTACTGCCAACTGAATTTGTTTGGCCAGTGGATCAAACGCTTTTGCCAAGGTGAATTCACCCTGTCAGACATGCCCTGGTCTTAGAGACAGCTTAAGAGCTGCTGTACAATTCCTGTCAAGGCTACTGTAACAAAAATGTTCTTGGCTTGCCAATGTTGTCTGCATTTGTTTGGTTAAAGGGCCCAGAGAGCCCCTAGGAGGCAGCAGGAGAGGTCTCTCAG
Source organism: Trachypithecus francoisi (assembly GCF_009764315.1). Classification (NCBI taxonomy): domain Eukaryota; kingdom Metazoa; phylum Chordata; class Mammalia; order Primates; family Cercopithecidae; genus Trachypithecus; species Trachypithecus francoisi. Next base: position 13,014,969 of record NW_022681461.1, read on the forward strand.
GCAAGGTTGAAGGGCTAAGAAAGCAAACAGTGCACAAATGCCAATAAATGGAGACCAGGAATTGGATAGACTATACCCATCAGTGATTTACAGATAGCCTCATTTTCTTTATATAGCTCTTTGGAAATAGTGGGAAGCATCAAAACTATGCTTTTTAAAAAAATAAACCAGTATTTTTTCTTTCAGTTTTTTTTCTTTCCTAATTGACCCAGAAAAGCCAGTTATTTACTTCCTAAATTTTTCAATTTATGTATTTATGAAGTCAAACAGTTGAGATATAGACAAGGTGAAAAGCTACACCTAAAGGTGGTTCTCAGACTTTACCATATCAAGACCCACCCAAGAAGCTCACCAACATGGCAGACTCTTTGGTCCCCATGCCAGAATTCTGATTCAGTGCATCTAGGACAAAGCTCAGGAATCTGCATTTTAATAACTCCAAGTGATTCTTATAGGAGGGATAAAGAGAATACGCCTTGAAAAAGCTTGCAGGCTTGAAGCCTGCAAAACTCCTTTTTTTATTCCTAGTTTGTTAGGGAGTTTCAACACAGCTTTGGGCCAAGTCACATCCACTGTGTCCCAATTTCTGTCTATAAAATGGGGCTGATCATATATGCCACCTATCTCATTAGCATCACATGCAGACCATGAGATAATTCCTGCCAAGTAGTTTAACTTCCTCAGTAGAGAGGTGCTATATTTCAAGTATTATCCAGTATTTGTTTCAAGTATTGCAGTGACACTGGTTTCCAGAGGTCCATAAAAAGTGGTACCATTATTGGAAAAGGTGTTTTTTCAGCAGCTATAGGTGCATGCATACTAAACAACTTGCATACTAAAGGAGAATGGGTTTGTGCCTCAACTTGGACTTAAATCTCACTGACAGCATGACCAATGTCATTTTTCAACTACAGGCCACATTTTAACATTCTATGGTCTATCAGTCAGTGTTTTAACAGAGAAACAGAACCAGTAGGAGATATGTTTATATATAAAAACACATACATATATGTATACACATACATGTGTGTGTGTATACAGTCATGTGTCGCTTAACAACAGGGATACATTCTGAAAAATGCATCATTAGGCAGTTTTGTCTCTATGCAAACATCACTGAGTATACTTACACAAACCTAGACGGTATAGCCTACTACATACCTAGGCTATATGGTATACCCTGTTTTTCCCAGCATGTTACTCTACTGTATACAGTAGGCAATTATAACACAATGGTATTTGTGTATCCAAACATATCTAAACATAGAAAGGTATGGTAAAAATACAGTATTCTAATCTTATGGGACCACTGTCATAGATGTCAACTGAAACCTCAGTATGTGCCACATTACTGTATATTTGGAGGAAGGAGGGTGAGTTTGTGCAATTCATACATCTGCAGGGCAGTTTGGCAGGCTGGAAACTCTTGGGCAGGAACTCACTCTGTGGTCTAAAGGTGGAATTTCTTCTCCCTCAGAGAAACCATGTTTTCTTTTTTTTTTTTCTCCAAAGCTATTCAACTTACGGATAAGGCCCATCCATACTCAAGCACAATCTCTTAAGTTCAGTGATTGTAGATGGTAACCACTACATAATGCCTTCACAGGGAGACCTAGATTCCCGTTTGATTGAACAACTTTGTGTTATAGTCTATCTAAATTGACACATAAAACTAACCATCTCTTGTGATGAAATTAAAAGCAACAAAAAAATTAAAAATAAACAAAAATGAACAATCACCCATGGCTTCCTAATGTTTTTTGATGCTTGCCAAGTTAAGCTATTTATGAGTTGAAAACAAAGATCTATCCGGAGAACTTACTAATTGCATAGGTGAAGCAAAAACTGGTATGAATTTCATTATTTATCACTGTGTAGTTTGATAGGGCAAATAGGCTAATAATTCGATTTTTCATGGGCTTGAAACATTCTTATAACTATATTGTAGGCACAAGGATATCTAGAAACATGTCCTTTCTTTGTAAGATTTAGGTATTTTATAAGAAAATGCATGAAAGTTCTGAGCTTGAAGGAAACACCTGCTGTTTTGTGTGCTCCTAATATCCCTTCTTCTGGTAACACTGCCTAAATATACCCTATATTTGGTTAATCTCTCCTTCCAGCAGGGAGGCCTGGCCAATCAGAACAACTGTGTCCTGCTCCCCACAGGGATTGGGTCAGGATGGACAGATGACTCAGTCTGGGAATTCTTGCAGGAACCAGCAGAAAAGGGATGCTCTCTTTCAGCTGTGGTTGCAAAGGTGGTAGAAAAAACTCCTGGCATCGTTAGTGACTATCTTGCTGCAACAAGAAGAGGACCTGCCTAAGAAAGAAGAGCTGAGATTGAGAGACAGATTCTGAAGACATGGTTTTAGTGACTGAAAGCAGCCATTGTGAAGCCACGTGGATTTTTGGCTCTTTAACCATATTCCCTCTCTATGCTTAAACCAACTTGAGTTGTGTGTCTGTAACTTGGCACTCAAAATTTCTGACTACAGTAGGTACCAGTTCTCCACGTTTGCATATAGGAGAGTATTCACAATGAGTTTGTTCTGCAGGTAATTAAAAAGAGAAACATTTCTTCTGCCCCCCATCCTCGGGCTCATTGTTCCTGCTAGTATCATGATGTTCCCAGGAGTGCCATTCCCAAGGTGGGGCAGCCAAGGTCATCCCGGTTTTTACTGCTGAGAAAACTGGAGGCCTGTCTCAGAGGTCCCAATCCCTCCACCAGCTGGCGTCTCTCACAGGCAGTCACTTCCACAAGAGACTAAAGGAAAGAAGGCGGGTCCATATAGAAGCGACAACAATTGCTACAACTTAGATCAATCTCTGTGAACATCTAGACCTGTACCAGCTACCCCTAAGGTGACGTTAGAAGACAGGGAGAGGGGAAGATGGGAAGAATGGGAAGAAGAGGGAGAAAGGGAAATGAGGATGAAAATAAACTTTTAGTAAGTTCCTATTACGTGCCAGGCACTGTGACAAATACTTATCACACAGGTTATCTCATTGGATCCTCACCACATTCTACAAAGTTCTGTTAAGTATTTCTATGAGGCACTTGGTATCATCTTCATTTTGACCCATAAGAAAATAGTCCTATAGAGATCTAGTAACTTACCCAAAGTCACATACTTAGAGTGTCACTGGCAGAGCTGGAATTTAGAACGGATTGTCTGATTCTAACACCTCTGTGTGCGTGTCCCTGTCTTTGAAAATATCCTTATGAGAAACCCCAAAATACAGAAGAGACAAAAGAGGCATGGCCACCTGCCTATCCATTCCTTCCCAACTCCTTGGAAGACCCTACCACTTACCTTGGGAAATGTGGAACTCCAAGAGCACACTTAGAAAAACACAGACAGGAACGGTGGAAAAGCATCTTCACGACTGGGATTCAGCTCAGACATCAGGTTTTATTCTGTGATGGAAGGGAGTAAGAAAAATGAGACAAATAATTTCTTTTAAAAAAGGAGCTCCCATCCCTTGTAGTTCCAGTACCTACATAGAACCAGATATATTGCAGGTTCTGAAAGAGATATTTGTTGAGTGAATAAATAAATGAATAGCAACGAGTAATTAACTTGACTAGTTATAATAAAGGGGGAAAGTTTGGCTTCCTGATTCTATTTCTCCTTGCAATAATAATAATTTTCCTCCAAATTCTACATTGGATTATGTTCTCTAAAGCTGGGGCTTTAGTGAGAGTTTGTTGGAAGACTGCCTGATAAGACATGGTAGACACACTATCTACCACTTGATCTCTGGTCTTCATATTAGAAGCAAGGATGTGGAAGGCTTTTAAGATCACTAGGGGAATACAATGTGGGAGTGGAAGGAAATGTTGCATAAAAAGCAAGGTAAGGATGTAATGTACTTTCTTGCAATTCTAATGATGACATCTATCAACCTGTTAAGAGTTCCTGGATGCCATTCCAGCTTGCACAATTCAAAGAAAAATGTTTCAGAGTGGCATTCCATGAGTTTGAATGCCACAACAGGTCTGAAACCAGCATTTACCGAGTTCCTCACATGGGCCAGCCACTGAAGTGGACAGTTTTTGTTTCTGGTATCCATTTACATCTGCCTCCATCAAGGTAGGCATCCAGATTTTGCATCAAGGGAAACACTCTTCCCACTCTTAACTTTCTCCTCTTCAGGCAATATTGCCTCCACTCCTGACTCCAGGACACTACTTATGCCTGCCATACTGAAAGTGTATGACAAGCATTTTACATCTTCTCTCTTGCTTAACGTCCCTAACAACCCTGTAGGAAAATAATTACTATTGCAATTTTACAAATAAGAAAACCAAGGCTTGGAAATGTTACATTACTTGTCCAAAGAAACACAGATGGTGTCAACTCTAATTTTAAAGAATGAGGATAATTCTTAATAACCTTGACTATTCAAAATGTATGCACAAGTTGCTGTCAATAACTATTAAAAAGAAAGAGCTGTCTGGCATCTGAGGATGGATAACTTGACACTTTTACGTTTCCTCAATATAGTGTGTGGATGTATGTGTGTGTGCGCGCGCGCACGTTAGTTCATTTTCATGCTGCTGATTGATAAAAACATACCCAAGACTGGGTAATGTATAAAGAAAAGAGGTTTAATGGACTTACAGTTCCATGTGGCTAGGGAGGCTTCACAATCATGGCAGAAGGTGAAAGGCACGCCTTACATTGGCAGCAGGCAAGAGACACAATGAGAAACAAGCAGAAGGGGTTTCCCCTTATAAAACCATCAGATTTTGTGAGACTTATTCACTACCATGAGAATAGTATGGGGGAAACCGCCCCCATGACTCAATTATCTCCCACCAAGTCCCTCCCACAATACATGGGAATTATGGGAGCTACAATTCAAGATGAGATTTGGGTGGGGACACAGCCAAACTATATCTGTGTGTGTGTGTGTGTGTGTGTGTGTTCAATCAATGTCAACAGATGGTCTGGTGTACTGGTTAAGAGCTTGGACTCTGGAACCCACTCTCTGGTTCAAATTCCGTCTCTATCTAATACTAACTATATGTAACCTAACCTTGTAACTGTGGAACAGTTAATAATCATGTCTTTGTTTCCTCATCTGAAAATCGGAATGAGGACAGTGATGGCATTTGCCTCGTGGGACTATTGGATCAGCTGTGCTAACATAGGTAAAGTGCTTAGAAAGTATCCAGCATCTGGTCAGTGCTACCATTGCTATTAATGTATGTAATGTTCCCCATATATCCAAAAGCTAAAGATATGTATTACTTTTATGCCCTGTTTGTTCGTAGTGCCCCAAAAGGCATAATGAAGCAGATAATTGCCAATCATTTCTCCCCAAGCACAATCCTTCAATAAAGTCCCTGTCCTTGCTCAAGCTGGGAAACCATTTCAAGACTCACAGTGTATTGCCATTATTCAAACGTTAGAAATATTTTTCCAAGTGCAGTATCAGCTTCTAAGCAGGAGTTGTTTGGGAGCCAAGTCACGAGATACCATCACATCCATGTGGAGGAAGTGGCTTCATCCTGGCCCAGCGGGATCATGATAAGATCCTTCACTATCAGCAAGAAAAATTGCAAAGCCTTCAGTGTGACTGCCATCTCACTGCATTGTGCAATTTTTAAAATTCCACTCACTCTTAAATGTTCCCTTAGTTTCTATCCAGGGTTCACCTAGCAGAACTGGCTTGTCAACAGGAGAGGCCTGTTTGTTTTCCAAAAGCAAAGTGCACTTCTGTCCCAGAGCATCCATCTTGCCCTCACTATCCTCATCATCTTCATCCACATAGCCTCTCTCTCTGGAGAAAAAGAAATGGAGCCTGGCTTTTCAGCATCACGGAGACCCTTTTAGCATCCTGTGCTAATGCAAGGAATGGGCCTCACCGAATTCCCACTTTACCCAACATGAGATGGAGCAATCAGCAACCCAGCATTCTCTGATCAACACAGCAAAGGCACCTGGCAAAAGGAAGTTGGTGAGAAGTGAAAGCAACACAGAAAAAGTTAGAGGAAGTTCCCCTCTTCCTCTATCACAGCTTGGGAACACTGTTCAAGCAGTGTGAACATCCTCACCATTGTTCAAACAGGATTTCTCTGGTCTGTTTTGTGCTACACACAAAACAATTCAATTGTTAAGTAGGCTTTGATTCTTTCCAACTTATGCCGTGTAGTGTCCACTGGGAGTCACTTAGTATAGGATGGATCAGCTACAATTAGGCTTAGCTGCAAATGGTATAAAATCTAAATTAGCAGGTGTTTAAATTAGCTAAAAGGGCCAGCGCGATGGTTCATGCCTATAATCCCAGCACTTTGAGAGGCTGAGGCAGTTGGATCACTCGAGGTCAAGTTTGAGACCAGCCTGGCCAATGGGGCAAAAACCTGTCTCTACTAAAAATACAAACATTAGCGGGACATGGTGGCATGCGCCTGTAATCCCAGCTACCTGGGAAGCTGAGGCAGGAGAATCACTTGAACCTGGAAGGCAGAGGTTGTAGTGAGCTGAGGTCACACCACTGCACTCCAGCCTGGGCCAGATAGAGCAAGTCTCCGTGAGACTCTGTCTCAAAAATAATTAAATAAACTAAAAGTACTTTTTTTCTTGTCTAACAAAAGCAGTCCAGGACCTGTATTGCTTTCCACAGGAGAAGGATTTTGGCTCTTTCTGTCATTTTGCTTCATCGTGATTCACCTCATGGTCCAAGATGGCTGCTGGATCTCCAACCATCCTTTAAAGCTCGGCCAACTGGAAGGAGCTAAGCCAGAAGAAGAGACAAAGAATGCATGTGAGCTTCCTCACAAAGAAATTTTCTGGAGGCTCCCCTGTGTCCTCCGCTTAATCTTCTTTATTAACACAGAGTTGCCAGAGACTAATTAATAGATATCTGGTTCAATGGACCCCACACAGAAACACACACACATAATTATACTCTAGATCCTTGTTCCCACAGCAGAATAGGTAAGCATCCTCTCTTATTGAGAGTCCTGCCTTAGCCAAACGTCCTCTCTTATGGTGCTGGACATCACCCACACAGAGGCTGGCAGCCTTTAGAGCCTGTGTTAAGGCTAGCATTTTCTTTCTTTCTTTCTCTATCTCTCTTTTTAAACTGTAAAATATACTTGCTTGCATCTCAAAACAGACTTTGGATTATTAGAGAAACTTAGTTTGGGTATTCTCTTCTTGAGGCTATTGCCTTATCTTTCTAATATTAACAATAATAATTTTAATATTGCTATCATGACATCCTTGGAATAGTACCCTCATCATCTAGAAACCAGAAGAGGAGTACAAGATATTTAGACCCCAGTTCCCTGATATTGGCCCCAGCTGTCAGCCTCAGACTTGCCATAGAAAATCTAATGTCTCTGGTTCCTCATCTTTCCAAGTCTGCCAGTCTGGAAAGGAACGAGGAGCCCAGCACTCTCTAGCTTTCTTTATCACTCTTGAATCAAAAACAAGAATTCCAACTGTGTGGGTGGGCCTGGTGGACCCTCCACAGGGAGTGTTCAGCTGAAGGGTACTGTGTGGCGCATGTACAATGTTTAGGAGGACAGCCTTTATAGCCAGACAGGCTGTGTTCAGACCTCAGCTCTGCCATTCCCAGAATATGTGCTCTGGAATGCATTATTCTCTACCTACTCCCTGCCTCCAATAAGATTCAACATATGTGTAATATCCTCCATGGCACAGGTCATGTACAAGAAGAAATGATTCCATAGGTGTGAAATGCTTAGCAACAAGTACCCAGTAGATGATGATGTGGTTAGTAAATGCTAACGGTTATAATTCACTTACACATTAGAGGATGCCTTTGTACGAAAAAATGAGCTAGACTGTATTTTTGTCCTTTTAAGGATAATTAAAGAATTAACCCAACAAATATTTATTATAAATTACTATGGTTTTGCTCAGCAAAGCACCTCACCTATAGCTGTAAAAGAGAGAAAAAAAGAGAGGAAGAGTGGAAGGATAGGAGGAAGAGAGGGAGGAAGGGAGGCTGAGTGAGTGGAGGGGCAGGCAGAGCTTGTAGCAGATGGTCGCGGAGCATGTACCTGGGGACCTGAGGCCATCACTGAGAAAAAGGATACAAACCCTTTCCCGAATTTGTATGTATTTTTGATCCCTCAGGGAAGCTATTCTCTGCAACTAATGGCTGTGTATGCATCCAGGCAGGGAGCAGGTGTTAATCTACACAGACTAGTTAATGGCCATTAACAGCACTTAAAAATCCAATAAACGGAGAAGGACGTTCTAGCCATCCATACCAGGACCAGAATTCTGTGAGGCCCTTCCCACTGTGGTAGCGCTCATCACCACCATCATCATCATCGACAAGGATTTCTATTTAATAACCAATAGCACAAATATCTTCTGTCCAATGCTATGTGCTAGGCCCTGTGCCAGTACTGGAGATAAAAAGATTAATGAGATCTGATCACTGGGCCCAGAAGCCTACGGTGCAGAAGGCAAAGCTTTCTGGAACTGACCACAATATAGTGTGATGAGAACTATGTGAGGAAAATAAACTCAGTTCCGTGGGAGAATATGACTAATGGCCTGTTTTCTGCTTGAAATGGAACCTTTTTTAACATCAAGTATTGTTCAAGAGCAGAGGAAATTCACCAAACAAAACAGCCGTGGCAGCACAAAATAAATGAATATAACTAAGTGTAAAGTAACACGCCTCCTAAAAAATCTTATAAAACTTCACGAGAAATGGCAGACTGGAGTCATGAAGTATAAGCTTTTCCCCGGGCCTGGCTCCAAACACATAGTGGATCAAATAGAGCCATTTAAAAAAAAAACATTCTAAGCCGAATTCAAAATAAAGACATGAATATTTTCAGGTACCAGGAAGGAAAAGGAGAAATTAAAAGTTACAGAGTTATATCTTAGCGATGATGCTACGGCTTCCAAAGGACAGGTGTTGGGGAGATCAGATCAGATCTAGAAATTCTGATGCCCCTGAGGGAGAAGATACCTGCCCTGAGAAGACTGGAGGGACTATTTTCTTCAAGAAAAAGAGACTAGAAACAAACATTACAGACGTCCTACCAAGCAGCAAGGAAATATATCTGCCCTTGGCCTTGGATGCACAGGACTGAAAAACTGTCTGCATGTGTCATGAATTCTCTGCATGTGTCATGAAGTCAACCTTGGGCAAGTTGTCCTGAGCAAGTGAAATCCACAGAACTCCTGGTAAAACTAAGCAAAAACTACTCTGTAGGGATACTTTCTTATTCTGGGGATCCGAGAATCCCATAGGAAACAAAACAAAACAAAAACCACTGAAGATGACCCCACAGCCAAAATGGAAAAGCCATTAATAAGAAACTATCTTCCATGAGGGTGAGCCAGCAAATGCAACAATAGAATACCATAGGATGCCCCCAAAATATTGTACATGTCATCTTTATGTAGCTGAATAGCTACATCAGCAAACGTGCTGAGTATGGCCCAATACAGAAAGGCTCTCACTTGAAGACTACTACCACACCGGTGTTTGAATCTCAGCTTTCAGTAAATCACTCCTTCATATGAAACATTTCCTTCTTTCAACTGTCCTTTGAAATATGTAAATGCTCCTGGGAAAATTAATAAAAGTTAGCCTTTCTCAAATTTCAGTGTTTATTAGAATTATCTGTGGTGCTCCTTCAAAATGGGCCCTATCCCAGGAAATTCCAGTGTAAGCAGATTTAGGACAGAGACCAGGAATCTGTATATTTAATTAGTGTTGGTCAGGAGGGTTTACGGTGAAGGTGTTTTGTGCTGCTGAACGCGTAGTCTACTCTAGAAACCATTTGGGGCTGTGAATTAACTTGGTTGGGAACTTTTAATTAAGAACTCTATATTTTGGGATAGAATAATTTTATTTATATAGAGTTATATATAGTCCACAGATATTCTTCTGTATACACACTTTCTAAGTCATATTGGTTTTTTACCTTTTATTTAAAATTAGATTTTAGCATATTTGTATGGATATTGGTAGTAGAAGTGAAAAGAAAGAAGGAAGTGTGAAGGGAGCAGTTGCTAAGTCAAAAATTAAGTAGTAAAAAAGAGGAATTACATCTTTTTTATGTCTGCCTCAGATACAGCTTGGGTGTCAGAGACCTTTACTACTTATCAAATGGGCTCTTCCATATTTCCAAACCCCCATGGTAGGGACATATGACCAGTTTTGGTGAAAAGGAACAAAGCAGAAGTAATATCCATCACTTACAGAACTGCCCTTAAAAGCAGTGTGTAAAGGCAGAGCAAGATGGCCGAATAGGAACAGCTCCAGTCTCCAACTCCCAGCACAAGCGACACAGAAGACCGGTGATTTCTGCATTTTCAACTGAGGTACTCGGGTCATCTCACTAGGGAGTGCCGGACAATCTCGCTGGTGCAGCCCGACCAGCGAGAGCTGAAGCAGGGCGAGGCATTGCCTCACCTGGGAAGCACAAGGGGGAAGGGAATCCCTTTTCCTAGCCAGGGGAACTGAGACACACAACACCTGGAAAATCGGGTAATTCCCACCCCAATACTGCGCTTTAAGCAAACGGGCACACCAGGAGATTATACCCACACCTGGCCGGGAGGGTCCCACGGCCACGGAGCCTCCCTCATTGCTAGCACAGCAGTCTGCGATCTAACCGCAAGGCAGCAGCAAGGCTGGGGGAGGGGCGCCTGCCATTGCTGAGGCTTAAGTAGGTAAACAAAGCCGCTGGGAAGCTCGAACTGGGTGGAGCTCACAGCAGCTCAAGGAAACCTGCCTGTCTCTGTAGACTCCACCTCTGGGGACAGGGCACAGCTAAGAAACAACAGGGGAAGCAGCAGAGGCCCGTGCAGACCCGAACGACTCTGTCTGACAGCTTTGAAGAGAGCAGTGGATCTCCCAACACGGAGGTTGAGATCTGAGAACAGACAGACTGCCTACTCAAGTGGGTCCCTGACCCCTGAGTAGCCTAACTGGGAGACATCCCTCACTAGGGGCAGTCTGACACCCCACACCTCACAGGGTGGAGTACACCCCTGAGAGGTAGCTTCCAAAGTAAGAATCAGACAGGTACACTCGCTGTTCAGCAATATTCTATCTTCTGCAACCTCTGCTGCTGATACCCAGGCAAACAGGGTCTGGAGTGGACCTCAAGCAATCTCCAACAGACCTACAGCTGAAGGTCCTGACTATTAGAAGGAAAACTACCAAACAGGAAGAACACCTATACCAAAACCCCATCAGTACGTCACCACCATCAAAGACCAGAGGCAGATAAAACCACAAACATGGGGAAGAAGCAGGGCAGAAAAGCTGGAAATTCAAAAAATAAGAGCGCATCTCCCCCTGCAAAGGAGCACAGCTCATCGCCAGCAATGGATCAAAGCTGGTCAGAGAATGACTTTGATGAGATGAAAGAAGGCTTCAGTCCATCAGACTTCTCAGAGCTAAAGGAGGAACTACGTACCCAGTGCAAAGAAACTAAAAATCTTGAAAAAAGAGTGGAAGAATTGATAGCTAGAATAATTAATGCAGAGAAGGTCATAAATGAAATGACAGCGATGAAAACCATGACACAAGAAATACGTGACAAATCCACAAGCTTCAGTAACCGACTCGATCAACTGGAAGAAAGAGTATCAGCAATTGAGAATCAAATGAATGAAATGAAGCGAGAAGAGAAACCAAAAGAAAAAAGAAGAAAAAGAAATGAACAAAGCCTGCAAGAAGTATGGGATTATGTAAAACGACCAAATCTACGTCTGATTGGGGTGCCTGAAAGTGAGGGGGAAAATGGAACCAACTTGGAAAACACTCTTCAGGATATCATCCAGGAGAACTTCCCCAACCTAGTAGGGCAGGCCAACATTCAAATTCAGGAAATACAGAGAACACCACAAAGATACTCCTCAGAAGAGCAACTCCAAGACACATAATTGCCAGATTCACCAAAGTTGAAATGAAGGAAAAAATCTTAAGGGCAGCCAGAGAGAAAGGTCGGGTTACCCACAAAGGGAAGCCCATCAGAATAACAGCAGACCTCTCGTCAGAAACTCTACAAGCCAGAAGAGAGTGGGGGCCAATATTCAACGTTCTTAAAGAAAAGAATTTTCAACCCAGAATTTCATATCCAGCCAAACTAAGTTTCATCAGTGAAGGAGAAATAAAATCCTTTACAGATAAGCAAATGCTTAGAGATTTTGTCACCACCAGGCCTGCCTTACAAGAGACCCTGAAGGAAGCCCTAAACATGGAAAGGAACAACCGGTACCAGCCATTGCAAAAACATGCCAAAATGTTAAGACCATCGAGGCTAGGAAGAAACTGCATCAAATAACGAGCAAAATAACCAGTTAATATCATAATGGCAGGATCAAGTTCACACATAACAATATTAACCTTAAATGTTAATGGACTAAATGCTCCAATTAAAAGACACAGACTGGCAAACTGGATAAAGAGTCAAGACCCATCAGTCTGCTGTATTCAGGAGACCCATCTCACATGCAGAGACATACATAGGCTCAAAATAAAGGGATGGAGGAAGATCTACCAAGCAAATGGAGAACAAAAAAAAAAGCAGGGGTTGCAATCCTAGTCTCTGATAAAATAGACTTTAAACCATCAAAGATCAAAAGAGACAAAGAAGGCCATTACATAATGGTAAAGGGATCAATTCAACAGGAAGAGCTAACTCTCCTAAATATATATGCACCAATACAGGAGCACCCAGATTCATAAAGCAAGTCCTTAGAGACTTACAAAGAGACTTAGACTCCCATACAATAATAAGGGGAGACTTCAACACTCCACTGTCAACATTAGACAGATCAACGAGCCAGAAAGTTAACAAGGATATCCAGGAATTGAACTCATCTCTGCACCAAGCGGACCTAATAGACATCTATAGAACTCTCCACCCCAAATCAACAGAATATACATTCTTCTCAGCACCACATCGCACTTATTCCAAAATTGACCACATAATTGGAAGTAAAGCACCCCTTAGCAAATGTAAAAGAACAGAAATTATAACAAACTGTCTCTCAGACCACAGTGCAATCAAACTAGAACTCAGGATAAGAAACTCAATCAAAACCGCTCAACTACATGGAAACTGAACAACCTGCTCCTGAATGACTACTGGGTACATAACGAAATGAAGGCAGAAATAAAGATGTTCTTTGAAACCAATGAGAACAAAGATACAACATACCAGAATCTCTGGGACACATTTAAAGCAGTGTGTAGAGGGAAATTTATAGCACTAAATGCCCACAAGAGAAAGCTGGAAAGATCTAAATTGACACCCTAACATCACAATTAAAAGAACTGGAGAAGCAAGAGCAAACACATTCAAAAGCTAGCAGAAGGCAAGAAATAACTAAGATCAGAGTGGAACTGAAGGAGATAGAGACACAAAAAACCCTCCAAAAAATCAATGAATCCAGGAGTTGGTTTTTTGAAAAAATCAACAAAATTGACAGACCGCTAGCAAGACTAATAAAGAAGAAAAGAGAGAGGAATCAAATAGATGCAATAAAAAATGATAAAGGGGATATCACCACCGACCCCACAGAAATACAAACTACCATCAGAGAATACTATAAACACCTCTACGCAAATCAACTAGAAAAGCTAGAAGAAATGGATAATTTCCTGGACACTTACACTCTTCCAAGACTAAACCAGGAAGAAGTTGAATCCCTGAATAGACCAATAGCAGGCTCTGAAATTGAGGCAATAATTAATAGCCTACCAACCAAAAAAGTCCAGGACCAGATGGATTCACAGCTGAATTCTACCAGAGGTACAAAGAGGAGCTGGTACCATTCCTTCTGAAACTATTCCAATCAATTGAAAAAGAGGGAATCCTCCCTAACTCATTTTATGAGGCCAACATCATCCTGATACCAAAGCCTGGCAGAGACGCAACAAAAAAAGAATTTTAGACCAATATCCCTGATGAACATCGATGCAAAAATCCTCAATAAAATACTGGCAAACCAGATTCAGCAGCACATCAAAAAGCTTATCCACCATGATCAAGTGGGCTTCATCCCTGGGATGCAAGGCTGGTTCAACATTCGCAAATCAATAAACGTAATCCAGCATATAAACAGAACCAAAGATAAGAACCACATGATTATCTCAATAGATGCAGAAAAGGCTTTTGACAAAATTCAACAGCCCTTCATGCTAAAAACGCTCAAGAAATTCGGTATTGATGGAAGTACCTCAAAATAATAAGAGCTATTTATGACAAACCCACAGCCAATATCATACTGAATGGGCAAAAACTGGAAAAATTCCCTTTGAAAACTGGCACAAGACAGGGATGCCCTCTCTCACCACTCCTATTCAACATAGTGTTGGAAGTTCTGGCTAGGGCAATCAGGCAAGAGAAAGAAATCAAGGGTATCCAGTTAGGAAAAGAAGAAGTCAAATTGTCCCTGTTTGCAGATGACACGATTGTATATTTAGAAAACCCCATCGTCTCAGTCCAAAATCTCCTTAAGCTGATAAGCAACTTCAGCAAAGTCTCAGGATACAAAATTAATGTGAAAAAATCACAAGCATTCTTATACACCAGTAACAGACAAACAGAAAGCCAAATCATGAATGAACTTCCATTCACAATTGCTTCAAAGAGAATAAAATACCTAGGAATCCAACTTACAAGGGATGTGAAGGACCTCTTCAAGGAGAACTACAAACCACTGCTCAGTGAAATAAAAGAGGACACAAACAAATGGAAGAACATACCATGCTCATGGATAGGAAGAATCAATGTTGTGAAAATGGCCATACTGCCCAAGGTTATTTATAGATTCAATGCCATCCCCATCAAGCTACCAATGACTTTCTTCACAGAAATGGAAAAAACGGCTTTAAAGTTCATATGGAACCAAAAAAGAGCCCGCATTGCCAAGACAATCCTAAGTCAAAAGGACAAAGCTGGAGGCATCACGCTACCTGACTTCAAACTATACTACAAGGCTACAGTAACCAAAACAGCATGGTACTGGTACCACAACAGAGATATAGACCAATGGAACAGAACAGAGTCCTCAGAAATAATACCACACATCTACAGCCATCTGATCTTTGACAAACCTGAGAGAAACAAGAAATGGGGAAAGGATTCCCTATTTAATAAATGGTGCTGGGAAAATTGGCTAGCCATAAGTAGAAAGCTGAAACTGGATCCTTTCCTTACTCCTTATACAAAAATTAATTCAAGATGGATTAGAGACTTAAATGTTAGACCTAATACCATAAAAACCCTAGAAGAAAACCTAGGTAGTACCATTCAGGACATAGGCATGGGCAAGGACTTCATGTCTAAAACACCAAAAGCAACGGCAGCAAAAGCCAAAATTGACAAATGGGATATGATTAAACTAAAGAGCTTCTGCACAGCAAAAGATACTACCATCAGAGTGAACAGGCAATCTACAGAATGGGAGAACATTTTTGCAATCTACTCATCTGACAAAGGGCTAATATCCAGAATCTACAAAGAACTCAAACAAATTTATAAGAAAAAAACAAACAACCCCATCAAAAAGTGGGCAAAGGATATGAACAGACATTTCTCAAAAGAAGACATTCATACAGCCAACAGACACATGAAAAAATGCTCATCACACTGGCCATCAGAGAAATGCAAATCAAAACCAAAATGAGATACTATCTCACACCAGTTAGAATGGCAATCACTAAAAAGTCAGGAAACAACAGGTGCTGGAGAGGATGTGGAGAAATAGGACACTTTTACACTGTTGGTGGGATTGTAAACTAGTTCAACCATTATGGAAAACAGTATGGCGATTCCTCAAGGATCTAGAACTAGATGTACCATATGACCCAGCCATCCCACTACTGGGTATATACCCAAAGGATTATAAATCATGCTGCTATAAAGACACATGCACACGTATGTTTATTGCGGCACTATTCACAACAGCAAAGACTTGGAATCAACCCAAATGTCCATCTGTGACAGACTGGATTAAGAAAATGTGGCACATATACACCATGGAATATTATGCAGCCATAAAAAAGGATGAGCTTGCATCCTTTGTAGGGACATGGATGCAGCTGGAAACCATCATTCTTAGCAAACTATCACAAGAACAGAAAACCAAACACCGCATGTTCTCACTCATAGGTGGGAACTGAACAATGACATCACTTGGACTCGGGAAGGGGAACATCACACATCGGGGCCTATCATGGGGAGGGGGGAGGGGGGAGGGATTGCATTGGGAGTTATACCTGATATAAATGACGAATTGATGGGTGCTGACGAGTTGATGGGTGCAGCACACCAACATGGCACAAGTATACATATGTAACAAACCTGCACGTTATGCATATGTACCCTAGAGCTTAAAGTATAATTTAAAAAAAAAAAAAAAAAGCGGTGTGTAACTCCCCGGTACTGAGTTCCCCTCATCCCAGCATGGAGGATTATCTGCCCCCAGTCAGGCCGGCAAGAGCCAGAAACGAAACTGTGTGATGTAAAGTTAGTAAAATGCAGCTGTGGGTGGGGAATAGGGAAACGATGTTTGTAAGCACAGCATAGCCTAGTCTAACACTCTCTATGTGAAAGGGAAATCGGAAAAATTCTGTTAAAGAAAGTAGCCTCTCATGTCCAACCTAATGGTTATGGATAGCAGTTCCTGTCTTGCATCCTCTTCATCCTTTTTAGCTATTTTCTGTCACTGTTTCCAGCATCTTTAAATTGGTAAAAATGAATAGATATCTAAGTAAACTTCAGGATACCACTTATTTATTTGCTTTTCCTACAAAAGCAAACAAAGGATATTGCCTTATCCTTTAGGCAGAGTTCCATGAAACTATGATATGCGTGTGTGTGTGTGTGTGTGTGTGTGTGTGTGTACACAAAAAGATTCTGATATTTTTTTATCCATGCCTGGGAAGAACAATACAGGCACTTACTGGCAATGTGCACATTTTACTGACCTTTTTGAGTTAGTTTCCTTTTGGAGTTAAGAGAATAACAGAGCCAAGCAGATGTCCCAGCCACTCTGCAGCTGCTTGATTTACAATGTGACACCAAATTTATGAAGCCAGTTGGGGGACTCCATGGCATCCTATTGTTTCAGGAAGGGAAATTCACAGGTTTGAGTCAATCCAGGTTCTGTGTAGTCAAGTTCTCTGCACTGGGAAGTTACTGTGAGGTCCCCAAGGCATAGCTATGGAAGCCAAGAAAGAGGGCAAAGAATGAACAGAAAGTAGTGTGCTTTCTTCCTTGCCAGGGCAGATGGGAGGGTCAGGAGGAGCAGGAGGCATGGAGAGGAGCCCATGAAGGAAGGAAAGAACCCCTAGTTTTTAAACTGATCACATGTCTCCTAGGTTTGCTATCAACTCTCACACCAATATGGGTAGAATTCAGGAACCATTTTTACCACCGTGAAGGAACACCTGCCCTGGGGTTCATGTAAAACGTTGAACCATTCCTTCCACACGCTTTCCACCCTTATTGTGCTCACAATAAAAAGGCAGGCCTCTGTGGGCTGAAAAGTGGTCTGGTTTGGAGATTAGTGAGCTAAAGAGAACCAAATAAAGTTTGACAACATCAGGGTGGAGGACCTATCCCCAGGCAACAAACACACTGAGTAATTTGTAATAATGCAGGAACTTGCAGTCACCACCTTAACAACCTATTGTTTTCTGTTGCAACATGGAAGAGCATGATACTTGCATTTTAAAAGATATCTTTACACTTCTCTTTTACTTTTTAAAAAAATTACAAGGTCATTTCATTGACCATGAAGTTTTCCAACTGCCCTCGTAATTAAAAAGAAAAAAAAAAGAACTCAAGTTTCAAATGATCAAGATGAGAAGGTATTTGGGGGCACTATGGGAAAGGCAGTTTTAAACACCTTGGCTTTGAGATACTAATTGAAATATCCAATGGCAGATTAACAGATTTGGCTACATAGAAATTTAAAATTCTGTATGACAAAGGAAACCACAAATAAAATTGAAAAACAAGCATGCCATTGGAGGAAAATATACACAATGCACTAAATAAAGGATTATCTAAACTCTACAGATCTACATATCTATAAGAGGCCCATATCTCAATTGTCAAATGAGCTAAGGCTATGAACAGGAAATTTGCAAATTTGCGGGGGAATTATAAATGTTAACAAACAGATGGCGAAATGCCAATAAAAATATGAAGAACCTTATTGGTAATAAAAGAATCACATATGAACAATCACTTTATCAATTTTTTGCCCATCAGCCTGACAAAAAGTAAAAATATTGATGATTTCAAATGTTGAAGGTGCTATAAGGAAACAAACATTCTCATTCAACATGGAAGAAGTGTACATTTTAAAGCCTTCTGTGTGTAGAGGGGAAGCAATTTTGCAAGAGTTATCACAATTTTAGATGTGCCTATACTCTCAGCAATTTCATTGCTACCAACGTATCCTAGAGAAAAACACATGTGCCCAAATCCTAGAGAAAAACACATGTGCCCAAAGAGCATGAACTAAGATGTTCTTGGCTGCTTTGTGTGTAATAGTGAAAACTGGAAGCAATCCAAACATCCATCAATAGGGCACATCCATATAAAGGAGTTTTAAAGTGCTGTCTCAACAGGATGTAGTAGATTTTTATATGCTCATATGGGAAGTTATCCAAATCAAAAAGCAAGCAATTGGTAAAGTATGTGAGCTCGTTAAATTGCATAGAAAAAGTACTGGAAAGACAACCCACCGAACTATCAACGTTGGTTTTTTGGGGGTGGACAATGGTAATGGGAAGGGCAAAGGGGTTATTTTTACACCTTATTTCAACTATTTTCATATATTCTTCACTACAAAGAATTTCAGGTGACAGGAATTTGATGGAGTTGAGAACAGTGCAATAGTTAATATCACGGACTAGAATCAGACTGCCTGGTTTTAAGCCCTGTCTACTTTGCTCTACTAAATATGGTGAGACCTTGGGACAAGGTTCTGAACCCCTCGGATCTCTACGTCCTCATCTTTACAGGGGGCTTGGTAGCATCCCATAACAATATCCCATAACAATTGATGTTACTATTAACACTGCGTTGCATGGCAGCAGTTTTGATTGTATTTCCTTCTCTAAAGGTCCAATCACAATAATCACCTTGGAAAAACAACTATTTGTATTAAGTTATAATATTTCATAGAAACTTACAAGATAGAAGTTTTGAATTATTGTAAATATTTAGAATGAACATATAGACAATGCATGGAATAATCATATTTATAGAGCAGAAAACAAATGTTATTGATGTTGACACTATAAAAGAAACAGTTTTTAAAGTTGTAAAGACAACCAAAAGACGAATTAAAAAGAATAAAAGAATAACTAACTGAAAAATGGAAAGAGAGGAGTTCACTTACATTAGTTAATTTAGGTTGCTTTAGCTAAAACATGTCATACTGGAGAGTCCTATCTGAAGTTGATAAGTCCAGAAATAGAGATATAAGCACTTTATTTAAAGTATGGAGCTAGGCACCAGAAGCACCAAAAAATAAAAGATCCAAAAAAAATTTTTTTAAAGAAGAAGGATCAAGAAAGATTTTGTTTTGTAACTGATTCCTGTCCATACAATTTGAATTTTATAATGTCATGCATTATTTTCATGATACCCCCCAAATAAGGGACTCTTGTTATAGTAGGAGCTTGGCATGTCTTTATGGTGGATGGTGATTGCATACATATACATTTGATCAATAATTATACCCAAAAAACTGGCAGCAGTTGTTGTCTCTGGGGAAGGAAATTGGGTGGCTGAAGGACAGGAGTAATATAAATATTTTCACTGAATTCCTTTTGAATTTTTCAATTTTGTGCAATGTGCCTGTATCACCTGTCTCCCAAAATACTAATTTTGTAAAGTTTGTCTTTTCATTACATGGCCCCATCTATTAGGGCAGATCACTGAAACTTCCAAAAAACTTCCAAATGAAAAATGTTACCAGGGCTTACCACTGGATCAAGTCTCTGTGCCCTGACTCACGGGGCCTCCTCCCTCAATTGCACCTGAATCCTAAACCTGAGCAACTTCTGGGCATTCTAGAAAGAACAGACTGCACCACCTTAGCGAGGGCTATAAATTCTCATTTGTCCTGTTCAGTTTTGCAAAACATTATCAAACAATGAAAATAACTTACCTTGTTTCACGTTTTAGTTAATCGACAACTGGGGATAGAGAATAGTCCAAAGCAATACATGTGACTGGAGACTTCGTGGACTGGTGGCTGAGCCCATGACTTGCGGCAGAGTTGCCTGGATTACTACCCAGCTACATTAGACGTGTGTCTGTAGACATGAAGACTGTAGTCACATGTCATTTAGAAGCATAACTAATCACTATCACAACTTTAAAGTAGTGATGAACATAAACAGAATTTCAGGATATCTGCAGCTGTAGTAGTATATGAAAATATTAGCATCACTTCTTGGCCTTTTGGCTAAGATTAAAGTTAAAATATTGTTGACTCCTTTTACTGGCAAATCCTGGAGTCACAGGTACTGAAAATATTAATGAAAAAATACATAAAATCAATAAATATAATTTATTGCCTACATTCGTAATTGAAGGAAATGCTGTATTTTAACTAGAGGTTAGTGAAAATAAATATATAATTATGCCCATCCAACATCATGGACACCCGGTATTCTATCTGTGAACCCCAGGTGATATTCCCTGATATAGATCCAAATGTATCCCCTAATTATAAATTCTGTTTGAGATAGCCTGATTGGTCTGAAGCCAGACTTGAAACTGAAGCACATTTTGGGAGGGAAGTCACATATCAGGCTAGAGAGGGTTCCAGACCAGAGAGTATTCCATATTGCCTCAAAGTCTAATGAATTAAAATTCAAAAGAAGAAATCCAGACTTCTAGAGAGAGTACCTGGGATGGGTAGTGTATTTCACAGTTTAAATCAATTAGAATTGTCATTATTCATTTTAGCTCCTTAAGGTGCTAAGAGATGATCAAAGAAAGTTAGAGATATTTTGACCTTTTGATGAAAATGTACTCCTTTCGCTAAATGGCCTGTTTTATGTTAGGTGCACAAAGATGCCAATTAATGTGACAGTCTGTGTACCTTTTAAAACATGGCTTCAAATTATTTGACATTATTCCCATAAAGAGGTAGGGTCTAGGTACCCTCTGCTTAAATCAAGGTAGGTTGACAACTGTTTTGACCGATAGCATTCTACCGAACTGACACCATGTGACTTCCAGTGCTAGGTCATAAAAGGTTACAGGGCTTCTGCCCCATTTGTTTAAAATACTTGCTCTTGGAGTCCTAAGGCACCATGTAAGGAGTTTGACCGTCCTGAGGCTGCCATGCTGTGAGGAAGCCCAAACCACATGGGGCGGCCATTTAGAACACTGCAGGTGACAATCCCAACACTCCAATCTTCACAGATATGAGTAAAGGAACCTTGAGATGATTCCATTCTCCAGCCATCTGAATTGGTCTGCAGATGTTCAAGCCTTTCTTTTTCCTTTTTTTCTTTTTTAAGGTGGAGTCTTGCTCTGTCACCCAGGCTGGAGTGCAATGGCGGATCTCAGCTCACTGCAAGCTCCACCTCCTGGGTTCACGCCATTCTCCTGCCTCAGACTCCCGAGTAGCTGGGATTACAGGCACCCGCCACCACACCAGGCTAATTTTTGTATTTTTGAATTTCACCGTGTTAGCCAGGATGATCTCGATCTCCTGACCTTGTGATCCACCTGCCTCAGCCTCACAAAGTGCTGGAATTACAGGAGTGAGCCACTGCGCCCGGCCATTCAAGCCTTTCAGCTGGGTACCCAGTCACCAAGAAGAAGAGTTAAGCCATCCCTGCTGTGCTTGTCCAAATTCCTGACCCATAGAATCCATCATCTTAATAAAATTATTGGGTATTTTTACACCATAAAGTTTTGAAGGAGTCTGTTACACAAACAAAGAAAACAAAATATAAAGTCCAGTATCTAAACAGAAGGAAGATGGTAGAAAGACCAAAATGGTCAGCATACAGACATAGTAACCAGATACCAGTATCAATTTAGCAAAGCATCCCCATCCAGGAAGGACGCTTTATATCCACTAAATTGTTGTTCTAAAGCAATGCATTAACCACACACCTGGAGCTAGGAAGCCAATTGCCTACAAGTACTTCTTAAGTAATGCAAATGAGGTCAGTCAAGAAAAAGAAAAATCATGAGTAAACCCTAAACCATTAGAAAAACAGTAGAGAAAAGATGATAGTAGCTGAGATGACCAACTGTCTACTCAAAGCCATGCTCCCTTTTCTATAAATAGTTGTTGCTACAAAGTGGCTGCATGGAATACTTTTTATAGCTGCCTTGAAGCTGAGTGGGACCGTTAACTAGTTCTTGCCAATAGAATATGAGCAAAATTGTTGCATGTTATTTCTGAGCCAAGGCAATAAAAAACTAACCCTTCTCCCTCTTCTCTTCCCTATCCACCAGCTGCATACATAGGCCTCCACGGTTCAGATGGCTGAGCCATGAGATGGAAATGCCTTTAGCACCTAAATTATTGTATGGAGGAAAACTATCCACCTACCAGGAACCTTTGTGTTGTGTTGGACTATTACATAGGTAAGTGATATACTTCTATATATTAGATACTGAGCCACTAGAATGTCAGGTTTTATTTGTTACAGCAGCTAGCATTTACCCTAAACCGCAACAATAAATAACAACTCATACTTGGCCTCAATGTCAAAAGAATACTAACTCATGATAGACTATGGAAAACTAAAAATAACACTCCCAACTCAGCTCCAGCTAATTCTTGTCATGTGAGAGAGGTTACAAATCCAGATTTTTTTAAATATTGAAGTTCAACTCCATTTAAAAAAATCTCAGTGAATCCAGCACAAAACACACATTCAAGTCCATTTAGCCACATTGCATTTTCCTAGCTTTATACCAAGATTGGTGAGATCTCTTTATAATTTTGGTTATATGGCAGAGTGTATGGTCTGAATGTTTGTGTACTCCCAAAATTATATATCAAAACCTAATAACCAATGAGACAGTATTAAGAGATGAGGGCTTTAGGATATGATGAGGTCATGAGGACCCCACCCTCAAGAGTGAGATTTGTATGCTTATAGAAGAGGCTTGAGGAAATCTGATTGCCCCTTCCACTATGTGAGGATGCAGCAAGAAGCCATTATGTGTGAAGCAGAGGGCCCTCACCAGCCACAGACTCTGCTGGTGTCTTGATCATAAAGTTCCCAGCCTCCAGAACCATGAGAAAGAGACTTCTATTTTTATAAATTCCTTGATGTAGGGTATTTTGTTGTAGCAGCTCATGCAGACAAAGATACAGCGCTAACTACTATTACAAATCAATCATACCATACCAAACTTTTATCCTATCTGCCACATATTCATCAAGTTACATTTCAGGACAGCTCATCCTTCCTCAAAAGCCTTCATTTCAACAAGATGAAGTTTTCCTTTTTAGCTCAGCATTCAAGGCCTTCCAAAGTCTTACCTTAACCCAATCTCCTCAGTGTCTTTTCTAACTGCTTCAGACACTTTGCTCTCCCACGCACTTTCTCAGCTTGGCGCTTTGCTCAGGCTGCTCCCTGGACAGTGCACAAGGATCTCTGCCTCTGTTGCTCAAAAGCAACTTTAATCAATACATAAACAATTGGGTGTGGCTGTTTTACAATAACACTTTATTGGTGGACAATGAAACTTGGATTTTACATGTGTTATGAAATATTTCTTTTCTTTTGATTTTTTCTTATCCTTTAAAAATGTAAAAACCATTCTCAGTTTGTGAGCTGAACAAAAACAGGTGGCTAGCCAGATTTGGCCCATAGGCTATAGTAGGTTGCCGACTCTATTTCATGGCTATGTGACCCAATCCTGCACTGTGGAGTGGCTTTGTGGAAAACCGTCCTCCCTATTTAAAAGAGACATTGAGAAGAACCACCCCCTTTTGGAGCAGACATTGTCTTGTCTCCACCTGATGCCATCTTGGGTTATGAAAGACAAGCTGATGACTTAGCCAGGATGATGAGAGAGAAATGAAAGATAGAAAAATCCCTGCTCTCGTTTGAAATCCTTAAGCTGCCAAAACAACCCTGAAAACACCTGACTCCAGACTTCTTTTTGTAAGACAGTGAATTTTCCTCATTGCTAATGCTAGCTCTAGCTGAATGTTTTGCAGGGATGTTACCAAATAGAGGGGATGGTGGAGAAAGCCTGCCTTGGGGGAATGGGGTAAGAGAGTGCATGGTCCGTAGAGAATTTTAAAACAATAGTAAAACCAACTTGTCTGCTTTTTATTATCACTATGCACCAACAATTCTAAATCATGCCAGTGATAAAATACTCACTTTCGTCCAGGCCAACCACTTCCATCATGCCCAGCGCCCAGCACTTTATAAACATTTTGCTGAAGTGTTGAATAACCCATGACCCACCCACATGCACAAAAGGACACATATGAACTCCTGCCATAATAAGTCATGTTATAATTGCTTCTACCGGCTTAAGAAAATGAGGAAAAGTCTTAGGTTTCTGCCACTTGGCATTCCATAAACCCACAGTAGAGTCATGAGCCACCCCACCCCCATAGTAACCTCATGCAGTTTTACAAGCACTTCTCAAGACCTGGCTATGTTTACCAGGATGGTCCTGGAAAGGGGTGCATTTGCTTTAAGTAAAATGAAGAATCAAAATAAATTGTAGACAACCCACTTGAATTTACTCAAGAAATATACAGTGTCCCTGAATATGGTTTAGCTGTGTCCCCACCCAAATCTCATCTTGAACTGTAATTCCCATTATCACCATGTCTCGTGGGAGGGACAGAGTGGGAGGTAATTGCATCATGGGGTCAGTTACCTCCATGCTGCTCTTGTGGTAGTGAGTGAGTTCTCACGAGATCCGATGATTTTATAAAGGGCTTTTCCCCTCCTTCACAACGCACTTCTCTCTTGCCTGCTGCCATGTAAGATGTGCCTTTGTTCTTTCTTTGCTTTCTGCAATGATTGTGAGGCCTCCCCAGCCATATGAAACTGTGAGTTCATTAAATCTCTTTTTCTTTATAAATTACCCAGTCTCAGGTATTTCTTCACAGCAGTACAAAAATGAACTAATACGCTCCCAAAATAAGAAAATATCTCAATCTAGATAAATGTATCCAAAGAACCCAGGATTCAGAAGCATATGAAGTGGGGGTTCATGGGCAGCTAGAAGTGGGCATGGCTTCTACACCACCTGCATCCCTTCTGCTGACTCTGCTCTGGGGCCACACACCATTTAGTCAGGGCTATGATTTAATATATCCTAAAGCCATTTTCTATAGAAACTGTGTGGACATGGTTTAAACACTGAGCTTTGATTTTTATCAAGGTTTTTTCTCAGCTGTATTTTCTACTGTACTACAGAATCACATGCACAGGCACTCACACATACACATACATAAAGACACATATACCAACAAATATATACATATGCACAGATATGCAAGTAAATGTACACGTATGCAAGCACACATGCACAAACATGCATGCATAAGTATATACGCATAGGCAAAACACACATGCATACACTAAGACATGCACATGAGTAACATACACATGAGCACAAAAACACATGCATGCATACATACATATACAAAACAAACACACACTCATAACACATATCCTTCAGCATGTGGATATTAGGCTTTTGTTTGTTTGTTTAACTTAATATAACAGAGTTGTTAAGAGAGGCTCAAAACTCAGACTAACCTGGCTTAAAACCTAGTCATACCTCTTTCTATCTACATTACCTTGGACAAGTTATAGGTTGGGTATCCCTAATCCAAAATGTTCCAGAATCTAAAATTTTGTTAACACTGACATGACACCAGTGGAAATTTTCACATCTAACCTCATGTGACCTGCACACAACACAGTTCATTCAGCATCCCCAAGGGAATAACAAAACTACCTTCAGGCTATGTGCATAAAGTTTACAGGAAACATGAATGAAATTTGTTTGAATCTCTTCCCCAAGATATCTCATCATGCTTTCCAAAATCCAAAAAAAAAGCTCAAAATCCAAAATATTTCTAGTCCCAAGCATTCCGGATAGGGGATACTCAAACTGTAGTTAATTTTTTTGAACTTTAGTTCTCTGACATAAAATGAGAATAGCAAAATTTCCTTTCTGATGGAATTGATGTGTTGATGTTTATAAATTCTCAGCACAGAACCTGTCACTTAAGCACTGAATATATATAATGAACAGCAGCAGCTTCTTCTTCTTCCTTCTTCCTTCTTCCCTCTTCCCTCTTTCTTCTTCCTCTTCCTCTTCCCCTCCCCCTCCCCCTCCCTTCCTCCTCCTCCTCCTCCTTCTTCTCCTCCTCCTCCTTCTCCCCCTCCTCCTCCTCCTCCTCCTCCTTCTTCTTCTTCTTCTTCTCCTTCTTCTCCTTCTTCTACTTCTCCTTTTTTTCTTCTTCTTTTCTCAGTCACTTCTAGGCAACCATATGTAGTGATCAGGAACCATACTCAGATGGTGCTTGTGGCTCACCTGGCTCATAATGTCAAGAGAACCAAAGGGCTTTGTGTGGCCCCTCTATCAGGAGTAGGTAAGAGCATATTAGCCCATTAGTAGAAGTCTGGTGCTGCCCCCAAACCCCTCCCTTGCAGGCTGCCTTACCTCCTACCTGCTCAGACACCACCTCCCCAGAAGAGTAGCTACTGTGGCTGGGCATAGTGTCTGATGGGCACTGTTCCCATGCACAGGCCCCCTCTCTCTCCAGATAGATTCTATGAATGTGCATTTCCATGAATCAGAGCAAGCAGTTCCCACTTTAAAAGGCCAGTGCTGCTTAACCTGAAAGGATGAATTAATGCTAAGCTCCAAAGTCTTTGGAGTGCCAGCAGTGGTGGCAAAGCAGGAAGGAGGAAACCTTTAAGACTTCTCATTCTGAGACCTGACATTCCAGAGGAAGATGTAGACCCCAGTCAGAAAATCACATCCCAGTCTTGAGCAGTGGGTCCACACTAGGAAAAGGAGTTAAAGAATCAGAGAAGAGATGTTCTGGAAGGCAAGACAGGAGGTGATTACAGGTAGGAGGTGATTACGGGAAAAGGAGATTTTCATGGCAATGTCTTAAAACCAAACCAAGATTGACCCTTTTTGCCCAGAGCTCATCTACAAAGGAGAATATTCTCTCTCTCTCTCTCTCTCTCTCTCTCTGTCTCTCTCCTCTCTCTAAGAACACATTCAAAAAATTGTCATATTTTCCTATTACTTCATGAACTAAAATTAAAGATAGGTTAAAGAATGATTATTAACTGGGCCAAAACATCTGCACCTTAAGCCAAGATCTACAATAAACAGTCTGATGCTATTTTGCCTTTCAGGAGTTGTATTCTGTCTAAAAGAAACACACACTAAATACATACATACATGAAAATAAACAAAAGAAAACTTAGTGAGACAAACTCCAGAATAAATTTGCTCCATGTAGCCTCCTAAAGAACAATAAGGATTACTGTCATTTGGAAATTGCCTTGATACTTTCTATCTATCTGAGACTTACTGGCAGTACTGAAATTTATAACCATTTAAAAATGTTTAACAAATATGAATAAAACATGACTGAAACCCAATTGCAAAGTAGTTTTCAAATGGAGATCGTGGATCTTGGTTCTCAAGTCAGGGCCCAGCTCCAGCAGCATACCCCAGAGAAGACACAGGGAAGCATGAGTGCAGACAAGCCCATGATAGAGGCTGGCTTCAGTGTCTTGACAGCAGTGGATGCCTCCAAACAAAAACAAGTTGGAGGGCATCTTTACTGGTGGCTTTACATTCTAAAAAAATAAAATATGGAATTTGGGGACCATCTATTAAAAATATGATTATAGACACATATTTATAATTTTTCCCTAAGATTTTGCCCCATAAGCTCAGTTTCATCTGCCTCATCAACATAAATGGTGTTTCCTTCTGGCATCCATGAAGGCCTTAGAGACAGCTGCATCATTAAGAATTAGAAATGTAAAAGAAAAAGAAGAAAGAAAAAAAGGAGGAAGTAGAAGAAGGAGGAGCAGGAGGAGGAGGAGGAAATGGAGAAAAAGGAGGAGGAGAAGGGGAACAAAAGGAAGAAGAGGAAGAAGAAGAAGAAGAGGAAGAGGAGAAGCTGGAGAAAAAGGAGGAGGAGGATAAGGGGAACAAGAGGAAGAAGAGGAAGAAGAAGAGGAAGAAGAAGAAGAAGAAGGAGGAGGAGGAGGAGGAGGAGAAGGAGAAAGGAGAAAAAGAAGGAGGAGAAGAAGGGGAAGAAGAGAGAAGAGGAAGGAGAAGAAGAAGGAGGAGGAGGAGGGAGAGGAGGAGGAGAAAAAAGAGAAAGAAAGAAAGAAAGAAAGAAAGAAAGAAAGAGAAAGAAAAAGAAAAAGAAAGGAAGGAAAAGAAATGTCTCCATTTATCTGTTCACAGCCATAAGAAAAAAAATGTTCTATACCGCAACTAGGTGAAACTTACCTGATTAGTACAGCCAAGATTGTCTCATCCAGGCTAGGCAAAACTGAACAAGTAGAACTCCTTCTTTGCAAAATGTTTTGCTATTAAAGACCTTGTTAGTGCCAGGCATGGTAGCTCATGCCTGTAATCGCACCGCAGTGGGAGGCTGGGGCAGATGGATGGCTTGAGCCCAGGAGTTCGAGACCAGCCTGGGCAACATGGCAAAACCCCATCTCTACTAAAAATACAAAAATTCGCTGGGCATGGTGATCAGTGCTCATAGTCCCAGCTACTAGGGAGGCTGAGGTGGGAAGATCACTTGAGCACGGGAGGTGGAGGTTGCAGTGAGCCAAGACCAGATTATTTCACTGCACTCCAGCCTGGGTGACAGAGTGAGGCACTGAAAAAAAAAAGAAAGAGAGAGAGAGAGAAGAGAGGGAGGGAGGGAGGGAAAGAAAGAAGGAAAGAAGGAAGGAAGGGAGGAAGAAAGGAAAAGACTTAGCTATGACCTGGTAAGCCAGCAGGCAAGTTTACTCTCTCCAGTGAGACTCAGGGAAAGCCATCAGCAAAACTATAGGAATGTGGTGCTATCACCACCAAAAGTAAAAAGCTTGTAGTAGTAGTCTTGATATGACATAATGAGATTGGCACTTTTTACTTCTGTGGTCTTCCTCCTACAACCCGTAATCCTAGGCTAACTATGAGAAGAACATCAGACAAACCCAAATCCAGGAACATTTTACAAAATACCTAACCAGCACTTCTCAATGTTTTCAAGTGATAGAAAACAAGGAAAGTCTGAGAAACTGACTTAGACCAGAAGAGTCTAAGAAGACACGACAGCTAAGTATAGTATGGAGCCCTGGATCCTGAAACAGAAAAAGAGCATTAGGAAAAACTAATGAAATTTTAATGAAGTATGGCATCTAATTAATAAAGTACCAGTGTTGCTTCCTTAGCTGTGACAAATGTGCCATAGTAATGTAAGATGTTAACAACAGAGGAAACTGGATAGGTGGTACATGGAAACTCTCTGTACTGTTTTTGCAGATTTTCTATACATCTAAAACTATTCTGAATGTAAAAGTTCATTTTTAAAAATTCAGTGGTAGGAACTGATAAAAGGTAAAATTTGGTTAAAAACAAAACAAAAATCTTGCTAAAATGTTCTTAAATATTTGGGATTGTTTACATATTGCTCTTAATTGAATTATTTTATATTAAAGTATACTATGTACCTGGTTTTTTTGTTGTTGTTTATTTGTTTGTTTTTTGTTTTGAGACACAGTCTTGCTCTGTCAACCAGGCTGGTGGGATCACAGCTCACTACATCCTCGACTTCCCAGGCTCAGGTGATCCTCCCGGCCCAGTCCCGCAAGTAGCTGGAACTACAGGTGCTTGCCACCACACCAGTTAATTCTTGTATTTTTTGTATAGATAGGCTTCACCATGTTGCCCAGGCTGGTCTCGAACAGCCTTGGCCTCCCAAAGTGCTAGGATTGCAGCCATGAACCACAATGCCCAGCCCAGGAGTGTCTTTCTATAGGCAAAGCACAATTGACTAAAAAGCATGGTGTTTAGCAGTTGACCCCAATTCTGTGCCTGTGGACAGCCCAGCTGTATGCACCATGCAGTCAGAGCCAGGCCATGTCATCTGCACTGTTGATAGTAGCTCACCAAAGTTTGAGCATTGTATCAAGGATCATATCAAGAACTCAGGCTTGGTGTCATACACAGACTCATTCATTCATTCTTTATTTCATCTACTCCCTAATTCGTTTTCATTATTTTGTTCATAGAACATTTAAAAACATGTATGTGCTTACCATGTGCCTGGCACTCTGCTAGACTCTGGTCCCTGCACTAACAAGACTGGTAATCAATTATAACCGAGTAGTAAAGACCATGTGCTTTAAACTTGGATTCAGATCCTGGCTTTTGCCACCTGGTAACCTTGTGACTTTGGGGAAATTAAATAAATCTTTTTTTTTTTTTTGAGACGGAGTCTCACTCTGTCGCCCAGGCTGGAGTGCAGTGGCCGGATCTCAGCTCACTGCAAGCTTCGCCTCCCGGGTTCACGCCATTCTCCTGCCTCAGCCTCCCGAGTAGCTGGGACTACAGGCGCCCGCCACCTTGCCCGGCTAGTTTTTTGTATTTTTTAGTAGAGACGGGGTTTCAACGTGTTAACCAGGATGGTCTCGATCTCCTGACCTCGTGATCCGCCCATCTCGGCCTCCCAAAGTGCTGGGATTACAGGCTTGAGCCACCGCGCCCGGCCGAAATTAAATAAATCTTTAAGACAGCTTTCTCGTGTGTAAAATGAGAAAAATAGCAAAAGGACTTTCTTCAGGTTATTTTTGTGAGTGACTGTTTGTGGTATGTTGAGCACACGCATTGTCAGCTGTTATTATTTATTTATCAACATTAAGAGCTATGAGTGCTTGAATAAAGAACAGAATACAATGGGGCAAATCATTTTTCTGTCACTTAGAGGCTGAGTTGTCTTAGGACATGCTTAACCACACTAGGACGCAAGCTTCCTTGTCTGAAAAAAAAAAAAGAGGGGAAAACATTTTCCACATCAGGTTTGGGAGAAAATTTAAAGAGATGATACATGTGACAAACTTACCAAGGTGCCTGGCACATGGCAGGCTCTCAGCAACCTGCAGCTTTATTGCCTAAGTATCATGACAAATGGGAAAGTTAGAGCAACATGTTAAGGGCTTGACTTGTGCAAGGAAAGAAGTCTGGCCAAATATAAGAGGATGGCTAGAGTAAGATGCAACTAAGGCAGCAATTTGAGGTTCCTCACAAGATAGAGATGAAAGATTTCATTGAGGATCCCAGACCCAGACAACTCAACATGAATCCACTTTTCCAGTCTGCCTGAACTTTCCCAAATTATTCTCCTGGCATTTCTATTGCTTCAATTCCTATGCCTAATAGCCAAGATCCATCACTGTCTGCTCTCAACTGACCTCTCCAGCCAATTTTTCCTTCCTGCACCAACACTGCAAACTGGACAGTCACTCCTATTTCTCTCTCTCCTACATTTTCTCTGCATACCTTTTGGACCGCTGCCCTAACTTACAATCTGTGTACAAGTCAATTGTAGATGTGCAAATTCTACCTAGTCTGCTGGGGAAGTTTGATTGCCACATTTTACAGGAAGTTTTCCCAGGTTTTTCCAACCAAAATCAACCTCCCCTTGCTCCACCCTTATATCTTCCTCTCTTTTCTCTGCTCCTCTCTTAAGGCACACATCACTTACCCCGCTCATCTTGGAGATCTTTTTATCCCTGCACTCACTTATAAGCTTCCTGTGGGCATAATTCATTTTCAACCCCAGCTCTTTGCCATGCAAATTTCTACTTAGGCACTTCATAAATATTTGCTGAATGTTCTGGACTAGAAAGATCATCCATGACAGCTGACACACACGTAAACTGTGAAGTCTGATGTGATTATTCTATCAACTCTGCATTTCTGCACTATAAGGAAAGGGGCAAAGATGAATTTTGTGGCAACTGTTTGGCTTAGCTACACAGCACAGCTGCCAGCACAGCCTCACCAGGGAGCAAGGCTGAGCCGTGAGGAGTCACACAGCAGCAGAACTCAAACAGAAAGTTTCACTTAGGTCTCTGTACCTAGTCTGGAAGCCTCCTGTTCAAGTGGCCACTGCCAACACAGCCTCGCCAAGGGAGCAAGGCTGAGCCATGAGGAGTCACACAGCAGCAGAACTCAAACAGAAAGTTTCACTTAGGTCTCTGTACTTAGTCTGGAAGCCCCCTGTTCAAGTGGCCACTGCAGAACATGAGTAAATCAAGCCAAACCTCAAGGGCTACTGGGACATATTTTTATTGCTCTGCCTTGAACTTGGCTTGGGGTGAAGAGGACTTTTAAAATAAAGGTTAAGGCCGGGCGCGGTGGCTCAAGCCTGTAATCCCAGCACTTTGGGAGGCCAAGACGGGCGGATCACGAGGTCAGGAGATCGAGACCATCCTGGCTAATGCGGTGAAACCCCGTCTCTACTAAAAATACAAAAACTAGCCGGGCGAGGTGGCGGGCGCCTGTAGTCCCAGCTACTCGGGAGGCTGAGGCAGGAGAATGGCGTAAACCCGGGAGGCGGAGCTTGCAGTGAGCTGAGATCTGGCCACTGCACTCCAGTCCGGGTGACAGAGCGAGACTCCGCCTCAAAAAAAATAAAAATAAAAAATAAAGGTTAGACCTCAGTGTCCCCAAATCTACCAACTCTACCCATCTTGAAGACAACTTTTAACATGGAAGGAAGGAAAGGAGGGAGGGAGGGAAAAGATAAGGAGGGAGGAAGGCAAGGAAAGATGGAGAATTGAGGCCGGGCATAGTGGCTCACGCCTGTAATCCCAGCACTTTGGAGCACGGAGGCGGGTGGATCACCAGGTCAGGAGATCAAGACCATCTTGGCTAACACAGTGAAACCCTGCCTCTACTAAAAATACAAAAATTAGCTGGGTGTGGTGGCAGGCGCCTGTAGTCCCAGCTACTCGCGGGCTGAGGCAGGAGAATGGTATGACCCAGGAGGCAGAGCTTGAAGTGAGCTGAGATGGTGCCATTGCACTTCAGCCTGGGCGACAGAGCAAGACTCCATCTCAAAAAAAAAAAAAAAGATGGAGAATTGATCTAACAATGTGTTCTTATAACCACTACTTGAATTCTGGTCTGTCTTTCCATCATTTGATGGGCTACAGTTAACCACCACCAATTTTCTCCTGGACTATACAGATATGCTTAATATAGCCTGCTAAAACTGATGTTTTTAAGATATGGAAGCTGATGGCCTCTAGTTATAAACATTCACTTCTTATAAATCTAAAAGAACTCCTTCGAGCCCTGTAGGACGCTGATTCGATGCCTGCCTGAGCCTTAGAAAGTACTTCTCTTTTAGACCTAACTCAAGTAAAGGGGCAGAGAAACTGCTCCTAGATTAATGCCACAGCTTGAGCAAATGGACCAGTAGGAGAAAGGGTTCATGAAGGCTTTAGAATTGTCTTTGGGGAAAGGGAATAGTTTTCGGCCTCTCAAAACTTTGTCTATTTGACATAATATTTTCCCCTTCATTTAAACCCTTATTTTTTCAAAGGAAAGCTAACTTAAACAATGTGTTATTGTAATTAAATAAAGGACTCAGTGACACAAACTCCAAAATTCTTGTTTGAAATTAAATCTTTCCTGGCTTCTGGGACTGCCGGGGAATCTTTTAAAGAACTGCAGCAGTTTAGAGCTAAGAGTTTTCACAGAGCCAGAGTGAGAAAATTAACCAGGAATTCATCATTTGAACACAGTGCGTGGAGCCTGTGGTGGATAAAACTCGCATTCCTGATCCTCATAAACTCTAACTACATGTGCATAGTAAGCAATGACATTTCTGAGAAAACTCAGAAGTCTCACTAGTTCTTCATTCACAATGAGTCCATGGCACAGCACATTACATTCACTAAAGAATGGCAGCATGCTGTTCTGGAAATCCCAACAAGCAGTAAATGCCACACAAAGAATTTTCTGGGAGCTTCAGCTGCATTCGTTTACCACCAGTGATGCTTTGTCTCAGCCACTGACAACCAAGATGATTGGTTGGGGATTCTTCTCCTGGAAAAAGCTGAACTTTTAAATGGAAACACAGGACAGAATGAGGATGCTTGAAGATAATTGAAAAACAATGAAGAACATCTCAACAGAAAAGGGGTTGGATAACTTCCTGGGAGAAGGCCAGATGAATTATCCTTCAATGTACCAGGAAATGCCTGATTATTTTCTGGATTATAGCAATACTGCATGAATATGGGATCATTTGTCATGTGCTCAAACAAGAGCAAAGAATCCATACTGTGTCTGGTTCCAATTATGTGTAAAAATATAATGGGTCAGATTCCAGACAAGGCCACCACCCAATCTCTGTCCACAATGAGGCAGAAGGAGATTCGGAGAAAGAGAGAAGGAAGCCAACACATAAAAAGCTACCTCAACAAACAAAGTCCCCTTTCTTTCTTTTGATACCACCTGGATGGCTGGGTGCCCTCTAGTCAACGCCATTTCCCACCCCAACACACGGTGCCACCGCCACGTGATTCCAGCTCAATGCTAAAGATTTAAGGAATTGATGAAAGTCCACTTGGAGCAACAAGGATGAGGGTCCTCCACAGTCATTCTTCACTACGCAGGGAAGGTCTCATATCCTGATGATCCCAGAGGTCCAGGGGAGTGTGAAAGTGCAGTGTCTTTAACCTGTCATATGAAAAGCTATATCCAAGGGAGACCATTCAAAGACATGGGCAAGAAAGCCAGTTAAACAAAGTTATCAGTCAAGGGCAGGTGTGGAGCTCAAATGAGGGGAAATTGAGGAATCAGTTCTGAGAGAGAGAAGATAGATCAACAGGACTGGATAGAGTCTGAATGCTGAGTAACAAAACATGGGTATAAATGGGTGAAATAGGTTCAGTGGAAAAGACTGTGACTGGACAAAGATGCCACTATATTCAGCCTACAACAGCAGCAACAACAATTGATAACATTTATGAAGCACTTACTCTATTATCTCATTTAATCTTTACAACACAACTTCCTAAAATAAGTACAATTATCATCCTCCCCCTTTTTCAGGTGAAGAAATCAATGTATAGTGAGGCTGAATAATTTGCCCAAGCTGACCTTGTGACTGAGTGGAAGAGCTGAGATGCAAGCCCGGGCAGCTTGGCTCCACAGTCCGTGAGCTTAATTAACAGGCCGGCAGGCTCTTCAGGGTCTACTGCCCAGCAAGAGTCTGCATCTTTGTATCACTCACAAGATATTCAGAGGCTCAGAAAACACCCCCACTGTAGCAGAATGACCTTAGAGGTAGGGTGGCCTTCAGTCTTGAGTGTGAAACTTGCCCTCTCTCTCAACATAGTAGACCCCAGAGCCCAAGCGAGGAGCTAAGCCCAGAAGCAGGCTCACAAAAGAAGTCTCCTTCCTAGAAGAATAGAAAGCTGCAACTCTTGATGAAAGGAGCTCCAGGTTCCCTCCAGATCCTGCAGACCAAGATGTAAGCTCTTTCTCACACTTACAGTGTTCAGTAAAACTCCATTTTAGAGCCAGTATTAACTAGCAGTGCTTCTGGAGGAAAGTCAGATGGAAGAGTTATTTAAGGCTTTACTGAGAGATAAGTGGAAAAGTTGAGCATGAAAGTGAAGACATCTCATAAAATGGTTTGTTAGAAAAGTATTTTAAACATTGTAAACAGTCACACTTTGACCACTCAAAATATTTACATAACTTTATTCCAAGGGGAGTCTTAACAAGGGGCTTTCAAATTTTCACAGGCCGAAAAAAGACTTGGGTAGCATTGTCCATGTACTGGGTGTTGGGCAGGACTATGGGATTGTTTGGCAAACCCAAAGCGAGCCGTGGTTTCTCTCTGTGAATGTCCGAGGATCTGCCCTCGTTTCATATCTAAACTCTCCATCCCTTCCTGCTTGGCCCATTCAGTACTGCTTTTTATTCAACAGGTATCTACTAAGACTCCAATGGGCACTGTGCTAGGGGCCAGAATACAGAGGGGGCAACACACAGGCTCTCCCCTCATGGAGTCTGCATATTAGTGGGCAAGGCAGACATTAAACCAGTGGAGAATTGGGGACTGTGGTTAGCAGTATGAGAACACTACACAGGAGCATGTGATAGACAATAACAAGATGGAAGCCAGCTTCATGATGGATGGCTGAGGATGGCCTCTCTGAGGGTGGAGCATTTCAACAGGAGAGCTAGAGAGGAGAAGCCATCCTTGGAAAGCCAGGGGGACAGCAATCCAGGCAAAAGGAGACCACAGTTGCAAAGGTCCTGCGGTAGGAATGAGCTTGGCATATTCAAAGAACAAAAATCCAGTGGTTGACTCTCAGTGAATGAGGAAAAGAATAGAATGAGATTCCATGGGGTGTAAGGAAGAAGCTAGACCATACATAGGCTAGAACCATCATGGTAAGGAGTTTTCATTTCTGTTTTTCTTTCCCTGCAGTGACATAATAACTCTCTGAAGGTTGTAGTGTGACATAGTTTATGTTTTAAAAATATTACCCTGTCTGCTTGATGGAGAATGAGTTGTAGGAAAAAAAAAAAAAAAAAAAAACAGAAGTCAAGAAATAAAAACAGGAAGCTTCTGAAAAAAATACAGATGAGAGGAGATGGTGGCTCAGGTAAGGCATCACCAGTAGAGATTGAGTGTAGATAAATGCAAGATGGATTTTGGAAGTGGAACTGACAAAAATTCCTCATGTATTGATTGCAGGGGAGTGATGGGAAAGGAGGAACCAGGGACGACTCAAGTTTGGGGCTTGAGCAAACAGTGGAGCCATTTGTTGAGATATTGAAGACTGGGGTGGGGTAGGAGCAAATTTGGGATGAAAGCCAGTGTTACATTTTGAGTGAAGTACGAAATTCCTCTCACATAGACCTGGAGCTATGAAAGATACAAGTGGATACAAGAGACTAAATTTAGGGTGAGGTCAGTGCAGAAGAAAGAGGCATGGGAATTGTGAACATAGAGACAACATTTAATTAAAGCTCTGGAACTTAATAAGGTCACCCAAAGGTGATCTTACAGAGGAGAGAAGTGTTAGAGCTGCCTTGAGGAACTCTCACATAAGCAGATCAAAAACGAGCAAGAGGCATCAAAAAGGAAACTGAAAGGAGTAACCCAAGAGGCAGGAACAAACCAAGTGAGTGGGGTATCCTAAAAGCCACAGGAAAGGGAAGTGCTGATATGAGGGGCAAAAGCCTTATTGCCTAGAAGGAAGGATGAATCAGAAGTGATCTGAAGTCGAAACAGAAAGTATGGACAACTGTCTTAGTCTACACGAGCTGCTACAGCAACATACCAAAAACTGGGTGGCTTATAAACAACAGAAATGTATTTATCACAGTTCTGGAAGCTAGAAAGTCCAAGATCAAGGCACTGGTGTCAGATTAAGTGTCTGGTCAGGGCGCACTTTCTCACAGATGGCACCTTCATGGGCAATAATCCCATTCATGAGGGCTCTGCCCCCATGACCATCACATTAGTGATTAAGTTTCAACATATGCATTTCGGGGATATGTGAACATTCAGACCATAGCAACAATCCCTTGGAAAAGAAATTCGCTTTTTGGAGAGAGGGGTGTGTGGATGGGTAGGTAGAAGCTAGAAGGGTACGAGGATTCAAAAGATTTCCTTTTTCTTTAATTCCTTTTAAAAAATATTTATTTGTTTGTTTGCTTGTTTTAGGAAAAGAGCTACCTGAACATGTTCATGTGCTACAGAAATGGCCCAGGAATGAGGGAGCCATTGATAATGCAAGAGAGAGGGAACAACTAATGGAGCGAAGCCCCACAATGGGCACAGAGACCCTCCCAAGTAGAGTTCAAGGTGGCCATTGCTCAGAGCAGGGACACAGTGGAAGCACTGTCATAGAGGGAAGTTTGAGAAGACGGACAGAGATAAACAGATGGCACAGTCAGTGGTGGGAAGATGAGCTGGGGCACTCTTTCAGATGCAAGCTTCTAAACAAAATATGAAACCAGGTTATTTACTGCTAGTAAGGTTAGGGGAGAAATGGTATAAATTTCAGGAGAGAAGACATTATGTGAAGTCATTGTTTTAGAAATTAGTTATTCTAGTGAAATAGAAATTACCAAGATATTAGGAAACATTGTCAAGCAGTGTCACAGATTCATTGCTATATGTTGCCATAAATTTGAAAAGAAATTCATCTTGGCCAGTTGGGTGCCTCTCTGTCAACATTTAATTGCTTAAATGTGGAGATGGAAAAGAAGACTGGATAAGCTCAACCACAGTTTGGGGTTTGCCAAGAGAGGAGAGAGGAGGAAGATGGGAAAAGGACCTGAAGAGGTCAGCAAGGAAGGGGCTAAAGTGATAGACCATAGACTGTAAGTGGAGTGAGAAGGGAAATGAACAGAGGAGAAAAATGCTGGTAGTGAAAAGAAGTCAAGTGGATCAAAGGTCTTGATGAAATTGAGGAAGTATCATGAGGGTACCAAAGTAAGTGAATAGTTAGAATAGGAAATGACAATCACAGTAGAAGACTTAAAATTGAGGCTTTGGTGATGGTTACAGTTATTACAGGTATTGTCAATGCCTAGGGTATGAATATCTTTACAAGTAAAGATGTGGCACCTCTAAAGGACTGTGTGGACTTGCCCAAGATAACATGGAAATGAAACTTGAAACCAAGTTCTTCTATGTCAAATCCACTCCTTTTTTTCTTGTCCCATGCTGTCTTAGACTTAGGCTAAAATTACTTCTATTTCTATCAGTTCTAATTGATAATTTCTTATCTATAGCCTTTCTGTGACCTCCAGGACAGAGGTCAACACTTCCCAGAGCTAATCATCTGGGAGCATCCATTAGAGACTCAACTGTTAGTCAGAAATGTGTTTGATTTGCAGAGGTAGTGTGACTGTGACCATGGACTCTCTGCTTTATTCACAGGAGAAGGAAACTGCCCAACTCACTAATGTAAATTCAGAGTTCCCAGTCCTCTCAGGGACTTCTCTCAAGTATATACCTTACAGACACATAAACAACATGCATTTCATGGGACACTCTGATCTGATCAGGGGTCAGGGAGAAGGACTAGGACTTTTATCTGTTTCAATGTTCCATGGTAGAGAAGGTCGGAGGAGACTAGAACTTGAGCTTTTCCTATTGCATGAGATTTCTAGCCTACTCATGAGAATCCAGTTATAAATCAGCTTTTATGAATTTTTAATAGAAATGCTGCAACCTCATCATTGCTGCCCCCAGGCTACCCTTCCAAATTTATCACCACTTTTCCTCCAAATGAATCTCCCATTTTGATATAATTAGTTTGATACTCCCTGTCATGCTTAGCCTATTCTTATTTCCTCGTCACCTTCTTCCACATGTTCTCTCCAACAGAATTGCTCCTCTTCCTTTCTTGCCTGAGTCCAGCTGGTGTTACCCACTGCAGCAAGCCTCCCTGGCTGCACCAATCCACAACTAAGCAGTGAACACCCACAAACCATCATGCCCAAAGCACTCGTTTGATGCTTGCTATTCACTGCCTTGATTGTGAGCTAACTTTTTATTATTTCTATCTAGTCTCTTCAAAGAAACAATATACAACTTGAGGTCACATGCTTCCTTGTATTTGCCTTTGCTGACAGTGACTGGCTAGGTGTCTCTACTCTCCTTGATAGCCTTTGGCTCACCATACTGCATTTAGCAATTTACTTTTATTTCTCTTAAATCTCTCTCTCTCTCGTTAAAATAAGCAGCATGTCCTGTTGATTAAGAATATTCATATTTCATGTCTATATATCTCTTACCATTGTCTCTTCCACTACTGTGACTTTTACCTAGAAAAGTGGAATAACCTCCCGGCTGATATTTCTGCATCCATTATTGCCCCTTCAAACCATTCAACACGCAGGGCAGAGTGGTCTTTCTAAAGTGCATATCCCCCTAATGAAAATTCCTTCATGACTTCCTGTTGAAGGACTATGATTATGTCATCCTCCTAATGAAAATTTCTTCATGACTTCCTGTTGCCTCTAAGATGAAGACCAAAATCCACCCATGGTCTCCAAAGCTCTGCCTGGCCAGGCCCCACCCATTTCTTCGGCATTTGTGCCACTCTTCCTCTGGCACCAGCAAAAGTCTCTTCGGCTCTAACACTCTATTTCTACCTTCACATCCTCTCTCTGTGTCTCCATCAGACTTATTCCTGATCGTCTTTCTGAGCACACCTCACAGGCCACTTCCCCAAAGAACATGTTCCATCACATACTCACAGCATTCTGGTCTTTTACTTTGTGACTCTGATCACAAGCATGATTCTACAAATAATTGTGTGATGTATGGTTTAATTTCAGCCTCCCTATCTAGGCTTATGTTCCGATGAATAGAAACCATTATTTTCCAGTTCGCTTCTTTATCCTGAGCTCCTAGCACCGTGTGTGAAATGTAATATGCCTCAAAAGTCTTTGGAATAAACAAATAGATAACAAATCAACAGTTTAAGTGTAAGCTCCTTAAAGGTGTGGAGTATGTTCCGATGAGTAGAAACCATTATTTTCCGGTTCACTTCTTTATCCTGAGCTCCTAGCACCGTGTTTGAAATGTAGTATGCCTCAAAAGTCTTTGGAATAAAAAAATAGATATCAAATCAACAGTGTAAGTGTAAGCTCCTTAAAGGTGTGGAGTATGCCTTATTCACCATTTTATCTCCCATATTGAGCACACAGCCTGGCATAGCATGGGCCCAAACAAATATTTTTGAGTGAATGAGTCTACCTCATAGTGTTAGCTTTGTATTTTATAAAAGTTGAAGGATAATAAGAAATTTCTTATTTTCATGTAGGGAGATTTGATAAAAGAAACACTATATTTTTAAAAACTCAACTTTCAGTGCTGATTTAAGTCAAACTCATAACTTGTATTTGCCTCCACTGCCTAGAGAGCTGGGCCTTGGATTTGCATGTGAAGATATAATATTCAGATTACCAATTCTCAAATAAAATGTGACTCTGACCTAAAGTTTAGACATCATCTATGAATATAGATAGGAGCAGTTTTCTGTGCCAAACATGGCTTAAAGGTCAGCTGTTGTTTGGTTGTTGAATTATGTATCCTTACATTGTAGTGCTATAAAAATAAGCAGGACATTTGTTTTGAGTTATCAAAGAATTTGAATCTTGGCAACATCCACCTCTGCTATATGTAGGGTCTGTCAGACACAAGCTAGTCTCTTGGACGTTTTGTAAAGCTGCATTAATGTGTTCAGGCAGGTTGGATAGTCAGCCAAAAACAAAAGGAGAACTTCAATACAGAAAATTGCATGGTGGTGATATATCTACAACTTCTTGGATATATCCAAGAAGGGCAAGCCTTGGGTAGGTGCTGCTGGCATATAATAGTAATCTTACCCTCATGGTGAGATACAAACCAATCATGAGGCCTCAGTACAGCCTTAAAGTTTTCATAACTGCAGTTCTAGTTCACATACCTAGAAACGTTGCATGCATCCATAAAGAAACTGGTTTGCTGAGGTTAAGAGCAAGAAAAAGTCTTGTTGCTTTGAAGTACTGAATCGTAAAATGTATTCCACAGAACACTCATGCAAGACAATAAAGAAGGGAGGGATCCTACAGTCCTTCCCGGAGATTCCCCATGCATGCAATCAAATTTTTAAAAAGCCCTATGGTAAAATCTGTCAAACCTGGCATTTTCCAAAATTAATTGACCACGGAAGCTCTTCTTATGTAATATCCTGTTGTCATTTATCATTTTTTGGCTGCCAGGAATCTGAAGCGTCTTCCTATATTTGGGGAATCCCCAGTTGTGTGACTGTTGCCAGGAGCCAAGACCTACTGTCACCACCGAAGGTCGAAGAGCAGAGTGTCATCTGCCTCAGTTCATGGGACTAGTGTATCACACACTCTGGACAGGGTCAGTTGGATGCTCCCTCGTTGGATGTTGACTCTGAAGAATGTGGCAGAGAAGCAGGGACAAGAGAGATCCATCCAGATGGCCATGACAGAGGCACAGGCTCAGTGTGAGAGCCATTGGTGGCACAAAGGAAGTATTGGGTATTAGGTATCTACAAATAGTGGCAGTGGCATCCCCACAAGGCTGTCCCCATGGTGTGATTTTGGCTGTGATTCTGGCCACCTGCCTGTCCTTTCACTCCTGCCCATTTTCTCAACCTGTTCTCCAGATTTTCCAACAAGATTTCAAATTGGCATACCCTCCTTTTCCTGCTTAAGTCATCCAGGGTCAGCTTCTGTTGCCTATAGATGAGAACTTTGCTATTACTCACCCTTTAACATCTGACAGATGTGAGTGTTGGTGTTTAGCAGAATGACTTGGGAATATGCTGCATTCTTATGCACTAAGACCAACCTAATAAATTTGATCCTAAGACGACAGTAGAGTAAATAAGTACGCTTTTACTGCCTTGGTGACCAGACATGTTAACACAGCTTCCAAAATATTTTACAGTTACTAAGTATAGCTTTTCCAAAAAAAAAAATGGCTTACAAAGATTTTCATCTCCAATCTCACTCCCAGATCATTTAATAGGCCTCCTGTAGGCACTCACCTCACTTCCTCTGATTTCACCATGACCCCTTCTCCCTGCCCCCAGCACACCAAAATCACCTAGTGTTGACCATGCATTTTGTTCTAACACATAATATACTCCTTCTTTCTTAGTGCTTAAGCAATGTGAGTTATATTCTGATTATGTGACTTGCAAAAGTAAAAAAGAAATGGCAGTCGTGCAAGACAGATATTTCAGCCAAAGGAAGATTATAAGCTGTTAAACTAAAAATACTGAGATTCAAAAGAAAATATTCTCTTTTCTTAGACAAACTTTTCAAAACCAAGTTCAAGTGGACTACCTGAGTGGCCACAGGGCAGAGGTGACCACGTCTGAGGACCAGACAGCCCAAGGCCATCTCCAGCAACTTGGAATCCACCAGTGGTACTGACAAGGCTGAGAGCTACAGGCACACAGGTAAATATAAACATTAATGCTGGAGATGTAGTTTTTCTCCCTTGCTGATTGATGACAGTGGTCTCAGATATTTCTACCTAATAACGTTCTACCGTGAGAATAAATATGTTTCTTCCTAGTGTGGGTAACTTCTGGACCTCTATTTGATATGCCCTCATCAAATCTGATAACTCTGATAACTCTCAATATTGTTAATTTTGTCATCTTGGTCTAGCATTTCACTTGCGAAAATGGACTGATCCCAGTTCTACTTGTAACTAAGGAAAAAATCTTAATTTCTGACATAGCCACTCTTATCAATACACACTGGGCAACTTTGGCTTATCCTCCTTGTCCTCCCACCCACCTACATCCTAGTGGTTCTTGCAAGAAAATAGAGACTTCTACGTTATATCTTTTTTAAGGTTTTGTCTGAAACATCTCCAGCAAGTTCTTAGTTTTTTATGTAAATTCAAAATACAGGTGATAGAAGAATTTGGTTTACTTAGAGATGACATTTTGAGATACTAACTAAGACATCCTTTTTCTTTCTTTTTAGTGATCCCTCTCATGGGCTACAAACATTAACCTGTCATTTTTCCAGGGATGTGGGAAGGAGAGTGAGAAGATCAGAAAGAAGACAGAAAACAAAGTCTCCCATTCTGAAGGGTTAAGCTCAAAAGCTAGGGGTTCAAGAATAAAGAAAAGAGAATTAGGAAGAAGATGTATGAGTCAGAACTGGAGTCTTCTTCCTTTCAACCACCCAATAGGCCTCCAATGAGCACAGGGCTGCAGCTCAGCCAGCCACTGGGCAGACGTAGCCCTGTCTGAGGACCAGGCAGCCCAAAGCCCATCTCAAGGGACAGCCGCAGGGAACCTCAGCAGTTAGAGAACAAGAAGCGACCAAACGACATTTGA
Source organism: Trachypithecus francoisi (assembly GCF_009764315.1). NCBI lineage: Eukaryota > Metazoa > Chordata > Mammalia > Primates > Cercopithecidae > Trachypithecus > Trachypithecus francoisi. The sequence goes on from NW_022681461.1 coordinate 13,058,910, forward strand.
GCCTCTTCCTGAAGCTTAGCAGCAATCTGCAAGACAATGAGGAAACACAAATTCCAAATGTGGCTAAAATTTTAACCTGAAGTGATTGAGAAATTATGAAAGTTGATAAGTTTACTTGGAAATAACGAGATCCCATTTTCTGTTTCAGGATAAAATGGAAGCTGAAAGCCAGAAATAACATTTTTATTACCAAACAAATGCTCCATATCATATATCTGACCTTAAGAGTTGTGAAGTTTGGGTCCATTTCACTATTGGATGAAGTGCCTAGGTGTGAGTACGGTCCAATCAGAACTGGCCTTTCTGATCAACCTGACCTCAAGTCTTGAGAGATTGTTGAACTGTGAGAAGATGAGAGCCGGGAAAGAATGTAGGGAATCCAGGCAGCATCTGGAAAAGTCATGAGAAGTCCAAGTCGGAAATGAGGGAAGCAGGGAAATGGGAAGTACACAAAGAATGTATCATCATCTGTCTTCTCTGAAACCCCACCCGGGACAGGTTCTCTTGCTCATCACTTATGCAGGCTCTGGGGTGGGCCAGGAAGGAAAAGTCAGGAGTTAAAGACAAGTGGAAAGATGACTACAGATGATGTGGGAGAAATGCATTGCATTGGATGCAGGCTTTGTGGGATGCATCCAGCTTGCACAGAGTGAGTTTGAGGAATTCAAGAATAAAATATTTTCATGGATCATAGTGAAAGAAATATATGCAGTGAAAATGGATAATGATACTAACCTCAATTCTCCCTTGCATTTGAGCTGACAGAGTGATATAAGTATAGCCTTGGATCACAAGTCAGATAGGTCATTCACTTGCGGTATTCTGGACGAGTTCCAGTACAGGTAATTACATTCTACGTACCAAAATCCCCATAGAACATCTATTAAGTATGTTTCCCATCCCTTCTGGCCCATGGTTATGCCTTATTCTAAATCTCTTATGCCCAAGGGGATAGTGAGCCATGATAAGTTGGTATTTATCATACACCTTGAGAACTCTGAATGAAAAGTGCTATAACGGTACAAATTGATCTCAGAAAGAGCAGATCAGCATTCCTTAGGTGTTAGGCAGTCCAAATCACTTCCCCTTACATAGATCTCCCTTGCTTATTTGCAATACTTCACATTTATCTTAATCCTTTCCCACTTCTCTCACTATTAGCATCTCAAGAACAAAGACTATACCTTCTCTGTCTTTGGTAGCTTCCAGTGAATAAGAAATGTGCCATAAAGCTTGGTGACAGATCACTTAATCACATGCTCACAAATCCTTAGCAGTGTCCTACCTCCTAAGGCCTGTCATTAACTCATACTCCAGGCCCCTTCTCGTCAATTTTTTCTAATTCATTTAAACTAAAATAGCTATTAAACATATGGTTTTTCCTTGTTTGTGTGACATGAACAAAACCAGACAATAAAGAGGAAGTTATGAAAAGATGGGTGGATAATCTGAGCAAGACAGGACGGGAAAGCCCAGAAAGGTGTGACACTTGGTGCTTGACAACCATCTTTGAATGTATGCACACACCCATGAATGAAGAAAGAGATCAATCAATCAATGGGCTGTCCGTGGTTGCAGCGTCAGATACACAATTAGATCTGGAGCTTAAGAGGAAATGATTGACTCATAGAGAAAGTCACCTGCTCAGGCTGCATTGAAGGTAGGGTGTGTGCAGCTGTGCTTCAGGAGCAAAGCGAACCAAGCACATGCTGACCAACTCTCAGCTTACTTTTTCTCCACCTATCAGCTGCATTCTTTCTCTTTTTGTTGACTTGCTAGACGTTGTCTGCAATAGCTTCCAAATGTTAGGCCTACAGTTTATTCATCATCTGTAGAAACTGATCATAAAATGACTGATCCAGGAAGGTCCTCCTTGATGTGACTTAGGTCAGGTGTCTCTCCCAGGACCAATCAGCTGGAGCTCTGGGGGTGGATGGCTGGTGTCATATGGAGACCCCTCTCTCAGTCACGACATGAAGCAGTTTCCAGGAGGGTGAGAAGGAGAGAGACAGGATGGAGGAAGTTGCTAGGTGTACAGTCCCAAAAGTCAGAAATTAACTATAGGAGTAAGCAGAGTTAAAATGGACTAAATGAAGGCTACAAGTCTATGTAAGATTTGGCGTATTTTAGCCTAATATTCTGATCATGTCAAAACATCAGTGGCTTGATCTTGTCTTTGTCATCACTATAAAGCCACCACTAATACTAGATGGAAGACACCGAAATTCCAGGTCACTCCACAGCCCTGGCCCTCGGATAGCCTCAATGGGATACTGCAGAATCCTCCAGTAAATGCCTAAGGGGTCTTCCTATAAGTCTGGTGATGCAGATTTGCTCTCATGTCCATAAAAGTCCACCTGCCAGGCCAGGCACAGTGGCTCACGCCTGTAATCCCAGCAGATTGGAGGGAGTTGGGAGGCCAAGGCGGGTGGATCATCTGAGGTCGGGAGTTTGAGACTAGCCTGACAAACATGGAGAAACCCATCTCTACTAAAAATACAAAATTAGCCAGGCGTGGTGGCGCATGCTTGTAATCCCAGCTACTTGGGAGGCTGAGGCAGGAGAATGGCTTGAACCCAGGAGGTGGAGGTTGCAGTGAGCCGAGATCGCACCATTACACTCCAGCCTGGGCAACAAGACAGAAACTCCATCTCAAAAAAAAAAAAAAGAAAGTCCACTTGCCAGGTGTCAAGCTCCTCAGTGGGAGGAGAGGTTGGGGAAAAGAGACAAGGATTGAAGAGAGAGCAAACTACAGATGCAGTGACATGGATCAGGAGGGGTGGCAGATACAGTGGGATGTTGGCATGGAGGACAGAGCGGGCGGCTTTGCAGCTGTCCCAGGAGCAGGCTGTCCTTGGAACAGATCACCTCTTGAGGTATTTATTAGCCTGGGACTCTGAGATCTTTTCAGAGCCTCCAAACTCAGCCCCCCTGGTTTCCAGGCTGCCACAAGGTAGGTAGTGAGGCAACCAGGAAGGATCTGGATCTTGCCTGCTCTTAGCAAGTCACTTACATCCTTGACTTCAACTTCCCCCTTTGTAAAATCACAGACTGGACTACATATTGGCATGGTTTCTTCTCTCTCTACAGTGATAGCTTTTATCCCTGTAAAAACAGCTGACCTAGGCAGCTGGAAAGATTAATAAATTAACAGGTAACATTGAAACAAGAGACAAGCAAGATGGGAGGCAATCTTTTAAAAATCTTTTGAAGTCCCATTAAAATCTATGGTCGAGCCTGCCTCTATCAGCAAATTCTGACCAAACTTCATGGTCACCCCATAACTGTAACTGTAGAAACTTGGTAAAAGTCGAGAATTTGGAAGCCTTTACACAACACTGCAATGATTTTTATTTCATGAGATGAATTTTAAAAAGCACTGGTCCTACGGTGATTAACTGGCGTTTTATAGGCAGTGTTTCAAACAAGTGCTGTGCTGCGTGTGTTCAGTTACTGTAGTTATGATTTCATTAGCTTCTCTGATAAATAATGCAACGACTTTAATGATGCATTTCCTCTTTAAAAAACCCACAATGGAAACTCCATTTCATAAAGCAAGGAAGAACAATGACTTCTGTTTAATTTTTATTACTTTTAAATTAATCTGTGAGGTTTTAAAAAGTAAAAACCATCTTCTAAGGGGAAAAAAACGGACAGAAAAAGGTTAACCTGTTTAAAAGGTGCAATCATTTCTGGGTGAGTAAAAAATGGATATAGGTCAAGAACCAGCGTGAAGGCTCCACCTTCCTCAATTCAGCCCTTTCTAGATCACAAAAGGAAAGTGGTCCTGCCAAATTAAAACCCTCCATAACAATAAAACCTGATTTAATGCAGTCATTATTTTTCCATTAAATCTGAATATCATCTAATGCATGTATGTTATTTTAAACCCACCACACTAATGCAAATCCAGCATTCCCTGTAAATCAAACCTAAACGTTCCATCAGTTGTCATTACTGCTATTGACAATCACAATACCTCATCCCCAAGGACACCGTCCCCTCAATCCCTGACTCTAGAGATGGGAGGAAAAACTAAAGAAGATGCATCTTAATTTCCAACGGAGAGCTGCTTACTGAAGTGTAGAGGTTGGGTCAGTAACACCCTGGAGGTCTCAGCTTAATGTAGTTCAACATGTAACCCTTGCTTCTCCAGGCCACACTACACTGAGAAAAAATTTAAGGGTTGGGTTAGGAACGACCAGGGAAAGAGAAACTACTCTAAGTATTTAAACTAGAGGAAGTTTAGTGCTGGGAATTGGTGGTGTGGGGAATGGATGTGACTGGAAAGGCTGAGAAGCCAAACAGGGGATGGTGGTGCCACCCAGAGACTGGCAACTGCAGGGAACTGTTACCACACCTTGGTTGGAGGGACAGAGGGAAGATGAAGTTGTGTGAGGACCCACAGACCAGGGATTCTGGGAGGATTTTGGAAGCATACCAGATCTGTCCAGCGGGATTTGGAGTCGTGGACTTAGAAGAGACACGATCACTGCTGGAGATGCTGCCTGAGGCACAGGGGTGGGACAAATGCTTTGGTCTCTCCCTTTCCTCTACCCTCCTAATTCCTGTGAGTGCCTCCCATGGGTCAGATCCAGCTAAGAGGTCAACTGACCTGAAAGCCTGGGAAATGCAGTCTGGGGCCATGTGTCCCACTGTGGCACAGAGTAGAGCTGGAGAAGGATGAGGAAACGGTGTGAGGACAAACAGCCCGGAGGCAGCAGAAACTAAAATCACACTCCTATTCTGTCCAGTGTCTGTATTCCTGGGCTAGGCGCTCCAGCCCCTGCTTCCAGCCCCAATACAGACCCTTTGCTAAGAGTTACTGAAGCTTAGAGAGGGTTGTGCCACCTCCCGCCCCACCCCAGTGTGGCAGCTCTTTTAATCTTTTAAGTTGCTGCTTCCCCATGTGCTACAGCACTTTCAACATCATGTGCTACAGCACTTTCAACACGCCACCACTGTGGGGTGGTGGGTATCGTGATTGACACCCCAGCACTCACTTAATTCACCCTCTATGGAGAAGTCATACGGTCTGGATGAGATTGTCCCCACCCCCTGCTCCAAGGTCAGGACTTGTTTGGTTCTGCCTAAGTGCCCCTCATCCACAGTGACTGGTTCAGAAATGGGCACATGCGACCAGCCTGGACAGGTCAGAGCAAAACATCACCGTCATGGTAGTGATTGATCCAGGGGCAGAACCTGTGTCTTAGGTGGGTTCAGCCTGTGTCCTAAGTGGGCTTTTGTTCTGCAAATGGAGGAAAGAGAACCTATGGCTGGGGAAACATGTGGGCCCAGGAACTGATGGCAGAGATTTGGCTACCAGCTTGAGGATGATGCAGTCACCTAGAGGAGGGCAAAACTAAGAGAACCACAGGGAAACCGAGCCATGGCCCGATGACAGCATGAGCCTTGAGAACAAACCAACTCACCCTACTTTTGGACTTCACAATTACATGAGCTAATGAATTCCCTATAGCTTAAACCACTTGAGTGTTCTATGGCTTGCAACAAGAATCCTAACTGCTTTTGAGGAACCAAGTGATTCTTCAAAGGTTTGGCACATGGTAGACATTAATAAGCAATTTATTGCAGTTGTTTTCTTGTATAGCTACTGAGAAATTTATATCAAGTTTCCTGGAAGCTGGGATGGCAGTGATCTGGGACTCTTGTAGGACAACATCATCTTAAATCTGGTTCTCAGTACTCATGACCCACATTAAACCTATCTCCAACACAAGGTAGGTACTCCTACCATTTCTCTCCACTTCAGGTGAGTTTCCCAACTTACAATTATAAATAAAGGGCTCAGTGGCAGCTGAACATAAACTCAAGAGCATAAACTTAAGAAATAAATAGAAAATACTTAAGAAATTTTTTTTGATAGATGGCTTAAATGAAAGCTGTGTTTCATTAAGTGGGAGGCATGTAGACAGGTGATGGACTCCACTGACACCACGTGAATAAAATGTCTGTGGCAGGTTCTACTTGAAAATCACAGTGGAATGTCTCAGGCAGTGGTTCCCTAGGGGGGTGATTTTGTTCCATAGAGGACATTTGACAAAGTCTGGAGACCTTTTTGGTTCTCACAACTGGGAGTAGGGGTGTTACTGGTATCTGGGGGATAAAAGCCAGGGGTGCTACTGAACATCCTACAATACACAAAAGCCCCCGACAACAAAGAAATTATCCCAAGCTCCAAATGCCCACAGTGTTGAGCTTGAGAAACTCTGCTATAAGGTTAAGCCTTAGGCCGGGCGCGGTGGCTCAAGCCTGTAATCCCAGCACTTTGGGAGGCCGAGACGGGAGGATCACGAGGTCAGGAGATCGAGACCATCCTGGCTAACACGGTGAAACCCCGTCTCTACTAAAAAATACAAAAAACTAGCCGGGCGAGGTGGCGGGTGCCTGTAGTCCCAGCTACTCGGGAGGCTGAGGCAGGAGAATGGCGTAAAAACCCGGGAGGCGGAGCTTGCAGTGAGCTGAGATCCGGCCACTGCACTCCAGCCTGGGCGACAGAGCAAGACTCCGTCTCAAAAAAAAAAAAAAAAAAAAAAAAGGTTAGGCCTTAATTAAACAAGTAAGAAAAAAAAAAAATCATATTAACATTTTCCAATAGATTGAGTACTTCTGTTTTTGGTTGTATATTTTTTAATAAAACAAGATGTAAATGGCTCAATTGAGTTGTTATAAACAGTGAGATTTACCAGTGCTCATATTTTTTTTACTTTCATTTTCTAGCTTGATAACAAATTTGTTATCTTACATTATTCTAGAAAAGGCAACAGTGTGCCTTATTTTTTACAACTGGTGTGTAGCCAGAAATGGTTTTCAAATAATATCAACCATGGCACAGACACTCACCAATCAGAACAAATACAGGCTGTACGTAATCCTAGTAGAGCCAGCTGGGCATCGCTGGTTACTGGCATACCTTCCTCTCTTCTACTGTCTTTCCACTATCACAAGATTCCACCTTCTGGAAGCTGAGGATAGGCAGTACCAGCATGTTAAAACACTCCTCAGTTAGCAGCCACTGATGTTATGGGTGGTGGCTCTTCTTTCTTCAGCTCTCTTGTAAGCCACAGAGCAAAGAATGAGGAAGGAGTAATTGACAATTCTAGGGCCAACAAGGACGTAAGTCATCAGGGTGTAAAACAAAGCCATCCTCAGCACACAAAAGACCACAGTCTAACCATCTACCTAGTATACCATTCAACAGTGGTCAGCTTGGGGCTTGTGAGAAATAAACATCTACAAAAACTGATGTGCTTATTGGGTAAACGTGAAATTCATTACTTTTGATACCATGAACAAACATCAAGAAGTAATTCTTTCTACCCCCATATACTTATCTTTATCCTCCCCTGGTCTTCAATGGGAGTCTGATCCACTGGAGATGGATGACACCTCCCTTTTCCATAATCTAAGTGCAGATATTAGATACTAGTATTGCCGTTTAGCTTATACACGATCTTTCTCTCTTTCCTGTGTATTTGTTTTGTTTCCCTACCTAGGCTTTGAGGTCCTTGAGGATAATAAGCATGTTGTCTATCAGATTGCTGATTAGTTACTAGGTGCTTATGACAAACATATTGAATGATTGATTAAAGCTACCCAGAATTTGAATGACACAAAATAGTGTTATTTTTTCCTATATTATCATGACAAGGTTTTGTAAAGTTCTAGTCCACATTTGCCTTTGACCTGAACAACTCAAGGTACTTTATCAAATGAATTTTAGAAATTCATAGTAGGGAGTGTTAGTTCTACCTTTCATTCTGACAGGGGAGAAACAGAAAGGAAAATGCTTGGAAAAAGAGGCTGCTTCAGTAGGTTGGAATTGTGTATCCACTTATGTGTATGAAAACATTTTAATACTTACATATTTTACCAGGAGTCTATGGGAAGCAGCTGGTGCAGTGCACAGAGAGTTGGAAGGCGATTCTGAAGCTTCATGCTCCAACTGGCTCTGAAATAACCAAACAAGGAAACCAAGCAAGTCATTTAATCTCATAAACTCCCATGTGTTTACCTGTAGGCAGGGCTGTTGGATGTGGTAGATACTTTATTCATTTATTCTAAAATAGTTTTTATTAATTATTAAACACTTCCAGATGAACACTTGTATGCCTAGGTAGAGGAGACAAAAAGACAAAATACTCAGGTATTCTCTACCCAGCAGATTTAGCCATCTTTAGGTCCCCTTAGGCCCCATCCTCTGTCATACCCTTTAGTAAAAACCATCATCATTCTGTCTCTTTTTGAAAATGTTACCTCATTTGATAGATTCCCCCAAAAACATAGTTTCATTTTCCATGTTTTGAAATTTACCCAAATGGAATTATACTACGCTTGTTCTCCTGCTGCTTGCATTTTGTGCTAAACATTACATTTATGTTACATGCAGTTGTAATTAATTCATTTTTACTGCAGTATAATATTCCAGTGCATGGATATAATGCAATTAATTCCAGTGTTGTACTATCACTGCTATGTTTTTTATACACCTCTGTTGGTACACATTTGTGAATGTTTTTTCCAGAGTATGTGTCTTAGAAGTGAAATTGCTGAATCTTTGATTGTGCACTTTTTATAATTGACTATACCATGCCTGTTTCTCAAAGTGGTGGAAGCAGTTTACACACAAAGCAGCAGGGGATAAAAGGGTCCACTGCTCCTCAACTGCTCCAAGAGTTGATTTTTTTTTTAAATAACTTTCACATGTGTATAGGCCACTTATGTTTCCTTTTCTGCAAAATTTATTTTTTTTATTTGGTGGTCTTTGTCTTACTTAATCATGAAATTTCTTTATGTGTTCTGGGTAAGCATGCCATCATGTTGATTATTTGTGCAGCAGCCATCTTCCCTGCTGTGGCTTGTCTTTATTTTCTCTCAATTTCTCTCTTTCTCTCTCAATAAATGGAAATTCTGAATTCTAATGTTGTGGAATTTATCAATCTTTGCATTTATGTTTCAGGAAACTGTTCTCAATCTCTGGGAATATCTCTGTGGGAGAACAGACATAGTCTCCTACTTTGTCTTACAAATGTTTATAGTGTTGTCTTTCATTTTTACATTTAGACCACCTGGAATTGGTTCATTATTTGGTGTGAGGAAGGACTCCAGCTTCATTTCTAATCATTTAGATAACCAAATATCCCAGTACCAAGTAATAAAAAATCCACCCTTTACCCACTGAACTTCAAAACTACCTCTGTCATACGTCTACTGTTCATATGTGTGTTTCTCTATTCCAGGGTTCTCTTCCTGTTTCAACATCATATTGTTTATCCCTGTGCCAATATCACATTGTCTTCATTTCTATAGCTTTATAGTAAATGCTGATCTTTTACGGAGCTAGTCCCCCACCTTCTTTTTTAAGAATGCTCTTGCTATTCTTGGCCCTGTGAACGTCCACATTCACTTTAGAACTAGCTGTAGGCTGTCCAGTTCCACAGGGGTGGAGGGAAGAAAACAGCAGCAACAGCAACAACAACAAAAGAAAACCCTTCACACTTCACAGGAAACACGTTGAATCTATAGATCAATTTGGAGAGATATTTTACAACGTTAAGTGCTCTGAGCCATGACAATATATCTCTTTATTAATTTAGGGTTTTTTAAATAAAGATTTCGTTTTTCTCCCTAATTATTGCATATATTATGATAGCTTTATTCTTAGTTACTTGATATTTGTCAATGTTTTGTTTTAAAATTGGTTTATTTTTCTGTTTGTCACTGACATATAGAATAGCAATTATTTTATGTTGATTTCCTATCTAGCAACCTTGCTAATATATCTTCTTAATTCTAATAATTGATCTATCTGTATCTTTCTTTGAGTTTACTATGAAGACAACCCTAAAATTTTGCCCTTCCTTTCTAATTGTTACGCATGTGATGTCTTTAAATTGCCTTACTGCAATGGCTAGGTCATCACGGACAGTATACAAAAAAGTAATAACTGCATGCATACTTTCTTCTTCCCTTTATCATAAAGAATAATATTTGCTGCAAACTTTTTGTAGTTAGTTTTCATCAGATAGAGAAATTTAAAGTCTATTTCCTATTTGCTAAAGAGCTTTTATTTTTAAATCATGAGTGGATGTTAATTTTATCAAGTAGTTTCTTTTCTACATCCATAGAAATAATCATATTGTTTTGCTCTTTATTCCATTATTGTAGTGAATTATACTAATCAATTTTCTAATGTTAAACCAAACTTTCATAACTATCATAGACCAAATTAGATAATGAGATATGCTATTTCTTATATGTGTTAAATGCAATTTGCCAATATTTTCCAAAGAATTTCTGTCTTTATATTCAAGAGTAAAATTGGCCTGTAATTTGTCTTTCATTTTATTTCCTTTTCTGATTTGGCATCAAAGTTATACTAGCCTCTTTAAAAGAGTAAGAAGTGCTCCCATTTTCATATTTTTTGGAAATGTTTATGTAAGGTTGAAATCATCTGTTCCTTGAGTGTTAGCAAGAATTGACCTGTAAAATCATCTAGGCATCTTGCTTTCTTTAAGGGGAAGATTTTTGAACTACAGATTAATGCTTCTAAGACTATACTAATTTTCCGTTTCTTCTTGAGTCAATATATTTTTAGCAATTTTTGCACTTCATCTAACTTTTAACTTCTTTTGTCATAAAGTTGGTTCATAATATTTTTCATTATCTTTTAAATCTCTGACCCTTCTTTAGTTATCTATATATTTTATTTGGCTTTTTTTTTTTTTCCTTATTCCTCTTACCACAGTTTTGTCAATCTAATTAATATTTACAAAGAGCCCTCATTTGGCCTTGTTGACTCTCTGTGTTTTCAATTTATATATCCACTGTCTTTGAGTTTATTCTATTGCTCTTTTCTTTATTTCTTAAATGGGACGCTGACATCATTAGTTTTCAGCCTTTTTTTCTTAAGTGCAAATACATGAATTTAAATTAACTTTCAAATCCTAGTTTAGCTGCATCTCACAAGTTCTGATATTTTCATTAAGGTTTAGTTACATAGATAGTTTTATTTGTATTATGATTCCATTTCAACTCATGGGTTATTTAGTAAATATGGCTTTTAAAGTTCCACACATATGATTTTGTCTACTTTTTTAAGTAGAAACAGAGAATAAAAACATTTCGTAGTCAGATCATATGCTCTACATGTCGTCAAAATCCTTTGAAATTTGTTAAGACTTGCTTGGTAGCCTAAAAGGTGATCATTTTTCATAAATTATCCACATGTATATAAAAGAATGTAGAATTTAGAGTTAATTATAAACATTTTCATTTTATCAAATTTAATTGTAGTATCCAAATATTCTATATGTTTATTGACTTTATCTGTTTGATCTGTTCATTACTAAAATTGATATGTATTACCTTTTCACCATGATGGTGGACTTGTCTTTAATTCCTCATACTTTTAACAGCTTTTACTTTAACTACATTGTGGTTATTTTATTAAAGTATGCAAGTCTAGAATTTTATGTCTTCCCATTGCCTTTGAAAACTGGCACAAGACAGGGATGCCCTCTCTCACCATTCCTATCCAACACAGTGTTGGAAGTTCTGGCTAGGGCAATCAGGCAAGAGAAAGAAATCAAGCGTATTCAGTTAGGAAAAGAAGAAGTCAAATTGTCCCTGTTTGCAGATGACATGATTGTATATTTAGAAAACCCCATCGTCTCAGCCCATAATCTCCTTAAGCTGATAAGCAACTTCAGCAAAGTCTCAGGATACAAAATTAATGTGCAAAAATCACAAGCATTCTTATACACCAGTAACAGACAAACAGACAGCCAAATCATGAATGAACTTCCATTCACAATTGCTTCAAAGAGAATAAAATACCTAGGAATCCAACTTAAAAGGAATGTAAAGGACCTCTTCAAGGAGAACTACAAACCACTGCTCAGTGAACTAAAAGAGGACACAAACAAATGGAAGAACATACCATGTCCATGGATAGGAAGAATCAATATCGTAAAAATGGCCATACTGCCTAAGGTAATTTATAGATTCAATGCCATCCTCATCAAGCTACCAATGACTTTCTTCACAGAATTGGAAAAAGCTGCTTTAAAGTTCATATGGAACTAAAAAAGAGCCCGCATTGCCAAGACCATCCTAAGTCAAAAGAACAAAGCTGGAGGCATCACGCTATCTGACTTCAAACTATAGTACAAGGCTACAGTAACCAAAATAGCGTGGTACTGGTACCAAAACAGAGATATAGACCAATGGAACAGAACAGAGTCCTCAGAAATAATACCACACATCTACAGCCATCTGATCTTTGCCAAACCTGAGAGAAACAAGAAATGGGGAAAAGATTCCCTATTTAATAAATGGTGCTGGGAAAATTGGCTAGCCATAAGTAGAAAGCTGAAACTGGATCCTTTCCTTACTCCTTATACGAAAATTAATTCAAGATGGATTAGAGATTTAAATGTTAGACCTAAAACCATAAAAACCCTAGAAGAAAACCTAGGTAGTACCATTCAGGACATAGGCATGGGCAAGGACTTCATGTTTAAAACACCAAAAGCAATGGCAACAAAAGCCAAAATTGACAAATGGGATCTAATTAAACTAAAGAGCTTCTGCACAGCAAAAGAAACTACCATCAGAGTGAACAGGCAACCTACAGAATGGGAGAACATTTTTGCAATCTACTCATCTGACAAGGGGCTAAGATCTAGAACCTACAAAGAACTCAAACAAATTCACACACACACACAAAAAACAACCCCATCAAAAAGTGGGCAAAGGATATGAACAGACATTTCGCAAAAGAAGACATTCATACAGCCAACAGACATATGAAAAAATGCTCGTCATCACTGGCCATCAGGGAGATGCAAATCAAAACCACAATGAGATACCATCTCACACCAGTTAGAATGGCAATCACTAAAAAGTCAGGAAACAACAGGTGCTGGAGAGGATGTGGAGAAATAGGAACAGTTTTACACTGTTGGTGGGATTGTAAACTAGTTCAACCATTATGGGAAACAGTATGGCGATTCCTCAAGAATCTATAACTACAAGTACCATATGACCCAGCCATCCCATTACTGGGTATATACCCAAAGGATTATAAATCATGCTGCTATAAAGGACACATGCATATGTATGCTCATTGCGGCACTACTCACAATAGCGAAGACTTGGAATCAACCCAAATGTCCATCAGTGACAGACTGGATTAAGAAAATGTGGCACATATACACCATGGAATACTATGCAGCCATAAAAACGGATGAGTTTGTGTCCTTTGTAGAGACATGGATGCAGCTGGAAACTATCATTCTCAGCAAACTATCACAAGAACAGAAAACCAAACACCGCATGTTCTCACTCATAGGTGGGAACTGAACAATGAGATCACTTGGACTCCGGAAGGGGAACATGACACACTGGGGCCTATTATGGGGAGGGGGGAGAGGGGGAGGGATTGCATTGGGAGTTATACCTGATGTCAATGACGAGTTGATGGGTGCTGACGAGTTGATGGGTGCAGCACACCAACATGGCACAAGTATACATATGTAACAAACTTGCACGTTGTGCACATGTACCCTAGAACTTAAAGTATAATAATAAAAAAAAAAGAAAAAAAAGAATTTTATGTCATCCCTGGTAAATCGAATATTTTATGTTTATGTAGTGACTCATTTCCTCTCTGCTAAGCATTGTTTTAGGTCTATTTTATTAATACAAATATGTCGGCTTTTTTGTTGCTATTTGCCTAGTATATGTCTTTTTCATTCTTTTGTTTTCAACATTTCTTTGTTCTCATTTTTATTAATACATAGCATAAATATTTTTAATCCAGTTTGATAACCTTTCCCTTTTATCAGGATTGATTTTTCATTTCCATTGACTGGGATTACTGGTATTTGGATTTGCTTATATTGTCTTGTGTTGTGCTCCACATTTGTTCCAATTTTTCTTTTTTCTCTCTTTCCTTCCTTTCTTGACCTTTTCTTATACAGACTCCATTTTTTTCTCATACCAACTTTTTCCTCAAGTAAATAGAAATTATACACTATTTTTTTCTTTCTTTTTCTGGGGGCAGACCAAGTGGTTGCCCTAGAAATTTAAACATGAAAACTTATCTAAGAAATCTAAATTTGCTCACCATGTTTACCGTTGTCAGAAAGAATCTGAGAACTACAGAGCAATTTCACTTTCATCACCTCTACGATGATTTATATGCCACTCTTAATCAATGTTTTTGTTCTGTTTTTTAATCCACAAATTAGACATCATCATCATCAGTGTTTTATCTAATCAATGTGTGTTTATATTGAATTTCATATTTACCAATTTCTATGTTTTCCTTCCTTCCTGTATCTCAGATCTTTATTGGGATCATTTTCATTTTCCCTGAAATACGCATTCCCGAATTTTCTTTATGGTCATCTGTGGGTGGTAAACAAAATTTCTATTGGTCTGAGAATGTCTTCTTTAACTTTGGAAGACAGTTCATTGCTTATAAAACATAGTAAATTCACTATATATGTTCACTAGATACAGTTTCAGAACTTTTAAATACTAGTTTATAGTCTTTTGGCTTCCATTAGTACTATTAAGAGGTCAGCTATAACTGTAATTGTCATTCTTTGTAGGTATTTGTCTTTGCTCGCCAGCTTCACTGAATTTTTTTAGTTGTATGTAATGTTGGGCAATTTCCCTATGTTGTTTTTAGGTGTGGCTTTTTCTTTGTTTATCCTATTTGGGACTTATTGACCTTCCTGAAACTGAGAGTTGGTGTTTTTCCATTCTTGAGATACTAAACCATTTTTGACTTTAAACATTGCTTTCCTTCATTCTCTCTATTTTTTCCTTCTGTAATTCCTGCTAAATGTATTAAATCTCTGTCTTACATTTGTCATCTACGTGTCTTTCCTTGCTGTGTTGTATAGAATTTCTTCAGCCCTATTTCTCAGTTCACTTATTGTCTCTTCAGTTATGTCTGATCTGATATTTAATCCATCCAATATTTCCCAAATATTAACTGTGATATTTTTCTAGTCTGAGAAGTTTTGACTTATTCTTATACCTGCTTAGTTATTTTAATAGTCTATTTTCCCATAATCGTATTTCAATCCTTTTTTTTTCTTTTAATTGTCACTCTGACCTTAAATTCTACCTCTCCCACTTAGTAACACCACCTCAGCCACCCTGATCTTCTATGTCCGGCATATTTCTACCTCTAAGCTTTTGCCCTTGCTGATTCCTCTGTAGAATGTTTTCATCTAACCCCCCAGATGTACATGCTTCATTTCCTCACCTCTTCAAGTTTTTGTTCAAATATAAATTGCTCGTGTACATTTCATATACTCACTTCCTGCTTTATTTTTCTCTGTAGCCCCTTTTCCTTCTAAGTCTATACAGTTGATTTTTTTAAATGGAATGTAAATGTTTAAAGACAGGGACATGTTCTGTTGTTTTTCATTGTTGTATGGATTGTATTCCAGTACCTAGAATAATACCCAACACACAGTGGAAACATATAAGAATTTATGAGTAAATATTAAATACATTTAATTTATCTGTTGTGTCTAGTAATATCGGTTCCTGCTTTTATTCATGATGCCTTATTTCCTTGTGTGTTTTATGATGTCTGACTGTGAGCTCAAGTTCCTTGGACTTAGATATGTGAATTCTTTGAGGCCTGAGTTGAAAATATGTTAACCCAGAGAAGATTTACATCCAATTCTACCAGATACTTATGATTACAATGAATTCCTGGCCTCTCTTATATAATTTGTTTGCTTGAAGTTTTTCAGCACACACACAACATACGTGCTAGATAAATAAATAAAAATGATCAGAAATGCAAACAGTGGGATACTTTAATATACCTCTTACAGGACTTAATTTGAAGTCAAAAAATAAGTAAAGATGTAGAGTAATTAGTACATATATAAGAACTTACATACCAGAATAGAAAAATATGTTTATTGTATGTCCAAAATCAATCACACATTTGACCACAAAGAAAACCTTCATAATTTTTTTTTGAGATGGAGTCTCGCTCTGTCTTGCCCAGGCTGGGGTGCAGTGGTGCAATCTTGGCTCACTGCAGCCTCTACCTCCAGGGTTCAAGCGATACTCCCGTCTCAGCCTCCAGAGTAGCTAGGATTTCAGGTGTGTGCCACCGCACCCAGCTAATTTTGTATTTTTAGTAGAGATGGGGTTTCACCATGTAGACCAGGCTGGTCTTGAACTCCTGATCTCAGATAATCCACCCCCCTCAGCCCCCCAAAGTGCTGGGATTACACGCGTGAGCCACTGCACCAGACCATACATTTTTAAAAGTAGGAATTGTAGTGATCATACATTCAATCATAAGCTTAATGATAATTTTATAAATTAATAAACATACCTGTCTACCTATGAATCAAAGATTAATTAAAACTGAAACTTCAAGTTCTCTAGCAAGTCATTGAAATTAGAATAATTTAAACAAAATCCACAGGACACACCAAAATCATACTTAGAAAAAAATCATAGCCTTAAAAATTTTCAAAGGCTGGCCGGGTGCGGTGGCTCAAGCCTATAATCTCAGCACTTTGGGAGGCCGAGATGGGCGGATCACGAGGTCAGGAGATGGAGACCATCCTGGCTAACAGTGAAACCCCGTCTCTACTAAAAAGAAATTTAAAAAACTAGCCGGGCGAGGTGGTGGGCGCCTGTAGTCCCAGCTACTCAGGAGGCTGAGGAAGGAGAATGGCGTAAACCCGGGAGGCGGAACTTGCAGTGAGCTGAGATCCGACCACTGCACACCAGCCTGGGCGACAGAGCAAGACTCCGTCTCAAAAAAAAAAAAAAATTTCAAAGGCTAAAATTAAATATACTTTGGATTCAAGTTAATACATTAGAAAAGGAGCAATAAAATTAACTGGGTCTAGAAAAAAAGGAGAAAGCATAAATAAAACCAAAACATTATTCTTTGAAAGACCAATAAAAAGGTAAGCTCTCAGAGGAAAAAGAGAAAATATATTTAAGCTTAGAAATAAGATATAACCACAGATACAGAGGAGATCTAATTTTTCATAAGAGAATATTCTGTGCAAATTGATGGCAACAAGTTTTCATTTTCTAGCAAAATTTCAATAGAACACTGATTAGAGCAGTTAAAATAGAAGAACTAAGGAAGATGATTTAAGGTCCTTTCAGAAAGCAACTTTCAAAGCAACTTTTATGACCGAAGAATGCACAGGGGCTTCAGGGTGATTCCAAAGTAAACCACTCTAGAAGAGTAGTGACCCCAACACTCTTTTCTTAAACACTACAAATTCAATATTAGGATAATCTGGCCCAAGATTGCAACACCACATTGAATCTTCTTGGGAGCCCTGGATTCCAGAACCTGCTCTGGGACAGATTAATTGGAAGATGCTGAGAAGATAACACTCTATGAGGATGTTGAGTCCCCTTGGAATCAGTATTCAGGACAGGTGTTAAATAAGCTTCAGGTAAATCCAGAAGGCTGAGTCTTCTTGGATTCAAGGTCTCACTCGAAAATTCTAACAGTTTCTTGAGATGTGCAAATCATCAAATCTAGCCTTGTCAAAATCTGCATTTCTGAGTCATTGTTAGTATTGGCCATTTCTTGGGAAAGTGTCAACCTCATGTTCATGTGATTATTGTTCAGATGGAAACATTTAAAAACTCATGAAAAGTAAAATTAATGATAACGCAGTCTCCAAGATCAGAGTCATGCATGTCAATAAAAATCTACCTCCTTCCAAAACAAAAAGTGCCATTGAACTACAGTTTCTGGTGGGAGGTGGGAGGAGTAAATTCATGATCATATTTATCAAAAGGAGGCCTAGAGATTATGTATTGTAGGGGAATTGTTGTTTTCTTGACTATAGTCTCACCACTGAAACATGAATGTGAATTCTTGGACATTTAGAGTCAAGTGAGACACTGCAGCAGAGAAGTTACTTAAGCTATTCCTGGAGTCCTGCTCCACAGAAGCTGTAAACTAATAATATGTGTGTTCTTTTAAGCTTTTAATTTGTGGTAATTTTTTATGCAGCAATATAAAACTAATACTACCCCTGTACTTCTCCCTTCAAACTGTTCTCACTGCCTATACAGCCTCCCATCCCCTTCCTCTTCTCTCCAGATAGATAAAGTCTTTCACCTTTTAAGGCTCAGTTCAAACATTGTCTCTTCCAAGAACCTTTCTCTTAACTCTCACCAAACCCTCTCCTTAGACTCCATAGTATCTGTAGATACCTATCATTACACATACATTTCAATCATCATCACCTTAGATATATGCCTCCTTGACTGGATGTGAGCCCCACTGAAGCAAAGGGCCATGTCTTTGTCATATTTACATTCTTAATGTCAAGCACAATGCCTGCCACAACGTAAACATGCAATAAATGTTTATGTGGTAGGTATGCATCTAAGCCCCCTAACTGTGTAGTTTGAATAAATCAATATAATTACCAACTTTAAGCCCCCACTTGGCCAGGCTGGCAGGAAATTTACCCTCTCCCTTTCTGAGTTTGTCTTCCCCCTTCCTGGGGGTCATTTAAAAAGTCCAAGATCTCACACTGCATCAAAAGTGCTATGCATAGGGGGCTCAGTCACCTGTCTGCTCATATTACTGCTAAGACTTCCACTGTCTCTGTCTACACATCCCCTCTGGTACTTCTGCAGCAGGCTTGGGAGGTAGGAATAAGATATATCACCCAACCATCCCACCCTGAAGATTTTTTCTCATCCTGGGGAGCCCTTACAGAGAGCCGGGCCTGGATCCCCTCTACTCCAGGAGCACAGCTCTTGCTCACCTCTTCCTCCGTCAAGCCAAAGGCCATCTACTTCTCCTCTGGGAGTGGGGCTACTTCTCCGAGACATGCCATCCAAATCCTCAAGTCCTTTTGCCTCTTTTGCCTCCTTGACAAACTCTCTAAACTCCCAAAAGCTCAGGCAAGACATCCATGCTGACTTTCTCTGCCTTCAGCCCTAAGAGGAATTTTCTCTGAAGCAATGAAGTCCAGGTCATCTCTCTATTTGAATGGGAGGAATGTAAAGGAAGGAATTATAAATACATGAATATGCACCTCCATATATGAACCAGTCTCTCTTTGGGGTCGACTGTTTACTAATTGACTGGCTAAATTAGAGAATGAATGATAATGATAGGCATCTAGGCAGAGGGAGTGTAAGTCACCAACAGAGGGCCAATCACATATCGTAAAGGAATCATAGTGGCAAACAGATCAATTCCTCTTGTGAACATAGGAGGAGCAATGGGAACAGCCTAGGCATATAAAATTTATAGATAATTTAGAAATGATCAGTTTAGGTGATCAATTTTGAAAGATTACATTCTTAAACCTTCTCTAAAGTTACTTCTGCCTCATGTAAATTTCACCCTGAGGGACACTTTTTAAGCCCACTTGGTTTTAGCACACCTGAGGTGGACAGTTCTAAGCACACATCTAGCTTCCCATCTCAAGAGTCACGGCTCCCTGTTGGTCGCCCCAAGCCTCTCCTAAGCCTTGGAGGACCACTGAGCCATGCCCAGGCTCATTCCAGAAGTAAATGGGTGTTAATCCTCTGAAAATAGGTCACAGGAGTTGGTGGATAAATGTCCCAGGCTTCTGACATTCAGAAAGACAATTCTAAGGTTTATTCTACACAGTTCCTCAGGGATCCCAGGGAAGTGAACCTCGGTTGCCTGCAGTGGTAATCAGCTCAATTGCAAACTCTTTATTGGTTTTTCCCTTGCTCTCCATCTCACTTCCAACACACTCTGGCTTTCAGGACTCACTCCCAAATAAACCACCTGTCTCAGGCTCTGCTTTTAGAGGAAACCAGACTAAGACAATTCTCCATCATGAGCATCTTTTCTGGAAGAGGTGCTAATGAAGAGTGACATACTCAAGAGGTAAGTACTAGACTGAATAGAGGGGATGGGGAGGTGAAGTGGGGATGGATAACTAAAATAAGAAACTTGGGAAATCACCTGCAGAGCTGCCTCAATGAAGGGGCTGTAAATTAGCCCATAAGAGTTCATATGTGCAACGTCTGGGCCAAGTTCAAGAAGAGGAATATGCTGCTTTCAAGACGAGAATATTGACAGGTCAGCGAGCATGGATGCATGGAGAGAATGCAAGCTAAGGCTCTGACAGTGCTGCTCTAGCAATGCAAATGCTGATGCACAGCCACCCTGTGACCTCACCCTCAGCCTCAAAGTAGGGCAGCGCGAGGAGAAGAGTGCTTAGGCAGCTCTCTGGGAAGAGGAACGGTGCCAGCATAAACTGAGAGGTATAAGCAATAAGACTGCTGGGAAAGATTAGAGCATCTAGAGCAAGTCAATGAGGTCATAGTCAAGAAAGGGAGAGAAGGGGAGGAATGAGGTCAGGCATTTTCAGAGCCCCTCCAGAGTGCTCAGCACTGAGCTGCAAACCTGGCTTATGCAACCTGTGTTTCCCAGACCACACCAGTGGAGGGTTTAAAGTGGGCACATGTTGATAGAGAGAACCTACATTTAACCTGATCTTGCCCCTACTTGTTATTGTAGGAGTTCCAGCCCCCTATAAAGGCTTCTATATTATTTTTGCTATGCCCAGTGGGGTCAAACATGTGCTTGACAACAAATCCTGACATTCACCTTACAGCAATTGCCATTTTCTTTCTTTTTGTCTAATCACTGTGGGAAAAAAAAATGTTTACAAAGCTATGAAAAGACATGGGCACCACACTTGATCATTGCTTCTAGGATCCATCATCATGCTGCCTCCCACCAAGCCCAATCAGCACCTGGCAGGTTCTCTAAGCCTCAGTCCTTCTGTTGAGTATTGATGTCTCTGGAACATCCACTAGATATCACTGTTTCTATCCGAGGCTACTTCTCTCTCCACCTAAGAAGAAGCACTATCCAGTGAGTCACTACAAATACCTCTGCTGGAGGCCAGCCCTCACATAGTGCCACTGCCATTTCTACCACCTCTGTGGTGTATTGTTAGACTCAAGGCAACACAGCATGGTGGTGTTCAGACCAAAAGAGAAAGCATTCCTTTTCCTATTTATGATTTTCCATTTGGCTGGAGGTACAAGAAAAATAATAGTGGGCAATATCTACTGAGTTTTTAATGTAAGCCACTGTGCTGATTGTACAATACTGGCTCCCTTCCAGAGGTAACAACATCCTAATCCCCAGAACCTGAAAATACGTTATCTTACCTGGGGAAAAAAGGACACTGCAGATATGAGTTTCAGATGGGGAGATTATCCTGGATTATCTGGGCGGGCCTGATGTAATCAGAAGAATCCTATAAGTGCTATCTGGAGGCAGGAGAATCTGAATCAGAGAGAGATCTGAAAATGATATACTGCCGGCTTCGAATTTCAGATTTCTCACCTCCAAAACCATAAGATACCAAATGCATGTTGTGTTGAACCACAAAGTTTGTGGTATTTGTTATAGCAGCCACGGGAAACTAATACAGCCCAGTTCTGGACCAAGCACCTTGCATGTATTCTGGCACTCAATCCTCTGAGGAGCCCCATAAGTGAAGTAGCACAATGAACATCACTTTATAAGAGAGAAAACTGATTCATGGAATATCAGGTTAATTGTCCAGTCTCTCTGTCTGCTGCTGGCTACACACCCAGGGCAACTTAACTCAGAGTCAGTGCTCCTAACTACTCCACAGCATGGTCTCCTGCCCAAGCAAGGGACTGTGCCTAGTGTTCTGTGGCATTTTCCATGAAGCAATGGCAAGGATCCATTTTCCATGAAGCATGCCAAGGACCCACCATTGCAGACTTATAGGTTATGCCTTATCAGGCCAGAGTGAAATGCAGGGAATTCAGTCCCTCTCTGTTCCTACTGGCCTATGAATATTTCCTTTTCCACCCTTGTCCAGCCAAAGCCCTCTAAAGAAAAGTGGGGCTGTCATTACTGTCCCTACCTTCCACCTTCCCCATCTTATCTTGACCAGTCATGTGCAATACGTGGAATTCTTTACTAAAAAGTCTAAGAGATCTCAGAATGGGAAGAACAAATATTGGAGCTTTACTGAACTTGCTATGATTTTGGAACTTTCAGGGAAAGGCCCTTTAGCATCAGACCTCCCAAAGGTGAGAGCCCAATGCTGGGGTTCCCTCTCTCCCACCTTCTAGTCAACCCTACCACCCTTCCATGCGATCCTGTCTTCCAAGTCCCCTTGGATCTTGGGCTCCCTCCCTTGGGACTCTCTGCCTCTCTTTATTCCTCCTTGCTATCACTTTGCAAACTGAATGCTGAAGCCTTTCTCTGCTCAGTCACTGTTGAACCTGTGAGGCCTGGCCACAGGGTGAAGACCAAGTATTGGTGTTGAATTTCAGCCCAGTGTCTCCACCAGTATAAGCTGTAGGTGACTTCTCCACTGGCTTAGCTCACTGAGGAAAGTATAGTCATTCCTAGATTCAGCACTGCCTAGCCTGATCTGAGGGAAGGCTTTCTCCTGACAGCAGGGCTGTGACTATCCCTTTCATCCTTGGGCTGAGGATCATTTGGCACTGTCCCAGGTCTAATGTGGAAGAACCACTTGGCCCACTATTAATATAATGGATTTACATGGACATCTTGGAGAAGTGACACGACGCGACCTTTGATTCTGTAGAAGGGCGGTTGAGGGACAGGAAAGAGGCTCTGCAGTTCATCCTAATGCACCCTTCCTCCAGCTCTTCCTTGCAGGCTGGGCCAGGAGACAATTGAGCTGCAAACATCATGCTGCCCTGAGCTGGGGCCTTCCGTTCTGGGCCAGACTTGTCTGTCTGATTCCTTCTAACCTGAGACTGTGCTCTCTCCAGGTGGAAGTTCCTATCTCCTGAGCAAACAGACGGCCAGAGGCCTTGAGCACATCAGTAAAGCTTTGAAGTTTCTTGTAAAGGTCTTTAACCTTGCACTTCTTGGAAGGTAGAGAAACTAAACCTTTTGTTGTGGTTATTGCTGCATTAGTGGGGACTGCTGTTTTTAACCACTCTGATGGTTCTCCAGGGCTCTGTTCCCAGGGATACTAATGTTTCTATACTAAGCAGCCCTGAGGGGGGTGTGTGTGCGTGTGACCTTTTTTCAACACCGAGAGAACTCTTTGGGTTATTATTTTTGTTTGTTGGTTGGTTGGTTTTTGGAGACAGAATTTCACTCTTGTCGCCCAGGATGGATTGCAATGGCGCAATCTCAGCTCACTACAACCTCCGCCTCCCAGGTTCAAGCGAGTCTCCTGCCTCAGCCTCACGAGTAGCTGGGATTACAAGTGT
This sequence comes from Trachypithecus francoisi, assembly GCF_009764315.1. Taxonomy (NCBI): domain Eukaryota; kingdom Metazoa; phylum Chordata; class Mammalia; order Primates; family Cercopithecidae; genus Trachypithecus; species Trachypithecus francoisi. The sequence goes on from NW_022681461.1 coordinate 13,082,208, forward strand.
CTGCCGCCACTTCCAGGCTAATTTTTGTATTTTTAGTAGAGACAGGTTTTTGCCATGTTGGCCAGCTGGCCAACGTGCCCAGCCTCTGTGGGCCATTCTTAATCTCAGCCCTATGTCTAGACCTCCCACATGAGAATCAGAAGCCCCACAGGGACCTCCTACTGGCACCCTTGCTCCTTAAGCAGTGAAGCCATTGTCCTAGCCAAGCCTCCCTTGAGTGCTATGGGATCTCCTTTGGAGCCCTTGAGGTGAGGAGGAGAGGAGCAGTAGCTCTCCTGAGCTCAAAAGTACTATCCTGACGTTGAGGCCACATGAGTTGGGCACACAGGCTTTGCCTCCAATCCATCTTCTCTTTCATCCTCCTGAGTCCTCAGGTTCTTCTGACTGGCCTTGTCCCTGAAAACCATCCAGCCATTTCCCACCCACCAGCTCTGACCCTTACCCCCAAGTCAAAGCAGGACAGAATGGAAGAGGGTCAGTTCCTGACCAGGGACTTGGGTGTGCCCTCCCCACCATCCCGGAATGTGAGGTGCGGGTTGGCAGGAAAGAGATGGCTGCAGGCAAAGTGGGCTGAACAGACAAGAGCGTCGGATGGAAGGACCATGAAGGCCCAAGGAGGGCAGCAGGGAGAGGGAACACAGGGAAAGGTGGGCTCATCCATGCCACATACTAAGTGCCCATGCTGGGAGCAGTTTCTTACGTTCCAGCATAAACTTGGGAGTGCCAGTGAGTTTATTCTCAGTTACTACACTCTGCCCTCAAAATCACCTCAGACGACTGACCTCAGGTCCTACCCCCTTGTGTGGGGCATGATCTGGGGAACTGATTTGGCGTATTTTCTTAGGCATGATTCTAATACACACAACCATGAGGGCAGACTGTATCAGTTTCCTGTGGCAGCTATAACAAATTATTACCACGAACTTGGTGGCTTAAAGCAGCTCACCATTATTCACTTACAGTTCTGGAGGCCAGAAGTCAGAAATCAAATTCACTTGCCTAAAATGATGATGTCACTAGCACCACAGTCTCTCCAGAGTTTGGCAGGCAGAGAACCTGTTTCTCCGCCTTTCCTCACTTGGAGGCTGCTGCATTCCTTGTGCTCCTGAGCTCCGTGGTCCTTTCCTCCATCTTCAAAAGCAATTGTGTGGCATCTTCACGTCTCTTCCTGCTTCCATTATGGTCACAGTGTCTTCTTCCTCTTCTGTGTCAAATATCCCTCCGCTTCCTTCTTAGAAAGACTCTTGTGATTTTATTTAGTGTCCGTTCAGATCACCCAGGATAATCTCCCCATGTCAAAACCTTTCACTTAACCACATCCACACAGGACCTTCTTCCGTGTAAGGTAACATTCCCAGATCCCAGAGATTAGGACTTGGTTATCTTTGAGGGCTATTATTCAGCTGTCATAGAGGCCTCCCCACCTCCCTCTCAGGCCTGGAAAGGGGATCAGATTCATGAGAGGATTGGTTAACAACAGCAGGATTCAAACTCGTGTCTTTTGGCCTCTGAAGCCTAAGCTTTTCCTACACCATCATATTGCTTCTTATGAAATAGTTGTGAACTTCTATATCTAGGGGTTTAGACATTTACCCAGGATCCCCAAAATGGAAATAGATTCCCGAGCTCCAGAGCCCCTTAGAAGCATAGTGCCTGCTGCCTGCCCTGAGGGTACAGGCACCCCCACAGTCCCTCCTGTGGCCACAGCCATCTGCCAGCTCCCTGCAATGCAAGCTAAGTCATTCCAAACCTCTAATGGTCATGGGAAGAGGGATTGGGTGGCCAGTAGAGCTTCATCATGCCTTAAAAACACAAGTGGTGTCAGTTACCCTACGAGGTGTGGGTCAGGCATATTGTTTTCACCGACGCAAGAGAGCACATTATACTTTATAAAAATACCTGTGTCGGCTAAATGCTAAGTCAAATAATACTACAGCCACGGTGCTGCCTTTTTTGTGTGTCATCACATGTAAATCCTCATTTTATTAATCTCACATGCATTCTACTTACCTCTCTAAGTCCTTCCCAGAGCTGCAATTTTTGCCATCTGTGTGAACAAAGCAAATGCAAGCAGTGTCTAGCTTACAGTTACTCGGAATTTCCAGTAAACATAAATTCACATGGATTCTAAGAGCTTTTTCCTGCTGCTATTGTTGTTATACAAAGACAACACAGATTGACTCATAAATACTGTTGCCTAAGATGAATCTCCAAGCAATGCAGAGAAGTGTTGGCAATAATATTCCATTCTGAAGGGATTGTTTTTCCATCAGCCAGGTGTACTTAGCTTTACAGGAGAAGCATTCCTAAAGAGTTAACTATACTGTTTATTTTGTAAAGCCAATCTCATTTTAACATTGATTTCCATTATGTTAGAGATGTTCTCCCAAATCTTTTGCTATGATTGCTTAGTTGTGATGACTGTGCAAACAAGGAGAAAGGAAAAAAGTGAGTTTCTTAAGGACCAGCTGCCTACCTGGAAAGGACAGGCTAGCAAACAAGCAGCTTCAAGCTGCAGAACACTTCTAAGTCACTCCTAGGAAATGACCTAAGGCTGCTTCCAATTCAGACAACTTCGATTCCTGCATACTCTGTGAATTTGACAGTGAGATGAGGGGACATAGACATGTCACGGAGAGATAGCAAACCAAGGCATACTTTTGTTTCAGCAGAGGTGCAGGGGCCGAGGATGGCTCAGAGGGTGCAGGAAGACATGTGGGGCACCTGTCACCACGACCAGATTCCTTAAATTAGGAAGGCATAGGGGCACAATGGAAGGAGTTGGAAATTGGTAAAAGATCCGATGAAGATGAAATGCAGATTCCATTCTGGCCTAGGTGCTCATCCTCAGGCAAGTCAGATACATCTCTGAGCCTACTCCCCATTTGTAATAGAAGGGTAAAAATACTTACCTAGCAGGTGGTTGTGAGGGTTAGACATAATCTAGAACAGGGATAGGCACATTTTTTCTGTAAAGGGCCAGATACTAAATGTTTTAGGTTTGGGGGGATATGTGGTTTCTGTTACAACTAAACTATGCTATTGTAGCACAAAAGCAGTCATAGACAGTATGGAAATGAGTGGGTGTGGCTGTGTTCCAATAAAACTTTATTTATAAAAATGCACAGCAGGCTGGATGCCACCCAAGGGCCAGAGTTTGCCAATCACCTCATCTAGAACGTGACTACTACACACCCCCTGGTTGGGGTCCTGGGCCCGGGGCCCATGGTCCTCAGATCCATTCCTTGTCCTCCCGTGCACCTCTCTGGATCACTGTTGGGGTGGAGCAGGGAGGCCGACACCTGCAAACTACAACTCCCATCCTCTCTTGCCTCAGTGAAAACAATACTCCTGACCCACTCCTTGTAACTGACGCCATTTGTGTTTTTAAGGCCATGATGCTCTACTGGATGGATTTAGGAGATGGATTTAGCCAATAGGAGGTGCCAGTGGAGTTTGGAGGTGGGAGAGCTCTCTGGTCTGCCTGCAAATGCAGCAGGGCTAGAGCGCCCCTCCCTCCGCAGTCCCAGGAGGACCGTTCCTCACTTTTCCTCCACTCACCTAGGGGTGGTAGGGACTAATCTCTGGGCAGCCTCACCATGGCTTTCTAGCTCTCCTGGCCTCGTGGTAACTAGATTCCCATATTTCAATTGTGTCTATTGAACTATTTGTGGCTTGAGCGTTTCCATTTTTCTGACTGGACCCTGACTAAAAGTTTGATGCTCTCAATTTATTCACCTTAGCACTCTGAATGTTTTTAATTTTATGAGGTAACATTTCTGCATAATAAATGTCTGCAAATAGGTTCTTATACAGTTTTTACGAGAAAAGCAGAATCTTAGTCATTTAGTCAACAAGAACATAATAAGCACCTGCTGTTTGCCAGGCCCTGTTCCAGACTCTAAGAATACAATACTGAACCCCGAGGTCTGCAGTCTAATGAACGCGTTGACTTTATCCATCAGGTAACCAACACAAACCTTCATATTACACACGACAAAAAAAAAGACGTGAAAGATAACCATAGCTAATGTTTATGAGGAATGCAATTTCTTTTAGGCTCTCCATTAATCATTTTGCATAAGATAACTCAACCCTCATGATCAGCCCAATGATGTAAGCAGTATTATCATCTCCATTTTACAGCGACAAAACAAAAACACTGAAGCATGGAAATGAAGTAACTTGTCCAAAAATATACAGCTCGTAAGTGACGGAGCTGGGATTTGAACCCAGGCATTCTAGGTTCATGTCTCAAGTTCTTTCGTTTTTGTTTTTTTTTTTTTTAATATACTTTAAGTTATAGGGTACATGTGCACAATGTGCAGGTTTGTTACACATGTATACATGTGCTGTGTTGGTGTGCTGCACCCATTAACTCGTCATTTACATTAGGCATATCTCCTAATGCTATCCCTCCCTACTCCAGGCCCCAGTGTGTCATGTTCCCCTTCCTGTGTCCAAGTTTCCTCATTGTTCAATTCCCACCTATGAGTGAGAACATGTGGTGTTTAATTTTTTGTCCTTGCAACAGTTTGCTGAGAATGATGGTTTCCAGCTGCATCCATGTCCCTACAAAGAACGTGAACTCATCCTTTTTTATGGCTGCATAGTATTCCATGGTGTATATGTGCCACATTTTCTTAATCCAGTCTATCATTGATGGACATTTGGGTTGGTTCCAAGTCTTTGCTATTGTGAGTAGTGCTGCAATAAACATATGTGTGCATGTGTCTTTATAGCAGCATGATTTATAATCCTTTGGGTATACAGCCAGTAATGTGATGGCTGGGTCAAAGGGTATTTCTAGTTCTAGATCCTTGAAGAATCACCACCCTGTCTTCCACAATGGTTGAACTAGTTTACAGTCCCACCAACAGTGTAAAAATGTTCCTATTTCTCCACATCCTCTCCAGCACCTGTTGTTTCCTGACTTTTTAATGATTGCCACTCTAACTGGTGTGAGATGGTATCTCATTGTGGTTTTGATTTGCATTTCTCTGATGGTGAATGATGATGAGCACTTTTTCATGTGTCTGTTGGCTGCATAAATGTCTTCTTTTGAGAAGTGTCTGTTCATATCCTTTGCCCACTTTTTGATGGGGTTGTTTGATTTTTTTCGTGTAAATTTGCTTGAGTTCTTTGTAGATTCTGGATATTAGCCCTTTGTCAGATGAGTAGATTGCAAAAATGTTCTCCCATTCTGTAGATTGCCTGTTCACTCTGATGGTAGTTTCTTTTGCTGTGCAGAAGCTCTTTAGTTTAATTAGATCCCATTTGTCAATTTTGGCTTTTGTTACCATTGCTTTTGATGTTTTACACGTGAAGTCCTTGCCCATGCCTATGTCCTGAATGGTACTACCTAGGTTTTCTTCTAGGGTTTTTATGGTATTAGGTCTAACATTTAAGTCTCTAATCCATCTTGAATTAATTTTCGTATAAGGAGTAAGGAAAGGATCCAGTTTCAGCTTTCTACTTATGGCTAGCCAATTTTCCCAGCACCATTTATTAAATAGGGAATCCTTTCCCCATTTCTTGTTTTTGTCAGGTTTGTCAAAGAACAGATGGTTGTGGATGTGTGGTATTATTTCTGAGGGCTCTGTTCTGTTCCATTGGTCTAAATCTCTGTTTTGGTACTAGTACCATGCTGTTTTGGTTACTGTAGCCTTGTAGTATACTTTGAAGTCAGATAGCATGATGCCCCCAGCTTTGTTCTTTTGGCTTAGGATTGATTTGGCAATGTGGGCTCTTTTTTGATTCCATATGAACTTTAAAGTAGTTTTTTCCAACTCTGTGAAGAAAGTCATTGGTAGCTGGATGGGGATGGCATTGAATCTACAAATTACCTTGGGCAATATGGCCTTTTTCACGATATTGATTCTTCCTATCCATGAGCATGGAATGTTCTTCCATTTGTTTGTGTCCTCTTCTATTTCCTTGAGCAGTGGTTTGTAGCTCTCCTTGAAGAGGTCCTTCACATTCCTTTTAAGTTGGATTCCTAGGTATTTTATTCTCTTTGAAGCAGTTGTGAGTGAGAGTTCACTCATGATTTGGCTCTCTGTCTGTTATTGGTGTATAAGAATGCTTGTGATTTTTGCACATTGATTTTGTATCCTGAGACTTTGCTGAAGTTGCTTATCAGCTTAAGGAGACTTTGGGCTGAGACGATGGGGTTTTCTAAATATACAATCATGTCATCTGCAAATAGGGACAATTTGACTTCCTCTTTTCCTAATTTAATACCCTCTATTTCTTTCTCCTGCCTGGTTGCCCTAGCCAGAACTTCCAACACTATGTTGGACAGGAGTGGTGAGAGAGGGCATCCATGTCTTGTGCCAGTTTTCAAAGGGAATGTTTCCAGATTTTGCCCATTCACTATGAAATTGGCTGTGGGTTTGTCATAAATAGCTCTTATTATTTTGAGATACGTTCCATCAATACCAAATTTATTGAGAGTTTTTAGCATGAAGGGCTGTTCAATTTTGTCAAAGGCCTTTTCTGCATCTATTGAGATAATCATGTGGTTTTTGTCTTTGGTTCTGTTTATATGCTGGATTACATTTATTGATTTCCATATGTTGAACCAGCCTTGCATCCCAGGGATGAACCCACTTGATCATGGTGGATAAACTTTTTGATGTGCTGCTGGATTCGGTTTGCCAGTATTTTATTGAGGATTTTTGCATCGATGTTCATCAGGGATATTGGTCTAAAATTATCTTTTTTTGTTTTGTGTCTCTGCCAGGCTTTGGTATCAGGATGATGCTGGCCTCATAAAATGAGTTAGGGAGGATTCCCTCTTTTCCAAGTGATTGGAATAGTTTCAGAAGGAATGATACCAGCTCCTCCTTGTACCTCTGGTAGAATTTGACTGTGAATCCGTCTGGTCCTGGACTTTTTTTGGTTGGTAGGTTATTAATTATTGCCTCAATTTCAGAGCCTGTTATTGGTCTATTTGGTGATTCAATGTCTTCCTGATTTAGTATTGGGAGGGTGTATATGTCCAGGAATTTATCCATTTCTTCTAGATTTTCTAGTTTATTTGCATAGAAGTGTTTATAGTATTCTCTGATGGTAGTTTGTATTTCTGTGGGGTCGGTGGTGATATCCCCTTTATCATGTTTTATTGCATCTATTTGATTCTTCTCTCTTTTCTTCTTTATTAGTCTTGCTAGCAATCTATCAATTTTGTTGATCCTTTAAAAAAAAACAGCTCCTGGATTCCTTGATTTTTTGAAGGTTGTTTTGTGTCTCTATCTTCCTCAGTTCTGCTCTGATCTTAGTTGTTTCTTGCCTTCTGCTAGCTTTTGAATGTGTTTGCTCTTGCTTCTCTAGTTCTTTTCATTGTGATGTTAGGGTGTCCATTTTAGATCTTTCCTGCTTTCTCTTGTGGGAATTTAGTGCTATAAATTTCCCTCTACACACTGCTTTAAATGTGTTCCAGAGATTCTGGTATGTTGTATCTTTGTTCTCGTTGGTTTCAAAGAACACCTCTAAATCTGCCTTCATTGCGTTATATACCCAGTAGTCATTCAGGAGCAGGCTGTTCAGTTTCCATGTATTTGAGCGGTTTTGAGTGAGTTTCTTAATCCTGAGTTCTAGTTTGATTGCACTGTGGTCTGAGTGACAGTTTGTTATAATTTCTATTCTTTTACATTTGCTGAGAAATGCTTTACTTCCAACTATGTGGTCAATTTTGGAATAAGTGCAATGTCTGCTGAGAAGACTGTATATTCTATTGATTTGAGGTGGAGAGTTCTGTAGATGTCTATTAGGTCCATTTGGTGCATCAAGTTCTTAATCACACCATATACTTCCTCCCTCCCAAAAGACTGAATGATGTGTTCAAAGCCATGGTTAGTGGCACAGTCATGACAAGCACCAGATTCTCGAGTTATAATTATACATTCCAACCATTAGTGAGCTAGCCACTAATATCATCCCTAAGACAAGAGCCATCCTCTAAAAGTGACAAAAAGTCATTATCTGTTTCTTTATAGTCTTTAATATATGCTATTAATGAAAATTAATTATTGAATCCAAAATTCATTCAGGAGCCTGCTACATCAGCCATCAATAAAACACTTTGCAAAATGTCCCAAAACTAACAAACAGGGAAAAATCGTATAATCAGAGCTTGGTAAGTGGGAGATCATGTAGTTAAGTGGTTCTGAAAACATTTAAGCCTTGTAACCCTTTCCTCAAATAAAAGCTTTTCAGGAACTCCAGTAAGTAAAACAGTGAACACCCAAAGTGGACCTGCTCTGCTTGGGATGTGTAAAAGATGCTAGAATTCCCCTCTCTCTGCCCTATCTCTACTTCCCAGCAGCCCCCTGAGCAGACTCCAAAGAGCCAAGAGACCAAGGATTGTTTCTGCCTTTGTTTTTCTTTTTTTATTTTGGTTTTTTTGAGACAGGGTCTCAGTTTGTCACCCAGGCTAGAATGTAGTGGTAGAATGTAGCTAGAATCGTAGCTCACTGCAGCCTCAAATTCCTGGGCTCAAGCAACCCTCCCGCCTCAGCCTCCAAGTAGCTAGGACTACAGTCACTTGCCACTACGCCCCTCAAGAGCCCAGTTTTGAAGCCATCATACTAGTTCACCCCAGTTTCTCTGAACCCTTGAGAGGTGATGAGTCTTGCCCAAGGTCATTCAGTGAGGTCATGCCAGAGTCAAGGTCAGAGCTCAAGCTCTGAGTCCTCCCTGATGCTCTTTTGACATCCCCACTGCATGCTCTGTTGACTTGGTGTTCCGGCAACTGTGAATATCTTTGCAGCGGGCAAGAGCATGTGCCTTTCTGAGTGCGTCTACATGGGCAGCAATAAAAGAAGCCAGAATGCCCAGCAGGGGGAGGATAAATAGAGCAGGACATTGGCAGACTTGATGGAGCAGACCTCATTTCTGAGGTCTAATCATCCTCAGCTACATGGTCAAGGCTGCAATGAGATAGGCAGATAAGAAAACAGCTCTCTGGCCGGGCGCGGTGGCTCAAGCCTATAATCCCAGCACTTTGGGAGGCCGAGACGGGCAGATTACGAGGCCAGGAGATCGAGACCATCCGGGCCAACACGGTGAAACCCCATCTCTACTAAAAAATACAAAAAAAACTAGTTGGGCGAGGTGGCGGGCGCCTGTAGTCCCACTACTTGGGAGGCTGAGGCAGGAGAATGGCATAAACCCGGGAGGTGGAGCTTGCAGTGAGCTGAGATCCAGCCACTGCACCCAGCCTGGGCGACAGAGCGAGACTCTGTCTCAAAAAAAAAAAAAAAAAAAAAAAGAAAAAGAAAACAGCTCTCTGATCTACTTGGGGTAGCACTGGAAGCTTCTCAGAAAGAAGCCTTTACCAAGATATCAAAAGCTCCCATTCCTAAGACTGCTGTGAGTGCGTGAGTTGTCAATGCAAATCTGTGTCCCCAGGCTTGCTGCTCACAGCTGTTTTTATGGCATGACAGAGGGCTCCTACAGCGTTTGAGTCCGGATTCAGAGGTGATCCGCTGGCTTCCATGCTGTAGTGGCTTTTATACATTGCACATTTCTCTGAGGCTTTCCCTTAATGTAACCAACAACCACCAGCTGCCATTTAGACTTCATGGGGGTCCCCAGATCTCAGTGTGGAGAAAGAGAAGCCATGGAACCCCCAAACTTTGAGACAGCTCTCTTAGCCTACGAGGCCAACTTCTCAGACACAAATCCCTGATAGTAAGCAGGAGAAGGGGGGGATATAGGTAGCAGGGTGACAACTTTTCCAGGGATCTTTCTGTTATCTGTGGATACATGTTCCAGTTTGATGCCTAGAGCAAGGTCATTGAAGGTCATCATCGTAAAGCAAGGGGGTTTAACTTCCAAAATCACCAACCAGGTTGACATCTGTAGATGCATACCTCTGTATAGATGTCCTAAATAAATTATATTATCCAAACTTACCCACTGCAGACACTAAAGTGATGTCCATCGTTCCTCTTCTCTGAATGGTTTATTTTCTTTGCAATTAAGGGCTGGTTGAAAATTCAGGAGTTGTGCTTGAATTACCATGAAGCCAAGTCTTAGAAAGACATAAGGGACTGACAGTTTTCCATTTATGGATTAGACACTCGTTATTTTTCTGGCTTTTAACAGCTTTTCAATCTAACTTGTCATTCCAATGTTCTTCCCATTCCAAGATGACAGCGCAAATTGGATATAGACTGTGCACTTAGAGCTGCCCTTCCAGAAACCCTGAGTACCTAATGGTTTGTGAGGTTATTGGCTTGTTTTGTTGCTCTTCTTTTCTAGTAAATTCTTTTGAAAATTCCAGGAAATTGGTTAAGTTCATGTCTGAAAGAGGAAAAAAAACTCAATGTCTTTAATTGTTTTATTTTCTTTTAGGTGTTGTCCCATGGGATTGCACATCATCAGATTTGGCCAACGGTCTGTTATTGTCTGCCTTTCTCTCCTATTTCAAATGCTCCCACTTTCTTTTGTCTGAGACTTTGATGTAGTGCAACTCTGACTTCAGAAAACTCCATTCGATGGGCAATGTCTGGGGCCCATAGCGAGGCAGGCACCACCCTGTCACCCTCTATGCGACCTGCTCATCATTCCCTTCCAGGATCTGCCCTTGCTAAAAAAGTGCAAGTGGAAATTAGCAGTCGTCTCTACTTGATGAGATTTGGGGAAGATTTTAATTTTATCTTTACTTCCATGGAATAAAGGAAACACTCTCCTTATCTTTGTGATCATCGTTCCCTTGCATTTTGTTCTAATTCCACCACCTACTTATACATCCCTAAGCAAGCAATTGTTTAGCATTGCTCATTTTGAAATTTTACATAGAGGTAATCATATTTTGTTGTAAAGTCTATTAAATAAAGGACAAAAATGTGATGATGCAGAGGAAGCGGTCTAGAATTACGCTGTTCAATATAACAGCCACCAACCACATGTAGCTATTGAGAACTTGAAATGTGTCCAGTACAAATTAAGATGAGCTGCAAGTACAAAGTGCACACCAGATTTTGAAGACATTTTAGTATAAGAAAAGGAATGTAAACTATCTCATTAATACTTGTATGTAGACGATGTATTTAGATAATAGTATTTATATATATTGTTTTCAATTAAATATACTATTAAAATTAATTCCAACTTTTTTTACTTTTTAATGGTGGCTTCTAGAAAATTTTAAGTTATAAATGTGGCTCATATTATATCCTTATTGGACAGCTCTGGTATGCAACCTTTCTGAATTTTTTGTATTCAAAATTCCTAGCGAACTGCAATTTTAAACAACATTTGAGAATTATTGGACTTATTTCAAGCCAATTATTTTCCTGTTGTTGTTTTTTTGTTCCATTTTGACTAACTCCTCTTAGTCTAACTCCTCACTTTACAAAGCACCTCCCACACCCCTGCATTTCTCTCTTAAAACTCCCCACCCGCCAACCAAAATGAATATGTACCACTTTCTCAGTGCCCTTGGCAAATGTTCTCACCCTCCAGTTCCTCCACCTTCCCTTCTTTCCTTGTGCCTCACTTCTGGCCACAGCACACCTGTGTTCCTGCACCTTGGGTCTTGCTTTCCAACCTCCACCCAGTTTTCTCACCAAAACCATCCCGAGGCTTTGGCTTACATGTGCCAGATCATGGCAGTATCAATCACAGCCACAGCACCATCCCAAAAGGACTTTTCATGCTCCATACAAAAAAAGGCTTGACATCTTAAAACAAAGCAAAACTGAACAAAAGGTAAACCAAAAAACCCCACTGTCATTTTCGTTCTCTAGCAAATTCTTTTTTTTTCTGAAGAAATTAATGTTTATTTTTGCATTTTGTAGGATGTTGCCATTATTTGCATTCATATGTGCATAGAAACTTCATACTGTACTAAATCAAGAAGTGATTTCAAGCTTATCTCATCTAATTCTACGATTTTATAGAGAGGAAACTGAGGCTTAAATTATTAAACCATTTGCTTAGCCCACATGAGGGCAATCATCCTTAGAAATCACTTATCTTCAAAGCCATTTTATAAAAATCAGATTCAGAAGAAAAGCAAAAAGAAAAACAAATGAAAAGTGATTTCTTCACTCCCTCATATACATGACTCAAATACCGCTTGCTCAGATGTAATGAAGTATTTTCATTATTTTAAAGTGTTCAAATTCCATTTACCTATGATGAATCATGAAGCCTTTGGGGTGGGCTTAGGATTATTCCATATATTGGAGTTTTGTCATTGGAATTTTCCTTGTACATGGGAATCAGGGATTAAGCACCCAATTAAAGCCCAAATTACCCTCAGAGCTTGCTGAGGGTTAGGCTGAGACCTCCACTCTTCTGGCCTCTGCCTTGAATTTCCTTGCCTATATAATATTCCCACAACTCTCACCAACACCTGTAGTTAGATCTATAGTATGATTCAGAGATCACATAATGCTAAAAACTTCATATCATCAAACCATCAATCTTTATATTGGAAAAAAAAAAAAAAAGCTCAGAAATCTTCTAGCTCAACCTGAACCCAATTCTGTGAACTTCTTCGTAGTAATCTGGATGCACTGTCCAATCTCCGTAGTCAAAGTCCAGTTATAGGGTGGTTACTGACACACAAAACATGCTCCTCTGTTTTCTAGTAAGTTTTTTAGGACAAAGAATCTATCTTGGTGCCCCTGAAATCTTAACACACAACATAGGAAGCTCTCTCTGATTACGTATAAGCCTTTGGGTAACTTGCTTCTCCTCTCTGCAGCCCAGATGCCTCGTCTGTGCAGGGGGACCCTTGTACCCAGTGATTCTCAGGGTTTCCTTAGGGATAATGTTTAATCAACAAGAAGTTGGTTGTTTGGTTCATATTATCTCAGTCTCAATTTCCTCACCAGCAAAACCAGAACGATAGTAGTACTTATCCTGTATAGAATGCTAAGCACAGTACAGGACACTTATTTCAGACAAGCACGCTGGTTTGCGCAGACTGTAACAACTCCTTGAGGGCATATTGTGTTCATTTTAATGTATACTTAAACTCAGTAGTTATTTCTGCAGAAAAGTGTCCTGAATTTATTCTTACTCCCATGGATCAGGTCTTCCTTCAATTTCTTCTCTTCCTGTCTAACTTAGGGTCAGTTTCCAGTGGCAATGTGTAAGGTGGCATCACAGCTCATGAAGACTCTTCTCAGCTCTCCTCCATCCCCGTTATTTTTCTGCCCAATAGCCATCCGGATGTTTATTCATCAGACCCAAGTGAAGACAAATACAAGTGAAGACTGAATCTTAGCTCATCCTCTTGCTCACTTTGGAGGCGCTGCTTCAACTTTTGTCAAGCATGAAATCCTATCATAATCTGAGACAACTTTCCACTCCATCCAAACCCTGTAAGTGCACTGTCCTATATGGCAGCCACCAGCCACACGAGGCCACTGAGTTCCTAATGTGTGGCTAGTCCAAACTGAGATGTGCTGAAAGTGTAAAATTTTCCCCAGATTTCAAAAGGTAAGTCCAAAAATAAAAAGGAAATGTAATATATTTCATTAAAAACATTTATATTGATTACATTGTGAAATGAAAATATATTATCTATCAGGTTAAATAAAATAGATTAAAATTAATTTTATCTGTTTATTTTACTTTTTAAATGAGTCTACCAGAAAAAAATGTTAAGTCACACATACAATTTGCATTATATTTCCATTGGATAGTGCTGTATTTACGATGATCAGCTTTTGCTACTCCCAACTCTGGAGTGATATCACAGAACCTTGCTTTCAAACTACTACAGCCAGTAAATTGAATAAATGGACGTTTTGGAGGTAAAAATAAAGCAGGTTTATTCTGTTTTCCCCTTGTCTTTTAACTTTCTCAGTAGGTCTAGTTTTCACCCTGTCCCTGGATGAAGATTTGACGTTTTGGCCACTCTTGGTAACAGAAAATCTTAGAATCATTTGAGTCACAAAACACAGTCTCAATTTCTACTTAGAATTCCAGACACACAAACTAGTAAAATCTTCCAACTTCATTCAAACTTTCAGGGACTTGCCCTCTGCTCGCTAGAATCTACTGTTAAAAAGAAAAGAAAAAACTGCAGTCAGGGAGGGGGCCGGGCTATCCTCTTCCTTCCTCAACTCCTTTTCTCCAACTTGCTAACTGAGGTTTCTCCTTTCCCCAGTGTTGGGGTGCAGGTAGGGAAGGAGGCAGGACCCACTGAGAGCAGACTGAGGGCTTTAAAACTGACTCTCCCTCGCAGAGAGAGATTCCATGAGCTTTGCTGGGGATCAAGCGCCTAAAGTTCCTTTGGTGTAGCTGATGTCTTCTCCAACTTTCTGCTCCTCTTTCTGCAGCCCCAAGGAACCCACCAGTATGCTATTAACTCCTCTCTGATGAGACTTCTTCACTATTTTCCTAACAGCAAATTTTACTGACATATAACAAACTTATAAATGCAGAAATCATAAGCGTGTGACTAGAAATGTCTCAAGTAAGCCTTTGTGACCACCACCTAAATCAACAAGTAGTCGGTTTCCTTTTTTAATGGCCTTCCTAGACAAGGTCTAAAATGCCAGCCCTGTCTCTGGTGTGGCTACATCTGGTCCTGAGGACACTCATGTACCCTCTGCCACCACAAATTCTAGAAGGACATGCCCAGGGCACCAGCAGCCCCTCTGTCACTCCCATCATCAGGGCAGGCAGCAAGCTTTGTTTTCTTCAGGTACAAATCAGGCACTTGTCTAACCAGCTGTGGGGAGTCCTACAACAAGCTCACTGATTGGAATTATTGCGCCTGTCTCTCCCCTTTCTTTTAGGGGTTAGCACTAGGAATCATAGTATACCAATGATTCTTTTCAAAGAAATCTCTTTCCTAATTCCTTCCTTCTTCACCACTCAATGTAAGGGTGGAAGGTGGGCTTCTAACTGGTGCTCAGCTATCTGCTTTCAACATCTGCCTCTCCATCTGGCACATAATTTGGTCTCTTACATTGTCATCCTAGGGCCTTAGCCAAAATGTCCATTTCAACATGCTGTTTTACCACACGGGCACCTAGTTACGACTTCTCTATTCTCTCTCCTCCAATTATTAAAAAAAAAAGTGGGAGAGAGTAGATAGAATTCCTGCCCACGTACTATCTTAAGTTCAAGGCCATGGAAGGTTCGCTTCTTTCCTTCTACCTTTCCACCAAGTTCTGCTCGTATTCAAATGCCTCATCCGTGAGGTCCAGGCTCCCACTTGCAGCCACTCAGGGCAGGAGAGTAGCCCAGGCAAGGCTAATAGAAGGTGGCTCCTGATCCAAATCCAAGTTCTGCCCTTTGCTAGCCTCTCAAAGTCCTGGCTCCCAAACTGCAATGATGTCCCTCACTTTGTAGAGTGAAGACATGGCTAAATCGAGCTAATTAACACATGCATTACCTCATAAGGTTATCATTTCTGTGGTGAGAACATTTAAAATCTACTCAGCGTTTTTTTCAAGAATACAATGTATTGTTATTAACTATAGTCACCATATTGCACAACAGATCTCTTGAACTTATCCCTCTTGTCTAACTGAAATACCGTATCCTTTGATCAACATCTCCCCCTAAAAATGATATACATTTTTGCATAGATTAAAGAGCTGGAAAGGCCTTGAGATAGCATCTCCCTGATCTTGACCGTGATGATGATACATGTCAAGTTCAATCTTCCTTATTTTCCATGTCTTATGTGGCTGAATATCACCACTTCTAAAACTCAGATTATCTTTTTTATTCACCAAATCAGCATCTGTCTCAGCAGACTCATTCGAACTATATTGACTGTAGCCAAAGAGATGGAAACATCGGGATTGTTTATAGTGCTTTGAACTTGCAATAAGTCAATTTTTAAACCTAGTAATGAATACCCATCATTGTTATTTGGTAGTTTTTCTGCTTGTTTTGGTTTGGGTATTTTTTGCAAAAGAAAATGCCTCACAGTCATCTACCACCACCCTTGACTTACATGTTTCTCTAAGGCTTGCTGCCACCCTCTCCTTCTGGTTTGAGGCTATTTCTCAGGCTGGGCTATCTGCAGATGCAGCAGAATAGCTGAACAAACAATGAAGGGGCTGTTTAAGAAGCAGACAGGATGCAGTGCTTGGCGTCTGGTAAGGGCAGGGAATGTGTCATGAGCCAGTTCAGCCTACTGTAGAATCCCACACATGTTTTCTGAAGTTTTTGCCTGGATAATCCCACTGAAATTGGAAAAATGGTGGCCATGTCCGGTCTATTGCTACAGCTCAGTGCAAATGTCTGCTGCAGAAAACAATCTACACAGGGAAACTCTGTCCTCAGTCATGGACCCTGGCCAGGGATCGTACAATTGTGTAGTTAGTTAAAAAGAGACCAGGACAAAAAGTATAAGCGGGTCATATGACCCATCCTCTCAGCTGGGAAAACAACTCATGTACCAGTCCTGCTGACAGTGGGCCATCTCAGGAGGGGACCATCCCACGCTGTGGGGAAGCGTTGCTGGTCCTCCGTGGGTCTTTTCAACCACGTTCACATGCCTAGCTGCTGGGTTTCATCCGATGCACCATCAGGAATATGAAAGGCCAGAAGTAGAATAGAAACCAAATAGTCCCTGCGGTCGAGAGGGAGGATGATGTTTGAAAAGCAGTGCAGAGTTGCTTCTTGTCTAGGCCAGTGGCTTACTGTGGTGTAGGGCAAAGGGAAATGCCTGTTACTATTTGTAGGATATAAAACAGCAGTCATAAAACCTAGGATCATCAGCAGAGGACCTGTTGTGATAAAGAACTACAAAATACCACGTTTGTTCTTACAGTTTATAGAAGATCCCCAGAGGAAGCTGCGGTCTTGCCCTTTGGTTTCTGTCATCCTGATACAGTTTTTAAACTCCACCATGTGAGTTGGAGGGGAAAAGAGAGGTCACTCCGCTGCATCCTTGCCCTGTGTCTGTAGATGGGCATTCTCTGCTTACTTTTGCAGGCAAGAAACACTTAGGGAACTTCCTCTTCCCATTCTGACTCCACTTACCTAAACCAGTGTGTGTTATATAAGCAGAAATAGGCAAAAAGAGACCCTCCCAACACACATACACACACACACACACACACACACACACATGCACACACACACACACACACACACACAAAAGCCTTGGCGTAAAACTCCCAGGGCAACGGGGAACATTTCCCAGTCCAGCCACCATCTGAGTAAAAGTAATTCTTAAATTAAAAAAAAAAAAAAACATTTCATACCTCACACAATGATGTCACAACAGATCCTTGTGGAAACTGCCTGACATGTAGCAACACATGTGAAATGGAGGTAAAAGAAAAGATTAAGTGAAAATACATATTTGAGCTGGTTATTGGAAACAATAACATTTTCAGGAATGAGTCACTTGAGGAAACAATTGATTTGGCTGGGGACAAGCAGTGCCTCTTAGGTATGCCCTGAGAAGATGTGATCGGAACTTAATTTTAAATTTGAGAATTGTAATAAGAACTTGGTTGCTTAAAATCACTGCCAAAGGAAAGGGAGCAAGCATAAGCCAGCCCCCAGAGGACGAATGATAAAATGTGTGTGTCACCCTCAGGGTCAGGAGGAGGGGCAAAGGCTAGTTAAATTAGCTAAAGCTAATTTCTACTTGTCTTTTCAAATGATTTAGCAATGGGAACCCTTTGATTATGTGGTTGTCTGCCACAAAGGGTGCAAAAATGAGCTCCTGAGATCAGCATTAATGTACGAGGCAGAAAGGAGGGAAAAGTCTCATTTTCCAGCTCCACAGAGAGCTCTCTGCCTGCTCATGGGCTTTGGTGAGATGTTTGTAATCCGATGCTTTTGGTCTTAATCTTCTCATTTATAGACTGATTTTACATTGCTGGACACTCACTGTGTCTTACTACACAATCGACGACATGACAAGTCTCTTGTTGCCCAAGCTGGACTCTAAAATTTGAAACAGCTGATGTTTTCTTTCTGGATGAAAGAACTAAAACACAACTTTGGCACTTAAACTTGGTATGCCACTAGAATTGTGCTCAAATGGGTCTATGTGAACTTTGCAAAAGATAGGAATGGGATGGTCAGACAGGAATTCATTGCATGATGAGCACTGCTAGATGTGGAGCTGGGGAGGAGACCTCAGAAAAGCGCAGCACCCAGCAGTTTGTGCTTGGAAATGAAGACTTTGGAGTGAAAAATCTCTTTGGTATAAATTTGAGATCAGGAAAAGGCTAATGAAAAAGTGGTTTAGCCCTTATGGCAGATTCATCCCAAACTAACAGGGGTCTTCAATTCACATATTATCATAAAGTCTACAAATAAATTATGTGAGGCATAAACTTCCCAGAGATTAAAATTGGCTGTATTACTCTTTCTTTAAAATACTCTATATTAATCTGAAACACAAAAGCAAATGCAATGAGTCACAAAAGAATGAAATTTCAAGGTCAATTAATACTATGTTACTCAAGACTTGTGAGACGCTAAATAAAAAAATTCCATTATTTTGTGTGTGTAGGTTTTAATATCTGCTCCCCTTGCCTGACTAAAACTCAGTGACCTTCAAATGCAATATCCATTGTTGCAGTTACTTTCATCTTTACCTGAGTGAAGCAGAATCAATGTTCTTGTCCAGCAATTCCAATTAATCCACTATAGACAACCCTGCTGAATCTGCAAGCTTTGGATTTATATTGAGTTAATGAAAGCTGAAAGGAGTTCCCATATTACAGCCACACTTAATGCATCCTTGTCAAAAGGAAAGGTAATTACAACATTGCACGTACACAGTAGGTTGATCAACTTAAGCAAGGTGACAACCATGAATTGATCATGTGAGGGTGTCAATAAAAATCCCACTAGCTGTTATAAAATGTGTCACTTTTAGATGATTTAATTCTCTAGAGCCTGGATGGTTCAGATGATTGGTGAAGAAATAAACATTTAGAGTCACTTATTTTCAGGTCAATGGTTTAAATAGACCTATAGGTAGCATCAAAGCCCCATATCAATTAGTTTTTATTATTTAGACAGAACTCAGGTCTTAGTCTAACAATTTATTTCTGTGTAGGTAAATCCAAGAAAAAAATTAATATTTACATTTAGTCTTTGGAATAAAAACAAAAATTTTCCTGAAAAAAGCAAGGGAATTGGTGCAGATGCAGGCTCTTTGGATGCAGGCATTAGATACACTATAAAGCATTAGCTTTGCTGATCAGTTCTAATATTAGGTTTTGACCTGTTGGATTTAATTAGAAGAGAAAAAAAAATCCAAACTTTAAAGTGGTAATGAAAAAAAAAAAAGAGTACATCTGGTTATTTAAGTACTGTCATCAGTTAACTTACGTAATAATGTTGACTGGCGGTGGGCAAACTCGACTAATTTTATCAACCATGTATTATGTTAATTTCTTATTTAAGATAGTACTGACAACATACATTTATTCCCTCTTCTCCTTTAAACTAACAAGGAAAACACAGTCTATAAAGAAGGGCTGCTGACTGCACTGGAAACAGTGCACAGGGAAGGGAGGATTCAGAAAGAGAAACTTGAGCTCTGCAAACCTTGAGCTAACCTGGACTTCTCCAGACTAGATGGCCCACTGGAGGGGTAAACTGAAGCGCCTTAATTGGCAGGAAAAGGTCAGGATGTGTGGGCAAGTAGAGGGAGCTTCCCACAGACAGGGAGAGCGGTTAATTTTGCAAGAAACAGGGTGTGACTGAGGCTGGATTTACAATAAACCTGGATGACATGCAGAGCTGCGCCCTTGGATAAGTGAAGGTGAATAAAATGTAAATTGTCAACCAATATCTGTGACCGAAGAGCCAGAATTATTTTTCCTTACTAGGGAACAGAATCATACCAACCCAGCAGGGTGCTGTGACAAGGTATTCAGAGGCCATTTAGCAAATTCTCCTAATATCCCAGCTTATCTCAGCTTCTTCCTGTATTTTTTTCTACAAACAGCTGGTACAGGAAAATTTCCAGCATTCAATGAAGGTTAAAATCATGGAATTAATGTAAACATACCTCAAGAAACAGAGAAAAGTAACATAATGAAACAAGGTGAATAAAGAATATACATCAGAAAATTATGGTAAAATCAGTTTCAGATTATAATCAGATATCTTAATGAAAATCAAAGAAATTAAGTGAAACATGACCTCTCTGGGGAGAAAAGAAAAGGAGAGCAGAAAGAAAAAACATAAAAACTCAGGGGGAAACGACTTTTGTTTTTATAAAGGAGATGAAGTGATAGAGAAAATAAAACATAACAACGTGAAGGTCACATTAGACATAGAAATTACTAAAAGAAAACGTCAAGAACATATAGAAGAAAGCTTAAGAAAATTGAGCATATTGAAAGAAAAAGAACTAGTTTTGTTAATTAACAAAGGATAAATGTTAATTATAGAAGACAGCTAAAGAAGAGCACTCACTGTATCCTGAGGAAGATAAAAAAAAGTCAAAAAAGAAAAATTCAAAGATAAAATAGGAGTCTCCCATAACAGTCGTTTAAGTAACTAATGAATTCATGATTAATTTAAATAAATAAATTTAATTGTTGATTAATTTAAATGATGATTAATTTTCAAGTCCCAGGAGAACTATTTGCTACAAGACAGTTTCACAAGCCCTTCTAGAAAAAAGAATTATGGTATGGCCATCCAAGAAAATAATAAAGAACATCATTATAAAGTATGGCAGTGACTACTAAATCAATATAAATGTAAAAGTAAGTGTAAATATATGTGAAAATTATTGTTACATTACACAATATAAATATCAACAATAATGACAATGCAGAAACAATAACCTAATGGATAACTTAAAACCATCATGCACTACGAGGGCAATCACAGATGCTTGTTACAGGAACACTAATTATTCACGGAGTCAAGGAAGCCTTGTGGATAAAAAGGATGAGATGTGAGCCAGATCTTAAAAGACAGAGAGTAATTTACCAGGCAGAAACAGAAAGGAAAGGTATTCTAGGAAAAGGGAATCATTGAACTTGAGAGACAGAAGCAGAGCCAGAGAAAGTGCACCAAGAGAGGAAAACTTGTGTTAGAGTTGGTCCAGAACAGAATTATGTTGTGGAGTACAGTTCATCACACAGAGTAGGATACCAGCACAAAACTCTGAGCTGACTTAAGCTAAATTGAATATTATGGCAGCATATAAAAGATTTACAAAGGCCATTTTCACATGGAAAATTCTAGTGATATAATTTTCAAGGGAAAATGACAAAATTTTGAATTACATATTCAGTGTCATTATAATTCTGGTGAATTACAATTCTCTGCAGTCTCTGGTGATTTGACTAGGCATCACTAAGAATTAAATCATGCACTTACCATTGTTCATGTCGGCTGATTGGAAGACTTTTCCCCATATTAACTTTTGGTTCCAAAAACATCAAATCTTGTTTTTTCTCTGCTACTCACATTTCTCTGTGCCAGGCATCAAAGGACGTGTGCATACTGCAATACAACTTCTGGCCCTGCAACATCAAGTCAGAACACCAGCCAGGTCAGCAGAAAGAAGTCTTCTTGGACATTATTTCTGTGGAGGCGACTGTGAACCATTTAAACAAAACCTATCGAAATGCATCCACAACTCATCTTCTCTTAGCCAGATCCCCAGAATGCCTGCTGCCACTTCGTTACCACCTGATGTGAGAAGAAGCATGATGGATGAAAGTCTGAGTGGAGAAACAGAGCAGTCTTAATAATTTCAGTTAATTGACCTTACTTCTGCAAAGTTTACAAAAACACGTGACCATGATAACATATTGCTAGTGTCTCTCCTGAGCCTTAAGAGAGCTTTTTTGTGAGGGGAACTGAAGTTGCAGATCTATTACTTTCACAGTAAATATGTCTCTGTATTCTGTTTAAAAACAAAGCAAAGCAAAACAAACAAAAAAAAAACTAATGCACAAAAAGGGCTAAAAGGAACTACCGCTAAAGTATTAGCAATGTTTATATTTAGGTGATGTCACTGTGGGTGGATTTTATTTTTTGTCTACTTTTCTGTTATTATCAAAAGTTTTTTGAAAGACTATCTTTTGCTTTGGCATTAAAATGATTAAATTAGTTTAAGTGATATTTCTGGCTTTCTCTATTACACAAACTGTAATCTTTGATTTATTTTTTATCAGATAAGGGTCATGAAAGATGCTTTAGCTCCCAAGGAATTTCATCCCTTTAATAAGACATTTCCAGTCTTCTGTATAGTGTATTCACAAGCTATAGTTGGTCCACCAAGTCTTCTCTAAAACACTGCATAGTCGCACATATAGAGTTGCAATACTTACAACTTCATTAATAACCAACAATATGCAATAATGAGAATAAGACTTTCGCCAGGCGCGGTGGCTCATGCCTGTAATCCCAGCACTTTGGGAGGCCGAGGCGGGTGGATCACGAGGTCAAGAGTTCGAGACCAGCCTGGCCAACATGGTGAAACCTCATCTCTACTAAAAATACAAAAATTAGCTGGGCCTGGAGGCATGCACCTGTAATCCCAGCTACTCGGGAGGCTGAGGCAGGAGAATCACCTGAACCCGGGAGGCGGAGGTTGCAGTGAGCCAAGATCGCACCACTGCACTCCAGCCTGGGTGACAGGGCGAGACTTCGTCTCAAAAAAAAAAAAAAAAAAAAAAGGATAAGACTTTCCTGACATAGTGCCACACAATTCTTACTGATTAAAAGATAAATCTATATGCCAAACGTTCTCCTCTGACATATGTGTGACATGTTAACAAGAAGTAAAATGGCCCTCAACTTTTCTTTCAGGAAACACAATCATATTTATGTACATGGATGAATCCAAGAATAATTTGCTCTTAGAATGAGTTTTAGAGTCTGCTGCTTAAATAGTGTTAAAATGCTGCACATTCCCATCATGAGTACAACAATGAAACCTACAAGAGTCCACATATGGTCATCACGAGTCAATGAGTTTACAGCAAATTTCCCAAACTGGTATTATACAGAACACTCTTTCAAATGGTATTTATGGATATGCTTTGAAGAAAAATTTCTCAAATATTTGGTAAACACAGGGTCAAATAAGTTGTATATGCGTGTGTGTGTGTGTGTGTGTGCATGTGTGAGAGAGAGAGAGAGAGGAGAGGATTTCTCAGTTTTTTTAAAACTACTGGACTACTGACTTTAATGGGTAAACAAGTGTTATACCTTTTCAAAAGAAAATAGAGTATGCTGCATTTCTCAAATATATTTGATCACGGAGCGAATTTTTCTTCCTACAGCTATTGAAGTCCCTAGATGAACATTTTGAAGACCACCATTTGGAAAAATACTGAGTTAGATTCTGATTCTTCATAGAATTCTATGAAGTGTGGTATTTGGGATCACTGAAAATATTTGTCATCTGTCAACACTGAAATTTAAACAAACCATTGCTACTGGGGAACTGGTTTACCTTTGCTTAAAGGCAAATTCCGTATTTATATTTTTAGCATAATTCAATCTGGAACATTGCAACACAGGAAAACAATTAAGTCCCCCAGGGCAGTCACTGTGGAAACCTATTAAAAAGGAGGTAGGGGAGAAAGGGAGCTGTGGAGGCAAATTATTAAAATCTTCAAGATAAAATTATAAAAGATGAGTTCACAAATACGTTCAGTAAAAATGCATGTCTACCAGTTACCTACCCCCTTCAAGTAAAGAGCAACAGCATGCTAAAGGAAAGCAGATGGAAAAGAATTTACATTTCTCTTTCTCCAAATTGTTATTAGAAATAAAAAACTCGGCCGGGCGCGGTGGCTCAAGCCTGTAATCCCAGCACTTTGGGAGGCCGAGGCGGGCGGATCACGAGGTCAGGAGATCGAGACCATCCTGGCTAACACTGTGAAACCCCGTCTCTACTAAAAAATACAAAAAACTAGCCGGGCGAGGTGGCGGGCACCTGTAGTCCCAGCTACTCCGAGGCTGAGGCAGGAGAATGGCGGTAAACCCGGGAGGCGGAGCTTGCAGTGAGCTGAGATCCGGCCACTGCACTCCAGCCCGGGCGACAGAGCGAGACTCCGTCTCAAAAAAAAAAAAAAAAAAAGAAATAAAAAACTCAAAGGAGTCAATGAGAGGCTGGGTCATGCTCCCAGGTTATTGCTTTGCCAAATAACACAAAGTACTGTCAACAATATCAATTTAATGTTCAAGAAAACATAACATTCTCAAATGAAAAGAAAAAAAGTAAAACGTATCATTCCTTCATAACTATAGAAAAATTCACTGATAAATTACAGCTGTCATGGAGGTCCAAAGTATTATTCCAAATTACAAGAGTGAATGTGATACTCAAGGTATGAAGCATAAAAATGAGATATACTTGGTTGGCACCACAGTTCTTGAAAGGCAAATACCAGCTGGAGGTAGCAAAGATAACCAAAATTCCAATGGAAAAAGGACATTGCACATTGAAAAGATGGAAAATATGTAAGTGCTCACAGTGACATCTTTATTAAGAAAACTACTTACTATTTTCTAAATAAAAGATATCCTTTTCAAAATAACATCCCTGGGCTGGGCACAGTGGCTCATGCCTGTAATCCCAGCACTTTGGAAGGCCAAGGCAGGTGGATCACCTGAGGCCAAGAGTTCGAGACCAACCTGGCCAACATGGCAAAACCTCATCTCTACTAAAAAAAAAAAAAAAAAAAATTAGCCAGATGTGGTGGTGGGTGCCTGTAATCCCAGCTACTCAAGGGGCTGAGGCAGGAGATTCACTCGAACCCGGAGGTGGAGTTTGCAGTGAGCCGAGATCGTGCCATTGGACTCCAGCCTAGGCTACAAGAGCAAAATAACATCTGTGGAGTAGGAGCCATTCATCATCATAGATTGCAGATAAAATAACATACAGGCCAGACATGGTGGCTCATACCTGTAATCCCAGCACTCCCGGTGGCGAAGGTAAGCAGATCACTTGCGGCCAAGAGTTCAAGATAAGCCTGGGCAACATGGTGAAACTCTGTCCCTACCAAAAATATAAAAATCGGCTGGGCATGGTAGCACACACCTGTAGTCCAGCTGCCCAAGACACTGAGGTGGGAGGATCACCTGAACCTGGGAAATGAAAATTGCAGTGAGCCATTTTCACATCACTGCACTCCAGCCTGGAAATAGAGTGAGACCCTGTCTCAAAATAATAATTATAATAATAATAATTGACAGACAGACCTCAAGATCGTGGTCATTGTTTGCCTACTAGATACTCTTTTGGACTAGTTATTCTTTGAACTTTGAAAATCAAGTTTCAAGATTATCACAAACCGTGAAATAAAAGGATCAGTGTCCTATTTTATGTGGTAGCCATACATTGTGGTCCAGGGCTATGCTGAAGACAACTGTATGTATATCTTCCCAACTCCATGTTCAGTGACATCAATGCAGAGACGGCCTGAAATCAAGCTGCGGTGGAAGTTTTTACACTACAGAAACTGACAAACACCAGAAATCAAGGTTTTTTCTTTTCAGATAATTGATTGCCAGCACAACTCTGGTAATAACTATTGTCAGTACAATATTACCAAGTATTACTCTGGTAATAACTTGTCAGCATAACTCTGGTAATAACTATTAGTGTTCTGGAATTCTCTTGATTATTGGTAGCTAATATTAGTTTTCATTAAAATATTAAGGCTCTGATACTTGTACCTAGATTTACATTTAAGATATAACATGCAGGGATAAAAGTTAGTGATAAAAGATGTGGGTCCCCTCTACTATCTAGAGAGACACCCACACCTAAAGGAGGCTGCTTATAACACACAGTACAAGAAATATCAAACTGCTCTGACCAGAGCCCAAGTGCCAGGGAAATCCTGACTACAGTGCATTCCCAAGAACAGGAAAAGCCGCACTGATGAATAACAATGAAGTGTTTTGGAAAGAATTCTGAAAGTGTCATTGGGAAATACGAAGAACATGCCAATTGTAGTTTGTAAGTAGCAATCATGAGTTAACCTTAGTAATTCGTTTAGTAAGGTTGCTGGTAAACAGAGCCAGTGTATGGGGGATTCGGTTTATGTGCACCTGCCAAAGAGGCAAGCAGGGGCTGAAGTGCAATCTGCCCCCCACTTGCTAGCTGCTGGGCTACAGCCACCTAGTATCATACAATTTGACAAAGGTGTGTTATATGCTAAGGACTATCCTGATAGTAAATAGCCCTCGGTTATAGTTAAAAATAAAGGACTGGGCCAGGCGCAGTGGCTCACGCCTGTAATCCCAGCACTTTGGTAGGCTGAGGTGGGTGGATCACCTGAGGTCAGGAGCTCAAGACCAGCCAACATGACGAAACCCCATCTCTACTAAAAATACGAAACATTAGCCAGGCGTGGTGGCAGGCGCCTATAAATCCCAGCTACTCAGGAGGCTGAGGCAGGAGAATCACCTGAATCCGGGAAGCGGAGGTTGCAGTGAGCCGAGATCGCGCCATTGCACTTCAGCCTGGACAACAAGAGCAAAACTCCGCCTCAGAAAATAAATAAATAAATAAATAAACAAATACATAAATAAAGGACTGTAGAATGGGAGTCATTCAAATATAAGATCAACAAACAACAACAAAAGACCTGCACTTTTCAATCACGAGGCTTCTCTTGAGACCCCTACAAACTAGTGAGAACACTGTAAAAATCATTCTCAAGAATTCCAGCCTGACACATTTCTGCTCCTCCAAATACATAACAATGATAGACTTTTTTTAAAAGTAAAAAGAAGTCGCAGCCTGATTCTAACACAAGACAAACATGTCTGTGGACTAAAAACAGAAGAAAAATGCAAACTGACAAGCAGAGCCAGAGCCCTGGCAAAGGAGTGAGCAAGAAGGGTGAGCGCAAAATCAGAGAAAAACGGATGGACAGGCAGGGAGCAGACAGGGGTAGATCTGCAGCCATGGATGGTGAGTAGGGAGATGATACAAAAGAAAAAAATACAGACTCCTCCACAAAATGGCAAGACAGAATGACAGTCACTGAGTTCTTCCAGCACAAGGAGGTTCATGTCACTTCTGGCAGAAGGATAGAAATTTTATATAACTTGCCATATTGTTAGAAAACTATTTTGTTAAATATGTATGTTAAAATGTTAAGAGTAACCACTAAAAGAAGTGTAATCTTTTAGCTTGCCAACCAGCAGAGGAGTGAAAAGGGAATATAGAAAAATTTATGAGTCCATCTGAAGGCAGAGAAAGAGCAAAAAGGAACACAGTAAAAGAATGTGAACGAGCACAAAATCAGGTATCAAAAAATAAGACTAGCCTTAGCAGTGCTTGCAATTAAACTTGCTACTAAAAGACAGCATTTATCTGAATGCATTTAAAATAAAAATATGAGCTGGCTACCAAAAGCATACCTGAAACAACATCACATGGAAAAGCATAAAATTAGGTGAGGGAGTATATATTTTTTCCAAGAAAATATCTAGTCAAAATAAAGCTAATATAACAATATTTGGATAAGATAAATAGAAGTTAAGAGAAAAAGTATTGAGAGGGATAAAGAGGAAGCTTACATAACAGTGACTAAAACAATTTACCAGGAAAATATAAAAACTATGAATTTGTATGCAACTAACAGCATAGCCTAATGTGTGTGTATTATATACACACATATACATATACACATACATACATACACACATATATGTGTGTGTATTATATACACACATATACATATATACATACATACACACATACACACACGCACACACATTAGACTATGCTATTAGTTGCATATAAATGCATAGTTTTTATATTTTCCATTTATATATGTGTATATACATATATACACACATTGGGCTATGCTATTAGTTATACATGTACATATATACATATACATACATGTACATGTACACACACACAAATTAGGCTATGCTATTAGTTGCATACAAATTCATAGTTTTATATATACATATATATATATATATATATATATAGCAAAACTAATAGAATGTCAATAAGAATTTGGCAAATATATAATCATGGTAGGTGATCTTAACACTCTCGGATAGATACAGCAGACCAAAGGTTATTAAAGACACAGAAAATTTAAAAAACCAAATTAACATGCCTGATCTAAAGGATATATAACTCTGCACTAGCAGGAAACATGCACTCTCTTCAAGTAAGTGGAATATTTACAGAAACATACCATGTACAAGGTAACAAGTCCTCCACAAATTCAAAGAATAGATGTCATATAAGCAATGTTCTCTCACAATAAGGCAGTTAATTTAGAGAGAAGTAAAAAGATAATTTAAAACAAAAAGAATCACCCCTAGAATAGTAAGAAAAAAATGGCCCATGCACTCTAAGATATAGACAGTTGAATCCCAGGTCTAACACTTGCCTGCTGAAAGTCCTTGAATAAGTCACTTAACCTCTCTGGGCCTTGGTTTCTTCAGATGTTAAGTGGGTGTAGTATCTCTTTCACACAGATTAAAGGAGGAAATAATCTATAAAAGCACCTAGCACAGTACTTGGCAGAAACTCAAACACTAGTTTCAGTCCTTTTACATAATGTGTGTTTAATAAATATCAATGGAATTAATAAATGAATGCCAAGTGGAGATAAATATACATTCTTTTGCAAACAGAATATATAATAAATTTAATTAATCCACAAGATCCTATTTTAAACAGAGAGAAGGAAAAATATGGCACATCCTATGTTTCTAATTATCCTCTGATTCGAAAAGAAAGAAAAGATTTTGTCTGGACGTCTGGAAAATCTGATGCCACATCCTGTTTGTCCCTCTCATGTTAATTTGATAATTGCTTCAGATCATGATGTCACTTTGTCCAAATAAAAAGAGGCTTCACTTGTGAAAGAAGAGAAGCTTAGAGGGCAATGCCTAGTATCTTGTGGGCCGCATTACCAGCTGTTTCCAAGAGACCCAACAAAATCTGAAGGGGACTCAACAAATTTCAACGAGCATAAGTCAGCTAGATAGAAGAGAGAATTTTCTTGACAAGTTACCACTCCATTGCATCAGGCAGGGGTTTGTGTGATCTCCTTCCAAGCGTGACATTTCCAGACGTCCTGAACTTGATACAGGCTATGTAGAAAGCTGAGATCCACCCAACGTGCAGCTGTGACAGTTAATGAGGTGTGTGCAGGAGTATAGCACATAGACAGCCTTCATCGCTCTCTATACTCTTGTTGGCTCCCCTCCCTAGAAGGTTTTCAACATGTGTTCAATGTGGTTTGTTTGCTTCATTTCTATGGGACTCAGAAGAAAGATTTTCTGCTCTCTTCATTGTGTCATTAGTGCCAAGGACTTTTCCATTTAATTGTTATATGAAGCGTGATGTCCCCAAGGCCAATCTCAAGACTTTGGTCAAAGGGAAAAATGTTTCCAGACCATAGTGAAACACAGCCTTGGTGACAAAGCTAACAATAACAGGATGGACAGTTCAGGAATTCAGCAATGCTACCAGGAAAACATGATTTATAAGCTATGGATGCTCATATTTCATATTTATCTGAAAAGTACAACATCTTTTTTTTTTTTTTTATTCCCACTAAAAATCCTAAATATTTCTGAAGCATCAGAAAATATGGCCTAATGTGGAAGAAAAGTTAGGACTGGCTAAATCAGTCTTATACCAAAATACATTTAAGGTAGATTTAGACATTGAATGTAAAATTAATACAGGTAAATGCTTTTATATTCTTAATGTGGAAAAGAACTTCATAAGCTTAAGATCAAATGCAGAATCTAAGGGAAAAACTGACACGTTTAAAAATATTAAATTCTAAACATTTGTACAGTTAGAAAAATCATACATAAAATCAAAGACAAATAACAAATAGAAAAAATAGTTTTAGCATTTATGACAGAAAGTTCATATTTTTAACATATAAAAAGCACTTATAACCAAAAGAAAATGAAAAATTTATGAATAAGGCTTCAAAAGCAAAAATGCAAGAAAAACAAAAATAGATAAATGGGACTTAAACTTGAAAGTTTCTACATAGCAAAAAAAAAAAAAAATCAATAAACAGGCAACCTACAGAATGGAAGAAAATATTTGCAAATTATGCCTCTGACAAAGGACTAAGATTCAGAATCTATAAGGAACACAAACAACACAACAAGAAAAAAATTAACCCCATTAAAAAGTGGGCAAAGGACATGAATAGACATTTCTCAAAAGAAGACATACAAGTGGCCAACAAACATATGAAAAAATGTTCGTCACTAATCATCAGAAAAATGCAAAATCAAACCAGAATGAGATATCCTCTTACACCAGTCAGAATGGCCACTATTATGAAATCAAAAAACAACAAATGTTGCTGTGGATGCAGAGAAAAGACTATACTTATAAGCTGTTAGTAGGAATGTAAATTAGTTCAATCTCTACGGAAAACAGAATAGACATTTCTCAAAGAACTAAAAATAGAACTGTTCAGACACAGTGGCTCACTCTTGTAATCCCAGCACTTTGGGAGGCCAAGGCAGGTGGATCACGAGGTCAGGAGATCGAGACCATCCTGGCTAACACAGTGAAATCCCATCTCTACTAAAAATACAAAAAATTAGCCAGGCATGGTAGCACGTGCCTGTAGTCCCAGCTACTTGGGAGGCTGAGGCAGGAGAATGGCATGAACCCAGGAGGTGGAGCTTGCAGTGAGCCGAGATTAAGCTACTACACTCCAGCCTGGGTGACAGAGCAAGACCCTGTCTCAAAAAAAAAAAAAAAAAAAAAATAGGACTACCATTCAACCCAGCAATCCCAGTACTGGGTATCTACCCAAAGGAAAATAAATTATTATACAAAGAAAACACAATTGCACTCATATGTTTGTCAAAGCACTAGTCACAATAGCAAAGTCATAGACTCAACCTAAGTGTCCATCAATAAGTGATTGGATAAAGAAAATGTGGTATATACAACATAGAATACTATGCAGCCATAAAAAAAATCATGTTTTTTACAGCAACATGGATGGAGCTGGAGGGCATTATCCTACATGAAATAACTCAGAAACAGAAAGTAAAATACCACATGCTCTCAAGTGAGAGCTAAACAATAGGTACACATGAACATAAAAATGAAAACAGTAGACAATGGGGACTCCAAAAGTGAGGGAGGCTAAGAGGAGGGTAAGGGTCAAAAAAATTCCTATTGGGTACAATGGTCACTATTTGCATAATGGGTACACTAGAAGCCTAACTCTGCTGTTACATAATACATCCATGTAACAAACATCTATACGTACCCACTGAAACTACAATAAAATTTTAAATTAATTAATTTTAGAAAGAAAATGGAAAATGGGCATAAATAGTCACTTCCCAAAGGAAAACATACAAATGACTAGTAAACACAACTGAGAAAAGCACAACTTTAATAGTAAACAAGGAAATGCAAATAAAAACAATGAAATACAAATTTATAATTTTTCTTTATTTTTCAAAACAACACTTAACACACTGGTAAAAATATTACCAATTGAGTGAATATTCAATGTCACTGAATCCAACATTGCTACATATTTGGGGAAATGAGCACTCTTTTACTGGGTGATGAGAGTGAAAGAGCAATACCATTGGGGTGGGGGAAAGAATTGACAAAATCCATTAATATATTAAAATCCCTAAAAACAAGAATACTTTTTGATCAAAGAATTTCATCTCTAGTAATTTATCCTAAGAAAATAATCAAGCAGGCGTGCATGGATTTACCTTTAATCATCTCAGGCTTGTTTATAATAGCTTTAAATCAAACAATGGAAGTGCTATTCAAGAGTGGAACTTCTAAGAAATTATGAGACACACACAATAAAGCACTGTGGAATAATTAAAAATGAACGCATAGGAAGAGGCAAAGCAACATAGCTGAACAGAAGCCTCCACCTATCGTCTTTCTCACAGGAATACCAATTTTAACGACCTACACAAAATTGCACATTCATAAGAACCAAATATCAGATGAGCAATCATAGTACTTAGTTTTAACTTCATATCACCGAAAGCAGCGAGAAAGAGGGTAGTTTGGCTTTACTTGCCAAAGCCACCCCTCCCCCATCTGCTGTTAGTGACCACATGGCACAGAAAGAGAATTTGTACAACTAGGGGAGGGAGAACACAGTGATTGCGGGACTTTGCATTGGAGCTCAGTGCTGCCCTGTCACAGTGGAAAGCAATACTGGGCAGAACTCAGGCATCACCCATGGAGGAAACATTTAGAAAAGCCCTAGCAAGAGGCGGAATCATCCATCCTAGTGGTCAGAACCTGAATTCTGGTAAGCCCCGCCACCATGGACTAAAGTGCTCTATGGGTCTAAAAAAAACTTGAAAGGCAGTCTAGGCCACAAGGATTGCAACTCCTAGACAAGTCTGAGTGCTGTGCTGGGCTCAAAGCCCATGGACTTGGGGAACACATGACCTAGGGAGACACCAGTCGGGGTAGCCAAAGGAGTGCTTGTTCCAACTCTCCTACCAATCCCAGGCAGAATAGCTTGCAACTCTGAAAAAGACTCTTTCATTCCACTTGGGGAAAGGAGAGGGGTTTGGTCCTGCAACTTGGATACCAGCTCAGCCACAGCAGAACAGGGCACTAGGTAGAGTCATAACGTCCTCACTCTAGGCCCTACCTCCTGGACAACATTTTTAGACCCACTCTGGGCCAGTAGGGGAACCTACTGTCAGGAAAGGAAGGACCTAGTCCTGGCAAGACCCATGACTTGCTGACTAAAGAGCCCTTGGGCACTGAATAATCAATAGCAGCACACAGGTAGTACATACCATGAGCCCTTGGTGAGACTCTGGGATGTGCTGGCTTCACATGTGACTCAGCATATGCATACATGTGGTGGCTGTGGTGACAGACTCCTTCTGTTTAAGAAAAGCAAAGGGAAGAGTAAAGGGGACTTTGTCTTGCAGCTTAGGTACCAGCTCAGCCACAGTGAGGTAGAGCATCAAGTGGGCTTTTGGGAACCCTGATTCCAGGCCTTGGGTCTTGGTTAGCACTTCTGAGCCAGCCCTAGGCCAGGGGGGAACCCACCGTCCTGAAGGGTGAATGTCAGGACTCTAAGCATTCACTAAAGAGCCCTTGGTCCTTATATGAACATCACTGGTGGCCTGACAGTGCTCTCCATGGACCTTTGGTGATGGTGACCATGAGGAGAGACTCTTCTGCTTGTGGAAAGGGTACGGAAGAGTGGGAAGGTCTTTATCTTGTGGCTTGGGTGCCAGCTCAGCTGCAGTAGAATAGAGCAGCAGGTAGATTCCTAAGGTTTCCAACTCCAGACCCTGACTCCCAGACAGTATCTCTAGACCCACCTGGAGCCACGGGAAGCTCACCACCCTGAAGAGAAAGACACAAGCCAGGCTGGCGTCACCACTACCTGATTGTAGAGCCCTAGGGCACTGAGTAAACATAAGCAGTGGCCAGGTAATGGTTACAGTGAGCCTTGGGTGAGATCCAGTGCTCTGCTGGCTTCAGGTCAGACCCAGCACAGTCCCAGTGGTGGTGGCCACAGGGGAGCTTGTATCACCCCTCCAGCTCCAGGCAGCTCAGCCCAAAGAAAGAGAGTCTACTTATTTGGAAGTAAGTAAGAGAAGAGAACAAGAGTGTCTCCCTGGCAATCCAAATAAAACTTCCGGATTGTATCTAAGACCGCCAAGGCAATACCTCTGCAAGTCTGTGGGAGCCACAGCATTACTGGGCTTGAAGTTCTCCCTAAATGTAGATATGGCTGCAGTGACCAAAAATGTAGATCACAACACCCAAGTCCCTTTGAATACCTGTAAAGTTTTCCCAACTTTACAATTGGGAATCTGCAATAAATACCTGCTCAGGACTGCAATAAATACCTAACTCTTTAATGCCCAGACACTGAAGAACATTCATAAGCATCAAAACTATCCAGGAAAACATCACCTCACCAAGAAACTAAATAAGACACAGGGGCTAACCCCAGAAAGACAAAGATTTTTCAGATAGAAAATTCAAAACAGCTGTGTTGAGTAAACTCAATGAAATTTCCAAGATAGTAGAGAAGAACTCAGAATCATATCAGATAAATTTAACAAAAAGATTGAAATAATTAAAAAGGATGAAGCAGAAATTCTGGAGTTGAAAAATTTAATTGAGATACTAAAGAATTCATCAGAGTCTCTTAATACCAGAATTGATCAAGCAGAAGAAAAAACTAATGAGCCTGAAGACAGGCTATTTGAAAACATAGTTAAAGACAAAAGAAAAAAATGAATTTAAAAGAATGCAGCATGTCTACAAGATCTAGAAAATAGCCTCAAAAGGGCAAATCTGAGAGTCACTGGCCTTAAAGAGGAGGTAGAGAAAGAAATAAGTGTAGAAAGGATATTCAAAGGGATAATGACAGAGAATTTCCCAAGCCTAGAGAAATATATCAATATTCAAGTACAAGAAGGTTAGAGAACACCAAGCACATTTAACCCAAAAAAAGATAACCTCAAGGCATTTAATAATCAAATTCCCAAAGGTCAAGGGTAAAGAAAGGACCCTAAAAGCAGCAAGAGAAGAGAAATAAATAATGTACAAAGGAGTTCTAATACACTGGCAGCAGACTTTTCAGTGGAAATCTTACAGGCCAGGTGAGAGGGCATGACATATTTGAAGTGCTAAAGGAAAAATCTTTTACTCTGGAATAGTATATCTATATAAAATATGTTTCGAATATGAAAGCAAAATAAAGACTTTCGCAGACAAACAAAAGCTGGGGGATTTTATCAACACCAGACTCGTCCGTCAAGAAACGCTAAAGAGAGTTCTTCAATATGAAAGAATAATAATCTGAAAAGATGTTAATCAGCAATAAGAAATCATCTGAAGTTATAAAACTCAAAGTACAGGCCAGGCATAGTGGCTCACCCCTGTAATACCAGCACTTGGGATCAGGCCGAGGCGGGCAGATCACCTGAGGTCAGGAGTTCAAGACCAGCCTGAGCAACGTGGAGAAACCCCATCTCTACTAAAAATACAAAAATCAGCCTGTAATCCCAGCTACTTGGAAGGCTGAGGCAGAAGAATTGCTTGAACCAGGGAGGTAGAGGTTGCAGTAAGCTGAGATGGTGCCACTGTACTCCTGCCTGAGTGACAGAGGGAGACTCCATGTTAAAACAAAACAAAACAAAAACTCAAAATACACAGAAAGAAAAGAATATTATAATGCTGTAATTATGATGTGTATGATGTGGAAACTACTCATATCCTGAGTAGAAGACTAAAAGATAAAAGATCAACTGATCACAAATAACTACAACTTTTTAAAACATAGATAACACAATACGCTAAGATATAAACAGAAACGACAAAAGTTAAAGAGTAGGGAGATGGAGTTAAAATACAGAGATTTTATTCGTTCTCTCTTTGCTTGCTTCTTTGTTTATGCAATCAGTGTTAACTTGTCATCAGTTTAAAATAACGGGTATAAGATATTTGCAGCCCTCATGATAACCTCAAATCAAAAGACATACAAGTACATTAAAAATAAAAAGCAGAAAATTAAAACACACCACCTCAGAAAATCACCTTCACTAAAAGGAAGACAGGAAGAAAGAAAAAAAAGCAAGAAAAGACCACAAAACAAGAAAACAAATAACAAAATGGCAGAAGTAAGTCCTTACCTATCAATAATAACATAGAATGCAAATAAACTAAACTCTTCAATCAAAAGATATAGACTGGCTGAATGTATTTTTAAAAAGAGATGCAATAATCTGTTGCCCACAGAAAAACACACTTCGCCTATAAAGACACACAGAGACTGAAAATAAAGGGATGGAAAAAGATATTCCATACCAATGAGAACCAACAAAAGCAGGAGTAGCTATACTTGTATCAGACAAAATAGACTTCAAAACAAAACTATAAAAAGAGACATGGTCTCTATGTAATGATGAAGGATCGATTCAGTAAGAGGATATAACAATTGTAACTATATATGCACCTTGGAGCACACAGATATATAAAACAAATATTATTAGAGCTAAAGAGAGAGAGAGAGACCCCAATACAATGATAGCTGGAGACTTGCAGCATTGGACAGATCATCCAAAAAGAAAATCAACTATGAAACATTGGACTTAATCTGTCCAATAGACTAAATGGACATTTACAGAATGTTTCCTCTGATGGCTACAGAATACACAATCTTCTCAGCACAGGGATCATTCTCAAGGACAGACCATATGTCGGGCCACAAAACAAGTCTTAAAACATTCCAAGAAATAATAGTAAGTGTCTTCTCTGACCACAATGGAATATAACTAGAAATCAATAATGAGGAATTTTGGAAACCATACCCACACGTGGGAATTAACCAATATGCTTCTGAATGACCAGTGGGTCAATGAAGAAAAAGAAACTGAAAAATTTCTTGAAACAAATGATAATGGACACACTACATGCCAAAACATATGGGATGCAATGAAAGCAGCACTAACAGGGAATTTCATAGCTATAAGTGCCTACATCAAAAAAGTAGAAAAACCTCAAATAAACAACCTAACAAGGCATCTTAAAGAACTAGAAAAGCAAGAGCAAACCAAACTCAAAATTAGTAGAAGAAAAGAAATAGTAAATATCAGAGTGGAAATAAATGAAATTGAAATGAAGAAAACAACAAAAAAGATCAGTGAAACAAAAAGTTGGTATTTTGAAAAGATAAACAAAATTGGCAAACCGTTAGCCAGTCTGAGAAAAAAAAGAGAATAAATAAATAGATTCAGAGATGAAAAATGAGACATTACAACTGATACCACAGAAATTCAAAGGATCATTAGAGGCTACTGTGAGCAACTATATGCCAATAAATTGGAAAAGCTAGAAGTAGATAAATCCCTAGACACATACAACCTACCAAGACTGAACCACAAAAAAAAATCCAAAACCTGAATAGACCAATAACAAGTAACAAGACCGAAGCCATAATAAAAAATCTCCCAGTAAAGAAAAGCCCTGACCTTAGTGGTTTCACTGCTGAATTCTACCAAACATTTAAAGAAGAGTTAACGCTTTCGAAATTCATTCTAAGAGGCCAGTATTGCCCTGATACCAAAACCAAACACATACCAAAAAAAGACAACTACAGGCCTATATCCCCGATGAACTTTGATGCAAAAATCTTCAACAAAATACTAGCAAATTGAATTCTGCAACACCTTAAAATGATCACTTATGATGATCAAGTGGAAATCATCCCAGGGATGCAAGGAGGATTCAATATATGTAAATCAATTGATGTGATGCATTATGTCAACAGAATGAAGGACAAAAACCATATAATCCTTTCAACTGATGTTGAAAAAGCATTTGATAAAATTCAACATCACTTGATGATTTAAAAACACTGAGTGTAGAAGTAACATACCTCAACATAATAAAAACCATATATGAGAAACCAACAGCTAGTATCATATTTAATGGGAAAAAACTGAAATCCTTTTCTCTAAGATCTGGAACATGACAAGGATGCCCACTGTCACCACTGCTATTCAACATCGTACTCAAAATCCTGCTAGAGTAATGATACAAGAAAAAGAAATAAAGGGTATCCAAATTGAAAAGGAAGAAGACAAATTATCCTTATTTGCAGATGATATGATCTTACATTTGGTAAAACCTAAAGACTCCACTAAAAAACTCTTAGAACTTAAACAAATTAGGCCGGGCGCGGTGGCTCAAGCCTGTAATCCCAGCACTTTGGGAGGCCGAGACAGGCGGATCACGAGGTCAGGAGATCGAGACCATCCTGGCTAACACTGTGAAACCCCGTCTCTACTAAAAAAATACAAAAAACTAGCCAGGCGAGGTGGCGGGCGCCTGTAGTCCCAGCTACTCGGGAGGCTGAGGCAGGAGAATGGCGTAAACCCGGGAGGCGGGGCTTGCAGTGAGCTGAGATCCGGCCACTGCACTCCAGCCTGGGCGACAGAGCGAGACTCCGTCTCAAAAAAAAAAAAAAAAAGAACTTAAACAAATTAAAGCTGCAGGATACAAAGGCAACATACAAAAATCAGCAGCATTTCTATATGACAGCAATGGACGATGGGAAAAAGAAATTTAAAGAGTAATTCTACTCATAATAGCCACAAATAAAATTAAATACCTAGGAATTAACCAAAGAAGTGAAGGATCTTTACAGTGAAAACTATAAAACATTGATGTAAGAAATTGAAGAGGACACAAAAAAAGGGAAAGATATTTTATATTCATGGATTGGAATAATCAATATTTTTAAAATATCCATAATACTCAAAGCAATCTACAGATTTAATGCACTCTATCAAAATACCAATTACATTCTTCACAAAAATAGAAAAAACAATTCCAAAATTTATATGAAAACACAAAAGACTCAGAATAGCCAAAGCTATCTATCCTAAGCAAAAAGAACAAAACTGGAGGAATCACATTACCTGACTTTAAAATATACAACAGAGATACGGTAACCAAAATAGCATAGCACTGGCATAAAAGCAGACACATAGACCAATGGAACAGAATAGAGAACCCAGAAACAAATTCGTATATCTGCAATGAACTCATTATTAACAAAGGTGCCAACAACATGCTTTGGGGAGGGGACAGTCTCTTTTATAAATGGTGCTGGGAAAACTGGATATACATATGCAGAAGAATGAAACTAGATCCCTATCTCATGCTATATAAAAAAATCAAATCAAACTTGACTGAAGACTTAAACCTGAGACCTCAAACTGTGAAACTGCTAAAAGAAAATACTGGAGAAACTCTCCAGGACATTGGAATGGGCAAAGATTTCTTAAACAATACCCCACAAGCACAGGCAACCAAAGCAAAAATGGTCACATGGGATTGCATCAAATTAAAAAGCTTCTGCACAGGAAATGAAACAATCAACAAAGTGAAGAGACAACCCACAGAATAGAAGAAAATATTTGCAAACTATCCATCTGATAAGGGATTAATAACCAGAATATATAAGGAGCTCTAGCAACTCTGTATGAAAAAATCTAATAATCCAATTTAAAAATGGACAAAAGATCTGAATAGACATTTCTCAAAATAAAAAGATATACAAAGGGCAGACAGGTATATGAAAAAGTGGTCAACATTATTGATCATCAGAGAAATGCAAATCAAAACTACAATGAGATATCATTTCATCCTAGTTAAAATGCCTTTTATCCAAAAGACAGGCAATGACAAATGCTGGTAAGGATGTGGCGAAAAGGGAACCCTTGTACACTGTTAATGGGAATGTAAATTAGTGCAACCACAATGGTGAACAGTTTGAAGTTTCCTCAAGAAAATTAAAAGTAGAGCTATCATATGATCCAGCAGTGCCACTGCTAGGTGTATACCCATAACAAAGGCAATCGGTATGTTGAAGAGATGTCTGCACTCCCATATTTATTACAGTACTATTCACAATAGCCATGATTTGGAAGCAACCTAACTATCCATCAACAGATAAATGGATAAAGAAAATTTTTTACATGTACACGTGGAGTACTATTCAGCCATAAAAAGAATGAGATCCTGTCATTTTCAGCAACATAGATGGAACTGGGGGTCATTATGTTAAGCAAACTAAGCCAGGCACAGAAAGACAAACTTTCCATGTTCTCACATATGTGTGGGAGCTAAAAATGGAAACATTTGAACTCATGGAGATAGTATAATGATGGTTTCCAGAGGCTGAGAAGGGTAGTGGGGGAGTTGGAGGAAGGGGGAGTGAGGATGGCTGATGGACACAAAAAAATAGAAAGAATAAATAAGATTTAGTATTTGATAGCACAACAGGCTGATCATAGTCAATCATTATTTAATTGTACATTTTAAAATAACTAAGAGTAAAATTGATTTTTTTGTAACACAAAGGATAAATGCTTGAAGTAATGGATACCCCATGTACCTCGATGTGATTACTACACATTGCATGCCTGTATCAAAGTATCTCATGTACCCCATAAATATATACACCTACTATGTACTCATAGAAATTAAAAATTTAATTTTTTATGAGAAGACGTAGAACTATAGTCATTGGCATGGGAAGATGTCCACATTATATCAAGTGAAAAAGGCAGTTTGTCCACTTTCTCCCAGTTTTACGTGTGTGTGTGTGTGTGTGTGTGTGTGTGTGTGTGTGTGCCTATATATGTATAAATGCATGGGGAAAAGTCTAAGGGATATACAGTGAAATTTTCACAGCCTTTTTCTCCCAGCAGTAGAATTACAGGGAATTTCCACTTCTTTATATTTTTCTGATTATCTGATTTTTTTTACAATGAAAATATTTTACTTTAGGAATTGTTCCCAGACCAAACTGAGGGCCGGGCTGCTATTTCTCATGGCCCAATAATGAAATGCAGATAAACTGGGGAGGAAGAGAGTTTTTATTTCTGCAACCTGTAACAGGGATAAGGCCTAGAAATTATCAACAGACTGACTCAAAATTACCAAGTTTTCCAGAGCTTGTATACCTTCTAAGCTACATGTCTAAATGTAAGTGTGCATTCATCTCAAGACATAAGTGATTAACTTCTTTTAAGCTACCACTAAGGTCTGAGTCCTGAAGACCTTCCTCTGGAGCCTCAGTAAATTTACTTAATCTAAATAGGCCCAGGTGCTGGAGTAATTGTCCTTATCTTATCTCCTGCTAAATCACAGAGGCTTAGGGAGTTCTTTCAGACCCCCAATAAACTTTTGTGGAGGCCTGGGGAGTTTCTTCAGACCCACAATAAAACTTGTTTAACCCTAAATGGGTCCTGTTAAGGATTCCTTCATTATTTTGTCATGCGTTAAGGCCCAGGAAAGGCCTAGGCAAAACTCTTGATGGGCTTTTGTTACATCCCAGCCTTTGTATAAGGGCACTGGCTTTTAACTTAACCACTTGGTCAGTACTGAAATCGTTGTTGTGGAGGCCTGCATTAGTGAGACTTGGCATGCTACAGAATCAGAAAAAAAACTTAAGATAATTTATATTGAGAATAAAAGCAAGAAAGATGAAATGTAAGCAAAGAAATTCTAGGTTTGGAAACTTCTGGGTTTTGCTGCTGAATTTATTCAGCCTATTGACTTTTTTTAATATCTCTTAAAGTATCTGAAAGTAGCTCGAAAGCTTTTTGGTTTGTTCGTTTGTTTTTTCTCTTTCACTGAGCAGCAACTCTTTGCAGACATTCATCCCACTAACAATTTAAAGCAGACATCAGCATTCCCATTTCATCCATAAGAAAGCAGTCTGGGACTAATAAGAGAGCAGGACCTGTACCCCAGAGCAGATTGCAGAGGAAGCCCAAAAAAGCAGCATGCTGTGGCTTCCTGATCTGGGAGAAATATTTGGTGTGAAGTTTATTAAACGGAGGCTAAAGCCAGGCTCTGTTCAAATCCCAGCTCTGTCACCATGGCTGCATCATCTCAGGCAAATTACTTTACCTAGCAATGATTCAATTTCTAGATCTGTAAAATAAAGATGATGAAGATAGTATCTACCTTAATAACCTGCTGCCACAGATGAGGGTATGTAAGGTGGAACACTGGAAGTGCATTTGCTGTTATGTTTCCATTTCCCACGTGGGTCCCAGTCTCTCCATCCCCAATAGCATGGATTGCACCAGGGTTTCACCATGGCCACATCGGCCTATTAACTTCCAATTATTACAAAGGCCCTGCTCTAATGGCAAGTGCTAAAGGGGAGTTGCTCCCGTAGTTCTGACCCCTCCTCCCCTCAGCTACTTGTCCTAAGCA
Source organism: Trachypithecus francoisi (assembly GCF_009764315.1). Taxonomy (NCBI): domain Eukaryota; kingdom Metazoa; phylum Chordata; class Mammalia; order Primates; family Cercopithecidae; genus Trachypithecus; species Trachypithecus francoisi. The sequence goes on from NW_022681461.1 coordinate 13,123,909, forward strand.
TAAAATGTAAACGTTCACGTTCTAAACACTCATTAACTAACATGCAGGTCACAAGGGTGCTGAGCTGGTGGAGTCAGAACTCAAACCCATATTCTACCTGGCTCTCCTAAACCTGCCATGTACTTTCTACTGCTGATAATACATAAAGAGGTAAAAGTATATTTATACTAGCAGGCTTACCAGGTCCATGGAGATGAAACGTAACGTGTCTGATGTCTTCTAGCATGCATCTGGTCCTGGGCTCATTTTTGTTCTTTGTGGCACTTTTAATCTTGCAGAAGGCATACTTGTGGAATTTCCAGACAAAGATTCTTGTTCTCCAAAAATATAATAAAGAAGTGGATCTGAAAAAAAAAAATTAAAGCCAAATTATCTTTTAAAAATGAGAGCAGCCCCATACCCACTGCCTGAGATTCAGTGAAGGCAGTACATGTACACAGTTTATCACTGTTGCTCACCAGGGAATATCTTCGGGTGCCCCGTAGGGTCACATTTTGAAAATCTGACCCCAAGCGTTTTCACATTGTGAATTAGACTTCAAAGGAGATTTTGATTCATGTTTTGTGTTCTTAAAAACTTGGTACACCTTACTGATTACAGGGGAAATAATTCTAGTTTCGCTTAGTCACACTGATATCCCAATAGTGTTTATGGGTCCTTGTTATATCATATAGTGGCCACAGCTTTTGAAACAAATACCAGGACATTTGGTTTGACAGTCAGGAGTATATTTATGGGGACAGAATAGTTAGCCAACCAGAAAATCCAGGCCACATGCATGCCATTAACTATATATAAAGAATGATCTGCATGAATAATATATAGATGTACAGGCTGGCTAGTATCTTTGTACCAGCCAACGTACAGGAACAGTCTTTCAGAGGTCAACTCATTGAGTTGTGTTGATTTTGTTCTTCTTTCCAATTGCTTATTTAATTGATATCAACTATCTTCATTAGGTTAGTTAATCTGACAAAGTGATCACGTATCCTTATATTAGCTCTTCTCTAAAACAAATATAAAATTATTTGTCAAAATGTTTGAACTCTGCTAAAAGACTCATGAGAACTATTATATAAATAAACCATTAGGTAGACAATTGTGATGAGGGCAATATTGTACTAATTGCTAATGGATAAAATCATGATGCTCATCAGACACATCTTAAAATTATACACCTACTTTAATGAAAATCAATAGGCTTATGTATGTTATGACCCATTTCTCTAAACAGTAGTGCAAATTTGCAAAAGAGCAGATGAACCCTATCCAGATGTGAACTAGAGAACCATAATAATGAAAAGGACCTACATTCTAAGGCTGTTCTGTGGGTTCAACGAGGTTATATTTTTAATGTGCTTAAAACAGTGCCTGGCACATAGTAAATGCTATACGACTACTGTTAGTAGTGTTGGCTTTAAGATAGAATTGTTAACTTTCTTTTCAAAAGTCTTTTGAAAAACTTGTCAGAAGTTTAATTTAAAGTTTATTTTCTGATGTAAAACATTCTTCTGCTTTTCAAATGTAAAACCTGTGAATTAATCATCATGGATTAAAACTCACAACCTATTCGTACTTATTTGTGGGCTTTTTTCTTTTTCTACAACTCTGTGGGTGATGGCCTGGAACCAAATCTCTGCCTAAACATGATGTGCTATTCCCTCTTATTTTGACCAGTCTGACCCGTCAAGACACGACAAATATGCCTACACAGCTATACTACGTTCCTAAATATGAACTCTGAGCAAACATGACAAATATATGAAACCTTGAATACATAAAACATTTTAAGTAAGTCTGGTTAATTACAATATAAACAAGCTCTCCACTGCACTAAATGAGTCATTGGTTCTCCCAGATGGTCTGAATAGAGTTCAAGTGACATTAAGAGAAAACAAAGTATGTCCTCAGATATTCACAGAGCTGAAGAGAATGGAGCGACACGGGGAGGTATAGTTCAGCATGTCCCATGCTTGGGGAGGACTGTAAGATCCTGTCTGATAAACCAGTCAGGTGTGGCCTTACAGAAAAGTCTATTCCATAAGGGCCTAACAATTCTTACAGGAAAGGACTTATAAGAAAGGAACAGTGAGACAACCTCGAGTTGGTAGAAAAGCCAAGTGCTATGTTATAAAAAGTGTATCTCCAAACCTTAATCTGTGTCCAAATTTTATGTGGGCATATGAGTGTGTGGGTGAAGGCGGGAAAATCAAAGAAAAGTGAATATTACAAATGCTGTTCTACCAAGCACTGTGAAAGACTGAGACATGAGGTTCTCCGTTTCCGTACATCCTTAACAAATTTAACATGAGGAAGTGGGGTCTCTTATTCCTCCTCTCCACAGAATACCATCCACTTGGGCAGCTTGAAGCGTCTGTACCAGGAGGAGGGGTAGCTCCTGGCAGATACAAGGGAGAAATCATGAGGCAGCCTGTGATGTGCAGGACAGCACATTTAGCAAGACAGGCAGAAGAACCCAGAAAAAGTGGTCGTGTCCAGTAGACGAGCCTAGAAGAAGAGAGGTGAAGCCAGCCGGACTCCTGGGTCACCTGGGGACTTGAAAAACTTTTCTGTCTTACAAGAGGTTTGTAAAATACACCAGTCAGTGCACTGTAAAACCACACCAATCAGTGCTCTGTGGCTAGCTGGAGGTTTGTAAAATGCACCAATCAGTGCTCTGTAAAAACGCACCAATCAGCGCTCTGTGGCTAGCTAGAGGTTTGTAAAATGGACCAATCAGCACTCTGTAAAATGGACCAATCAGCACTCTGTAAAGTGGACCAATCAGCACTCTGTAAAGTGGACCAATCAACACTCTGTAAAATGGACCAATCAGCAGGACATGGGCAGGGACAAAGGAATTAAAGCCCACCACCCCAGCCAGCAGCAGCAACCCACTCAGGTCCCCCTCCACACCGTGGAAGCTTTGTTCTTTCGCTCTTCACAATAAATCTTGCTGCTGCTCACTCTTGAAGGTGGCACACCTTTAAGAGCTGTCACACTCACAGTGAAGGCCCACAGCTTCATTCTTGAAGTCAGCAAGACCACAAACCCATTGGAAGGAACCAACTCCAGACACAGAATGACTCAAGAGAACAGAAGAGACATTGACACAGCATTGTCAGAGGATGAAGATCCTGCTTCACCCAGTAGAACAATAGCCAGGAGAGGAGTTCAGCAGCAGATTCAAGCGAGTAAAAGAATCAGTGAACTGGAAGATAGGATAGTTGGAATTATTGAGTCTGAAAAACAGAAGGAAAAAAATGAAGAAAAGTGAAAAGTGAACATATGCAGATAATATATTGAATACACATCATAATCTGCTCTTGCATTTAAATATGTGCATACAAATATTTTTTTGCACTAAATTCTCAAAAATTAATAGAATTTCAAAAATGCAGTCATCAAAGGGGTCACTTTTTACAACCCCTGTTGAATAATTAATAACATTCCACAAAACATGTTTGTTCAGTGCCTACTATGTTATTATTGTACAGTGGAGAGGCAAAGGTGAATACCACAGAGAGATCAAATTCCGATGAGTGGGGCCAGGGCAGGCCTATGAGTATGTGACCTGGGCAGTCTCACATAGTGCTTGCTTTAATTCTCTACGGCATTGTCCTAAAATTCTTAATAATTTTTGAACAAGGGCTCTGCAGTTTCATTGTGCACTGCAGCCCCACAAGTTACATAGCCAGTCCTGCAGGACACATGAATATGAAGAAAGAGAGAGTGCAAATCAAGACACAAACACTGGGAGCCCCCAGCCGGGGTGGGGTACAGCTTGAGGTCAAGGAGTATTTCCTGGAGCAAAGTAATTGTTGAAAAGCAATAAGAATTAGCCAGAGCTGTGAGAGTCTCTCTAGCTTGAATATTCACTCATTGAGGGTTTAACTGTTTTTTAAGATTAAACACACATCTTTGTACATGTGCATAATATTGTTGAAAAAATTATACCAAACATGAAAACAAGGCAAAAGGATCTTCAGGCCTTTGGGATTATCCTAGAGGATTCCTTTGCAGGCTACCTACAAGGTATCTGACTTTCATCTCTAGAGCAGGGGCCAGCAAATTTTTTCTGTAAAGGGCCAGAGAGTAAATATTTTTGGCTGTGTGGGACATATGGTCCCTGTTGCTACTACTCACCTCTGCCACACTAGCATAAAAGCGGCCACAGGTGATGCACAGATGAATAGGCGTGCTGTGTTCCTGGGCTCCACAGAGCAGGCTGGGGCTCCAACTCTCAACTGCCAATCCTGCTGCAGGGCATGTAACTTCACTTTGACTCCTCATTTACAATTGATAAAGCCCCAGACTGGGTAAAGTTAGATGTTACCTTGTAGATTGATAAATGGCAAGTGATTTCTAACTGGTAGAGACCATAACCCCAAAACTTACAGCTTTATTGCCCAGCAGGATAGGAACCAGTTTTTTATTAACTATTTTGTATTAACTTTGTGTGATCCTATCCCAGCAATCTTTCCTCCTCACTACATATGTATGTATGTACATGTAGCTATAGATATGGATATAGATAGATATAAATAACAATATAGATATCAGCTTCTCATATCTGCCTTTATATCCCCTTTGCCATTCTTCTGGTACCCTCATTAGTTAAATCTTTTACATATACTTACTCTATATTTGTATGAAAATTGTGTTTTTAAGCTTTTTCATTTTTTAATTTTTTTAGAGACAGGGTCTTGCTGTGTTGCCCAGGCTGGAGTGCAGTGATGCAATCACAACTTACTATAACCGCTAATTCCTAGGCTCATTCCATCCTCCTGCCTCAGCCTCTCAAGTAGCTGGAACTACAGGTGTATGTCACCATGCCCACCAAGCCTGGCTAATTTTTTTTTTTTTTTTGTAGAGACAGGGTCTGGCTATGTTGCCCAGACTTGTCTTGAACTCCTGGCCTCAAGTGATCCTCCTGCTTCACCTCAAAAAACGCTGGGATTACAGGCATGAGCCACTCTGCCAGCCTTTTAACTTTTTAAAATATCAACAGTGCATCTTGTCAGCACATATGAAAAGTGGCATAGACGGATAGAAAATTAATGAAGAGCTTTAACGGGTAATGCTGCAAACGTGATTCTCTCTAAAGTAAATGCAGCTCATCTCAACAGCCTGAATGACTCTGCCCCAATACAGAAACCTCACAATCTGCCTTATTTTTACATGCAAACTATCTACAGGAAAGAGATCTAGAGAAGAGTTACCCTGCTCCTCCATCAGCCCCAGTCTCACCTCCTCTAAGCCAAGAACCTGTAAGGCCAAGCCCTCCCCTCCCTTGCCCTGAATTCCTCCATGCTCTCCTGACATAGGAGCAACGAAACTCTTTCTTCTTAATTTCTCTAAGATGCAGTTAGAATCCTCAAAGTAATAGTTTACTGCTGGATGCAGTGGCTCACACCTGTAATACCAGCACTTTGGAAGGCTGAAGCAAGAGAATCGCTTCAGCCCAGGAGTTTGAGACTATCCTGGGCAATGTGATGAAATCTTGTCTCTACAAGAAATTTAAAAATTAGCCCAATATGGTGAGATGTGCCTGTGGTCCCAGCTACTTGGGAGGCTGAGGCAGGAGGATCACCTGACCCCAGGAGGTTGAGGCTGCAGTGAGTCATGTTCATGTACCGCACTCCAGCCTAAATGACAGAACAAGACCCTGTCTCAAAGACAAAAACAATAAAACAAAGTAATGGTTTACTCTAAAGCCAGAAGAAAACAAAGGCATAAAAGCAGATTACCTGCAGAGGATGCTGTCAAAGTTCAATGCCTCCCGCGCGAGCTCCTCAAATCTGGCTCACTTGCACGTGGGCTGACACTCTACAGGGACAGATACAAGGGCCAACAGCAAAAGAAGGTAGCCTTGAGGCACATGGCTACACTGGGCCAGCTACTGCCTCGTGTCTGTAAGTGCTCTTTTGTGGAAGAGAGTGAGTGTGAGGATTTTAGAACGTGTATTTAGATAAGCCAGAGGCATAAACTACTTTGGACAATGGAGGCAGAGCCAGGGATCTACAGGCTTTGGGAATGGGATGCTTGCTGACCTGACGGTTCCCCCTCCCTCCTTCGGTACTCTCCATCCATTAGCCCACCACAATATACTCCTGTGCATTTGAACTCTATCAAAAAACATACATCAAATAATAAATGAATTGGGAGGAAAGAATATAAATGAGTTTTGCGGCATATTCACTAATTGCTTTCATTTTATAGTCTCCACAGCTTTCTGACATGATTCATCTTAACAAATAGGTGAGGAAAAATAAAAAAGAAAAGTTTTTTTTGTTTTGTTTTGGTTTTGAGGTGGAATCTTGCTCTGTTACCCAGGCTGGAGTGCAGTGGCTCACTGCAGCCTCCGCCTCCAGGGTTCGAGTGATTCTTCTGCCTCCGCTTCCTGAGTAGCTGGGATTACAGGTGCCCACACCCGCGCCTGGCTAATTTTTGTATTTTTAGTAGAGACGGGATTTCACCATCTTGACCATGCTGGTTTTGAACTCCTGACCTTGTGATCCACCCGCCTCGGCCTCCCAAAGTGCCGGGATTACAGGTGTGAGCCACCGTGCCTGACCAGAAACGATTTTTTTTTTTTTTTGAAGGGACAGAGACATCTTCATGTTTACTGTCACCCTTGGTACTTCCCATGTGGACCAATTTCAATCAGAGTCCTGACCATTGCTCTGTACCTTTAAATCCCTCCCCCTCCAAAGTCATCTCACAAACATAAAATGAGGCTCTCTGTCCTTAATTATTTTGTTCCAGATTTGTTACAACCCAGCTCACTTGCCCTACTTAAAATGCTTCTTGTCTGGGTGTTTCTATGAGCTTATCTGTAAGCGTTCCTCTCAACTGACAGCACAGCAGTGAAGAATTTCAAATTAGTGACAAAACACAGTTGAAAAGGGAAAACTGCAGTCTCCCAACGGGGAAAAAAAGCCATCTACATCTACTCAGGTGGTTTGTTAAAATTCTATTTGTCTTTGAAATAATTTCTGTTTGGAAAGATACACAATATATAGTGTATTCAAAAGGTATTTTAAATGCATTTATAGATATGTAAACATATATTTTATAAATATATAAATTATATGTGTATAATGTGTGTGCATATTACATAAAGTCCAGTCCGCTACAACATCCAGTATGTCCTCTCACCATCAGAATGACGCCCATTCCTCTGAACCATGAGTGAATGACAGATCGTATGGACACACTTGGCCAGTGGCGATCTACACCCCCTACTGAGCACCCTCTCAAGCGGTGAGCACTCGAAGTTGTGTGTGTTCTGTCATGCATGTTGCTTACTTTCCTGTGTCTCTTTTTCTTCCATGTGTTTGTGTTATGGTGAGTGATTTTTATCCACTCTGGCTAATCAAACCTGTATAGGTCATTCAAGATGTGGAAATGCAAATTTTATGGCAACTGAAGGAGTTTTCAAGAAAATGGCCAAGAAGATATTAGGAAACAAGGTCCCAAACCCCATTAAGGTCTCACCAAGGTTTTTTTCTATTTAGTCAAAACCAAGATTTAACTTTTATTAAAACATCAAAAGACTGTAAGCAGATGTGTTTTCCAAATCAGATACCCTCAGTACTGGATCAAAATAGAAAAAAGTTTTTCCCACGTTGGGGACTGCAAAGAAAGGTATCTATGCAATTGCCAACTACAATTCTAATTTAAGATACTCTGTGTGTGTGAAGTCACAGAATTTTTCCTTGATTAGCTCAATCTGATTACCAAATCCTCACGACCTGTGCACACTTTGCTCTGTGATTGCAACCTTGTGCTGCTCGTGCTGGGTAATATCTTTCTGGCATGATGTGTGCGCTGGACTTGCTCACTGAGTTAATCAACAATTGTGTTTTAATATTTTCCGTTTACTGAATTTGGATTTCAGAACACAGTTTACCTCTAGATACATGCATGCTCTAGCAAATCATCAAACTTGAAGTAAATATTACTCTTCTTTCTAATTGCTTACTTAGCACTTTCTCTTCTTACACCAAGGGTAATTTGCACAGAAAATCAGGTGCATATGTGCATTTAAAATGCACATCAAAATATTTCATAAAGAGCCAGCATTATGATTCACCAAAGTTTTCTTTTTCCCCTTCTGATGAAGAAAACAAGACAAACAGCCGTTCACTTCTGGACTAGAGATGATCAGCCAGCACAGCCTTGCTACTAAAAGATTAACTGAGCCTGATTGTTTAGAGAGTCTCTCAAGGTCATTAACAACGTTCTCTTTGACTAAGTTTTTTTCTCTCACCCTATTTCGTGGGTCCCCTCTGAAGCACTGGACACTATTGGAATCTCACTTCTCCCTCTACTTCCCGGACTCTGCCATGTTCTGGTCCCCTCTGACATCCTTATATCCTCCTTCTCAGCATTTCCCCATGAGATGCTTCTTTCTTCTGTTAGCATCTTAAATCCAGATGCTCCCTGAAAGAGAGCACATTAATGGCCCAGTTATTCACCCCACCCTTTATCCATACTCTTTGCCATATGACTTTGAAGTTCCTCTCACTGAAGAAGAGGAATGTGACTTTGAAGTTCCTCTCACCGAAAAACAGGAGTATATTTCCCTGATCCTCAACTTCGGGTTCAGGCATGTGACTTCTTTTGACAAATGGAAGGTTAGTGGGCATGACATGATCAAATGCTCTTTTAAGTGATTGTGCTTGCCCTCTTCTGTCTCTGCCATTGCCATGAGAAGAACATGCCCAGACTAGCCCATTGAATCCAGAAAAGTCAACCTTCTAGTGGGAAGAAAAGGATGAGAGGCACCAGAAGCAGAGCTCAGTGAGCATCAGCTGACTGCAGATCCACGGAGCATAAACGATTGCTGCTGTAAGTCACTGTCATGAGGTGGTTTGTTATGCAGCATTGTTGGGGGCATAACTAACTGACAGACTCTCTGAGAGTCTGTTGTCCTTGCTTACCAAACTTGGCTAATTCCTGATGGCTTAGAGGCTAAACTGACCTATCACATTGTATGGAGCACTCTTCATGCAACTAACTCCGTCTTAGGAAAAGATTCCGTTTTACATTTTGTAGGGCACCTTGCCAACAAGGATAAGATATTTTGCCTGACAAACAAATAAAAAATAAAGACTGCATTCCACCACGTAAAGACACAAACAAGTACACGCTTCTACCATCCGTTCTCCCCAGAGGACTCCGTGACATCAAGGAGCTGGCCTTTAGCAGCTAGAATCAGCCGTCTTAACTGACAACTGTCCCGCTGTCACTCATGGTAAGAACTTGGCATTTGCCTTCCACATCAAAGACTTTCCTGCAAGACCAACAAGCCCAAACCAAGACTACTTTTGTCTTCTTTGCTCTCCCTAGACTGGTTCATTAACCCTTTCTCCTATCTCTTTTTCTCTTGATGTTAAATGTTTGTTGTGGAATGTTTAATCTATAACGCTTACATATTGATTAAGTGTACTATTATGTATGGTTTGAAATATTGGCTGATTTGTGGCATGGCTTGAACCTGTGTGCCCACGGCTCTGACTGCTAAGTGAACAGAGAGTGCTAAGGAGAATTGCCTCCTTGGGAACTCCATGTAGCTCATGGCTTTTGCAATGGAAATAGCATCAGTAAAGATCTGACACTGTGGAAAGACACCACATGCATGGACCTGCTATCTCTAACCTTGTACTGCTCAAGACATATAATAATAACTAATAAAATGGAGTAAACAAAATTATTACTAATAGATAAAAGTAACTAATAATAATACATGATAAATAAATAAGAGCTAGCATTTTTTAAGCTCCCACTATGTTTAAGGGTCATGCTAAGAAGTTTATATGTGTAATGTCTAAAACTTACGATTTTCCAAAAAGAGCAGATACAGTTATGCCCAATTATAAAAGAGGAAACTGAGACTCAGTGAGGTAATGTGACTTGCCCAGGTTCTCCCACTAAGGAAAGGCTCCCCAGCATGTGTACCAGGTCTGTCTCACTTCCACACAGCAGGGCAAACTCTGAAGGCCACTTATTCCCTAAATTCAACCACAGCAGCTTTACCTTTGTCTGCTTTCTCTGTTGGCATTTCACATACTTTTTTTTTAACCTAAGTGTCTCATTATTAAAAAGGAAACTTTGAAAACCACTGCCATACTCCATGCTGATGTGACCTCTACCTTGTGACCTCTGACTTCTGCCACAGCCAACCATGGACTGTGGGGGTCACGAAACATCGACAAAGTCATCTTGAACCAAAGGCCCTGCCCCTGGAGTTCAGTCACGCCACTCAGCCTGTACCCACCCTGACAAAGATGGCACCTCTGATCTCATGGCAGCCTTTGATGCCGGAAAGATGTTTTGAAACGTCGGGAGTCTAAGCCCCTTGGTCCGCAGAAACAGGGGACACACTCCAGGTGTCTAACCACTTCCCTGTGACTGCACTTCCCTGTAACGGTTTTCTTTTTACGGATAGTGGGTGATGTGCAGGAATTGGCTTCCCATAGTGAAGCCCCCCTGTACCAGGCACAGTTCAATCAGAGAAACAGAAACCACTGTTTCCAGCAGAAAGTGATTTCATATCAGAAGTTGGGTGTTTTCAGACTATTGAAAGGAAGATAGCATGACAGGAGGCAGATGAGTTGTTGCCTGGGCCAGGATTGGGGGCGGATTGATTGCCAAGGGGCACAGGGAAACTTAATATGATGGTGCTTGCCTGATTGTACGTATCTGTCAAAACTCATCAAACTAGGCCAGGCACAGTGGCTCATGCCCGTAATCCCAGCACTTGGGGAGGCCACGGTGAGAGGATCACTTGAGGCAAGAAATTCAAGACCAGACTAAGCAACACAAGACTCTGTCTCTACAAAAAATGAAAAAAAAAAAAAAATTACCCAAACATGGTGGCACACACCTGTAGTCCCAGCTACTCTGGAGGCTGAGGTAGAAGGATCACTTTAACCCAGGAGTTCAAGGCTGAAATGAGCTATGATCACACCACCGCACACCAGCCTGGGTGATAGAGACTCTGTCTCTTAAAAAAATATATATATATATATATTGACCGGGCATGTGGCTCATGCCTATAATCCCAGCACTTTGGGAGGCCAAGGTGGGCAGATCTCCTGAGGCCAGAAGTTCAAGATCAGCCTGGCCAACATGGTGGCCGTCTCTACTAAAAATACAAAAATTAGCCAGGTGTAGTGGTGGGTGCCTGTAATCCCAGCTATTCGGGAGGCTGAGGCAAGATAATCCCTTGAACCCAGGAGGTGGAAGTTGCAGTGAGCTGAGATGGTGCCATTGCACTCCAGCCTGGCCAACAAGAGCAAAACTGTGTCTCAAAAAAATAATCATCATCATCATCAAAGTGTATACTTAAAATGAGTAAACCTGATGCGCATAAATTACACCTTGGTAAAGCTGGGTTTTTTTGTTTTTTGTTTTTTGTTTGTTTGTTTGTTTTACGTTGCCAAAGGCTGGAGAATGAAAATCAGGACTACCACAGACAGTTAGATGACTACTGCCTGCAGCACACAGGAACCAGGAAAAAAAAAAAAACCTCTTCATTATTGACTCTACCAAAAGCCCTGGGGCAGGCAAATGTCAGGGGAACTCATGTCTGGCATCACTGGTAGAGAAGAATGAAGCTTCTACCTGTCTCCCATTGCCCAGCTCCTCATCAATGCATCTCAAATGCAGAATTTAATTTACTTCCAGAATTTCATGGCATGGGATTGCAGGAAATATGTTTCCAGGCTCTCAACCTTTGTACCACGACAGTAAAGCAAATACTGCAATAAAGCAAGTGGTATAAACTTTTTGGTTTCCCAATGCATATAAAAGTTACTACACGATACTGTAGTCTATTAGTGTGCAGTAATCTTATGGCTAAAAAAGTATATAACCTAATTAAACAACACTATATTACTTAAAAAATGCTAGCAATCATCTGAGTCTTCAGTGAGTGATAATCTTTTTCCTGGTAGGGGTCTTGCCTCGATATTGGTGGTTGATGATCACGGTGCTGGTTGCTGAAGGTTGGGGTGGCTGTGGCAGTTGCTTAAAATAAGACAATAATGTTTGCCGCATCCATTGACTCTTCATTTCGTGAAAGATTTCTCTGTAGCATGTGATGCTGTTTGATAACATTTTACCCACAGTAGAACGTCTTTTAAAATTAGAGTCAATCCTCTCAAATCCTGCTGCTGCTTTATCAACTAAGTTTACATAATATCCTGAGTTCTTTGTTGTCATTTCAACAATATTTATTGCATCTTCACCAATGGCAGATTCCAATTCAAAAAACTACTTTCTTGGCTTTACCCATCAGAAACAATTTATCTGTTCAACTTTTATTATGAGATTGCAGCAATTCAGTCATATCTTCAAGCTCCACTTCTAATTCGAGTTCTTTCTATGTCCACCACTTCTGCAGTCACTCCTCCACCAATGTTTCAAATCCCTCAAAGTCATACATGAGAGTCAAAATCTATTCTCCCAAACTTCTATTAATGTTGATATTTTGACCTCCTCTCATGAATTACAAGTGTTCTTAATGGCATCTAAAATAGCTGATCCCTTCCAGAAGGTTTTCTATTTACTTTGCCCAGATCCATCAAAAGAAGCACTGTCTATGACAGATATAGCCATAACAGCCTTAAGAAATGTATTTCTTGGCCAGGCACAGTGGCTCACGCCTGTAATCCCAGCACTCTGGGATTCCAATTGGAGGGCAGATCACCTGAAGTCAGGAGTTCGAGACTAGCCTAGACAACATGGTGAAACCCTGTCTCTACTAAAATACAAAAAAAAAAAAAAAAAGACAAAAAAATCACCTAGCTGCGGTAGCGCATGTCTGTGATCCCAGCTACTCGGGAGGCTGAGGCAGGGAAATCACTTGAACCTGGGAGGCAGAGGTTGCAGTGAGCCGCGATCTTGCCTGGGCAACAGAGTAAGACTCCGTCTCAAAAAAAAAAAAAAAAAAAAAAATGTATTTCTTAAATACATTTGAAAGTCAAAATTAGTATTCAATCCATGGGCTGCAGGATGGACGTGTGTAAGCATGCATGAAAACAACATAAATCTCCTTGTCCATCTCCACCAGTGCTCTTGGATGACTAGGTACATAGTCATTAAGTAATAATATTTTGAAAGAAATCTTTTTTCTGAGCAGCAAGTCTCAACAATGAGCTTAAAATATTCAGGAAACCATGTTATAAATAGATGTGTTTTGTTCAGGCTTTGTTGTTCCATTTATACAGCACAGGCAAAGTAGATTTAGCTTAATTCTTAAGGACCCTAGGATTTTCAGAATGGTAAATGAGCATTGACTTATGGTCACCAGCTGCATTAGTCCCTAACAAATGAGTCAGCCCATCCTGGGAAGCTTTGAAGCAGGCATTGACTTCTCCTCTCCAGCTATGAAAGTCTTAGATTACATCTTCTTTCAACAGAAGGCTGTTTTATCTACATTGGAAATCTGTTTTATGTACCTACCTTCATCATTGATCTTAGTCAGACATTCTGGATAACTTGCTGCAGCTTCTATGTCAGCATTTGCTGCCTCATCTTGCACTTTTATGTTAAGATGGCTTCTTTCCTTAAACCTCATGAACCAACTTCTACTGGCTTCCAACTTTCCTTCTACAGCTTCTGCACCTCTGTCAGCCTTCATAGAATTGAAAAGTTGGGGCTTCACTCTGGATTAGACTTTGGCTTAGAAGAATCTTGGGACTGGTTTTATCTTCTATCCAGACAACTACAACTTTCTCCATATCAGCAATAAGGCTGTTTCGCTTCCTTCTCATTGATGTGTTACTGGAGTAGCACTTTTAATTTTCTTCAAGAATTTTCCTTTGCATTCACAACTTACCTAACTGTTCCATGCAAGAGGCCTAGCCTTTATCGTATCTTAGCTTTTGACATGCCTTCTTTGCTAAGATTAATCATTTCTAACTTTGGATTTAAAATGAGAGACATGTGACTCTTTCACTAGAACTCTTAGAGGCCATTGTAGGGTTACTAATTGGCCTAATTACAATATTGTTGTATCTCAGGAAATTGGGAGGCCCAAGGAGACATAGAGAAACAGAGACAGAGGAAAAAGTGGTTGGTAAAGCAGTCAGAACACACACATTTATTGGTTAAGTTTGCCATCTTATATGGGCATGGTTCATGGTGCCCCAAAACAATTACAAAGGTAATATCAAAGATCCATGATCACATATCATCATAACAGATATAATAATAAGTGAATTATTGGGAGAATTTCCAAACTGTGATACAGAGACACAAAGTGAGCGCATCCTGGTGGAAAAATGGCACCAGAATTACTTGAGTCCTGGAGTTCAAGACCAGCCTGTGCAACATGGCAAGACCTTGTCTCAAAAAAATGGCACCAATAGACTTGCTCAACACAGCATTGCCACAAACGTTCAATTTGGGAAAAAAAAAAAATACCTGCAAAGTACAATAAAACAAAATTTCAATAAAACAAGATATGCCTGCATACAGGAACACCTAAGAGCACAGTCAGAGAGAAGGACTTATATGCAGTAGTTTATTTGGGGGATGCATTCGTTTTCTATTGCTACTGTAAAAAATTCCTGCAAGCGTAGTGGTATTTTGTTAGAATAGCCCTGTGAAAATAAGATATGGAGGTAAAATCAAGGTGTTGACAGTACTGCATTCCTTCTGGAGGATTTAGGGAAGAATTCATCCCTTGCCTTTTTCAGCTTTGGTTGCTTGCATTCCTTGGCTCATGGCTGCATCACTCTGACCTCTGTTTCTATTGTCATATCTCTTTCTCTGACACTCCTGCCTCCTTCTTAAATGGACTCTTGTGATTACATAGGACCAACCTGGATAATCCATATCCTTAACTTAGTCACACCTGAAAAATCTCTTTGCCACATTAAGATAACATATTCACAGGTCCTGAGGATTTGTATGAGAACACATTTTAGGGATCCATTATTCTCCCTTCCACACAAGGTGATTATGAAAGGTCACAACTGGAAACAGATTGATTCTGCCAAAAGCTCCCAATCAACACACTGAGAGCTCCCAGAATAGCCCATCTGAGCAAAGGGCTGCTGGAGCATTTATTTTCAGGCTTCCACCTCCTTTGAGAGCTGGTCCTAGGAGCACTGACCTCTCCTCACTACTGGGCTGTTTTCATGCTGGTTGAGTGGTGACATGGTTTGTATCTATGCCCCCATATAAATCTCATGTTGAATTGTAATCCCCATTGTTGAAGGTAGGGGCTGTGGGAGGTGACTGGATCATCGGGTGGTTTCTCATGAATGGTTTAGCACCATCTCCCTTGGTGCTGTTCTCACTACAGTGAGTTCTCACAAGATCTGGTTGTTTAAAATTGTGTAGCACCTCCCCACTCTCTGTCTTGCCCCTGCTCCCAGCCATGTGAAGTGCTGGCTCCCTACTTTGCCTTCCACCATGATTGTAAGTTTCCTGAGGGCTCCCGAGAAGCCAAGCAGATGCCAGCATCATGCTTCCTATACAGCCTACAGAACCATGAGCAATTAAAGCTTTTTTCTTTATAAATTACCCAGTCTCAAGTATTTCTTTATAGCAATGCAAGAATGAACTAGTACAAGTGGGTTGCATGACATCAGAGAAGGCCCAGGTTTGTGCTTGAGGTGGAACATTGTCAAGCTTACCCAGAACTGCCCGCTGAAACTACAGATGAAATCAGAGATGGGTCAGTGGAATGTGATGTGGGACATGAGAGGCATCTGCTACAAAGAGAGAGCCTAATTCTACTTGCCAAGAATCCACATTTTATCCAACACGCCAATCCCTGGCAACTGCTTAGATATTTGATTTTAAGTAACAACTCTAGCCTGTTTCTAATAAGCTACCCTAAATGATATGTCTCCTGTTCAACATTTAGATTTATGAAGTAGTTATCTAACATGGCTGTCTTATTGAATGCATAGGACAAGATTTCCCATGTAGTTAGGGGTCAAAGTTGCTCCTAAGGAGAAGGATATTACCAAATATGATCATCAGGCAGCAAGCGGGTCAGAAAATAAGGTTTTGAAAGGGATCCACAAAAGAATCACACAGACAAAGACAGTAGCTGTAGCCCACTGGCAGATGAGGGGAATTTGCTAGGTCAGCCAGAAGATCTCAGTTAGGTTTCATGGTGGTGAGACATGCACTTCACTTCAATAAATCCTGATTTATTGAAACTCTGTGAAAGAGTCTCAGCCAAAGAAACGTCAAGATCCAAACCCAGTTTCCCTAATCCTAAATCTCATCCTCTTTCCCTTACTCCAGAATGAATCCTTTCACTTGTTGATGACAGTCAGGAGGAGAATGTCCAGGTTTTTCAAAGATGGGTGGGCAGCATCTGGCCCTGTGCTGTGCTGTCTGCTGTTGAAGGGCAAGAGCAGGAGAGGTCTCTAGGTGCTCCAAGAGTCCTCCATGGAGAAGAATGCACCTGGGGGGAGAGGCAGGCTCCTGGTAACCCAGAGGGAAACACGGGCCAGATGAGCAGAGGAGCTGGGTTTTTCTAGGTCTCACTGTGAGCAGGCATCATGTCCCTGCTGCAGACCCCCTGTAGTGTCTTGGTAAAAGAGCTAAGATGATCTTAGGTTGTTCTTGCCTGTCAATCTCTCCTTTCCCTAGGTTTTAAAGCTCCCTGGGATTGCACCTTCCATTAGAAGGCACAATCCTCTTTTCTTCCAACTTCACCCAACAAGATCCAAAGCTATTTATTTTTCCGGATGTGTCCAGAACAGAAGCCCCTGACCCTTTGCTAATACTCTGGATGTTTTGACAATTTTTCCTGGCAGCTAATTTATCACAGACATCCAGTGGACTATTCTCCCCTCTATTCCCTACTACCTTCCCTTGACAAAACGTTGGGTGCTTTAAATGAGTCGTGCAGCCAAGGAGCTCAAGTCCAGCACTGCAGCAACTTCCTTTGCTCAGTCATTCCTCCCTGCCGAGTCCTTCGCTGTCTGACTTTCCTTCCTGTCATTTCCAGGGAAGCGTTAACCAGTCTTTTGGAAACCCATCTAAATTGAATGGCTCCAGGCTCCAGTGGTGGGAAGGGCATTCTCTGTTTTATATAAAATCCTGGTTTATCAAAACTTTATAAAGAAATCTTCAGTCTGACAGCCATTGTGTACCATCAATCTTGGTTCAAACATTAGGACTTCTTCGGTCTCACAGGAACAGATTGAATGAAATATCTTTCCCCAATATTTTTGTTTTTTCTTAATGTGGAATGGAAAATAGTTATTTTGGGTCCCTATGGACCGTGCTGTCTCAAGACCATTACATGATTGATCCTCGTCATTCATCTCCCAATTCAGATGTACATCTTCATAGTCCTTCCTCGACCACCAAACAACCACCAATTACTTTGTCACGTTACCCTATTTTATTCTCTCCATAACATTTATCAAGATCTGAAATTGACCCTTTTTGTTATTTACTGGGGTTGTTTTGTTGTTCGTTTGTCCCTGTCTTCCAAGGAACACAAATTCCATGAGCCTGGGGGACCTTGACTCTTCATTAGTTGGGGGAGTCGCCAGGGCTGATCCCAAATTTCAAGTTCCCCTCTTCTCCGTATGTAGGATTACATGTCCCTTCTCCAATTAAAGTTGGGCACAGCCATGTGATTTGTTTGGATCACATAAAATCTGAATCAAAGTGTATGTGTCACTTCCAGGAGGAAGGTTTATGAACGAGTGTGTGATTTGCCAAATAAAGATGAAGTGGTTACAGAAGCACATGTTCTGATGGAGCCTGCATCATCCTGGGTAAGAGGCTGGTGACGATGGTCACAGCCCCCTGATGGCCCTCACTAGACTTCTAATGTGAATAAGAAATACATCTTTGCTGTATTCAGTCAGTGAGGTTTGGAGGCTGTTTGTTACTACACCATACTGTAGCTATCCTGACTGTGTTGGTTTCCTATTGCTGCTATAACATGTATCCCTACTTAGTCACTTAAAAAAAAAATCACAAATCTATTATCTGACAATGCTGGAAGTCAGAAGTCCAAAATGAGTCTTATGAGAGTAAAATTAGGGTGTTGATAGGGCTGTGTTTCTTCTGAAATTGTCAGGGGAGAATCTGTTTTCTTGCTATACCAGATTCTAGAGGCCACTTTAATTCTTTAGCTAGTTGGCCCTTACTCCATCCTCAAAGCACATCACTCCAACCTGTGCTTCCATCATCACATCGCCTCCTTTCTGACTCATTCTTTCCTCTAATAAAAATTCTTATGATTACATTGAGCCCACCTAGATAATCCAGGATACTCTCACCAATCTCAAAGTCCTTAATTTAATCACATCTGCAAAGTCCCTTTTTTCATGCAAGGTGGCACATTCACAGGATATGGGAATTTAGACATGGATGTTTTTGTGGGAGGAGGGTGTAATTATTCTATACACCACACTGACTACTACATTAGTAAATCCATCACACCAAAAACAGTACCCACCATATTAAAGGCTCTCAGTCAATATCTGGGGAATGAATAAATGAATGAACAGATAAGAATAGAATGGAACAGCAGGGCAGAGCACAGCATAGGATGTAAATAGATTTTTTTTTTTAGTCAACAGCATTTGTAGTCTAGCTACAGCTTAAAAAAATATGGGTCCTGAAATGCCTCTTTACTTAAAGTTTACCATTTCTTTGTCTAAAAATGATATTGACAGAGTCTAACTTCAACCTTAAAAGAAAATGCTGATTGAAGTTAGCCAAGGGCATAACTGTTTCTAAGTCAAGGTGGTTTCAGTTTTTCTTTCTTTCTTTTTTTTTTTTGGCCAGAGGGTAGTTGGTATTTTGTGGTTGTTGTTTGGCTTTGTCTTTCACATTCTTCTTTATTCTGATACTTTGAGAATTTTTCCAGCCAGATCAAGAGAAACACCAGGACCCTCACACAATCCTAATGTCAGGATGGTATGGAGGAAAGAACGGAGGACTTTCAGCCAGACATGCCTGGGTTGGAATCTTAGCTACATCATTATTAGTTACATGACTTTGTGCAATTTACTCTGTCTGTGCCCCTTTTACTTCAACTGTGGTGGGGTAAGCATACCACCTCACACTGTTGCTTAGACAATTCCATGAGACATACACATGGAACGCTTTCATAACACTTAGCACAAGGCAAACACACTCAATGCCAACTTCCCACTTCCCCCTCCTCACCCTCCAGCTTCCCATACCCTTACAACACAGAGAGTTCAGTACCTGCTATTTAAAACTATCTCTTTCTCTGCTGTCTACATTTCAGGAGTCAGGAGGTATGGCTGTTTCCTGAAGAAGTAAAAGCTCTTTCCCTCTCTGAGATAATGTTCGGGAAGCCATTACCACATCATATTCTGTAGTTACACTCAAGGCATTCTTTAATCATCATCATCACAGCTAACATTTTTTGAACATTTGTGGCAAGAATTGTTTTAAAATCTCCTGTATGTGTAACTTAATATGCACAACAACCCTAAGAAGTATGTATTATTATTATTTCTGTTTTACAAATGAAAAACTAAAGGTCAAAAATGATATAACTGGAGATGGGTAGAGAGTTAATCTGTGTCCCAAGCCTCCACTCTTGATCACCATGCTAGACCCAGTGAACCTACAGTGTTCTGGAAACCAGGGAAGATGCCTTTTTAGTGAGTCATGGAAAGACTAGAAACTAGATGGAGTTTGGAGCTTGGACCTGCTCTGTCTAGCTCCTCCACAGTTATGCCAGCTGGCCGTAAACAAAGCAATGGGTGAGAGGCCCATAAGTAACAAGGGAGTTCAAGTCAAATCAGAGAGGAAAATATTTTAGCATTAAAGAGCATCTTTTGCATTTGTGAAGAAAACCAAATGAGGTAGCACATAAACACACCTCCTGGGAATCAGAAAGACAAGTTAGAGGAGAAACAAAATGCTAGAGCCTCAATCCAGCCTTCTGGGGAAAGACCGTAGTTGCCTTCGGGTCAGAAAACTGTACCTTGGAACTTGAGTTCTATTACATAATTTGTATTTTCCAAGAGCATGTCTTCTTGCCTTATGTTCCTTGACAAATTTAGATGTTTAGATGTTTGCCTGTCTCAACTGACCTAAAGAGTACAGAGGAAGAAGTCTGAACTTGGAAAGAGATGATGTGATTTTGTTAGAGGCTGAGTGTGGTAGCAGCAGAGGGAGTGGGGATGGGAGAGGTGATGCTAGGAAGTATATGCCAGTTATCTATATGCCTCCACCTTCTAGAAGGACCTTGCTTTTAAAGGCCTTCTCAATAGACAGTGTGGCCCCCCTGGTGATGGTAGGAGATGGCCTTATCTCAACAAATGGTTGTTCCCTCATAACCTATTGCAGTTAATGGACACTCTCCTCCAGGTAGGTCTGTTCAATGATATTCTCCATGAGTACATGTGATTTCTGGCTAATGCTAGTGCCAGAAGCCTCTAAAGCCACTGGCCACCTGCCCTAGCTAAATAACACAGAATGCTGACAAATAAAAATGACAGCTGGTTTCATTTAGTAAACTTTCAAAGTACTTCCCTGGAAGACAAGGCAATGAGGTTGGAAATTTTTTAAGGCTATGTGATTATTTCAGTGCCATCCATTTTGGAGTTGCTTCCTCATAAATTACAAACCCTGCAAAGACTACAGACAGGATGAGGAAGCCTAGAGAGTCACATACACATTCTGACATCTTACTTGTGTCACTTCTTGACTCCACTTTCTCTCAGCAAATTACGATCCCAGGCTATGCTGTGGGCCCTTACATGTATTTGCCAGGAGTCATGCAACTGCACTCTGACTAATTCTTTGCAGTATTTTTGGTGTGAACACTATGGTAAATTTAAGATGGGCACATATTCTTCACCATTCTTGCCATTGAGAAGTGGAGTCCAATTCTCTTCCCCTTAAAGCTAGGCTGACTTTAATGACTTGCTTGACCAACACGATGCGGTGGAAGTGATGTTCTGAGTCTAGATTACAGAAGCTTCACAACCTCTACCCAGATGACTTGGAATACACTCTTGGAGCCCTGCACCATAGTACAAAATATCTGACTACCCTGGTACTGCTGCCTTGCAGGTGAGACCACATGCAGGCATTCTGGTAGACAGCCCCAGTTGAACCCTGCCTTCTAGCATGACTGCCAGGGTGCCTGAGTTGTGAGGAAAACTTGATTAGAGCATGCAGATCAGCCTTTCACTAGCTGAATATCAACAAGCAGCTTCATTTGATGGCACAGAGAAGTGAAGAATCACCCAACTGTACCCTCCCCTAATTCCTGACCCATAGACTCGTGGAGGAGAGCAAAATGGTCACTGTTTAAGCTCCTGAGTCTTAGAGTGTGTTCATTGCACAGCAATAAACAACCAGAACAATTAATCAGTTACAAATTCCTAGAAATTAACTACTGTTATCCCACACTGACCTTCACTCTCTTGTCCACCAAATACTTTGCTTTGCACCAAGGGCAGACCTAATCGATGCTTCTGGAATAAGTGTATTTGGGTCTATTTCTGCTGTATTAAACAATCAGGAAGAGCCCTCATTTTTGTAGTGAGCAGATTCACTTCAGATACTGAAAAAAAAATTGACTTAATTGTCAATTTCTTCCATATTTTAGAGATGATTGACATATAAAGTTCATGGGTTTAATATTTCCATTATCATCTTCATAATGACTTCTTACAAGAAGGAACTATGATGTCCACATATGCTGTACTTCACTTACATTATGTGGGGGCATTTAAAAACCAAGTCTAACAGCTGACCACAATACCATAAAGCTAGAAATTAGCAACCAAAGAATAGTGAATGCAGTCAAAGTACTGTCTGCTTTGAAGAATATAATAAGATTTCCCTCAGGTCTAATATTGACACCAGCACTGAGCACATTGTAAGCACTCAATAAATGCTAGCTACTATTGGTATTAAAGACGTGTGTGTATGTGTGTATATATATATTTTTTTCTTTTTTGAGACAGAGTCTTGCTGTGTCTCCCAGGCTGGAGTTCAGTGGCTTGATCTTGGCTCACCATAACCTCCACCTCCTGGATTCAAGCAGTTCTCCTGTCTCAGCCTCCCAAGTAGCTGGAACCACAGGCACATGCGACCACACTTGGCTAATTTTTTGTATTTTTAGTAGAGACGAGGTTTCTCCATGCTGGTCTCGAACTTCTGACCTCAGGTGATCCACCTGCCTTGGCCTCCCAAAGTGCTGGGATTACAGGTGCCTGGCCAAGACATATATAATTTTTAAACCCTGTTTTAATTCAACAGGAGATAACTAATGCTACTCTGTCGAGTTCAAAAACATACAGTCAAAATGTTAAGAAATGTGATGTTTTGCTAACTTTGTGCACCCTCATCAGAAAATAGGTACTATTTCTGGGAGACTTTTGGAAATATTATAAATAGTGTGATAACCCCTTCTAATCTCCAACCAAGAATCTAATACAGACTCAGTCTTTTATTTCCGAATGATAAAACCAAGTTCCAAAGAGGAGTAGGGGATTTGCCCTGGACCACACAGCCAGCCCCAGAACCCATGACTCCTAACTTCCCATCCAGGATTCTGTCCATTCATGCTGCTTCTCTTAAACCAAATTAGAATAAACCAACATTATTGTTGTTTTCAGAAAACAAAGAAGGAAACAAAAAGGTTCTCCTGAACTCTGTTTTTTCTTGGAGAGATGATGGCAGAGCACTGAAACAGACTTTGTACTTGACTTTTACAACGTACCAGATCTAGAACTCAGCTACATCTTTTAGGACTTATAGGGACCCCCTATAGGATTTTCTCCAGATATGCCTTTGGACATCCAGGAAATATTTGAAGCCTGGGTCTCCTATGAATGTTTCTATTGCAGGAAATATAGTTAATGGAAAGAAAGGAAGTGTTAACGGGTAGCTTATATGGGTCATAGGTTATGCCGTAGATTTGAGCACTGCACCAACATATTTTCATCCTCTAGCTGCAGCATTGTGTCTCAAAACTTCAAGATTTACAATCTTATTACTGTAAAATCAAATGATATATGCCCAAAGATAAGGTGAGGCTTTTCCCCCTAAATCATCCCTCAAACAAGAAGGACGGTTTTTTATCAAAGTCCATTTATTCTATGTCTTGGAAATTCTCTCATGGGGCTGGATGCAGTAGCTCATGCCTGTAATCCCAGCACTTCGGGAGGCTGAGGCAGGCAGATCACTTGAGCCCAGGAGTTTGAGACCAGCCTGGGCAATATGGCAAAACCCCATCTCTACAAAAAATACAAAAATTACCCGGATGTGGTGGCGGGCACCTGTGGTCCTAGTTACTCAGGCAGAGGTGGGAGGATCACCTGAGCATGGGAGGCTGCCACTCTACTCCAGCCTGGGAGACAAAGTGAGACCCTGTCTCAAAAAATTAAAAAAAAAAAAAAAAGGAAATTCTCTCGTAGTATAGAAGTACTACTTCACTTACCTTATTGTTGGCAAAGCCACATTTGCCTGAAAAATCATAATCAATTGTAGTTTAGTTGCTTAGAGAGGTTACCTTAAGAAGGAAGGAAGTATATTAGCCAGTAGATGGAATAGACCATGATGCAGTAAGAAATTAACTCTGAAATCTCAGAGGCTTAACACATAAAAATTTACCCATCACTCATATACATGCCACTGTGGGCCTGAGCAGCAATCCAGGAAGGTGCCCTCCAGGCGGTGACTTAGCTTTAAACTTGCATCCCCACCTCCAACACAAGGCTTTCTTGGTTGCCAGCGCAGGTAGGGGGAGAGTTGGGATGTCACACAGGGACTTCTCACTGCTGCAGAGAAGCTGACACAGGTGTTTCCAACTGACATTTAATTGGCCAAAATTGCTTGACTATGAGATGTCAGTGAGCGTGGTCTTGGTCTTCTGTGTGCTCAGGAAAGACGTGCAGGAAAGAGGACCTAATAAATGCCATGTATTTCCTCATTCATATGGGAGTAAATTCTTACTATAGATTTAGTAATTACATGACTTCACAATTGAAAGGGTTGAAGGTTGTCATAAACAAGCCTCTTAAAGATCACTTTTAAAAGCAATACTTGGATATCCATTTGGGGGAAAAAATCTCAACTCTTACCTGAATACATAACACAAAAATGAATTTGATATGGGACGTAGACCTAAATTAAAAGCTAAAACTGGCCGGGCGCGGTGGCTCAAGCCTGTAATCCCAGCACTTTGGGAGGCCGAGACGGGCGGATCACAAGGTCAGGAGATCGAGACCATCCTGGCGAACACAGTGAAAACCCCGTCTCTACTAAAAATACAAAAAACTAGCCGGGCGAGGTGGCGGGCGCCTGTAGTCCCAGCTACTCGGGAGGCTGAGGCAGGAGAATGGCGGGAACCCGGGAGGCGGAGCTTGCCGTGAGCTGAAATCTGGCCACTGCACTCCAGCCTGGGCGACAGAGCAAGACTCAGCCTCAAAAAAAAAAAAAAAAAAAAAAAAGCTAAAACTATGAAAGTCCTAGAAGAAAACATAGGGGAAAATCTTCAGATTTGGAGTAGACAAAGATGTCTGAAGAAAATGCACAAACAATAAAAGAAATTATTGATATGTTGTAGTTTATCAAAATTTAAAACATATGCTTTATGAAAGATAGCTTTAGGAAAATTAAAAGGCAAGTCAAAGAACCAAAGAGAATATTCAATATATCTATATTGAGTATATATGCATATACATGAATATATATTTTGTAATTCATTAATAATACAATGAAAAGCCCAATGTATTTCATTGGCAAAAGATTCAAACAGGCACTTTTTTGTTTTTTTTTGAGATGGAGTTTTGCTCTTGTCGCCCAGCCTGGAGTGCAGTGGTGTGATCTCGGCTCACCGCAACCTCTGCCTCCTGGTTTCAAGTGATTCTCCTGCCTCAGCCTCCCAAGTAGCTGGGATTACAGGCGTGCGCCACCACGCCCAGCTAATTTTGTATTTTTAGTAAAGAAGGGGTTTCTTCATGTTGGTCAGGCTGGTCTCGAATTCCCGACCCCAGGTGATCCACCGTCCTCTGCCTCCCAAAGTGCTGGGATTACAGACATGAGCCATCTCGCCCAGCCTCGAACAGACACTTTCTAAGAACATGTGCCAATTTGCAGCAACCTGGATGGAGCTGAAGACCATTATTCTAAGTGAAGTAACTCAGGAATGGAAAACCAAATATTGCATGTTCTCACTTGTAAGTGGGAGCTAAGCTATGCGGTTACAAAGGCATAAGAGTGGTATAATGGACTTTGGGGGCCAAGCGTGGTAGCTCACACCTGTAATCACAGCATTTTGGAAGGCCGAGGCGGGCAGATCACCTGAGGTCAGGAGTTCGAGACCAGCCTGGACAACATGGTGAAACCCGTCTCTAATAAAAATACAAAAATTAGCTAGGCGTGGTGGCAAGCACCTGTAATCCTAGCTACTCAGGAGGCTGAGCCAGGATGATCGCTTGAACCCAGCTGGCGGATGTTGCAGTGAGCGGAGATCGTGCCACTGCACTCCAGCCTGGACATCAAAGCGAGACTCCATCTCAAAAAAACAAAAACAAAAACAAAAAAAATGGATTTTGGGTACTCACAGGGAAGGGTAGGAGGTGGATGAGGGATAAAACACTACACATCGGGTACAATGTACACTACTCAGGTGACAGGTGCCCCAGAATCTCAGATATCACCACTAATGAACTTATCCACATAACCAAAAACCACCTGTTCCCAAAAAAATCTACTGAAATAAAAATCTCTGTAAAAAAAAGACAGACCTGGCTGGGCACGGTGGCTCACGCCTATCATCCCATACTTTGGGAGACGAGGTGGGAGGATCACCTGAGGTCAGGAGTTTGAGACCAGCCTGGCCAACAGGGCGAAACCCTGTCTCTACTAAAAATACAACAATTAGACGAGTGTGGTATGTGCCTGTAATCCCAGCTACTCGGGAGGCTGAGGCAGGAGAATCGCTTGAATCTGGGAGGCGGAGTTTGTGGTGAGCTGAGATTGCACCACTGCACTCCAGCCTGGATAACAGAGCAAGACTCCATCTCAAAAACAAACAAACAAACAAAAAAAGACACACACTACCAAAAACAAACAAACAAACAAACACATGCCAATACCCAACACACAAAGCAAAGATGGTCAGCATCCTTAGTCACAGGGGAGATGCAAATCCAAACCCTCGTGAGATGCCACTGCATGTATACTACAAAGGCCAAAAGAGACAGACCGATAATACTAGTTGCTGGAGAGGATGGGAAACAAATACATCTCTTGCACATTGTTGGTGATAATGTAAAGTTGGTGATAATGTAACTATCTTGAGAAAACAATTTGACACTTTCTTGTAAAGTTAAACATATACCTACCATAAGACCCAACAGTCCCATTCCTAGGTATTTACTCAATAAAAATAAAATTCTATGTTCACACGGAGACTTATACTTGTATTGTCATAACAGCTTCATTCATAATCTCCCGAACTGGAAACAATTCAAATATCCACCAAAAGTAAATAGATAGGCACATTTCACTTAATCCATAGTATGGATTCTATTAAGCAAGAAAAAAAATAATGTACTGATACACATAGCATGACTAGATTTCAAAATTATTGGGCTGGCAGAAAGAAGCCAGACACTAAGAAAACATGCATAGGATTCCTTTTATATGATATTCTAGAAAAGAAGGAAGCTAATTTGGAGTGACAGAAAGCAAACAAGTAGTCAGCGGGGTTCAAGGATGCGGGGACTGACCGCAAGTGAGATAGAGGGAACTCTGGAGATAATGAAGGTGGTCTATTTGTTGACTGTGTTGGTGGCTACAGGAGTGTATGCATTTGTCAAAGTTCACCAAATTACACACTTCAAATGTTTATCTTTTATTTTATATAAATTAAATTACATTTCAATAAAGGTAATCTTAAAAAATACTTTAAGACAATATTGTAGCAATCACAAAAATACATCAGTAGGGTGAATGGAAATACATTTTAATATTATAAAAATAGTACGTTTGGTTTAGGGTAAGACTACCTGTGGAAACACTATAGATCGATTCCAAAAGTTCTTTCTCTAAACAACTTTAATAGAAATGAATATACTGTATTGTGAAAACCTGAGTTCAGTGACAAGCAAATGATTATGTTAAGGACAAAAACAGTATGAAGACATTGAATAAATGGAAATGGGGAAAACACTATTTCTAAATTAATACATGATTCTTAACGTGTGATATGAAAATTCTGTTGCATCAGTCAGATTCTAATCAGAAAATAGAAACCACTTGAATATTTTATTTATTTGAAGACAGGGTCTTGCTCTGTAACCCGGGCTGGGTGCCATCATGACTCACTGCAAACTCCTGGGTTCAAGCAATCCTCCCGCCTCAGCCTCTTGAGCAGTGGGGACTAAAGGAACTTGCCACCATGCACAGCTCATTTTTCCTTTAATTTTTAGTAGGGACGAGGTCTCACTATGTTGCTGAGGCTGGTCTTGAACTACTCAGTTCAAGGGATCCTCTTGCCTAGGCCTGCCAAAGTGCTGGGATTACAGGCATGAGCCACTGCTCCCAGCCACTTGAGTACTTTAAGCAGAGGGCCTTTAATCCAGGCAATTCTTTCCAGCAAAAAGGCTGGAACAAGCAGAGGATGAGAAGACTGAAAAGAGGTGACGGCGCAATAGGAAGTTGAACTGTTTTCCTTTTTGCTGTCATTGAATAATGTAACCCGAGCCCACAGAGTGAGCTCAGCCCCCACTGACATGGGGACAGAACAATTACTGAAGTGCCCATGTTCCCAGTAGCCCCTCTTCCCCGGTCAACAGCAGAAAGAGGCAGCACCCAGAGAGAAAGCTTGTGTGCCACAGGGACCAGAGCAGACAAGCAGGTGTGAGCACAGCAGGCCCAGGCAGACTGCAGGTGAGCAGCCCCATGGCGGCAGCTGTCCACCGTCTGCAGCCTTCCCCTGGAGCCCGCACACTCGCCTGATCTTCAGTCTGTACAGATTCGAACTCCAGAAACCGACGGTGCAGAGTGTATGCTAGCTGGCTGTTGCCAGATCTGGGGTCCGGTGTATGTGATTTAATGGGTCAATCATGTTTCTTTAAAAGAGGAGATTTCACCTAGAAATTCCGATTTCTGACTTCCTCAGCAAATGCAGATCTGAAGAGACACTGCCATCGTCTGCTGGAGCTGAGGCGCAGCTGCCCCTTTGGCAGGAAATGCGTCCTCCACTTGCCTTTGCCTTTGGCACTCCCTGTTGTTACATCCTGCCTGCTCCATCCTCCTCTGGCCTCTGTCTTACTCTGATTATAGTTTCGAGCATCCTGCACCTTCAAACATGTTGACCGAGACAGGGATGTATGCATGGCTCTGCAAACATCTCGATGGTTAATACTATCCTCTCGGTCCTTCCACCCATCCATTCCCACCAATGAATACCACTCACATCTCTCACTGTCAAAGTCTTTGGCACATAGTTCCAAAGTCAGAGAAATATGAATGAGTCCATGGACAGGAAAGCCCCTTGCTTGGTGCCAGGTATACAGTCAGCACTAGGTGAAGATCAGTTCTCCTGTTTTTCCCTTTGCAGAACTAACTGTGCCTTTGGCTGGTAACCCTCTGCTTGGCCTTCGGAGATCAGCCATGAGCAGGCCAAACACTTACTAATAAGCTCTAAGGCCATACACTTTAATATGACATTTCTAAGTAAAAGCAACTTCAAATGACTGGTAAAGTTAAAGAGCTTTGGACGACATCCACTAAAACCCAAAGGCCAAAATGAAAGGGGAGCTGCCGTGTTGAAAACTTTGTCAGTATGAAGCAAAGAACATAACTTTCTAATCAGAGAGTAAATAGTTTTATTATCTCTTAGAGTTTCTCCTGCAAGGATATGTGTGTTAATACGTCTCATTGGCTTCACTGTGTGACTTTGGGGCCTAATTTAGTTGACAAAATCCTTGAAGCAAAGAAAGTTGGGAAGAAATCACACATAAAGTCAGGAAATAGCCTTGGGAGAAGCCAGGGCCTCAGGTTCACTTCTGGGGAGTTCTGCCTCTTGTCTCCTGAAGTGCACAGGCTCCAGGGCTGGTCCAGCCTACAGACATGGAATCAGAGTTGCCTGAATGTGGAGGGAACCCAGCTGGACACACCTACATTTGTGACTCTACCCCAGAGTTTCCAGATTCAACTGAGCCCTCTCCTATCTTCATTCCAAAAGTTCCTAGCAACCTGGTCTGCATATCGCCAAAACAATTTCTGTCTTCACTGTATGTACATAACTAAATGATATTTCCAAATCTCAGGGGTCATTCTCAGCCAAAGTATACCAAAAGCTTTATTTAATACTTTATGTAAACAGTTAATCAGCTAAGCTCTTCAACTATTACTCTATTTATGAATGTGCATCTTGAAAGAAACTTTTTGTTTCTTTCAAGCCAAGATGCAGGATACAGTTTTCTGTATGGGGACAGACTTCCCTTTTGCAGACAAAGTTTTCTTTCTGATTACCTTTTCCACCATCCATTCATCCGGCCAAGCCTTTCTACACTATCAGTAAAGTTTCTTCACTGCCTCTGGATAAGTTGTCACTGTTAACAAGAAGATGGGCAAAAGAATAAACACGCACTCCTTACTATCAGGATAATTCTCATAGAATGAATATTTCCCCTTGACGAATGAGAAATAATACAGTCAAAATTGCATCACCACAATGCCCAAAAATCTAGGACAAAGTCAGCATTTTATTTTTTTATTTATTTATTTATTTATTTATTTTGAGACGGAGTCTCGCTCTGTCACCCAGGCTGGAGTGCAGTGGCCGGATCTCAGCTCACTGCAAGCTCTGCCTCCCAGGTTCCCGCCATTCTCCTGCCTCAGCCTCCCGAGTAGCTGGGACTACAGGCGCCCGCCACCTCGCCTGGCTAGCTTTTTGTATTTTTTAGTAGAGACAGGGTTTCACCGTGTTAGCCAGGATAGTCTCGATCTCCTGACCTCGTGATCCACCCGTCTCGGCCTCCCAAAGTGCTGGGATTACAGGCTTGAGCCACCGCGCCCGGCCAGCATTTTATTATTACATGTTAAATGCTTAGCACAAAAGCTAACACAACCTTAATACTGTTTTCAATTTTGCTATTTATGCTAACATAGTTCGTTTCCTATTTTGGTTGTTTCAAATTGCCATTAAATAACACAGGCTGTTCCTCACTGATCTCAGTCCCACCTGTAGATCTTGTCGGGTAACTCAGGAAAGTGTAAAAAGACTGCACCTATAAAAAGACTAAGGTTCCAGTCTGATTCTGCCTCTAACAAATTGGGCCTAAGCGAATCATTTAACTGTCGGGTTCAATTTTCTTCTCTGCTAAATGAGAGACGTAGGCTCTTCATGCACTAAGGGTCATTCCAGCTCTAGATGTCTGAAGGTTTTATCATCAGTGGTCCTTTGTTTCTTCCAACAGTGTGTATGAATCTCTCCTCTGTGGGTGCCATGCGAGGGACTCAGGATACTAGCGAACCAGATCATTGGATGTGTTCTAGGGGTCTTTACTGTGGTGAGGAGAGATAGAATTCCAATGTGTGTGATCCATATGGATGTCTAATGGATGACAGAGGTGTACCCAGAGGGTCCCTAGTGGCATATGAAAATTGGACATAATCAAGAAGAAAGTCAAGTGTTTACGGAAGCTTCAGGAATACATTTTCTTTTGTGAGAAGCCTTCAAAATATTACAGTTTTTACATGTAATTTCAGTGGAAGACACTTGAGGAGCTCAATATTGCACACTTAGTTACATTTAGCTTCCCTTATAATTACTAACTGATTTAAGCCTGCTAACTTGAAACTGACATCACCAGTGGGGAAGTTAAGTTTTACTGGCCTAGAAATTCAAAGTGTGTTAACTAGGGAGAGGCAGTGATTCCGCAACCTTGACTGTATTTTAGAATCACTTGGGGACTTCTTTGAAAATACTTAAGCCTGAGCTCTACCCCTGAGAAATTCTGATTTAATAGTTCTTGGAAGGAGCATAGACATCCGGAGATCATTTACATTTTCAAAGCTCTCCCTGTGATTCTAATACACAGTCAAGATTGACAAACACTGAACTAGGAAAAGAACAATGTTTTGATCAAAATTTCAGGTAACCCATAATCCAGGGTGAAGCAGGTGATATTTGACCCATATTAGAACCTTAGGTTCTTTGATTCCAAAGCTCTGATTCTCATAAGACGCAAACTTTAAACAAACCTAATGCAACAGAGTGGAACCATGCTGACTCCATGTAAAAGGTGGTCTTTCTGGCCAAACAATTCCCTGTGGAATTTCTTCAACTAGCCTGCTCAAAGCTGTGAACTGAAATCACAATTCCATTTAGCATAAACATGTATAATACATGCAACTTCTCAGCATAGTATTCCATAAAACTATTGGGGCTTTAAAAAGAGCCAGCAGATGTCTTTTACTTGTGCAGCACGTGAAAAGAAAAGTGACTTACTTTTGCAAACTGCCTCCATATCTGAGTTGAAGACAATTTCACCACCCAGGGATGGGTTAACTAGATTTAATCTGTCCAACTGGCAAGCCTAGAAGGTCAGTTGAACAAGTAACTCAGCATTCCTAACACCAAACCACTAAACCAGATAAAAGAGAATGTGGTTAACACCTGCTAATGACCAAATCCAATTCACTTATCATGTGTACCATCAGGCTGGGACTCCTGCAAGCCATTCCCTTAAACCTTTTCTAATTAAAAATTGTTACAGCCAGGTGCCTGTAACAACAGGCTCACGTCTGTAATCCCAGCACTTTGGGAGGCCGAGGCAGGTGGATCACGAGGTCAGGAGTTCAAGGCTAGCCTGGCCAACATAGTGAAACCTCGTCTCTACTAAAAATACAAAAAAAAAAAAAAAATTAGCCAGGCATGGTGGTGGGTGCCTGTAGTCCCAGCTACTTGGGAGGCTGAGGCAGGAGAATCGCTTGAACCCAGGAGGTGAAGATTGCAGTGAGCCAAGATCACACCACTACACTCCAACCTGGGTAACACAGCAAGACTCTGCTTATTGGAAGATAATTAAGGAGGTAGAGCTCACAATACTTGGTTTTGATGGAATGTGGGAAAAGGTGAAGTTAAAGATGACCCCCAGATTTCTGGGTATCATTTACCAAGACTGAGGACAGTGAAGGAGGAGCAGACATCACGGGTTCCCCTTTTGCCTCCACCTACTTTTTCCATCACTTAAATTTGTCCTTCCCTGGGGTTCTCTTTTTGCTATTCCTCCCCGACACCCCTGAGGTCTTTATTTGGTCTGTGTTTCTTCTTTTTTGACACCCCAATCTCAAAGACTTCATCTACTGTCTCCCATGCACACACCCATCAACAGCCTGCCCAAAGTCCCAGATGGACATCACACTTAGCCCATCATCTTTCCCTCAAAACCTACTCTGCCTTACTTAATCTTCCACTTAAGAGAATCCAATCTGTTATCTACCTGTTCACTAAAGGCAGAGACCTGGAAGTCGCCAGAGAGTGTATTCTCTCTCTTAGTCCCACATAGAATCAACCACCAAATCCAAGTTTTACACTTCATTGCACCTGTAATATCTGCCTCTCTCTGCTCCCACCTGATCCATTATTGCTCACCTGAGTTGCTGCAATTTTCTCCTTGTGTGTTATCTCTCTCCACTGTTGTTGACCTACCTCTGCCCCCATGTCCTTCCCCATACTACATCTAAAAGAGATATTTCTAAAGCCCAAATCAAATCACGTCATTCCCTGTTCACCACTCTCCAATGGTGGTCATGGTGGTCATTCAAGGCCTTCCATGCTCCACCCTGCCCACCTTTCCAACCTCGTCTCCTGATGCTTGCTCAACGTAGTTGGCATTCTTGTCACCTGCCAAAGTCGCCACTCTGAATAAAACTATGGACCAAACGGTCACCTCAGGCATGTATACTGCTTTTAGTTCATTGGGCCCTCAGGGAGTGAATTTATCTATAAATTCAGGACTTTTTTTGAGTCCTTCACATAGTCACTGTTGAAAAGATGAAATTCTTCATCAGCAAGGCTTTGTGCGGTGGCTTTTCTATGAACAGTGTTCCCTAGATGCTCTGGGAAAGTATACAGAATAAAAAATGATAAAGTGTGTTTACTTTTGAGGTCCCAGAAAACACCTTTAACTTCTTATTTCCTATACTACCACCACTTTTTCTTGTAGCCAGCAAGTAGAAAGGGACATTGAATCTTGGAGTAGAAGCAACATTTATCCATACGGTGTTAAGTGGTTCCTGACAAACATTTGGAAACAACTATCATTATTGAGCACCTGCTGGCTTGTTTATTCCTCATCTCCATCCCAAGAGTTTGGGGTTATTATCCCATCTTACGAGTAAGGAATAAAGGTTTCATTCATTTGATGACATCCATTAAAGGCAATTGTAGACTCCACAAGGTCAATAAGTGTTATGTATCTACGTCACCATTTCTGAAACATGGTACTCAAATAAGTGCATATTGGATGAGCAAACAAATGAATGAAGCAAATAGCTAGTGAATGAGCTGGTGTCAAAACCCAGGGTGATCTGATTTTGCTCTTGTCACCCAGGCTGGAATGCAATGGAAAACCCAGCATAGAAGAATGTTCTGTTCAGGAGATGTCAACCAAGCTCCTCTTTGTCTGATCTCTCTGTGCTTTCCATGTGTGGTTTGAAAAGACTAAGGGAGGGAAATCTGACCAATCTCATGACAGTGCTAGGAAGAATATTTAGGAACTGTTAATGAAACCGTGTAAATATATAACACTACAAAATAAACTGTTTCTTTGTGAATGTGGAATATGCATGCTTTTATGCAAGTAAAGGGACATATGAGTGAAATACCTTTGCTATATTTCACATTACTGTTATCATTCCAGGTCACCCTTACCAATTATGTGGTAATGGGAATAGAAGTGATTCTTATGTTACCTCCAGAGGGGTTGTTACCAGGTCACATAGATCCACACGTGTCTGATAGATTTACATTGAACACTCCTTGTGGGAAAAATTACATTTGCCCAAATGAGGTGAACTAGGTCCAGGTTTAGACATTACCTATTAAACAAAATCTATTACACTGTCAAGGACACTAAATTGTTTAATTCAATATTTTAAGTGTGAGAAGTTAATGTTAGTGGAAGAGTTAGGCACCTTTTACATTTATCACCCTAAAGACAAAGATATGAAAATGTCTACACCATTAGCTACATAATAGCTTCAAATGCTTTATCCCAGTAACAATAAATTGGCTAAATTATGAAACCACAATTAAGAATAATTATCCATGAAGTAGTCAGGTAGATGCAGAAACCCCAAGGAGTGCCTTGGTAATATATTAGCTCACAACCTAAGTCAGCCTGAATACTGATGGACTCACCAGTTTTATACCCCTCTAATAACTTTTCACAAACCATCAAGAAATAGTTTGTGACAATGATAAAAGGAAAATTACAAGATGCTAATCCAAAACCTATGTCCATCTAAAACTAGAGGTGCAAAATACTCCAGAAATGATGTTTTCCTTGTAAATTAGCATGGATGACATGAAACTCCACTTATTTTCAAAGTCATTTGTTTACAAAACTACTTTGTCAGCCATATATATATACATTTTTTTTTTTTTTTGAGACGGAATCTCGCTCTGTTGCCCAGGCTGGAGTGCAGTGGCGTGATCTCAGCTCACTGCAAGCTCCGCCTCCCGGGTTCACGCCATTCTCCTGCCTCAGCCTCCCGAGCACCTGGGGCTACAGGTGCCCGCCACCACACCCAGCTAATTTTTTTTGTATTTTTAGTAGAGATGGGGTTTCGCCGTGTTAGCCAGGATGGTCTCGATCTTCTGACCTCATGATCCGCCCGCCTCGGCTTCCCAAAGTGCTGGGATTACAGGCATGAGCCATCGTGCCCAGCCAAGCCCTAGATTTTAAAAAGATTTTGTATCTTTAGATTTTGATAAATAAGCCAGTATTTTTAAGTTGATTAAAGCTAGCTGATTTTAGAATATACGGTGGTTCTATTTTTTAATGTTTTGAGGAGCCTTTATACTGTTTTCCCCTATGGCTGTATCAATTAGTGCAATCTCAGAGTTGAATAATCTCACTTATCCAAAGTAAATGAAATCAGTATCTCCAAGAGATAGCTATACCTTTGTGTTTGTCACAGAGCTATTCACAATAACCAAGATATGGGAACAACCTACATGTTCATCAGTGGATGAATGAATAAAGAAAATGTAGACACACACACACAGGAATTATTCAGCCATAAAAATGGCAGACATAAAAAATGTCTGCCATTTGAGACTGTGTAAATGAGCCTGGAGGACACTATGCTAAGTGAAATAAGCCAGGCACAGAAAGACAAATACTGTGTGATCTCACTCATCTGTGGAAACTAAAAATGTCATAGTCATAGAAACAGAGAATAGAATGGTGGTTGCCAGAAGCTGCAGGAACAGAAGACATGGGGAGATGTTGATCAAAGGGTACAAACTTTAAGTTATAAGATGATCTAAGGCACAGTGTGGGTAGCATGTTAATTAATTTGATTGTGATAATTGTTACACAGTATATACATATATTAAATCATCATTGTATACCTTAAATACATACAGTCTTTGTCAATAATTAAATATTAAATAATTACATACTTTAAAATTAAAAATGAAATGAAAATAGATGCCGGGACAGTGGCTCACGCCTGTAATGCCAGCACTTTGGGAGGCCAAAGCAGGTTCATCACCTGAGGTCAGGAGTTTGAGACCAGACTGGCCAACATGGCAAACCCTGTCTTTACCAAAAATGCAAAAATTAGCTGGGTGTGGTGGCAGGCACCTGTAATCCCAGCTACTTGGGAGGCAGAGACAGGAGAATCACTTGAACCCTAGAAGTGGAGGTTGCAGGGAGCTGAGATCATGCCACTGCACTCCAGCCTGGGTGACAAGAGCAAAATTCCGTCTCAAAAAAAAAAAGAAAAAGAAAGAAATAAAAATAGAAGCCAGCTTACTCTTAGCATATTTCTTTGAATCATTATTTCCAAAGCTCTCCCTTCAAGGTCTGTCACATTTATCCTTCTTTTTTCCATAATAATTACTCCAAATCAAATCCAAATAGTGACCACTCAATAAATATTTGTTGAATGAATTAATACATGAACGAACAAATGAATGAGCTACAGACCTCACATAGACCTCACAAGATACAAGCAGTTTTCCAACTTCCCAGTCTTTCTCGGTTCTTGTCCATCCTGTAGCCTTGCCAAGTTAGTCCTGCCCCAAACGTCACTCTCCATGCATCCATGCACCAGCCTCTTACTCAAGAACTACCAACTCTAAAGTAACTGGTTTAACAGTGAGATCCTCCCTTACTTAGTTCCAGCTGACTGGACTTGGCCGTCTTTGCTTACATTGCTCCCCTTCCTGGGAATGAGCTGTCTGTTCAGTTTCTGAGATGGTGGGGCTTCCCAACATGTCAGAACACAAATACAGCCTAGGGCCACTCCCATTACATCAGGTTGTTCCTTCCAAAGGCCAACAGTGAGGCCCTCAAACAAACAGCAAGAAACATGCTGACATTTGATTAACACAGCTGCATTGAAGTGCTCTGAGATTTTGGTAGCAGTAAGTATTTATCCAGTGCTTGTCAAACTTTAAAAAGGTGCAGGAATCACCTAAGAGTCTGAGATTCTGCATTTCTAGTAAACTCCCTGGAGATGGTAATGATACTGGCCCATGGATCACACTCTGAGTACCAAGGCTCTAGAACAGGAGTTACTAGACTTGGCTGCACAATGGTATTATCTGAAGCATTAAAAATACTTGTGGCTGGGCTGGGTGTGGCAGCTTACACCTGTAATCCTAGCATTTTTGGAGGCCCAGGCAGGAGGATCCCTTGAGCCCAGGAGTTTAAGACCTGCGTAACGTTGGGAGACGAGAGAGAGAGAAAGGAAATAAATACAAAAAAAAAATACTAGTGACTGAAACCTATCCCAGAGATTGTGATCTAATTGGTCTGGAGTACAGCCTAGGCATCAACATTTTTAAAACTCTTTCAACCCTGAGAACCACTGCCCAACACCAATGCTTCTCCATCTTTTTTTTTTTTTATTATGTTTCCTTCTGGAGGCTTTTTAGACATTTTTATCCCTAAATACCCTCCATAAAATTTTACCATTAAGGATATAATGTATATCCATGTGTTGTACACATACCTTTGATTTATACCAAAAAAATTATTTAAAAGATTTTGCTCTCCGAGAACCAGTTTCATCCTCTTGGGGGCGACATTGCTCCCATTGAGAACATATGCTTTAGAGTCTAAAGTTATATACATGGTCTCAAGTTTCGACTATGACTAAGGCCTGGTTTTGCCCAAGCATCCACATGTCAGTCTCCATACAAATCCCCTCCAGTGGAGGCAGCGGTTCTCAGCCCCAAAGAGCCAGGCTGCGAGAAACCACAGGAAGGTGGTCAGATCAATGCATCTGCAACCCCTGCATCCTAAGCCATGATTGGCTACAAGGCCTGAAATTCCTGTGTGCTTTCCAGGACCTCATTGGCGGCAGCCACAAAGGACAATGTATATCCCGTCCAATCCAAACAAGTAAACTATGGTGTTTGCCAGCCTATTCCTACTTGTGTTCACAGCCAAGCCTTTCTTTAGACTGCCCAATAGCAACGTCTGCCTAGAGACAAATGGGTTCTCCATCACTGCCTAAAGCAAAATGTCTACAGGAGACATTTTAATGTATGTACTAATTCCTAACACTTGCTCAGGTTACACGGTAACTCGTATAAATTGTGGCAGTAGGGGTCACAGCTATGGGGGTAGGAAACAGCATTGCAGTCTAAAGGCAGAAGAAGCTGAACTCTAATCCAGGTGTAAAGTCCTGACTATGGGAAAGGCAGATGAAAATGTGGTAACAAAAGGGGAAAAAGATGGGTAAAGAGAAAGGGAAGGAGAAAGAAGTTAACACAGTTGCATCTCTGCTCTGGTGCAGAGGTGGTGTATGAACACTCTTTTATCTAACCCAGGCTCCAGGAGCCCAGGAAAGAGAGGTATTATTGTCCCCATTGCACACACAAAAGTCCTGAGATACTGAAACTGCCCCAGATCTCCTAGAAAGTGAGAAAGCCAGCATTTAAAGTCTTGTCTTTCCAGCTCCAAAGCAATGCATGCTGCCCTCCCAACCTCATGAAAAAAAAACACACACAAATGAACCACCAAACACCAAAAGACGGCCTTCCAGAGATTAAACCAGGAAGCTCAAGGTGACTTTACCATGACAGCAGGAACCCCGGCTCCTGCAGCAGCTCCAAAATACAAGTCAGGCTGAAATGGATATTTGAAATCAGCAAGAGGCCATCTGTACTCAAGACCTCCACACAGCATGGATTTAAGCAACTAAATCCAGGAAAGCATCAGAAGTCATGAAGAAGGGTGAAGAAGTGAGGACTAAGGACCGGTCTGCATCTAACCTTAGTCAGAAAAATGGGGTCCTGCATGGCCTGAGGACACAATGACACCAGAAACTGTGGAGGACAGAAAGGAGGCAGTGATGGTACAGAGAATTCCAGGAAGTGGGCCGGGTGCAGCGGCTCACGCCTGTAATCTCAACACTTTGGGAGGCGGAGGCGGGTGGATCACTAGATCAGGAGATCGAGACCAGCCTGGCCAACATGGCGAAACCCCGTCTCTACTAAAAATACAAAAACTAGCTGAGTGCGGTGGCGCATGCCTGTAGTCCCAGCTACTCAGGAGGCTGAGGCAGGAGAATTGCTTGAACCCGGGAGGGAGAGGATGCAGTGAGCTGAGATCATGCCACTGCACTCCAGCCTGGCGACAGAGTGAGAATCTGTCTCAAAAAATAAAAATAAAAAAATTAAAACTCCAAAAAAATAAAATAAATAAATAAATAAAATAGGCCGGGCGTGGTGGCTCAAGCCTGTAATCCCAGCACTTTGGGAGGCCGAGACGGGTGGATCACGAGGTCAGGAGATCGAGACCATCCTGGCTAACACAGTGAAACCCCATCTCTACTAAAAAAAAATACAAAAAACTAGCCGGGCGTGGTGGCGGGCGCCTGTAGTCCCAGCTACTCGGGAGGCTGAGGCAGGAGAATGGCGTAAACCCAGGAGGCGGAGCTTGCAGTGAGCTGAGATCCGGCCACTGCACTCCAGCCTGGGCGACAGAGCGAGACTCCGTCTCCAAAAAATAAAAATAAAAATAAAAAATAATTTAAAAAAAATAAATAAATAAATAAAATAAAAATAAAAACTCCAGGAAATGGCAAATGGAAAAATGAACAGCCCCAGAAGAAAGTAAGTTACTTGCCTTGAGAAAACAGTGCCCCTGGGCCCACAGGTCCTCTGCTCCACAGGGACCCTTCTGACCTCAAGGTAGGGAGTCGGAGAAAGAGAACAAAATGCTGAGCAAACCCTAGGGATTCTAAAAATAAGATTCTCTCCTCAGGGAAAGAGGAAGAAAGATCTTCTCTACCCCCCACTCCAGACCTAATGCCTGACCTCACCAGAAAAGCCCCTTTCTCCCTCTCTCTGGGGCAAAACTAAAGCAGCCTCACATACTCCAGAATGAATGGAAGGAGGCCTAAGAAACTGAGAGTCCTCACGTGCACACAGGGACACAGAACCCACCATAAATATGATCATTCACATCGCCTTTATCCAGGACAGGACCCGCTTCTTTTTCTTTGTCTAAACAGTGTAGCCTGAAACGCATCCAACGCCGTGACAGATCACCCCTGGGTGAATTACAGGGCTGTCCCACACATCTTTCGGAGGAGCTGCAGAGGAAATCCAAGACGTTAACCATCTGTCTTAGCATCACCAACTGCGCTACTAACTACAGTCTCCCCCAGCTCCCTGCAGGTCCAGAGTGAGGGAGACCACATCCTGTGGAAGCCCACAACATCAAGTTATTTCTCATAATATATGTTTGTGGGAAAAGGAAAAATTCCTGAACAATACATTGAAAGCCAAAGGCCCCTGAACCTTTCCTTTCATAACCACCTGCAGCTGGAAATCACCCAGGACATAAAAGTGGCTTCAGGTAGGGAACAAACACGGCATCCAACACCTCACTTTAAGGCTTAATGGATCTTACTGTGCCTAAAAGGTTAATGATGCTTTTCAGGGCCTACGGGAGACTCTGGCCATAAAGGAAAAATACAAGATCCACTATGTAAAAGTTATCTCCCTCAAGGAATTCATTCAGATTATTGCAAAAGTATTTTTAAATTGCTGGAGAGACTAAGTGCAGATTTATCTCCAATGCCTCCCCAGGGTCAGGCATCTGGCACGTTTGGTGATTAGATTAAACTAGTCTGCAGGGCAGAGAGAAGAGAATTGTCTCTGTTTAAGGGATGAGGAAGAGAGTTCCTGTCCCATTCCTCGCTTTGCAACATTGATCATATTCCTACATTGATTTAGCTCCTCCAACTAACCAGTTGATTTTCACTCAACATGTTTGTTAAAATATTGAGCAAGAATTGGCAGCATTTGACAATGCTGGCCCCGGCAGAAGAATCCCCACATGATGTTGACAAGAGCAGTTCAAAGGGTTCTTCTGAACTGGCACCACAGAGGTTTGCACTCCCAGGAGTAGCGAAGCAGAAATCATTTGATTATTTGCTGAGTATTTACCCAAGCACAATTACACTCGATAGGCAGATGAATTCCAAGAGACAAACTTTACTTTGAATCTCTCACCAAAGCCGAGAGAAACATATCTGTGCATTTTGGCTAGAGATGATCTGCCAGTGGATAGCCATCTCTGTTTGGCGTAAGGAAGGCTGTGCAGTAAGACCAACGTAGCGGCTTGCTCAGTGGGGAGCTGTGTGTCTCAGCCACAAAGATCAAGGTCAACAATGTTCAGGCAGGTCAAGATAGTAGCAAATACCTGGAGAAGTAACCCACTTCAAAATTAAAAAAGAGAAAGGGAGAGAGGAAGAAAGCAAGGGAAAGAGAAAGAAAGAGAAAAGGTAAGGGAGGAAAGAAAAAAAAAGAAATGAAGAAGAAAGAAGTTTAATACATTCCTACTAGTCTGAACTAGTGAACATTCCCCAAATTCGCCGTTCTGCTAATTCACTGAGCAATTATGCAAATTCCCTGGATAGCTGTCAGACATTCTTCATCTCCTCTCCCTCTTATCCCCCATGGAAAACCTAATTAAATTAACATTGCAGGATAGCGTGTAGAAAGTGCTACCATATTTTGTAAAAGAGGTGGACATAAAAATATATAGTATTTGCTTATATTTTCATGGATATCGATGCAACCAAACTGGAAGTAAACACAAGTAACTGCAACAATAATTGCCCCTGGGTGAGGTACAAGGCAATTTGGGATGGGAAGGGGCCAGGTTGGAAGCAAGATTCTTCCTTGGGTATCTGTTACACATTTTGATATTTGAACCATGTGAATATGCTGCCTATCCAAAAAATTAAATAGGTGGAAATATAAAAAGCAAATTATTGGCCAGGCGCAGTGGCTCACACCTGTAATCCCAGCACTTTGGGAAGCCAAGGAATGTGGATCACTTGAGGTCAGGAGTTCAAGACCAGCCTGGCCAATATGGTGAAATCCTATCTCTACTAAAATTACAAAACTTAACTGGATGTAGTGGTACAAGCCTGTAGTCCCAGCTACTGGAGAGGCTGAGGCATGAGAATCACTTGAACCTGGGAGGCGGAGGTTGCAGTGAGCCAAGATCACACCACTGTACTCCAGCCCAGGTGACAGAGCGAGACTCCATCTCAAAAACAAAGCAAAACAACAACAACGAAAAAGCAAATTTATTTCAACATCAGCTAACAGAAGCCCAGCCATGCTTACATCAGACTTCGAAAGGAGGGAAATCCAATTAGGATTTCCTCTTTTCCTTCATTCCCCCCTTCACCTTTCCCCTTCCTCTCTTCACCAAGCCTGGGTTTTGATTTTGCAAGTGACTGGAACATCCCAGAATTCAGCAGAAGTTGAGACCGTGACACTTACTGGGTCCTTGAAGCAATAAATGGTATAAAAGTCCTAAATCTGGAAGTTAAAAGCAGAGAAACTCTAAACTTTTCCATCAAGGCTAGAAATAGAGACACGTGGCAGCAAGACGCGCTGGAGGGTCTTAGAAAGGCAGCAGGTAGGAGCATCTGCTCTGCAATTAGACAACCTGGATTCCAGGCTTAGAGGTGATGCTTCTCCTCATTGAGCCTCAGTTTCCTCCTTTGCAAAGCTAACACAGTGAAGGCCCAAAGAGGAGGTGCAGAGACAGCCGTGGCGTGGGGCCCGGGCATGGGAAGGCGCTCACGATATCAGCAGCCCTTATTCTTCTACTTCACCACAGCCTATAGCTGCCACTGAAAGCATGCTTTCGTTCTGACAGCAACAGAGTATGGGGGTGGAGAAGACTAACCACGAGACTAAGACCTCAGCACACTGTAAGTGTTCACTGGACATTGTGAGGTGATCAATTTCTGCACTTCAGGGGCTGCACCACAGAGAAGGGAAAATCTGGCTTTGAAACTGGAAATCCCAGCTCCTTTCACTTAACTAATTGTGTGACGTCAGACAAATGGTTTAATCTCTCCACTCCCGGGTTTCTTCATCTACTAAATAGGACACCAGGATCTACCCTGCAGGAGGATGTAATGGGACAGCGGGATGTTGTGATCCAGCCCCTACCACAGATTTGGCTCTCTTTTGGGGAGAACTATCAATCAAATGGGAACCTAGAGGTGATGGTGACAGACCAAGGTCCAAATAAAGAGTAACTTCTTCCATCCAATACTTTGTTAGCGTTACTATTATTAATTTTCATGTTCAGTTCTTTGCCATAACATGGAAGCAATGATTTGCTGTTATTTGTAATTTTTGTTATTTGTTTTAGGCATAACATTTGTCAAAAAAAAAAATGCTAGAAAGAATGCCACAGGGCCAATGTCGAACTCACCTTATTCACTTTGCCATGGCGAGAATAGGGTTAACTATCAGCATTATTATTCCAAGTCCTCAGGGACCTGGAGAAACCCCTTATAGAGGACCTAGTACATTTGAAACTTGGAGCAGATCATT
The DNA here is from genome assembly GCF_009764315.1 of Trachypithecus francoisi. Classification (NCBI taxonomy): domain Eukaryota; kingdom Metazoa; phylum Chordata; class Mammalia; order Primates; family Cercopithecidae; genus Trachypithecus; species Trachypithecus francoisi. The sequence goes on from NW_022681461.1 coordinate 13,167,002, forward strand.
TTCTAACACCTCCTTCTCCACAGAACAAAATTACTTTCAGTTATAATAATGTTCTATGAGGAATAATCAGTATTTTTGATGTTTGTTCTTTAGTTTTAAAATAATCACCAAGCGCAGTGGCTCATGCATGTAATCCCAGCACTTTGGGAGGCCAAGGCAGGTGGACCACTTGAGGTAAGGAGTTCAAGACTAGTCTGGCCATGATGGTGAAACCTCGTCTCTACCAAACATACAAAACTTAGCTGGACTTGGTGGTGCATGCCTGTAGGCCCAGCTACTCGGGAGGCTAAAGCAGGAGGATGACTTAAGCCCAGGAGGTAGAGGTGACAGTAAGCCAAGATTGCATCACTGCATTCCAGCCTGGGCAGCAGAGTAAGACTTTCTCAAAAATAAATAAATAAATAAAAATTAAACAAGGTGACAAGATCTGTACTCCAAACCTCAGCATCCTGCAATATTCCCACATTACACATCTGTACATGTACCTCCTGTATCTAAAATAGAAGTTGAATTTTTTAAAAAAAATTCAAAATAAAAAGCAAAACAATTAATTTAAAAAGAAGAAATTTCTATTTTAAATATATTATTTAAAATGTAGTAACCTGGCTGGGCATGATGGCTTATACCTGTAATCCCAGCATTTTGGGAGGCCGAGGAGGGCACATAACCTAAGGTCAGGAGCTCCAGACCAGCCTGGACAACATGGTGAAATCCCATCTCCACTAAAAATACAAAAATTAACCAGGCGTCATGGTGGGTGCCTGTAATCCCAGCTACTTGGGAGGCTGAAGCAAGAGAATCGCTTGAACCTGGGAGCGGAGGTTGCAGTGAGCTGAGACTGCACCATTGCACTCTAGCCTGGACAACAAGAGCGAAACTCTGTCTCGAAAAAACAAAAAATAAAAAAATTAAATTAAATGTAGTAGCCTATTTCATTTATGAACTAATATTTGCACTTACCAAACAAAAATGTTATGCCTTAGATTTACTCTTTGAAGTTTCAAAAACAAATAACAACTCTAAGTAGTCACATAGAAGGACAGAATTAAAATAACTCACATTCTGGGTTTTTGTCTTTACAGTCACCAGGATGTCAGTGTTTACTTCAAATCTACCTACAGTTTAAGCATGGAAATATGCAGTGTCACAGGGGTTGGAGACACGTTGTGAGCCCAAAGCGAGCTTGAATAACTCTAGAGCATTCTTCATTCCTTCTCAAATAAAATGTGTAGCTGAGTCCATGTGCATCGGAGGTCCACTATGGGACAAAGAAGGCTCCAAATTAATGTCCATGTAGAATCCTATCTTTGTTACAGAATAAAAAACTTAAATATGGTAATTTGAAGCTGATGTATACATTATTAAGTCTCAACAGTAATTCTAATAATTTTTAAAAATATAGACGGACCAAAAGATTGTTTTTAGGTACAAATCTTTGATCACTGACATGGTGTAGAATTTCTCACACACAGTGATAATAGAAAGCAAGCTGACTTTTAGTGGGTTTTATGGTTTTTAAATTGTCTATAGACATTACCCCCACCCAAGGCAGACAGCTCTCACCCATGCACACCCCAGCACATTCACCCATTCATCAACCCAGCTGCTATGGCTCTGACTTCCAACCTGAGCACACAGGAAGTAGAGATTCATGTTTATCAAAAAAAGCCTCTGTTGGTGAAGCTATCCCTATAGTTTGCTTTTTGCATTTCAGGCCATTTGGCCTTGGGATTGATTTATAGGAGGTCTAAGACATTTTTATTGCAATATGGAACAAACAAGGTGTCCCCAGGGGAAAGCTGGCTGGTTGGCTAGTAGCGGAGAGCTTACTCAGGATTACACTAGGTTGATGAGTTTATCACAGCTCAAGTTCATTCCACAGCCTTGCAAGTCTAGAAACTGCAATTTCTCACTATTCCCAGAGGAAGTCAAATACATACAAAATGGTTAGTGTGTCCATTTACAGTGGGAAACATGGCATTCCCATAACTAGAAGACTAATTCCCCTGTCTGGCTCTTTCTTTGCAGTGGAACTTTGTTGCCTCTCTGTATTTGGAGACTGCCCTTCATGAGTAGCATCTCCCAAGGTAGAGTCAAAGAGGGTGCTTTCTCAGTCTCCCTGAAAGCTAAGGTAAAGCCATGTGACCTGGATTTTTCCAATCAGATACACCCACATGAGATTTTGGCCTAGCACTGTGCAGAATCTGATTTTTTTTTTTTTTTTTTTAAGAGGATGGATGGCACTGAAGGTGATTTTAAAGCAGCAGTGGCCAATGATTGGGTATTTACTTTCCAACATTGATATAGTTTGAATGTGTGTTCCCTCCAGATCTCACACTGAAATGTGATTGCCAGTGTTGGAGGTGGGGTCTAGTGGGAGGTGTTTGGGCCATCGGACCAGATCCCTCATGAATGGTTTGGTGCTGTCCTCATGGTAATAACTTCACATTCTTTGAATTCATGCAAGATCTGGTTGTTTAAAAGAGTCTGGCACCTCCTCCTCTCTCTTATTTCCTCTGTCACCATGTGACATGCTGGCTCCCCTTCACCTTCTACCATGATTGTAAGCTTCCTGAGGCCCTCATCAGAAGCAGATGCCAACATCACACTTCCTGTACAACCTGCAGGACCATGAGCCAAAATAAACCTCTTTTCTTTATAAATTACCTGGTCTCAGGTATTTCTTTATAGTAATGCAGATGGACTGATACAAGCATCAGTGGTGACCTCTACTAGTATATCTTTGACCAGGGGTGACATTCATGGGATTGTGCCTGGAGCCATGCCATCATGAGGTCTGCTACAGGCTGCAGAGCACTTAAGCATAACCTTCTGACTCTCCCAGAGCGTATGTGAGCTACGAAAGATCCTGCAATAAACTTCATTTGGCATCATTTAGCTGGAATGGGTTTTGTTATTTCCAGTATCCCAGGAAGCCAGATCAGTAATTAGGAAGTTACAGGTACAGCATATAATGCAGGTAGATAGTACTGAGGAAAATTTTGTGTGAGTCAAAGTGATCACTGTTTATAAGAGAGCACCTGTCTATGATTATCTTATGTCCCCCAGGTAGGTTTTTATCCCAGACAGTGATGTTCACACAATGGCAGAGTTTGTGCCTCTTAACCCCACTTTTTGTGCGATAATACATGTGTTCTTGATGGCACTGTATTAATATCTCTGATTAAATGACAAGTCAGAGTTGTTCCCATGGGCTGACACTTTCCATTTAACTTTAAGCAGACTAATTTATTTCTACCTAATTCAGCAACCTTATATATAGACTCCCATGGTCCAATTCCTCCTATTTAATTTTATGTAATTAGTCTAATTTATTTATATTTAATTAATCTACCACATTTCTGGGTTATCTGTGGGCATCTCACTGCTACCCTCACCTACAGTTGATGTAAGTTTTTGGAGTCTTTATTTTAGACTTTTTTTGTTTTGGTTTTGGTTGGGGTTTTTTTGGGTTTTTTTTGTTTTTTTGAGATGGAGTCTCGCTCTGTCACCCAGGCTAGAGTGCAATGGCGCGATCTCAGCTCACTGCAGCCTCCACCTCCTGGGTTTAAATGATTCTCGTGCCTCAGCCTTCTGAGCAGCTGGAACTTCAGGCGTGTGCCACCACACATGGCTAAGTTTTGGGAGTTTTTTTATTTGTTTGTTTGTTTGTTTGTTTTTTGAGATGGAGTCTCGCTCTGTCGCCCAGGCTGGAGTGCAGTGGCCGGATCTCAGCTCACTGCAAGCTCCGCCTCCCGGGTTTACACCATTCTCCTGCCTCAGCCTTCCGAGTAGCTGGGACTACAGGCGCCCGCCACCTCGCCCGGCTAGTTTTTTGTATTTTTTTAGTAGAGACGGGGTTTCACAGTGTTAGCCAGGATGGTCTCGATCTCCTGACCTCGTGATCCACCCGTCTCGGCCTCCCAAAGTGCTGGGATTACAGGCTTGAGCCACCGCGGCCGGCCAGTTTTGGATTTTTTTTTGTTCTTTTTTTTTTTAGTAGAGATGGGGTTTCACCATGTTGCCCAGGCTGGTCTCAAACTCCTGACCTCAAGTGATCCACCTGCCTTGGCCTCCCAAAGTGCTGGGATTACAGGCATGAGTTACCAATGCCTGGCATTTTTTTTTTTTTTTTAGACTTTTAAAAGTAAAGTAGTATCATGTGAACTAAGAATTCCTCTCAAAGCAATCAAATTTCCTCATATTCACTCTCTACCAAATTTCACTAAAAGATATTCAATATTATAAGAAATTATTTGGACACTTTAAAGGCTACCATTTTATTTCAAAATAGTAGACTGAATCAAAACTCAAATGTAAGGCTTTACTACATTAGGTAAAAATTACTCATCAGCTTCCTCAGATGCGACATATATAGCCCTAAAACACCAACTGAAAGATGCTGCTGAGAAAAAGAGCTCACAACTGGTCCACCAGCTCTTAGAACTCTTGGGTGATTTCCAGACAGCCCTGACAAAGGCAGAGGAATGAACAAGTGGCACCTTAAAGTCCTCAGATTCCAAAGTTTTAGAACTATCCACGATGAGAGTCTTATAATAGAACCTCTAAAATCCTGAATGTATTTAAATTATTTTGCTATCTCGTGAAAATTTATTACCAGGCAAGGTAATGGCTGGTAGTGCAGAATGCTAATTTTCTAATGCAGAGTTCTGCCAACATAATTGTGTTTGTTGTATCATTTGTCTTTGTTCTGTCTGAGCTTCACAGGGTGAACAAAAGTTTACCTGGAAAGATGCTTTTGACAAATTCACTGCATTCAGAAGATTTGGCAGCTGTCAAAAGTTATTCCTGGGCTTTGAAACAGTTTGCTATATTTTTGACAAGAAAATGTTCACTAAGCCACTTAAATCATATACCAGGAGTAAGCCAAAAGTTTTGAGCAGAATATTCTATACTAGACCAAGATGGATCTTTCTTTAAAAGGAGAAAAATAATATACTTAAGGGTTGAAAAAGAGGTTTTCTTGTACTCACTCCCAAGGAGTAAATTTTGAATGAAAATTAAATGTTTATTCAATTTTGTTTGACATAGTATAATGTTAAAAAATAGTTTTCTGGGTATTAATTTTTTAAAATGCAGATTGACTTAGATTACAAACTCTTAAAATCATAAACCAGCCGACCCAGCAACCTAGTAGAAGGTTGTGACATCCATTAGCTGGTGCCATCATCATAAAAGAATGTGGTGGCTGACATGTCCTGACAATCATCATATGGTCCAGTGGTTTCCAGCCTTCACTTATTCACCTACTACTTCGGGATTTTTGTCATGTTATACACTATATGCATTTGTATTTACTTTTTCTTTTACAATCTTTCTTTAAACCAACACACTTTTTTATACTTGCATAAATTTGACTTTGCCTTAAGCATTAATATCCATGAAATCAGAGGTTTGAGGTATGTGATAAAGACTAGTTAGATGCTTACCATTTTTATTTCCTCTTCTTGGTGACACAAGAAGACCCCTCTTCCTCAACCATCCTTGCATTAGGTTGGCCCCATATGGCTAGATTCTGGCCAATAGAATCTTAACAGAAGTGATACTTAAACTTACAAGCCTGGCCCCTAAAACATCCTGCATGTTCTTCCTTGATCTCATTCTGGCATCTGTGTAAATACAAACAGTGGACTCTGAGATGGCAGAGCTGGGTTCTCTAACTGCTTAGAGAATGGTTGAACAACAGGGCATCCAGTCCTGCATCAGACTTCACATGAACAGCAAGTAAACTTTTATTGTGTTATGCCATTAAGATTTTGAGGTTGTGTTTGGTCCTCAAGACCACACTTTGGTTGAATGATTCAGTAAAAGGACTAACTGAACTTTAAAAAGCTGTTATGCTCACAGTTTACTACAACAAGAGGACAAAGATTAAAATCAGCAATGGAAAAAGTACATGGGGTCTTTCCATTGGTCAGAGGCAAGGAGAGTCCAGGCGTTAAATTTCCAGTAGCCCTTTCCCAGTTGAGTCATGTAGACGGTACTTAGTTCTCCTACCAATGATGTGTGACAACACATGTTAAGTATCGTCAGCCAGAGCCTCACCAGAGTCTCGGGGTCCAGAGTTTTTACTGGGGCTTTAATAACATAGACATGGCAGATCACCCAGGTGGCTGACCTTTTCTCCATCCCCTCCAGAGGTCAAGCTGATATTGTGCTGCTCACGATCCCAACTATAAATCACATTGCTAGCATAAACTCTCTGATGGGCCCAAGGTGTTTGGCAAACAGACACATTCTTAACAGGAAAAATGTTCCACGGACTTAGAGATTATTTCCCAGGAGCCAGGTAAGTGCCAAAGCCTTCTTTGCAAGGGGCAGGGTTTGGACCACTCATACTTGCGTAGTTGATCCTTTACTGCATGGTGGTATACTTGTTATACAGCAAGGCCTAATCTACCCTGACTAAAATATAATGTATAATATATATTATATGTAATAATAATACTATATAGTATAATATAAATGTATATAATGTATAAAGTATAGGTTTGTCTAATATACATGAAAATAAATACACAATAAAAGAAATTTATTCACATAGTTGCTGAAATTATCTTGTATAATTGAAACATCAGTATAATGCTAGCAGTAGTACACATATCATACTTTAGGGAATATTGATCTGGTCCAACTCCTCATGTTAAAATGTGAGAAAGTTAAAGAGCCCAACTCCACACTGAGTTTTGTGCAGGGGGAAAGACAGTGGCCTGGAAGGAAGGATTATTGGACAACATGGGGTCTGAGGCAGCAACTGCACAGATAAGTTCTCAGCAGCTTCTCCAGGCAGAGATATCGAAGGGCTATGATAGGAAGTTTGCAGGAGCTACCAACCTCTGCATCCCACCAATCCCTAGCCTCTGGATTGTTTGGACAATCTTGGGGTACCCTGCCCCCAGGAGATTTACCAAGCTCAATCTCTCTCTCTCTCTCTCTCTTTCTCTCTCTCTGTGTGTGTGTGTGTGTGTGTGTATCTTCAAATCTCTTCCATGAGTATCAGCTTCCTGGTTTCTCTTCCTTTACAGCACTGCAGGGTGAGTGGAACACAAAGGTATGGACCTAGGGCTGTGACTTGTAAACCAAGAGCTCATAACCACCTGATGTACTCAGTTTCCATGTCTTAACATTAAAATTCAAGAGAGAAAAGTGAGAATGGCCCAGCTTGGCCCAGTCAGTTGTGACTACAGGGTAGCTAGGAGGGTAATCAAATGGTACCACCAAGAGAGATGGAGCTCCTAGGGAGATGTGCATGGGCAGAAACCATCCATTTATCTTGTACAATAGAGAGGCATGGAATAATAGAACAAGGTTGAAAACCCATCCTCCAAGTAAACTACAGATCTTCCAGAATGTGAATCTCAACTTTCACTTAAAATTTTCATTTTATCTGAACCAATCTTTTCTTCTAAGGGTCAATCCAATTACTTGGGACAAATACCAGTGGCACTCTGATCCTCTATCAATCCTCAGAGGACAGATCTGAAAAGGGACGGCTGAAAGAGCAGCAGGGTCTCAGTCTCATGGGCCATCCAAATGGCTCCTCTGTGTGGATGGCAGTTTAGAATTACAGCTTAAAGGGCCGCTGATGAGATGGGTTCGTGAAGACCACAGACAGATCCCTGGTCTTCTTGCTTCTCTGGAGTTGGTAGTTTGTGAAGGACTGTTATGGTTCTGCTCCCAATTTGTTCTTAAAACCATTTTCATTTTTCAAATGCCAAGTGGTTATAAGTCTGGCCAGTGACAAACAGCATCAGGTTTTTGGTTTGTTTTGTTTTGTTTTGTTTTAGCTCTAGCTTGCTCCATTTCAGAGTTCCCTGAGAAAGAGGACAGATGTGCGCCAACTCACTCCTTGGAGCCAGGATGATACAGACTCAACTCTTTATGCGAATGGATGAAAGCCAAAGAAACAAAAATAAAAGGCACAACATCATTGGGCAACCAAACAATGAGATATTTTGTACTTTTTGTGGATCACATCAGTTTGAATGTCGATGTTTCACTGCTAAAATATTAATGGGTTTGATGACAGGGGCTATTCCAGACTCCACTGGGAGTATTAAGTACTCTACGGAATACATGTCGTATCCTCCTTCTATACTCGACTGAATTTCAGAAACATCTGGCTCCAGACCTTTCAAATAAGGAATTGTGCACTCGTTCAATAGACACAGAAGTAGCTTTGGCCCAGACAGGCAGGTCTGGATTTGAAAGCCGTGTTTAGTTCTGTGGCAAGAGGCTTCCCTTCTCTGGGCATCAGTTTCCTCCTCTGTAGAATGGAGTTAATAATGGTAACTTCCTCATGGGGAGGAGGGTAGTTGGGATTAAATGGGATAATGTATATATGGAATTTAAGACCCTCCCTGGTTCCCCAGTCTGTGCACAAAAAGAATACTTTTCACTACATAATATCCCCACTCATTCCACAGAATCCAGGCCAGTAATACAACAATCAAAACATGAAAGAACAGAAAACAAAAAAATCATTCACGATAAAAGGAAGGCACAAACGCAGAGACTGGCAAGATAATTATCAGAAATGCCACCCTGTTTTCAATGAGTAAGGTGCTCATATGGGGCTGCGCATGAAAACCAGTAATAACAAACATCTACTCTCATAGGTATTTCTTTATGCTTCTCTTGGATTGATTTCTTTATGGTCTATTAACCAATTCTAACAACTGGTGCAATTATGTGGGTGGATGGGTAATTTCCTTTCTCCACTGGTCCTGTCATTCTGGTAAGGGATTGGTTATAAACATTGCCAATATTATTGACTCTATCAACTCTAGAATCCCACACCTTGCTTTATTATTTGTTCCCTTTTTGAGATGAACTCCTTACTTAACTACTTCACCACACTCCAGTCAACTTCAAAGGCCATAAAGTATCACAATATGTTTCCTTAATGTGAAATCTATGCAGGTGAAAAGTCCAGGAACTTGTAAATAGATGGGTTTAATGAACTTTGCCCAAACCTATAGAGGAAAGGAGATCCAAGAAGCAATTGCATGCAGAATTTTGACTTCTATTTTAACAACATTTTTAATAAATTGAAGTAGAAAAAAGAGTCTTTATGCTTTCAGTCCTCTCCAGTACAAAATAGGATTGATCGCTAGTTTCTATTTGTAGTTCCGTGTTTAAAAGAGCGTGAGACAGTCTCTCTGTCCCTCGGGAGTGCTAGGGTCTGTTCGCCATGACTTCCATGCACACAGAATTGGGAAGAGGTAGCATATGTGTGGCAATTCTGCAAATTTCACTGCATATTTTCCAAGTGTTTCTCTCCATTCATTTATTTACCCATCATACATCCATCCATTCTTGGCCTTTTTGCTGCCAATCACTGAACTCATGTAGGAATGCAAAAGAGAGTAAGACACAGCCCCCAAGGGTGAGACAAACAGGGTTTTCATTTAACAGTTCATGATTAACTAGAAGAATGTTTTCTTGTTATAATGAAAATCCCATCACCATCACTAGAGCATCAACCCTGCTCTTAAGAAGGGTGAGATCCGATCCCTGGAGGTCCTTTTGTTGTGGAGAGAGCTGGGATGGGCGTGGTTCGGCAGGGTTGAAAGCAGAGGGAGGAAGAACACCATGAATTCTGTATTATGAAGGCATGGGATGTGTGAGGTTATCCCAGAGAAACTGCAGAAAATTGAGACTGGCACCAGTAAGACTGAGCTTCAAATGCAGGAAAAGCTGGGCGTGGTGGCTCATACCTGCAATCCCAGCAGTTTGGGAGACCACGGTGGATGGATCACGTGGTCAAGAGATCGAGGCCATCCTGGCCAACATGGTGAAACCCTGTCTCTACTAAAAATACAAAAAAAAAAAAAAAAAAAAAAGCAAATAGCTGGGTGTAGTGGTACCTGCCTGTAGTCCCAGCTTCTCAGGATGCTTAGGCAGGAGAATCCTGGAGGCGGAGCTTGCAGTCAGCCGAGATCACGCCACTGCACTCCAGCCTGACGACAGAGCGAGACTCCGTTAAATAAATAAATAAATAAATAAATAAATAAATAAATATGCTGAGCGCTGGAATAGCTAAATGGCTTCAGGAGAAAGGAGAGTTTCAAGGGACGGAGTCATGGCCTCCAGAATCAGAGAAGGTCTCATGGGAGAAATGGGACTTGGGCAAAAGTTGGAAGGGATTCCAGTTATTACTGTTTTGCAATATAAGGCACCCTAAAACTTAGTGTCTTCAAAATATATATTATTTGGCCAGGCACAGTGGGTCACACACAGTGCTTTGGGAAGCAAGAGGATTGCTTGAGGCCAGGAGTTCAAGACCAGCCTGGGCAGCAAAGTGAGACTCTATCCCTACAAAAAAATATTTAAAAATTAGCTGGGCATGGTGGTGCATGCATTTAGTCCCAGTTACTGGAAAGGCTGAAGCAGGAGTATCACTTGGGCCCAGGAGCTCAAGGTTTTAGGGAGCTATAATCACAGCACTGCACGTGAGCCTGGGTTACAGAGCTAGACCCTGTCTCTAAATATATATATTATTTTATTGTTGCTCATAGTTTGTGCATGTCAGAAATTCAGAAAAAACTTGGTGAGGTGGTTTTGGCTCACGGTAGTTTACTGGCTGGAGCTGGAACATTGTGGGTTAAAAGAAGAGGGGCCAGGAGCAGCCTATGAATGGCCTGTCGTCTCTCTCTCTTCTTGGAGCTTCTCCATGTGGTCTCTCCAAGTGGGATAGTTTGAGCTTCCTTACAACATGGCAGCAATAGGGCAGTTGGACTGCTTTATGATGGCACTGGGCTACAGAACAAGTCTACAGTTCTAGTGCACAGGATGTAACCTGCATTGCTTTTCACTCCCTAACTTTGAAATCATGCAGCGTCATATTTGCATATTCTATTAGTTAGAAAGACATCATAAGCCTGCCTAGATCCAAGGAGAAGGGAATTGGACCTTACTGCATAATTCGGGGTAGCAAAAATCTGAAGAGCAAGAGGGATAGGAACAATTGTCATGGGCGCCTTTGGAAAATACAATCTGTCTCAGAGTGACAAAGGTTGGGGGTTGAGAAACCTGATTATACCTGAATACCTGTGTGCTGCTTGTTCCTGCAGCCAACCTGAAAGCTCTGCCCTAGTCCCACTAAATGAGAAATCAGCACTCTCCCCAGCGGTCTCTGTGGGAGTGCACCTGGTATCACTGTCAACAGGCTGCCAGACCCTCTCTCCTCACCTCTCAGCACCTGAGTCATACTCTGCTCACCTTCCCCCACTGCCTGACACTGACACGATGGCCTTTTGCATCCTGTCTTAGTTTCCAGGGGCTGCCATATCAAAACCCACAAGCTGAGTGGCTTTAAATAACAGAAATGTGTTTTCTCATAGTTCTGGAGACCCAGAGTCTGAAATCAAGGTGTCAGCAGGGCCAGCTTCCATCTAAAGCTTCTAGGGAAGAATCTGTCCCTCCTCTTCCCACCTCCCTGTGGTTGCTGGCAGTCTTTGGCATTCCTCGGCTTAGAGCTTCAGCACTTCAACCTCTGCCTCCATCACCACGAGGTCTTCTTCCCCCTTCTCAGGACACCAGTCACTAGATCAGAGCCCCCTGTCGCAGTCAGTTCAGGCTGCTATAACAAAACACCGTAAACAGGGTGGCTTACAGACAACAGAAATTTACTGCTCACAGTTCTGGGAGCTGGGAAGTCCAACATCAAGATGCTGAGAGCTCCAGTGTCTGGTGAGGGCCCACTGCACAGACAGCAGTGTTTTTGCTGTAATGGTAGAAGGAGTGAATGGGCGCCCTCGTGCCTCTTTCATAAGGGCATTGATCCCATTCCTGAGGGCTTCACTCTGATGACCTGATCACCTCCTGAAGGCCCCAACTCCAATGACTATCACCTTGGGAGTTAAGATTTCAACATATGAATTTGGGGAACATAAACATTGAGACCACAGCACCACTGCAATCCAGTATGATCTCATAAAGACACTGTTTCCAAATAAGAGCAGCAGGTGCCAGGGGCTAGGACTAGAATATATCTTTGGGGAAACACCACTCAACCCACACGCTTGCCAATAGGCTGTGGAAGCTCTGGAGTCACCACCAGGCTTCAGGACTGTTACTCCCTCCCAGCCTCAGTCTCTTCCCCCTTGGAGCAGAGCTGCCACCTCCCATTCGGCAGGGCTTCTCTCCTTAACGGGACTCTTAGGGACACACAGTTTGGCGAGAACTATGTCCATGTCTCTGCCGCCATCTCTGCTGTAGTGCAAACCCCTCTACAGCACTAGTATGTGCATTCACACACACACACACACACACACACGCCACCTGACTCCTGACCACAGAAAACGGCGTTCAGAGCCACACACAGGGGATTATTGATTTTCTCTTCCCTCAGCTTTTCATTAGTGCCCACAATTGCTTTTGTTCTACTGGCTTCCTTTACCTAGCTTTTTAAAAAATGAGATGTGTTAACATTCTCAGGCTGGTGTTGCTGTAAAGTTTTAAAAAATAAAATAAAACTAGATGTGTTAGCAGAAGAAACCCAACTTTTTTCCATGAACTGAACAGAGCTGTCTAGAATGCCAGCCCACTTTTTCAGGCTTGTCCATCCACAGGGCCTTTGAGGAGTCCAGGTACAGACCTCTTCCTAACGGCCTCTTCAGTTACAGTAAAAGGGGAGAGATCAGTGGAAGAAACACTCATCTACATGTTGCAGGCTTCAATCTGAGAGAGAAATAAAGCTACAAACCCAGCTTGTGGGAGTCCCTGTGTTGATGAATGAGAGCCTCACTACACTGAGAGACTAGACTATAAAGTGCCACATTTTGACTCTTATCTGAAGGACACTACCTGTCCCTTGTTCTATTCTATTCTGAGACATGAATACAATTTTAAAATCACCCACATTTAGGCCGGGCGCAGTGGCTCACACCTGTTATCCCAGCATTTAGGGAGGCCAAGGTGGGAAGATCACTTAAGGACAGGAGTCCAAGATCAGCCTGAGCTACATAGTGAGACCCCTGTCTCTACCAAAAAAAAAAAAAAGTAATCAGCCAGGTGTGGTGGTGCAGCCCTGTAGTACTGGCTACTCCAGAAGCTGAGGCAGGATGGTCAGATCACTTGAGCCAGGAGTTCAAGACTGCAAATGAACTATGGTCATGCCACTGCACTCCAGCCTAGGCGACAGAGTGAGACATTGTCTCTATTTAAAAAAAAACACACACACACACACATTTAAATTTGTTCACACACGTGCTCAAACTGAAAAGCTCTATAAGAAAGGATTCAGCAATTCTTAATTAGACCTCATTATATAAAATGTGTGTGTGTAGAAGTGTGTGTTTATATTTATACACACATTATGGCTGATATCCTAAAATAAACTCATTACAGAACATTTTTTCCTGCACATGTAATGACTGTACCATCTTAAATTTGCAAAAGTAGCTTTCTTCATGTTTGAAAAATCTTCTGCTTGCCTGTCTGGCCATATATGGAGGAAATAGTAAGGAGCCCCTCTCCCCTAACTTTGAATTAATTCAAATCATAATTGATCTAAATGGAAAATAATTGCCAAAACTGAACCCCAACATGACAACAGGTCTGATTAAAAGAAAATGAGGTGCCGTCAGGGAAACCCAGAAATAAGAGTCACATTCCCACCCAGCCCCACCAGCCCTAGGCTGGGTTTTAGTCTGTAGGGTGGGCTCTGAGCCTTCAGCCACAGGCCTGAGGTCCTGCCACTCTTTGCCCTGGGCCATGCCCTCCCCCGACCCTCAGATGGCCTGACTTCTTCTAAACTTGCACATAGGAAGAAAATATACTGGGCCTCCTCAAATATCAGTTTGTTTTTAGAATTTATCTGTTTTGTTTTTAGGTAAAGCCACTGGGTTTTTCAAAACTAAATGGAAATGATGGAATAGCTAAAATCTACCCAAGCAGGAACTTGTCCAGCCCCATTCCAAAGTCATCAAACCCAAGTTACCTTCACGTGGGTTTTAATAGTGAATTTATTGCATGTACTGGCAGTCAAAGGAAACTATATACCTAGAGATGTGAAGATCTCTCTGGATCACTGCCATATCACATGATTTTGAAAGGACGTAAATGGTTCTCCAGTTTTCAACAAGCCCAGTGCAGCTCTTATGAGCATGTTTTTGCCCCTGTGGACTATAACATATTTAATAATTCCTGAGAAGTTGGCAGGCTTATGTTTAAGAGCTCAGGCCATCGCCTCCCACCCCTTGGCTAAGATCAAGTGAAGAGCTCAGGTCATGCAATCAGCCAGAATTGGGTTTGAATTTTCAGTCCTGCCACTTAGTAGCTCTGTGACATTTGGCAAATTGCTTGTCCTCTGTGAGGTCTATTTCCACAGTGGTAAATGAAAATAATAATGAATGCCATCTATGGCCAAGGTAAAGATTAAATAGTTGGGGGTGGTGATGCAATACACCCTAAAATCTCGGTGGTCCTAAAACCACAGAAGGATAGCTCTGCCTCCTGCTCCACATCAAACTCAGGTTGGTGGGAGAGCTCCAGCAACCACCATCCTCCCTCAAGGGCCGAGGCTGATAAAGTCACAATTGTCAAGAGCATCTCTGTTCACCACAGCAGGGAGAAGGACTTAGGAAATTGCACAGGAGCTCTGCAAGGCTTCTCTACATGGACGTGACATGCATCCCTTCTGCTCATGTTTCATTGACCAAGTCAAGTCCTATGACCATGCTCATCTTCAAGACAGAGGGGAATTACCCAGAAGGAAGAAAATTAGAACTATCGGTGAATGGCACTAATGTTGGCCACAAATGCAGACCACAGGTTCCGGTGATGCAGAATATGTAAATCCTATCCCTTTTCTCCTGCAGGGAAAATGTTGGCTCTGTGGTAATGAATGCAAACATTTTAATGAGAATTTGTTCAACCAATATTTGTCAAGCTTCCTGCATCCCCAGCCTTCTTTGAGACACTGCAGAGTGAGCAGTGAACCAAAGCCTTTGGAGCTCACATTCTAGCCAAGGAGGTGGGACAAATAGACAGTTATAATAATTTCAGGAAATAGTAATTACCTTGAGAAAAAAGAAAGCAAGGTAAGGGGGTGGAGAGTGAGTAGGGTAGTCCAAGCAGTTCTCTCTGAGAGGTGATATTTGAGTAGAGACCACCACAAAGTGATGAGTGAGTTGGGTGATATCCAGGAGAAGAGGTAGCATGGCAAGATCAAAGGAGTATGTGCCTGGCATGTACAAGTAACAGCAAGGACGCCAGTGTGGCTGGACCACAGGGAACCAGGGCCGGGTGCAGAAGATGAGGCAAGAGGTGTGACCAAGAGCCAAGCCACACAGGGCCAGGCCAGAGCTAGGGCTGGGGATTTGTACTGTATCAGGACATCCCTGGAGCATGTGGACCAGGAGAGGTCTGAGTTGCACCAACATGAATCCATGTTCACAAAGAGATATTTTCAGGAGTGAACTCTATTAAGTAAATTTAATTCCTTGCTTAGTTAAATGATACCCAATTATTTCCATTTTTATTTCTATTTTAATAACTTTATTTTGATTGCTATTAAATCGTTTCCTCATAACATTTACGGCGTAAATTTAGTCCAGTGAAATTTAGTTCATTGATTAGTTTTATGTCCATATCAAATTTTAGAGAATTTAGCATCTGCCACTGGGAGGTGTATTAGTCAGGGTTCCCTAGGGAGATAGAACCAACCAATAGGAGAGAGAGAGAGAGAGAGAGAGAGAGAAGAGAGAGAGAGAAATAAAGGTGATAGAGATAGAGAAGACAGATATAGGTATACAGATATACAAGAGGGGATTTATCAGGGGAATTCACATGATTATGGAGGCTGAGAAGTCCCACAGCAGGCTGTCTTCAAGCTGGAGACCCTGGGAAGCCAGTATCACCCAGGGAGTCAAGGAAGCTGATGGTGTAACTCTCAGTCTGAGCCCAGAAGCCTAAGCACCCAAGCAGCCACTGGTATAAGTCCTGGAGTCCAAAGGCCAGAGAGCTTAGAGTTCTGATGTGCCAACAGGAGAAGAAGAGTGTATCCCAACTCCCAGAGAAAGAAGCCAACTTGCCCTTTTTCTGTTTCTGTTCTATCCAGGCCCACTGCCCACTGGTTGATGCCCCACCCACAATGAGGGCAGATCTTCCCCACTTAGTCCACTAAGTCTCACACGCTGAGTCTCTTCTGGAAATACCCTCGCTCTAGGGAGTCCTCCATCCAATCAAGTTGACACCTAAAATTAACCATCACAGAAGGTGTTCCTTGTTTGTTCTGTCTTGTCTTTCTGTGGCCAATATTTTGGCCAATTCCAATGTTTCTAACCCAAGTTTTTTAGATCTAATTTTTTTCACAAAGATTTGATATTTCCATAATGTGTTTTTTCAAATTATCATGTATAATTTTAGCCATTGCCTTTTTAATTTCATGTTGATTATTTTTAACCAGACAAATTTTCCCCAGGTCAGTTTTTTGCTATGTAACTATCAAGATGTTATTCTTTTTTCTTGCTCTGTCACCCAGGCTGGAGTGGAGTGGTGTGAACATGGCTCACTGCAGCCTCGACCTCCAGGGCTCAAATAATCCTCCTACCTCAGCCTCCTGAGTATCTGGGACTACAGGCGTGCACCATTATGCCCAGCTAATTTTTTGTAGTTTTTGGAGAGATGGGGTTTCTTGTTGTTCCTTGTTGCTCAGGCTGATCTCAAACTCCTGAGCTCAAGCAATCCACCTGCCTTGGCCTCCCAAAGCATGGAGATTACAGGCGTGAGTCACAGCACCTGGTTAATTCTTTGGTCAAGGTTTTGTTAGAAGGCTGTTTTGTTTTGTTTTGCATTGCTTGCATATACCAGTAATATACATTATAATTTAATTTTTATAAGATAGTTTTCTGATTTCTTAGAGAAAAGGGCAAGAAATAAGATCTTAGTGAATCAATAAGTCAAAATAGCGAGCCGATCAGTTTCCTGCTCTTAGCAAACACTGATTATTCAGTAAACATACTCATGATTGTCCCCTGTTACAAGTAGGACAGTACTGTACACCTGAATTTCTATTTATTCACTCCCAAGTAGACTATTTGCATTTTTATTGCCAAAAAAAGGCATGATTAGCTGAAGTAGGGTTTCATACATTAATTTCATACATCAATACAAGAAAGGATCTCTGAACTGAAAACAAGATATGAAAAAATTAATTTACCTGTATAACTTTTTTTTGTTTGTTTTTGAGACGGAGTCTCGCCCTGTCGCCCAGACTGGAGTACAGTGGCGTAATCTGGGCTCACCGCAAGCTCTGCCTCCCAGGTTCACACCATTCTCCTGCCTCAGCCTCCCCAGTAGCTGGGACTACAGGCGCCTGCCACCACGCCCAGCTAATTTTTTGTATTTTTAGTTGAGGCAGGGTTGCATAGTGTTAGTCAGGATGGTCTCGATCTCCTGACCTCATGATCTGCCCACCTCAGCCTCCCAAAGTGCTGGAATTACAGGCATGAGCCACCGCACCCGGCCTACCTATATAACTTTGTTTTAAAACTCACAGGTACAAGTGATTTTATTCAAGGCTGACGCTGAAAAGACAGCCTTGTCAACCCCAGTCTGAACTAAATGGTTCCTCATTCTTTTCAGCTGTATAGACACGGTTCAGTTTTAACCTATGGCCACTGCACTGCTGTTCTAGAATGCTAAGAGATTCCTGAGTTGACAGAGCTAGAAGCTGCCTGATGGCTCTGTTTCTTCTCCAGATGCACAGGAGAGGAAAGCCTAAAGTTACTTAGCAATTATCCAGGTATGTATCAAATGTCTACTCTTCAAACCATCCTTATGAGGCAAGAATTTCGTCCCCATTTAGAGACAAAGAAACTGAGGTTCTGACGGGTTAAGCATCTTGCCCAAGGTCCCATGTCTAGTCCAATAATGACAGAGGTGGGAAATGAAATCCAGAGGCCAACCGGCCTCTAGAGCTCATGCAATTCAATCTCATCTAACCCAGCTTCATCAGAGTTTCTATTTCACAGCATGGGAGTTTTCAAACACCAGAGGGTACTTTTTACCCACCTGCAAACTCTGTGTGTGTGTGTGTGTATGTGTGCGTGCGCGCGTGCGCACGTGTGTGTGTAAGTGTAAGACAGAGTATAGCTATGCTGCCCAGGCTGGTCTCGAACTCCTGGGCTGAAGTGATCCTCCCGCCTCTGTCCCTCAGGTAGCTGGGATTACAAGCATGGGCCACTGTGCCTGGTTCCTCCTGCAAACTTTTGACCCTTACATCCCTCTCCCAATGTCAAAAAGAATATTATGAAAAGGCAATAATCAGTCTTGAGCTAATGTGGAATACTCATGACCAACCATGGAAATTCAAGGTATGTGTCTCACAAAAACACGTGTTCCCAGACCTGTCCCTCAGCAATGTAACACTTAAAATGGCGTTCCAGACACACTGCTGTCTTTTGCAATTCACACCACTACGTGTTGTACTGCGTTGTGGTGCCCAAGACACACTGTTCCAGATTTGCTTTTCAAGAAAATAAATCCTAATTTCCCTGACTCTGTGACATATGTAATACATCATTCAACCCAAGATCTCCTATATCATTCAGTCCATTATACACATTACAACTCAAGTTCACTCACTTTGTCAAAATAAGTCATTCCTTTGAAATGAATTATAATCACTTAAAAGAAAATAAACTGAGACTTATTTTTTTTTCATGTCTCTTTATCCAACCCGGGATATCTACTTTAAACAACCACTCAAAAGGTATTAATAATAAAGGCTTTCTCTGACTTCATGATCTAAAAAGCTCCCAGTTAATAGCAGTCACTGATTTTCAGCTTTCCTCCCTGGTAGTCTGACCATAAAAGACGGAGCCTGGCTTGTCTGATTTATTGTTACCACCATAGATTGTCAATTACTCATAAGCACTGCAAATGCTGAAACATTACATGCATAGGAACACTATACTAAATTATGGATGGCAATGTTGAGAAGTGTAATATATGACGTCCCATCAGCACAACCTAGAGAACGACCTTTCAAATAAAAGTCTCTGTTTTAATGAGCACCAAAGGCACATCCACATTAAACATATGAACCAAAGAAAAATAAATCAGAGAATCACAATTTATGAACCAAAAAGGGTGCATAAAGTTTGGGAGGAACTTAATTGCTGAGTTAACAAGGCAAAAGCAGTTCAGCATGTTAACAGCACAAAATACAACACAGTGTCAATTTAAATATCCTCGAGAAGTCTAGTACTCAACTAAAAGCCTAATATTAGTACACTAAGAAAAAATATATATATATATATTTATGCAATATATATATAAATTATGAAATACATATATATATATGAAATGAGTAAACTGAAGAGTAGTGTCTTCAGTGGATTCCCTAAGGCACAAGACTAAATTATTTCTCTAACTTAGAGTGGTAGAGGGAGGGTTTGGGGGGTAGCACAATCAGGAATGCAATTCTGGGACCTCTTTGCTCTGTGTATATAAATCATTAAACAGCAGACAAATGATTTAACACTAATACGAACAAGGGTTCCCAGAGAATTAAATTTCTGTTCCCACAAATGACTCAGAATAAAAGTGAATTGGGCCATTCCATCAACTCACCAAATGCCAGGAAATATGACGCCAGCACAAAATAAACCTCATAAGAATTGACGTGGCTGTCTCCAGAACCATCCATGCCCTCATGAAGTTCCTCAATCCATATGCGATCTTTCCCACATAGACTAATGAAGTCAGTGGTCATCTAGTATACAAAATCCCCAAAGGCCAGTCCCACCACCTGGGCTCACCATGATGCCGTCTTAAGCATTTTAGAGCAAAAACCAAGGTAGAAGATTACCAAATGTGCTTTCTTAGGAAGGGCCATCTTTTATTCTGAGATTATGCACTTCCTAATAATTGATATAAAAATTCTATTTCTTGCCAGGGACAGTGGCTCACGTCTGTAATCTCAGCATTTTGGGAGGCCAAGGCAGGCGGATCATCTGAGGTCAGAAGTCTGAAACCAGCCTGGCAAGATGATGAAACCCCGTCTATACTAAAAATACAAAAATTATCCAGGGATGGTGGTGCACACCTGTAATCCCAGCTACTTGGGAGGCTGAGGCATGAGAATCACTTGAACCCAGGAGGCGGAGGTTGCAGTGAGCTGAGATAGCAACACTGTACTCCAGCCTGAGCGATAGAACAAGACTCTGTTTCAAAGATAGATAGATAGATAGATAGATAGATAGATAGATAGATAGATAGAGAGATAGATAGATGATAGATAGATGTACATTTCTTTTAAAAATAATGACCATCAGTTTGTCACTATCAAGGTCCTTTTAGTTTAATTTCTTAATTCAGCAAGATATAAAGTTAACAATTCTGTGTTGGATCCCAATTTTTAAAAATTTATTAGCTCATAAAACTAACAATCAATGCAAAAATCCTCAATAAAATACTGGCAAACTGAGTCCAGCAGCACATCAAAAGCTTATCCACCATGATCAAGTTGGCTTCATCCCTGGGATGCAAGACTGGTTCAACATATGCAAATCAATAAATGTAATCCATCATATAAACAGAACCAAAGACAAAAAACCACATGATTATCTCAACAGATGCAGAAAAGGCCTTCAACAAAATTCAACAGCCCTCATGCTAAAAACTCTCAATAAATTAGGTATTGATGGGACATATCTCAAAATAATAAGAGCTATTTAGATAAAACTAAAGCCAGTATCATGCTGAATGGGCAAAAACTGGAAGCATTCCCTTTGAAAACTGGCACAAGACAGGGATGCCCTCTCTCACCACTCCTATCCAACATAGTGTTGGAAGTTCTGGCCAGGGCAACCAGGCAGAAGAAAGAAATAAAGGGTATTCAGTTAGGAAAAAAAGAAGTCAAATTGTCCCTGTTTGCAGTTGACATGATTGTATATTTAGAAAATCCCATCGTCTCAGCCCCAAATCTCCTTAACCTGAGAAGCAACTTCAGCAAAGTCTCAGGATACAAAATCAATGTGCAAAAATCACAAGCATTTCTATACATCAATAACAGACAGAGAGCCAAATCATGAGTGAACTCCCATTTACAATAGCTTCAAAGAGAATAAAATACCTAGGAATCCAACTTACAAGGGATGTGAAGGACCTCTTCAAGGAGAACTACAAACCACTGCTCAGTGAAATAAAAGAGGACACAAACAAATGGAAGAACATTCCATGCTCATGGATAGGAAGAATCAATATCGTGAGAATGGCCACACTGCCCAAGGTAATTTATAGATTCAATGCCATCCCCATCAAGCTACCAATGACTTTCTTCAAAGAATTGGAAAAAACTACTTTAAAGTTCATATCAAACCAAAAAAGAGCCCGCGTTGCCAAGACAATCCTAAGCCAAAAGAACAAAGCTGGAGGCATCACACCACCTGACTTCAAACTATACTACAAGGCTACAGTAACCAAAACAGCATGGTACTGATATCAAAACAGAGATATAGACCAATGGAACAGAACAGAGCCCTCAGAAATACTACCACACATCTGCAACCATCTGATCCTTGACAAACCTGACAAAAACAAGAAATGGGGAAAGGATTCCCTATTTAATAAATGGTGCTGGGAAAACTGGCTAGCCATATGTAGAAAGCTGAAACTGGATCCCTTCCTTACATCTTATACAAAAATGAATTCAAGATGGAATAAAGGCTTAAATGTTAGACCTAAAACCATAAAAACCCTAGAAGAAAACCTAGGCAATACCATTCAGGACATAGGCATGGGCAAGGAGTTCTTGACTAAAACACCAAAAGCAATGGCAATGAAAGCCAAAATTGACAAATGGGATCTAATTAAACTAAAGAGCTTCTGCACAGCACAAGAAATGACCATCAGAGTAAACAGGTAACCTACAGGATGGGAGAACATTTTTACAATCAACCCATCTGACAAAGGGCTAATATTCAGAATCTACAAAGAACTTAAACAAATTTACAAGAAAAAAATCAAACAACCCCATCAAAAAGTGGGCGAAGGATATGAACAGACACTTCTCAAAAGAAGACATTTATGCAGCCAACAAGCACATGAAAAAATGCTCAACATCACTGACCATCAGAGAAATGCAAATCAAAACCACAATGAGATACCATCTCACAGCAGTCAGAATGGCAATCATTAAAATGTCAGGAAACAATAGGTGCTGGAGAGGATTTGGAGAAATAGGAACACTTTTACACTATTGGTAAAGTGTAAAATGGTGGGACTGTAAACTAGTTCAACCATTGTGGAAGACAGTGTAGTGATTCCTCAAGGATCTAGAACTAGAAATAGCATTTAACCCAGTGATCCCATTACTGGGTATATACCCAAAGGAGAATAAGTCATGCTGCTATAAAGACACATGCACATGTATGTTTATTGTGGCACTATTCACAATAGCAAAGACTTGGAACCAACCCAAATGTCCATCAATGATAGACTGGATTAAGAAAATGTGGCACATATACACCATGGGATACTATGCAGCCATAAAAAAGGATGAATTCATGTCCTTTGTAGGGACATGGATGAAGCTGGAAACCATCATTCTGAGCAAACTATCACAAGGACAGAAAACCAAACACTGCATGTTCTCACTCATAGGTGGGAATTGAACAATGAGAACACTTGGACACAGCGCGGGGAACATCACACACTGGGGCCTGTCGTGGGGTGAGGGGAGGGGGAGGGAGGAGGGATAGCATTAGGAGATATACCTAATGTAAATGACGAGTGAATGAGTGCAGCACACCAACATGGCACATGTATACATATGTAACAAACCTGCACATTGTGCACATGTACCCTAGACCTTAAAGTATAACAATAAAGAAAACTAACAATCCAAAAATCATCATCTTATACTGTAGAGTAGCCCAACCTTGTTAATCAACATATACCCAGTAAGAACCAAGGAATGCTGGCTCTGCTTATTTTGCTACTTGATTATGGTTGGAGGAGAGAGCCATGCAGTATAACCTAACTTAGGGAACTGGTCCCAGCTTCCTATAAAATGAATCAAGTAAATGAATGAGAGTCTCTCAAGCATTCACACTTGAGCAGTTCAGTCATCTGGAATGCTATGGTGGTTTATGCTTCATTTTTCACCTCGCCTGATATCTCAGACACACTGAAGATCCTTTCCACACTCTGGACTGACACTTTCTTGACCTCCGTTATTTAGTTTCCACTCCACATCAGCTACGCATAGGCAACAAACCTTATTTTCACTTGTACAATGGGACTATTCTTTCCTTTGATCTTATAGCAAGGCAGTGGACCCAGAGGACACAGTAATTGACAAGTGGTGATTGGACATGGCACCTCCCAAGGCTTAGTCAACAGAAGAGCACTTTGAAGTGAGCTTCATATTCCAGAAAAAGAAAGTTGATGGACTTCTTGCATCGTATGCAACCAAGGTTATGCTAGCAGGGGCCAGAGCATCTCATGCTCAGATTTACTGCATATTTTCAATGGGGGATCCCAAGGGAAAAGAAAACATCTACTGCATGGCAAGATAGCAGATTATTTTTGGAAACTTAAGAATGATCAAAGAAAAAAAAAAAAACAGGGCTTTTTAAAAGAGAGAGAGAAATGGAAAAAAAAGTAAGCTTAATACCAGGACCACAACCCACACTAGGGATCAAGGGGACTTTAAAGTCACGCAAGGAGGCTGGGCACTGAGAATGGAGAGAAGCCAATCCTTTCTGCCCCCATCTGGTTCCTCTGCCTGGGTGCCCTCCCTTCCCCAGCCCATCTCTTTGAGTTAATATTTTCTCCACCTTCCAAGACTCAATTAAAAACCATTTCTTGGCCAGGCGTGGTGGCTCACGTCTGTAATCCCAGCACTTTGGGAGGCCGAGCTGGGCAGATCACTTGAGGTCAGGAGTTCAAGACCAGCCTGACCAACATGGTGAAACCCTATCTCTACTAAAAATACACACCTGTAATCTCAACTACTCGGGAGGCTGAGGCAAGAGAATCACTTGAACCTGGGAGACGGAGGTTGCAGTGAGCTGAGATTGCACTGCTGCACTCCAGCCTATGCAACAGAGTGAGACTCCATCTCAAAAAAAAGTATTTTAATAAGCCTTCCTTCCCCTTGGCAATAAATTTTCTCTCTCTCAGCATTACAACTATATCTCTTTTGTAATAGTAGTGCCTATCATTTTACACTTTGTGTTGTGATTTAAGATATAGCACTATTTCTCCTAATGTTTTGAAAGAATCACAAGAGCAGATCTATGTTTGATTCATCATTGTATACAGTTGGTGTTCAATAATGACTTGCTGGATAGAAAAGTGAATGAATGAATAGAAAATTGCATATATTTACTTTAGTCTTCCTGTAATTCCATGGAAACCTCTACCCCCCTACGGTCAAATAACTCAATAAAACACCAGAGAGCAGGGAGGCTTTCTGTAAACCTAGTATGGAATTTGACCATTACCTTCAGCATTTTTAATTCTCTATTTCTTTGGGGGTGTTTTGTTTTGTCGAGTGAGACACTGCACTCTGTTGCCCAGGCTGGAGTGCAGTGGCTCAGTCTCTGCTCACTGCAGCCTCAATCTCCTGGGCTCAATTGATTCTCCCACCTCAGCCTCCCAAGTAGCTGGGACTACAGGGGTATGCCACCATATCCGGCTATTTTTTGTATTTTTTTGTAGAGATGGGTTTCACCATGTTGCCCAGGCTGGTCAAGTAATCTGCCACCTCAGCCTCCCAAAGTGTTGGGATTACAGGCGTAAGCCACTATGCCCTGCCAATTCTCCATTTCTTTTTATTTCCTATATAGTACACCTGGGCATCTGAGCGGTGGCTGGGAAGACATATACAAACCTACTGGCTGGGGAATGCTAACAACTCATAATTACAAGAATTCCACCTTTGGTAACTACAACCACTTCTAGATTTTCAAACTCTGTTCACACACACACACAAATATTATCTCATTTGACACTCAGCACTACCCTGCCACAAGAAAGATTAAAGCATCACAGGAATATTCTCCCCCATGGAGCTGATAAAGAGAAAAAAAAAAACTGAGATTCTGAGAGATGCAGTAAATCATCCAAAGTCATACAGATGGCCAGTGACAAGGCAAGTCCTTTGCCAGAGAAAACATACCTGGAGACATTCACCAGGGGTAGGGCAGGAGTGGGGAGGGGTCCACAAGATGAAGAGAGCAATGTTGGGAAATGGGCTTTGAGAGGGCAAAGTAATCCATATGAAATAAACAAAAGCTGAATGTGAACATTCTCCCAAGGTAGCTGCTGTGCCAGACCTTGCTGACACACTCATCCCTCTAAGGGACCCAGCCAGTGACTGTGAAGACCATTGGCATGCCCGTACAGTTGTTGATCCATTGGCCTCAAGGCACTTGAAATAGATGCAGTCATACCTCAGCATAGCAGTCCATCTATCTATTCAATAAGCATCACAGGGCGGCTTATTCTCCAAGGGGCTGAAAAGTCCTATTTCTGATTTCAAAGACTGTAAACTAACAATTTGTAAGAGAAGGGAACAGAAGTTCTAAGAGTTAGGTGGGACACAGTGGCTCACGCCTGTTATCCCAGCACTTTGGGGAGGCCAAGGCAGGTGGATCACTTAAGGTCAGGAGTTCAAGATCAGCCTGGCCAACATGTTGAAACCCTGTCTCTACCAAACAATACAAAAAATTAGCCAGGGTGGTGGTGCACACCTGTAATCCCAGCTATTCGTGGGACTGAGGCAGAGGAATCACTTGAACCCGGGAGGCAGAGGTTGCAGTGAGCCAAGATCGTGCCACTGCACTCTAGCCTCCAGCCTGGGCGACAGAGTGAGACTCAGTCTCACAAAAAAAAAGAAAGAAAGAAAAAAAAAAAAAGTTCTAAGAGTTAAACTCCTCTCAGCTCTACATGGTGGAGCCAGAACTGCCATACATGTTTTCTGACTCTAAAATCCTTGCTTGCCTCTCTCCTTTTACAGGAAAGGGAGACTGAGACAGGGTGAGGTTAGCATGACTTAAGCCCCACGAGGGGCAGAGAAGAGGTGGATTTATGAGAGCTAAATCCCATGTCTGCATTTTAGCCATTAAACAAGGCTCCGTTCTAAGGAGGGAACACAGTGGAGACATTGCTTTCCTTCTCTTCACACCAAAAGAGCCAAGAGTTCAAAGCCCCATCCAGCTGAGGCCTCTGTAACTGACCAGCCCCCTCGACTGTCAGCAGCACCCCCAGGGCTGCCCTATAGATCTGCATGGCAGATACCTCCAAGCCAGAATCACAGAACCTCTCACCAATGGACAGTTGCTCATTTGCCTTGAATTCAACTACTAATTGTCTTTTAATCACATGTTATGTGGTGGAAAAATGAATTTCAAAAACGATATGTTCTGGGCCGGGGGCAGTGGCTCATGCCTGTAGTCCCAGCATTTTGGGAGGCTGAAGCGGGCAGATGCTTGAACTCAGGAGTTCAAGACCAGCCTGGGCAACATGGCGACACTCCGTCACTACAAAAAATACAAAACATTAGCTGGGTGTAGTGGCATATGCCTGAAGTCCCAACTACTTGGGAGGCTGAGGTGAGAGGATCACCTTAGCTGGGGAGGTCTGGGCCACACCAATGTGCATTCCAGCCTGGGTGACAGAGACCCTGTCTCAAAAAATGCGGGGTGGTTTGGGGAGGATCCTCTGTTAGAAAAAAGCAAACAATAGGTGCCCAATTCACAAATAATACTCTATTTTCACTCTGTATGAGGAGGCTCTTCGCCTGACTGTAGGTATTAATCTGTACACAGCTGATTCTTCTCCCCCTTGTCTCCCTGTGAATGATGTCTGTCTTGCCCACTGTGGTATCCCTCGCATCTAGCACAGTGGCTGGCACACAGCAGAAACCCAATATTTGTTGGATGTTGATGTACGCTTGCGTGCATGAGTAAAAAGGCTGCTATGTAACCTGCTGCCCTTGCAGTAATTATTTATCCTGGAAAGAACCCCCTGATATCCAGGCTGGCTCCCGAGGTTTAGGAAAGCAGGGGCCAGTGGGTGGGGGTTGCTTGTGCCTGTGCTTTCCCAGCAATTCCAATGACAATGCACCAGGATGTTGACTCCTCTAATGATAGATGTTAGGCCTAAATACGGCAGCCCACACTGATGAGCACATCTGTAGGTGCCTCTTGCAAGAGACAATTGTAGCAGCCACATGTAGGCTGGCCTTGGGACACCTGGACACTAGGTAATGTGCAGAAGTCTGCTGCTTCAAGTCACCATTCAGGAAAAGCAGCAAATGGCACTGCAAAGCCTCTGTGGTGCTGTGACAGAGAAAAGTGACAAGGAGGAGAGGCAGAGTCATCATCTACTGAGCATTCACTTTGTGCCAGCATTTGGAAGCTGCTGTTATTACCCCCCACCCCCACCATTTCAGAAATTAGAAAATTGAGGCTTCAAATGGCCAGGAAGTTTGTTCAAGTTTCCTCAGCCCAAAAGGGACACAGCTGAGACACAAATTCAGTTTTGTTTTAAGCCAAACCCCACATTTTCTCCACCATCTCACTCTGTGTACTGAAAGGGTCACTTATAATTCTGTTCTTGCTTTTTGAGGGCAGCACTTTGTCCAGCGTTGAGTGTGTGGTATCCCTGTCCCAGTGACAGCTTGGTGGTCCATTGAGTATCTAGTAAAACAGTTCCCCTGAAGACACCAAAAGCCAAGATTGTGGCATTTCCTTCAATATGCATATTTGCTTCATCCCATCTCCCTTCCTTAATCTCTCATAATTTTTATTTTTCTTCTGACTTCCTGTCCCTTTCTGCCTATATCTTGGCCTTGCAATGACAGCCCTATGACCCTTAAAGCTACAACATGTGCCAAGCTATGGATCTCAAGAGCTTAATTTAATTAGCTCCTGGGATGGCCAAGTTCATGGCTGACATCATTTCTCAGAATCCAGTGAGGTATAGCCCTGTTGGTTGCAATGCATCAGAACATGGTGTGAGAGTCCAGAACCAGGAACTGACCTTGCCCACTAGAAGGATAGGCTTGGTGGGGAAAGCCCTACTGCAGGTGCTTGCCCTCTAGAAGGCTGAGTGCACGCTCCAGGATGCATAGCAGTAGAGATTCTACAAAGCTGGTGACATCAAGTCATTCTAATGGAGGGAAAAGGTGTCCTAATGATGTGAACAGAGGAGAATGTAGGAAATCAGACAGTGGACAATGCTTGGAGAACAACTAGGAGTTAGACTCATGGATACCTGTCATCAGGCAATAGGGGCACAGCCACTGGGCTCATGATCAAAGCCGGGATCTCAGGTCCTCGAGAGCTTAGCAAAGATCAAGGTAGAAGCCTGGGGGTACAAGGGCTGGCAATTGGGTAAGTTATCGAAACCCAGATGAGGGTGAGAGGTTGGAACAGCAGACTAGGGCTCAGGGTGGAGAGAGCACATCTAGGGACAGAGCCTGTTAGGGGTTTTCCTCCACCCACCAATTCTCCAGCACCAACCAGGTGTCCTGCAGTTCAATTCAATTCTGACCCTAACAACTGGAGTTAGCACCAGACTCCACAGATTTAAGGGGCTCAGTACCACAAAATCACCTTCCCTTCAGATGCCAGCTGCAAGTGTGGGTGCCCAGGTTACCTGGACTTCTGTCTGCCTCTGCTACAAAGTCAGCGGTTCCCACAACCTCCTTCCTCAGCTTCAATAATTGGCTAGAATTGTTATCACCCAATGGGTTGACCTTGCCCGCTCCCTAGACAGAGCCGATTCCTCAAGACAGGGGAACTGCAATAGAGAAACAGTAATTCATACAGAGCCGGCTGTGTGGGGGACCGGAGTTTCATTATTACTCAAACAAGTCTCCCTGAGCATTTGGATATCAGAGTTTTTAAGGCCAGCTTGGTGGGTGAGGAGAAACCAGTGAGCCAGGAGTGCTGATTGGTCAAGTAGGAGATGAAATCATAGGGAACCTATGAAACAAACCTTTACATTCCAGACCCACATCCCAGAACTTAAAGTAAAATAAAAATTAAAAAAAAAAAGAAAGAAATCAAGTTGTCTTCTTGCACTGAGTCAGTTCCTGGGTCGGGGCCTCAAGATCAGATGAACCAGCCAATCAATCTGGGTGGTGCCAGCTGACCCATCAAGGGCAGGGTCTGCAAAATGTCTCAAACACTGATCCTAGGAACAGTTTAGGGAGGGTCAGAATCCCGTAGCCTCCAGCTGCATGACTCCCAAACCACAATTTCCAATCTTGGGGCTAATTTATTAGTCCTACAAAGGCAGTCTAGTCCCCAGGCAAGAAGGTGACCTGCTCTGGGAAAGGGTTGCCATGGTCTTTGTTTTAAACCATAAACTGAGTTCCTCTCAAAGCCCAGCCCACGTTCAGGAATGAACAAGGACAGCCCGGAGGCTAGACACAAGATGAAGTCGGTTAGGTCAGATCTTTCACTATCTCAATCACAATTTTGCAATGGCGGTTTCAGAATACTCATAGAACTCAGGAAAATGCTATACTTCCTATTACCATTAATTATAAAAGATGCAAACAAGCAGTCAGATGAAGAGGTACATAGGGTGAGGTCCAGGAGGGTCCCCAGCACAAGAGCCTCTGTCCCCATGGAGCTGGGATGTACTGCCCTCCTGGGAAGTGGATGTGTTCATCAACTCGGAAGTTTCCTGCATCCCATCATAGAAGAGTTTGGTTTTGGAGGTTTTTTGTTGTTGTTGTTGTTGTCGTTGTTGTTGTTGTTTTGAGACAGAGTCTCATTCTGTCGCCCAGGCTGGAGTGCAGTGGCATGATCTCGGCTCACTGCAACCTCCGCCTCCCAGGTTCAAGCGATTCTCTTGCCTCAGCCTCCCTAGTAGCTGGGAATACAGGCACCTGCCACCACGCCTGGCTGACTTTTATATTTTCAATAGAAACAGGGTTTCACCATGTTGGCCAGGCTGGTCTGATCTCAGGTGATCCGCTTTCCTCAGCCTCCCAAACTGCTGGGATTACAGGTGTGAGCCACTGCGCCTGGCCCATATAAGGGTTTTATGGAGATTTTGTTACACAGGCGTGATTGCAGCCGCTGGTGACTAATGGGACTCCAGTCTCTCTTCCCTCCCTAAAGCTCCAAGGGTGGAGCTGAACGTTTCTACCTCTAATCACAGTGTGGCCTCCCTGGTCACCATGCAGCCATCCAGGAACCCCTCTCTCTAGAGACCTTATTAGCATACCAAAGACACTCTTATTGCTCAGGAGATGCTAAAACTTTTAGAAGCTCTGTACCAGGAACCAGGGACAAAGACCAAATATTCTCTATTATACCACAGAGGCAAACGTCCTACTATCAAAATGAAGGTCAGAGCCACACAGGTAGCAAGGACAACTTATAGCTGCACCCTCCAAACTGATCCAGAGCCTCAGCAAGAGAAAAGGACAGAGGGGAGCCTGTACGTGTGAGGCTGAGGCAGGAGGATCACTTGAGCTCAGGAGTTCCAGACTGTAGTTCTCTATGATTGTAACTATAAATGCCACTACACGCCCACCTGGGCAGTATGAGACCCTGTGTGTGAGGCCCTGAACGACGTGGGAAAGAAAGATGCGGGAGCTTAACCGCTGATGAGAGGCCAAGAAGAGTTGAACTGAATTCAATTCAACCAGGACACCTGGTTGGTGCTGGAGAACTGGCTAGTGTCTGGAAGAGCCTTCTGTTCACACTGCTTCGGAGCTCCTGCTAAGTCACGGTGGTCATCGTGGCTTCTCTGCTTTCCCCCAGATACCTTCTAAAAATTAACAATAAATAGGTTTATTATTGATCTTTTTAGATGGATGAATAAATTCATATTTTATTTAAACATTTAAAAAATCAATAATTATTGAACTTCTATAGTTATGTTCTGAAGTTCTAGTGGATTAATTTTGAGAAGAAGCCACTGCCTGCAAGGTTTTTTATTCTATTTAAAGGCATGAGCCCTGTGACCAGGTGTGTTTCTTAATCTCAGCTACTTGGGAGGCTGAGGCAGGAGGATCACTTGAGCCCAAGAGTTCCAGGCTATAGTTCTCTATGATTATAACTGTAAATGCCACTGCACTCCTGCGTGGGGAACATGAGACCCTGTCTCTGAAAAATAAAAATAAATGTCAAAAACTGAAAAAACAATTTTTAATATATATAGACATGAAAGGAACATACAAAAAAAATTATACCATTTCATTCTAGAAGGGACCTTAGAGCTTCTCCTAGTTTCCTATTGCTGCTGCAATCAATTACACAAATTTAGTGGCTTAAGACGATTCACATTTATTATCTTACAACTCTGGAGCTCAGAGGCTGAAATGTTTTACAGGCTAAACAGAGGCGAGGCAGAGCTACCCTTCTTCTGGAGGCTCTAAGGGAGAATGTTTCCTTTCCTTTTCCTGCTGTAGGAAGCCACCTGCATTCCTTGGCTCACCGCCCTTTCTCCACCTTCAAAGGGCATCGCTTCAAACTCTATTTCCACCATCACGTCTCCTCCTTCTGACCTCTGACTCTGACCCTTCTACTTCCCTCTGGTAAGGACCCCTGTGATGACATTGGACCTACCCACGTAATCCAAGGTAGTCTTCCCATCTCATGATTCTCAGTTGATCACATCTGTAAAGTCCTTTTTGCAGTGTAAGGAACCATAGACAGGTGCCAGGGATAAGGATCTTTGCTGGGCAAAGGCAGTATTCTATCTATCACAAATTTCTCCTAACATAACCACCCTGATTTTTTAATTTTAATTTTATTATTTATTTATTTATTTATTTGAGACGGAGTCTTGCTCTGTCCCAGGCTGGAATGCAGTGGCGCAATCTCGGCTCACTACATCCTCCGCCTCCCAGGTTCAAGCGATTCTCCTGCCTCAGTCTCCCGAGTAGTTGGGATTACAGGCAGGCACCACCACACCTGGCTAATTTTTGTATTTTTTGTAGAGACAGGGTTTCACCATATTGGCCAGGCTGGTCTCCAACTCCTGACCTCAAGTGTTCTACCCGCCACAGCCTCCCAAGGTGCTGGGATTACAGGCATGAGCCACCGCGCCCAGCCTGATTTTTTTAGACAAGAGTATTTAAGCATGGATAGGCCAAATGACTTTCCCAAGGCCATGAGTTTAGACTAGAACTCAGGGTATCTGAGTCCCACCATCATACTTCCCAGACAGGTGTTCTTTCTACTACATTAAGTTGCCACACAAAAAAATGAATAATACAAATTACTAGATTGGTGAATGCAAATTACATGCCCTGGAGTATTATGTTCATAAGTACACAGAATTGCAGGATCAAAGAGTTAGTGCCCAGAGGACCTTAGAAGGCTTCTTGTCCAACCAGTCTGATCCTGCCTACATTCACATATTTCAACATCTCCAGTCACCAGGAGCTTTACAGTCTTGCCAAAGCAACACACAGCGCATTCCTGAGGCTGCTAGTTGTTAGCAAAGTATGTCTTGAATAACTGGATTGCCAGCTTCAGAGTGTGGACAATGCACACTACAATCCAGCCAGCCCCCAGGAGTGACCCACACAATAACGGAAATCCCAGAAACTCAGATGGACAAGAAGTCCAGGCCCTCTCCCTGGGAAATCTCTCACTTGAAACAGAAAAGACTAGCAATCCGAATACTTACTCCAGCCTCAAGGGCCATCCTTCTGTCCCCAGCTTCCTGCTGGAACCAGAACCCAAACGTGCCTGTGACCAACATTGCTAGACACACCTCCACACACACACTCTTTAGTATAACAGAGCGGTAACAGACACATCCCTTGACTGCATTTTTAGGATCCCTTACAGTTAAGTGTGGGCGTAAAGCTAGTTTTCATCAATGGAATGCAAATGGAAGTCATGTGCACTACTTTGGGGCCAGGATTTAAGACACAGGTGTTCTTCCTTCATTCTTTTTTATCCCCTTCTACCTGAATGCAATGTCTCTGAGGATCTAGATAAACGCTGCTCCAGCTTTTGAGTCATTGCCCAGAAGACAGACACCTGCTGACCAGAAACAGTGCCCTTAGACTGCTGTGTGAGCAAGAAATCAAATTCCATTGCATTTGAGCCACTGTATAATGTGGGGTCTAATCTGTTGCAGCAGCTTCACTTACAATAACTAAGACTGTATCTCTCGAGGCAGAAGTATTATACAACGGCTACCTGAACAGTGTCACTGCCATTGGCTGTAGCCAAAGGCGAGTTCTGACTGTTCCCACCAGCCAGGCAACTATTGTTAAGTCTGTAGAGGTTTTGGCAGGTGACACGGGAGACTTAAGTGGCCTCCATTATCTTCATCCATGCCCCCATGCTTTGATACAGACTACAGATTTTTTTTTTTTTTTTTTTTTTGAGACAGTGTCTTGCTCTGTTGCCCAGGCTGGAGTGCAGTGGCCTAATCTTGGCTCACTGCAACCTCTTCCTCCCGGGTTCAAGAGATTCTCCTGCCTCAGCCTCCCCAGGGGCTGGGATTACAGGCATGCACCACCACACCCAGCTAATTTTTACATTTTTAGTAGAGACGGGGTTTTGCCATGTTGGCCAGGCTGGTCTCGAACTCCTGACCTCAGGTGACCCACCCGTCTTGGCCTCCCAAAGTGCTGGGATCACAGGCATGAGCCACTACACTCACCCTTACAGCCTATTTCTTAATATCACATAAAGTGCTACTCAACACTCCACACACACATACATGCGATACCTTCTAACAAGATGCTGGCCCCAAGTCCCTTTCATGTGGGAGAGTTCTAGACCTGCCAATGTCACAACTGATACTCAAGACGTCTGGAGAAAAATTCTACTCACCATCACTGCCACCTGCATTGTGTGATCATTTTTGGTCACTTCTGAGTCATGCAGTGGTCATCACCTCACACTGACATAGTGTGAACCAAGAATAGACCTCAGATCAGTCTGCAGGGATTCTGCCAGTGCAGGAGAGCCAAGGTCCACCCCACCAAAACTGCACTGCAGCTCCTTCCATTCATGCATATAGCCTTTTTCCAGGGGTACAAGCCTGACACCATGGACTCAGAAGCACCAGTCCCCTCTGACCACCCCATTTTGTGCAAGGGTCACCCCTCAGCCAACCACCTGGCCTTTCCTGATATAAGGTGACCTTATATCAGGCCACCTTTTCCACCCTAATAACTTTCTATAACTTTGACTCTCAAGGAGGAAAGTTCCCCAGGCCAAGTTTCTCTATTAAAATAACAACAACAACAACAACAACAATAATAATAATAATAAGTGTAGAGCGTGATAGCTCATGTCTGTCATCCCAGCACTTTTGGAAGCCGACGTGGGTGGGTTGCTTGAGCCCAGACATACAAGACTGGACTGAGCAACATAGCGAGACCTCATCTCTACAAAAAAAAAAAAAATGCAAACAATTAGCCCAGCAAGGTGGTATGCGTCTGTAGTCCCAGCCACCTGGGAGGTTGAGGTGGGAGGATCACATGAACCTGGGAGGCTAAGGTTGCAGTCAGCCGAGATCATGCCACTGGACTCCAGCCTGGGCGACAAAGTGAGACCCTGTCTCAAAAAATAAAAATAAATTAAAAAACAAAAAACACTAAATCCTGGTTTCACATAGGACCAGGGTTCTGGAGAACAAGAATTTATCTACATGATAGTCCTCATAAAAACAGAAAAACTTTCATGACCCCAGACAAGGTGGTCTTTTCTCTGAGCCAAATATTCTAATTCCTTTGATGAGTCCTTAAGAAACTAAATGAGAAGAAAATGTAAAAGAGAGTGCTTTGTGACTGCTTGAGCTCCCAGCAAACGCTGGTCCTCTTTGTGGCCACTGTGTGCAATCTCAAGTCCCCACACTGTCCTCACTTCACCTCGGAATGTGCCCAAAGAAGAGAGAAAACAATGAGGGATGGAGGAGAGAGCACAGGCTCCATGGAGGAGAAATCCTTGCTGGACATGGAGCAGATGAGTAATCTGGGTGGGTGACAGGTGAGAAATCCAGCGAGGAAGAGAAGATGGGTAAAGGCAGAATCAGAGAAGGAGGGTGGTCTATGAGGATGTGAGTTTGCCCACAACTGAAGGTGTCCATATTTTGGGAAATAGTAAGTAAACCATTTTAAAAGTCAGAAAGAAAAGTTCATTAACTATTTAGAACATTAGGACTCAATGAATTCTGAGCAGGTTAGTATTCTGACATAAACACTGAGGAAGACAAATTTGGTATCAGTGTAATTGGGAAGGACCAGGAAGAAGTTATGAGCTGAATTTTGAAATGGGGAGGTGAGGGAATGAACTAGAGCAGTGAGAAGAAAACCTCAGAGAAAAGAATGTATGGTAAACATTTCCAGGGATTCCGTGACCGGTTGAATTCAGAGATTTATCCATTTCTAAAATTTGGCACTTGGATAACTAGCACAATGACTTGGCATTGGTGGAAATTTGGAGAGGCAGGGCTGATTTGGAGAAGGGATTTTTTTTTTTTTTTTTAAGATATGTTGCATTTGAGCAATTAAAAAAAGATCCTAATAGAAATGCCTGGTAAGCAGCTGAAGATATGGAACTAACACTTGATTGAAAGAGCAAATACAGCTGTAGAGTCAGGAGCTATTCCCATGGAGGTAATAAACAAGAAACAAAAATAAATGAACTTTCCACCCATTGGGCCAAATAGCTAATTGAATGACTAGAGAAAAGGTAAGAGAATGCATATTCAATCAAAAATCAGGACCAGGAACTGTCCTAGGCACTGGGAATGCAGAGCTTCATTTAGCCTCCAACAGAACAGGCTTACCCTGGGGCAAAAAGTCTTTGTGCTGGTCCTGATGCCCGGAAGACAGACTATTGGGCGATTATTCCCAGCTCAGGCATTTCTACATCCCGCCCCTGGCTGAACTAGAAGAAGGATAACTCTTTTCTCTCAGAATTCACTTCCTCTGCAGACCTCATATTTCCTGATCTTCAAGAAATCTTATGAGAGATATTTTAGCTCCACATAAGCTCTGAAACAGGCATAATTACCCCCAGCATCTTGCCCATTCTTCTCAAACATTGGAATTTATCCAATTTTTTAAATTTTCTTTTTTCCTTTTAAGAGAATTACCTTTTTAAAAAATGCCTTTCAGAGTATGCATTTAGAAGTTTCAAATATTTGGGCCGGGTGCAGTGGCTCACGCTTGTGAGCAGCGGGTGCAGTGGCTCATGCCTCCCTGCACTTTGGGAGACCGAGGCGGGCAGATCACCTGAGGTCAGGGATTCAAGACCAGCCTGGCCAACATAGTGAAACCCTGTCTCTACTAAAATTACAAAAATTAGCTGGGCATGGTGGCGCATGCCTGTAATTCCAGCTACTCAGGAGGCTGAGGCTGGAGAATTGTTTGAACCCATGAGGCAGAGGTAGCAGTGGGCCTAGATCAGGCCACTGTACTCCAGCCTGGGCGACAGAGTAAGACTCTGTTTCAAAAAAAAAAAAAAGAGTTTAAAATAATTGTAGCTACATATGGTCTGGCTCACACATCTCTCTCTGTCTCTCTCTGTGTTCTCTCTCTCTCACTCTCTCTCTCTCTCTCTCTCACTGGGGTGCAGGGCAGGGAACTCCCACTGAGCAGTTTCTTGTAAGGAACCAACTGACCTAAAGTCTTTCCCTACTGGAGATAGAGGCTGACAAGTCAGAAAATTGTGACAACTTGGCCTTTGGCCTCCAAGTATCCAAAAAAGAAAAAAAGAATGAATGAAGAAAAGCACTCAGGCTCCATATGTTCAAGACTACAAAGTTTATCTTTTGTATTAATATTTCTCTTTGTCCCAGGAGATGTAAAGGGCTGATAATATAATTACATGAATGCTTTTTATTTTAGTGATGCTTCTGTTATAGAAAAGTGGCTTTTTTTCTCCTCAAGTTTGGACTCAGGTTTACCAAGTGGTCAGCACTCTGTAGTTAGCCCCCGGAGTCCTTCACTCTCTTTTCACTCGTTACAGAAAGCAAAGACGTGTTGGTCATTGCTGTGGCATTAACACTTTGAGAATGTCCTGGCCTGGCATTAGCACTCATACATAAAGAGAGCTGTAGCTCGTGCATATTTTGATTCTTTATTTTAAAGAAAACAGGTAAAAAAAAAAATGGTTCAAAAAACAGGAAAACGAGTCCTTGAGTTTTTCTTTTCTCACGAGAGTTCCCCAGGCTTTTCAAGAGACCATTATTAATATATTCTCAGTGGAGCTCTTAGTGGTCTGCAATGTGTTTCAGTTAAGGAAATGTGTTTTCCATGACCAATCACAATCTTTTTTTTTTTTTTTTTTTTTTTTTTGAGACAGAGTCTCACTCTGTCACCCAGGCTGGAGTGCAGTGGCATGTTCTCGGCTCATTGCAACCTCCACCTCCTGGGTTCAAGTGATTGTCCTGCCTCAGCCTCCCAAGTAGCTGGGATTACAGATGTGCACTACCACACCTGGCTAATTTTTGTATTTTTAGTAGAGATGGGGTTTCACCACGTCAGCCAGGCTGGTCTCGAACTCCCGACCTCAAGTGACCCACCTGCCTCGGCCTCCCAAAGTGCTGGGATTACAGGCGTGGGCCACCGTGCCCTGCCCCAACCATAATTTTGAGTTTGCTTAAATGTGGAATGAGAGGCCTTGATAATCATCGCCGTGAATATATATTTGGCCAAGGTGACTTTCTCTTGAATATAATTTTTGGAGCAGGAAGTGACCAAGAAAGGAATGTAAGACCCTGAAAACAAAATGTGCTCTTTATTCAGTGTGACTTTGTCCATTCAGAGAAAGATGGTCTTCTTTCAGAACAAGGTTTTCCTCCTAGAGACTGAGACTGATAGTGATTAGGAGGCATTGAATCTTGTGTCCTACAACAGTGCTACTCAGTCCATTCACACATTATAACTGGTCTGTGATCAGAAACTAAGAGAGAATGACTACAAACTTCTATCACTACTTGACATCGACACGACATCCAAGCATGTGATCAGTAACTTACTTGTTTCTTGAACCAAGATAGAGGCTTGAATGTCACCTGCCTCATATGATGAGTCGCACGTGGCGTGAGCCACACAGTGGTACTGGACTGTGATGGATGGGAAAAATTTTTAAATAATAAAACAAATAAAAAGGAAAACTAGTTTTCACCACAGACAGTTTGAGAAGCACTGGCCTGCAAAGCTATTGGTTAGATATCCACACTATGATACAGTTTGGGGCTTCCAGAATTTCAAAATATCTGATTTAAACTTTCCAAGAAGTTTGAAAATGAAAATAACTCAATGAAATATTTATTTTCAGGGAAACTGAAAAGATGAAATTTTAAAGCAAAAGAGTGAAAAGAGATTCTGAGTTGTTCCAGTGTTTTCTTCATCTGCGGAAATGTGTAGGGCATATAGATACACTTTTACGTTACATTGCATGTAAAATAAGTTATATGCAGGGCAAAACAATGGCAACCTTGTGTGTAATAGCAAAAGTCTGAAAACAACCTAACTGCCATCAACAAATGGCTGATTAAACCAAGTGTGACACCTTCATGCAATAAAGTATTTTGCAGTTGTGTATTCATCTCTTGAAACTGTTCACTATTGCCACAAGTAGATCTATATTAAACTAATAATACCACATTGGACACTATCTCATACCCTAAACCATAATGATATATATCTAATCAATAACCAATGTTATTTCTTTAAATAAATAAAAATTTCTGACAAACAAAAAAAAAAAAAAAAAAGAAAGCTCGAGATCGAGACATACTCTACCTATTCAGATATGGCAAGATCTCCAATATATAGTAAGCTTTTTAAAAGGCACAGTGCAGAACAATATACATGATATGATACCATTTGTATAATGGTAACAACACAAACAAGTGTGTTGGTTTTTAGATGCATGAATTACTTTGGGAAGGCTAGAGTAGCTGCCTCCAGTCACTAGGTTCCTGATAGATAAAGAAAGCAAATTTGTCTTACCTTTCACCTTTGCCCTTTTGTATTATGTGCAAGTGATATCTATTTCCAACAATATATTAAAAGTAATAATTTAAAATATCAAAAGCAAAAATGAGAAATAAATTATTCATGTTCAATCATACCCATAAAGTGAAACAACATCTGCCTTTAAATCTTCATGCAGGGGCTGGCACAGCGCCCTACGTTCACTATTTGATCAGTTGTTGAACTGAAAGTAATAGCTCATACAGAATTTAACAAGATGCCCTTCTAAACTCCCCCCAAAAAGGATCATTCAATATTTATCATTTACATTTGATATGTTTTCAAAGAATCAAATCATTTTAGCCAAAATGGACAAACTACATTATGGAAACAGATGAAACTGCTAAAACTGCTGAAAGACTCTAGAATCAACTTCAGAATCATGCTTTCTGCAAAAGGATAACTCATCCTTATAGACTTAATCAGTAAATTAAGACAATTATAAGGCTGGGCGCAATAGCTCTCGCCTGTAATCCCAGTACTTTAGGAAACTGAGGCAGGAGGATCACTTGAGGTCAGGAGTTCGAGACCAGCCTAGCCAACATGGTGAAACCCCATCTCTACTAAAAATACTAAAATTAGCCAGGCATGGTAGTGCGCACCTATAATCTCAGCTACACAGGAGGCTGAGGCAGGAGAATCACTTAAACCAGGGACGCAGAGGTTGAAGTGAGCCGAGGTTGCACCAGTGCACTCCAGCCTGGGCAACGGAATGACATTCTGTCTCAAAAAAAGAAGAAAGAGAGAAAGAGAGAAAAGAAAGAAAGAAAAGAAGGAAAGGAAAGGAAAGGGAGAGAAGAAGGAAAGGAAAGGAAAGGAAAGGAAAGGAAAGGAAAGGAAAGGAAAGGAAAGGAAAGGAAAGGAAAGGGAGAGAAGAAGGAAAGAAGGAAAGGAAAGAAGGAAGGAAGGAAGGAAAGAAGGAAAGGAAAGAAGGAAGGAAGGAAGGAAGGAAGGAAGGAAGAAGGAAGGAAGGAAGGAAGGAAGGAAGACACCTAAAATTATATTGTATGTGACCAAGCAATATAGGTATTAGATGTCATCCATGGGCTGCTCATTCATTTTTCATTAATTTCACATAAATCCACGGATTTAGCAAGGCTCTGCCATGTTTGTTCAGATACTATTGTAGAAAATAACATTGTATTGGCTGAAAAGGTAATAGTAGGAAATAAATGGAATATTTGGAAATCAGGTTTTAAGAACTGCCTAAGGGAAGTATAGGACTATGCTATTTAGAATATAGCATGTGGAAAATAACAATGAAGCTGTTACAGGTAACACAATAAATATTCACCTGATCTTATTTCTCTATCCTTTTCTGCCAAGTACAGATGGCCTGGCACATCTTAGTTACATAATAAACTATCGTGACCTCAGCTATATTTGTGTTAGTTCTTTTGTGTTAATTCCAGTCAGTCTTCTCACATCCCTGAAACAAGCTCATATTCTCATTAGCCATTCTCCAGATTTTTCCAAGAGGTTCAGTTTTTCTCCCAGCTAAATTGTTTGTTTATCCAGATGTTCCATTTAGGGAACAGTAAAAGTGTCCAAAAAAAGTCTTCATGCAATTCTCTACCCCGACCCCAAATCCAAATGTGTGTCTACAGGTTGTTCAATCTCCTTAATGAGGAAATAACATTAGGTCAGAATGAAGTGAGGGGTTATTTTAACTTAGTAATTACTCCTCTTTGCATAAAGACAAGGTTTGAAATCATACGAACAAACCCTAAAAACATGATGCTAACCTCAGCACAAATACCTCAGGAAAAGCTCAATGTTTTAAAGGAAAAATTCACTAAAGAGTGAATTCTATTTAATGAAACTCACTGTACCCTCACGTTCTCTTCCAGGGAGCCCTTCCAACAAAGCTGAATCTTACTCCAGGAGCTCATAGATTGCATCATCTGCCAGCAAAATATATATTAATCTGCCCAGGCCTCCCAACTCTGAGGAGCACAGGGAAATGACAAAGATAAGGAAGAAAGAGTTTACTTAAAAAAAAATCCCTGAGGTTTATAGGCATACAATCCATTCATAATAGTTTTAAGAGAAAGCTATCCCCCAGGAAAAGGGTTTTTGCCTCCTCCATTTCTCACATATCCTTTCCATAGCTCAGCCTTTTGAATGCTCTTAATGAATGATCATTTTAACTTGATTTCACTTAAATAAAAATACCTGTTACAGTTGGCCCTCCATATTCATGGGTTCTACATTTGTGTATTCTGCCAACTGAGGATCAAAAACTTTTTTTTAGTAAATGGATAGTTGCATCTGTACTGAACATGTACAGACTTTTTTCTTGTCAGTATTCCCTAAACAATACAACTATTTACATAGCATTTACATTGTATTTGATATTATGAGTAATCTAGAGATGATTTAAAGCAAAAAAAGGATATGTGTAGGTTACATGCAAATACTACACAATATATATAAGGAACTTGAGCATTCATGGATTTTGGTATTTGTGGGGGCTCCTGGAACCAGTCCCCCACAGATACCAAGGGATGACTCTATATCAGTTAGCTACTTCTGTGTAACAAACTATCCTAAAAAATCAAGTGGCTTAAAACTATCCCCCAAAATTCAGTTGCTTAAAATAGCACTTGTTATTTCTCATGAATCTTCTGCTCAGCTGGCCAGCTAATCTTGGCTCATGCATCTGTGGTCATCTGTGGGTCAGAGGGGCTGGCTGGTTTAGGCTGGCCTTGGCTGGGATGACTTGGCTCTTTTCGATGTGTCAGTCATTTTTCCCCAGCATGCTATTGCAGGCTAATTTTATGGCAGCAGCAGGGTCCAAGAAAGGACGAAGAAGTGCCCAAGTGCTTCTTCAAGTCTCTAGTTGTATCAAGTTTGTTTTATCCCATTGGCAAAAGTCACATTGCCAAGCCTAGTGTCAGTGTGGAAGGCCACTAGCAAAGGGCTTGGATACAGGGAGGATCCATCAAAGCAATCCATCTGTCATTCCAGAAGGCAACACAGGGTGGTATCTTAGAAAACCCCCAAAATGACCCCGGCCTTCTACTCCAATCACTTACACCTGCAGTCTGGGGTCAGTTGCTGAGCTGGCCAGCAGGTGAAAATGAGGGCCAGCCTGGTGGAGGTGTGGCATGATTGGCTGGGGTATAGGAGAGACGATCTCCTGTCATGCCACAGCTGGGGCTGGAGTCCAGGAGCATGATTCTTCCTCCCAGAAGTTGGAGAGAGATGATCACTACTCAACCTAGGAAGTAGTTGCCCAAATGGGGAGGAAAAATATACCCTGAGGAAAGAGAGACAAAACGCTCCAGTTGGGAAGAGAGCAAGAAGGATGGCTTTGAGTTATAATATATAATGTACTGAAACCCAAATTCCTCCTGGTCCAGGGCCTAGAACACCTGTCAAGATTCCCAAGCTGAGGGTGGCTGTAATGAATTGATTAAAATTTTATCTTTAGAATCTATGCCATGAAAGGTACAGAGAAGTTATGCTTAATGAGGAAGTCATAGGGTCCCAAGGTCAGGGAAAGCTTTTCCCTGGTGATGATCAGGGCAGGATAGAGGAGATGTCGAAGTGAACAAAAGAAGAGACCAAGGCACA
The DNA here is from genome assembly GCF_009764315.1 of Trachypithecus francoisi. Classification (NCBI taxonomy): domain Eukaryota; kingdom Metazoa; phylum Chordata; class Mammalia; order Primates; family Cercopithecidae; genus Trachypithecus; species Trachypithecus francoisi. The sequence continues at coordinate 13,209,555 of NW_022681461.1, forward strand.
ATGATAGGTGCATCCTGGCCAGAGTAATGATAGCACAGTGGAGAGGGGGAATAGGAGGTAGCCAAGAGGAGTGGTTGTGAACACACATGAGATGCTCTGTAGGTTCCCTAAATGATGCAAAGGCATTTGGGACTGAGGTTTCAGTAAGCCAGGTAGTGGGTAATGAATGAGCTAGACCAGTGCTTCTCAAACTACCTGTAGGGAAGGATGAGTTTCTTACACTTCCAAACTGTTGTAAACTCAGACTTTTGTAAATACTACAAAATTAAGTACCAAAAAAGGCCGGGCGCGGTGGCTCAAGCCTGTAATCCCAGCACTTTGGGAGGCCGAGACGGGCGGATCACGAGGTCAGGAGATCGAGACCATCCTGGCTAACACGGTGAAACCCCGTCTCTACTAAAAATTACAAAAAACTAGCCGGGCGAGGTGGCGGGCGCCTGTAGTCCCAGCTACTCGGGAGGCTGAGGCAGGAGAATGGCGTAAACCCGGGAGGCGGAGCTTGCAGTGAGCTGAGATCCGGCCACTGCACTCCAGCCTGGGCAACAGAGCGAGACTCCGTCTCAAAAAAATAAAAAAATTAAAAAATTAAAAAAATAAAAATTAAGTACCAAAAAAATAAACTTTATTTTATTTATTTATTTTTTATTTTTTATTTTTTTGAGATGGAGTCTAGCTCTGTCACCCAGACTGGAGTGCAGTGGCACGATCTTTGCTCACTGCAACCTCTGCCTCCCAGTTTCAAGCAATTCGCAAGCTTCAGGTTCCCAGGTAGCTGTGACTGCAGGCACATGCCACAATGCCTGGCTAATTTTTTGTATTTAACAATACAAAAAGGAGAGACAGGGTTTCACCATGTTAGCCAGGCTGGTCTCGAACTCCTGACCTCAGGTGATCTGCCTGTCTTGGCCTCCCAAAGTGCTGGGATTATAGACGTGAGCCACCGTGCCTGGCCCAAAAAAATAAACTTCAGAAAAGGCACAAATACAAACAAAATACAAGACCAGCTATTTTATTACTAGATTCAACACACATAAAATTACTCTGCCAAATTTCAAAGTTTCAAGTGCTGCCTCTCCATTTCAGTGCTTATGTCATTGGAGACTGGTAACAAATAATCTGCCAGCTGGCTCAGGTCTGTGTTCCACACTTAGAGTAGCAACGAGTTAGACAGCTGTCAGGCTTTTCTTTGCTGATATTAAAACAATAGCTACCAGGTTTGAGTGCCTACTGTGTTCCAAGCTCTGTACTCAGAACTTCCCATATTTTATCTTTATTCTTTCAACGTTATTGTCCCCATTTTGAAGATAAGGGAACCAAAGCCAGTGAGGCTAGGAACTGGCTCTAGACTGTACAGCTGTTGTCAGTGACCAAGGTAAGTTTCTCTTTTGTTGATGGCCTGATTTGTGGGGCTTGGATAAACACAGATATAGATAGAAGCACTTACAGTACTCTCCACTCTCCAAGACTCAAGTAAGTGTACGAGGTGCCCAGGAAGACCTCCAAAATAGCTGATTATAAATTGTCTTTGGGCCGGGCGCGGTGGCTCAAGCCTGTAATCCCAGCACTTTGGGAGGCGGAGACGGGCGGATCACGAGGTCAGGAGATCGAGACCATCGAGAGACGATCGAGAGACGATCGAGACCTGGCTAACACGGTGAAACCCCCGTCTCTACTAAAAAAATACAAAAAACTAGCCGGGCGAGGTGGCGGGCGCCTGTAGTCCCAGCTACTCGGGAGGCTGAGGCAGGAGAATGGCGTAAACCCGGGAGGCGGAGCTTGCAGTGAGCTGAGATCCGGCCACTGCACTCCAGCCTGGGCTACAGAGCGAGACTCCGTCTCAAAAAAAAAAAAAAAAAATTGTCTTTGATATTAGCTTGTCTCTGCTGCTATTTTTTCCTCCCTAAACACAGAGACTTGGGAAGTTTCGTCAGATTTCTTACAGCGATCAGCTCAGAACTGAGACGCTCGTCTGCACTTAACTCTGCACTGTGATTTGCCTCATAAGTGCACGTGAAAGCCCTGTGCCCCCGACTTCAGGTGTTCTGGCTCGAATTTGCTTTGTGATCTTTGAACTAGGTGGGATTAGACACAAAACGAGCATGTTAGGGCTGTCACTGTGACAGGCTGCTGACTATGATTCTAGGTTTAGTGGAGGTTTTGTGTTGTGCTGGGCTGAGTCCGGTTGTGCTGTGCTGTGTGTGTTTTGCTTTCATTTGTCTACTCAGCTAAATTAGAGTGAGTTAAGCCTAAACTATTCACCTCGCCTTATCTACAAATTCAAGTTCCAAGATGCTGGGAAAATTTACACAGAGGTGTCGGGCCTTGGACTTCCCAGAACAGTGGACAGCAGTGTTCCCTCCCAATCTGCCCACTAAAGCACTCATATAAGAAGACGGTCTTGGCACCAAGCCGTGGAAGACAGTTTTTACGTCTAGAGCCCAACACAATCAGGAGATGAGGAAGGGAGGTTGGGAACTTCCACTGGTGATTGCCTCGGTTGGCATGAACAAGAGAGGAGATGGCTCCATGTCCACTGTGAAGCCTTTCACGACCCCCTGTGCCAAGTGGGCCCTCCCTCCCTTGTGTTATTGTGACAGTCTCGATGTTGTCATGCAGTTCTTCTCCTAGAATAGGGCACTGATGCATTTACATCAAACTATGACCGGAATGTTTGTGCCTCCCCTCAAATTCCTAAGTTGAAATCCTTTCCTCCAAGGTGATGGTATTAGGCAGTGGGGACTTTGGGATGTGCTGAGGTCATAAGGGTGGAGCCCTCATGAATGGGATTAGTGCCCTTATAAAAAAGACCAAAGAGGGAGGCTCTCTCTTTTTCTCCAATGAGGACACAGCAAGAAGTCATTGTCTATGAGCCAGAAAGTGGGTCCTCACCAGATACCAAATCTGCCAGTGCCCTGACCTTGGACTTCCCAGCCTCTAGAACTGGGAGAAACAAAGTTCTTTTGTTTAGAAGCCACCTGGTCTTGTGGTATTTTGCTACAGCAACCTGAACAGACTAAGACACACACTCAACTCTCATGGGTATCTTTTCTGACCAGAGACTTCTTACTGTTTTGTATCCAGGAAAATGCCTGGTCAACCACAGGCACTGAAGAAATAGACAAAAGTGAACCTGTGCTAGCTGTATCCTAGGAACATCAACCAGGGAGGTCTTCTCATGAGCAAAACAGGCAAAAGTGCTACAGAAATCTAGACTGCATTTTAAGATTAAAAAGTGGAGGCCGGGCGCGGTGGCTCAAGCCTGTAATCCCAGCACTTTGGGAGGCCGAGACGGGTGGATCACGAGGTCAGGAGATCGAGACCATCCTGGCTAACACCGTGAAACCCCGTCCCTACTAAAAAAAATACAAAAAACTAGCCGGGCGAGGTGGCGGGCGCCTGTAGTCCCAGCTACTCAGGAGGCTGAGGCAGGAGAATGGTGTAAACCCGGGAGGCGGAGCTTGCAGTGAGCTGAGATCCGGCCACTGCACTCCAGCCTGGGCGATAGAGCGAGACTCCGTCTCAAAAAAAAAAAAAAGATTAAAAAGTGGAAATCAAGGGTTTAAAAAGCCTCTGAGCTCTACAGGTCAAAGCAATCATGTCCCTGGAGTTCTTTTATGAACGCAACAAAATAAATCACCATAATGAATTGGAAGGAAGGAAGGGAGGGAGGGAAGGAGGGAGGGAAGGAGGGAGGGAGGGAGGGAGGGGAAGAGAAGGGAAGGGAAAGGAAGGGAGAAAGAAAAAAGAGAAGAGAAGAAAACAAAAGGAAAGAAGAGAAAAGAAAAGAAGAAAAGAAAAGAGGGAGTCCCTGTCAATGTGATTGTCAAGAATCAAGCCTACTTAGAAACGGAAAATGTATGCCTCCCATCACCAAGAGTCAGCTGGGCTAAACACAATCAGTCTGCTTTCAAGAACCATGCCATTCCCCATTCAATCTAAAACAGTGTTTTAAATTCCAGGCCCACAAAGAAGATTAAATATAAACACAAAATTTCACCACACCTTGCAAGATTTAAAATTTAAGGAAGAAAACTATTTTCAGATAAAGATGGCCACATAGACAATGAGAAACAAATGTTTTTCAAAATCACAAAATGTTTCAGCCTGGGACTGGGCTACCCACCTGCTCCATCCCCATCACTTCCTGCCCAATAACTTCATGCATGGACCTGATTCTGGGGCTGGCTTCTGTGATAAAGAAACAAAGAAGAAATGTGAAAACTCAAGCACCATTAGGAATGGTGTCCAGTAGAGATACTGGTCAGCTTGATACTTACTGTCAACGTGGGGGCTGAGTTGAGAGCATGGAGAATCTTTGAGTTATAGTGAACAGCTTTGGAGATATCGTCCCAGCATTTACCTGTACCTGCTGAGAATTAAGTCTCCCACAAATGAACCCCATAGCTACATTAGGACCATGTTACTCTGCCACCAGCCATAGCTAATGGTCTCAGGGCTGGAGATCTGGCCCAAGCTGCATCAATCAAGTTTCTCTCCCAGAAATCTGAAACTGGAACCCAGATTGCATGGTTAAGATCTTCTTGGTAAATTTTTATTTTCTGCTTAAGCCAATTTTAAGTGGGTCTGAAATAAAGAAAACTTGACCAAGTCTGGAGTTCATCAGCAAATCCAGGAGTGTGTTCAAGGAGCAAAAACCTAATAGGCTTTTCATTATGGTGAGTGTGTTCAGATTGTTTTGCCGGAGAAGAAAAAGATCCTAACATCTAAAATTTTTAGCAGAAAATTATTTCTCCATTACTTTAAAAGGGCTGAGTTAACAGCACTACAAAGCAAACTTCCCCCAACAAGAGTCTTAAGAGCAATACCAGGCCAGGCGCCTGTAATCCCAGCACTTTGGGAGGCCGAGGTGGGTGGATCACCTGAGTTCAGGAGTTCGAGACCAGCCTGGCCAACATGGGAAACCCCATCTCTACTAAAAATACAAAAAATTAGCTGGGTGTGGTGGCACATGCCTGTAATCCCAGCTACTCGGGAGACTGAGGCATGAGAATTGCGTGAACATGGGAGGCGGAGGTTGTAGTGAGCCGAGAACATATCACTACACTCCAGCCTAGCTGACAGAGTGAGACTCTGTCTCAAAAAAAAAAAAAAAAAAAGAGCAATATCAATTATGTGTATGTTTAAGACCAAATTTTACCCACATGTATCTGAAGTACCCAAAATAGGTACTAGATTTTTTTTTTCTTAACCTTAAGCAAGAGTCATATGAGTAATCTTTCACTGGACTTACCAAAACATATTGTTTGGGCTTTTTCATTATTATTTCTGGACACACCATTTTATTGTGATGGAGAAAACTTTGCACCTACTTATAATTCCAGTGTGTTTCCTATCAGATGAGAAAAGGCAAGTATAAACCAAGCAGCAGTACAGTGTGTATTAATATTTCAATACGGTTTAGCTTTAGTTTTACATATCTGGGTAAGAGGTGGGTCTTAATGGTCTCCATTTATCTGTTTGATAATGTCAACTGCAACCTGAAATGTAAATCTATAAAAATGCTAAGTGTCTTTTTTGATCTCAATCTGCTTTTGGTTTTTGTTGTTACTTACTTTCCTGGACACTTATGTTTCTGCTAGGATAGATTTGATTAGATGCTTCCTTTTACCTTTCACTCACATGGTCCCTTCTAAGTGATGGCCACTCTGACCACTTTAAGAGTCAAGATGAACTCAATCTTTCCAAGGGACCTCAGCTAAAAGTATGGATCTCTTAGGTCAGCAAAAATTCATTCTTCCTCAAACTCCACGTGCTTCTGCCCCATTAAGCCTTTACTAGGCCAACTAGAGGTTGTATTCTTAACATCCCTAAGCACAATACAGACATAAAAAGTGAGGAGAGGAAATTGATATTGATTCTTCCTATTCTATTTTCTAAAATATTCCTTAGATTGCAAAGACTGAGGCAGAGGCTGGCTTCCATTCTAAAGATGACCAAATACAGTTAGTCCTAAAACTTAACATTATATCATAAGTATCATTTTTGTGCAGGGCTGCTACTGACCTGTGCCTTGAAGTGCAAATTAGAAAAAGTATTTTTGTGCAAATTATAAAAGATGCCACTATAGACAGGCACCGCCTTCAGGAGCTGAGCTTGGCAAGTGGCCTAAAGCCAATTCCAACTCCCACTCACCCTCTCAGCCACATTATGAAGGGAACAAATAGTCAACTATAGGCTTTGACTCTTCTGTTGTGGTTCAGAAGTTATCTTTACATATATTTTCAGCTATGCACTTACGAGGTAGTCTAATAAAAGTGTACAATTGCTGCTAACTTATGAACTTCAGAAATTTTAAAAGTTACACACTTTTGAGATTGCCAGTTTTAAAGTTTTTTTCCCAATAGACACTTTCGCATAAACATAGAAGAGAAATGAGCAAGAAGCTATATTTTAAGTAGTTCTCTTTCATGGGGAGGATATATATACATAAAGCAAAGTGCATAATGTGTACGAATCCTAAGTCTACATTTGAGTAATTTTTTTAACATGGTATACGCTTCATACCACCTCTGTTCAAGATACAGGATATTTCTAGCACCTCACAAGGTTTCCTCTTGACACTGACCAAGAAATCATCCCTTTCCAAGGCAATCACCTGACTTTCACCAGCTCTGATTCATTTTATGGGTCCTTGGACTTAATATAAATGGAATCATGCCTCTACTGTTCTATGCCTGACTTCTTCCACTCAGCACAGTACCAATGAGGTTCTTCCACATGGTGGCATGTATCAGTATTTGGTCTTTTTTTGTTGTTATGTAAAATTCCATCATATGATTATACCATAATATATTAATTCTCCTCTTAATGTATTTTTGGGCTGTTTCTAATTTAGAGCTATTAAGCACATAAATTCAGTGGTTCCTTTTAGTTCAATGAACAGAAGGTTATATTTTTACTCTATATTATTCCACAAAGGAGTTTGTTTACACAATAAAATAATAGTAGAGAAACACAGTGAATTAAAGTAAGGATGAAATAGCATGCCTGGGCAGATAAGAATAATAGGCAAACTGTCAGGTCTTTATAGTTCCATAATCAGGTTTCACTTAGACTCTGAGCTTCCTGGAAGCCAAAACATAAACAGAAATATGGTGAGTTATAGAATTTTTGTAATAAAATTAAAAAATCAGTTAGGGGAAGAAAATTTTTTGTTGGCACTAAGTTTCAAAAAAAGTTATTCAGCCAGGCACAGTGGCTTATGCCTGTAATCCCAGCACTTTGGGAGGCCGAGGCGGGTGGATCACCTGAGGTCAGGAGTTTGAGACCAGCCTGGCCAATGTGATGAAACACCATCTCTACTAAAAATACAAAAAAAGAAAGAAAGGAAAAGAGAAAAAGAAAGGAAGGAAAGGAAAGGAAAGGAAAGGAAAGAGGGAGGGAGGGAGGGAAGGAAGGAAGGAAGGAAGTGAAAAAGAAAGAGAGAAAGAAAGAGAGAAAGGAAGGAAGGAAGGAAGGAAGGAAGGAAGGAAGGAAGGAAGGAAGGAAGGAAGGGAGAGAGAAAGAAAATTTAGCTGGGCATGGTGGTGCATGCCCGTAATCCCAGCTACTCGGGAGGCTGAGACAGGAGAATCACTTGAACCTGGGAGGCAGAGGTTGCAGCAAGCCGAGATCATGCCACTTCACTCCATGCTGGGCCACAAGAGCAAAGCTCCATCTCAAAATAAATAAATAAATACATACATACATACATACATACACACATACATACATACATACATACATACAAAATAAAGTTATTCACATAAAGCTTTATGGTAGGAATTAGGAATTATTAAGAGAGGGAATCAATACTGCCCTCAAGACAGCTCTACAAGAAATATATCGGGCAGCCATGGTGGCTCACACCTTTGGGAGGCCGAGCACTTTGGGAGGTCAAGGTGGGTGGATCACTTGAGATCAGGAGTTCGAGACCAGCCTGGCCAACATGGTGAAACCCTGTCTCTACTGAAACTACAAAAATTAGCCGGGCATAGTGGCTGACACCTGCAAATCCAGCTGCTCGGGAGGCTGAGGCAGGAGAATCACTTGAACTTGGGAGGCAGAGCTTGCAGTGAGCTGAGGTCGCGTCATTGTACTCCAGCCTGAGTGACAAGAGTGAAACTCCACCTCAAAAATAATAATAATAATAATATAGTAACAAACTTTTAGATATTGTTTTCATATAGTGCCCATAAGACTTGACACCAACCCAGTAGGTTGTAAAATAGTATCATAGTCAGTGGTTTTGAATGTGGGTGTGTACTTTTAAAGAGAAAAAAGTATATTAAAATATCATATACCCTAAGCCAGGGGTCGCCAAACTACAGCCCACTGACCAAATGTGACCCACCATTTGTTTTTGTTTTTTTGAGACAAGGTCTCACTCTGTCACCCAGGCTGGAGTGCAGTGGCATGATCATGGCTCACTGCAGCCTCAATCTCCTGGGCTCAAGGGATTCTCCCGCCTCGACCTCCCAAGGTCGCTGGGACTAAAGGTGCGCACCACTGTACCCAGCTAACTTTTGTATTTTTTGTAGAGATGGGGTTTTGCCATGTTGCCCAGGCTAGTCTCAAACTCCTGGTCTCAAATGATCTACCCACCTCAGCCTCCCAAAGTGCTGGCCACCTCCTGTTTTTATAAATGACTTTGTTGGAACACAGCCACACCCATTCATTTACATACTATCTGTGGGTGCTTTCCTGTTACAATAGCAGAGCCCAACAGTTGCAACAAAGACCATCTGGCCCACAAAGCCTGAAATATTTACTATCCAACCCTTTACAAAAAGAGTTTGCCAACTCCTGCCCTAAATTAGCAATAGGATAGAAATCAGATATTATTTGCTTCTTGGTTATTGCTAATGCCTTTGTGTAGTCTCCACCCCTTCAGTACAAGTAGGACCTGTGACTGACATCTAGACAACAAAATATAGGAAAAGTAAAAGGATTTTGTAGGTATAATTAAAGTCCCACATCAGTGATTTCTATTTAATCCAAAGAAAGTGGGAGGCTGAGGTGGGAGGATCACTTGAGCTTAGGAGCTCAAGACCAGCCTGGACAACATAGGGAGATCTTGTGTCTACTAAAACTAACAAAACAAAACAAAACAAAAATAAAAATCAACCAAGTGTGGTGGCAAGTGCCCACAGTCCCAGCTCCTTGGGAGACCAGAGCAGAAGGATCACTTGAGCCCAGAAGTTCGAGACTGCAGTGAGCTATGATCGTGCCACCGCCCTCCAGCCTCAATGACAGAGTAAGACCCTGTCTCAGAAAAAAAGAGTGATTATCCTGGTTGGGCCTGACTTTATCAAGTGACAGTTCTTAAAAGAGACACCGGACCCTGCCTGACATCAGAGACTTCTCTCCCTTGTTAGCTGGAAGAAGTAAGCCGTGTATTGTGATGGGGTCTATTGAGAGGGTTGCGTGGTGGGAGCTATGAGTAGCTTCCAAATTCTGCCAGCAGCCACGTGAGCTTAAAGGAGGACCCCATGCCTTGAATGAGACTGCAGCTCTGGCCAACACCTTGATCACTGCTTTCTGAGACGCTGAGGCAGAAACTCCACTAAGCTGTGCCTGGACTCCTGGCCCATGGAAACTGTGAGATAAGAAATGTGTGTCATTTTTTGTGGTGTTTTGTTTGTTTGTCTGTTTGTTTGTTTCCTTTGTTAGAGGAAATCCCACTCCCTCACGCAGGCTGAAGTGCAGTGGCACAACCTCGGCTCACCTCCCAGGTTCAAGCAATTCTCCTGTCTCAGCCTCCTGAGTAGCTGGGATTACAGGTACCCACCATTACGCCCAGCTAATTTTTGTAGTTTTGCGGGGTTTTTTTGTATTTTCAGAACAGACAGGATTTCACCATATTGGTCAGGCTGGTCTCGAACTCCTGATCTCAAGAAATCCACCTACCTAAGCCTCCCAAAGCACTGGAATTACAGGTATGAGCTACCACATCCAGCCAAAATGTGTGTACTTTTAACCCACTAAGTTCAAGTCACTTGTTATGTAGCAACGGAAAGCTAATAGAGGCCAGGCGCAGTGGCTCACACCTGTAATCCCAGTCAGTACTTTGGGAAGCTGAGGCAGGCAGATCACCTGAGGTCAGGAGTTCAAAACCATCATGGCGAACATGGCAAAACTCTGTCTCTACTAAAAACATGAAAATTAGCCAGGAGCGGTGGTGGGTGCCTGTAATTCCAGCTACTTGGGAGGCTGAGGCAGAATCGCTTGAACCTGGGAGGCAGAGGTTGCGGTGAGTCAAGATCGCGCCACTGCACTCCAGCCTGGGTGACAGAGCGAGACTCCATTTCAGAAAAGAAAAAAAGAGAAAGAGAGAGAGAGAGAGGAGCTAATAGAGCTACCTAGTCTTCCCAATTTTTTCTATAATACACATATGGTTTGAACATGAGAAACTACCACAGTTTGTATAAAGAATTCTTAATTTTAAGAAAATTAACCGGGCATGGTTGCATGCACCTATAGGCCTAGCTACTCGGGAGGCTAAGGCAGGAGGATCACTTGAGCCCAGGAGTTTGAGGCTGAAGTGAGCTGTGATTGTGCTACTGCATTCCAGCCTGGGCAACAGAGCAAGACCTTGTCTCTTTGGGGGGAAAAAATAGAAGAAGAAGAAGAAGAAGGAGAGGAAGGAGAAGAAGGAGGAGAAGGAGGAGGGGGAGGAGGAGAAGAGGAAGAGGAAGAGAAAGAAGGGGGAAGAAGAAGCGGAAGAGGAGATGCAGAAGAAGAAGAGGAAGAAGAGGTTTTTAGAAGTGCACACTGAACTAACGTTCAAATGATGTGATGCCTGGAATTTGCTTTGAGATACTTGGCAGGGCATAATGGGACAGTATAGATGAAATGAGCCGTGTATTGATCATTGTTGAAACTAATTCATATATTTGTGGAGATTTGTTCCCTATTCCTTCCACTTTTGTGTATGTTTGAAATTTTCCATAATAAAAGAGTTTTTAAAAATTACACTTGTACATACAGAATTAACTTTAAAAGATGTTTCTAGTTTCTGCTAGAGGGAAACTAAACAAGTCAAATGTCTAACATAGGGAACTGGTTACACTAATCTCTAAAGATATACAATATGTTTATATGCATCCCTTGATTGCATAGAAAAAAGATGCTGTTAACATTTTTCTATGGTCATATTAATTTGATGTGCAAATAAAATACTTGTAAACAACAAAACACGTTCACAAAACTTAGGGGTTTTTTGTTTGTTTGTTTGTTTAATTCAACTGAGTAAAGTCAGCCCCATCAAACAGTGACTAAATCCAGTCTAAGTGCCCTGGCAACTCCTCTTGATGGAAGGAGTGCAGTGGAGGTGTGTGGAGGAGGGGAGAGGCTATGAAGCCACCCAGTGATCCTTCCTGCCCTGCATTGACCCCTCAGCCTTCTGCTGGACAATAGGCTACATTTAATCCACTTTAATGTTCTGTTAAGTCTCCAGATCTGCTTTGAACATACAGAGGTTGGGCAAAGAAGAGGGTGGAGCCAAGCAGGTAATTCAAAATCTTAGTGCATCTTAAATATCATCATGATTCTCAAGAAAGATTCGGGCTGTGACCACCTTCAGGAACCTCCAGTTTTTACTGCAGCTCATATGGCCTTCGATTCATATTATCACCAAGAGATTTATTCATGTTCCTAATAATCATATATTCTCAGTACCAGCATCTATTTTCCTTGGTTCCTTTGTCAGTAAGATTAGAGGAGAAGCTACATCCACGCCAAAGTGGCTCTGGGGCATATTTCTGACAATCAAGATTTCAGATCACTTTAGGGCAAAGTGTTCAGAATCACAATGAGATACTACTACCCACCAAAATCACAGTGAGATCCTACTGCCCACCAAAATCACAGTGAGATCCCACTACCCACCAAAATCACAGTGAGATCCCACTGCCCACCTATCTAAAATTAAAAAGATTGACTCTACCAAGTGTGGCACAAAGTATGACTAGAACTCTCATAAATTGCTTGTAGGGATACAAGGTTGGTCTACTACATGGTGCAACCACTTTAGAGAACTGTTTGGAAGTCTCTATTAAAAAGAGCACAATAAATCAATCAATGTAAAATAAAGTTGAGCATATGCCTTCCCTATAAGTCAGCAATTCCACTACAAGGTATATATCTAACAGAAATACATGTATGTATTCATGCAAAGAGATGTATTCATAGCAGCACTACTGTTTTCCAGAGACAGGGTCTCCCTATATTGCCCAGGCTGGAGTGTAAGGGCTATTCACAGGTGTGACTATGGCACACTATAGCCTCAAAATGCTGGGCTCAAGAGATCCTCTTGCTTCAACCTCCTGACTAGCTGGGACTACAGGTGTGAAATGTCATGCCTGGCCTAGAGCACTATTTTTAGTAGGCAAGACCAGAAACTTCCAAAATATCCATCAATAATAGATGAACAAATATACTCATATAATGAAATTCAGTGCAGAAATGTGAATGAAGTACTGCTATGGGCAACAATATGGATGAATCTTATAAAAACTGTTGAGTAAAAGAAGCCAGTCACAAAAATAGTGCATTTCAATTTACATAAGATTAAAAAACAGACAAAACTCATTAATGGTGTGAGAAGTTGGATAGTGACTATTTTGGGGAAGAAAGATTGGGGGCATTTGGGGGTACTGATGGAGGTCTGTGTCTTTTTATCTTTTTTTTTTTTTTTTGAGACAGTCTCACTCTGTTGCCCAGGCTGGAGTCCAGTGGGACTATCTCAGCTCACTGCAACCTCCATCTCCCAAGTTCAAGCAATTCTCATGCCTCAACTTCCCAAGTAACTGGGATTACAGGCAAAGACCATCACCTCCAGGTAATTTTTGTATTTTTGGTAGAGATGAGGTTTTTGTCATGTTGGCCAGGCTGGCCTTGAACTCCTGACCTCAAGTGACCCGCTCGCCTAGGCCTTCCAAAGTGCTGGGATTACAGGTATGGGCCACCGTGCCCGGCCAGATCTATGTCTTTATCTGAGTGCTCATTACACGGTATTCACACTATGACCATTTATTGTGCTATTTCACAGCTATAAAAAAAGAAAAGATTTCCACTAAACAGTAATACTAAGTATCACATCATATTAGATCACTAATAATTGGCCAGGTGCAGTGGCTCACATCTATAATCTCAGCATTTTGGATGACTGAGGCAGGTGGATCACTTTGAGCCCAGGAGTTCAAGACCAGCCTGGCCAACATGGCAAGACCCCATCTCTACAAAAAATTAGCCATGTGTGGTGGCATGCACCTGTGATCCCAGCTACCAGGAAGGCCTAGGTAGGAGAATCACTTTTGCCTGTGGAGTCAAGGCTGCAGTGAGTGGGGATCACACCACAGCCCTCCAGCCTGGGCAACAGAGCAAGACCTTGTCTCAAAAAAAAAAAAAAAAAAAATCACTAATAATCTTAAAATAACAAGGAGAAAAGGAACTAACATTCTTAGGCACCAAATATGTTACCAGAGATGTGCTCTGTACCTTACACATGTTATCTTCAGTAATTCTCTCGGTAACTTTTCACAATAGGTATTAGTACGAAACTCATTTTATAAAAGCAGGATTTAAGACTCAGAGAACTCACATAATTTGTCCTAGGTTGCAAAGCTCTTAAACAGCAGAACTTAGATTCAGATCTGGGATTGCTTTGCACCGAAAACCCAGAGTTGTTCCACCACACCACACATAATTCCTTACATGAGCCTGGGCTATTAGTGCCTTTGACTTTTACCAGTAAAACAACTTCATAAAACTTGCGCCCTCATAAATATCTCATATAAACTAAGTAGCCCAAGGTGATTTCTTAAGAATATTAATGCATTATGCTCTATTGCCATTTACAACCCAGAAAATGTTCCAGAGCCTTTACTACTGAGACCCAAAAGTGGGGGTACAGGTTCCCTGATTGCCAAATAATATTTAATTGCCTATGACAGCCAGAATACAACCAAATCACCCGCTGAGAAGCTCTTCTGCAAAGAGGCCTCTACCAAGGCCAAGTTACTCTTTTAAACCTTTTCTTACTCTAGCTGTTTTATTATTCATATACTTTTAATAGCATCTCAATGATTGTTTTATAGGCCTACTACAGCTTCAGTTAATGGTAAAGACATGACAAGCAGCTCCCTTTTAAATTTTTAACCAGAATAAAGGTGTACAAAAAGCACATACGCTTCTGAAACAATACCACTCTGTATCCAAATAGAAATCCAGGCAGTTTTACAAGGCGGCCTGCAGGTTTTACTGGGTCCCATCAGTATTTGACGCTCAATACAACCACAAAAACTGAAGCCTTGGTGACTATCTACAGCCAAGTACGTGATGTTTTCTGACTTTAAAAGGCCATTTTCAGGCAGTATTATGAAAGAAGATGAAGAAAGAAAACACTGTCTTTTCCTCCTTTTAACTGGACAAGAAAACCAAATGCACAGTAGTTGGAGTGGAGTGACACTAAATAGCACACTAAAAGTCAACATTATGCAACTACTGAATACATCTACTTAAACTACCAAAGTTGATGCACTTAGTTTAGAAAGGGCTAATGGCTTTTACTGAAGGGAAATTAGTTTTGTTAAATGTATCAATGTGCTAACACATTAATAATTGAACCATAAATCTTTCCCACTGTTCCACTAGACATATCTATCATATAGACGATGACGAATTTAATGCTTCAGCTTTTACATGTAGGAACTAATAGTGGAATCCCTCCCAAATTAGGTAGTTGGAGTCCTGGAAAATCTTCCCGGTAGGACAATTCCTAGCTGTAGAACAGTAAGACCTTTTGAGAAAATCATGATTGAGGGAATACGGTCCTGAGTGAATCTTTTATAAATATTTTTAAGTGTACTAATCTACAATGATAAAGCTAGCCAGCACATTATAGTCAATAACATTTTTACATGTCTTGAATTAATAATAATGGCCTCTCTACAATTAATCTTCATTCCCTATCTCTTATATCCATTGATATTTATTAAGTTCTCCTTTCTTCAAGTTTCAATAAGATTCACTGTACTTGTTTGGAACAAGCACAAGCTAAGGCTAAGAGGCAGCTATAGGCTACAGGCTAGGAAGAAATTTGTCCTGTCTTCAGTTTTCCAGCCAAGTACATTTTTACCATTCAGATTTGTTTTTGTGTTTTTGTGTTTTTGTTTTCTTGTTTTTTTTTTTTGAGACAGTCTCACCCTGTCCCCCAAGCTGCCAAGCTGGAGTACAGTGGCAAGATCTCAACTCTATGCAACCTCTGCCTCCTAGGTTCAAGTGATTCTCCTGCCTCAGCCTCCTGAGTAGCTGGGATTACAGGCATGTGCCACCACACCTGGCTAATTTTGTATCTTTAGTAGAGACAAGGTTTCACCATGTTGGGCAGGCTGGTCTCAAACTCCTGACCTCATGTAATCTGCCCACCTCAGCCTCCCAAAACGATTCAGATTTTACAGCTCAGAGCTGTGGCCATCCCAGTCCCCGAAAGAGGTACCTGCCTTGGTCTTAGATATGCAGGGATTTTTTTTAATAGAAAACAACTTACATAACATTAATTGACTTATGCATCCAGGTGAGTAGATTTTTTTCATTTCTCTCCAGTCTCAGAAGTATCGGTCCAATGTCAACGTACTCAATTACCCCCCTGCCTCCTCACCATATCTCGACAGTCCACCTCAGGGATCAGACTCCCCTTTCCATTTCCTTCTGTCTCCTGCAAAAACTCTAGCTTTACCTGCTGTGATGTTCAGTTTAATGTGTAGCTTAGCGAGGCAGTACCCAGTTATTCAATCAAACACTAGCCTAGGTATTGTCATAATTAAGATTGTTTTGTGGATGTTAACATCTGCAATTAGTTGACTTTAAGTAAAGATTACCCTCAATGATGTGGGTGGCCCTCATCTAATCAAGGAAGTCCTTAAGAGCAAAAACTAAGGTTTCCCAGAAAAAGAAATTCTGCCTTAAGACTACAACATGAATTCCTGCCTGAGCTTCTGACCTACTGGCCTGTTCTATAAATTTCAGGTTTTTTGTTTTTCTGTTTTCTGGTTTTTTTGAGACAGAGTCTCACTTTGTCACCTAGGCTGGAGTGCAGTGGCATTATCTCAGCTCACCTCCCAGGTTTAAGTGATTCACCTGCCTCAGCCTTCTGAGTAGCTGGGACTACAGGCGAGTGCCACCATGCCTGGTTAATTTTTTGTATTTTTAGTAAAGATGAGGTTTCACCATATTGGCCAGGCTGGTCTTGAACTCCTGACCTCAAGTGATCCTCCTGCCTCAGCCTCCCAAGGTGCTGGGATTACAGGAGTGAGCCACTACGCCGGGCCCAAATTTCAGATTTTGAACTTGCCAGCCCCAAAAACTGCATGAGCCGAGGCCTGACTGATGCACCAACCTTCCCACCTTCTCTATTCCTACTGCTGTTATTTATCTCAAAACAAAGAACTCATGAGAAGGGGAATCTCCCAGTCATTCCACAGTAAATTTTATATACCTGCTAATATTTCATGAAAGGGAAATTTTAAGTTGTGTAGATATTGCTATAATTTAACATCATTTCTTCCATTTTCAAGCTGGCTTACTTACTATTTGAATAAATTGCCTCGTTACTTGACTGCAAGCCAACATTGAGAAGACTTCATTCACTCAGTTGAGAAAAGGTGCCAATTCAACCAGAAACCTGTTTTCTCCCACCAGAGTGAAACCGCCTTTGCAAAGATTAAGACAATGAGAGAAGCCTAGCATGGCTTCCTCCATCTTGCCTCTAGCCTCACAGGATGCCTGTCTTCTCTCATTCCTGGCTGTAAGCCAGGGAGGAATTTAGTTTATAGTTTAACTTTGAAGAAAGGATGATTAATAGCCCCTCCCTAAAACTGATTCCTTCTTTGTTGGGGAATGAAATTGTCTTTGTAAGACTAATGAAAAACGTAAGAAAATACTTTTTGCTAAAATGTAAGCATAGTTTTGATAATTCCTTACTGCTCAGGAGTCCTGTGGCCAGAGGTCACAAAATTTGTGACTTCCCCAATTGCTCCTGTAGGTAACATCACTATTGTAGAACCTACAATTGGTCTTTTGAGATTTTCTCAGACTGACCCAACTTGAATTCATGACACATGACTCAACGGGTCCTGTGGCGCCCACCCCCCCGACCACCCCAAGACAAACTCAGTGCACAAGGACCGTTTTCCACACCCCAATGATTGCATTCCCCAACCAATCAGCAGCACCCATTCCCTAGTCCCATGCCCACCAAACCATCCCTGAAAAATCCTAACTTCCAAGCCTTCTGGGAGACTGATCTGAGTGATAATGCCAGTTTTCCACATGGTCAACTTCGTGTCAATTAATCTCTTCTTTACTTCAATACCACAGTCTCAGTGAATTGGTTTTGTCTGTGCACCAGTCAGGACGAACCCATCAGATATTACAAGGGTTGAGCACATCTGGGAAATTCAAACCAACTTTCTCAGTCCAAAGAACAGTGGGAACACCCAGTCAGGCATGGGGAACACTTCCCACAAGAATGCCTACGTACCAAGCATCTCTCCAGCTTGCTCTCAAAAATCTAGGTAACATATGGCTGTGCAGACAGAAGTTGTATTTTTCTAGCCTCTGGAGAAGAAAAAAATCATAGACTTTAGAAATCTAAACCCCTTCTAGGAAGTTAAAATATATCCTATAGGAATGAAAGAAAATAACTCAGACTTGTCATACTGCTTGAGATTCAAGCATTTTATTAAAAGTTTTCTTTCTACTTCTAAGAAAGTTATTTTCCTCAAAATGCATACAGCAGCTAATCTGAAGGCAAAGGACAACATAAAACTTTGTTTATCATCAACAGAAAAATGCCTACGGGTAATCATTATTACCATGTCATTTGGATGGGTGATTATTGATTTGAAAGCCCACCAATAACAAACGTGATGAATGAGATCACTCCACCCACCATGTAACTTGTCAGGACTTACAACCAGAAACTACCATTAGGGCTCTTCATGAGAAGAACCACCAGCCAACTCCAGTCGACCGAAGGATCCTTTGTAGAACTGGCCAGATTGAATACTGGTGCCACTGATCAATGAGTAGTGAAAGGAAAATTTAAAATCCCTCCAGCCTTTTGTAAGAACAAAATATCACAGAGAAACAGGAGCAGAGGTGAAGGTCCCATAACCTTTCAGTCCCTGAGGAAAATGGCATCCACCAGTGACCACCCCTTTACCACTGTCTCACTCACATGCACACAAAACTTCAACACCATCTCCCTTGAGACCCTTGACCTCTGCGGGAGCCCTTGATAGGTGAAGTTTCTTTGCCCAGTGCAGATGCACCCCTGATGGTAGAAGGAGGGCAGATGCTTAAACTCCCTCCTGTGACTACTGCGGATGCTGCAGGAAAAGGAAGCCCAGGGCTCCAGCAGATGAAGTCTCAGGTCTCCTGCTAGATTTACCACCATCATTTGTCTTTGACTGGAAGAATCTCAATGAGGAGCAGCTTAAGAGTCAAATGGGCTTGCATGGAGGATGAAGAAACCGCCATTCGGGAATTAAATGCAATCGCATTTTTGCAAAACCCTGAGCCTTCAGCGATACATGGAGAATGATTTATCGGAGTCATGACCATGAGTGAAACATTATGCTTTGTTATATAAACACGAGTAAGCAAGCTCCCCAACCTCACGGGGCTTATATCTGGCAGAGAAGGCTGACACATCCCAGCAAAAAGATGGTGGGGGAAATGTGCTTAATTGAGGAAGACAATCCTGTAGAAACCCACAGGCGGAAACAATTAATTTCAATAAGAAAAACTGAAATTGAATTCTGTTCGTTTCCCCCAGAAACTCAAAAGGACGGATAGGGGGCACTTGGAACTCAGGGAAGAAAAGAAATGGAAAGAAGTTACACAGAAGGGAGAATGAGCCCCTGCAATGTGGCAGCGGGCAGAGGCCCCAAGAAAAAGAGAAGACAAGACTGAGCTCTGTGCCCCTCTGTTCTCCTCAAGCCTTCAGTAAAATCTGTAACACAGCAATCCTCTAGAGAGTGCTGTGGGACAGAAAAAAAAAGAAAGAAAAAAGGACTGGACTGGGTCAATGCTTGGGGCACACAAGACAGACAGGACCCTTTTCTGCCTCTGGGATGTGAAAATCTTAGAAAATGTATTTGGAGGATTATGTTTGAATATTAAAGAAACAGAGACCAGAGGACTTGGCAACCTTTGTGTTTCACACATAGAAATGGTAAAGTAATAAATTTTAAAATGACAGTGGGAGTGCAAAGGAAGGAAACGGCTTTGACATTCTGTAACACTGAGCTAGGGAATGAACCAGGGTTCATGCTTTCTCTCATAGTCCTGCTGTTATTTCATGCTGGTCTCTCTGCTTAAAACACCTTCTTAGGGTTCACCCAAATGCTACCTCCTTCGGGAAGTCTTTCTGACTCTTTCAGGCAGACACAGGCACTTGTGTTAGGTAGTTCAGGCTGCTGTAACAAATTAAACATTAGAAATGTATTTCTCACTGTTGTGGGGGTCCCAGATCAGGGTGCTGGCATGGTCAGAATCTGATGAGAGTCCTCTTCCTTGTTTGTAGATGGTGCCTTCTCACTGTGTCCTCACATAGTGAAAGGAACAAGCTAACTCTCCGAGGCCTCTTTGTAAGGAAAATTTTCCCATGCATGAGGGCTCCACCCCCATGACCTAATCACCTCCCAATACCATCACATTGGAGGTTAGGGTTTCAACGTATGCATTTTGGGGGGATATTAACATTCTGACCAAAGCAGCACTCCTCCCATGCTGTCAGTCACTTACCTCAATTAATTCCATGATCCAACTGCCTAATAAACGCTCATTCCCTGAACAGGCTCGCCTCTAAATAGTAACCTAGACTCAAGAATAGGAGCTGTGTGTCTTTCTATCTGGATCACCTCAACGCCAAGCACATTAACTAGCACACAGCCAGTGCTTAACAAAGTTTCTGTAAATGAGGAGTGGGCAGTAAATGGAAGAGAGGAAGAGTTTAACTGCACTGTGAAAGATTACTCTGGTTTGATTAAACAGAGATCAAAGACACTCTAAGAAAAGGAAGCACAGGAAGGAGGAACACAAAAGGAATGGTCTGGTTCAACATGGTGGGCAGAATGAATGCACGCATCTCTGTTCTCTTGTGAAATCCCACGGACTGCAAGGAATTTTTTAAAAACCGTGAATTTGGTCAGGCGCAGTGGCCCATGCCTGTAATCCTAGCACTTTGGGAGGCCAAGGTGGGTAGACTGCCTGAGCTCAGGAGTTTGAGACCAGTCTGGGCAACATGGTGAAACCCCGTCTCTACTAAAATACAAAAAATTAGCAGGGCATGGAGGCGTGTGCCTGTGTGCCTGCCTCCAGCTACTCGGGAGGCTGAGACAGGAGAATCGCTTAAACCTGGGAGGCAGAGGTTACAGTGAGCTGAGATCGTGCCACTGCACTCCAGCCTGGGCGACACAGCAAGACTCCATCTCAAAAAAAAGAAAAAAAAAAAAAAACAGACACACACACACACAAAACAAATAAATTAATTAATTAAAACTCTGAATTCATAAGACAAACAGGATTAGCATTGTCATCATATCTCTGTCTATGGAGCAGCTAGAGCCTAGATCCTTCTTCTACCCAGTTACACCAGGGTGCTGCTGTCTGTCACCTTTGTCAGGAGAGTTGTTCCCTGCACAGATCCTGAACAAGACTCTCACACCCTAGGACACTCGACCCTCAATGCACATGCTATGTGCTCCTTTGCCATGCAATATATCAATTATGCATACACCATGTACTTCCCGTCCCCGACACCAGATCCTTCAGCAACTCCAGCCAGATCCTGGCCACCTCCCCGGAAAAGTCCAGCTGGGGGCTGATGACCAGTAGAGCCCACAAGTTGGCAAATCCATCCATGCACCCAAGTTCACCCAGAAGTTTAATCACCTTTCTCGTGACTTACTATTAAATAAAATTTTTGAAAGCCTCACTTTATTCCCCCTTTTAATACAATCAAATTTACTTATGCCATGCAGATGCCTAGTATTCATTTTAAAACATCATTTAAGGATATTTTAGATTGTTTAAAGATTAACCAGAGAAGACATCCAGAGGAAACAGGAGAAACCCGACCCAAAACCATGTATTGGGACTTGAGCATCCCCAGAAAGAAGCACAGAACTAGAGTCCCAGTTACAGCAGTAGATGGTTTGGTAATAAAGAAATTCCTATAATTTGTAATTTTGTTTTTAAACCAGAGTTTACATTCTAAAGAAGCTTAGAAAACCTCTACAGAGACTATAAAACGACTTCTGGGTAAAGATGAGAGATCGACAATCTCCTAATTCTTACTAAAACAAATACTTTCTTATAAATCAAAAGAAAATGTTATCCAAATTCCAGCCAAGGAAAAGTAATATAATTTCCTGCCCTAAATTTCAAAAGTGGCCTCAAATGAAAGAAACAGAAGATTCTCAAAAAACGTACGGAGTCTCTGGGGTTAGTTGAAAAATGCTCCTAGTTCTTTACTTCCTCCTATGTCTAGGATTTTATATCCTTGTCCCTCACCATGGGACGCTGCTGTGCCTCCCACTGGAGTTAAGCCAGTGATGCACACAGAGATTTTAAATGTGCTTGTGTGATGAGATTTGGCCTTTCATGCTCCTGTGATCCCAGCAAGTCACAACTCCCTTCCATCCTGGGCTCCAGAGCAGAGACATGGAGCATCCTGGAACCCATCTGAAGCCTGGGTCCAGCCTGGCCCTGCCAAGCCCAGCCTGCACCCCACAGAGTGGAACTTACCTGCAGACTCCTGAGAACAACAACTCAACGTGTGTAGTAAGCTGCTGAGATTTTGCAGTTGTTTGCTGCACCGCAAAAATTATGTTCCTAACTTAAGTTCCTAACTTAATCCTCATCTTTTATAAGCAATATTAGAGAAAGAAGGTGCACAGACAAAAGTCTCAAATTCTCCCTTACTGATTCTCACCTGCTAATTTGTTTTAGTTGTTGTTTTGTTTTGAGATAGTGTTTCGCTCTTGTCACCCAGGCTAGAGTTCAGTGGCACAATCTTGGCTCACTGCAACCTCCACCTCCTGGATTCAAGCGATTCTCCTGCCTCAGCCTCCCAAGTAGCTGGGATTACAGGTGCTTGCCCCCATGCCCAACTAATTTTTGTGTTTTTAGTAGAGACGGGGTTTCACCATGTTGACCAGGCTGGTCTCGAACTCCTGACCTCAGGCAATCTACCCGCCTCTGCCTCCTAAAGTACTGGGATTACAGGCGTGAGCCACTGCACCTGGCCTAATTTGGAGAGAAGCAAATTGAATGGAGGTGTAGCAGCCCAGGGTAGGGGAGGGAGGAAATCGTCAAGAGGAGAAGCATTGAGCTGCCACTATAAAATAGCAGGACCCCAGGAGAGGCAAGAAAACAGTCAGGGGTGAGTAGGGAAGCGTTACCCACTCTGGGGTTTCTGTCCTCCTTGGGAATAGAACACTCCTAGGCAGAGAGAATCCTGCCATAGGACAAGCCAAGGCCTCCAAGGGAGGCTTTACAGAACCTCAGCAGAGCTCTCCTCCACCCCCAACCACACACCCCACCCCCTTGTTATATACAAGCCACAAAAATACACAGAGAATAATATTCAGTCTTGAGACTGCAAGTCAGAGAGAAAGACAAATGGATCTTAGAAAAGGCAGAAAATTTGAGAGAATTCATTTATACTATATTATATTCACTAGAAAATGGACAGAGTGGTTTATACTAAGCGTGATCAAGATAAAAAGAAATGGCACAGAGGCTAAACCAGCATGAAAACACAAGAAAAAGAGATGGAAGGAGGGAGGGAGAGGCAGACAACATAACTGAAGAGAAAATAGGTTGGGTGCAGAGTGGTTCACGCCTGAGACTGAGGCAGGAGGATCACTTCGGCCCAGGAGTTTGAGACCAGCCAGGGCAACAAAGGGAGACCACGTCTCAAAAAAAAAAGAAATTAATTTTAAAAAAGAAAAGAAAATACAACCAGAGGAAAAGAAGGCTAATTACCTGTGAGTGCTTCCCACTACAAAAAAATTTAAAGAAAACATGGATTTTATAAAACAATAAAGTCAAAATGAGTAAGTAATGAAGTGAAATGAAAGGGAGGATGGTGAAACTAAGGAAACAAAATAGGGATCAAAACAACATCATTATAGAAATAAGGAGTAGGAATGGTGAGGAGAAGAGAGCAACCAAAATCAAAATTACTCACAATAAATAAAGGTTCGAGTCTATCATAGCAAATGAAAGCGAAGCTATAAAAGCAATTGAAAGTATTATACAGGAACAAAGACAAAAATGAGTGTCCTTAAGATAAAGAACTCAATAAATGGAATAAGAAGATGATACTAAACAAAACAGAAGAAGATTCCTGTAACATGAAGGGAGAACTAAACCTGAAGAATAACACAAACTGGGCCGGGCACAGTGGCTCACGCCTGTAATCCCAGCACTCTGGGAGGCCGAGGTGGGCGGGTCAACTGAGGGCAGGAGTTTGAGACCAGCCTGGCCAGCATGGGGAAACCCTGTCTCCTCTAAAAATACAAAAATAAAAAATAAAAAAATTATCTGGGCATGGTGGTGCACACCTGTGATCCAAGCTACTTGGGAAGTTGAGGCAAGAGAATTGCTTGAACCCAGGAAGCAGAGGCTGCAGCGAGCAGAGATCAACAGAGCAAGACTCTGTCTAAAAAAAGAAAAAAAAAAAAAAGAATAACACAAACTGATATAATGTAATTAATAATGTCACATGTTCTCAAGAAGAAATTAAATTCCAACAATGAAGAAAGGTTCCGCACCGCATCCTGGAAGAAAAAGAAGGGACCTGTAAGGGGTGAAAATGAAGCTGTGTTCAGGCTTCCCCAAAACGATACCCAGTGGTAAACGGCAAAGAGGTTCTAAGAAAAGAGACGACCCAAGACTAATATACACAGCCAAGTACTCCCTGCAGCACGAATTCAAAGATGGGCCTTTCCTAAGAGAAAAGAACAGAAGAAATGTAGCAGCCACACATTACTGGAGAGCTGGGAAAGTGGGACCACGAAACCCCGTCAGTCAGAAACTGAATGGAGACACTGTGATTTTCAATGATATAACACTTGATAGAAAGTGTGGCCTGGGAATTTTACAACTAGACAAGTTCTCCTTATCTAGAATAAAGCTCAGATGAAAATCCCAAAATAAAACACCCATAAATTGTTCTTGAAAAAGTTACTAAGTAATGAAATCCAGCTGATTAAGAGAGGAATCAATATTAAAAAAAAAAAAAAACACACACACACACACACACACACACAGGGAATGGGCCAGGCACCATTCCATCAGAATATAATACGCCTATAATACCAGCATTCTGGAAGGCTGAGGCAGGTACATTGCTTGAGCACAGGAGTTTGAGACCAGCCTAACAACATGGTGAAACCCCTTCTCTACAAAAAATACAACAATTAGCTCAGTGTAGTGGCACATGCCTGTGGTCCTTGCACCAGATGGAGGTGCAAAGATCACCCGAGCCCGGGGGACTGACACTGCAGTGAGCCATGATTATACCACTGCACACCAGCCTGGGAGCCAGAGCAAGACTCTGTCTCACACACACACACACACACACACACACACACACACACACAAAGGAATGGAGCTGGATGTAAAGGCTCATGCCTGTAATCCCAGCACTTTGGGGGCAAGGGCGGGCGGATCACCTGAAGTCAGGAGTTCAAGACCAGCTTGGCCAATACGGTGAAACCCTGTCTCTACTAAAAATACAAAAATTAGCAGGATGTGGAGTGCATCTGTAATCCCAGCTACTCAGGAAACTGAAGCAGGAGAATCACTTGAATCTGGGAGGTAGAGGTTGCAGTGAGCCAAGTTCATGCCACTGCACTCCAGCCTGGGCGACAGAGCGAGACTCCATCTCAAAACAATAAATAAATAAATAAATAAATAAAAAGAGAAGCCTTGCTACAAGAATCAGTGATGGGCATTTGCCTGTCTATTTAAACATCTAAGACCAAAGGAATCAAGTAACTGTGGTTACAGAGAGAATGTCAATAGTCAGCCTTGACCATTTAAAAACAATCACATGAGTAATGAGACTTCAGAGGAGGCATGAGAAATGGAAGGATGCATATTTCCTGATTTGTCACAGCACAAATTCAACTCCTGCATCTAAAATTGAAAACCAGAATTTTAACAAGCAAAAGGACCTCTAATCTTTTCATCATCTCTTTTCTTAATTTTATCAGAATATTTTAGGAACTATTATCACCAATGGTAAAGAAATATGGGTCTGAATTTCAGCAGTTCCTGCAGTCTCATTTCAGTTCATTTTCTTCAGTTAAATTCCAGTAAAATTGAATTTAAAATATTTTTAAATATAGCTTCCATTTTTATAAAAGTGCTTCAGTCTCCTTCATGGTTTATGAAAAAAAAAAAGTGCTTTCATTTTTCATTTATATAAAATTATTTCTCTATTTTTTTCTCTTTATGTCCACAAAGACATGAGAAGGGAAAAAAGATTTAGAAATGATGAGCACCTAATATAAATGAGGGTAACTTTAGATCAGGGGTCTGCAAACTATAGCCTGCATACAAAATCTAGCCCTAATAAAGTTTTATTGAAACACAGCCACGCCTATTTGTTTACATGTTGTCCATGATTGCTTTCATGGTACAGCTATGGAGCTGAGTTGTGACAGAGACAATCTGGCCTATTTTAGCAAAGACTAAAATATTAACAACCTTGGCTAGGTGTGGTGGCTCCCCAAAGCGAGAGGATTGCTTGAGATCCAGAGTTCCAAGCCATCCTGGGCTACATGGAGAAACTGTCTCTACAAAAAATACAAAAAATTAGCTGGGCGTGGTGGTATGAACCTGTAGTCCCAGCTATTTGAGAGGCTGAGGTGGGAGGATCGCCTGAGCCTGGGAGGTCGAGGCTGCAGTGAGCCATGATCATACCACTGCACTCCAGCCTGGGCCATAAAGTGAGACCGTGTCTCAAAAAAAGTAAAAATAAAAATAAAATATTTTATGACTTCTACATGTACAGCAAAAGCTTGCAGAACCCTGCACAGAGATGGTGAAATTGGGAGTGGGGGCGGTGCTTGTTTTTTGTGTTTTACTTTCTTCTTTGTTATTTGTTGTATTTGCAGAATGTTTTTCAGTGAGTATTATAATTTTAAATAAAACAATAAAGCCATTTTTGCATTTTAGAAAGATTACCCTCTACTCGCATATCAAAGTACTAGTCTGCTATAGATAAGAAGTTAGGCCAAATGACCTTCCAGCTTACCTAGGCTTCACTCCCTTCTAGAACAAGGCTCCTCCATCAGAGAAGCTGCTGTTTCTCTGAAGCCTCGAGACAGAGCGAACTGGCTGCTGTAGGAATCTGGGCAGGTTTGGCAGGTACCTGTCAAAAGGAGCCAGTTATGTCACTGGTTTTGGCAAACGATTTGAGAACTCTCCAAATAATAAGACTATGGATCAGGGAAGGCAGAGGATGAGGAAAAAAAAAAAAACTTTCTATTTAGCATTTGCCAGAATTACAACCTTCAGTAAATACCACATAACTCATTAAGAAATTCCTCATTTACTGAAACTAAAATGGAAGCGGCCCAAGAACCAGAAGACAAGCACAGCAAAGCAGTCCCGCTCATGTGTTTCAAATCTATTTCTCAACTGCATGCTAATTTTTCTGTGCCCAAATAAAGCCCTTTTCTCAAGGACTCAAATTATGAAATGTTTCTGATTCTACACAATCCAAAGAATAGTCAGAGGCTGTGAAATTCCATCTGATCCACTTGTGAGAGACCCTGTCACACTGAAGACCCCGAGACAAAAAAAGAAGCCGCCCACCCGTGACCACCACTTTGAGCCTCTGCTCTTCGGCCTCTGGGCCTCCCCGCTCCAAGGAGGTTTCCAGCCAAAAACCTCCCTGACTATTTAAGCCACCAAAGCAATCCCAGCATGGGGTGAACGCCCACCCCTGCTCTGCCTATCACCTTGCTGTGCATACATTATTAATTAATTATGGAGCATTCCGAGGGCACAGGGGAATAATTCTGCAGGATGATCTATCAGCCCTTAGAAACCAGGAGAAAGATTAAGACCCGTGAATTAAGAGTTTTCATGATTCAAGATGTTTTCTGTCTTGAAATAATTAATAATGTTGATTTTATTCCCTCATTGAGTAAATGTGCTTATTCCAAGAACAGTAAATTTCCCCAACTCCAATAGCAATCAGAATAAAAAGCTTTCCAACAGAAATTTTCTGCTTCCTTTCTGACTAGAAAGCAACTTTATTTTTTAGGGAAAGGGAAAATCTGTATTATGGACCATTTTTACTAACAATGCTAACTAATCAACTTACTATATCTAAAAACAGAATAATGAAAAATTTTTCTTCATGTGTCTTCAGGGTTCTTACACAATCAAAAGGTTTAAGACTCAGGTTTGGTAGGTAATAATAATCAAATTATTTTTTGTTCTCTTTTTCTTTTTTTTTTTTTTTTTTTGACAGAGTCTCACTCTATTGCCCAGGATGGAGTGCAATGGCGCAATCTCGGCCCACTGCAATCTCTGCCTCACGGGTTCAAGGGATTCTCTGGCCTCAGTCTCCTGAGTAGCTGGGATTACAGGCTCCTGCCACCACACTCGGCTAATTTTTGTATTCTTACTAGACACAGGGTCTCGCCATGTTGGCCAGGCTGGTCTCGAACTCCTACCTCAGGTGATCTGCCTGCCTCGGCCTCCCAAATTGCTGGGATAACAGGCTTGAGCCACCGCGTCCAGCTGTCTTTTTCTCTTTAAAAAAAATTTTTTTTTCACTCTGTCCTTCTGGTCTGAAATAAATAAATTAATTGAACATTCAACACAAGTTGAAGTTGTCTATGAAAAATGCTTATAAATTCTTATGAATCAAAAAGAAGATACTTCTTCTGAAGATTTTTACTTTTGCTCAAATATTGTTCCTTCCTATTTCATTATCAGTCATCCAGACGTTCAGCAAAATCAAGGCTATTCCCCCAAATCCACGTAATATTCTCTGTTTTGTGCTGCCTTACCACCCATCACAATCTCACAGAATCCCTTCTTTATTTATTGTATTTATTTATTTATTTATTTAAGACAGGGTCTGGCACTGTCACCCAGGCTGGAGTACAGTGGCATTATCTTGGCTCACTATAGCCTCTGTCTCCCCAGCTCCAGTGATCTTCCTGCCTCAGCTTCCCTGAGTAGCTGGAACTACAGACATGTGTGTCACGGCACCCAGCTAATTTTTGTATTTTTAGTAGAGACAGGTTTTCCCCATGTTGCCCAGGTTGGTCTCAAATTCCTGAGCACAGGCCATCCGTCCACCTCGGCCTCCCAAAATACTAGGATTACAGATTTGAGCTACCTCAACCAGCCAAAAAAAAAAAAAAAAAAACAGGCCACATGGCAATTTGGCAATTAATTTTTTTTTTTTTTTTGAGATGGCGTTTCCCTCTTGTCACCCAGGTTGCAGTGCAATGGTGCCATCTCAGCTCACTGCAACCTCTGCCCCCCTTGATTCAAGTGATTCTCCTGCCTCAGCCTCCAAGTAGCTAGGATTACAGGCATGCACCACCACTCCCAGCTAATTTTTGTATTTTTAGTAGAGATGAGGTTTTGTCATGTTGGCCTGGCTGGTCTCGAACTCCTGACCTCAAATGATCCACCCACTTCGGCCTCCCAAAGTGCTGTAATCTCACACCTGGCTGGCAATTGATCTTTTCAAGAAAAAAGAAAGAAAACTCTTAGACATATTTCTTTTTCTTCCTTTTTTTTTTTTAATTGAGACAGTCTCACTCTATTGCCCAGGTTGGAGTGCAGTGGCGCAGTCTCGGCTCACTACAACCTCCGCCCCTGGGTTCAAGGGATTCTCCTGCTTCAGCCTCCTGAGCAACTGGGATTGCAGGTGCCCACCCTCACTCCCAGCTAATTTTTGTATTTTTAGTAGAGACAGGGTTTCACTATGTTGGCCAGGCTAGTCTTGAACTGCTGACCTCAGGTGATCTGCCTGCCTCAGCTTCCCAAAGTGCTGGGGTTACAAGCGTGAGCCACTACACCCGGCCCCCAGTTCCTTTTTTTGCCCTTCCATCTGCTGCCATGTGAGGACACAGCAAAGAAGCACAGCATGAGGAATGGGATCTTGGCAGACACCGAATCTGCCATTGCCTTGATCTTGGCCTTCTCAGCTTCTAGAACTGTGAGAAAATAAATTTCTGTGTTTTATAAATTACCCAGTCTTGGGTATTTTGTTATAGCAGAACAAATGAACAAAGACATACACTGAACATTTTGAATGATATGTTGTAGAGACTCTGGATTTTGTTTTTCTCTAAAAACTGTGATTTTTTTT
Organism: Trachypithecus francoisi; assembly: GCF_009764315.1. NCBI lineage: Eukaryota > Metazoa > Chordata > Mammalia > Primates > Cercopithecidae > Trachypithecus > Trachypithecus francoisi. Next base: position 13,238,986 of record NW_022681461.1, read on the forward strand.
TTTTCTGATAAGCAGTTAAATTACTAACATGTCATATTGATCCTGTCAAGCTTGGGTTTTGGCTTTCTTAAGGCAGGTCTATTTCATCTTTGCTCTCAGCCCTACAGCATGTCCCTTATTCCTGGGACATAGTCATTTCCCCTAAGGTGAGTGCTGTTTTAGGTCTCAAATAAATGTTCAGCTCTACTTTGGTTGAATCAGAACTCCAAATCTCCCTAACAGATCAAACTTCTAAAATCACTGTTTACCTCTCAGTGCCCCAGAAGCTTTTCTCAGCTAGACTTTGCAGAGTCTCAGCCAATAAATATGCAACTAAAGATCTTGCCAAGGATCTGAAGGAAGCTCCTAAACAGATTTCTGATTGTTTCTCTTCAATTGCCTTCTCTCTGATATCCAAACCTGCAGGTTCAAGCAGTCTTATCTACCTTCGCTTTCTGTCTTCATTTTCTCCACCTAGCAAGACTTCAACTATCTGGTTGGGCTCCATTTCCCTACAGTTTGAAAAATGTCTCAAGTAAAAAGTCAGTATTGGTTAGGCATGGTGGCTCATGCCTGTAATCCCAGCACTTTGAGAGGCTGAGGCAACATGGTAAGATCCCATCTTTACAAAAAAGAAAAAATTAGCCGGGCATGGTGGCACATGTCTGCAGTCTCAGCTACTCAGGAGGCTGAGGTAGGAAGATCACTTAAGTTCAGGAAGTCGAGGCTTCAGTGAGCCATGATCGCACCACTGCGCTCCAGCCTGGGTGACAGAGCAAGACCCTGTCTCAAAAAAAACAAACTACAAGCTGGCCATGGTGGCTCATGCCTGTAATCCCAGCGCTTTGGGAGCCCAAGGTGGGTGGATCACCTGAGGTCAAGAGTTCGAGACCACCCTGGTCAACCATGGTCAACATGGTCAAATCTCATCTCTACTAAAAATACAAAAATTAGTCAGGCATGGTAGTGTGCACCTGCAATCCCAGCTACTCAGGAGGCTGAGGCAGGAGAATTGGTTGAACCTGGGAAGCGGAGGTTGCAGTGAGCTGAGATCACACCATTGTACTCCAGCATGGGCAACAGAGGGAGACTCTATCTCAAAAAAAAAAAAAGAAAAAAAAAGGGCAGCATGAAAGCGGACCTCACTTTGTGTGCCTTCTTTCAAGAATTGCAGTCCTGTGATGTCCACTGTCCAATGCCTAAGAATACTTGTTCATATATTTTGCTCAGCTTTGTAATGCTAATAGCATAAAAATAAACCTGTTGCTCTGTCTTGGCAAGGACTGAAAGTGCTTTGTAGCGCTGGGAGCGTTGGCTCACACTTGTAATCCCAGCACTTTGGGAGGCCGAGGTGGGCGGATCACCTGAGATTAGGAGCTCGAGACCAGCCTGACCAACTTAGAGAAACCCCATCTCTATTAAAAATACAAAATTAGCCAAGCATGGTGGCACACACCTGTAATCCCAGCTACTCAGAAGGCTGAGGCAGGAGAATCGCTTGAACCCAGGAGGCAGAGGTTGCGGTGAACCATGATCGCGCCATTACACTCCAGCCTGGGCAACAGAGTGAAACTCTGCCTCAAAAAAAACAAAAAACAAAAAACAAAACCAGTGCTTTGTATTTTAACACTTCAGTAATTTTCACTTTTCTAGAATAACAAAGGCCTCTAAACGCAAAAGTCATCAAACACCAGTTTAAAATAAGTCCTAAATTGGGAATGAGAAGACCAGGTTACTCCATGAGTTCTTTCACTGCCTAGTTGTCATTTAAGCTCCCTGATCCTCAGTATTCAACTCTGTAAAAACAAGCTAAGCTACACGATCGCTGATGTCTCTTTTAGCTCTAGTGTAATATAATTCTTCTATTCCCATTATGTACATTGGATTAATGAGCTGTACTACTTCAGGAATCAAATCAGCAGTTTCTCGTGAAGACAAATCTTTTTTTTTTTTTTTTTTTTTTTTGAGACAGTCTCACTCTGTCACCCAGGCTGGAGTGCAGTGGCATGATCTCAACTCAATGCAACCTCCACCTCCCAGGCTCAAGCAATTCTATGCTTCTCCCGAGTAGATGGGACTACAGGCGTGCACTGCCACACCTGGCTAATTTTTGTATTTTTAGTAGAGACAGGGTTTCACCATGTTGTCCAGGCTGGTCTTGAGCTCTTGAGAACTCTCAAACTCTGGCCTCAAGTGATCCACCCTCAGCCTCCCAAAGTGCTGGGATTCAAAGCCTGAACCACCACGCCTGGCCAGGCAGGTCGTTTCTAAAGTTCTCAGTTCAGACAGCCTAGTGAGAAACTGTTGAGCCTCCGAGCTCTCTGGAAGTCCTCTCTGATGCTTGGACAGTGGTGCAGGGAGGTACAGGTCAGTACAGAGGGTGAAAGCCTGTGAGCAAGATGGAGGAGTACGGGTGGTGGACCAAGTAAGACTTCAAAGCCCAACTCACCCAGCTTCCAAACTCACAGTGAGTTCCTATCACTTCTGAATCTGTTGCCTCATCTGTGAAATGGCTAACATGCTGCTGACTTGCAGGGGTATTCTGGGGATCAAATGAGATAATGCATAAGTTTAGATGTAATTCGTGCATTACTGTACGAATAAACTTGGAATTACTGTACGAATAAACGAGTAAACTTGGAAGACTTTTTTTTCACTGATATTTAAAGATGCATAAGAAGTCCCTTAGTGGCCTCTGAGACATGGTGACTCATACATTAAGGTTTCGAAAGTCTTCCTCACCACCTAATCTCCACCACCTCTGCTACAGAGATGGGGAGCAGTCGGTGTTCAGCAGAAATCCCCAAGGTGGCACCTTGTCACCTATCCCCTTCCTTAAGAAGTAATTGTCATATGAGACCAAAAAGAAGAGAAGACTTGGATCAATTAACACTATGTCAAGAAGGGAGTGGAGTAAGTCTATTGGATTTTGACGAATACAGCTGGGGTCAGGGGCATGCACCTTTAGTCTCAACTACTCAGGAGGTTGGGGCAGGAGGATCTCTTGAGCTCAGGAGTTCGACACCAACCTGGACATCATAGTGAGCCTCTTTAAAAAGGAATAAAATAAAATAAAGATATTGAGGAATGCAAAAGAAAACATCTCAATCCTGGTCTCTTCAATCTCTCTGCCCACCCACCCAGTGTCTTCTCAGAACTAAAGAGATCCAGGGCTTTGGATCCCAGAGGGAGGTCACCTGAGCCACTCATGAGGACTGGCCCCAGAGGAGAATGACTGAGAACTCCAGAAAACCCAACAAGGAGAACCCTGGACTAAGTGAGGCACACAGGGTGGAGAATTGTCTTTCTTTGAAAGCCCCAGCTGTCTGGACAGGGTCATAAGGCAGAGATCACGTGGGCCAATGGATGGCTAGAGGACAATCTGTGTGCAGCAGCACCCCCAAGTGGCGGTGACGAGCAGCTGCAGAGCTGCAGACCAACGCTACGATTTTTTTCCCCACTTGAAAACTGAACTTCAGAGAAATTTCCTTTTAGACTGCAAAAGATTCAAACGGTTCACAGATGATCCTTAAAGGAGAGAGGACCGGCCCCAAAAGTGTGATAATGAGCTTTTTGCCAATCTAGTGGATGGTGTGTTGTAGATAAGTTCATACTTAATACATGCATGAAGACCAGGGCTCAACACATGGTAAATACTCAGTTAATCATTATTGCGAATAAATGAGAGCTTAATCAAATAAGGATTAAGGTATATATGATGGGGACATGACTTCTTAGTTAAAATGATGTCGACTAAAATGCAAGCTCCAAAAGAGTAGAATTTGACCAGGCGCAGTGACTCATGCCTGTAATCCCAGCACTTTGGGAGGCCAAGGCCAATGGATCACTTGAGGTCAGGAGTTCAAGACCAGCCACATAGTGAAACCCCGTCTCTACTAAAAATACAAAAATTAGCCGGGTGTGGTGGTGGGCGCCTGTAATCCCAGCTACTCGGGAGGTTGAGGCAGGAGAATCACTTGATCCCAGGAGGCAGAGGTTGCAGTGAGCCAAGATCACATCATTGCACTCCAGCCTGGGCTACAGAGCGAGACTCAGCCTCAGAGAAAAAAAAAAAAAGGTAGAATTTTTGTTTGTTTTGTCCACTGCTATATAGCCAGCATTTAGAACAGTGCCTGGCATGCACAACTTGATGAATATTTGTTTAATTGAATGTTAAATGAACTGGGTGGAGGACAGAGTCTAGGCCTCTTGTACCATGCCACACAGCTGTGTCTCAGGCCCTTTACTGTCCAGTGTATTTACCACCACCATGAAGAAAGACTGGGAAGGCTTGTTTGCCAAATTGGCCAAAATACCAAGCTGGGAGAAATAGTCACTATGCTGAATGACTTGTGGCATGGTTTGGCTGTGTCCCCACCCAAATCTCATCTTGAATTGTAGTTCCCATAATCCCCACCTGTCGTGGAAGGGACCCATTGGGAGGTAAGAACATGGTTACCCCCACACAGTTTTTCTAATAGTGAGTGAGTTCTCATGCGATCTGAGGGATTTATAAGGGGCTTTTCCCCCTTTGCCCAGCATTTCTCTCTCTCCTGCCACCATGAGAAGAAGGATGTGTTTGCTTCCCCTTCTACCTTGATTGTAGGTTTCCTGAGGCCTCCCCAGCCATGCGAAACTGTGAGTCAATTAAACCTCTTTCCTTTGTAAATTACCCAGTCTCAGGTATTTCTTCACAGTAGTATGAGAATGGACTAATACAACTTCTATCAGGATACCAAACAAAAAGAATTCAAACTGGAAAACTCGGCTGAAACCAACAAGATAAAATGTAATTCATACAAATTCCCACATACACACTGAAAGAAAATCAAATGTGCAGTTTCAGGATGGAGAAGGCCTGCTTCGTGGCAGTCCCTGATGAAAGGCCTGGAAGGCTGGCAGCCAGGCCTGTATTAGTGGCACTTGACAGAGCTGTGAAAAATCCTCACACGGTGGCAGATCCCTTCAGTGGAAGAGGGTGTCCAGAATAGGGACAAGTGGTGGGACAGCTCTCCCATTCTGCTTGTAGAATGTCACGTTCATCTGGGGTGTCACAGGGCTCAGGCCCAGAAAGGAAGGGAGGGACACTAAAAACAAAAGGACAAGGGTTGCTGTGGAGAAGAGATTGACGGAGGGACATGACTTATTGTTGTCTTCAACTATGTATAGGGCTGGGCACAATGGCTCACACCTATAATTCCAGCACTTTGGGAGGCCAAGGCTAGAGGATCACTTGAACCCCAGAGTTTGAGACCAGCCTAGGAAACATAGTGAGACCCTATCTCTCCTAAAAATAAAATAATTAGCCCAGCATGGTAGCACTTGCCTGTAGTCCCAGCTACCAAGCAGGAGGATCACTTGAGTCTCAAAGGTCAAGGCTGCAGTGAGCTGCATTTGTGCCACTGCACTCCAGCCTGGGCAACAGAGCGAGAAGACCCTGTCTCAGAAAAATGTGTGTGTGTGTGTGTGTGTGTGTGTGTGTGTATGTAACTGCCCTTGGTTCCGGGCACACCCAAAATACAAGCCTAGGACTATACTATGTGGAAATTACAAGGAAGCTTTAAAAGAGCTTTCCAGGCCAGGTGTGATGGCTCACACCTATAATCCCAGCACTTTGGAAGGCTGAGGCGGGCAGATCACTTGAGGTCAGGAGTTCAAGTCCAGCCTGGCCAATATGGCCAAATCCTGTCTCTACTAAAAATACAAAAATTAGCCAGGAGCGGTGGCGTGTGCGCATAATCCCAGCTACTTGGGAGGCTGAGGCAGGAGAAATACTTGAACCTGGGAGGTGAAGGGTGCAGTGAGCCGAGATTGCACCACTGCACTCCAGCCTGGTAGACAAAGCGAAACTCTGTCTCGAGAAAAAAAAAAAAAAACCTTTCCAATTATTTAGAACTATTTAGAGATAGTATTAGCTGTGTTAGAAAGTTATGGTTCCTTCTCTTTCAAAAAAAAAAAAAAAGAGAGAGACGAGAATGAGAATTTCTATTTATTAAGTGCCTGCTGTATATAGTGCCAGACCAGAAAATTCATATCATCTCCTTTCTTCCTGCATGTATTATTAATACAGAATTCTTACATCCAAAACTATCTGTATCCATATCGACAGATGGGTGGTTAATTAGAGAAAAAAGTTAAGGCAAGGAATCATAAAAGATGATACATACATACCTTAAATATTTACCTTAACCCACCAGAATGCATTTTTTTCAACCTTGACATAGAACCAAGTCCTGTCTTTGAGAATTGACCTACTAATTGGAGTCTGCGTGGTCTCCTTTCATAAACTCCAACCATGATTTCCACTTTCCATTTGATTTTTTGTTTCTTTGTGGTTTTTTCTTTCTTTTGTTTTGTTTTTCAGAGATGGATTCTTACTCTGTCTCCCAGGCTGGAATGCAGTGGCAGGATCTCAGCTCACTGCAAGCTCTGCCTCCTGGGTTCCAGCGATTCTCATGCCTCAACCTTCTGAGTAGCTGGGACTACAGGTGACAGTCACCACACCCGGCTAATTTTTGTATTTTTAGCAGAGACAGGGTTTCCTCATGTTGGCCAGGCTGGTCTTGAACTCCTGACCTCAGGTGATCCACCCACCTTGGCCTCCCAAAGCGCTGGGATTACAGGCATGCACCGCCGCACCCAGCTGTTTCCATTTCTTCAAAGTGGAGCGAGAATTTAAACTCTGTTATGCAGCAATCTGAGAGGAGACTTTTACCTGGCTTTTATTGTTTGTCCCAGGCCTCTACAATCATCTCCTAATTTAAAAGCCAGTTTTTTATCAGCTCACAAACTTCAAGCCTTTACATTGCGTTTAACCATTTCAGAGAAAAAATAGAGACAACTCCATTCTTTTGGCATTCATATTTCCTCAATTTACATAATGTTTGATTAAATTATATGATTACATTGTCTGGTAGAGCTGCCCTGGGCAGGCCTGGGAGAGAACATGGCTGTGGGTTGGTTCCCTCGCAGCTGCTGGACAAGTCCGTGCGTAGCTCCCACAGTGCCTCCAACCAACCCTGTGCCGCAAGCCACAGGCACCCATCAGCTCACAGGGTGGACAGCTAGCAAGTCAAGCTGCAGGGATGGTTCCATGGAAATCTGTTGAGAGCTTCCACTCTACCTTTCAATGTTAGAGAGTTCTGACCTTGGAGAGGTTAAGTAATTCACCAAGGGTCAGATGGCTAACAATCCTCTCTACTCCAGACCTACACTGTCTCCGCTGGGCCACTGCAGAGTCTGAGTAAATGTTGTAACCACTCGATGGGTTCTTCCTGCCTGCTGCACAGACAAAATCAACTCACTGAGACCACAGCATTGCAGTAAAGAGAGTTTAATTAACACAAGACCAGATCACGCAGGAGAACTGGAGTTATCACTCAAATTAGTCTCCCTGAAGGCTTGGAAGTTAGGAGTTTTATGGACAATTTGATGGGCAAGGGCTTGGGAATGGGTGCTGCTGATTGGTTGGGGATGCAATCATGGGGGTGAGGGAAATGGTCCTTGTATGCTGAGTCTGCCTCTGGGTGGGGCCGCAGGATCAGCTGAGTCATAAGTCCAGGTGGAATCAGTCAGGAAGATAGCTTAAAAGACCAGGCTGGGTTCAGTGGCTTACACCTGTAATTCCAGCACTCTAGGAGGCCAAAGTGGGCATATCACCAGAGGTCTAGAGTTCAAGACCAGCCTGGCCAACATGGTGAAACCCCGTGTCTACCAAAAATACAAAAATTAGCTGGGCGCGGTGGCAGGCGCCTGTAATCCCAGCTTCTCGGGAGGCTGAGCAGGAGGCTGAGGCTTGAACTCAGGAGGCAGAAGTTGCAGTGAGCTGAAATTGAGCCATTGCACTCCAGCCTGGGCGACTCCGCCTCAAAACAAAAACAAAAACCAACCTTAGGTTCTACAATAGTGATGTTATCTACAGGAGCAATTGGGAAAGTCACAAATATTGTGACCTCTGGCCACATGACCCCTGAGCAGCAAGGAATTATAGAAATTAGACCCTTCTTACCAGAACTCAGGCCTCTCTCATAATCCTAACATTGTGACCTTTCATTAGTTTTACAAAGGTGATTTAGTTTGCAGAAGGAATATTATCATCTCTGCTTTAAGGTTAAACTATAAACTAAATTCTTCCCAAAGTTAGCATGGTGTATGCTCAGGAATGACCAAGGACAGCTTGGAGGTCAGAAGTAAGATGGAGTCAACTGTATCAGATTTCTTTTTTTGTTGTTTTTTGTTTGTTTGTTTGTTTTGGGACGGAGTTTCACTCTTGTTGCCCAGGCTGAAGTGCAATGGTGCCATCTCGACTCATCACAACCTCTGCCTCCCAGGTTCAAGCAATTCTCCTGCCTCAGCCTCCTAAGTAGATGGGATTACAGGCATGCGCCACCATGCCTGGCTAATTTTGTATTTTTAGTAGAGATGGGGTTTCTCCATGTTGGTCAGGCTGGCCTCAAACTCCCAACCTCAGGTGATCTGCCCACCTCATCCTCCCAAAGTGCTGGGATTATAGGCATGAGCTACCGCACCCAGCCTCAGATTTCTTACTGTCATAATTTTGCAAGAGCAGTTTCAATACCAAATGTACAGTAGTCCTGATCCTGTCAAAGGACTCCAGTACCGAGGAAAGCATGAGCTGAATAATCTCCAAGGCCCCTCTGACTAAGAACCTGTGAGGATCTCGACTTCACTTTTCTTCAGGGCTCTGTGTTTGTTTGGGGCTAAAAAGTTGTGCTGTGTTTTAAATGTCCAACCCCTTCAATGCATCTTTGCAAATGCATGTATTGGGAGACATTAGGAGATAACCTCAGAAGCCTAGACCTCAAATCAAATGTCAAAAGACATTTTTGAGCTAATTCTAAAGATATTTGAGTATGAATCAGAATTATATGATATTGAGAAGTTATTATTTTTTTCTTTTTTTAAACAATTTTAATATTTTTAAAATATTTTATTTTTATTGAGATGGGGTTTTGCTATGTTGCCCAGGCTGGTCTTGAACTCCTGGGCTTAAGAGATCCTCCAGCCTCAGCCTCCCAAAATCCTGGGATTGCAGTTATGAGCCACCATGCCCAGCCTGAGAAGTTATTATTAACATGTAATAAAGGCACAGAAGCAACGCCCCATGTAGGGGGAAATGACTGGAAACCTGAATATTTGCCTTTTTCAAGCTAAAATTTCAGCAAAGACAAAGACAAAAAACGAAAGTATGATAATTTTTCTATAGCAAAATCTTTTCTCCCCCTTGGCATGTGAAGTAAGAGCTATGTGGCAAAATCTTGATAATGGTTGACTCTAAGTAGTGGATAAATAAGGATTCATTATACTATTCTCTTTACTTTTGTATATATTTACATTTTTCAATAACAAGAAGAGTTTCGAGTTTACTTCTGTGTCTGCCCCTCATGGTTATGACATTAGGGTCAAAAGCACCTTCGGAGCCTTCACCCTCACTCCACATGGGTGGTAAAAGCTGGACTGGAAGAAGGAGGGGCCTTACCGGGCACAGCATCTGCTTCCTGGCACAGGAAGAGCCAGCAACATCTTGAGAAATAAATGCATACGAAGATCAACAGCTTGAAGGGGTGGATTTCAGGGCCCGTGTGCTTCACACTGAGTCCTCACTTCCACAATCACAATTTCTCACTTGGAAGGAACCAAAAAAAGCACCCCTAACCCTTGGATTCCAAACTTCATTGGGTTCTTCTGAGGTTTATTAAACCCACAGATTCCGGGGCTCTCAGCTAGACCCATAGAATAGACTGAGCTGTGTGGCAGAGCCCCGGAATCTGTGTTCATTTATTTCTCTGGTGATTCTGGGACAGCCCTGAACTGGGGGCCTGGGAGCCTCTGAAGTGGATCAATGTCCCAATCCCACAAAGGAGAACGTGGCCCAGAAGGGCTTTGTAACCGGCCGAAGGTGACATCCCTGCGACTTCCTTTCTCTTTTCACAGTCATGCCCTCCCTGAGAGACCCCTCAGAAAGAGTGGGCACCTGGAAATGCGCCAGCACGGGAAAGAAGGCAGCCAAACTCTCCATGAATGCATGTCCCATCCTTGGCCTGGAGGACTCGCAGCACCCCTGAGCACCCGTGCCTGGCGGATACAGCCACGCTCCTTGCCTCCAGGTCCCTCACGTGGTGTTACGCCCAAAGCAGCCCAACTTCTCCCTCTGATCCGGCCTTCGTGATATTGACCCCTGCCTCCCACTAAGCAGCACTTGGATGGGAGATGTTCTAATGGGAAAGAAGACAGGGAGGAGCCAGAGGATATCTGTTACAGCCATTACTTTCCACTCAGGATCCTATTTTGCATCTTCACTTGAGGCCCATAAATTGAATCTTGAGGGAGGGGCCCCCAGAAATCCGCAGCTGGAAGTTCATAAAACCAGGACGGGGGTGCCCTGGGCCAATTAAAGTGAAACACTGCCACCAAGTGGCCACTTTCGGTCATTACAGGCTACCAGCTCCTTGCAGAACACCTGCCTCTGCCAGAGACAAAAAGCATGACAGAGCAGGTGGGCATGCCCTTCCCTTCTTTTTCTTAAAATTATTTTACTTATATTAATAGAAATACATTCACATGGTATAAAACTCATAAGGTCCAAAGTGGTCCTGGTGATTGCCTCCAGAGCTAACGTGGATCCAGCTGAATGCCTAGCTAGGGGTCTGCATTAGGTCTTTAACCCTGTTATGCCTGCCATCTCACCAGTATCATCTGTTGCTCCTTGTCCATAGGGGTTCTGTTCCCAAGTGCCCAGTGCTAATCTCCCTCTTAGCGTTTACTACAAATCTGGGTTGTTTCAGCAGCACCAAAGACCTGAGGCTAAATCAATTCTGCAACTCCTACAAGCCTTCCTGGTTCTGAACAATCCGGAGCATCCACCCACGGGTAGAGTGATAACCAAATGAGCCTCAGTTGTCCTGAGATCCCAGATAAGCAAAACTGTTACAATCCTGAAATGCGTGATCAAGGGAGCCAATAGAATCTCCTCTCAAGATCTTAGCAATTGGATTAAGTTACAAAAGTATGCCATGTATAATAGTGAATCTCAAATGCCATAAAAGAGAAAGCAAAACTAATGAATATGGGAGCCTGAGGACTGCCTTGCATTCGAAACTCACTTTCCAATGTACGTTGTGTTTTGCTATGACTATTTAATTTATTCATATAAGGTGTGTATATTATACACCTATTTAGGTGAGCCACATATGCCACACTTTCTACTGCTCTTAACATAACGGTAGCTTAGAGATTATTAGGCAAAATATTTCCAATAGCTGCTATTTGTCAACTGATAGTTTACATAATTAATCGGACACATGGCAAGTTTTAACTTTTGTCCTTGTTACATAATGGATCCTTTGAAATCAACTAAGAAACTGTCCTTTAGTTTTTAATGATGGGCAAATGAAAGTAATGCCACTCAGCAGTATTTGATTTTAAGGAATCAAACAATCGTGATTTAGAATAATTGAAAATGGAAAAGCCAGAATGTGTACAGGATCGTAGAATGTTAGAGCTGATGTCTAAGAGATGAAACCTTAGCACAACTCCTTTATTTTATAAGATGGGAACCTGAGGCACAGGAAACTGAAGAGACTCGCCCATGGCCCTTCACTCATGTCTCATACCTGCCACATGCTCCCTCCTAGGGGTACTGGCCGAGAGTTCCGGGTCTCTGAGTAACTCAGCAGCTACCTGGCTGTGAAACTCCAAGACATCTGACTCTCTCCGAGCCTCAATTTCCTCACCAGCAAAATGAAGAGATTAGACGATACAACATCTGTGATGCACCAATTTCCAAAAGAAACTCTTCCATATTCATAACATTCAACATTAAATATGCATGAATCAATCGATGCACATAGATTTGCAACACTATCTGTTAAACAGAAACTAGCCACACCCTGTCAACATTGGCTTTCAGCGAGACCCTCTCATCCAACATGGTCTGTAGTTTCATCAGTCCCATCGGGCTGCAGCTGTAACACAATTTCCTCCACAGCTGAGCTTGACCCCAGGCCACCTTCCTACCTGCAAGTCCAGGTCGGTGGTAAGAAGCAAAATTCTCTGCAGCTGACTGAGACTTCGTTCCCAAGTTACTTGCTTCTGGAGATATGTGCAAACACATTCACAGCTAACACGGTCAAGTGGAAAGAATAACCTATCCTGGGAACCACAGGTGCTTCCATCAGAGTGGGCAGGAGAGCCAGGCAGAACCTAGGTTCACAAAAGAACTCCAAGGGGTATCACTCAGCAGTCCTAGCTCCATTGGTCAAGATCAACCTACCCCACAATTCCACTCGGCTTCACTCCACCTCTCCCCACCTTCCTCCCAGCTTCCACTGTGAAAGAAAAAATTGGGGCCAGGTGCGGTGGCTCACGCCTATAATCCTGGCACTTTGGGAGGCCAAAGTGGGCGGATCACCTGAGGTCAGGAGTTCAAGACCAGTCTGACCAACGTCATGAAATCCCATTTCTACAAAAATACCAAAAAATTAGCCGGGCGTGATGACAGGTGCCTGTAATCCCAGCTACTTGGGACGCTGAGGTGGGAGAATCACTTGAACGTGGGAGGCAGAGGCTGCAGTGAGCCAAGATCACGCCACTGCACTCCAGCCTGGGTAACAGAGCGAGACTTCATCTGAAGAAAAAAAAAAAAAAAAAAAAAAAGAAGGGAGGGAGGGAGGGAGGAAGAAAGAGAAGAAAGAGTAAAAGAAAAAGTTTGGCTGGGTACCTCAGCTCACGCCTATAATCCCAGCACCTTGGGAGGCCGAGGTGAGCACATCACTTGAAGTCAGGAGTTCGAGGCCAGCCTGGCCAACATGGTAAACCCCCATCTCTACTAAAAGTACAAAAATTAGCCAGGAATGGTGGTGGGTGCCTATAGTCCCAGCTACTCATGAGGCTGAGGCGGGATAATCACTTGAACTCAGGAGGTGGAGGTTGCAGTGAACCACTGCACCCCAGCCTGGGTGACAGAGTGAGACTGTCTCAAATAAAATAAAATAAAATAATTTAATATATAATATCCTAGATAAGTGTCTTTAACACTTATGTTAAAGACACTTATCTAGGATATTATATAGGGACCACTGCAATGGGGTCTTGCAGCGGAGGAAAGAGACTGAGCTTGAACCTGACTATAACAAGGACAGGTGGGGATTTATAGCCAAAATACAAGCGGATGAAAAGTTAGTACGAAGAAACATCAAGGAAAGGGGATTTCTGGCTAAATTGTCTTCATAGGATTATTGCTGAAGGCAGTCCAGGGTGATAAGATATGGAGGGTAAGGGATAAGGACAGATACCAAGGGCAGGAGATTGTTGCTTAATTCACTTAGCAGGTTCTTGCTCAAACTGGATTCTACAAAGACAGAAAGGGAAGCTTGAAGTCGGCCTAGTCAGAAAGGACTCAAAAGGCTAAACAACGTGTTGGTCAAAGGAGAGTCTTTGTCACTTCTCTTCAGGTTCTACCAGCCACACCTTTCTCCCAGGTTTGACCCACTGGCCCCACGTCCTGGGATTTTTGCTTAAATTGCCTATGGATAGTTGAAACCCTTAAGTGCCAGCTTTTACTAATCAGAGTCTGCATCACATGGGTTAGGAAAGCAAATGGAAAAGACGAAACAGAATGCTTCAGAAGGAGCCCCCTCTCTGTCACCAGAGCCAAGGCTTCCCTGGGAAACTGGGAGCTAGAAGTGCTGCGTCCTCTCACCAAGGTCTGAATGGGCCCAGCACATCTGCGACCCCACCCAAAGCAGGGAGCAGGTCCCCGCTGCCTGCAGACTTTCGTCATAAGTGGATGGACGGTTAGGAGGTGGGAAAAGGGAAGAAAAGTGTCCCACAGAGTATGAGCACACAGCACGGGGGAGCGGAAGTCCGCCACAGCCCCACTGAGTCCAAGCGCTGTGCCCTGCCAGGAGACGGAGGCCTTCCCGGAAGGAAGCAACTTCTCTTCAGCTCCAAAGAGAGCTGGACTCCAAAGCCGCAGGAGCCAGGGCTGCAGCTGACCTTTCGAAATGTGTCTATCCAAAGGGACGCTGTCTCCCAAATGCACACGTGAAAGCCAGCAGGGCGCTGGCTCCCTGGTGCCCCGCCCGCCCCGACCCCCGCAGCCTCCCCGTGGGCGCCCCTGCGCTCCCTGCGCCTCTGCCCCCTGCAGACCTTGCGGAGGTGGGGCCGCTCCTGCCCTTCTCGCAGGCACAGAACCAGGCGCAGGGAAGTGCCAAACAGTGACCTCAAAGCCCTGACCCTGGGAGGTGTCCCACAGCACACGGAGCCCCCACCCCTACCCCAGTTGACCACGAGGGCATCGCCGGTTTCTGAGAGGTGAGCCCCTTCCCAGGGCTTAAAGACCTGGAACTGGCCGGGCGCGGTGTCTCACTCCTGTAATCCCAGTACTTTGGGAGGCTAAGGTGTGCAGATCACAAGGTCAGGAGTTCGAGACCAACCTGGTCAACATGGTAAAACCCAGTCTCTACTAAAAATACAAAAATTGGCTGGGCGTGGTGGCGCATGCCTGTAATCCCAGCTACTCCGGTGACTGAGGCGGGAAAATAGCTTGAACCCGGGAGGCGGAGGTTGCAGTGAGCTGAGATTGTGCCATTGCACTCCAACCTGGGCAACAGAGCGAGACTCCATCTCAAAAAATAATAATAAATAAAATAAAATAAAAACTAAAGACCAGGAACGGACATATCGCCAGGCTGCAAAGGCAGTTGGTGGCCTCAGTGGGACCTGAACTCCAGTACTCCACCTCCATACCTGCCTTTCCTGGTGCAATGTGATGCTCCAATGAGGGCTGTGAAATCTGCTTTGCAGGTAACAGGACGTAGGCTGAAAACGGGAGTGAGGCGCAGGTTTCTGCCTCCCTCCCCGTTCCCACCCCATCTGCAGGTTATGTTCGTCCTACCTTCCCACTAGTCCACCTCTTCCTGTTCTTTTGCTACCTCCACCACCACCACAGTCCAAGCTACCAACATCTCTTGCTTGAAAGGACATAGCGTCCTCTTCAGAAGCAAACATATACATAAACCAATACACGTGCTCTTTACCTCTCAGAGTCATTGCGAAGTTACATGAAATAGGTCTGTGTGAAAATACTTATCCCAATACCTGGCACATTGCAGGTGCTCAACAAACGTCCTTTTGCTATAAAAGAAAGATAATGCCCAGGATTCATTAAGTTGTGATATTAATAAAGGCAATACAAATAAAAGAAAAGGCTTGGCGAAGTGGTGCATGTCTGTAAACCCAGCACTTGGGGAGGCCAAGGCAGCAGGATTGCTTGAGGCCAAGAGTTCAAGACTAGCCTGGGCATCACAGTGAGATTCCCGTATCTACAAATAAATTAATTAAATAAATAAAGAGGAAAGAGGCCGGGCGTGGCGGCTCACCCCTGTAATCCCAGCACTTTGGGAGGCTGAGGTGGGTGGATCACCTGAGGTCAGGAGTTCGAGACCAGCCTGGCCAACATGGTGAAACCCCATCTTTACTAAAAATACAAAAATTAGCTAGGCATAGTGGTGGATACCTGTAATCCCAGCTATTCAGGAAGCTGAGGCATGAGAATCACTTGAACCTGGGAGGCGTAGGTTGCAATGAGCCAAGATCGTGCCATTGCACTCTGGCCTGGGCGAAAGAGTGAAACTCCATCTCCAATATTTGTTTAAAAAAAGAATATTCTCCATTTGGAAGGGTGATCATCATTTGAAGTCCCCTAATTAAGAATCCACACTCCAGGGGTGTTTGCTCAGCAATAATCAGAAGAATGGCCATCATAAATCCATATTTCTCTTAAAGAAATCCTGTGCACCAGGCTTGAGGAAGTTAGACTGGTGATCTCCCCTTGTTCTGTGGTATGCTGGAGCACCCCGGAGAAGCCCCCCTACCCTCATGGGGCTCCCCCAAAGGCTGTCACTAACAATTCAGGAGAAAATTGCCAGTAGTAGTTTTTAGCCATATAAGGTTAGAAGTTAACCTGCAGAAACTGACACATTGTTTTGACTTTGTGACATGGTAGAAAAGCAAACCTCAAAGCCATGGTGGCTTCCCTGCACCTTAGCAAGTTAAAGTCATACATCTAACCTGACAATCAGATGGAACACGGAACACCTATTTCCCACGGACTACACAAATCCCTCTCCTTCCAATGCTCTCTGAACCAGTGCTTTGTTTCCCTGCTGGTTCCCTCATTAAAGAATTAAATCAAACCTTGATGCCTGGTTACTGTCTGTCTGTGGGAGAACTACGTTTCCAACACTCCAGAGGGAGCCCTGTCAAGAACTTCAAATGCTAGTAACTAAATGTGCACCAGGAGGTTCGAATTTTAAAACCACCTTTGCAAATTTATGACTGAGACAGTGAAACAGATCTAACTTAGTCAACTCCATCTTGCTCCATCCTGGGCGTAGGCTGAAATGAATTTGGAAGAAACTTAGTTTACAGTTTATAGTTTAAAACAAAGATGATAACAGTCTTTTCCAAAGCAGATCTCCTTCTTGCCCAGGGACTAGATTGTCTTTGTAGGACTAAGATTAGATACAAGATTAGAAATTACGGTTTATGACCGGGCTCAATGGTTCATGCCTGTAATCCCAGCACTTTGGAAGACCAAGGCAGGCAGATGACCTGAGGTCAGGAGTTCGAGATGAGCCTAGCCAACATGGTGAAACCCTGTCTCTACTAAAAAAAAAAAAAAAAAAAAAAAATTGCCAGGCATGGTGCCATGTACCTGTAATCCCAGTTATTGGGCAGGCTGAGGCAGGAGAATCACTTGAACCCGGGAGGCAGAGGTTGCAGTGAGCCAAGATAACACCACTGCCCTCCAGCCTGGGCAACAAGAATGAAAACTCCTTCTAAAAGAAAAAAACAAAAGTTAAGAAAAGAAAAGAAATTATGGTTTAGGAGTCATGCACCTGGGGGCTACAAGATTCTGACCCTCCCTAAACTGCTCCTAAGATCAGTGCTTGAGATATTTTGCAGACCCTGCACTTGATGGATCAGCTGGCACCACCCAGATTGATTAACTGGCTCATCTTATCTTATGGCCCCCACCCAGGAACTGACTCAGTGCAAGAAGACAGCTCTGACTCCCTGTGATTTCATCCCTGACTAATCAGCACTCCTGGCTCACTGGCTTCCCCCCACCCACCAAGTTGTTCTTAAAAACTGTGCTCCCCGAATGCTCAGGGAGACTGATTTGAGTAATAACACAACTCCATTCTCCCACACAGCCAGCTCTGTGTGAATTACTCCTTCCCTATTGCAATACCCCTGTCTTGATGAATTGGCTCTGTCTAAGCAGCAGGCAAGGTCAACCCCTTGCGGGGTTACAGTTTCACATAGGAGATGTTTGAAATCATGTGTCCATGGATGAAAAAGTGCTGCCCAAGAAATGTGATTGGCAGCGTTTTTCAACCATTTTTAGCATTATTGCACCCTTTAAAGAGCCCTTTTAGACATTTCTTCCCCAACCACCCTCCTTCCCCTGAAATTTTAATACAACAGATGTACTATCATAACCAACCATCTCCTGTGGCCCCTTGCAGGGTCATAACCCATTGTCATAGCTAATACTTTTTCACACCTCATTCAAGATGCATGTGTTCTCCAAGGCCCAAGAGGGGATTTTAACTTCTACTCTACTACCCATTTGACTTTAGGGAAGTTACTTTTTTTCTCATAAGGCTGTTGTGGGATGCAAAAAGGGGGAGGAGTGTGTTTAGGTGTGAAGCTCACTCTTTCTTAGACAGTACAGTTGTCCCTCAATATCTGTGGAGGATTGGTTCCAGGATCCCCTCAAAACCAAAATCTAAGAATGCTCAGGTCCCTGATATAAAATGGCCTAGTATTTGCATATAACCTAAGAACATCCTCCTGTATACTTTAAATCATCTCTACATTATTTATGATACCTGATATCATGTAAATGCTGTATAAAGAGTTGTTATACTGTATTATTTATTTGTATTGTCTTTATTGTTGCATTAGAATTTTTGTTTTTAAAATATTTTTGGTCTGATGTTGGTTAGACCCATGGATGCAGAACCCACTAATACTGAGGGCTGACAGTAATTAGACTGTAACCCCACCCACATCCCACTCATCCTGACTTAGATTTTCTCTTTTTTTTTTTTTTTTGGCTTTTCAGGTCAGAATACCTTGACAATATTTTCTAAATAATGCATTTTGCTAACTATAAATTGTTCATTTCAATGTAATGCTATGCACCTTACTGCCATTTAAAAGACCACCAGGATAGCTAAATAGTGGTAGGAGAGCTTTATTGGCGATGCCAGTTTGAAAACTGGGAAGAGGGCCGGGCGCGGTGGCTCAAGCCTGTAATCCCAGCACTTTGGGAGGCTGAGACGGGCGGATCACAAGGTCAGGAGATCGAGACCATCCTGGTGAACACAGTGAAACCCCGTCTCTACTAAAAATACAAAAAACTAGCCGGGCGAGGTGGCGGGCGCCTGTAGTCCCAGCTACTTGGGAGGCTGAGGCAGGAGAATGGCGGGAACCCGGGAGGCGGAGCTTGCAGTGAGCTGAGATCCGGCCACTGCACTCCAGCCTGGGCGACAGAGCAAGACTCCGCCTCAAAAAAAAAAAAAAAAAAAAAAAAAAAGAAAACTGGGAAGAGGATGTCTCCAGCATGGACAAGGTTGCTCTCTCTTCAAAGAGGGGAAGCACAGCTTACGTTTTATGCCTCACAGGGTCCGTGTCACACAATAGAGTCGTACATATTCAGCAGGTTTGCGGGGAAAGCTATACATATTTATGAGGGAGGCCGAGCACAAGCACAATGGGTTAACATATATGTAACATACATCCCATATTCACTTTGGGCTAGGGCTTTAACTTTACAATGAGGTGGGGTTTGGCTCTTTCTATCAAAAGAACTGTAGGACACAAACACAATTTGTGCCTGGCCTCTAGACGCTGGCTGAAACTGGCTTAAAGTCTGCAGTAGCTTATCAGAAAATAATGTTTGTAAGGCCTGTTCTTCATCCAATCAGAACTGTAGTGGTCTGGATCGTAAGTCAGAGTTAGGAGGGATCTGAAAGCTCCTATGGTTAGGGAGTATAGAGCTGTAGGAATGTAGAAATTTGCCATGCCAGCCAGGCCCCATGCTCTTGAGCAATAGGTAACTTTCCATAAGCTCAGGGTCCATCTTAGTTGATAAAGGGGCATCTATCCTCTCCAAGTGCCAGCTTCTATATATGCACTCCCTTGGACTCTCTCTGTAAGTGACAACTTCTCTATGGAGATAATTCCTGTTCCACAATAAAACATACTGTAGAGGCTGGGTGCAGCGGCTCACACCTGTAATCCCAGCACTCTGGGGAGCCAAGGCTGGAGAACTGCTTGAGGTCAGGAGTTCCAGACCAGCCTGGGCAACACAGCGAGACTCTGTCTCTACAAAAATTTTAAAAATTAGCTGGGCATGGTAGTACATGTCTGTAGCTCCAGCATCTCTTGAGGCTGAGGCAGGAGGATCACTTGGGCTCAGGAAGTTGAGGTTATAGTGAGCTATAATCTCACCATTACACTCCAACTTGAGCACAGAGTGAGAACTTGTCTCTCAATATAAATAAAATAAAATAACCCTCTGTAGAAAACAAGAAAATCTCCTACTAAGATAATCTACCAAATAATTCTACTAAAATAATAGTGGCCTTGTAGTGATAAAGTCAACCTCTTGAAAGATTTAGAAGGAGCAAGATTATATGGAAAAAAAAAAAAAAACAGCTTGAAAGATAAACCTCAGCTGGGCATTAATCTCAGCATTTGGGAGGCTGCATCAGGCTGATTGCTCAAGCCCAGGAGTTCAAGACTAGCTAGGTAACGTGGCAAAACCACATTTCTACTAAAAATACAAAAATAATTAGCCAGATGTGGTGATGCACACCAGTAGTCCCAGCTACTCAGGAGGCTGAAGCAGGAGGATTGTTTGAGCCTCAGATGTGGAGGCCACAGTAAGCTGAGATCGCACCACTGCACTTCAGCCTGCACAACATAGTGAGACCTTGTCTCAAAACATAATAATAATAATAATAATAATAATAATAATAATAAAACTTAGGCCAGTCACAGTGGCTCATGCCACTTTGACTTTGGAGGCCGAGTTGGGCGGATCATTTGAGGTCAGGAGTTCAAGACCAGCCTGGACAACATGCAAAACCCCATCTCTTTTAAAAATACAAAAATTAGCCAGGTGTGGTGGTGCATGCCTGTAATCCCAGCTTCTTTGGAGGCTGAGGCAGGAGAATTGCTTGAACTCAGGAGACAGAGGTTGCTAGCCAAGATCGCACCACTGCACTCCAGCCTGGGTGACAGAGTAAGAATCCATCTTGGAAAAAAAAAAAACATAGTCAAAGTTACTTAAAAGTTTTGTGATTTTGTCCTGGAAATGTAAAATGTTTTCTGATTCCAGATTTACAGAGCCTTAAATTTACAGATTTACCTTTATTAGGGATAAGACTTAAAGGTGTGTCAAAGGACAAAATTACAACCAATTTACTTTAAAGATCTCAACTGGCTTGTTATTTATTTATTTATTTAAATAAATTTATGTATTTATCCTCCTGCCTCAGCTCCCCCAGTAGCTGGGGCTACCAGTGTGAGCCACCAAGCCTGGCTAACGGCTTTATTGTGATCATAGAATCAGGCAAAACTTCATTCCACAAAATAGAAAAAGTGTTCAAATGAACTGAGTGAAAGAGATTTGCTTTAAAGACAGAGAAGGGCTGAAAAAAGCAGAAGTAAAAAAGCAGAGAGTGTATTCATTGTTTCAAAGCTACTTTTCTTATAAGGCAGAAGAGAGAAACAGAACAATAGAAAAATGACTAATTAGCTTACATCAGGTCACGCTAAACAACCTTTACCATGTGAGGGTTAGGCAGAGGGAGCTTCATGATTATGCAACTGAAATTTTAAACTGGCCTATTTGGGAAATTGACTGTTATCTGTACTGATTTTATGGAAGCTCAGATAAATTAATTTAGGTTGGGTGATGTGCAACTTTAGCATGAATTACTCTGTTTTTATTTTTATTTTTTATTTTTTTAATTTTTTTAAGAGATGGGGTCTTTGCTATGTTGCCCAGACTGATCTTGAACTCCTGGGCTCCAGCAATCCTCCCACCTCAGCCTCCCAAAGTGCTGGGATTACAGGCATGAACCACCATGCCTCATCCATTTTTATTTTTAATCTGGTCGTCTGGGGCCTAGTGCAGGAACTTAGCCCAAAACAATGGCCTCCTGTGATTTTTATCTAACAGATGATACCATTGCATATGAGGTGAAAACCTCCCCTTCGACCTCTGGTAGTTCACCAAAAAAATCAACTGACAGCAGATTAATAAGAGAAAAAGGCATACAAATGTATAAATGTGCACAGGAATATTATAAAATTTAAAAACTCAGAGAAATAGGTGGTTGATGCTTTTATTTATTTATTTATTTATCTATCTATCTATTTATTTATTTATTTATTTATTTTGAGACCAAGTCTCCCTTTGTCACCCAGGCTGGAGTGCAATGGTGCGATCTCAGCTGGCCACACCCTCTATCTCCTGGGTTCAAGTGATTCTCCTACCTCAGCCTCCCGAGTAGCTGGGGTTACAGGCACTGGCTACCACGCCCAGCTAATTTTTGTATTTTTAGTAGAGACAGAGTTTCACCATGTTGGCCAGGCTGGTATCAAACTCCTGACCTCAGGTGATCTGCCCACCTTGGCCTCCCAAAGTGCTGGGATTACAGGTGTGAGCCACTGTGCCCGGCTGCTTTTATACCATCTTGAGCTTACAGAAAGAATGAGGGCTTGGTGCTTGGCAGAAGAGATTGTGGTGCCAAAAGAGATTAAGACAGGGGGAAAAGAAGAGGCCTGGTTACCGAAGGGGGTCTTACTATACAGATGAAACCTCCCAGGTAGCAGCCCTCAGAGAGAACAGATGGTAAATATTCCATTCAGACATTTAAAGGTGTCAAACTCTCAGCTGATCTTTCCTACATCTGGACAAGGGGAAAAGGCCTAGACTGGCCTCAGAGAAAGCCTGGCTGCCTCCATGCAGATTTTCTCTGCGGATACAGATGAGCCTGTGGTGGTGTCTACAGCAGGAAGAAAAGGATGCAGGAAAGTCTCTTCTTATCCTTCCTAATTCCCTGGTTATCAAAGAGATGTTCTTTCCCTTACTAGAGATTAAACCTCAAAAGCTGGGTTTAAAAAAAAAAAAATCAAGGCAAAATTTCAAACACTCTGTGAATCAATGAATTATTCAAACAAAAAGTCATGAGAATGTGACCAGTCCCGTTACCTGAACGGTTTAAATGATCTGAAAGCACTTGGGGCTAGTATGCTTTCTTGAAGTTACAAATTAAACTAAGGAATAAAAGAAAAAAGAAGTCAATCCAGTCCTGGCTTTCTCAGAACAGACCTGTTTGGTTTTCTTCTCATGTCTTCAGTCCTGTACACTCAGATGTCTCCCAAAAGGCTTTGTAACTCATTTGTGTCTTCCACAGGGTTTGGTCTAAATCAGATCACTTTAGGCCAGGCGTGGTGGCTCACACCTGTGATCCTAGAACTTTGGGAGGCCAAGGCAGGTGGATCACTTGAGGTCAGGAGTTCAAGACCAGCCTGGCCAACATGGCAAAACCCTGTCTCTACCAAAAATACAAAAAAAAAAAAAAAAATAGCCAGACATGGTGGCATCCACCTGTAGTCCCAGTTACTCAAGAGGCTGAGGCCTGAGGCAGGAGAATTGCTTGAACCCACGAGGTGGAGGTTGCAGTCAGCCAAGATCATGCCACTGCACTCCAGCCTGGGCATCAGAGCGAGACTCCATCTCTAAAAAATAAAAATAAATAAATAAGATCACTTTAATATGGGGGATCTTCTTGAGTGGCTACTAAGCCCACCAGTAATCCACATGCATTTTCAGGACAAAGTGGATATTGAAATCGGATTTTCTGCAATCAGGAGAATGTCCCTTTTAAGGACAAGCAAAGGGAAATCTGTAATGAGTAAAAAAGTACAGCTACTATCTGGAATCAGTGATTATCTAATGTCCCTGGTGCCAAGGCTGAGAAAGTCTGGTTTCTCCTAAAAGTGCAGTTCACATGGATAGCTTGATTTTCCAAGGCTTTGGCATCCAGGAACGAAGGAGTAAATGTGGGACCTGCTTTCAAACATAGTTCAGGTCAGATGTATGGATTCCTGGCAACTCTAAAAGTATGTGATCTGTAGCATTTTTGGCTACTTGAATCTACCACAAAGCTTAATCCTGCCCTAAGCCATTGTTCCAATATCCTGATTTTTTTCCTAAAGTAAGATTTCAATTAAGTTTTTTGTTGTTGCTGTTTTGTTTGTTTTGAGTCGGAGTATCGCTCTGTTGCCCAGGCTAGAGTGCAGTGGCTCAGTCTCAGCTCACTACATTCTCTGCCTGCTGGGTTCAAGCGATTCTTCTGCCACAGCCTCCTGAGTAGCTGGGATTGCAGCCGCGGGCCACCATGCCTGGATAATTTTTGTACTTTTAGTACAGACGGGGTTTCGCCATGATGGCCAGGCTGGTCTCGTACTCTGGGCCTCAAGCAATCCGTGCGCCTCAGCCTCCCAAAGTGCTGGGATTACAGGCATGAGCCACCACGCCCAGCCCTAAGTTATTTTTGAAACTTAACTATAACCAATTATAACTGTAACTAAAACCTAGGAAAAATAATTGTGTATTTGGTTAAGTTACAGTCCTTCAACCTCAGTGGAAATAATCGAATGAGGTTACTTTCTCCTGATAAAGAATTAGCAGCTGTCAGGGTTGGGAATGTGAGTAACAAGAGGAGCTTTAATCTCTAAGTGACAGATTCTCACTCCTTAAAGAGCCACTATTGCACTTGTTATTTCTGGCACAACGTATCACCTAATGATGCTTTTAAAGTCCAAAACTCCTTCAGCTGATTGCCTTTTGTCTGCACCCTAATACTGCTACTTCTCGGAACATAATCAAAATCAGGACGTGCTCGAAAATTATTTCCCGGACTGTTTTTGACCAATTTACAGTGAACACAGTCCCTTCACGCTCTGCAACAAATGAAAATAATAAGGCATGATTTGCTCTCAGACGTCACTGACTGCTTCAATAAGGTGCTTAAGCCCTTCAGAGGCAGAGATTTGACCCCAGAGTTGTATAAAATACAATGCTTTCAGATGAGCTCTTCAGCTCCAGTCTGAGTGAACCCCATGTAATTAGAAGAGAGAGGGTCCAGCGTATCCCTGCACATTGTCGAATTCCATCGCCTTCCCTGGAGGGTAGTACAACAGACACCTGCCGGAAGGCGCCACCAGGATTCCGCACTGCCCGCCCCTCTCACGCAAGGGCCTGCAGATAGCAGTCCCAGTATCGCAACTTTGAATCACCAGTTGGATTGTTTCCATTTTGCTTTGAGCATCTCATCAGCAGCTGCTGCAAAGGTTATTCCCTCCCATCTTACAGATAAGGAAGACCGAGCTAAAAATAGGTGAAGTGCCTTGTCCCAGCAGTCATGTGATTAGTGAATGTGCCCACTAGAAAAGTCTCCTTTCTCCTAGCTGGCTAGGGACATCCTCTCACAGACTTCCAAGAAAGAATTGTACTTCCTAAGAAACA
The DNA here is from genome assembly GCF_009764315.1 of Trachypithecus francoisi. NCBI lineage: Eukaryota > Metazoa > Chordata > Mammalia > Primates > Cercopithecidae > Trachypithecus > Trachypithecus francoisi. Next base: position 13,263,608 of record NW_022681461.1, read on the forward strand.
TTTTGGTAATATCTACCTGAAATGTTCCTGCTAAAATGCATTTCCTTACCCTGTCTTCGGCAATATCCACCTAAATAACAAGTAGAGAAACACTCTCTTTTTTTTTTTTTTTTGAGACGGAGTCTCGCTCTGTCGCCTGGGCTGGAGTGCAGTGGCCGGATCTCAGCTCACGGCACGCTCCGCCTCCCGGGTTTAAGCCATTCTCCTGCCTCAGCCTCCCAAGTAGCTGGGACTACAGGCGCCAGCCACCTCGCCCGGCTAGCTTTTTTTGTATTTTTTAGTAGAGACAGGGTTTCACCGTGTTAGCCAGGATGGTCTCGAACTCCTGACCTCGTGATCCGCCCATCTCGGCCTCCCAAAGTGCTGGGATTACAGGCTTGAGCCACCACGCCCGGCCAGAGAAACACTCTTTAAAAGAAAAGATGTTTACTTGCAACAGAACGTTGCAATGGAGATACACGTGTCATACCAAATTGTGTGCATATTTAGGGAGGTAAGAAAAGACAAAGGTTTTTAAAGAAAAAAAGTGAGAAGGATTACATAATCGTTTTGAAATATTTATCCTTGGCTATAAAGATGAATAACAAGGGTGGCACCAGTCGGAGGTTGGACAGGCAGTTACTGGGCAGATGTCCTTGCAGAAGTACTTTTTGTGTAAAGTTGAGATGGCCTTTGTGCAATGTTGTGGTTTTTCAAAGCCTTTTGTGATCATTGTTTCTATCAGGTATACAAGCATTGGAGCTCTGTTTTGGCCTTCCCCAGCTGTCTGTCAGGGTGTCTGTTTGTTTGTTTGTTGTTTGTTTGACAACTTCCACAGTAATAAAGTAGGCAAAGAATTGCCTTTACAGGTTACTGAATTTCTAATCCTAAAATTTGCTAAGCCTTACGCATAACCATAAGGCTAAAACTATAATACCCATTTTGTAAATGAGAAAACTGAGGTCTAGAGAAGGGACCTGGACATGTCATTTAGCTGTGGATTCAGACCCAGACCTGCCTGAGTCCAGAGCCCAGGCAATCTGTACACTCTACTACCTCCCTCTATTATTTTTGTAATTGAGACATAACATCCATGCAGTATACAAATTTTTACACATCACTATCACCCAAATCCAGGGACAGAACATTTCCGTAGCCCTAGAAGCCCCCTGTGGGCTTCCTTCCAGAACAGCCACCCTCCTGCCTCCTGACGCTATTGTGTTCTTTCTCGTCCTTCAGCAGACTGCAAGGTGCTCGAGCAGGCACCAGTTAAAATGGGCTTTAAAACCACATGCTCAGCTGGGCACGGTGGCTCATGCCTGTAATCCCAGCACTTTGGGAGGCCAAGGCAGGTGGATTGCTTGAGGCCAAGAGTTCAAGACCAGCCCAGCCAACATGGTGAAACCCTGTCTCTACTAAAAATACAAAAATCAGCCAGGCATGTTGGCATGTGCCTGTAGTCCCAGGTACTCGGGAAGCTGAGGCATGAGAATCTCTTGATCCCAGGATGCAGAGGTTGCAGTGAGCCAAGATTGTGCCACTGCACTCCAGCCTGGGCTCAGAGTGAGACTGTCTCACAAAAAACACACACACACACACACACTCAAGGAACCTCTGCAGGGATGCCTCGGCCTGGCCTCTTGGCAATAGTTAAGGTTGTGCCTGGCTGTGGTCAAAATAACACACACTTATTTATCAATGCCAGGCATTGCGTTAGGTGCCAGGTAAGCAGTGATGACAAAGAAGTGGGTCCCTGTTCTAAAGTCACTGGGAGTTCAAAGATGAGCTGATATTAAACAGCCACACCAAAGTATATGTGCACAACACTGGTGAGCAGGGTGGCAGAGCACAGGCTACTCTGAAATAAATTTGGGGAGGAGGTCAGGAATGGCCTTGCTGGGGCTGGAAAGGCCCATGGTTGACATTGACCAGGAGCAGGACGGGCGTCCCTTGGCCAGAAGAAGTGGAATGTGCAAAGGTCCTGAGGGGAGGAGGCATGAGCCAAATCACACAGGCCCTAAAAGGAGCTCATGAGGGCCTGAGAGTCCCTAAAAGCAAGGGAAAGTCATAGAAGATCCTTCACAAGAGGATGGGATTGGTGACACATCCCTGGGAAGTCACAGAAATGTCAAGGGGGGAGGCTGGAAGACTTGAAACAGCAAGTAGGAACAAGGTCAGCAAAACGTCACTGAGCAAAATGTCACCTGTGCCCTGGTGTGAGGTGGCCTGAGTAGATGCAGGTTACATATGTGACCCACAGTCTCAGGTCTTATTTATAGAAAGACACTGTTCTAGAAACAAAGATCAAAGAAAGAGTTTACTCTCCAGGATTGTTTATTGGGAAGAATTTCTTATAACCACATCCAAGAAAGTGTCACGCATCTTGATGCTAGCATTTGCCGCCATATTGTTTTTCCTATAAAACTAATGCTGCTAGGCCAGGCATGGTGGCTTATGCCTGTAATCCCAGCACTTTAGAAGGGTGAGGCAGATGGATCACCTGAGGTCAGGAGTTCAAGACCAGCCTGGCCAACATGGCGAAACCCCATGTCTACTAAAAGTACAAAATTAGCTGAGCATGGTGGTGCATGCCTGTAGTCCCAGCTACTCCGGAGGCTGAGTCAGGAGAATCGCCTGAACCCAGGAGGCAGAGGTTGCATTGAGCCAAGATCATGCCATTGCACTCCAGCCTGGGTGACAAGAGCAAAACTCTGTCTCAGCAACAACAACAAAAACTAGTGCCGGTAAATGTTTAACAACTGATTCTCCCAAAATAAGTCCCTATGTGTATGCACACATAAACATATGTATATACCTAAGATTATTATAAACTCACTAATATGAAAGATATGTGGCACACAATTTACATAAAACAATAAAATATACATAATATTTATTTTTTAATTTTCTTCTTAAAATATGCATACTCTTTTTTTGTTTGTTTGTTTTTGAGATGGAGTCTCCCTCCAGTCACCCAGGCTGGAGTGCAATGGCGTGATCTCGGCTCGCTGCAACCTCTGCCTCCTGGGTTCAAGGGTTCAAGCAATTCTCCTGCCTCAGAACTCCCAAGTAGCTGGGATTACAGGTGCCTGCCACAACACCAGACTGATTTTTGTATTTTTAGTAGAGACAGGCTTTCACCGTGTTGCCCAGGCTGGTCTCGAACTCTTGACCTCAGGTAATCCACCAGACCTGGCCTCAAAAAGTGCTGGGATTACAGGCGTGAGCCACTGCACCCAGGCATTAAAATATACATACTCTTTATTGCAATTGCTATATAGTCAATTGATTCTCACAGAAGGCTTTCATTTATTTTTGCCAAACTCCTCTCCATAGGCAACCTGTGGCTATCAAATGACTCTGATTTGGCAAATGGCAGCTTAACAATCAGTTCATGAGATTCCTAAAAATTTACCAATCTGTTTGAAAGAATCTAGAAGCTACAACTAGCAGCTCCCCCAAGCCCTCAGTACTGGCTTCCAAATGTTCTTTTGGTGACAAAGACAGCAGAAAAGCAGGAAGAGTTGGAATGGGTTCAGGAATTCAGTAATGGTCAGAGGAAAACTCCTGATCCATAGTTCTTGTCAGTTTCCCGGATGAACAGGTCCTCAGAATCACCTGAATTACATGTCAAAAATACAGAAAAGAAAAAAGAAAGGAAGAAGGAAGGAAAGAGAGAGAAGGAGGGAAAGAAAGAGAGAGAAAAAGAAAGGAAAGAGAGATGGAGAGAAAGAAAGAGAATGAAAAATAGAGACAGACAGAAAGAAAAGAATGAGAGAAAGAAGAAAAGAGGAGAGAAATATGCTTGTAAGTTGCCACTCCACCCAGCTAGTAAAAAGCTGAACAAACTGAAATTAACAACTCTTCTTAGACCCTTAAGAGAAACGAGGTCACAAGGCAAATGTCTACCCCCAAAATTAAAGAGACAGGTGAATACAGAGGATCACAACTTACTAGAGCGGAAAAGAAATCTCCAGGTCCTGGGTCAGGATACCTAAACTGAAACTGACGAATTGCTAGAAGATCAGTGTGGACAAGTCTGAGAGATAAAAACTCCAGGGAGACCCAGTCTGGGGAAGTGAGGAACTTTTGTGAGTTTCAGGTCCTGGAGCTCTACCAGGCTGTCTTAGTGAATACAGAAGAAAAATGCCCTCGTGCTTCCAGCAAAGCAAAGAAAAAAGAAAACATTTTGAAATACGCCAGAGCATTCTCTTCTTAACAAGAATACCTTGCTAAACTATCTTACCAGTGCCTAACCTGCTGGGGTTTTATCAGAGCCTAACCTACCTAGGGGAAGGGAAATACCCAACCTAGCCACCCTGTCCACCTAAGGCGATGGGGGGCTAGAGGGCACTGAGAAACACACGTGAGGTTCACAGTCCAGAGACACAGACTCATTGAAAGACTGCAAGGGCTGTATACAGAAGGGCAAATGAGCAGAAAAGACAAAGAGAGAAAATTGGGCCATAATCGTCTTTTTTTCAGGAGCCCCATTCCCAAGATAACTAACCTACTTTCACAATAATGGCATTAACTTACTCATTATCTAATTACCTCTAAAAAACCCCACCTCTTAATCCTATTACAATGTAGATTAAGTTTCCAAAACATACAATTTGGGGAATACATTCAAACCATAGCACTCACAAATTTGGTAACCTAGATGAAATGAACCGATTTCTTGAAAGACACAATCTGTCAACACTCACACAAGAAGAAATAGACTACCTGAATAGGCCTATATCTGTCAAAGAAATTTACTCAATAATTAATAACCTTCCAAAACAGAAAGTACCCGGCCCTAATGGGTTCACTGGTGAATTCTACCAAACACTTAAGGAAGAAAGTATACCAATTCTCGATAATCTCTTTCAGAATTAGAAGCAGAGAGAATGCTTTCTACCTCATTCTGTGAAGCCAGATTTACCCTAATATCAAAACTAAACAAAGACATGACAAAGAACACTACAGAACAACATATTTCTCATGAACATATTTCTCATGAACATAGACACAAAAATCTTCAACAAAATACACCACAACCACATGAGATTTATCCCAGGTATGCAAAACTGGTTAAACATGCAAAAATAAATTAATGTAATTAATCACATAAACAAGATAAAAGAGAAAAATCATATGACCATATCAATAGATGCAGAAAAATCATTTCATAAAATTCAATACCTATTCATAATAAAAACTCTCAGTAAACTAACAATAGAAAGGAACTTCCTCAACTTGATGAAGAATATCTATAAAAAACCCACTTAGTGGTGACAAACTTGAAGCTTTCCCACTAAAATTAAAAATAAGGCAAGGATTTCCCTTCTCACCACTGCTTTTCAGCACTGTATTGTAAGTCCTACCTAATGCAATAAGACAAGAAAAGGAAATAAAAGGTATGCAGATTTGGTAAGGAAGAAATCCATCTTTCTTTGTTCGTAGATGATTGTCTACATAGAAAATATGAAAGGATCAACCAAAAAACTCCTAGAACTAATAAGCAATCATAGCAAAGTTATAGGATACAAGGCTAATGTACAAAAGTTAATCACTTTTCTATATACCAGTGATACAGTTTGGATGTTTTTCCCCTTCCAAATCTCATGTTCAGCCAGGTATGGGGGCTCATTCCTATAATCCCAGCACTTTGGGAGGCTGAGGCAGGAGGATCGCTTGAGCCCAGCAATTGAGCTCCTTCATATTTACCCAGAAGAGCTAAAAATGTATATCTACACAAAAACCTGCACACAGATGTTTATAGCAGCTCTATTAATAATTGCCCAAACTTAGAAGCAACCAAGATGTCTTTCTGTAGGTGAATGAATAAAATGTGGTACATTCAGACAATGAAATATTACTTAGCACTAAGAAGAAATGAGCTATCAAGCCATGAAAAGACATTAACCTTCTTAATGTGCATTTTGGCTTCTCAAATGCACATTACTAAGTGAAAGAAACCAATCTGAAAAGCCTACACACTATTTGATTCCAATTATATGACACTCTGGACAAGGCAACACTGTGGAGATAGTACAGTCCATAATGGATTGTAACCAATGTACCACCCTGGTGGGGGATGTTGATAATGAGCATGTGTTGGGGCAGAAAGCATATGGGTAGTCTCTACTTTCCACTCAATTTTCCTGAGAACCTAAAACTGCCTTAAAAAAACCAAGTCAGGCTCGGCATGGTGGGTCATGCCTATAATCTCAACATTTTGGGAGGCCAAGGTGGGTGTACCTTTGAGCTCAGGAGTTTGAAACCAGCCTGGGCAGCATGGTGAAACTTCATCTCTCCAAAAAATAGAAAAATGAGTGAGGCGTAGTGTCGCACTCCTGTAGTTCCAGCTACTCGGGAGGCTGAGGTGGGAGGATTGCTTGAGCCCAGGAGTTGGAGGTTGCAATGAGCTGAGCTGGCGCTACTGTACTACAGCCTGGGTGACAGAGTGAGACTCTGACTCAAAAAATAAATAAGTAAAGTCAAGAAATTTAAAAAAAGAAAGAAGGGAGGGAGGGAGGGAAGGAGGGAGAGAGAGAATTAACTCAGGTCCCTCCCCAGGATATTCAGGTATCATTGCCCTGGGGGGCCTTCTCGCCCCCAACAAGGACCCTCTTGCACCCGTGTTTGGGAACCACTGGCTTATGTGAACAGACCCCTAACATTTAATAATATCTCTGTGGCCCTATGACGCTGGGAAAGTTCCTTCACTCTGGCCTCAGTTGTATTACCCATAAAACAAGGGTAATTGCTTCTTCATGGGATTCTAGGAGGGATTAAATGCGGATTCAAGGTATGTAAGTCCAAGGGCATTTAGGGACTCACCTAAGAATTTTACTGAAGAAAATGATGTGACTTGCTTTATCTAGAAAAATCATTGATTAGAAAAGTCATTTCATCAGCTATATGGAGATGGATGAAGGACCAGAGGGCCAGCTTGAGGCCCTGGGAAGAGTTCGCTGACAGCTTCTTGCAGTAGTCAAATGAGAGACAGTAAGACTTGAGGTAATGGAATGCAAAAAAGAAAGGACACATACATTTGAGAAAAACTTAAGAGGTAGATGGGACAAGTTTTGGGGACTCAGAGTCAGCCTTGATTCTTGTCTCTCCTTCACAGTCCACATCTGCTCTGATAGCAGGTCTTATCTCCCCTACCACAACACAACCAGCTCTGCACTGCTCAGCCCCAGGCTCTCAGACTGTTATGGTTGGCTTCTAATGTTCTTCTTGCTTTCAATCCTAATCCGTTCTCTACAGAGCAGCCAGAATGTTATTTAGAAATGTAAATAAAATAACATCTACTCTTAAAATCCTCACATTGAAAAAAATCAAATTCTTTAACCTGACTTTCAGAACTTAACTCTGATTTCCTCTCCCACCTCATTGCCAATGTTCCCCCACTTCTGTGCTCCAGCCTTTCTGTTTTTTACCAGCTAAGCTCAGGCCCGCCCAAGAATGCCTGCAACTACCACTTTTCTATGCCTAGATTTCTTTCCCTGCCCTCCCATCTACCAAGACCCTCCCTGGCCTCATTCCTTCCCCATGTCCCAAATACAGTGCTCCCTCCCTAATTGCCAGCAACCATGGTTCAACATCAGTGCAAAATAGTTGTGTGCTATCTTAAGAAATTGAACACTCATGTCAATATCGGGCTTAATTGTATACCCCAAGAATCATTGCACATGTGCACAAAAAACATATTCAAGAATGTTCTTAGCATTGTTCATGATAAAAAGAACTGGAACAATTCAAGTATTCATCAATGGAAGATTGGATAAGTAAATGGCAGTATTGATACAATGGAATAATATACAGCAATAAAAATAAGTAAACCAGCAGGGCACAGTGGCTCACACCTGCAATCCCAGCACTTTGGGAGGCTGAGGCAGCGGGATCATCTGAGGTCAGAAGTTCGAGACCAGCCTGGTCAACATGGTGAAACCCTATCTCTACTAAAAATACAAAAATTAGCTGGGCATGGTGACACACACCTGTAATCCAGCTATTCTGGAGGCTGAGGCAGGAGAATCGCTTGAACCTGGGAGGCAGAGGTTGCAGTGAGCCAAGATCATGCCACTGCACTCCAGCCTGGGTAACAAGAGCGAAACTCCATCTCAGAAAAAAATAAAAAAAAATAAAAATAAGTGAACCATAGCTACAAGCTTCAACATGGATGAACTGAATCTTAGGAAATAATGTGGAGGAAAAAAGTGAGTTAACAAGTTTCAGAACACACATAGTATGACACTATTTTTTTTATAAAGTTCAAAAATAAGCAAAACAAAAAATATATCTTCTAAGCATACATATATAGGTGTCAAATCTATAAAGGAAAGCAGAGATAACTTTCTGACAAGTTTAGGAGGTCACCTTAAGGAATGGTACCCCAAGCACCCTAAGTTGATTACTTACAACTGTTCCTAAATGCATCATGCAAATGCCACTTGGATTGCCCCAGCCTTCTTCTAATTCTCAATGATCAGAAAGTCCTTCCTAGATTGGGTTTCAATAATGCCCGGCACAGCACGATACTGGATTAACAAAGTATTATCATCTCCAGGCAACCAATTTGCTGCAACTTGCCAGCATTAGCAGCATTTTAATCTATAAACAGAGATTTAGATCTCAACTGCATGGGAACAAGACTTCACAAGCAAAGAACTCTGCTTTGAATCAGACGTTAGAGAACCCCTTCCTGAGGTTCCTCCCCTACAGAACCATTTTCTTTTTCCCTTGCCATGTGACTTTCAGAACCAATCTCAAAAAGGGGTTTTTCTTGGCAATGTTTGCTCTCTGTTCATTTCTCCCACAACGCTTATTAAAATATCCTTCTTGGCCGGGCGCGGTGGCTCAAGCCTGTAATCCCAGCACTTTGGGAGGCCGAGGCGGGCGGATCACGAGGTCAGGAGATCGAGACCCTCCTGGCTAACACGGTGAAACCCCGTCTCTACTAAAAAATACAAAAAACTAGCCGGGCGCAGTGGCGGGCGCCTGTAGTCCCAGCTACTCGGAGGCTGAGGCGGGAGAATGGCGGGAACCCCGGAGGCGGAGCTTGCAGTGAGCCGAGATCGCGCCACTGCACTCCAGCCTGGGCGACACAGCGAGACTCCGTCTCAAAAAAAAAAAAAAAAAAAAAAAATCCTTCTTTACTGGGAGACGGGAGATGTGAATAAGCTTGAAAATTCAAAGTACTAGTGTTAGGCATCTGAGTGCAATTCATTCACTCATCACAGTGTTATCGCCCCCCCTACAATGTGTAAGGAGCTGTGTGGGGAACTATGGAGAACACAAAGACAAACGTGACATTGTCCAATTTTTCAAAGAGTTTTTAAGGAACAGACATGTAAATATTAATAAATTGCAATAGTATAAGGCATAATATAACCATTCACACAGGGGCTAGGAGTCTGGCTCATAGTCATTCTGTGTAAACTTGGCACATGACAGCCGGGCGCGGTGGCTCAAGCCTGTAATCCCAGCACTTTGGGAGGCCGAGACGGGCGGATCACGAGGTCAGGAGATCGAGACCATCCTGGCTAACACGGTGAAACCCCGTCTCTACTAAAAATACAAAAAACTAGCCGGGCGAGGTGGCGGGCGCCTGTAGTCCCAGCTACTCGGGAGGCTGAGGCAGGAGAATAGCGTGAACCCGGGAGGCGGAGCTTGCAGTGAGCTGAGATCCGGCCACTGCACTCCAGTCCAGGCGACAGAGCGAGACTCCGCCTCAAAAAAAAAAAAAAAAAAAAAAACTTGGCACATGACCTAATGTTTCTGGGCTTCTCCTCTTTTTAGAGCTGGAGTCTCACTTTGTTGCCCAGGCTGGAGTGTAATGGTGCAATCTCGGCTCACTGCAACCTCTGCCTCCCTGGTTCAAGCAATTCTCCTGCCTCAGCCTCCCAAGTAGCTGAGACTACAGGCACCCGTCACCACGCCTGGCTAATTTTTATATTTTTAGTAGAGACAGGGTTTCACCAAGTTGGCCAGGATGTTCTCAAACTCCTGACCTCAAGTGATCCACCAGCCTCAGCCTCCCAAAGAACTGGGATTACAGGCGTGAGCCACCACATCCAGCCTGGGCTTCACTTTTCTTTTTTTTTTTTTTTTTGAGACGGAGTCTCGCTCTATCACCCAGGCTAGAGCACAGTGGCCTGATCTTAGTTCACTGCAAGCTCCGCCTCCCGGGTTCACGCCATTCTCCTGCCTCAGCCTCCTGGGTAGCTGGGACTACAGGTGCCCGCCACCTCGCCCGGCTAGTTTTTTGTAGTTTTTAGCAAAAAAAAAAACGGTGAGATGGGGTTTCACCGTGTTAGCCAGGATGGTCTCGATCTCATGACCTCTGATCCACCCGTCTTGGCCTCCCAAAGTGCTGGGATTACAGGCTTGAGCCACCGCGCCCAGCCTACTTTTCTTATCTAGAAAATGAAATAGGCCAAGTGCCGTGGCTCACACCTATAATCCCAGCACTTTGGGAAGCCTAGGCAGGTGGATGGTGGACCACCTGAGCCCAAGTTCGAGACCAGCCTGGGCAACACGGTGAAACTCCATCTCAACAAAAAATTTAAAAACTTAGCTGGGCGTGGTGGCATGTACCTGTAGTCCCAGCTACTCCTGAGGCTGAGGTGGGAGGATCATCTGGGAGGTTGAAGCTGCAATGAGCCAAAATTGTTTCTCTGCACTCCAGCCTGGGCAATGGAGAAAGACCCTGTCAAAAAGAAAAGAGAGAAAGAAAGAGAGAGAGCGGGAGAGAGAGAGAAAGGGAGAGAGAAAGAGAAAGAGAGAAAGAGAGGGAGAGAGAAAGGGAGAAAGGGAGAGAGAGAGAGAAAGAAAAAGAGGAAGGAAGGAAGGAAGGAAGGAAGGAAGGAAGGAAGTCTCATATCATTACTGAGAGGAATGAATGAAGCATACATATAAGGAGTATACTACAGGATCTTACCACTCAGTGATGGACCATTTCTGTCACTACAAATACCCTGGAAATACACTGAAGGGGCCAATTCAGAACATCTTGTGCCTTTGAGGACAAAAGGTTTTACAACACTGGAGACTCGGGTAAAGGCAACCATTTGGAGACAGTACAAGGTGGGTTAAGAGAATTCTGAAGTGCTGAAGGGTCCACTGCAGCCCGTGATCAATCTGTAAAGGCAGTAGAAGACCAGAGAGGACCAAGAAGGCTGTGGGTAGGAATTCAGCCACAATTCCATAGACAAGGCATTCGCTCAGCAAACAGTCTGCTGTGAGTAAATGTGAGCGTTCTCTTTTTCTAATGTAATCCCTTCCCTCTGACACCGTATCCCTCGTATTTGAAATAAGAGCAGTCTCCAGGGCTCTGCTGGTCACTACCCCACCTGCTCAGGCCATGATGTTAACCAGGTTCTGATGATTAGACCATTTACCATCTTTACATTTTATTTCAATAAATATCAATCTCCTCCTCCAGTCTGACATAAATAAATCACTGCTACCTTGTTCTTCCAGCCACATGAATTCTATTTCGCTTTTTTTTTTTTTTTTTGAGTGACAGAGGTTAAGAAAATAGAATAAAATTATGCCTTAAGTATGCTGTCAAAGTGCAGTTTTTCAACAACATTTATCAGGCCTACAGGGGTGGAAGAGAACCAACATGAGGCAAGGCTATGTTTTCAAAGATTTAAAGATGCATAAAATTCATCTTTCATAAGAAACAGATGTACCGTAGCTAATTAGAATGAATAGTTTTCTGAAAATGACAAACCCTAACTATAACCCACCAGCAATGCTAAGTTGAAAGCTGAGAGTGTCATGGGCAAAAATAAAGATAAATTAGGGCTACTATGGGAAACTAAAGATCTGACATCACCTATAACCAGGCCAGACAGGGATTGTATTTAGAACTCATTAGTTTTGCTTAAGCTAATCCAAAGCAGAAGGTGGCCCAAGAAGACATGGGTTCGGTTAGTTTACTCTCAGTACAGCAGCTGAGTGCTGCTTTTAAAATGTAAATTTGGCGGCTGGGAGCAGTGGCTCATACCTGTAATCTCAGCACTTTGGGAGGCCAAGGCAGGCGGATCACTTGAGGTCAGGGATTTGAGACCAGCCTGGCCAATATGGCAAAACCCCGTCTCTACTAAAACTACAAAAATTAGCCAGACGTGATAGAGCGCAACTGTAATTCCAGCTACTTGGAAGGCTGAGGCAGGAGAATCTCTGGAACCCAGGAGGCGGAGGTTGCAGTGAGCCGAGATCACAGCCACGTACTCTAGTCCCAGCAACAGAGTGGGACTCCGTCTCAAAAAAAAAAAAAAAAAAAAGTCAATTTCATCATGCCATGCCCTACAGTGTCCATCCTCATCTGACTTCATCTTCTACTCCCTCTCCCCAGCTCCTCCACAGTGACCAGGCTGCAGTTCTTCTGACACAGCTTCATGCTCCCACGTTAGGGCATTTTAAATAGCTCTTGCCAGGACTTTGACCACAGATACCTAATCGCACAGCCTCAGTGAGTTCACTCTATGAATACTCAGAAATATGAGCTTTCCTGCCCCCTGGCATTTCAAAACCCCTTCCTCTACCCAGTTTTTTCCTTTTTTCCCATAGCACTTACCACTTTCAGCATAATACAGTGAACCCATTTATTATATTTGCTGTTTCTTTTTCTCTCTTAATAGGAATTTTTATAGTTTCTTTTATAAATTTTAATTTTTAAAAAATCTATGAAAGAAGCAGAGCAAGATGGCAGAATAAAAGGCTCCACCAATCATCCGCCCCACTGCAAGGACACCAATTTAACAACTATCTACACAGAAAAAAAAAAAAGCTCCTTAAATGGGAAAACATTCCATGCTTATTCATAGGAAGAATCAATATTACTAAAATGGCCATACTGCTCGTTGAATTTATAGATTTAGTGCTATTCCTGTCGAACGACCAATGACATTCTTTACAGAACTAGAAAAAACTATTTTAAAATTCATATGGGCTGGGCGCTATGGGTCACACCTTTAATCCCAGCGCTTTGGGAGGCCAAGACAGGCGATTATCTGAAGTCAGGAGTTTGAGACCATCCTGGCCAACATAGTGAAATCCCATCTCTATTAAAAATACAAAAATTAGCTGGGAGTGGTGGCCGGCTCCTGTAATCCCAGCTACTCAGGAGGCTGAGGCAGGAGAATCGCTTGAACCCAGGAGGCAGAGGTTGCAGTGAGCCAAGATCACACCATTGTGCTCCAGCCTGGGCTACAAGAGTAAAACTCCATTTACAAAAAAAAAAAAAAAAAAATCAAAGGGAACCAAAAAAAGAGCTCAAATAACCAAGACAATTCTAATCAAAAAGAATAAAGCAATTCTAAGCAAAAAGAATAAAGCTGGAGGCATCACACTACCCAACTTCAAGCTATACTACTACAAACTATACATCAGTAACCAAATAGCATAGTACTTGTGCAAAGACAGATAGACCAATGGGACAGAATATAGAGCTCAGAAATAAGGCAACACATCTACAACCATCTAATTTTCAACAAAGTCAACAAAAACAAGCATGGGGGAAATGACTCCCTATTCTAAATGGTGCTAGAATAACTGGCTAGCCATGTGCAAACTATTGAAACTGGACCTCTTCCTTATACCACATACAAAAATTAACTCAAGATGAATTAAAGGCTTAAATGTAAAACTAAGAACTATAAAAACCCTGGAAGACAACCTAGACAATACCATTCTGGACATAGGAGCAGGCAAAAATTTCATGATGAAAACGCCCAAAGCAACTGCAACAAAAGCAAAAATTGATAAACGAGATCTAATTAAACTAAAGAGCTTCTCCACAGCAAAATAAACTAGCAACAGAGTAAACAGACAACCTACAGAATGGGAGAAACATTTTGCAAACTATGCATCTGGCAAAAGTCTATTATCCAGCATCTATAAGGTACTTAATTTTTACAAGAAAACAACCCCATTAAAGATTGGGCAAAGGACATGAACAGACAGACAGTTTTCAAAAGAAATGTACATGTGGCCAACAAGCATGTGAAAAAAAAAGCTCAACATCGCTGACCATTAGAGAAATGCAAATCAAAACCACAATGAGATACCTTCTCACACCAATCAGAGTGGCTATTACTAAAACTCAAAAAGTAACAGGTGTTGGTGAAGTTATAGAGAAAAAGGAATGCTTATACACTATTGGTGTGTATGTAATTAGTTCAGCCATTGTGGAAAACAGTGTGACAATTCTTCAAAGATCTAAAAACAGAACTACCGTTTGATGCAGCAATCCCATTTCTGGGTATATACCCAAAGGAATATAAAGCTTCTATCATAAAGACACATGCACACATATGTTCATTGCAGCACTGTTAACAACAGCAAAGACATGGACTCAACCTAAATGCCCATGAATAGTAGACTGGATTTTTAAAAATACAATATCTATACCCTGTAGCATACTATGCATCCATAAAAAAGAATGACATCCTATCCTTTGCAGGAACATGGATGGAGCTGGAGGTCATTATCCTTAGCAAACTATTGCAGGAACAGAAAACCAAATACTACATGTTCTCACTTATAAGTGGGGACTAAATGATGACAACATATGGACACAAAGAGGGGAACAACAGACATTGGGGCTTACCGGAGGGTGGAGGGCTGGAGGAAGGAGAGGATCAGGAAAAATAACAAATGGATAATAGGCTTAATATTTGGGTGATGAAATAATCGATACAACAACCGCTGTGACACAAGTTTACCTATGTAACAAACCTGCACATGTAACCCTGAACTTAAAAGTTAAAAAAAAAAAAGAACCAAAGAATCACATGAGCTCTCATAGGACCCCCACCCCTCCATGCCACCCTTGACGCCAGCAGCAGCATGGTGCAGAGCACGTCTCTGGGCACCGAGGGAGGGAGTACACAGCAGTTGTAAGGCACTGAACTCAGTGCTGTTCTGTTAGAGCAGAAAGGAAAACTAAACCAAACTCAGCCAACACTCACCTATTGGGGGAGCATTTAAACCAGCCCTAGCCAGAGGGGAATCGCCTATCCCAGCTGTCTGAGCTTGAGTTCCCACAAACCTCACCACTGAGGGCTACCGTGCTCTGGGACTCTAAAAATCCTTGCAGTCTAGGCCATAAGGACTGCAACTCTTAGGCAAAAAAAAAAAAAAGGAAATTTGATCATACCATGCCCTACAGAGTCCATCTTCATCTGACTCATCTTCTTTTTTTTTTTTTTGAGTTGGAGGCTCGCTCTGTCGCCCAGGCTGGAGTGCAGTGGTCGGATCTCAGCTCACTGCAAGCTCCGCCTCCCGGGTTTACGCCATTTTACGCCATTCTCCTGCCTCAGCCTCCCGAGTAGCTGGGACTACAGGCACCCGCCACCTCGCCCGGCTAGTTTTTTGTATATTTTTAGTAGAGACGGGGTTTCACCGGGTTAGCCAGGATGGTCTCAATCTCCTGACCTCGTGATCCACCCGTCTCGGCCTCCCAAAGTGCTGGGATTACAGGCTTGAGCCACCGCGCCCGGCCCATCTTCTTTTTTTTTTAAGATGGAGTTTTGCTCTGTGGCCCAGGCTGGAGTGCAGTGGTGTGATCTTTGCTCACTACAACCTCCACCCCCTGGGTTCAAGCAATTCTCCTTCCTCAGCTTCCTGAGTAGCTGGGATTATAGGCACCCACCACCACACCCGGCTAATTTTTGTATTTGTAGTAGAGACAGGGTTTCATCATGTTGGACAGGCTGGTCTCAAACTCCTGACCTCAAGTGATCCACCTGCCTTGGCCTCTCAAAGTGCTAGGATTACAGGTGTGAGCCACCACGCCCGGCATGACTTCATCTTCTACCCACTCTCCCCAGCTCCTCAACCCTGATCAGCCTGTAGTTCTTCTGACACAACTTCATGTCCTAGGGCTGAACTGGGCCCAGAGACAGTGGACTTGGTGGGAGAGCATGTGACATACTGAGACACCTGCTGGGGCGTCCCTCCCCTAACTCCAGGCTGCAAAGCCCTTAGCTCCATAAGACACTCCTTCCTTCCTCTTGAGGAGACGAGAAGGAAGAGTGGGGAGGACTTTGTCTTGCATCTTGGATACCAGCTCAGCCACAGCAAGACAGGGCACTGGTCAGAGTTGTGAGGCCCCTATTCCAGGTCCCAGCTCCCAGACAACATTTCTAGATACACCCTGAGTCAGAAGCGAACCTGCCACCTTGAAGGGAAGGACCCAGTCCAGCCAGCATGCATCATCTGCTAGATGAAGAGTCTTTGGGGCCTGAACAACCAGCAGCGATACCCAGGTACTATGTCGCGTGTGGGGGAAAGGAAGAAAGATCAGACTGTTACTGTGTCTATGTAGAAAAAGGAAGGCATAAGAAACTCCATTTTGGCCGGGCGCGGTGGCTCAAGCCTGTAATCCCAGCACTTTGGGAGGCCGAGACAGGCGGATCACGAGGTCAGGAGTTTGAGACCACCCTGGCTAACACGGTGAAACCCCGTCTCTACTAAAAAAAAAAATACAAAAAGCTAGCCGGGCGAGGTGGCTGGTGCCTGTAGTCCCAGCTACTCGGGAGGCTGAGGCAGGAGAATGGCGTAAACCTGGGAGGCGGAGCTTGCAGTGAGCTGAGATCCCGCCACTGCACTCCAGCCCGGGTGACAGAGCGAGACTCCGTCTCAAAAAAAAAAAAAAAGAAACTCCATTTTGATCTGTATTAAGAAGGATTGTTCTGCTTTGAGATGTTGTTAACCTGTAACTTTAGCCCCCACCCTGTGCTCACAGAAACATGTGCTGTACTGAATCAAAGTTTAATGGATTTAGGACTGTGCAGGATGTGCATTGTTAACAATATGTTTGCAGGCAGTATGCTTGGTAAAAGTCATCGCCCTTCTCCGTTCTCCATTAACCAGGGACACGATGCACTGCAGAAAGCCGCAGGGACCTCTGCCCGAGAAAGCCTGGGTATTGTCCAAGGTTTCCCCCTACTGAGATGGCCTGAGATATAACCTCGTGGGAAAGGAAAGATCTTACTGTCCCCAGCCCAACACCCGTAAAGGGTCTGTGCTGAGGAGGATTAGTAAAAGAGGAAGGCCTCTTTGCGGTTGAGATAAGAGAAAGGCCTCTAGTTTTCTGCTTGATGGAATGTCTCCGTGTAAAGCCAATCATTCATTCTATTCTGAGATAGGAGAAAACCGCCCTATGGCTGGAGGCAAGATATGCTGGCGGCGATACTGCTCTGTTACTCTTTGCTACACTGAGATGTTTGGGTAAAGAAACATAAATCTAGCCTACGTGCACATCCAGGCACAGTACCTTCCCTTGAACTTATTTATGATGCAGATTACTTTGCTCATATGTTTTCCTGCTGACCTTCTCCCCACCATCACTCTGTTCTCCTGCCACACTCCGCTTGCCGAGATAGTAAAAATAGTAATCAATAAATACTGAGGGAACTCGGAGAGCAGCGCTAGTGCAGGTCCTCGCACGCTGAGTGTGCTGGTCCCCGGGGCCCACTGTTCTTTCTCTGTACTTTGTGTCTTATTTCTTTTCTCAGTCTCTTGTCTCCACCTGACAAGAAATACCCACAGGTGTGGAGAAGAATACCCCCTTCAATTGAGGGCTTAGGGTGAGCCTCTGGAACTTGCTGGCCTCAGATACCAGCACAGCCACAAATGAGCAAAGCACCAGGCAGGCTCTTGGGGTCACATATTTCAGGACCTGGCTCGTGGATGACATCTCTGGACCTGCCCTGGGCCAGAAGGGAGCCCATTGTCCTGAAGGGTGAGTCCCAGGCCAGGCAGCATTCACCACCGGCTGCTTAAGAGACTTTGGGCCTTAAGAGAACACTGGCGTTAGTAGGGCGGTCCTTCCTGTGGAGTACTGCCTGTGGCCTGTGGTGGTGGTGGCTATGAAGTGAGGCTCCTCTGCCTTTGCAAAGGGGAGGGAAACATGGGAAGAACTGTGTCTTATGGTTTGAGTGCCAGCTCAGCCACAGTGCAATAGAACACCAGGAAGACTTCTAAGGTTTTCAATTCTACTCCCTGATGCCCAGACAGCACCTCTGGACCCACCAAAGGCCTAGGGGAGCTTGCTGACCTGAAGGGAAGGACACAGGCCTGACTGGCCTCGTCACCTGTTGATGGTAGAGCCCCAGGGCCTTGAGAGAACATAGGCGGTAGCCAGGAAGTGGTTACAGCAGGTCTTGGGTGAGAGCCAGGGCTGTGCTGGCTTCAGGTCTGACCCAACACAGTCACAGTGGTGGTGGCCACAGAGGTGCTTGTGTCACTCCACCCCCAGCTTTAGGTGGCTCAGAACAGAGAGACAGATTCTGTTTGTTTGGGAGAAAGTAAGGGAAGAGAACAAGAGTCTCTGCCTGGTAATTCAAAGAATTCTTCTAGATCTTGTCCAAGACCATCAAGGAAGTACCTCTACAAGTCTGCAAGAACCACAGTGTTGCTGAGCTTGGGGTATCCCCCAAAGCAGATAGCTTAGATTACAACACTCGAGACCTTTCAAATATCTGGAAACCCTTCCCAGGAAGGACAGGTACAAACAAGCCTAGACAGTGAAGACTATAATAAACACCTAACCTTTCCATGCCCAAACACCAAAGAACATCTACTAGCATCAACATCATCCAGGAAAACAAGACTTCACCAAACAAACTAAGTAAGCCGACATGGACCAATTCTGGAGAAACAGAGATATGTGACCTTTCAGACAGAGAAATCAAAATAGCTGTGTTGAGGAAACTAAGAGAGATTCAAGATAACACAGAAGGAATTCAGAACTCTATCAGACAAATTTAACACAGTGATTGAAATAATTTAAAATAATCAAGCAGAAATTCTGGAGCTGAAAAATGCAATTGGCATATTGAAGAATGCATCAGAATCTTACTAGCAGAAATGATCAGGCAGAAGAAAGAATTAGTGAGCTTGAAGACAAGCTATTTGAAAATACAGTCAGTGTACAGCCATACCACTGTGAATGCACCCAATCTTTTTATTGTTTGTTTGTTTTGAGATGGAGTTTCACTCTTATTGCCCAGGCTGGAGTGCAATGGCGTGATCTTGGTTCACCACAACCTCCGCCTCCCGGGTTCAAGCGATTCTCTCGCCTCAGCCTCCCAAGTAGCTGGGATTACAGGCATGTACCACCATGCCCAGTTAATTTTGTTTTTCTTTTAGTAGAGACAGGGTTTCTCCATGTTGGTCAGGCTAATCTCGAACACCCGACCTCAGGTGATCTTCCCACCTCAGCCTCCCAAAGTGCTGGGATTATAGGAGTGAGCCACCATGCCCAGCCTTCGAACACACCCAGTCTTGTCTGAAAATACACAGAGACAATAAAAGAATAAGAAACTGGATATCCATATGCAGAAGAATGAAACTAGAACCCTATCTCTCCCCATATACAAAAATAAATCAAAATGGATTAGACTTAAATCCATGAAACTACTACAAGAAAACTTTGGGGAAAATCTCCAGGACATTGGTATGGGCAAAAATTTCTTGAGCAATACCCCACAAGCACAGGCAACCAAAGCAAAAGTGTACAAATGGAGTTATATCAAGTTAAAAAAAAACTTCCTCACAGCAAAGGAAAAATATCAACAAAGTGAAGAGACAACCCATAGAATGGGAGAAAATAATTTGCAAACTACTCATTTGACAAAGGATTATAATCAGCATATATAAGGAGCTCAAACAACTCTATAGGAAAAAAGTCTAATAATCCAATTTAAAACTGGGCAAAAGATTTGAATAGACATTTCTCAAAAGAGGACATACAAATGGCAAACAGGCATACGAAAAGGTTCTCAACATCACTGATCATCAGAGAAATGCAAACCAAAATTACAGTGAGATAGCATCTCACCCCAGTTATAATGGGATATATGCAAAGACAGGCAATAACAAATGCTGGTGAGAATGAAGAGAAAAGGGAACCCTCGTATACTGTTGTAGGAATGTAAATTAGTACAACCACTCTGGAGAACAGTTTGGAGGTTCCTCAAAAAACTAAAAATAGAGCTACCATATGATCCCCCAATCCCACTGCTGGGTATATACCCAAAAGAAAGGAAGTCAGTATATTGAAGAGATATCGGCACTCCCATGTTTGTTGCAGCACTGTTCACAATAGCTAAGATTTGGAAGTAACCTAAGTGTCCATCAACAGATGAATGGATAAAGAAAATGTGGTACATAGACACAACGGAATACTATTCAGTCTTAAAAAACAATGAGATTCAGTCATTTGCAACAGCAAAGATGGAACTGGAGATCATTACATTAAGTGAAATAAGCTAGGCACAGAAAGACAAACATTGCATGTTATCACTTATTTGTGGAATCTAAAAATTGAAACAATTGAATTCATGGACATGGAGAGTAGAGTATGGTGACCAGAGAGAGGCTGGGGAGGGTAGTGGGGGTCTGCAGGGGAGGTAGAGATGGTTAATGGGTACAAAAAAAAAAACAGAAAGAATTAATAAAACCTACTATTTGATCACACAACAGATTGACTATAGTCAATAATTACTTAATTGTTGTACCTTTCAAAATAACTAAACAAGTGTAATTGGCCAGGCACAGTGGCTCACGACTGTAATCCCAACACTTTGGGAGGTGAAAACAGGAGGATCACTTGAGGCCAAGAGTTCAAGACCAGGCTGGGCAACATAGCAAGACCTTGTCTCTACAAAACAAAGGTCAGGCATGGTGGCTTACACCTGTAATCCCAGCACTTCGGGAGGCAGAGGTGAGTGGATCATCTGCCAACGGGGTGAAACCCCATCTCTACTGAAAAAATACAAAAATTAGCCGGCCATCATGGGTTCATGCCTACAATCCCAGCCACTCGGGAGGCTGAGGCAAGAGAATTGCCTGAACCCGGCAGACAGAGGTTGAAGTGAGCCGAGATCACACCATTGCACTCCAGCCTTGGTAACAGAGTGAGACTCCATCTCAAAAAAAAAAAAAAAAAAAAAAAAGAGTGTAATTGGATTTTTTTGTAACACAGAGGATAAATCCTTGAGGGGCTGAATAGCCTATTCTCCATGATGTGATTATTACATATTGCATGCCTGTATCAAAACAATCTCATGTACCCCATAAATATGTACACCTACTATGTACCCACAAAAATTAAAGATAAATTTTTTAAAATCTACAAAAAAAGATAATTTTAAAAATCAAAGACAATCTTTGGTCAGTATGGAAATCAGGCGGGTCTTGGTGGCTTACGCCTATAATCCCATTGCTTTGAGAAGCCAAAGCAGGAGGATAATTTGAGCCCAAGGGTTTAAGACCAGCCTGGGCAACATAGTGAGACCCCATCTCTACAAAAATAAACAAATAAACAAATGTAAATCACCTGTGCAGGCCGGGCGCGGTGGCTCAAGCCTGTAATCCCAGCACTTTGGGAGGCCGAGATGGGCGGATCACGAGGTCAGGAGATCGAGACCATCCTGGCTAACACGGTGAAACCCCGTCTCTACTAAAAAATACAAAAACTAGCCGGGCGTGGTGGCTGGCGCCTGTAGTCCCAGCTACTCGGGAGGCTGAGACAGGAGAATGGCGTGAACCCGGGAGGCGGAGCTTGCAGTGAGCTGAGATCCGGCCACTGCACTCCAGCCTGGGCGACAGAGCGAGACTTCGTCTCAAAAAAAAAAAAAAAAAAAAAAAAAAAATCACCTGTGCAATTTATTGGAAACACAGTGGGACATGGGTATCCCAACTTCCCATTCTGACTCAGAATGTCTGGGGTGAGCCACAGCCATCTTTTTTCTTTTCCTTTGTCAGCAAAACGCTTAGATGATTCTGATAAATGCCCTAATCCCACCTACTGGTGAAAGTAATAATAATATGGATGTGACAGGATTCAATTCGTGAATACTGAGTGCCTGGCACAGAGGAAGTGATCATTATTTCTGTATTCCCAGCCCTAGAACACCTTGCTTGCTATATTGTTCCGGTTGAAAAATAGTAGCTGAATGAACAATGGGAATAGTCCAGTAAAGAGGAATCTAAATCATCCGTGTACACAATAAATCCCTGAAGATTATGAAGAATACAGATCCTTGAGTCCTTCCCATAGACATTTTCTTGTCTTGACTTACCGACTTCTCCCCTCTTGGTTCGTCTCCTACCTCACTGTCTGCCTTCTCAGTCTCTTTTAAGCTCCTCTACCTTCGTTCAATCTCCTAATATAAGAACATCCCAGATTAGTCCTAGGAACACTTGTTCTTCTTTATCCACATACTAGTAGATTTCATCGTGTTCTATAGCTTTAAATATCATGTAAGGGATCCATGAAGTTGAATGGGAAAAAATATTCTATCTTCACTAATCTCTATCTGAAAGTTAATATTTCTTTCATTCATAAATAAAGCAGTGGTACTGCCATATCTGGGGCTCTGTCACCAAGCATGAACGTGTTCATATTGTATTACAGTTCTTCCAGACATCTAAAACTATTTTTATCTTTTTTACTGCTTGCAATTATGTTAGTTATTAGATATATAAATCTGTTATTTAATGTATTAATACAAGAGTTATTATATTACTTTATCACAATTTTTTAATATCTGCTTATATTTTAATATAGTTTTCCTTTGCAATCTTATGTATTTTATTTTATGCATTTAAAAGCATCATTCTGAGAAGGGGGCTGTAGGCTTCACCAGACTGCCAAAGGGGTCCATGGCATTTAAAAAGTTCATCACCTTTGATTTAAATGACAATCAGTCCTAAATTTATTTATTTATTTATTTTTTTTTTTTTATTTGTATTTTTTTTTATTTTTTTATGCAGAGTCTCATTCTGTCACCCAGGCAATAAGGGCAGTGGCCCAATCTCGGCTCACTGCAACTCCACCTCCTGAATTCAAGCAATTCTCCTGTCTCAGCCTCCCAAGTAGCTGGGACTACAGGCATGCACCACCACACTCGGCTAATTTTTGTATTTTTAGCAGAGACAGGGTTTCACCATTTTGGCCAGGCTGGTCTTGAACCCCTGACCTCAGGCAACCTGCCCGCCTCAACTTCCCAAAGTGCTGGGATTACTGGCGTGAGCCACCGCGCCCGGCCTAGTCCTAAATTTCTATCTTTAGCTCTGACTTTATTCTAGCTCTAGCCTCCTTGGCATCTCCACTTGGGTGTCCAGTAGCATCTCAATATTAACAGATGCAGCCCTGGGGCTCTCCCCAAAACTTGTCCCTTTCCCAGTCTCTGCCTCATATCAGCCTCCCAATTGTTAAAGCTCAAACTCTGGATTCAAGTTACTGCACTCCACTTTCACTCACCTTCAGAACAGCATCTGAAATTCTCTAGTCGACAAGCTTTAGTAACACAAAAACACTAATAAGTCAAGTTGTCCTGGGAAAAGTCAATTTGGTTCTTTTAATTAAAATAAGGGACACAAAGTACTGGAATTGCTAAGATGCATCTCCTCAGCAAACCTCCAAACCCTTTCCCTTAGTTGTTACTAGAAATTAATTTTATTTATTTATTTATTTATTATTTTTTAGAGACAGACTCTTGCTCTGTCACCCAGGCTGCAGTGCAATCATGCAATTGCTCACTGCAACCTCAAATTCCTGGCTCAAACGATCCTCTTGCCTCAGCTTTCTGAGTAGCTGGGACTACAGATGTCAGCCATTGTGCCCAGCTTCTTATTATTTTTTTCCATAGCTGAAAACTCAGAAGTTCGTATTGCCTCTTTTGGGGGGACTCTACCCTAGGGTGGGACAGATCAGGGTGGGATAGGCAGATCCTCTAAGATGGGTTTATCACGCCCAGGCGGAAGGACTCCCAAACATCCTCACAGGGGACAGAGCACTCTCGATGGAGAGCTGGGCCTGAATCTGTCATCCCAGGAACCTTTCACCTGACAAAGCAGAGCAGAGCCACAAGGGAGCACAGAGATCGCCTATGGCTTCAACGGTAGGTACAGAGAACTGCATTTCTTTTTCTGAAAACAGGAAAGGCATTTTAAGTTGGCAATCCTGTTTGCTGTCTTCTTTGTGTAACTCAATAAGCATGTGATGGCTCATATTCTGAAATAGCCTGTAACCCTATTTGCATGCTTAACCTTTTTTTGAGACGGAGTCTGGCTCTGTCACCAGGCCAGGGTGCAATGGCGCGATCTCGGTTCACTGCAACCTCCGCCTCCCAGGTTCAAGCAATTCTCTTGCTTCAGCCTCCTGAGTAGCTGGGACTACAGGCGCCCACCACCACACCCAGCTAATTTTTTGTATTTTAGTAGAGACGGGGTTTCACCATGTTGGCCAGGCTGGTCTCTATCTCCTGACCTCGTGATCCGCCTGCCTCAGCCTCCCAAAGTGCTGGGATTACAGGCCTGAGCCACCGCACCGGGCCTGCATGTTTAACCCTAAAAATTGTTCTGGTTTGGGATTAATTGTTGACAATCACCTCATTTAGCAAGTGTTTCTTGAAGGGAAGAAAACTAGCATTTATGAAGTACCTACTATATTCCAGGCACTGTGTTGGTTTATTATTATTATTTATTTATTTTGAGACAAGGTCTTGCTCTGTCACCAAAGCTGGAGTGCAGTGAGGCCATCACAGCTCACTGCAGCCCTGACCTCCTGGGCTTAAGCGATCCTCCCACCTCAGCCTCTTGATTAACGAGACTACAGGTGCGCACCACCATGCCTGGCTAATTTTTTATTTTTAGTAGACACAAGGTCTCACTATATTGCCCAGACTGGTCTCAAACTCCTGAGTTCAAGCAATCCTCCTGCCTCAGCCTCCCAAAGTGCTGGGATTACAATTGTGAACTACCGCAGCCAGCCTGTGTCGGTATTTTAAATGTCTTTTCTCATTAAATCCTTGTAATGAAATGTTGGACCTCTTATTAATCCTGGGCGTTTTTGTCTTATTGAGTCTGTATATCTAGCTTCCTGCCAACTCACATTTTTATCTCCCGCTTGGCTTCTAATTCCAATTATCTTCTTAATGCTTGAATGACCCCATGAGGACCTCAAACATCTCCAGGGCTCCCTATGGACACACAACAGCCAATCTGTATGGTTGGTTATCTCAGTAAGTGACAGCCAGGTTATCTTCAGTGGCTCTGTCTCTCCATCTGTCCCAATCTTCCTTTCCATGTTGCCACAACCCCTGGCCTAGTTATTAAAATCATTGGTCTGGACTCCTGCAAAAATCCTTCTAACTGGCATCCCAACTTCCAATCTGATCCCTTGACCATATCCGTCCTCCCCTGTTCAAAATCTCCCACTGGCTTCCCATGGCTCCTAGAATGCAAATGCCTTAAGGGTCACCCCTGGCACTTTTACTTTATTTTCTGCCGGTCTGTCTGGCCACAAAGCCTTATAGGTTCAAAGTTCCTTCCCACATCAGGGTCTCCTCCACACCCACAGAGATTTAACAAGATTAGTCCTAAGATTTTTTTTTTTTTTTTTTTTTTTTTTTTGAGACAGAGTTCCACTCTTGTTGCCCAGGCTGGAGTGTAGTGGCGCCATCTCGGCTCATTGCAAACCTCCACTCTCCTGGCTCAAGCAATTCTCCGGCTTCAGCTCCCAAGTAGCTGGGAATACAGGCACGTGCCACCATGCCCAGCTCATTTTCCTATTTTTTGTAGAAACAGGGTTTCACCACATTGCCCAGGCTGGTCTCGAACTCCTGGACTCAAAGCAACCTGCCAGCCTCAGCCTCCCAAAGTACTGGGATTACAGCCGTGAGCCACCACACAGCCTAGTCGTAAAACTTTCTTAATATTTAATACTTTATCTTTTCTCAGGCTCACACCTGTCTTGTAGCTTTCAGTTTAGTCCCAAAGATGTTTAAATTTCGTAATCCTTCTTTAAACTTTGATTTATATGTATGCGTGCTTTCCCCCTAATATGCCCACAAATGGGATAATAGTATAAATACTGTTCTGTACCTTTTATTGCCTCAATACTTTCCGAAATACTTTTGGGACAATTCTTACAGATGTGCCTTATTCTGCTATTTATTCCCTCATGGTGTGAATATACCATAATTCAACACTTTCTCTATAAGCTATTCTAATGTTTTTCTTTTATTAATACTATAATGAACACCTTTGTAGCTGTGTGTTTAGGATTTGTGTATTTCTATAAGACAGATTTCTAGAAGTGAAATCTTAGATCGTACAAGTCGTGCATTTTTCTAAGATCATCGGTTTGTCAGGTGCGGTTGCCCTGAACCAAATCCTAGATTTGGGAGAGGTATTAGAGGGCTCATGGCCCAATGTGCTAACAGGAGAGGAAAGCTTGGTGCAACAATGCCTAGGTGGCAACCGGAGATCAAAACAGAGCAAGGAGGAGAGGACGGGGCTAGAGATGCTGACTTGGAAACAGAAGTTGCTGTCATTCCAGCACTTTGGGAGGCTGAGGCAGGCGGATCACTTGAAGTCAGGAATTCGAGACCAACCTGGCCAATGTGACAAAACTCCATCTCTACCAAAAATACAAAAAATTAGCCAGGCGTGGTGGTGCTCACTTGTGGTCCCAGCTACTTGGGAGGCTGAGGTGGGAGGATCACTTGAGTCTGGGAGGCAGAGGTTGCAGTGAGCTGAGATCGCGCCACTGCACTCCGACCTGGGTGAGAGTGAGACCCTGTCTCAAAAATAACAACAAAAATAATTATTAGAAAATGTATTATTTCTAGTTCAGTATTTCGCTGAATCATTCAAAAAATTTATTCTTAACAACAAAAGTTGTTCTCCCTCATCATGAGGGTGGACTTGTATAGTGCTAGGCCCTGAGGAGAAAAATTTGAAAAGTATTTGCTTTCAAGAATTTCATAGACCATCAGAGGAAATTAAGTCTATGGTAAATGCACGGGATAGCAATAGCTTAGACATACCCTTAGAATGACCCTGTATGGCAGATGCACCCAAGTGTGTTCTGAGCTAGGGAATCTCAGAGTGGCCAACCTGAAGATTCATTCCTTGCCTATGAGGAACCACTCAGCCTTCAGCCCACCCCGTGGAACACAGGTCATACAGGGGATTGAGGTCCTGAGTTTTGGGTTACATGAAGGCTGCCAGGTGGGGGTCGTTAGGAGGAGGGTGTTAAGTGAAAATACTGTATAAACTGCACACTGTTTGCAAGCACTTGTGGCTCTCTTGTCCAGCTGCTTCCACTGGACTGTATGTAAGGCTGTGCAGCCCACGGCCACTGGACTCTCTCCCGTTTATGGAAGCCCCTAATAGAACCCCATGCCTCGTTTGCTGGCTCTGAGTCTCCTCTGGCCTCTGAACCTGGTGCCTTCTCTATTGAGGCTAATCGGGTTCAACACAACAGAAAGTAGATAATTGCCGTGAAGTGCATTTACATCTAGGAACAATTCCACCTTGCTATCTGGTTTAATCCTCAAAGCCACAACTATATCTCAGCATGTGATAGTGGAATCGATGAGGGGATGAAATGGAGTCAGCCCCCATGTGAGTTTTAGGATTCTCTGTACATCTGCCTCATTCCCCTTTAGCTTGGAAAGATTTGGATGCTCAGACCTCTGCATCTAGACCTGCCTTTTGTTCCTTCTGTTAATCTAGTTTTGGTTCTCTATACATCAAGTATACTGCCTTGCATAAGCCATTTTGGGTTTCAAGCCTCACTCCAGCATAAAATGAAAATGCAGCACAGGGCCGGGCAAGGTGGCTTACGCCTGTGATCCCAGTGCTTTGGGAGGCCAAGGCAGATGGATCACTAGGTCAAGAGTTCGAGACCAGCCTGGCTAACACAGTGAAACCCCGTCTCTACTAAGAATACAAAAATTAGCCGGGTGTGGTGGCCCGTGCCTGTAATCCCAGCTACTTGGGAAGCTGAGGCAGGAGAATCGCTTGAACTAGGGAGGCTGAGGTTGTAGTGAGCCAAGATCGCACCACTGCACTCCAGCCTGAGCAACAGAGCAAGACTCCATCCTAGGGGAAAAAAAAAAAAGAAAACACAGCATAAATGGGGGTGCGAAGGTTGGAGGTGTGTCTCTGGGTGGGTGCTCCCAGTAAGTAGGCAGATTCCAACAACCTGGCCTCTGTCACCTGGGGCAACCAGGATGACCTCAAAGAGGAGGCAGCCTTAGATGGATGAGGGGATTTGCCTGGTGGGCTGCGTGTGGAGAATGAAGGAGGAGGAGGGAGTCGTGGAGGCAATGTCCCATGCAGAGAAACAGCATGTGCAAACCCTAGCATTATCTAGAGGCCACAAGGAGTTCTGTACACTGACCAAATCATGTTGGAGAATGAAGTAATGAGGTGGGTTTTTCTTCTGTGAGCAATAGGGAGCCGTTAAGCAATGCTGAGCAGGGGAATGGCGTGATCAAATGTCCATCATGTGTGACATACCTTTTGAGCAGTCATGGGAAGAAGAAATGGAAGTATAAGAACAATAGGCAAGAAGTTGGCAAGGAAACTATGACAATGGTTAAGGTGAGAGGAGGTGAGTGCCTGAATTGGGCAGGCACTAAAGGGATGGAGAGGAAGCCAGGGATGAAGAGGTACAAACTGGTAATCGGTTGGGTATAAGAGATGAGGGTAAATTAACAAGTGAGACTCTCCCCAGGGTTCTGCTTTGGAAGCAGAGTGAATGACAATGCCACATACAGAAGAAACACAGGGATGGGAAACTGCTTGAGGAGTTTGTTTTCATTGTAGCCACATTGAATCAGAGGTGCCTGTGTGATATCCAGCTGGAGATGTCCAATGGGCAGTTTCCAAATACAGCTGCAGACCATCTGCATCCTTTCCTCATCTCCTGCCTTCTCTGCACTGGTTCTTACGGGGTCGTGGATACTTAATGATCATGAAAACTCAGGACCCTGTCTCCAGAAAACATGGACAGGAATAGGGAATGTTTGCATCATTTTAGGGGATTCCATTCATGGACCTATGTGAGAAACTCTAAGTCACAAACCCCTGTTAGAGCAAGAGGACACCCTCAGGGACACTAATACTTCACAGGTGGGCAAAGGAAAGGGAACCATGAGGGCAACTCAGAGGGAGTGGCCAGAGAGAGGAGGAGTGGCAGGAAAGGGTGGGTAAGGGTGGGGTCACTGCAACCAAGGCAGAGTCAAGACTCAGGACCAGAATAAGGACTGCCGAGGGCTCATGGATTGGCGTGAAGTCGCTGGTGACTTTAATGGGTGGTGGCTCCACGGAGACATCAGGGTCCAGCAGGTGACTCTGCAAGTGAATCCTGATGAAGTGGATTTAGCAAGTGTCCGATTACAGGTTGGTGCAAAAGCAGCTGAGGTTTTTGCCGTTGAAAGTAATGGCAATACTTTTTGCACCAACCTAATAGATAGATCTGCAGTCATTATTCACAGCACCCTGCACTGTAACTGCTTCTGCCCATTATAAATAACCAGTCACTAATTTTAGACAGTTAAAGCCCCTTTAAAAGCGAAAATCAGGTTTCAGACTAGAACGTAGATATATACTGATAAACTCATTGTCAGTTGAAAACACTGTATGTTGAAAATGCACAGCTGGGCAAGGAGGCCACCTATAATCCTGGCATTTTGGGAGGCTAAGGCAGGAGGATCACTTGGACCCAGCTATTTTAGACCAGCCTGAGCAACACAGTGAGATCCCATCTCTACCAAAAAAAAAAAAATTTAAGAAAGAAAATTTGCTTAAGACACGTAACCTACCGAACATCATAGCTTAGTCTAGCCTACCTGCAACATGGTCAGAACACTTATATTACCCTACAGTTGGGCAAAATAATAGATATATATATATATTTCCATAGAGACAGGATCTCTCTCTGTCTCCCAGGCTGCAGTGCAGTGACACAATTGTAACTCACTGCAGCCTTGAACTCCTGGGCTCAAGTTATCCTCTTGCTTCAGCCTCCTGAGTAGCTAGGACTACAGGTGTGCACCATGCCTAGCCAATAGTTGGGCAAAATCATCTAACACAAAGCCTACTTTCTAACTAAGTGTTGAATATTTCATG
This sequence comes from Trachypithecus francoisi, assembly GCF_009764315.1. Taxonomy (NCBI): domain Eukaryota; kingdom Metazoa; phylum Chordata; class Mammalia; order Primates; family Cercopithecidae; genus Trachypithecus; species Trachypithecus francoisi. Next base: position 13,293,536 of record NW_022681461.1, read on the forward strand.
TCATTTATTGAATACTAAAAATGAAAAACACAATGGTTGTGTGAATACTCACAGTATGGTTTCTACTGAATATGTATGACTTTCACACTTTCGTAAAGCTGAAAAATTGTTAAATGGAGCCATGGTGTGTCAGGGACTGCCTTGCACTTTGGATAAGGGGTTGAGGAAATCCAGGAGGGGAGTAGAGAAGAAAAACCAAAGGTTTAGATAGAGATGTGAATTACAAAGAGAATTATTACTTCATCTGTGTGGACTCTTGAAATGTTTTCCTTTAACAACTAGAATCTGAGCTATTTGTTCCCCTATGCAAATGAAATCAGAAATTAATCATCTTGGGGAGGGAAAAAGTCATCTCACTTAAAGGCCATATACAAATGAAGTATTTTCTCTCAGCAAAGATAGCAGGAAGCACGTGGTTTATAAACTAATTAAAGGAGAAAGTAACTGTTGCTCAACTTTAAAGATATGCATACATTTAAATAATCCACATTCACAATATGGCTAATCCATGGCACATGTAAGTAGATGATAAGGGCAGCAAATAAACCTTTTTTAAAAAACAAAATTTTGGGGCCAGGTGTGATGACTCTCGCCTGTAATCCAGTGCTTTGGGAGACCAAGGTGGGAAAATCACCTGAGCTCAGGAGTTCAAGACCAGCCTGGCCAACATGGTAAAAACCCGTCTCTACTAAAAATACAAAAATCAGCTGAGTGTGGTGGCACACGCCTGTAATCCCAGCTACTCAGGAGACTGAGGCATGAGAATCGCTTGAATGCGGGAGGCGGAGGTTGCAGTGAGCCAAGATCACGCCATTGCACTCCAGCCTGGGTGACAGAGCAAGACTCCATCTCAAAAAAAAAGTTTCTATTGTATGAAAGGGGATAAAAGTGGCCTTGTGTCTTGCTTCTTGGAAATTGTGCTTCTTGAATATAAATAATTAATTCTTCCTGGAACCACAAGAAAGTGCCTTTTGTTCTGGGGTGTCCTGGTGAGCGAACTCAGGCAAATATCTTAGGGGTCCACATGGTAGGGCTTCCTCCTCTTCTCATGTGCCTCCACACACAAGGCATGTTGAGGGAGTCCTGGGGCCTTAGCAGAACTTACTTGATAATACTTGATCTGACTGATCAGATTTCTATGCAGTTATCAAAATCCTCTGAATCTTTTTGTTGATGAATTTGTAACTAATTCCTTTTTTTTTCTTCTTGAGATGGTGTCTCCCTCTGTCACCCAGGCTGGAGTGCAGTGGCACAATCTCAGCTCACTGCAAGCTCCCACCTCCCAGGTTCACACCATTCTCCTGCCTCAGCCTCCCTAGTAGTTGGGACTACAGGCACCAGCCACTGTGCCTGGCTAATTTTTTTTGTATTTTTAGTAGAGACGGGGTTTCACCATGTTGGCCAGGATGGTCTCAATCTCCTGACCTCATGATGCACCCTCCTCGGTCTCCCAAAGTGCTGGGATTACAGGCATACAGTAGGCGGGCGAGGTGGCTCAAGCCTGTAATCCCAGCACTTTGGGAGGCCGAGGCAGGCAGATCACAAGGTCAGGAGATCGAGACCATCCTGACCAACATGGTGAAACCCCGTCTCTACTAAAAATACAAAAATTGCACGTGCCTGTAATCCCAGCTACTCGGGAGGCTGAGGCAGGAGAATCCCCTGAACCAGGGAGTTGGAGGTTGTAGTGAGCCGAGATTGTGCCACTGCACTCCACCCTGGGCAACAGAGCAATATACTGTCTCAAAAAAAAAAAAAAAAAAAAGAAGGGAAGCAAAACAGTGCACACAGATAAACAACTCTATCAAGTACCCTTTGGCCACTGCCCCAGCCTTCCTTCAACAGTGAAATTCCATCTCAAAAAATAATAGTTTTTAATTTTTGTAGGCACATATAAGGTGTATATATTTATGGAGTACACTTTTTTTTTTTTTTGAAACAGTATCTCTCTCTGTCGCTCAGGTTGGAGTGCAGTGGTGCAATCTCAGCTCACTGCAACCTCCACCTCCCAGGTTCAAGCGATTCTCCTGCCTCAGCCTCCCTAGTAGGTGGGATTATAGACACCCACCACCATACCAGCTGATTTTTGTATTTTCAGTAAAGACAGGGTTCCACCATGTTGGCCAGGCTAGTCTCAAACTCCTGAGCTCAAGGATCCACACACCTCGGCCTCCCAAAGTGTTGGGACTACACCTACAGATTTATGTGTCACATCACTGTTAACTGAATGTGACTCTCACCGAGTGGGACAACTCTTTTGAGGAAGCAGTGCTGCCTGGGGCTCACGCCATCTCTTGCCGAGACTGTGCTAAGCATAGTCTCCATTTCCTGCCCACTTCCCCAGTCCACTCCCAAGGATTGAGGCTCTCAGCCTTGGTCGGCTCCTTTGTGATCAGCCATGCTTCTTTAGACCAACAAGAGAGGCATGCCTGAGAATCTGCTGTGAGCCGCTGTGCCCGGCCATATGATGTTTTGATACAGGCGTGCAATGCATAATAATCACATCATGGAGAATGGGGCATCCATCCCTTCAAGTGTTTATCCTTTGAATTACAAACAATCCAATTACACTCTTTTAGCTATTTCAAATTGTACAATTAAGTTACTATTTAACTAATTGACTATGGGGAGAAAGGTCACCAATTGCGCTATCAAATAGTATGTCTGGCTGGGCATGGTGGCTCGCACCTGTTATCCAAGCACTTTGGGAGGACAAGGTGGGTGGATAACTTGAGGCCAGGAGTTCAAGACCATCCTGTCTCAAAAAATAAAATCGAATTAAATTAAAACAAGTTCAGTAAGGTCACATACTGGTGATGAGAATTAATGTTGGTAAAACATCTTTGAAAATATCTATGACTAGCCTTGAAAAAAGAATAGTATGTCTTATTCATTTGAAATCCCATTCCTTGAACCAGGGATAGACATAAAGATGTAAGGGCTAATAGGGATCTGTCTGGAGAACAGGCGTTAATGCTGAGGCAGGACTGTGTGGAAGAAAATAAGGTAGGCAGAAAAGGCAAAACGTGCTTCTACAAATATTTAAAGAGCAGGACTTCCCTTCTGCTCCTAAAGTTGCCCCATCCATAGATTCCCCATCTCACATGACAGCAATTCCATCCTGGAGTTCAGGGCAAAACTCCTGGCATGACCTTCGGCTCTTTCTCTCGCATTCCACATCCCATCCATCAGGTCAGAAATCTTTGCTTTGTTCACTTATGACTTCCAGGCACCTAGAATGGTGCTTGGCTCATAATCAGCTCTCTGTACATATTTGTTTGGGAGCTGGAGATGCCAAAGGCAGACAGGGCAGTGGGAAAAGTCCACATCTTCAAGGCAGAAAGCCCTAGATTGGGTTATCCACTGCCATAGTTTCTAGCTGTGTGACCCACAGCTCGGTGTTCAACTTCTGAGTCTCACGGGCTAGTCTAGGCCCTGACAGAGTAGGTGTCACATTGCTGTTCACTGAATGTGACTCTCACTGAGTGGGACAACCCTTTTGAGGAGGCGGTACTGCCTGGGGCTCACCCCATCTCTTGCTGAGACTGTGCTAAACATAGTCTCCACTTCCTGCCCACTTCCCCAGTACACTCCCAAGGATTGAGGCTCTCAGCTCCTTTGTGATCAGCCATGCTCATTTAGACCAACAAGAGAGGCATGCCTGGGAATCCAGATTCCGCCTTACTTCCTGTAATTAACACAAGCAGAAGAATTATGGGAAAAACCCTGACCTTGCTGTGCCAAGTGACACATCACACATTATTACATCAGTCCTCTCACCCAAGCTTTTGACAGCTGTGACACTTCCCTGCCCCAAAACAGTCTTGGAAGGAGAACAATGGTATTCGTTTCACAGGCTGTGTACCTAAACCCCATATTTTTACTTCTTGTGGATCAAGATTGTGAAATCAAGCTTAGAGTAAATTTGCATTCAGTGAACAAATCAAAACCCAAGCTTGATTTTTGAACAATTAAACTGATATCTATCAACCCCCTGCCATGTACCAGGACTGCTATACATGCTTGAGCAGTGTTAAGGAACAAAACAAAGTTCCCGCCCTTCATGAAGCTGACAGTCTGTCAGGGGAGACAGGAAACCAATGGCATAAATGAATGCACTATAGTGTTTTACAGGGGGATATGTGCTATGGAATCTATTCTGGAAGAATTATAATAAAAAATGAAAACATTATATTTATCCTTTATAGGATTCAGTAAACAAACATTTGTTCACTAATTCCAGGAAATAGAATCAGGGCGGTTCTCAGTTTCATTCTGGTAAATTTATTTTATTTTATTTTATTTATTGTTGTAACAGTCTCACTCTGTTGTCCAGGCTGGAGTGCAGTGGCGCAGTCTCGGCTCACTGCAACCTCCACTTCCCAGGTTCAAGCGATTCTCCTGCCTCAGCCTCCCGAGTAGCTGGGATTACAGGTGCACACCACTAGGCTCAGCTAATTTTTTGTATTTTTAGTAGAGACGCGGTTTCACCATATTGACCTGACTGGTCTCGAACTCCTGACCTTGTGATCCACCCGCCTTAGCCTCCCAAAGTGCTGGGATTACAGGCGTGAGCCACCTTGCCCGGCCTCATTTCTGTAAATTTAAGAAAAATAGGATTGGTGTATTGTCTACTGAGAGCGGGAACCATCACATTTTATCTTAGCTGGATGGTGCCCCAGGGATTTAGCAGATAGTCACACTGAACAATACCTTCCTGCCCAAGTGTGTATCACCTTTCTCCCCATAGGCCACAGATTTGAGGCCCTGCCCACTTTTCTTCCAGGTTCATGAGGAAGCCCAGGTCCAGAGCCCTTAACTGACTTCCTCAGGCCTTCATGGGTTAATGATGGGAGGAGAGCCTGAAACTTGGGTCCTGATGCCTTGATGGTTCTCAAATTATCCCATGCTGAAAGTCTGGGATATCCCATGGGCTGAACTGGGTAGAAGGGGGAGGAGAGCTATATAGCTATCTATGGCTATTACGACAACAGTATGCATTTATTCAAGAAATAATAGGTGCTGGGTGAGGTGGCTCCCACCTATAATCCTAACACTTTGGGAGGCCGAGGCAGGCAGATTGCTTGAGCCCAGGAGTTTGAGACCAGCTTGGACAATATGGTGAAACCCCATCTCTGCAATTTTTTTTTTTTAATTAGCTGGGTGTGGTGGGGTGCACCTGTAGTCCCAGCTACTTGGGAGGGAGGCTGAGGTGGAAGGATCACCTGAGACCAGGGAGGTCAAGGCTGCAGTGAGCCATGATTGCACCACTGCAATCCAGCCTGGGTGACAGAGCAAGAACCTTTCTAAAATAAAATAAAATAAGAAAAGGAAGAATAGGGCACTTACAATGATAATAGCTAATGTATTGAGTATTGAGTGTTTTAAGTACCCAGCCCCATTCCAACAACTGCACAAGTATTCTCATTAGATCCTCACAAAATCCTAAGAGGCTCTGAGAGTTTGCATAAACTGCTCAAGATCCCAATCTAGAAATAGGGGAATTAAGATTAGAACCAGGCAGACTGACTTCGGCGCGGTGGCTCAAGCTGTAATCCCGCACTTTGGGAGGCCGAGACGGGCGGATCACGAGGTCAGGAGATCGAGACCCTCCTGGCTAATACAGTGAAACCCCGTCTCTACCAAAAATACAAAAAAACTAGCCGGGCGAGGTGGCGGGCGCCTGTAGTCCCAGCTACTCGGGAGGCTGAGGCAGGAGAATGGCGTAAACCCGGGAGGCGGAGCTTGCAGTGAGCTGAGATCCGGCCACTGCACTCCAGCCTGGGCGACAGAGCGAGACTCTGCCTCAAAAAAAAAAACAAAAAAACAAAAAAAACAAAAAAAAAGAAATCAAAATATATATAGACAAAACCAGAAATGACAATATGTACTTTATATTACACCACATCAGAAGTTCATGATATCTGATGAACCCATGTATAGTAAATTGTTGATTTGGATTAGTATTGGCCTGATGCCCTTCTTTCCCCCCAGACATGGTCTCACCCCATCACCCAGGCTGGACTATAGTAGCACGATCATAGCTCATTGCAATCTTGAACTCCTGGGCTCAAGCAGTCCTCCCATCCCAGCCTCCCAGTTAGCTGGGACTACAGGCATGCACCACTGTGCCTGGCTATTTCTTTTTTCAAAGGCAGGGGTATTACCATGTTGCCCAGGCTGATCTCCAACTCCTGACCTCAAGTGATTCTCCTGCCTCAGCCGTGACATCTTTATGATGCTGTTTTCCTGTTTCCCCTGTGGCAATATGTCATCTGCACACTGTGAATTTGGCTCCATATGATGTCCAGCACCCCATAAGCCACCCAACCAGTGATTTATTTCCAACTGATTATCCCTGCTCAAAGGATCACAAAATCATGCTTTTCAAATTCTATCATTTTTATATTTCTTGCTGGCATCGATATATAAGGTATAGCTTCTTCTTAACAACTGGGGCTATTTAGTTACCCTGAATTCAATTCCTCATGAACAATATAAATGCTTATTTTCTCCCTTTTTAGGCTTTTTTCAGAGTTTCCTTTTTTCTTTCTTTTTTTTTTTTTCTTTTTTTCTCTTTTTGAGACGGGGTCTCACTCTATTGTCCAGGCTGGAGTGCAGTGGCATGATCTAGACTCCCTGCTACCGCTACCTCTGGGGCTCAAGCCATCCTCCCACCTCAGCCTCTTGAGTAGCTGGGATTACAGGCACATGCCACCATACCCAGCTAATTTTTGTATTTTTAGTAGAGACAGGGTTTCGTCATGTTGCCCAGGCTGGTCTCGAACTGCTGGGCTCAAGCCATCTGCCTGCTGCGACCTCCTAAAGTACTGGGATTACTGGCATGAGCCGCAGTGCCTGGCCTAGAGATTCTGTTTTTAAGTATCATTATAGACTCATGAATTTTTGAAGGTTTCATATGTCTCAATCGATTATAAACATTGTTCTTTCCCAGGCCACTCCTACATCTTTTGGCTACAACCTTAGGTAGGTTTAAAAACTTCCTTGTTTCTAGCACAAGAAGTCCTAGGTGAAACCTGTGGGGTTCCTTTTAGAGGGGATGGTATTTACCAGCCAGGCTTTCAGAGCTCATAGATACCTACCCTCTGTATTGCCTCCATGCCCAGCCCTATGCCCCATGCAGGAGAGCCCATGGTTCACAAAACAGTGTCCTCTATGAGGGTTGGCTTGGCAACAGGACAGTGTGGTCTGGGAAAGCCTCACTGAGGAGCTAAGATTTGAACAAAGAGAAAGAGCCAGTCCAGGGGCCAGTCCAAATTCAAGTGAAAATGCCCTATGGCCAGAACAGGTCTGGAGGACTTGGAAGATTTGTGAGCCAAGAAGAAAGAGAACAAGATGAGGTGAGAGCCAGGCGTTGAGCCACATCCCTATGCTAACAAAGAACAATGACGCCAATATCTCAGTGTGTACAACCATCATAAGAGGAAGCCAAGAAGTTGGATTTTTTTCTTTCAGTAATTACAATTTATATTTTGAGTGAATGAATAGGATTTACCTGGAATGATTGGTTTTGATAATTTTTCAATCATGCTAATGAATGCCAACAAGGCAAATAAGTAAAACTAAAATTAACAGGAAAGCATATAAACTGAGGTTTTCTTACATAGGTTTACACAGTTTGGTGTATTTGTGATTGTGACTGTTACATTACATATGTAGGACATAGTCCTTTTCTGTTTATAATTTTTTTTTTTTTTGGAGACAGAGTCTTGCTCTGTCACCCAGGCTGGAGTACAGTGGCTCAATCTCAGCTCACTGCAACCTCCACCTCTCGAGTTCAAGCGATTCTCCTGCCTCAGCCTCCCAAGTAGCTGGGACTACAGGCACTCATCACCACGCCTGGCTAATTTTTGTATTTTTAGCAGAGACAGGGTTTCACCATGTTGGCCAGGCTGGCCTCGAACTCCTGACCTCAAGTGATCAGCCCACCTCGGCCTCCTAAAGTGCTGGGATTACAGGAGTGAGCCACCATGCCCGGCCTAGAAATTGTTTTTAGTGCAGTAGATGGAATAGAATTCAATATCAGTATTTCCCTGTGTTCCCAAGTTATCCTTCAACTTACAGATGTTTTACCATGTAGTTTAAGAGCCAAGACACCTCAAGCTTCCACCGGTATATGAAATAATTGAGTAGACATGAATGAGGCCTAAAATATGTAAACTTAAGATGCAATTTGAAACATTTACTTTTAGACTTACAGCAAATGTTAAGGACAACTTACATTTGAGATACATATTTGGGGTACATACCTAAGTTCTTTTTTTTTTAATAATCTCAGACATTGACAATCTTTAAATTTAATGTCACTAATAATTATTCAGCATTTTTATAATTCTGACCCAATAACTTGACCTAATAATGACAAATCTCATTGTTGTGTCAATAAATAAGAAGAAACCCCTAAATACTAAAAAATCTTAATCCTAATAATCTTAATCCACATCAATAGCAGAATTAAATATCTAAACCTTAATCTTCATACTAAAAATCTTAATAAACTAATAATCTTAATAAGCTTTTTTTTTTTTTTTTTTGGAGACAGAATCTCACTCTGTCACCCAGGCTGCAGTGCAGTGGTGCGATCTTTTTGGCTCACTGCAACCTCTACTTGCCAGGTTCAAGCAATCATTGTACCTAAGCCACCAGGGTAGCTGGTATTGCAAGATACTGCCACTATGCCCCGCTAATATTTTTTTTTTTTTGAGGCGGAGTCTCGCTTTGTCGCCTGGACTGGAGTGCAGTGGCCAGATCTCAGCTCACTGCAAGCTCCACCTCCCGGGTTTACGCCATTCTCCTGCCTCAGCCTCCCAAGTAGCTGGGACTACAGGCGCCCGCCACCTCGCCCGGCTAGTTTTTGTATTTTTAGTAGAGACGGGGTTTCACCGTGTTAGCCAGGATGGTCTCGATCTCCTGACCTCGTGATCCGCCCGTCTCGGCCTCCCAAAGTGCTGGGATTACAGGCTTGAGCCACCGCGCCCGGCCATATTTTTCTTTCTTTTTTTTTTTTTCTTTCTTTTTTTTTTTTTTAGTAGAGACAGGGTTTCACCATGTTGGCCAGACTGGTCTCAAACTCCTGGCCTCAAGTGATCTGCCACCCTTGGCCTCCCAAAGTGCTGGGATTACAGGTGTCAGCCACCACATCTGGCCATAATCTTAATAAATTTAATAATCTTAATATACCAAAACTTTTAATCCTTATCAATAGCAGAAGTGTGTGTGTGTGGTTAAATAAATCCACCTCAACTCTGAACTGAAATAGCAACATTTTGGCCGGGTGCAGTGGCTCACGCCGGTAATTCCAGCACTTTGGGAGGCTGAAGCAGGCAGATCATGAGGTCAGGAGTTCAAGACCAGCCTGGCCAACATAGTGAAACTCCGTCTCTACTAAAAATACAAAAATTTAGCCAGGCATGGTGGCAGGTACCTGTAGTCCCAGCTACTCGGGAGGCTGAGGCAGAAGAATCGCTTGAACCAGGAGGCAGAGGTTGCAGTGAGCCAAGATCACGCCATTGCACTCCAGCCTGGGCAATAAGAGTGAAATTAGGTCTCAAAAATAAATAAATAAATAATAACAATAAAGGTATAAAAAATAAATGAAAAACAATAAATAAATAAATAAATAATGGTACACCTCTGTAGGGCACTTACCATGGATGGCACTTACAGGACTAGGGTCTAGGTGAGTCAGTGAGTTAGTGGTGAGTTAATGTTAAGGCCTAGGGCATTACTGTTCAATAATGTAGACTTTATATAAACATTGTACACTTAGGTTACACCAAATTTATTTAAAAGTTTTCTTTATTCAATAATAAATTAATCTTAGCTCACCATAACTTTTTTTTTGAGACAGAGTCTCGCTCTGTCACCTAGGTTGGAGTACAGTTGTGCAATCTCGGTTCACTACAGTCTCCACCTCCCGGATTCAAGTGATTCTCAGGCCTCAGCCTCCTGGGTAGCTGGAACTACAGACGCACACCACCACGTCTGGCTGATTTTTACATTTTTAGTAGAGGCAGTTTCACCCTTCTGGCCAGGCTGGTATATCCTGACCTCAAGTGATCCACCCACCTCGGCCTCCCAAAGTTATCAGGATTACAGGCGTGAGCCACCGTGTCGGGTCTACCATATTTTTTCACTATACTTTTTCTATGTTTAGATACATTTAAATACACAAATACTTAACAGTTTGTTATAATTGCCTAGAGTATTCAGTACAGTAACTTGCTGTACACGTTTGTAGTCTAGGGGCAATGACTATACCATATAACCTAGGTGTGTTGTAGGCTATACCATCTGGATTTGTGTAGATACACTCTATGATGTTTGCACAATGACAAAATTGCCTAAGGACACATTTCTCAGAATATATCCCCATTGTTAAGTAACACATGACTGTGTTATTAAAAAAGACTCTCATCTCTGGAAATCTTCTAGACTCAAGAATGCACTTCCTGGAAGATTCTTGTTTATCCATAAGTTGTATGTTGCCATTACTATAACCCATATCAATGTTTGTTCTTTGCTCCCTTAGTTAACCTCATTCAACCACATGTAATGGTAACATACTTACCCTACTAAACACTGACAGAGCCCTAGAGGCTCAACTCAAGGTTTTCAAAAAACTGGCTACTGACAGGTATCCCACAGACACGTGAGTGTATGGAGGCTGTCTTAGTCTGTTTTCTGCCGTCATAACAGAATACTAAAGAGTGGGTAATTTATAAAAAACAAGTAAGCCGGGCATGGTGGCTCACGCCTGTAATCCCAACATTTTGGGAGGCCAAGGCAGACAGATCACTTGAAGTCAGAAGTTCAAGATCAGCCTGGCCAATATGGTGAAACCCCATCTCTACCAAAAATACAAAAATTAGCCAGGTGTGGTAGCCGACACCTATAATCCCAGCTACTTAGGAGGCTAAAGCAGGAGGATCCCTTGAACCCGGGAGACAGAGTTTGCAGTGAGCCGAGATTGTCCCATTGTATTCGAGCCTGGGCAACAAGAGTGAAACTCACTTTTGTGAGTGAATCTCAGCTCACTGCATCATAACATGGTGGAAAGGCAAGTGAGCACAGGAGAGAGAGTGAAATTCAGGAGAAACTCATCCTTTTATCAGGAACCCACTCCTCAGACAACCACATTAATCCATTTATGAGGGCAGAGCTGTCATGGCCTAATCACCTCTTAAAGATCCTACCTCTTTATACTGTCACATCAGTGATAAAGATTCTAACATATGGACTTTGGGGGACATATTCAATCCACAGCAGATGCTTACGACATGATGCTAGACACTCTCCTTGTGGCACCTCAGTTTATCCTCCTGGCAGACCCATGAGATAGCTATAAACACAAACCTCATTTTTCAGGCAGCAGTAGATGATTTCAGAGGTTACTGGTAACTAGCCCAAGCTTGCAGCTAGTGAGTGTAGAAGTAAAGCCTGACTTGGAAGCTGATCTGAGTTCAGAGCCTGCACTTTTTTTTTTTTTTTTTTTGAGATGGAGTTTTGCTCTGTCGCTCAGGCTGGAGTGCAGTGGTGTGATCTCGGCTCACTGCAAGCTCCACCTCCCAGGTTCAAGTGATTCTCCTGCTTCAGCCTCCCAAGTAGCTGCGACTACAGGTGTGAGCCACCATGCCCGGCCTGAACCTGCACTCTTAACAGCTATGTTATACTCATCTAAAACAAGCCCATAGATTATTCTTGACCAGGTCAGGAGTAGGGTGAGCTAGGCAAGGTGTTTATGATGCAAAATTTAAGGAGGAATTTACTTTCAGGTGCCAATCCTGCACTTGGCCCAGAGAGTGCCCCCTTAAATTTTGCACCCTGGGCTCTTTACTTACCTTCCCCTGGTCCTAGTGTTGGCTCTTGGAGAGAGCTGACCAGTGTAAACTTGTGCTCCCTAGAAACTCATTTTTGGTCTCACACATATTTACTGGGACATATGGGAATGTAGGGATTTCAATTTTCTTCCTTTGTGTACCTTTGGTCAATGAACCTTCAGCCTTGAGCTGATGCTATTCCAAGCACTACACTAAGCACCGGGAGACAGCAGAGACTAACATGGGTAGAAGTCCTGCCCTTCTATAGCTTTCAGTTCTAAGCATTCATTTCCGGTGGAATCAATATGGCAGCCCAACACTAGTGCCTTCTCAGGAGTCCCCTCACCTAAGCACTGGCACACTTTTTGGGGATTTCAAAGTGCACAGATGGATTAAACTCTGTTTTCCTGACAACCCCATATTATTAGGCTTTTACCATTTTATTAGTCTTTTTTGTATATACATTGCTTGTGGTTTGTTTTCCTCACTAATGGAGTGAACATATTGGGGTATTAATTCAGTTGTGCTTCATTTCTTTCCAGAACTGGGCTCTCGACAAGACTAGGTTTCAGAGGCATGGACTCAAATTATGGCTTTACCACTTATGAGTTGTGTTGCTAGAAAAGTCACTTTATCTCCCTGAGCTTCATGTGTTTCATCTGTGAAATGGGGATATTAATACCTCATGTGAAGACTTGTTGTGAGGATGAAATGGAAACAATATAAGTACCTTAAAGGTATGTTGCAGCATTCAACAGTCACTAGTTCTCTTCCTTCATTAATAGTCTATTTTTTTTTTTTTTTTTTTTTTTAGACAGAATGTTGCTCTGTCTCCCAGGCTGGAGTGCAGTGGTATGATCTCAGCTCACTGCAGCCTCCACCTCCTGGGTTCAAGACATTCTGCAACCATGCTCCTGGGTTCGAGCTATTCTCTTGCCTCAGCCTCCTGAGTAAATGGGATTACAGGTGCCCACTACCACATCCGGCTAGTTTTTTGTATTTTTAGTAGAGACAGTGTTTCACCATGTTGGCCAGGCTGGCTTGAACTCCTTACCTCAAGTAATCCACCCACCTCAGACCTCCCAAAATGCTGGGATTACAGACATGAACCACTGTGTCCCGCCCTTCCCAAGATTCTCACTAAAGTGATACAGACAGCCAAATCATCCTTTAATTGCAAACAGGTATGACCCATGTGGCAGATTCTATGGCCAGTCTTTGGCTGGGTTAAGTGCTCCGGCTGGCCATTCCTAGTATCTGGTATATAGTGTAAATGTCAGGGGAAGAAACCTAACTGCAAGGAGAATTTTGTTGAAAAACAAATCCTGAAGCATTTCCTATGTCAAATACACATTTTCATTGCTTTCCTTTTTCCCCTCTTGGATGATCTGAACAATTACAGTTAATTAGATTAAGCCTTGTAAACCTCCCAGGATTACATTTTTATTATTAACGTTAACATTATTTGATTTATTTAACTACTTCAAGTTGTATAGACAAAGGTTAATCTGCACTACATGAAATGTTCTTCAGGGAGGAAGACAGCAGGAGTCTGTAATACATAACACATCATGCTCAGAATAGGACAAGCGTTATACACAATTTAAAAAAATTTTCACTTGACTCCTTTTGGAAATACCATCATCAAGAGTGACTTCACTATGGAACTGCATGCATAAGGCAAGAAAAACAATCTATTGCCATGTAATTACTTTTTTTTCCTTTCACATTTTAATAAAAATGGAGGGCTTTTATGTTTTGGTTTTCTTTAATGAGCTTGTGTATAGATAGTCCATCAGTTTACAAATTTTTATAAGCTGAGTTTTAGAGAACAGAATGGCATATAGGAATTATTTGACTGAAAAGTCTAGTGACTTGGTTGCTACACAATGGCTTCAAAGTTTAAAATTGAGTTTCAGTGACAATGTGATGAAAATAATTCCGAGGAGTTAAGAGACAGATTTTTAGTTCTTGGTACAAGCTATTTCTCACAAATAATGACTCTGCATGACTGGGGAATTGTTTAAAATGTAGTCTTGTAAAACTGAAAAGGCCTTTCACCTCATTTTCTGATCACAATTTCTATTTCCTAATTGGACAAAATGAGCCATAGCTTCTACCAAGGTATTACCACTTTAAATGATAGCCCCATAAATCAAACTAATTCTGGTGCTGCAAGGAGTCCGAACTTTCATCGGTTCTGAAACCTCTTTAAAGATAGGCTTCAGAAACATACAATTTTAAATGACAAGTTCTCTGGATATGACCATTGTTTTGGCATTTTAGTATCATGGTTGTATATACAATTTACTCTAATGAGGTGTCAATTTTTCCTGCTGGCAGGTACAGTTGGAGGATGGATGAGGGAGGTCACTGTATCTTTTAATCGTCACTGTATCTTTTAATCAACACTGTCTAGTACTGTGGCTTGCACAATGATATGCTCCCAAACGTTGTTGCATTCTTTTCACATTTTGTCTGTAGCCAAGGAGAAGAAAACACATCGTTGCATTTTTAAAAGTTCCTACAGCAGTATCTGCAAGACTGTCAGGCACTGGAGTCACGTTTCTGCAATTAGAAGCTTTAAATGATAGGATGAAGATTTCTGTCTTTTGCTCCAGAAAGTAAGGATCGTCCATAACCTTCAACTAGATTGAGTCTTGAGTTGGTGAAGGTTTTAATATCAGGTTGCACCAACTGGTTTCTTCCAACTAACAATTTCTCAAGGAAAGTTTCCCAAATATTTGCTGTCTATTTATCTGTACTCCTCTTGCTCCCTTCCACTTGGATATTTTTTTTTTTTTTGCCTTTGGTAACACAATGACTACTAATTATGGCACACTGCAATGATGGGGAAGAACTAATGAAAATCCTCAAGTCTCATCAATAAGAAGCACTAAAGAGCTAAATCATAAAATTTGGGTGATGCTGAATTATGTGTCAGGCACATAATATTCCCTGCATATATTAACTCATTTTATCATCTCAGCAGTGTTTCTAAATGGGTATGTCGGTGAAAAGAGTTGAACTCTGTTAAATATTTGAAGATATTTATTCTGAGCCAAATATGAGTGACCATGGCCCATGACACAACCCTTGGGAAGCCCTGAAAACACGTGCCCAAGGCGGTCAGGGCACAGCCTGGTTTTATACATTTTAAAGAGGCATGAGACATCAAATACATTTAAGAAATACATTGGCTTGGTCCAGAAAGGCAGGACAACTCAAAGCAAGGGGAGGAGGGAGTTGGGCTTCCAGGCTATAGGTGAATTTAAACATTTTCTGGTTGACAATTGGTTGAGTTTGTCTAAAGACCTGGGATTAATAGAAAGGGAAGATTCAAGTTAAGATAAAGATTGTGAAAACCAAAGTTCTTTTGAAGTTTTATAGTGGCTGCCCTTAGAGACAAAGGATGACAATCTTTTCTTTTCAAAATATGGCAAAGAAACATGTTTTAGGGTAAAATATTTTTATTTTCTTCCTTGTCTCATAATGTTCTGCCAGAGTCAGGTTGGAAAGCAAGTCATGATATATACGGTTAAATAAAACCCATCTGGGCTGGATGCGGTGGCTCACGCCTGTAATCCCAGCACTTTGGGAGGCCAAGGCAGGTGGATCACTTGAGATCAGGAGTTCAAGACCAGCCTAGCCAACATGGTGAAACTTTGTTTCTACTAAAAATGTAAAAATTAGCCGGGCATGGTGGCATACGCCTGTAGTCCCAGCTACTTGGGAAGCTGAGACAGGAGAATCGCTTGAACCCGGAAATCGGAGGTTGCAGTGAGCTGAGATCTGCCACTGCACTCCAGCCTAGGTGACAGAGGAAGACTCTGTCTGAAAAAAAAAAACAAAAAAAAAAAACCCATCTCATGAGAATTTATGATTTGTAGGGCATGACTCCCCAGACCCCTTAGAGAGTAATTTGAGCAAGATAAAAAAAAAAAAAAATCAGAGCTTAGTCCTCAGGTGCTATTATCTCCATTTTATGGAAGAAGAATCTGAGATACAGAGAACAAAGTTACTTGCCCAAATTCCCATGGCCAGTAAGTCTTCCCACCTCAGCCTCCCAAGTAGCTGGAACTACAGGCACGCACCACTACACCTGGCTAATTGTTGTATTTTTTGTAGAGACAGGGTCTCTCTACATTGCCCAGACTGATCTCAAACTCCTGGGCTCAAGCGATTCTCCTGCCTTGGCCTCCCAAAGTGCTGGGATTACAGGCATCAACCAGGTAGTGGATATTTTGTCTTTGAGCCGTGTGGTATTCGTCACATCTACTCAATTCTGGCTTTATGGGATGATAGTAGCCTTAGACAATACATAAATCAATGGCCATGTTTCTGTTCTGACAAAACTTTATTTATAGACACTGAATTTGAATTTCATATAACTTTAATGTGTCATGAAATATTCTTCCTTTTAATTTTTTTCAACCCTTTAAAAATCTGAAACCCATTCTTAGCTCTTGGGCCATATAAAAACACCAGAAGGCTAGGTGTGAGCCTCAAGCTGTGGTTGACTACAGTTATGAGGTAGAGTCCAGGATTTGAACCCAGACCACAGGTTCCTGCAAGCCTTTAATCATTATGTACACACTGTACAGTCTGTATCATGATAACAAGAAAAGAAAAATAACTCCCACAGTCTGAGCTGTGTGAGATATGCAAAATCTATTAGGCCCAGAGAGACTGAGCCTCAGTCACTGATAAAGAGAAAACAAAAATAACTCACACGGTCCCAGCTATGTGAGCAATGCAAAATCTATCAGGCCCAGAGAGACAGAAGCCTGGACTTTACTCACCACCCAACCCTGTGCTCAGGGGCAATTTTTTTTTTTTTTTTTGAGATGGCATCTCGCTCTGTCACCCAGGCAGGAGTGCAGTGGCGTGATCTCGCCTCATCGCAACCTCTGCCTCCCGGGTTCAAGCATTTCTCCTGCCTCAGCCTCCTGAGTAGCTGGGACTACAGGCATGCACCACCATGCCTGGCTAATTTTTGTAGTTTTTAGTAGAGACGGGGTTTCACTATGTTGGCCAGGCTGGTCTCAAATTCCTGACCTCGTGATCCGCCCACCTGGGCCTCCCAAAGTGCTGGGATTACATATGAGAGCCACCGCGCCCAGCCAGGGGCAATTGTTTTAAAGGCATTTTGTTTCTGACTGGCTGCCTTTCTGTTCCTAGAATGTGTGATACAAATAACGATGTATGGCCAATCAATAACTTATGTTATTTTAATGTAAATAATTGGTAAACAACTCAGAAACTCCTTCTTTTCCTTTAAAATTCACTTGTGGCCAGGCACAGTGCCTGTAATCCCAGCACTTTTGGAAGCCAAGGCAGGTGGGAAGATTGCTTAAGCCCAGGAGTTCAAGACAAGTCTGGGCAACATAGTGAGACCCCCATCTCTACCAAAAAAAAAAAAAATTTAGCCATGGGCGGTGGCACATGTCTGTAGTCCCAGCTACTCGGGAGGCTGTGACAGGAGGATAGCTTCAGCCCAGGAGGTCAAGGCTGTAGTGAGCCATGATTATGCCATTGCACTCCAGCCTGGGCAACAGGACACACACACACACACACACACACACATGCACACACACACGCACACAAAAGAATCTACTTGTAACTGCTACTAAGTGTATATTCAGAGCAACTTGAATATGTGCTCCCAAGTTGCAATCTCAAACTCAGCCCAAATAAACTCTATACTTACATTAAGAAGAAAAGAAAGAAAGAAAGGAGGGAAGGAGGGAGGAGGGGAGGAAGGGGAAGGGGAAGGGGAAGGGAAGGGAAGGGAAGGAAGGGAAGGGAAGGGAAGGGAAGGGGAAGGGGAAGGGTCCTTTTCTGTTTTGTGCACCACAAGAGTTTTCTCCCCAGGAGTGCAAATAGGATGCCAAAAACGGGGATAAAGGAAAAGATTAATAAAGTGGGCGGGCCAGCACTAGATGCCTCCACCCCGCCAACCCGCCCGCCTCTCTGCCCCACCCCAACCAGGTATCAGCCCTAGTCATTCAGGAGGTTATTGCAGAAGTTTCCAAAATGAAGCAAGCAGTGCCAAAGTCCCTATAACAGCAGGTGGCTTTCTGACATCAGCAGAGACTGGTGCTTTTCCCCAGGTACAAAGGACCTCCAGACCAGAGCCAGCCAGAAGCAAAAACAGCATGGAGCTGAGGAGTACGGCAGCCCCCAGAGCTGAGGGCTACAGCAACACAGGTTTCCAGGTGAGCAGCGCTTTCCTCTTATGTTTAAGGCCAAGTCAGTGGAAATGCTGCCCTTTCCTTAGCACCTTGGCAAGTTTCTTACCTAAGCAGGGAGATTATCAGGACAGTAAGACTTTTAACGGCACACTTTAAGCCCATTATTTTTTCTTCTTGGGCTCTTCTGGGTTGACAAACCTGAAAAGTCTCTTTTAATCGATGTGTTGTGATCCCTATGGTCACTTAGAAACAAGATAGCCTTCTTCTCCTGCCTTTTTTCCCTTCTGCCTCACAGCAAGGGTACATTATTTATCTTCAGGCACCTTTCCAAAGAACTGGTGAGAAGGGAAGAATGAGGGAATTTAGATCCCGGCTGCGGTAGTGCTTCAGGGTTCCTTTTACTCAAGCCAAGTCCCGGACCCCCTGTCAGATGGCCCAGGTACCTGCCCCAGAGCAGCTGGATTACGCAAATCAGTCTCACTTCATCAACCAAAACTCACTGAGTGATTAATGCTGCTCAGCCCAAGGCTAGGTGCCCGCAGACACCCAGAAGGAGACCTGTCAGAAATACCTGGGATGGGGATTTCGAGGGCTGTTTTTAGGTGTGGTTCCTTTCCTGAGCTGACACTCAGCATGGGCGCTCTGGAGAAGATGGGAAGCCTGCACGAGCAAGTGTGAACAATCCCTCAGGCTTTATGAACTGCTAGATGGGCAAAAGGAAACTTTGAGGTGCTAACCAAGAAAGGAAAGAGGGAGGTAAAAGGACTTGGACAGGAGTCCGGACTCCAGCACCCACAAGTTCCTGTAACTTCCCAGAGCCCCAGGTTGATCGTCTGTCCCATGGTCACAGTGATGCTCATCTCCATGAGTAGGCATTGGGTTACCACTTACAGGTCACAAATGTAGGAGAGGAAACAACTTCCTCTACCCTTTTAGGCGGAGTGCCTGAGGCCCGCGAATTAAACCAACATAGGCCGGGCGCGGTGGCTCAAGCCTGTAATCCCAGCACTTTGGGAGGCCGAGACGGGCGGATCCCGAGGTCAGGAGATCGAGACCATCCTGGCTAACACGGTGAAACCCCGTCTCTACTAAAAATACAAAAACTAGCTGGGCGAGGTGGCGGGTGCCTGTAGTCCCAGCTACTCAGGAGGCTGAGGCAGGAGAATGGCGTAAACCCGGGAGGCGGAGCTTGCAGTGAGCTGAGATCTGGCCACTGCACTCCAGTCTGGGCGACAGAGCAAGACTCCGCCTCAGAAAAAAAAAAAAATAAAAAATAAATAAACCAACATAAAACAGATTAGCAGGAGAAAAGGCACGCAAATTTTATTCATATTTAAAATCTCACATGTGGCCAGCAGCAGGGCCTCATGCCTGTAATTCTAGCACTTTGGGAGGCTGAAGCGAGCTGATCATTTGAGGTTAGGAATTTGAGACCAGCCTGGCCAACATAGTGAAACCCCATCTCTACTGAAAATACAAAAATTAGCCAGGTGTGGTGGCACATGCCGGTAGTCCCAGCTACTCGGGAGGCTGAGGCAGGAGAATTGCTTGAAACTGGGAGGCGGAGGTTGCAGTGAGCCTAGATCATGCCACTGCATTCCAGCCTGGGCAACAGAGGGAGACTCAGTCTCAAAAAATAAATAAATAAATAAAATAAAATAAAATCTCACATGTATGAGAGCCTCACAGAAAAGAAGTGGAAAAACCTAGTAGACTCAGGAGCTTATATGCCATTATAACAAAGGGCAGCAAATTGTGAAATGACTAGACAAAGGAAAGGAGGGTTAGGCTTTTAGGGGCAATAAACTGGGGGTGTGGGGTGGAAGTAATGGAAGATAAGGGTTATTTTATCGAGATTTGTTTGTGCAGATTCATCTTAGTGGCATCTCTGTCTCTGGCGATAAGGGTCGCTCTCTTCCTTGCATGAGGGAGCAGGACACCTGTGCAAGGGAAATATCAGTAAATGTGCTGCTTTTAGGAAGATTGGGGATGGGGGAGGGCAGAGAGCTCTTTCTGTGCCTGCTTTCTTTTTCATAGCCTTCAGTTCAAAATATTCTTGTGCCAAAATGGTGGCATTTGGAGGGTGGCACATCCTGATCTCTTCTCTAAGGGCTAAGTGAGGGGGAAAAGCATAAAGCATGGGGCCCAGTCTGATTCCAGAGAATGGAAGGGATGGAAGGGGACAGAGTCAGAGGAAGTATGGCAGCAAGCAAAGATATCTGCAATAGAGAAGGTCCATGTCACAGCAACTGGCTGCTCTCAGGGAGGAAGGCACACAACAGTGGTGATCCCTCACTGTCTTCTAGCAAAACTGCTGTTTTGTGGGGGAAACATCCCCCTACACCTGCCCCAGTAAAAGGAAGGAAAAATGAAAGGAAGATTCCTCCTAGTCCTGTAAAATGTCCTGTCATCCTTACTCATTGGATTGATTTAAATTTGAATTTCTACATTTCAAAATCAACACAGTGAAGACAATTTGTCTTTCAAGAGAATCGGAGGCTTCATAACTCCTACCAAGTTAATAAGCATGAGTCCAGCCTTGTTTGACATTCAGCTCTCTGGCTACGTTATCTTCTTTAAGAAAAATTAATTGATTGTAAAATATGTGCTACTTCACTCACATTATTAAATATGCATTCCCATACCACCAGGGCTTCCAAAGAAGTTAGGATACTTACTTATTCATCTTGTCCTAGTCTGTGAATTGTTCTAGAAATTCATTTTTCTTCTTCAGATGTTAAGAGTGCCCTTGGTAGACCAAAGTTCTAATTTTACTAAGTAGAATTACCTTCACAGCTTGAAAAGCTGATGTGGGTTCCCAAAAGGCCTGTGCCTGCCAGACTCGGTGCAGGTACAATGATTACATCTGTCTATGGATTACCTGGACAGGCTCTCATCTGGACTGTTTCTCAGAGAAGTGAGCACCAATTGCTGTTTTCATGGAGCCAGTACTCCGGTGGGAAAGGTTAAACAAGAGCACAAAGTCAGTGATATGGGTTATAAGAGAGAAATGATCTCACATCCAAGAAAGGATTTCACAGCTAGAGCACATTTCGTACATGAGAGAGGATTTTGTAACCAACAGTAGAAAAGAATGTTTGGGGTTTTGTTTTGAAACTTTTGGGGTTTTGTTTTGAAACTTTTGGGGTTTTGTTTTGAAACTTTTTTTTGTTTTTTTTTGGTTTTTTTTTTTTTTTTTGAGACGGAGTCTCTCTCTGTTGCCCAGGCTGGAGTGGTGCAATCTTGTCTCACTGCAACCTCTGCCTCCCCAGTTCAAGCAGTTCTCCTGCCTCAGCCTCCTGAGTAGCTGGGAATACAGGCATGAGACACCAGGCTCTGCTTGTAGTTTTAGTAGAGACGGGGTTTCACCTTGTTGGCCAGGATGGTCTCAAACTCCTAACCTCATATGATCCACCCACCTTGGCCCCCAGAGTGTTGGGATTACAGGCGTGAGCCACCATGCCTGGCCATCAGCTCTCTGAGATTCACATGGTGTTGCGTGTAACTGCAGCTCATCCCATTTCATTAATGCATAGGATTCTGTCATGTAAATATTCCACAACTGATACATTTTGCTGCTAGTGGACATTTGTGTTATTAAATTTGGGGGTTTTGGAGCTTCTACAAACATTGCAGCTAGGGACACTGTTATCCATGCCAGGGGAAGTATCTGTAACAAATTTACTCTGGGGTTGTACTTAGGAGCGGAATCGCTAGGCCACTGGAATAAACATATGCTTTCAGCTTTACTGATAGTGTCAAATTGGTTTCCTAAGTGATTTTACCAATTTACATGTCCATCAGCAGAGTGAGTATTCCCATTTCTCATCATTATTCAGCTGGCCTTTTAATGTCAACCATTCTGGTGGGTGTGTAGCAGTATGTCATTGAGTTTAATTAAAATTTTCCTCTTATTGGTTGTTAGATGCCAACTTTTTAAATACCTGCTCAACTTTCTTGCCCTTCTCTACTGGATTTTTTTTCCATTTTTATTTGAAAGAGTTCCTTAGATATTCTGGTTACAAGCCTATGAAAGGAAATTAAATTTTGGGACCCCAAACTCATTTAGCCAAAGAGAAAAGTCAAGCTGGGAACTGGGTCATGCAAACCTGTCTCCCCAACCTGTCTCCCCCTTTTGGTTCCTAAATAAGATGGCTACAAGATGAAAAGCTACACACTTCCCCATGTTTTGCCCGCAAGGAAATTCCTGGTGAGTTGTTAAAACTTCACCATGGCAATGTAAATTGATAACTTATCTTTACAGGTACAGTCACCCCAGATACAAATGCATATCTGATTGCTCCCCTACCCCATTTTATCTGTATTATCTTACATAAAATGCAGATGCTCCACATTTTTCCTTTGCCCTCTTTGTTTACGTGAAAACTGTGTGCTTCTCAATATCCCTCCCTTTCTCCTTTAAATTTGGAGCCCTCAAAATCATCTTTGGAGAAAGGCATAGACCTGTCTCCCAGGCAGTTCCTTAACTTTGGCAAATAAATCTGCTAAAATGATTGAGACTTGTCATTTTCCTCAATTGACGAGCCCTTTGTCAGTTATGATTTGTAAATATCTTCTACCACTGTGAAGCCATCTTTTACTCTAATGGAATATTTTGAGGAACAAAAGTTAATTATACTGGTCCCATTTAGGAAACATTAGGACAAAAGTTAATTACATATGGTCCCATTTAGGAAACATTGCTTCTCTTTCCTGCATCTTGTCTAAAATATCTTTTCCAACCTGCAAAATCATGAAGTCTTTTTTCGAACAAGTGTAACTCTTTATTACGATAAAATTGCTTTTATTAAAGAAATAGATAAAAATGGTTAAGTACAATCAAATGGCTCCAAAAGCCTTACAATGAAAACAACAGTCCTGCCAGTTGTTCTTTCCAGAGGCAAGCACTTTTCATTCTCTTAGTTTTTCCTTCTGGTAGTTACCTTCATGGGTTTTTCCAAATTATTATTTTTTTAGTTTTTCAAGTGAATGCATATATTAATACATGACATTTTAAAAAGCCTCTTCAGTTTATAATGCATCCTAACAGTCCCCAGTGCCATCCCTCCTAATCCTCCAGAGCAATGACTTTTAACTCTTTTAACAATGTCTTCTATTTTTTCCTCACATAATTACTTAGTCATTTCTTGATCGTTTTATACATTATATAGTGACTTCTTGATATGACAGATGAGAATTTAGCTCTTACACCATCACTGTCTTCACTTTTCCTCCCATATTGTCCCAAAGTAGTTACCAGATTTAGGGGCTAAGCAGTCACCACATCATCATGACAATGTACATATTGCTCATTGTTGAGAAAAACAGTATTATGCTGTAAAATCCCGAAGATATTTTCTAAAAGCTTACTCTTTCATTCACATTAAGGATCTCTATTCCTGCTGAAATTGAGTTTAATGTATAGTGTAAAGTAGGAGTCAAGTTTGCTTTCCACATGAACATCCACTTATTTTGGCATTATTATTATTATTATTATTTTATTTATTTATTTTTTGAGACGGGGTCTCACTGTGTTGCCCAGGCTGGAGTGCAGTGGCATGATCTCGGCTCACTGCAAGCTCTGCCTCCTGGGTTCACGCCATTCTCCTGCCTCAGCCTCCTGAGTGGCTGGTACTATAGGCACCACCACCATGCCTGGCTAATTTTTTTTTTTTAATATATTTTTAGTAGAGACGGAGTTTCACCGTGTTAGTCAGGATGGTCTCAATCTCCTGACCTGACCTCGTGATCCACCCGCCTGGGCCTCCCAAAGTGCTGGGATTACAGGAGTGAGCCACCGCGCCCGGCCGGCATTATTATTTTTTTAATTTACTTTTAACACCACTCAGTGATCAACATTGCTTTAAAAAAATGTATTTCCCCCATTCCACAAATATTTTGCCACGTGTTCATATTTGGGAGAGGTTTTTTGGAACAGGGCAACTGAAAGATTTTTCCAAACTCAGAGGAGATGGGGAGGAATCCAAAGAGATGGAAGTTAACAGCAAGAGAGGTCAAATACAGTTGAGAATTTCTAAGAGGAAAATGCAGGAATTTGTTTTAACACATTTATTAAAGGGCATCTCTTGGAATCCCAACTCAAGTTTCCTCCTCCCTGTGAAAGAAGCAACCAGCCTTGCCACAGGTGCTCTCAGAGGCACAGAGCCCACGACTGCTCTGAAGTCAGTTGGGTAGAACCCACTTACCAAAGTCCTGAAAGTCCTGGGAGAGGACTAGGCTGGGGAAATGGGCCTCACTCTGCACGAACACACAGGAAAGGCTGAGTTACTCCATGAGGAAGCCAGTCAAGCAGGTTTGGATTCTTTGTTAAATGGAGGTCATCATTTGGGAGATCACGTAAGTGCAAGCCCCATTACGGATCCAAACCTGCTGGAGTATGGGCATAGACTTCTTGTCAAGCAGGTACTTTGAATACCAAAGTTTTGAGGTGGGAAGTAACTATGTTACATAGGGAGGAAGAATATTGTTTCTCCTTAACCCACTAGCCTGGGAGGCCAACATGAATCACATTGAGTACTTTTTCACATTGCTCAAGAGGTACTTGGCTGGAGCTTCCTAGATCCAATTAAAACACACACACATATACACACACAAACACATGACAATAATTTGCTTTGGGGAAGGAGGTTAAAAAAAAAAAAGCATATTCTCTACTTTTCTTCAAATTTGCATGATCACACCTAGACTTACTTTTAGGGGAAAACAGTGTAGGGGATTATAAACTAAATCACTTCCATGGCATCTCAGAGAGAGGATATAACGATTTATTTTTTCCTCATTCAAACATTCCTGAAGAGGTTCCCCTTAAAACTGAGGAGCCACTTACTCATCAGATTGACTAGAGAGTAAGATTTGTTTTTTGTTTTTTGGTTTTTTTTTTAATCCATCTGTAGGCCTAGACAGATTGCCACAAGGATGTCATGTCAGGAATGATTGGAAAAATCCCTGATTCAGCCATGAAGCCACAGGCTTTAATTGGCTTACAAGGCAATATGTCCTGCAAGCATATCCCCAACCTTCAGAGAGTAGGCTGCAGGGAGGTTTCGGAAAAATGCTCTTGCTTCAGTTAGGATAGAACCAAGACTAGTTTCCAAGCTCTAGGTTTTGTTTTTGTTTTTTTCTTTTGATAACCTTGGTACCAATAGGCTCCGGTTTTACTTTTTATTACTGATGATACAACCTCCACTCCAGTTAATTACTTTAAAACAATGGTGGTGATCCCTGCCGAACCATCTCATTCAGACACTGTTGATGTTGAATGGAGAAGCTGGGCCAGGATACTTCCTGAGCTCTTATTTGTCAAATTAGAAAAAAAAAGCTCAAAGGTGAGGGTCTCTGGAATTTTACATAGAATAGAAATGATTAAGCACGAACTCCAAATCTGTATTATTCCACAGAAGTTTGGAACTTGATTGCAGATATAGGCAGACAAAAACACAACACAATTTCCACTCAAAGCCACAATTCTGGATCTTTGAATAGCTGCTACTTCTACCCCACACAAGGACTAGATATTTAACTGTGCCCAGCCGGAGATAGCGATTTCTTAGCAAAATGCTGAGTCACCAGCCTAAGGAGTCACCGGTCAGTTTTCAGTAATGAAGGGGATGATTACCAGGAATGGGTGAGTCAGGAAGCCAGGAAATGCACCTGAAGACTTCGCAATCTTCCTTCTAATATCCTGGTTCAAAACTTTGTTTTGTTTACATTTTCTCTGAAAGCCAAAACTCTTTGACATAAAGTATGGCAATTATTGATTCAACAAAAAATTTATTGAGCTCTGACCTTGTGCCAGGCATTATGCTAGGAGCTGGAAACAGAAAGCTAGTTTGGTTAAAATTAATTAAACAATGGTAAACCAGCACAGCACAGTCTGTGAAAAGTCCCATTCATGGCAAAAGGTGACCTCACCTACTTTGACAGTCAGGGAGTCACTCCATTTTCCAAATATTCCAAATGAACATTTATTTTGTATGCTTTTATTATTTCATTCATTCATTCAACAAAGTATATTGAGCAACTGCTCTGTGCTAGATGGAAGGAAAATACTAGGTGGGGCACAAAAGATATAATTCCCCAAGCTACCATGTCAAGCACTGTTTTTTTTTTTTTCATGTTACATTATGTGGAGAAATCAAGGCCCAGAATGAGAAGGTAGGATTCCAAGTTAGGACTCCATTAAAACTAAAATAAAATAAAAGGTAGGAGAGGCATGAGCTGGGAGATAGAAAGAGTAGTAAAGAAAGGCAAAAAGGAGTAGACGCCGGTTCTCCTGATTTACCTCAGGGATCCTCATTGACTGCAAAATCTCAGTTCCTCAAATCCAAAAACAATGAGAAGTTAAGCTTACAACTAAATTTGTAAATTATATGGACTCAGGAACATTCCGGAATAAACTAGCCAGCAACCTCATAAGGGGTTGTAACTAAAGTGAATGGTAAACATTCCTCCATAAAACATGGCCCTAAAGCAAGCCATTAATGTGAGGCAAGGTTGCTTTACACCATGGGAGAGGGTCAGCTATCGCCCAAAAGGGGCCAAGACAGGCAAATCTGCTTATTTAATGATCCAGTTGCCTTACTCTCCTGACGCGCTCAACTCTGACAGAATACCAAAGATTCCGAACAGCACAACCTATGAAGTTGCACAGTCATTGAGTGATGGGTCCTAGTCCCCTGTCAGTATCCCTGCCTTTCAATCGCATCACTTTACAGTTTCACTAGCTTTTAAGACTGTTGTTTGTTTGTTTATTTGTTTGTTTGTTTTGAGACAGGGTCTCACTGTGTCACCTAGGCTGGAGATGGAGTGCAGTGGTGTGATCTCAGCTCACTGCAACCTCCGCCTCTGGAGCTCAAGCAATCCACCCGCCTCAGCCTCCTGAGTAGCTGGGACTACAGGTGCATACCACCATGCCTGGTTAATTTTGGTATTTTTAGTAGAGACAGGGTCTCACCGCGTTACCCAGGCTGGTCTTGAACTCCTAAGTGCAAGCAATCCACCCACCTTGGCCTCCCAAAATGCTGGGATTACAGGTATGAGTCACCGCACCCAGGAAAAAGCTTTTTTATTTTTCTAATTTAATTTACTGAGCCCTGATTTTCACATCTACCAGACTCCATCAGTTCAGAAACATTTGCAAGGAGGAAGTTGGTTAGAGAGTACTGGCCTAATTTGTGCAGCCAGGGAGGTTTGAGAGAAAAATTGCTTAATCAAGGATCTGACCCATACAGATAAAACAAGTGGCGAGCACAGGTCTATTTACATGATGTACTGGCTCCAGCAAGGAGGGGATAGAGAGACAAAGTTTCTCACAGTGACATGTTTAGAAGCCAGCAAATGTCAGGCTTCCTGTTGGCCCATATCATCACTTCCTTGTTCCCCTGCAAAGCATGAGGTCCTTTAGGTCAGAGAAGAGGAAGAAAGAAGCAGGGGAGGAAGGATTGAGAAAGCACAGGAGTGGGTAGGAGAGGTAGCTTGTAATGCTTCTAGCACTGACTGTACTGTACATGGCCTACACCTTGGCGAGAGATCAATGGCCTGTCATTAAGGAGGACATGGGAGAGGGAGGAAAGTGATGAGCTTCTTAAAAAAGCCAGATTTGGAGGGGCGGGGGATGTCAGTGGGGAAGGTCAAGGGAGGGTGATAGATGAGGGATGTTAAAAATCAAGCACTGGGGCTGGGCACAGTGGCTCACGCCTGTAATCCCAGCACTTTGGGAGGCCGAAACGGGTGGATCACGAGGTCAGGAGTTTGAGACAAGCCTGGCCAACATGATGAAACCCCATCACTACTAAAAATACAAAAATTAGTTGGGCACAGTGGCACATGCCTGTAGTCCCAGCTACTCGGGAGGCTGAGGCAGGAGAATTGCTTGAACCCAGGAGTTGGAGGTTGTGGTAAGCTGAGATCAGGCCACTGCACTCCAGCCTGGGTGACAGAGTAAGACTCTGTCTCAAAAAAAAAAAAAAAAAATTCACGTACTGAATCATAAAAATGACAAAACGTAGGTTCTTCAGGTGAAGAAATGAGGCTTCAGTCAGTCGGCCTGGATTTTCCAGGCCTACCATTTAGGTAACTCATCTATTTCTCTATACCTGTTTGCTCATCTAAAAATAGGTATACTAATAATCCACATCATATAATTGCTGGGAAATTAAGGTAATATACTGGTGCCTAGCAAATGTTCAAATATCAGCTATTAATCAACTATTTAGTTGCGGATGCTGGTACAGGCCAAACCATATCTTGAAACCTAGATGTAAAATCTGCCTCTTCCTATAGCAAATACTGCAATTCATTTATGTGAGGCCCGTGGAAGTTGCCAGCGTGCCGCTCTGAGTTGTCATCATGTCAGTAAAATAAAAATAAAAAATAAAAATAAATTTTAAAAACTCAAATCCCTTAGGTCCCTGCCAGCCCAGGAGAGCTTGGCTCTCCTTGGCTTGTCTCATCAAAGGACTTTCTAAAGTTATTTTTCTAGCATCTTGAGTCATTCTGATCTGTTTCCTATTTATAGTCAAATGCATTTCTTAAATGTTTTATATACTGTGAACTCATTCGGTTTTTTTCTTTTTTTTTTTTCTGGAGACACAGTCTTGCTCTGTTGCCCAGGCTGGAGTGCAGTAGACAATCTTGGCTCACTGCAATGTCCCCCTCCTGGGCCCAAGCAATTCTCATGTCTCCCAAGTAGCTGGGATTACAAGCGTGCACCACCACACTGGGCTAATTTTTGTACTTTTAATAAAAACAGGGTTTCTCCATGTTGGCCAGGCTGGTCTGGAACTCCTGACCTCAAATGATCCTCCCACCTCAGCCTCCCAAAGTGCTGGGATTACAGGCATCAATCAGCCACTGCGCTGGGCCTCATTCTCTGTGTTTCTGATTTGAGTAATTTACATTTATTTACTTAGCACACTTTGGAAAGAAGAGCTTGATGGTCAAGGTGATTTTAGAAATCACCAAAAAGTAACTTTTTTCCAAATGCAGACTTGAGTTCGATTTCACTGAACATGAAGGAAGATCCCAAGTTGTGATACGTGCTGCCTAAACCAATGATAGCAGAAGCAAAACATGTCTTTGAATTAGCTTAGGGACTATTCAAGATGTTCCAAGATGATGGTATCATTAATGAAGTCCAATGTCTCTTGACACTACCTTTATCTCTCCCTCTCTTTTTCTTCTTATTCTATCTTATTCTAACAATAGAATTTAATAAAGAGCTGAAGCCATATTTCCTGCTCTTGAATTTAGAAGTCAATCATTTCATGACCACTCTAACCAAATTGCTTCACAGACAGGTGTTGTTATCCTCTTCATATCTTTTTCTGTGCTGTAAATAATATGTAGTATATAATGTTTCTTTTGTTGTTGTTGTTTTTGTTGTTGTTGTTTAGACAGAGTCTCACTCTGTCTCTCAGGCTGGGGTGTAGTGGCGCAATCTCAACTCACTGCAACTTCCACCTCTTGGGGTCAAGCAATTCTCCTGCCTCAGCCTCCTGAGTAGCTGTGATTATAGGCGTTCGCCACCACACCCGGTTAATTTTTGTATTTTTATTAGAAATGGGGTTTCACCATGTTTGCCAGGCTGGTCTCGAACTCCTGAACTCGTGACTCGGCCTCCCAAAGTGCTGGGATTATAGGCATGAGCCACCACGCCCAGAAGTGTATAATGTTTCTTAATCTCACAAATGTTGAGGATCAGGAACCCTAAAGGAAAAAGACTTCCCACTATTGGTCTAGTGTGCCCCTGGTGAAAGCATTTTTATAAACAAAAAACAATCTATAATCACCTTGCAGTCTGAATGTTGATCCCTTCAGACAGACTAGGAGTTTGCCTATTAAAAACAAATCAAAGAAGCAAATGAGAGTAAGAACAATCTTGGTTTCAACTGACAGATTCAACGAGATTATATCCTTGTTCATCTTCTTTCTCATCTACTGGAAGGTGTTGTGCTGGTGAGAAGATTTCCAGTTCACCGTCACTAAACAGGTCACACATCTTTAGTACTTCAAACACAGTGGACTTTGTTCCAATTAATTCCTAGAAGTAGTATCTTGAACTTTTTAGTAGTCTTTTATCACAACTATAATTAAGTAATCAATTGTGTAGCTCATGGTTGAAAGCTTTTCTTTCTTTCTTTCTTTCTTTTTTTTTTTTTTTTTTTGAGACGGAGTCTCGCTCTGTCGCCCAGGCTGGAGTGCAGTGGCCGGATCTCAGTTCACTGCAAGCTCCGCCTCCCGGGTTTACGCCATTCTCCTGCCTCAGCCTCCCGAGTAGCTGGGACTACAGGCGCCCGCCATCTCGCCCGGCTAATTTTTTGTATTTTTTTAGTAGAGACGGGGTTTCACCGTGTTAGCCAGGATGGTCTCGATCTCCTGACCTCGTGATCCGCCCGTCTCGGCCTCCCAAAGTGCTGGGATTACAGGCTTGAGCCACCGCGCCCGGCCTCTTCCTTCCTTCCTTCCTCCCTCCCTCCCTCCTCCCTCCCTCCCTCCCTCCCTCCTCCCTCCCTCCCTCCCTTCTTTCTTTCTTTCTTTCTTCTTTCTTTCTTTCTTTCTTTCTTTTTCTTTTGAGGTGGAGTCTTGCTCTTGTCTCCCAGGCTGAAGTGCAGTGGCACGATATCAGCTCATTGCAATCTCCGCCTCCTGGGTTCAAGCGATTCTCCTTCCTCAGCCTCCCTAGTCGCTGGGATACAGGCATGAGCCAGCACGCCTGGATAATTTTTGTATTTCGAGTAGAGACGGGGTTTCGCCATGTTGGCCAGGCTGGTCTCAAACTCCTGACCTCAAGTGTTCCACCCTCCTTGGCCTCCTAAAGTGCTAGGATTACAGGTGTGAGCCCCTGCACCCAGCCGACAGCTTTTCTTCTAAACTCCCTGAGAATAGTGACCATGTATGCAATCCCCCACACCCAAAGCAGTGTCTGTCCCATAGTAAGTGCGCAATAAATATTTGTCAGACAGAGCCCCAGGGAAGCACATGTAACATGCAGAGTTAAGTATAAAAGGCTGATACAGCACAGGAAAGGGAGGAGGAACAGTTTAAGTGGAAGGAGAAAACTAGTAAAGTGTGATATCACGAAAGTCAGGGACAGATCATTTTAAAGAGGAAGTTGTCTATGGTGCATGATGAAAACTGAATTTAGGGACGTGGAAATCATTGTCTTTGGCAAGGGCGATTTCCATGGAGCAGTAAATATGCAGGCCAGACCAGACACGGTGGCTCATGCCTATAATCCCAGCACTTTGGGAGGCCAAGGCAGGTGGATTATTTGAGGCCAGGGGTTCGAGACCAGCCTGACCAACATGGCAGAATCCTGTCTCTACCAAAAATACAAAAAAAAATGAGCAGGGTGTGGTGGCGTGTGCCTGTAGTCCCAGCTACTCAGGAGACTGAGGCACGAGAATCGCTTGAACCCGGGAGGTTGAGGTTGCAGTGAGCCAAGATCATGCCACTGCACTCCAGCCTGGGCAACAGAGCGAGACTCTGTCTCAAAAAAGTGCAAGCCAGGCTGGAATGAGTTCAAGAGTAAACATAAGTAAAAAGTACAGCTAGAAGATGGAGAAAGGACACTTATCTATGAATTATTGGCTGCAGGGTAATAAAAAACTAATAAAGGTACAAATATTAGCGTTCAAGGGGGTCAGGGGTTAAGTCATGTCGTATATGGGAAAGCACAGCACCATGGCTGGCAGAGTTGGGAGTGAAGGCGTGGTCACATTGCTCTCAGGACCAGCTTCTCCACGGGTGACTTTAGACTTCTCTGGTCAACCTCCCAAATGCATAGGAAGTTCTTATGGCAGTGTCTTTCTCTGCGCAAATAAATCAGCCTAAGTCAGTAAAAGGCAAGGAACAGTAGTGGGAAACTAGAGCCAGTGTGAAATAGTCACACATTAACAAACACAAACGATCAACACAAATATCAAAGCAACAATAAGAGCGAAAGATCACCCAGCAGCCGCAAGGGTAATGGTGTCTTGGAGTGGACAATTCTGCATTTGTGACCTTTTACAAAATAATTTTTATATTTTTATTTGAAAAAATAGAGCGACAAAGCTTCACCATGTTGCCCAAGCTGGTCTCAAACTCCTGAGTCCAAGTGATCCGCCTGCCTCAGCCCCCCAAAGTGCTGGGATTACAGGTGTGAGTCACCCGCGCCCAGTTCATGATGACTTTTAACTAGCCCCCAGTTCTGGAGACACTGTATTTAAGGAAGAAATAAAAATATACATCAATGCATTTGGAACAATTTAACTCAGGCCTTTTGGTCTTATTCTTGATATGGTTAATGTCATAGATAAATAAAGCTGAACACTTGTTAAAGTGGTGAAGACGGATTTCAGTGAGTAATAAACTATTGCAGTAGGGAAGAGGGTCCAGCGTGACCTGAAGTAGGAAATTGGCCTACTTATCCTACCTCCTACCTTTTCTTTTCCTTCCCCTTCAAGTAGCCTTCTAATGAGTTTTTCTACATTGGCAGAGGATACAATGTTTATAATTTGTTCCAGAATCATAATCCCTGGAATCATCTTAGATTTTATTATCAAATAGATTCAAAATGTACTAACCCTCTTTTTGTCATAATTTCTCCATTTATCATTTGTATGGCTTCTTCCTCTAGCAATTACTTCAAGAAAGCTCATGGAAACCGTATTCTTTTTTCTTCTTCTTTTTTTTTTTTTCTGAGACGGAGTTTCACTTTTGTTGCCCAGGCTGGAGCGCAATGGCACAATCTCAGCTCACTGCAACCTCCACCTCCTGGGTTCAAGAGATTCTCCTGTCTCAGCCTGCCGAGTAACTGGGATTATAGGCGCCCGCCACCACGCCTGGCTAGTTTTTGTATTTTTAGTAGAGACAGGGTTTCATCATATTGGTCAGGCTGGTCTCGAACTCCTGACCTCAGGTGATCCACCCTCCTCAGCCTCCCAAAGTGCTGGGATTACAGGGCTGAGTCACCCGCCCGGCCTGGAAACCATATTCTATGAGTACTCACATGTTTAAACTTTCTTAAAACTCTTATTATAAATGTTCCGTTAAGTTTTCTCCTTCGGGTACAGCGCTCTCTCTGTCTTTCCCCTTTCCCTGACATTCTTATACATAGGGGTTTCCTCTGCCTCCTGGCTCACAAAGTTCCCAAGGGGAGAATGTTAACAGTATTCTGAAGCCATAGACGTTGCTAGTGTTACAGCCACTCACAGCAACATACAGACTTGACTTCTTGCACCCAATGCAAAGATCCCGCAGCATTAAGAGGTAACAGTGAGCCCCAGGCCGCCCACGTGTGTCTCTTGCCACAGGTACTGCTTGCTCCTTACCTGGCCTCTAAACCCACACAGGCAGGCAGGTGAAACAAGAACATCGCTGGGGAATGGTCTAGCTAGTGCCCATTAACTCACAATAAGGATTTTGCACACCCAAGACTTGAGCCAGAAAGTTACATGAACCAAGAGAGTCAAGACCAATAGATAAAGATCAAAGACTTCTAAAATACAATCTTTGAAAATGCAATCATTCCTAGGCAAAATCCATGCAGTCAAAGAATAACATTTAGAGAAAGGGACTTAAAACATTTGACATTGGTAGATGGTAAGAGTAAAAAAAGAGTTGAGGTGGGGGATGACCCCAAACAATTTTGAGAGATCAGATTCACCAAACAGATGTTGATTTTGATAAGTCTAAGTTCAAATACAGAGGACAACATGACTGTAAACGCCCCAGAACAAGTGAGAAGCAAACTAGACCATGAAATTAACTTAATAGGCAACGAGTACTTACTATGTGTGCCATTGGACGGAGCCACTCAACTTTGTTAGGTAGGTCCTGCCTCCATTCCCACAAGAAGCAAGACCACTGAATGACTGCAAGACCACTCATGCAGTCAGAGCAACCAGGCCAGAGCAAATTCTGTAGTGAAGAAAGGCTCTCCTAGCACAATGGTGGTGCCTCTGCAGCAGAAAATCCCCTGCCGCAAGAACTGAGAAATGGAAGCCAGGCTGTGTGATTACAGCACAGTGCAAGGGAGAGGCTGAAGAATGTGAAACCAGCCATGATGACAAGATGTGTCCACAGAGGCAGGAGTCCCCACCCATGTTACTCAAAAGATATATTCCACTTAAAACCAGCGTACAGGGCAGGAGGGCCACTATTATGGCTTGAGAAATGACCACAGAGCCTAGGTGTAGCTAAAAGTGGCCACAAGCTTCTATAATTCAACATTTCTATAATTTCTACCTTTGCCTTTTAATATCTGGAGATCAAATCAGGCTTTCTAATCCTAATTTCCAATAGGAATTTAATTCCTAGGCAGACTACTATGTCTTTTGATCTTCGCCAGGCCCAAAGAATCACCCCTCTAGAGGCACAAGATGATCCGGGGAGGGACAGTCTGGGTTGAGATCCTACCCCAGCCATTTCTGGCTATACAACCTAAGTCAAGTGATTTACTTATCTTTGCCTCAGTTTCCTCGTCTGTGAAAATGTGGATCATGGTACCCACCTCACAGGCTTCTTGGAGTTTTTTTTGTTGTTGTTGTTGTTGTTGTTTTGAGACGGAGTCTCACTCTGTCACCCAGGCTGGAGTGCAGTGGCAGGATCTTGGCTCACTGTAACCTCCACCTCCCCAGTTCAAACGATTCTTCTGCCTCAGCCTCCCAAGTAGCTGGGACTACAGGCGTACACCACCACGCCTGGCTAATTCTTGTATTTTTAGTAGAGACGAGGTGTCACCATATTGGCCAGGCTGGTCTTGAACTCCTGACCTCATGATCCGCCTGCCTCAGCATCCCAAAGTGCTGGGATTACAGGTGTGAGCCACCAGGCCCAGACAAGAGTTTTACACAGGGTCTCCTATCTGCTAAATACTGTATCATTTGGTGCAAAATAAAAGCAAAAACCAAAAGTAACAAGGGAGAAGTTATTTTCATCCCACTAAAGATGAGGTGGGTGGTACAGAGCTGGGGGTGAGCCTCCTGCTCAAGGCTTCCAGGGACCCACGTTCCTCCCAACTCAGCACCTTGACATCATGAGGATGTGGGCCTTGTATCCATGGTTCAGTTGGAATCAGCCTCACACTGGGCAGCAAGACAGAGGAAAGGACAAAAAGGACCAAGTGCACCTGCCAGCCATCCCAGCTGACCCCGACAGGGCACCCTTTCTACTTTCATTTCGTTGCCAGAACCTAGTTGCAAGGGAAGCTTGGAAATGTAGCCTTTTGCCTAGGTGACCATGTGTCAACTAACATTCTTTGAAAAGGAATACCACAAATAGAAAGGGGAGTAATTTTAGAAATCTCCAGTGTTCTAGAAATTATCATAGGTTTAGAAAGTGAATGAAAGGAAGACAATAAAAATGCCTCTGTCCATCTGTGCCTCCCTGTAATAGCCACATAGAAAGTGCAAGATCAAAGAGATGGTGGGAAACAAACCCCAGACACAATGTATTCCTGGTTACTAGGCTGTCCCTTCAAAGGGGGCTCAATCAGGACCCTCATCGTTTAGCACACCTAACAACTAAAGTTAACTAGAGAAATTAAACGTGGTAAGCTGTAAACGGCCTAGACATACTCACAACACAATTCCCTCACCTTTCTTACACTTTCAACAGAGGGATAGATTTTGCCATGAGAACGCAGTCATGGTTGTAGGGTGTTAAGTGTGCAAAGGTATTTAGTAATGTGAGTTGCTAAATAAATGGAAAGAAACAACGGGCTAAGACATTATCTGGGGCCCCATATCACAGCCCCATGACTCTAATTTGAAAAGTAGTAGAAAGACAGTTGTCTTAATGGTCATTTCCAGGTACCAGTAAATATCCACAATAACCCCATTAATTCTGCTGGGAATCTTCAAGTGGGGGACATTGTTCTTCCAGAAAATACTAAAAGGCCAAGGCGTATACTCTGCTGGCGGCAAAAATAAGACTATTACACAGTGAAAAACAAAACCACAGGCGCCCTTGTTGCCACTTAAAGAAGTGCCCACTCTATCCCTCAACACACACACACCTTCCACTTTCATTAACTTTAAAAACGAAGGATCCATCCCTGTGTTCCACCAGTAATTTTCAGATCCTGCCACCAGGGGGCAGGAGGAATCAACGTCAAGAAGCTGAATCTCGGAAAATGTCAGGATTCCGGAAGGATCCACAAGAGCTCCAAATCCAAACTGTGTTGTATGAATGAGGGAGTTGAGACTTGAGAGAGTGTGACCTGCTCAGTAGGGACCCTAAGGACTAGCCCCTTAGTGACCTGTGTCCTGTTACTCTACCAACTTATGCTTGGTTTTATTTTTAACTTATTACTAAGGAAAATTTTAGCATCCACCAAAGTAGGAGAATAATAAAATGATTCTCTAGGTACCTGTCAGCCAACTTCAACAATTAGCAACATTCTGTCATCTTCCCATACTATGTATATTTTTTCCTTTCATGCTTTTTTGTTTGTTTGTTTGTTTGTTTGTTGACTGAGTCTCGCTCTGTCGCCCAGGCTGGAGTGCAGAGTGGTGCGATCTCAGCTCACTGCAATCTCTACCTCCCGGGTTCAAGCAATTCTCCGGCCTCAGCTTCTCAAGTAGTTGGGATTACAAGCACATGCCACCACGCCCAGCTAATTTTTGTGTTTTTAGTAGAGACGGGGTTTCACCATGTTAGCCAGGATGGTCTCAATCTCCTGACCTCGTGATCTGCCCGCCTTGGCCTCCCAAAGTTCTGGGATTACAGGCATGAGCCACGATGCTCAGCCCATGCCGTATTTTTATATCAAGAACCCAGGGGTACTACACTCCTGTGCTAATGCAACATTAAAATCACTGTAGGTCATTAATTTAAAAAATTGTTAGTGTCTGCTATATGCAAAGAACTGTAGAATATAAGCAACTGTAACAAAAGAGGAAGTATGGCACAATACTTTGATGCATGAATCTTGTGCTGTAAGGTTTTTGTCTTTTTTTCATGTTTATTAATTCTTGTGTTTCTGTAAGTGGAAAATGCAGTACAACTCGGAATTGCAATATTTGCTGGATTCCTGGGGCCAGTCAGAGATCAGAGTTAAAATCAAAGTCATGCACTTGGTCTTTGAAGACGCAGTCATAGCACTTGGGCTAACAGAAGGCATTTCCTGACACCGTTTATCCATTACCTCACTCTGGAAAAGGGCAAGTTGAAATGAGATGGGAGAAATACTAGATACCCCAAAAAGATAAAAGAGACAGGAGACAGGTCCGGTGTCTGTCACTTCTGGAAACAGCAGCTGAGGGGTCCCGACAGCCCTACGAGAGCAAATCTCATTCAGTTCCTTAAAGTAAAATCAAGACAGCCTCACACACACACAAAAGGGCATTTTTCTTGTGATCATTACTCCCAGAGATTGCTTTAAACCAAATAAAACCCGTTTCAACATTTCACAAATCTAACATCTAAGAATAAGGTTATCCAGCCTATGGTTTACCACATTATATTTCATTTTATAAGGTGAAAATCAGTGTAATGTGATAGAAAGGAGAGTGGAAACCTGCCCCCAGTCCCAGCTCTGCCTACTGGAAAGTTATCTGGCCTAGATAAGGGCAATTGTCCTCACTCCTCTCTTCCACCGGACCACCTTTGTATCAGAACAAAACACAGCAAAAGTCATCTGTTTCTTTACTTTCTTTCTTTTTTTTTTTTCAAGTGGAGTCTTGCTCTGTCGCCTAAGCTGGAATGCAGTGGCATGATCTCGGCTCACTGCAACCTCTACCTCCGGGGCTCAAGCGATTCTCCCACCTCAGCCTCCCAAGTAGCTGGGATTACAGGTGCACAACACCATGCCCAGCTAATTTTTATATTTTTAGTAGACACGAGATTTTGCCCAGGCTGGTCTCCCCTCCCACTTCAGCCTCCCACAGTGCTGGGATTACAGACATGGACCACTGTGCCCAGCTGATCATCTGTTTCTTTACAAGCCCAGGATTTATCAGCTGTTTGTTGAATCAGATGCTTCACCTGAACACCTATTCTTTGCTTGTCTCATCCTCCAAATTCTTCTAGGTATTATTCATGAAAGAACATCTGTCTTTTGGCTGTAACTTTTTATTTTTTCAATCTGTACTTTTTTCTTAGAATGAAGAAAACTTTCTTGAGAACGAGAACACATCAGGAAACAACTCAGTAAGGAGCAGAGCTGTGCAAAGCAGGGAGCACACAAACACCAAACAGGTACAGCAAGACTGTGGTGCGTGACTCTGGTGCCATGGCAACCGCTGCGCAACAGGCACCTGAGAACAGTGGGCACAGAAAGCATGGCGCCCCGCTGGCACACAGAGGAACAGATTAAGTGGTAATTAAAGTGTGTGGGGCACGGTCGTAAAGAAAACACACACGCCCAAACAAAGAGATTTTGTTTTTATCCACCTGTCCTCAGAGTTCCCTGATGGGAAGCGTACACAGGTTTTCACTGACGCTTCGCTATTAGGAGTTCCAAGCTCCATTTCAAGGAAAAAGGCATTGGCTTAGACAAAAGCACCTGAGCTTTAAGGTAAACGACAGAAACAAGAGGAACACTCTACTGTGGTTCTAAATCTGTGTCCATCATGCCCTAGCATTCCTTAGTAGCTTTATACCAGTCCAAGGGACTCTTGCTTAATTTCACTTACATGTGGAATTCTGGACAGGAGTTGCAAAAAAGTTCCTGTTGCAAAAAAGGTGAACAAATTACCCACGTAGGTCATCCCTTAAAAAGTAATTCAGGGCTGGGCACAGTGGCTCATGCCTATAATCCCAGCACTTTGGGAGGCTGAGGGTGGATCACTTGAGGTCAGGCGTTCGAGACCAGCCTGGCCAACATGGTGAAACCCCATCTCTACTAAAAATACAAAAATTAGCTGGGCATGGCGGCGTGTGCCTGTAATCCCAGCTACTCGGGAGCCTGAGGCAGGAGAATCGCTTGAACCCGGTAGGTGGAGGTTGCAGTGAGCCAAGATCGCACCATCGCTCTCCAGCCTGGGCAACAAAGCGAGACTATCAAAAAAGAAAAAAAGGAATTCAGGGTGCCTACTAGTGTGTCATTTTGTGAGGAGTTTTCTCGTGGTAAAAGAATCACTTTTTAAAAAGCAGACAATTTGGAAAACTTATTGTAGCAAAATTTGGAAGACCAAAAAAAGACTCATAATTCAAGAAAAAAAGTCAGTGCCTAACATTTTGGAACACAGCCTTTTTTAATGCAAACATACGCCCACATGCATATGTCATCTGTATTGGAATCACACCATGCATAGTACAGTGTTTGGTAACTGTCTATTTTGCTTAATTGATTGTAAAAAAAAAAAAGTTCATGCCACTAAGTATTCTTCAACAAAAAAAGAAAACAATACTTATGTCCACATAAAACCCCACACATGGATGTTGAGAGCAGCTTTATTTGTAATTGCCAACACTTGGAAGCAACCGAAATGTCCTTCAGTAGGTGAATGAATAAATAAATGTGGTACATTCAGACATGCAGCGTTTTTCAGCACTAAAAAGAAATGAACTGTCAAGCCATGAAAAGACATGAAGTAACCTTAAATGTACATTACTGGGTGAAAGAAACCAATCTAAACTGGCTACATATTGTGCGATCCCAACTGTACGACATTCTGGAAAATGCAAAACTATGGAGACAGTAAATAGCGGTTTCAAGGCATCGGGGGAGGTGGACAAATAAGAAGTGTGGGCTTTATTTGTTTTTTGAGACGGAGTCTCACTCTTTCACCCAGGCAGTGGCACAATCTCCGCTCACTGCAGTCTCCACCTCCCAGGTTCAGGCGATTCTCCTGCCTCAGCCTCCGGCGTAGCTGGGATTACAGGCACCCACCACCACGCCCGGCTAATTTTTTTGGTATTTTCAGTAGAGATGGGGTTCCACCATGTTGGCCAGGATGGTCTTGATCTCCTGACCTCATGATCCACCCGCCTCAGCCTCCCAAAGTGCTGGGATTACAGGCATGAGCCACCGCCCCCGGCTATAAGATTTTTAGGGCCATGAAACTAGTATGCCTGATACTGCAGTGGTGGATACATGTCATCATACATGTGTCCAAATCCATAGAACGTACAAGACCAAGGGAGTCTCACTGCAGACTTTGGGTGATGATGGTGTGTCCATGGAGGCTCCTCAGTTGTAACAAATGTACTTCTCCGGGTTCATTTGATAGTAGAGAAGATGAGGGTGGTAGAAAAAAATTTTTTAAATATTTTTTCATAAAAACAAAAATTTAGATATTTTACAGTTATAAACGGGGATGTGAAGGCTGAGGAGTAGCTACTGGATTTGATAGCAATGGGCCTTGGGTGACACTGGCAGGACGCATTCAGCAGAAGCAGTGTCACAGGGGGTGGAGAAGTGGGCAGGGTGTGAGGAAGTGACCTCCAAAGAGTAAACGCCACTCTCTCCAGTGGCCTGACTGTGAGAGGAAAAAGGGGTAGTTGTCCCATGATTGTGGGAGCCAAGGGAGATTTGTAGTTGTTGATTTTAAAACATGAGAAAAGACGGAAAAATAAAAGACAACAATAGTAATGCTAGACATACCATAGATAGGAGGTAATTTGGGGTACTTTCACCACAAGACAATAATAATGATGATCATTTCAATCAAATATTTACCAAACATTAACTATTGGCTAAGCTGGGAATTAGATAGAAATAAATGAATAAGACTCAACCCCAGCTTCTCCAAAGAAGCTGCAGCTTGGACTCAGCTGGTCTCTCTTACAATTATCCTCACACCTTCCTAGTTCCTGGGGTCCAGCCCAGAAAATAAAGGTAATCCGAATCAGGAGAAAAATTGAGTTTGGCCTCGTGGAATTATAGGATTTTTGAGAATCCTTTCAGCTCAGACACACACTAATGATTTATTTCTATGATTTCTGTTAAAGAGAATCAAAGGCCACATTGGATATGACAGAAGACAAGTGCTGAGATTTGACATTATACTTCTTAGAGCACACTCAAACTGCTCCACCTCCATCTATTTCCTCCCCCACCAGCTTCTGTGCCATTGGTTACAAGAGCCAGGCTTATTATTTGAGACATTCTTGGAGACTGAAGACAGGTAGGAGATCCTCTGCCATCCTGGAAATAGGATGGGTCATGGATATTTGAGAGCTCAAACTGTACCTAGAAAGATTGGGTCCCTGAAAAAATGGACCAGAGATATCCTACACTCAATTAATTAGAGCAAGGGCTAGCTGAGTAAGGGAAATAGTCCTTGTTCGCCCAACTGATAAAAGGATCCTCGTTCCCAAGGGGAGATTTATCGGCTCTTGAAGGTGCCAAGCTAGTGTTCATATTCGCAGACCAAGCCCTGGGCTGCCAGGGAAATAAATCCAGCTTTGGTCTCAGTCCTTTGGAAACCGGGGCTGGCAGAGTACTAGGGGAGATTTATGCAGCTCCTGGTATTAACTTCATTTAGCACTTGGCTGAAAACAGAGCTGGAGCTGAATGATTACAGGAGAGACAGGAGTGAAAAGCATAAATACGAGCCTGTTCCCTTAAGAAAAGGAGAAAATACCAACCGCTCGTTTGGAAGGAAAGGAAGAGTTCAATGTGATCCTGCCTTTTTTTGTGTGAGATTATAAGCGGGGAAAAAATGTCTGTGCAGTAGATAATAGGAGCCATCTTCTTGCATAATAATTTAAAAGAACCTATTGAAAGTTCTTTGCCTGAGTTCTGAGCAATGAAACCAGGGTCCATTATGCCCAGGATGCTCATTATTCCATCTCTGCTCCAATGTTTGATTTCCAGGATGAAGAACAGGGCACAGTTGAGCAAGATTCTCCAAGAAACAAAGAAGACATGGAGGATGATGAAGAGGAGATGCAACAAAAAGGGTACAGTCTTTGAAACAGGGAAATAACCAAGCCTACCTCCCATTTGGTTCTATTACTTTGATTTTTTTTTTTTTTTTCCAGACAGAGTCTTACTTTGTTGCCCAGGCTGGAGTGCAGTGACTCACTCTAGGCTCATTGCAACCTCCGCCTCCCAAGTTCAAGTGATTCTCCTGTTTCAGCCTCCCGAGTATCTGGGACTACAGGCGCAGGCCACTATGCCTGGCTAATTTTTGTATTTTTAGTAGAGGCGGGGTTTCACCATGTTGGCCAGTCTGGTCTCGAACTCCAGACCTCAAATGATCCACCCACCTCGACCTCCCAAAGTGTTGGGATTACAAGCATGAGCCACAGCGCGGACCTCCCATTTGAATTTTAACATTTATTGTAATTTATTAGAGATTGTCACCACTCATCCATCTACCCTCCCTACCCGACATCCTTTCCAGAAAAATTAATGAAGCTCTAAGATGATCAATGTGGCCAATTCAAACTGCTGATGTTCTGGGAACACAATATGCAGATTTAAATTCACCCAGGACAGTCTTCTAATTAAAAGTGTAAATCACCAACTAATTGCTCCAGTCCATATGAATGCAGTTAATTCGTCTTCTCAATGTCAATCAATAGCAATTGATTGCTCAAAACCCAATCCACTTTAAATCCCAGCAAACTGTTACTCTTACCTTGTAATAGCCTCAAAGTATTCCAAGTTCTTACAACACCATAAGGTAGGAGACACAAGATTAGTATCTTTATTTTTTGGACCTGAAAAATGAACCTCAGAGAATTGACTTCCCTAAGTGAGCTAGGAGAGGAAGAGAGCTGGGTCACAATTTCAGCTGATTCCTAATCCAGGATTGTCTGCTACTCTGTCATAACACTACAGTATTTGTCCATCTTCTCTATTCCTACTTAAATTTGATTTGCATTCCTATGTCTCTGAGGAAATTTTTCTTCTTTTTTTTAGAGGCAGGGGCTCACTCTGTTGCACAGGCTGGAGTTCAGTGGTGCTAATTTTAAATCTAGAAATAGATTTTAATTTTTTTTTTTTTTTGAGGCGGAGTCTCGCTCTGTTGCCCAGGCTGGAGCACAGTGGCACAATCTCGGCTGAATGAAACCTCCACCTCCCTGCCTCAGCCTCCCTAGTAGCTGGGATTACAGGCATGCGCCATCGTGCCCACTTAATTTTTGCATTTTTAGTAGAGACAGGGTTTCACCATGTTGGCCAGGCTGGTCTTGAACTCCTGACCTCAGGTGGTCTGCTCGCCTCAGCCTCCCAAAGTGCTGGGATTACAGGTGTGAGCCACCATGCCTGGCCAGAAATATATTTTAATTTAAATCTATTCTGTCCAGCCTGGGCAACAGAGCAAGACCCTGTCATGAGATCTGTCAAGCTCACTGCAGCCTCCACCTCCTGGGCTCAGGTGATCCTCCCACCTCAGCCTCACAAGTAGCTGGGACTATGGGAGGAACTTTGTTTTCATGTATCAGACGATACCTCTGGAGTTGGCCAGAATTAGGGTTGGCAGGTCTTGTCACATATACATCATCCCAAATATTTACCATATCAGAGACATAGCAAAGTTTTATCCTTCATTTTACTTTATGAGTCTCTGACCCGGAGGTACTGAGAAATTCTCTTGGGTGGTCAGAGGTACTCAGGTTTCACTAATGTTAATGAGACTGAAACAGCCGTCAGGAGGTTGGGAATTACTCAGCCTAGATAACCAAATGACCAAAGTGTCTACTTGCAGGTACTCTGCTTTATGGGGAAGTCAGATTGCTGTAATGGACTACACACATTCCCTGCAATTAAAGAACCTGATAGAGTCAACCTGCAGTATGTGAATATACCCTATTAAATGTCACCCTCTGCTGCTGCTTTTTAACATATATTCAACTGAGAATAATACATCATTAGCCTTTCCTAAATTAGACCATGAAAAAATGTCTTCACTACACTTTTATTCACCCAATATTTTCTAGAGCACTGTTTCTAATTCTCAGTACACATATTCACACACATACATAATGATGAACGTTTCATGAAGTGATACCTATCATTCTTATGTATGAATGATACACTATGATACTTTTAATACTTTTATTCTTTCTTGTCTTTTGTTTTTTCTTTTTCTTTTTTGTGATGGATTCTCGCTCTGACTCCCGGCTGGAATCCAATGGCGCAATTTTGACTCACTGCAACCTCTGCCTCCCAGGTTCAAGTGATTCTCCTGCCTCAGCCTCCCGAGTAGCTGGGATTACAGGCATGTGCCACCACACTTGGCTAATTTTTGTATTTTTAGTAGAGATGGGGTTTCACCATGTTGGCCAGGCTGGTCTCAAACTCCTGACCTCAATGGATCCACCCGCCTTGGCCTCCCAATATGCTAAGATTACAGGCTTGAACCACTGCACCTGGCCTTTTTTTTTTTGTTTTTGATACAGGGGTGCAGTGGCACAATCACAGCCCACTGCAGCCTTGACCTCTCAGGCTCAAGTGATTTTCCCATGCAGCTGGGACCACAGGTTTGTGCCATCACACTGAGCTTTTTTTTTTTTTTTTTTTTTTGGAGAGACAAGGTCTCACTGTGTTTCCCAGGCTGGTCTTAAACTCCTGGGCTCAAATAATCCTTCTACTTTGTCCTCTCAAAGTGCTAGGATTACAGGCATAAGCCACCATACCTGGCCTCCTTCTATTTTAATACTGGTTACTATGTGGACTTTATAACCCACGAATGGATCTGCAACTCAGAGCCATAAAATACTGTTTCAGATAAGCAATATTTACTCCCATTTCATTCATCTATCAACCAATACATGTCTGTTGAACATCCTTAATATCCAAGGTTCTACTCATGGTGCTGTATGGCTCACAGGCATCTGTTCTCCAGGGTCTCTGGCCCTGGGGGACTGAGAAATTCTCCGGTGTGGTCAGAGGCACTCAGGTTTCACTAGGGTTAATGGGTTGGAAATTATTCAGCCGAGATAACC
Source organism: Trachypithecus francoisi (assembly GCF_009764315.1). NCBI lineage: Eukaryota > Metazoa > Chordata > Mammalia > Primates > Cercopithecidae > Trachypithecus > Trachypithecus francoisi. The sequence goes on from NW_022681461.1 coordinate 13,338,420, forward strand.
AAATGACTGGTTATTAACCAAATAACCAATATTTCCTGCTACTTGAAATAAACACAATCAAAGAAGACAGTAAGAATAAAGTTCAGAGGCATGTATCTGTCTGAGGAGATGCAAGAAGACTTTTTAGAAGCCAAAAGCTTGAGCTGTGCCCCAAAGCTTGAGAAGTGGCTCACCTGGAGGTGCAGGCGAGACTGTTGGAAGGCAGGAAAGTGAAGGCACTGGCCAAGGGGAGTGCAGGTCTCCCAGCTCGGGGCCACGTCCTTTGAGGTCCTGGTGTTTGGAAATCATCTATATGGGATGAGAAATGGTCATTTTTAGAAGTGCTGTCCCGAGACCTGGAGGGGACAATGGGGAAATATGCAAGAAGTTCCTTCCACCCAGACTCAAGTGGGAGAAGGAGAGGCCTCCAAAGAAAGAGGCATTTACATGGGAACAAGAAGATCCCCAGATAAGGAGAAGAGAGCCATGTGACTATCACCCTGGCCTCCCAGCTCACTCCTGGGGAACTGCTGGACACGATCGTCCTCCAAAGACATGACCCAACCTACACATTGCTCACACACTACCTACCCACCCCATAACAAAGCCCTGGATGGAAGTAAAGACAGTCCAACACCTCCAGAGCTTTCTGAGAAAGCTGTGACAACTTTTTTTTTTTTTTTTTTTTTTTTGAGACGGAGTCTCGCTCTGCCACCCAGGCTGGAGTGCAGTGGCACGATCTCGGCTCACTGCAAGCTCCGCCTCCCGGGTTTACGCCATTCTCCTGCCTCAGCCTCCCGAGTAGCTGGGACAACAGGCGCCCGCCTCGTCGCCCGGCTAGTTTTTTTTTTTGTATTTTTAAGTAGAGACAGGGTTTCACCGTATTAGCCAGGATGGTCTCCATCTGACCTCGTGATCCGCCCGCCTTGGCCTCCCAAAGTGCTGGGATTACAGGCTTGAGCCACCCCGCGCCCGGCCCCCGACAACCCATTGGTTAATAGCCCTAACATCTAGGAAATCCTACTTTGCATTTTAAGCACACCCCATGAAGCCCATCAGTCTTGGACTAATGGGGATGGTGACGGGGGACAGAGCGCCACCAACTTGCTCAGACTTTGCCAAACCAAGAGGGATGACAGAGTTCCTTGGCTTTTTATTTTCTAACAACAAACACATAATAACCATTGGTTAGAAGCTAACAGAAGATCTCGTAGTGTGCCAGAAACACTCTCTTCCTGTGACTATTTCAGCTTTAGTTAGTTATCCATCTCCCCTGCTCTGTTCCCAGGAGCATGTTGTCTGCACCTCTCTAATCCCTCAGGGGTTGGCACACTTATTCAGTGATGGTGATCAATGAATGGTCACGATCATGGCTGACTCTAGTCTAAAATGAAATGAGTTTCCCCTTTCTATTTTGTAAGACATATGCCTCACACATGTGTTTGTTTGCTTTCTTGGTTTACAAAGCCTAATCTAGCCTCAGCATACAATTTATTTCATGTTTTTGGTATTTACTTCTCCCTGCCTTTTTGCTTTTGTGTTGCAGGTGTTTGGAAAGGAGATATGACACAGTATGTGGTTTCTGTAGGAAACACAAAACCACTCTTCGGCACATCATCTGGGGCATTTTATTAGCAGGTAAATAACAAAAAGGGATAGAGATACCACAGTCTTTTTTTTTTGCAGGGGTTCTCACACATATTAACTTTAGGTGGGAAGAGATTAAACCTTTACTGAATCATCCAGGGAGGCTGAGAAGTAAATCAAGAAGCCCTTAATAGGTGAAGCCTTTGCAAATTGTTTCCCTACCCCATTTATGAGGCCAGAAGCTCCTTCCTTCCTTCCTTCCTTCCTTCCTTCCTTCCTTCCTTCCTTCCTTCCTTCCTTCCTCCCTCCCTCCCTTCCTTCCTTCCCCTCCCTTCCCTTCCCTTCCTTCCCTTCCTTCCCTTCCTTCCTTCCTTCCTTTTTTTGAGATGGAGCCTAGCTCTGTTACCCAGGCTGCAGAGCAGTGGCACGATCTCGGCTCACTGCAACCTCCGCCTCCCAGGTTCAAGTGATTCTCCTGCCTCAGCCTCCCAAGTAGCTGGGATTACAGGGACCTGCCACCATGCCTGGCTAATTTTTGTCTTTTTAGTAGAGACGGGGTTTCACTGTGTTGGCAAGGCTGGTCTCGAACTCCTGACCTCATGATCTGCCCACCTCAGTCTCCCAAAGTGCTGGGATTACAGGTGTGAGCCACTGTGCCCGGCCGGGAAGCTAATTTTCGGAGTCAGTTACTCTCCTCATTCTTATAGCCTTTGTTACTGTCATGTGGATTTGAGGGGTGCATTGGTTCACACAAATCCAGAAAACACAAGTGATTAATTCTTTATATGAATACGACATGAGTAGTCTAGGGCCATCTAGCCCATTCCGCTTGCCTGAAGGCAGGACAAAAATGTCTCCTGTTTTTACTCCCTCCAAAACAAAGAACTCCTTGGCTCACTTTATTTGTTTTTTGTTTTGGTTTGTTTTTGTTTTTGTTTTTGTTTTTGTCTTGTTGTATTGTTATTTTTTTTCTTGAAGCTCAGCACACTGAACTTGGCCCATTTTAAAGAACACTCCTGTCTATAAAACATAAGCACCCCCATCCAAGCCCACAGACATCAATCCAAGGCTGCTGCACCGCCAAGGTCAGTGGTTTTGCGGTGCTCAGACAGTTGGAATAGGAAACAGTAGGGTTGGTGAGCTTTCTGAATACTGGGCCAGATAATATTTTAGGCTTTTCAGTATTTCATACGTAAGGGCAAAACCATGCCATTCTGCCACTGTAGTAACAAAAGCAACCGTAAACAATACGTAAGTAGACAGACATGGCTGTATTCCAACACAACTTTATTTCTAGAACACACATACAAACTGTCAACTGAAGAATCAATCATGAGGTTCAAACATTTGGAAAGGAAAGTTCTGTTTCTCATAAAGGGTTGCAGCCTGCAAGGTGGCCACTCTGACAGGCTGGGAAGTGTAGTCTCCAATAGAAGCCAGAAACAAGTACTTTGAGGGAGACAAGAATAAGACAGGAATTTATGCTGAAAGGATTGGCTAAGCATAAATATTCAATAAGCTATGGGGGAGTCATGAATATTTATCCAAGGAGACACATGTACATGCACAACTGAGATCTATGCCTCTTTATGGAGCATGTATATAAAAAATAGCAGTGTTACCATGATCTGAGGGTGGAGTTATCAGCCCTGTGAAGTCAAAAGGTAAAGCAAAGGACACAGAAACCCTCACTGTGCATCCTCCAGGACTGGCCAGAACCACTCCATGGTCAGCAGCCTCTTATCAGGAAGAAATGCCTTGTGAAACTGGTGAGATGTCACATCAAAATTTTAAAGAGGCCAGGCACGGTGGCTCACGTCTATAATCCCAGCACTTTTGGAGGCCGAGGCAGGTGGATCACTTGAGGTCAGGAGTTCGAGACCAGCCTGACCAATATAGTGAAACCCTATCTCTACTAAAAATACAAAATTAGCCAGGTGTGGTAGCGCATACCTGCAATCCCAGCTACTTGGGAGGCTGAGGTAGGAGAATCGCTTGAACCTGGGAGGCAGAGGTTGAAGTGAGCCGAGATCGCACCATTGCACTCCATCCTGTGCAACAAGAGCAAAACTCCATATCAAACAAACAAAAACTCTAAGAGGGAGGGGGAATTTGGTTACCACCTCAGATGATTGGCTAAAGGCGATAGAGAAATGAGTCTTCCGTTTCTTGTTTTCCAGAGCTGGTTTCTGCTTACTCCTTAGGAAGGAATTCTGGTTAAAGGGTCAGTTCAGTTGGTTGAGTGAGTTAGGACTTTATTTTTATTTCTCAAAACACACAAATACAAATGTACTTGCCACCTGCAAAAACAAGTAGCAGGCCAGATTTAACCTGCAGACCACCTTTGCAGACCTTTAGGAATAGGAAACCTTGGCTCAAGCCTGTAATCCCAGCACTTTGGGAGGCCGAGACGGGTGGATCATGAGGTCAGGAGATCGAGACCATCCTGGCCTACACGGTGAAACCCCGTCTCTACTAAAAAATACAAAAAAAAAAAAAAAAAACTAGCCGGGCGAGATGGCGGGCGCCTGTAGTCCCAGCTACTGGGGAGGCTGAGGCAGGAGAATGGCGTAAACCCGGGAGGCGGAGCTTGCAGTGAGCCGAGATCGCGCCACTGCACTCCAGCCTGGGCGACAGAGCGAGACTCCGTCTCAAAAAAAAAAAAAAAAAAAAGGAATAGGAAACCTTATTCTTATCCCAGAATCTGCTCTTCGAAAGCAGCCACCTTGGTAATTGCCCCTACCTCTCTTCCTTAGAGACTCTGTCACTTAGAGAAGTAGTCTGTTGTTGGTAGGTCTGTGCCTTCACTCAAGTTTAGACCGAATCTGAACTGCAAACCACAAGAATCAGTACCTCTTTGCAGTGGTCGCTTCAACACTCAGCCTTTCTCTGATAGTAGTTCACCTGCCGAGACTGAATGCCAGGGATAAAAATGGCCAGTACTTAGAGGCCCAATGATTGAGCATCAAGATTCAAGAACTCAGAAGGTCCTGTAAGAATAAAAAGACCTAGCACCCTGTCCTCCTAGCATTCTTGGCGATAATTTTCCAGACTTGCTTTGAAAAATATCAAAAGCCCCCCATCAAATGAAGCCAGCAGCCATATCAAGAGCACTCCTGCATTCAATAATATCTTGATTAAACCTCCTCTCACCTGAGCCAAATCAAGGCTGGAGGCTGGAGGCGTGTCCCAGTAGTTAGTGATGTTCAATGTCTGTTTTTGCTTCCTGGACAGGTTATCTGGTTATGGTGATTGCGGCCTGTGTGCTGAACTTTCACAGAGCCCTTCCTCTTTTTGTGATCACTGTGGCTGCCATCTTCTTTGTTGTCTGGGATCACCTGATGGCCAAATACGAACATCGAATTTATGAGATGCTGTCTCCTAGCAGAAGGCTTCTAAACGGCCATTGGTTCTGGCTGAAGTGGTAAATGCAATCGGTTCTCTTACTTCAGTTAAGAGAGAGTCTTTTCCAACACCATTTCAAAAATTTGTTCTGAAATTACTTCCTCGTTTATGGGATATGGAAGCTAGAAACATCCTAGGGAGTAATCTGTTACAATGTCTTCAGTTTACAAACGGGAAATCAAAGCCTAGATGAGGCAATGGCTCATGAAATGTGTGCAAATGTCCTCACAAACTGCCTTCATGTCAAGTGTATTAAATGATAAAATGTTGTCCAAAAGATGATGAGCATATTACATTCCATGTGCTATATTAGGGAGAGACACCGCTGTGCCTACATATTAGGAAGTAGTTAGAAAAATAGAAAAGAGTGAAAGTTTTGTCCTAACAGGATGGCTTTCGCTCTCCCTCTGACCTGTCAGTGGAAGGGCACCATGATCAATCAGTAATGTCTGTCCTGGCACTAGATAGGGAACAGCACAAATGCCATCTAATCTCAATACCTGTAAATAAAGAATTGGGTTATAAGTACAAACTGATGGAGATTGCTGATGACGTGTCTTTAAAGAGCTTTCATTTTTACCAACGTTTTTTCTTTTACGAGTTATACCTATTCTCTTTGCAATTTATTTACAAAATGAGGATCATAGAACATATTCAATCTTGAATTTGATTATAGTTCCTGTATGGTTGACCATTTATTTTACCTACAAAATCTTTGCTATTTTAATTATTATGATGAACACAAATCTTTATATCTATTTATGATTTATTTATTTATTTATTTATTGAGAAGGAATCTCATTTTTGTCGCCCAGGGTGGAGTGCAGCGACGCGATCTCCTCTCACTGCATCCTCCATCTCCCGGGTTCAAGCGATTCTCCTGCCTCAGCGTCCTGAATAGCTGGGACTACAGGTGCCCACCACCATGCCCGGCTAATTCTTTTATTTTTAGTAGAGATAGGGTTTCACCTTGTTGGCCAGGATGGTCTCAAACTCCTGACCTCGGATGATCCACCTGCCTTGGCCTCCCAAAGTGCTGGGATTACAGGCATAAGCCACCACACAAGGCCTATTTATGATTAAGTCAACTGGTATTTCATCCTTTCCATTTCTTTATTGACTAGTGAAGCCAAATAATTTTTTTTTTTTTTTTTGAGACGGGTTCTCGCTCTGTCACCCAGACTGGAATGCATTGTTGCAACCTCGGCTCACTACAACCTCTGCCTCCCGGGTTTAAGTGATTCTCCTGCCTCAGCCTCTTGAGTAGCTGGGATTACAGGCACCCGCCACCATGCCCGGCTAATTTTTGTGTTTTTAGTAGAGACATGGTTTCACCATGTGGGCCAGGCTGGTCTTGAACTCCTGACCTCAGGTTATCCACCGCCTCTGCCTCCCAAAGTGCTGAGATTACAGGCATGAGCCACCACGCCTGGCCCCAAATAATTTTTCTATCAGGTTTTCTTTTCCTCTAATTTCTTCCCATGCCTTTTACTCATTAAAAATGTAGGGCTTTTAAAATTGTTTAGGGATGTTGAAGACTGCTAGCACTTTTTTCATGACCCATGGGGCTACGGTCAAAATAAAACTTAATTTTTTTCATTCATCATTCTTTCAATTTTATTCAATGGGAGATATCTACCCTATATTTTACAAAAATGCCAAAAGCCCATGACCCTTCTGAACACTCTTAGTAATAGTCCAAAGTTCACAGGCTTTTCTTTTTTTTTTTTTTTTTTTTTTTGAGACAGAGTCTTGCTCTGTCACCCAGGCTGGAGTGCAGTGGCGCCATCTTGGCTCACTGTAACCTCTGCCTCCTGGGTTCAAATGATTCTCATGCCTCAGCCTCCCAAGTAGCTCAGCCTCCCATGTGCTGCCATACCCAGCTAATTTTTTTGTATTTTTAGTAGAGGCGGGGGTTTCACCATATTGCTCAGGCTGGTCTTGAACTCCTGGCCTCCAGTGATCCTCCTGCCTTGGCCTCTCAAAGTGCTGGGATTATAGGTGTCAGCCACTATGCCCAGCCTATTTTTTAAATTTTTAATTGTTGTGGGTATGTCGTAGGTGTATATATATTTATGAGGTATATGAGATATTTTGATACAGGCATCATGGACATTTTTTAACATCAGAATATGCTGTCCCCTCCAGTAATGAGAACTGTGAACTTGACCCAGTGCCCTAGCTTTCCTCCCTAGCCTGGGCCTGAGTGTCCCCTTTCTCCTTGTTACTTGCTCCCCTGCCAGTCTCAAAGCCAGGATCAGCCTGGCTACCTGCTCTGGATATGAAGCTGGCCTTCTTGGGAGGAAGGGCCTGTGAAGTGTTAGAGTGACCCTTTCCCATAGGACCCTGTGTCCTGCAGCAACTGCTCAGAGCTTTTCCCTCAGCCTCTCTCTGAGGGACCTCCTCTCCCTTCAGGTGGCCCCCTGAGCAGGACCCCAGACCAGTTCTCTTCCTCAAGGCTAACATGGGATCTACCAGGAAACTTCACACATCCTTGGCCTAATAAACTGGGCTTGTGCAATCCCAACACAGCAGGCCTTCTGGCTCTGCTGTGCAAGCCGTGAGTCCTAAATCAGACTTGTCAGGCTTGCTGGGCTCCCCAGGGGAGCCAGAACTCGCCCTAATGTCTGATTTCCCTCTCGGCGGCTGGTGAGGTCCCCTAAGGGCAGATAACATATTCCAAGTTATTCCTTAAAGGGAAGCAGGTAACACCTCACCCACCCCACAAAACGAAGGTGAAGAATCCCAGTAGCTCTCTCAAAGAAATCACCAGACGTGCCTCTCCAAACATGCTTTCTCCTCTCTGGCCCCTTCATGCATCCTTGAACAGGTGAAGGGCCCAAGAGTTGTAGAGTAAGGAGACCCAGTACTTAATTTTTTAGCTATTTGCCTTGATAGCCACAACCAAAAAGATTGTTGCAGTTTCCAAAAGCACAACCTACTGGTGCCAGAGTGTATTCATCTTGTTTCTATGTTTCTTTGTTAATTTAAGCCTGATGGCTGGGAGTGGCGGCTCACACCTGTAATCCTAGCACTTTGGGAGGCCGAGGCAGGCAGATCACCTGAGCTCAGGAGTTCAAGACCAGCCTGGCCAACATAGTAAAACCCCATCTCTACTAAAAATACAAAAATTAGCCGGGGGTGGTGGCAGATGCCTATAATCCCAGCTACTGGGGAGGCTGAGGTAGGAGAATTGTTTGAACACGGGAAGTGGAGGTTGCAGTAAGCCAAGATCGCTTCAGTCTACTCCAGCCTGGGCAACAGAGCAAGACTTCATCTCGCAAAAAAAAAAAAAAAAAAAAAAAAAAGCCTGATTATGATTCTCAAGTTAGCACAACAAATGATGCCAATGCCTCCCTTCCCCTTCTCTTAGGGTGATCTGGAGCTCCCTGGTCCTAGCAGTTATTTTCTGGCTGGCCTTTGACACTGCCAAATTGGGTCAACAGCAGCTGGTGTCCTTCGGTGGGCTCATGATGTACGTTGTCCTGTTATTTCTATTTTCCAAGTACCCAACCAGAGTAAGTATCCAGCTGATCTTTTAGATTCTTTTTTTATTTTTCTCCCCATGTATAAATTGCTCAAAATACTGATTGTGAGAGAATTTAACTATTGTTCAGTACTTTTCTTACCTTGATGGGATTATTTAATGTGGCCAGGGTGCCCTATCTTCCTGAACTTTCATGATACTGTTTGTTACTATCTCATGTTCCATTCTCAGTAATTTTCCATTTACACAACCAGTGACATGTTCTCTCCCTGTCAAGTCTAATTTCTTCTCGCATACCCTCCATCAAACACACAGAGAAAACTCATGAATTTTGATCCAGATTTCCCCAGATGAAGTCTCATGCAGTTTGGGCATTTATACTCCAAAAATTTGTCCTTATACAATTTTCTTTTTAATATTGAACTCAACTCTCATCCTAGTTCTGTCCACTGGTAACCCATGAAATGGGCAAGAATTCTGACACATCAAAGCTCTCATATGTAACTCACAATGGCAAACTCTGGAAGACTTTACCATTAAAAGCTTGACCCAAGGAAAAAAAACATTAATCAGAGACCAAGTTCAGCTAATATGATCTAAGTTCTTTGCCCTGCTGAGGGGAACATCTCCATTGTCTGTGCTTCTGATGCCATAGTCCTTTTGAAGCCACTCAACCCTGCACCACCGATGAAAGCAAATGACTGTCCATTCCTACTGCACATCCTGGGCCTGCGTTAGAGTTTATTGGGCTCTTTTACAATCAAATGAGAGCCTCTTGACAGGGCAATATTTTACTTAATTCACTTACAGGTTGTCAGATCAACAAACCCTAGACACACAGAGAAATCATGTTCTGCCTTTCCATTTTCCAGACAGGGGAAATAATTATAAGTATCCAGTACTTACAGCTTGACTAGGATGGCCAGATCCTGCCTCCTTTAATGGTCCTTCTTAGACTACTGTTTCTATCGAAGTAATTTATCAGGACATAATTGTTACTTACATACTTTCCTGGACCGAAGACTTGAAACTCACTTTTAGGGAGAAGGAATGCAATCCTGAGTTTGTCTTTGTTTTTTTCTTGAGATAAAGTCTCGCTCTGTTGCCCAGGCTGGAGTGAAGTGGTGCGATCTCAGCTCACTGCAATCTTTGCCTCCTGGGTTCAAGCGATTCTCCTGCCTCAGCCTCCCGAGTAGCTGGGATTATAGGCATTCACCACCACGCCTGGCTTCTTTTTGTATTTTTAGTAGAGATGAGGTTTTGCCATGTTGGCCAGGCAGGTCTTGAACTCCTGTGCTCAGGTGATCTGCCCACTTTGGCCTCCCAAAGTGCTAGAATTACAAGTATGAGCCGCTGTGCCCGGCCTGAGTTTTTTGAGGTATGGTTCTATCAAAGGGTTCTCTGCTTATGGCAGCTTTAGCCTCCCAAAGAAGGTGGGTGACAGACCACATCTGAGAATGTGTCCAAGGAAATAGTGATCCATTAAATATTTATGCTGAGGCCTGCATTAATTTTCCTTCTAAGATATATCACTTAATCTTTCTGTATAGGTTTACTGGAGACCTGTCTTATGGGGAATCGGGCTACAGTTTCTTCTTGGGCTCTTGATTCTAAGGACTGACCCTGGATATATAGCTTTTGATTGGTTGGGCAGGCAAGTTCAGGTAAGTTTGATTCAAAAGAACATCTTGCTTTTATGGTGCTTTTAACATTGGAGGTAATCCTCAAGATGTGTCAGAAATGGGTTTATCTGTCTGCATGAGTTGTCTCATTTTTTTTTTTTTTTTTTTTTTTTTGAGACGGCGTCTTGCTCTGTCGCCCGGGCTGGAGTGCAGTGGCCGGATCTCAGCTCACTGCAAGCTCCGCCTCCCGGGTTTACGCCATTCTCCTGCCTCAGCCTCTGAGTAGCTGGGACTACAGGTGGCCGCCACCTCGCCCGGCTAGATTTTTGTATTTTTCAGTAGAGACGGGGTTTCACCTTGTTAGCCAGGATGGTCTCAAACTCCTGACCTCGTGATCCGCCCGTCTCGGCCTCCCAAAGTGCTGGGATTACAGGCTTGAGCCACCGCGCCCGGCCGAGTTGTCTCAAATTTTAATTCTGCATCAGGTTAGACAGATAGTTTTGCTTATACTGAATATGTTAGTCTGTCTGGTTTGTTAACATTACTGCTGTTCCGTACCTATATCATCACTCCCTAATTCATTGCCCACATCCTCCTCCCCAAGGACTATCATACTTCTTAGATGTTTCCACAGACAGAGAAACAGCCTTCCTTTGCATCCAGTGCTAACTAATGCCACCTACAATCTATGTATGACTCCCAACACATTGCCATGGTCAACTCATTCTGTAGCATTCTGGAGTCAGACTGAATGTCAGAAATGTCAGGAAATTTGTATACAGGAATACTTCAAAAATATGCTTCTACTACGCCATTCATTAGAGGGGGCAAAGCTGAGAACATTAACTTCCCAAGTCTATCCAACACATTTCCTGGGTCCATCCTCTCAGAGCCTAGCGTTCCTGTGCACTGTCTAATTTCCACTCATGTGGTTGGAATGAAATCTCTTTTTCTTTCTTTAACTCAGACTTTTCTGGAGTACACAGATGCTGGTGCTTCCTTTGTGTTTGGTGAGAAATACAAAGACCACTTCTTTGCATTTAAGGTAAAGTCAAACCTTTTTTCTATGTAGTCACTGCTATTTCAGTAGCTTCTCAGTCTTTGTAGATATTCAGATAGAACTTAACTGACCAAAAACCAGGTATATACCTACTGGGCTGGTCAGAGGTGTGTAATACATCACCACCCTTTTCCACTGACAATGTTATCTGAAGTTAGTGGACTGCACACATTTTACCTTGTTACTATGGCGTTAAGGGAAACATCTAGAGGAAGTTAGAAATATTCAAATACCAGGGGGTGGGGCTTGTAGCTTTATCTGCGATACTTAGGAAGAATCAAAAGGGTAATAACATCTTGGGCCTTCAGGGAAGAGAATATTATGCTCCCAGCAACAAGTAGACATGTGGCAGTGAATGGCTGATGGGTCCCGGATCAATGACAGCTCTGTATTCGGAAAGCCTCTCAGTCCCAGTCCCTGGGGCAGCCGGTCAACCACATCAACCCCTGTTTTAGAGCCATCCCCGCGCTAAACCTTTCTCATCTCTCCTTCAGCACAGCCTTTGCCTAGGCAGGACTAGAGGACAGGCCTTCTCCTAACTAAAGAAGGAACATTATTTTACAGGGGAAAGGCAGCTTGGCCCCATGGCTGGCCACAGTCAATTCCTTCTTGAGGCTCCCACAGGCCCCAGGAAGCCCATCCCCCCCTGGGAAGTCCCTGCAAAGGCTTGTCAGTGAGTCAGAAGCGTGCATTCGGGTTTTCCTCCAGCTTTTCTTGCGGTGTGTTGTTATTCATACACTTCTAAATCGTTTTCTCACCTAGAGACTCCAAATTTACCTCCAAATTACCCCAGCTTCAGTTAGGCCAACTTTTAGGCTGAGTCTTTTTTCAGCCTAAAACACCAAACCAGCAGTTTAGCGGCAGGCTGGAGAGGAGAACCGCTACGGTTTGTAAAAAGCCTGCAGTGTATACAGCGTTTCATTTAGCACCCTCCCCCAGCAGCCTCCACCCGGCAGTTTAGCTGGTTTGATATTTTAGGGCTGAGATAACTCAGCCATCTCTGAAGGGCCAAATGTTTATAGAGTGAGATAGAAATATGCTCATATCATGAAATGAATTCAGAATTGGAAAAAATAAAGTCCTAAAGAAGGAATAACTTGCTACCCAGACTACACAGGGGTTTTCAGGCCCTCCCCTCCCCTCTTCCAGGGCAGCGGCCCCTAGTCTTTCCTGCCAACACAGAATCCTCTGCTAACATTCCAGAGATGAGACTGTTTAACTCCCTCAAGCTTTCAGGAAGGCACTGCCTACCCATTAAAGCCAATAAAAAGGCTCATAGTGAGTGAGCTCTGAATACTGGCACAAAATGTCTTTTTATATATATTATTAATAGATTTTTTCTAAATTAGATCCTGTACAAATTGTCCTCGGTCATTCTGTGCCTCTGGTAGCAGCTTTCTCTGGCCAGTTAGCTGGGGAACAATGGGGAAGGGGTGCAGTAAGATGAGGCTGAGGAAAGACCCAGCCCACAGCTCTGTGTGGTCTATGCAGGGTAGAAACTGCTCTCTGTGGAAACACTGGCTACATTGAAGGCACCCAAAGAGCATCAGGAACATAGGATCTAGGAAAATACAATTTTTTTTTTTTTGAGATGGAGTCTTGCTCTGTCATGCAGGCTAGAGTGCAATGGTGCAATCTCGGCTCTGCAACTTCCGCCTCCCAGGTTCAAGCAATCTTCCTGCCTCAGCCTCCCCGGTAGCTGGGATTACATGCGTGCGCCACCACACCTGGCTAATTTTTGTATTTTTAGTAGAGACAGGGTTTCACCACGTTGTCTAGGCTGGTCTTGAACTCCTGACCTCAGGTGATCCACCTGCCTTAGCATCCCAAGGTGCTGGGATTACAGGTGTGAGCCACCGAGCCCGCCCAGAAAATGCAATGGCCTTCAACACAGAACTAAAGTAGCTTCCAAAATGCAGTCATTTTTTAGTAATTTGAAAAACTATAGGTAAAATCACTATTATCTTTTTTTTTTTTTTTTTTTTTGTTGAGACGGAGTCTCCCTCTGTCACCCAGCTGGAGTGCAGTGGCCGGATCTCAGCTCACTGCAAGCTCCGCCTCCCGGTTCACGCCATTCTCCTGCCTCAGCCTCCCGAGTAGCTGGGACTACAGGCGCCCACCACCTCGCCCGGCTAGTTTTTTTGTATTTTTTAATAGAGACGGGGTTTCACCGTGTTAGTCAGGATGGTCTCGATCTCCTGACCTCGTGATCCGCCCGTCTCGGCCTCCCAAAGTGCTGGGATTACAGGCTTGAGCCACCGCGCCCGGCCAAAATCACTATTATCTTAAAAGCTAGAAGAATGAATGTTTACTGCATAGAGGTCATGACAGATCCCTGTTGACTTCAGTAGGGGGGCACCATGTTTGACAGGCCAAAGAAAAGACCTGGAGCCAGCAAATGAGACACAGGGTTTACTGAGGGGACTCACATGCAGGGCAGTCCAGTGGCGGCAGGCTAGACAGGAGAACAGCTATCGTTTGTAAAAGGCAGTTTATATAGCATTCTCACTTAGCACCCTCCCTCAGCAACCTCCACCTCCCAACCTTCTTTTTTTTTTTTTTTGAGACGGAGTCTCCCTCTGTCACCCAGGCTGGAGTGCAGTGGCCTGATCTCGGCTCACTGCAAGCTCCGCCTCCCGGGTTCATGGCATTCTCCAGCCTCAGCTTCCCAAGTAGCTGGGACTACAGGCGCCCGCCGCCACACCCGGCTAATTTTCTGCATTTTTAGTAGAGACGGGGTTTCACCGTGTTAGCCAGGATGGTCTCGATCTCCTGACCTCGTGATCCACCCGCCTCAGCCTCCCAAAGTGCTGGGATTACAGGCGTGAGCCACCGCACCCGACCCCAACCTTCATTTAACCCAAAACCAAGGGCCTGGATCCCCTGTATGGCCTGCTTTCCACAGGATGGGCCAAGGGTTCAGATATTCCTTATAGATAAGTAATGAATCTTTGGGTTGGCCACTCCTAGTTTCCTTAGTTCAGAACTCCAAACGTACGTGCTTAGACCATAGGGTCATTCTCAGGACAAGCTGAAGTTATTGCTGTCGGGTGTGTCTGCCATCCAGTAGGAGGCACTGTGTATCAGCACCCACATGCCTTACCTGACCCCTACAGACACTCAGAATAAGGCTCTGAGGTTGCTCAAAATTTATCTTGACTTTGGTTACTCTGCTAACTAGTGGTGAAGCCCATGTCTTTTTAGCATCAGAACAACAAGACTATTTTCTGGCAGCCTTTAGTGTGTTGATCTAGTTATTACAAATCCCCCCAAACTTCATTCCTTGAGCAAAAAAAAGCCCACCATAGAAGAGAGGGGAGAAAAGTCAAGTCCTGTGACAAATTAGAATAAAAGACTGTAGATAGGGAAGTTGCCTGATTAAAGTTCAAGAGGAGTTTCCCGTATTTTTATGATGTTTCAGAGGGAGAAAAGGAGACAGAGAGGAGGCCTGCTATAAAACCTGCTGGTGCAACTGGACCCATCATTAATCCATGATTGTTTCTGTCCTCACAGATCCTGCCAATCGTGGTTTTCTTCAGCACAGTGATGTCCATGCTGTACTACCTGGGACTGATGCAGTGGATTATTAGAAAGGTACTGGGGCTGGGAGGGACTGGGTTACAGGTGTAGAGCTGATTATCTCAGACGCAAGTCCTCAAGGCCTTTTTTTTTTTTTTTTTTTTTTTTTGAGGCGGAGTCTGGCTCTGTCGCCAGGACTGGAGTGCAGTGGCCGGATCTCAGCTCACTGCAAGCTCCGCCTCCCGGGTTTACGCCATTCTCCTGCCTCAGCCTCCGGAGTAGCTGGGACTACAGGCGCCCGCCACCTCGCCCGGCTAGTTTTTGTATTTTTAGTAGAGACGGGGTTTCAGTGTGTTAGCCAGGATGGTCTCGATCTCCTGACCTCGTGATCCGCCCGTCTCGGCCTCCCAAAGTGCTGGGATTACAGGCTTGAGCCACCGCGCCCGGCCCCTCAAGGCCTTTTATGCAGGTATTTACGAAGTGCCTTTCTCTTCCTACCATTATCCACCACCACCACCTAAGTGATTAGATTCAAAAACCCCAATCCTAAATGTGTCCATAGAGGGAATTTTATCTCAGCAGCTTCTAATAGGGCTTTGATTTGCAAACCACTGGATATCTTCATGAAACTATAGCAATTACTTGTTTAGCTGAGGAATTGAGGTCAGATACTGCTGGGGGAAACGATTTGGTTCCTTCATCTTGGTTATCCACCCTGTGCTTACCTTTTTTTCTTTTTTAAGCTACTTCTTAATTATATGCTACCTTGCTTAAGGAGGTTACAAAAGTAGACACTTCTTGTTTTGGAGGTGCTCGAGAAATGGAAGCAAAAAGGAGAAACAGCTTTTCACTCCTGAGAGAGTTTCATTAGCATAAGCGTGCATGCATACACACACACACAGAGCTGAAGAGTTCATGTCCTTCCTGCTGCCCTAGCCTCTGGGAGTCCTATGTTCCTGTGTTAGATCAGAGGATGAGGAGATCTGTCAGCCAATTTGGATGCACCTCACCAAAGCACAGAGCAGTGCAGGCAGTGCTTGGGGCACAGCCACAGCCCTCCTTGATCCCAATAAATAAATCAAAATGTACAAAAAGAAAGAGAAAAGAGAGAAGAGAGAGAGGGAACCAGAATACAGGTAGCAGCAGAGTTCAGAATGACAGCAAGAACTCCAGGGCCCATAATTTTCTGTTTAAACCCCAAAACATTCAGAATTGCTACGCTCTTGTCTAAACTAAAAAGCAAGGAGAGAGAATGCAACAGGAAGTCCTCATCCACCATCTCTAGTTGAAAGGCCAGCACAAAAGTGGAACCAAAAACCATGTTCATTTCAATTAAGTAAAAAAGACCAAACCTCAAATACATCCCGCTACATTTGGGTGACCTTTGACAAAACAACTAAACTGTTCTGTTCTTTGGTTTCCTATTTAATAAAATGAGTATAATTATATAGGACCTCTCTCAAAGAGTTATTATAAGAATTAATTGCATTTTCTGGATCAAGGGCTTAACACAGTGCCTGGAATGCAGTAAAGCCTTCCATGACCATGTTAGCAATTGTCATTTATTACTTGTATACAATAGACCTATAGAAATTGATTTGTATAATGTTCAAAGTATATGCAATGACTCAGACTTACTACTCCAATAAGAGGATTTGCTTGGCCTGCTCTAGGGGCTCAATAAGTTAAACTTACCTTTGGCACCATCATTAGCCTGCTGACAATTGTTGAAGCCCTCAACATTTTACTCCAGTTTAAGGATTTTAATCCCTACTTTGAAGTTTTGGGTATACAAAAAGTTCTTTGTCAACTTTGTCCCTTTCTTCCTTTTAGGTTGGATGGATCATGCTAGTTACTACAGGATCATCTCCTATTGAATCTGTAGTTGCTTCTGGCAATATATTTGTTGGACAAGTAAGTTGTAATATCAACAAAATAAAACATCTGTTGAAATGGATCGTCTCTTTCCAAAAAGTCAAATTAGAAAATAACACAATGTTATATTAGTGTAGAGAGAAGGGTGTCAAAATAAGAAAGCCCCAGTATTGGCAATGTCCAGATTTCAGAGGGAGAAGGCAGAGCGAGAGAAAGAGAGAGAAATTCCTTTTAACAATCTGGGCATGGTATTGTGGAATTGGGTTCTTGAGAATGTTTATGAAGAGAATAGAAGGTTGTCATTTTATTAAAGCATAGACATAGAGCTTCTCATATAGATTCTCAATAAATCTGAATTTAGTGATTGTGAGGTTTCTGGTCAACTCTTCAGAGGCTGTTAGCTCTTCCACTTGAATGGATTTCACTATTTCCAAATCTCGAAGCTGCAAACATGGAACAGTCAGCCTCCCATTCTAAACTATAATGCCTGTGGCAATGGAGGAGACCAAAAAGCCTTTCCACCAACAACCATGCAACTGTGTAAACACTTGAGCGTATTCTCAACTTGTCTGAACTGGTCAATATTCTGTCTTTGCTGAGCCTGAAAAAAATGCTTTTAGGTTTTTCTCTTCTCATCAAAATTAAGCTTTTAGGCTGCAATTTTCACCTCCCTGTTCCATCACATGGAGAAATGCTCTTTTGCCTGAAGCCCATTTAAGCAAATAACTATAATGCCAAGGAGTGTCCCTCAAAATAGCAGCATTGCTAATGGGTGGATCAGTAAGAAATTGTAATAAGTCCCTCATCACTCCAGATATGCAGCTTCAGGTAGAATGGAGTCACACGCCACGAAAACCAGGTGTGAATGCTTGCCAGCACCACTGGCAAGGAAATTGAATTTGAAGCAAAAATCAAGTCACTCAGAAAAACACATAGCCCCAAATCCCAGGCTTACAACTGCTCCACGCAGGCTGAACCTTCTTGTTGGTAAGCCAACAAGAAGCATGGGCCTCTACTCTAAAGACTATGCTTACGGCCGAGCGCAGTGGCTCATGCCTGTAATCCCAGAACTTTGGGAGGCCAAGGTAGGCAGATCACCTGAGGTCGGGAGTTCGAGACCAGCCTGACCAACATGGAGAAACCCCGTCTCTACTAAAAATACAAAATTAGCTGGGCATGGTGGCGTATGCCTGTAATCCCAGCTACTCAGGAGGCTGAGCCAGGAGAATCGCTTGAACCCAGGAGGTACAGTATGCAGTGAGCCGAGATCATGCCACTGCACTCCAGCCTGGGCAACAAGAGCAAAACTGTATCAAAAAAAAAAAAAATCTATGCTTACTAGCCTGGAGCATAGTCTTTAGAGTGGGGGCCCACGCTTCCTTCCCTAGGAGTTGAAATAATTATAATTACAGTCATAAAATCTCCCAGGACAAATTAGGGCACCATCTTGAGTTGATTGCTCCTACCTGCGGGATAAGAGGGCTCATGCACAGGGTTCCTAGTTGATAGATCGAGGCACCACACATTCAATCTTATAGAACAATTAGAAATAATGAGGAGAAAATTGTAAAATTGCACACAAGCTTCTGTGATGTTCAATTTGATACTTAATATGCTAAAAGTACAGCTATTATCTATGGAGAGCCCCACGCCGCAGGCTGCCTGTCCTCCTTAATGGGTTTCAAGCCTTTCCAACTATAGTCCATCTGCTTCTTCCTCTCCACCCATCAGAGAGGGCTCTCTGACTCCCAGTTACAGAAGGGCCTGCAGCACCTGTCCTTGTTATTGCTGAGGTTGTTTGTTTGTTTGTTTTTAATGCTTGTGTCTCTATTTCCCTGATGTATCAGGAAATAGGTTTAGGGTCTGTCAAGGTGAAGTTGGAAGATTGGAAGCCACAGTGGCTTAGAAATCACCCATCTAGAAGTTCAGGCCACAGGGTAGAGTCAGTTGACCCTTAGAGAAGGGCACCAAGTCATCACAGCATCCATTCCTAGGCTGGGTGGAGGCTTTCTATGTCTAGCCTCACAAATTTTGCAAACTTTACACATGACCACATATGGAAACTGACCTAGAGTTCAAATAACTCAGAGGTCGATGGTGTGGGTTCTCAAATTTGAGCATGCATTGGAATCACCCAGAAAGCTTGTGAAAATACAGATTGCTAGCTCCCGCCCTTGGAGTTTCTAATTTAGTAAATCGAAATAATTTGCATTTCTAACGAGTTTCCAGGTGACGCTGATGAAGCTGGTCTGAGGTTCACTCTTAGAAACTCTCTGCTTTAAAGAATAAAATTATAAGTAGATTGGCACCCCTTCCCCCACCCCCGCACAGATTTAAAAAGCAACCTGGTCACCCTTCTTTGTCTCCAGACGGAGTCTCCACTGCTGGTCCGACCATATTTACCATACATCACCAAGTCTGAACTCCATGCCATCATGACCGCCGGGTTCTCTACAATTGCTGGAAGCGTCTTAGGTGCATACATTTCTTTTGGGGTAAGAATATTTTGGAATTAACTTATGAAAACGTCAACCTCTTCTTTCTTTGCTCTTGTTATTTTTTTTTCTTTTCCATTCCTGGTGGGAAAAGGAGGCCAAGAGAGTGTTTTTTTGTTTTGTTTTGCCATGGCAAAAGTTGGTCACAGTTGCTTTGGCATTTGAACATAGGGACCCCAAGGAGTTTTGGGGCTTCATATCCCTGCTGTCTAAATGTGAGTTCTATCTGCAGAATAAAAATAGAAAAATGCAATCGTATGATGAAGTTGCTTTGGTTGAAAATTTAAATCTGTTAAAAAAAAAACAAACTGTTACCTCAGTCAAGGTGATCTGGACTGGGAGTCAATGAACTATGGCCCATGGGCCAAATCCCAATTGCTCCTGTTTTTGGAAATGAATTATTGGAAAGCAACTACTTTTATTCATTTGTCTATGGCAGCTTTCGTGCTACAGAGTTGAGTCGTTGTGATCCAAAAAGCCAACAACATTTGTTCTCTGGAGCTTTACAGAAAAACTTTTCTGACCCCTGGTCTAGAGCAGTGATTCTCAAACCTTTCTGCACATTAGAATCACCTGGGAGCTTTTAATTCTCTAATGCCCAGGTCCATATCTGAGTAATTAAACCACAATTCCTTGGGATGAGACCCAGGCATCAATATTTTTTTTAAATTCCTCAGATTCTAATGTACAGCCAAGTTTGAGAGTTGGCAGTCTGTAGTATAAGGCTAGAGAATGTTATAACTGGTGCATGCACCCTGACCCATAGAGTTTACAAGCCACACAGAGGCACAATCCCCGATACTGAAACTGAATAACACAGCCCAGTCACTGTGTGACTCAGGAGGCTAGGATTTCTTACAAGATAAGTGGGCTTCATTCTAGGTCTTCATCCAGGCTTTGGAGTGCCAATTAGTAGGAAGAGACAAGAAGAAAGGGGCAAAGGACACCTGTGGAATGGGCAGCTTGAGTGGATCATCTGGGGAATGCCATCCCCACTGTAGAAATGCTGCCTCAAAAATGTTCCGGGGGGAACAGGAACAGGCAGGGAGCTGCTGATCCTGGAATTCTGAACATATGTGGAAGAGAATCCAGAAACCATGTGAGGGCGGGCGGGAAGGGGAACGAGTGGACCTGCGATAAAGAAAACAGAAGTCATGTACAAATTAAAGGGCCTCCAGATCAATGAAGATTGTGTAAAGGCACCGAGGATCTCAGGAAAGCAAAAGGAAGATGGAGAGAGGAGAATATACACATCTGCAAGTGAATCATGAGTCCCTTCTCCACTCCCCATCCCCTATCTAAAATGATGTAATGAGGCTGGGTGTGGTGGCTCATGCCTGCAATCCCAGCACTTTGAGAGAACGAGGCGGACAGATCACCTGAGGTTAGGAATTCAAGACCAGCCTGGCCAACATAGAGAAACCCCATCTCTACTAAAAAATACAAAACTTAGCTGGGTGTGGTGGTGGGCTCCTGTAATCCCAGCTACTCAAGAAGCTGAAGCAGGAGAATCACTTGACTGGGGAGGCGGAGGTTGCAGTGAGCCAAGATCGCAGCACTGCACTCCAGCCTGGATGATGGAGCAAGACTCCATCTCAAAGAAAAAAAAAAGTTGTAATGACATACATTCTTTAGGGGCTGTCTGAGCGTTCAAAAGGGCAACAGAGAGGTTGAGGAATCTTCCTTGAAAGTTTCCACAACATAGGATTCATTCTTTTCTGAAACAATCAGATTTCATTTTTATGCTTCTCCCGAGGGATGTGGTCAGTTAGCACAAATGTCTCCCTTATCCCTCAGCCTCTCAAGGCGATGCCCGCAACTTGGCTCACTGAGCGAGAGTGGCTCTTCCAGACCTCCAAAGAAACATTGTCTTCTGTCATAGAAGCAACCCCCTGCCCTGTTTCTTCCCTTGCAGAGCTCTTGGACCCTCCCTCTGAACACAAGGAAAAAGCTAACCCTGGGTTTGCCTTCTTTCTTCTGAAATTGCAGGTTCCATCCTCCCACTTGTTAACAGCCTCGGTTATGTCGGCACCTGCGTCATTGGCTGCTGCTAAACTCTTTTGGCCTGAGACAGAAAAACCTAAAATAACCCTCAAGAATGCCATGAAAATGGAAAGTGGGTAAGTGTGACACATTCACCTAATTAATGACTACCCAAGCTGGGGTGGGGGACTCCAAATTCAATGTACAGCAAAAAATCGATAACCGGAAAGCACAGTGAATTACGATATTTAAGTAAGTCCAAAGACTATTTAGACTTCACCAAAAAGAGTCTTATTTTATTTCCTTTTTTTGAGACTTGCTCAAAAAAGCCTTTTGTCAAAGTTTTACCCTGTCTCTCAAGCTGGAGTGCAGTGGTATGAACACAGCTCACTGCAGCCTCGACCTCCCAGGCTCAAGTTATCCTCCCACCTCAGCCTCTTAAGTAACTGATACTACAGGCATGAGCCACCACACTCAGCTAATTTTTTAAGTTTTTTAGAAACAGGGTCTCACTATGTTGCCCAGGCTGATCTCCAGCTCCTGGGCTCAAGGGATCCTCCTGCCTCAGCCTCCCAAAGCGCCAGGACCTGGCCAAAATCTTGTTTAATACTTGACATCAACCTCTCTAAATACCTAATGTCAATACATTTCCATATCTGTTTGTTGTAAAGATATTTCTTTGTAAATATAGCAGAGTGTTTATGGAGCCTTGGTTTAGACAGTCATAGGATGACCATTTCTGGAGGTTCCTCTTATAAGAAAGCTGGTTCCTTTTCTTTTGCTCTATGAAAAAGAAAGAAAAACAGAGTGGAAAAGACTAAGGAATTTAGGATGTTCAAGAGTATTTCCTTAAATAACAGAATTCATCAGCAACCAACATGTGTCTGAAATTCACCCTTACTTGTTGTAGATAAAGTCAACCATGAGTGAAAAAGCAAGCTGCCAAAGAATATAGCCTAATTCCACTTATAAAGTTACTCAGTGTGCAGACTTGCACAATTTTTGTATGTGTGTTTCTTTTGTTGTTGTTGTTTTTGTTTTTTTGTTTTTTTGACAGGGTCTCACTCTGTCACCCAGGCTGAGCTCAAATGATCCTCCCACCTCAGCCCCTTGAGTAGCAGGGACTACAGGCATGTACCACCACACCCAGCTAATTTTGGTACTTTTTGTAGAGACAGCATTTTGCCATGTTGCCCAGACTGGTCTCAAACTCCTGGGC
The DNA here is from genome assembly GCF_009764315.1 of Trachypithecus francoisi. Taxonomy (NCBI): domain Eukaryota; kingdom Metazoa; phylum Chordata; class Mammalia; order Primates; family Cercopithecidae; genus Trachypithecus; species Trachypithecus francoisi. The sequence continues at coordinate 13,360,651 of NW_022681461.1, forward strand.
TCAAGAAATTCACCTGCATTGGCCTCCCAAAATGCTGGGATTATAGGGTGTGAGCCATTGCACCTGGACACACAATATATTTTTTAGGGATACAGACATGTAGGAAAACGGTAAAGAAAGGGGATGATGAGTGAAGTTTAGGAAGACAGGTACCTCTGAGATTAGAGGGGAGGATGGGATCAAAGAAGAGTACACAGGGGGATTCAAAGTGATGATGGCACTCCATTTCTAAATGAGGTGATGGATTTACAGCCTTCCTTGAATCGTTGGTTTGTTACTGTTTTTGAATCATTAGTTTTTATAGCATTTATATTTTATAACTATTCTCTGGCAGCTACTTGTAATAAAAATCATTTTTAAACTTGTAATATTTTTATCATTTTCCAATTTTTTATTATAAATGTTCCCAAATTTAAAAAGTAATGTAAGTTACCCAGACTCTGGAGGCTAAGGTAAGAGGATCGCTTAAGCCCAGCAGTTTAAGACCAGCCCGTGCCATGTAGCATGACCCTGTCTCTTTTTTTTTTTTTTTTTTTTTTGAGACGGAGTCTCGCTCTGTGGCCCGGGCTGGAGTGCAGTGGCCGGATCTCAGCTCACTGCAAGCTCCGCCTTTCGGGTTTATGCCATTCTCGTGCCTCAGCCTCCTGAGTAGATGGGACTACAGGCGCCCGCCACCTCGCCCAGCTAGTTTTTTGTATTTTTTAGTAGAGACGGGGTTTCACAGTGTTAGCCAGGATGGTCTCGATCTCCTGACCTCGTGATCCGCCCGTCTTGGCCTCCCAAAGTGCTGGGATTGACCCCGTCTCTTAAAAAAAAAAAAAAAAAAGCCAAGCATGGTGGCACACACCTGTAGTCCCAGCTATTTGGGAGGCTGAGGAAGGAGGATCACTTGAGCCCAGGAGTTGGAGGCTCCAATGAGCTATGATCGCACCACTTTACTCCAGCCTGAGACACAGAACAAGACCCTATCTCTTTAAAAACAAGAACATACGTGGTTAAATACCCATATGCATACTTCATGAAGTCATGTGATTCAGGTGAATATTCTGAGCAAGGCAGGGGCCTGATAGTTTGTCTCTTGTCTAAGCTCTGATTCTGCTACTTCTGCACCAATGGTGTCCATCCCCTAACAACCCTTTGGTAATTCTAGAATTGCTATTTCTTGATAAAGCGATTCAGGGAATCTTCTAGAAGCTGCAACACAAGGAGCTTCCTCCTCCATCTCCCTGGTGGCCAACATTGCTGTGAATCTGATTGCCTTCCTGGCCCTGCTGTCTTTTATGAATTCAGCCCTGTCCTGGTTTGGAAACATGTTTGACTACCCACAGCTGAGTTTTGAGGTATAATCATATCACACCCCTGCCCTCTGTTTTGTTTCTGCCTATCTTTGTTTAAAAATAAAATAGGTTTGTAAACAGCCCACCCTAACAACCTAGTGGACTCTTCCATGCTGTAGAAGCTTCTCATGCATCCCCCAACTTCCCACCCACCTTTTCTCTGTCTCCTATCACCCTCCTTCCCCGCAACGACCGTCAGTCTCTCCTGGCCCCTTCCCCAAGAATCCAGCTTACTTCAAATGACCGATTTCTAGCTCTGATTCCTGATGGGTAAAAATGGGCAAGGGAAGAAGGAATTTCTGTGCCTAAAGGAGACAGAGGGATCAGAAACAGTGTTATCACCGAGGAGGCAGAACTGAAAGCAAATCACTATTCTAATCAAGTGTCTACTTTTGGTTTCTATAGCTAATCTGCTCCTACATCTTCATGCCCTTTTCCTTCATAATGGGAGTGGAATGGCAAGACAGCTTTATGGTTGCCAGACTCATAGGTTATAAGACCTTCTTCAATGAATTTGTGGCTTACGAGCACCTCTCAAAATGGATCCACTTGAGGAAAGAAGGTGGACCCAAATTTGTGAATGGTGTGCAGCAATATATATCAGTGAGTAACTATTTTAATTCCTCGGTACATTTCTTCATCACATACCTGCATTCATCTATTACTTATGCCTCTGTGCGTCAAGCACTATGCCAGGCACCTGGGATAGATCAGAGGGCAAAACAACCTAAAATCTATGGCTCATGGAGCTCATAACGCACACAGAACTTCCTAATTTTCAGTTATGCTGAATTAATCAGAGAGAGTGTGTGTGTATGAGTGTGTAGACACAGCTAATCATTGCCATTGTGATCATTTACTTTTGAGGACTGTGGACACAGACCCAGAATCACATGAGCTGGGACTGCAATCAATCAACCAAAATTTGTTGAATGCCTTTTATGTGCAATGTGCTGAGTACTGAGGCCATAGCATTCAGCAAGTCATGGGGCCCCTGCCCTCATAGTCTAGTGGCTGACAGTCTAGTGATCATAAAGACCTCTCCCTTTGAACTTAGTGGATTCTGTGAGCTCTGAGAAACCATCTAAAAGTAACATCATGCCTGGACATCCTTGAGAAAGAGTGTAGCATCATCACTGCTCTCCACGTGGATCAGGGAGAGAAAAGACTCAGAGTCTGTAATCTGAAAGCCTTGAGACAAGCACCCATAATTACGTCAGGACTTCAGGTCAATAGCCTGCAAGGAGACATTCACATCTGCCTGGCCTTTGGTGGGATGAGGACCTCAGGTGAGGTCATGTTTGTAGTTGAGTTTGCAACTTTCTCCCCTGGAGAACAGAATTGTCACTCATGGAAACTCTTAAGGAAATGGTTAACATTCCTGAGCACCCCTAGTACTCATTGAAACAATCCATTTGGATTTAATGTTCCAGGCATGTACTTGGTTTAAAAATGAAAGGGGAGGAAAAGTAGCCTGCCCAAGGTTCTGAGTCTGCTCACCCACAAACAACACTACCATCCTTCCCGGCCTCCCAAAGAACAAGCCTGCAGATTTACTCCCACATAGCACACCAGTGTAAAAGCCCACTCCTGGGGGAGCACTGATTTATATTTTACAGCTAGGGCATTTTGACCCACACCTCTGACACGAGCAGGGGCTCTGCAGATTTCCCCGTTCTCGCATGTTCATTCTTCAACTAACCTCCCAGTAAAGCTTGGCCAATTATTCTCATTGTTTAGATGCCACCAAAACCAGTCTGTTTCCCTGCCAAAAGTAAACAATAGGCTAAATTAAGTGAAATGTTTTCTATCCTCAATTGCCAGTTGCCAGGAAAGAATCGTTTTGTTAAGGAGCAGGCCGGGCTCTGCGCTCTGGCAGCACGAAGCAGTTGTGTGGAAAGGTTATTGTGAGGATAGTGACAGAACAGTAGAGCTGATTGAGTTTAGGGGTGAGCCCAACCAAAGGCAGGCACAGAGAGAACATTTGGAAACAGGAGCTCAGTGGCCTCTGCTATTGTGGAGTCACGATGGGAAAGGCATTTTGTTTCTCCAAATTTCTGATTTGCAATCAACAAAATGCAGATGAGTTTCAGCAATTTTTGCTCACAACCTAGAAGTGGAGGAGGGTGTCCCAACAGTCTCCTCGAAAAGGTGCCACAGAACAGAACGTACCATGTGGGTCCGTGAGGCAAAACACCAGTGATATCCACTGAATTATGCCCATGCTGACCTCCATCTGAGATAAGAGGGAGAATACCATGCCCCATGCCCCTAGGAGGAGCCCTTTATTCCATCACTTTCTCTTTCCTAAAGATAATACTTTGTCTGTTTTTATTCATTTGTTTACATGTAACACATACCATAGTATAGAATTCAAAAGGTCCAAAAAAAGATAAAGGAAAAAGTAAGGCAATCTTCTTTCTCTGGAGCTCTTCTCCCTGTAACATATACTCACTTTTTAACCTTTCCTTTGCACTTAATAACGTGTCTCAGGTGCCTTTCCATATCAGCACCTGTGACATAGTATTCTATTGCACGCCATAATTCATCTTAACTAGTCCCATTCTGATAAGCAGTTATCTGTTTTTTCACTATCAGAGATAGTGCTATAATGACCATCCTGTACGTATGGCATCCTGTGCAGACACAAGGAGAGTTGTAAGGTGTGTTATTAATCTTTTCCTAGTACGGTGCATCTCTTTTCATCACATCATCTTGCACATTTGTGGGCAAAGTCAGCGTGGAATTGTCCCAGCCTCCTTTTCCTCTTCTAAAACCCATCACGGCCACATCTGTGTGCCCCCTTCCCACGTATCCCAGGAAAGGGGAAAGAGGAGTTTCAAGCCCCTTATCTTTCTCCCCACAATCTCTTAATAAGCATGCCCGGTTTTGAAGCCAGCTGAACTAAATGAAAAGCACTAGAAAAAAGTGGGGAACAAGGACAGCTTTTCCAGGAACGGTGGACTGCATACCTACTTGAAATTTCTTTTTTTTCCTGCTGGCTATATGCACGCTGATGGAAAATATCAACAAAGGAGAGCTCTCAGAAACCATGAGAGAGAAGAGAGGCCTTGGAATCAACAAAAATCTTACCATGGCCACTTGAGTCTTGAATGAGTGTAGTATTGCTCGGTTTATTCTTTGAACAAAATCATAGAGTTTTGAGGATATTGGAAAATTATTGCTTTAGTCACGTGGGTACCTTTGTCAGACTGGGTGTGCCTCTGGGGAACAATAGAGTAGACGGGATCTTCTGAGCCTCAGTTTGAATCAGTCCTCAAACTGAGAAAAAATTGTCTGGCCTGGCCGGGCACGGTGGCTCAAGCCTGTAATCCCAGCACTTTGGGAGGCCGAGACGGGCGGATCACGAGGTCAGGAGTTCGAGAACATCCTGGCTAACACGGTGAAACCCCGTCTCTACTAAAAAATACAAAAAACTAGCTGGGCGAGGTGGCGGGCGCCTGTAGTCCCAGCTACTCGGGAGGCTGAGGCAGGAGAATGGCATAAACCCGGGAGGCGGAGCTTGCAGTGAGCTGAGATCCGGCCACTGCACTCCAGCCCGGGTGACAGAGTGAGACTCCGTCTCAAAAAAAAAAAAAAAAAAAAAAAAAATTGTCTGGCCTAAGCAGTATCTCTTGAGTCACAGGGCCACACCCATGCTTTCATGAATTCATCTTCCATCCTCTGACTGCCCCGTGAAAGGGATGTTCCTTCTCCTACTTCCAGCTGGGCGTCCTGACATTCCCATGGAGTGGTCGGAGCTGCAGTACACACACCATGGCCAGGCTATCAGGAAGCTCCTGTGATAGCTGAGAATTTCCTTTTTATTAACATAATTATTTTAAAATTATATCCTTTTCACTGAATTATAACTTAAATACCAAATTAAGGGCTCAGTTTTGATGTCACCTGTGTAACCACAACCATATTCAACATATAGAGTATCTCCATCACACCTTTAAAAAAAAAAAAGTTTTCCTCATGGCCATTTGTAGTCAACAACTCCACTCCCATCCCCACCCAAAGACCTAGTCCCAGGCAACCAATATCTATTCTTTCACTGTAAATTATTTTTGCATATTCTAGGATTTATTCTTATTCTTATTCTTATTGAGATGGAGTCTCACTCTGTCGCCCAGGCTATAGTGCAACGGTGCAATCTCAGCTCACTGCAACCTCTGCCTCCTGGGTTCAAGCGATTCTCCTGGCTCAGCCTCCCAAGTAGCTGGGATTACAGGCACACACCATCATGCCTGGCTAATTATTTATTTATTTATTTATTTATTTATTTTTAGTAGAGGCAGAGTTTCACCATGTTGGCCAGGATGGTCTTGAACTCCTGACCTTAAGTGATCTACCCACATCAACCTCCCAAAGTGCTGGGATTACAGGCGTCAGCCACTGCACCTGGCCCTAGAATTTCATATACATGTGCTCACTTAGCTTTCATGTTGTTGGATGTATTTCCTTTTTATTGCAAAGCAGCATTTCATTTTATGAATTGTTTATCCATTTGCCTACTGAATGACATTAAAGTTGTTGCCAGCATGAGGCTATTTAATAAAGCTGCCATAAGTATTTATGTACAGTCTTTTTGTGGTGTTTTTGTTTCTCCTAGAAAAACTGCTGGGTCATTCAGGCACTGCATGTTAAGAAGAAACTTCCACACTGTTTCACAGACTATGTCATTTTACATTCCCACCAGCTATATCTAAGAGTTCTAGTCACTTCACATCCTTGTCAACACTTTGTATTGTCAGTTTTTTTACTTTAGGGGAGGTATAGTAGTATCTCATTGTGGCTTTATTTTACATTTCCCTGGTGATCAATGATGTTGAACATCTTTTCATGTACTTTTTGGTTATTTGCAGAGCTTTTGTCAAGTATCCAAATCTCTATTCATTTTTCCTTGGCTATTTATCATCTTATTGAGTTATAACAGTTCTTTATATAGTCTGAAGAAGTCTTTTGTCAAGTAAATGTAATGTGAATATTTTCTGGGACCAATTTTGTATCTCCAGCACACTGTAGCAGATGGCCAGGTCATATGGAATATTAGAAGGCATTATTGACCAGGAAGCAGCATTTGTGGAAGCCAAGGCTACCAACTGTAAGCCTTTTGTAGAGAGTCACTGAGTCCACACAGTCCCCTTCCACTTTCCCACAAAATTCAAGTGGAGATGGTAAAAGGGGTCTAGGAAGTAAAGGGCATTTGATACCCTGGACTGTGCATTTATTTGTCAATATTGAATTTATGGTCAAAGTGAAGCCCAGTTGGATGTCAGATTTATTGAGCCAGATCAGATTGTGTATACATATGTGTTTATGCTTGCTTACAGATTCGTTCTGAGATCATCGCCACTTATGCTCTCTGTGGTTTTGCCAATATCGGGTCCCTAGGAATTGTGATCGGCGGACTCAGTAAGTGAAAAGAACATTCTTCAACAACACAGATGTGACATAGACATACTTGGATCTCCATTTTGCTCTGTGATGTTATTCATGTCAGGAAAAGAAAAGGCCCTTTCAACAGTCATGAGTCCTCTGGGGTCCATTTTTTTTTTTTTTTTTTTTTTAAATCTCTACTCTGCAATATAGTTTTCCCATGCACATCCAAGCTGACCTCAGGAAGCATTTTCTCAAACATACAGGTGCTTCTCCCAGCCCAGGGGTGACCTGTAGGCTTCACCTTGCATGCCGATACCAGTAGATTTATGATGGGCACCTGGAGAAGGATCCTGAGAGCCATCGGAAGTCCAGTGGGAGAAGGCTGTGATTTCTTAGTGGTGTCTGCCATGGGCATAGAAGTAGATGGTGACAGTTGAGTTATACATCATCTCCTTAGTCATCCCTCCTGCCACTCATTTGCCTTGCCATGCCTTCAATGAACAGCCCTTTGGATGAAACATAGGAGGTGTTTCTTCTGTGGAGAATGAAAGCCTTTGAGCCTTTGGGCAAACAAGCTTCTTCCCTTCTTCCCACAGCACAGAATTTCTCTGTATGTGGAGTTTATTACTAAGTTCTTGAATCTTGAATTTCCCAGTTAAGTTAAAAAAAAAAAAAAAAAAAGGCAGCTGACCTGAGCCCAGCCCCAGAACAATGTTCAGAGGCTAAGGGTTTTAATCAATACTTCAACAATGATCTCACATCCCTCCTTCCATGTTTCCCAGCATCCATGGCCCCTTCTAGAAAGCGTGACATCGCCTCGGGAGCAGTGAGAGCTCTGATCGCGGGCACCGTGGCCTGCTTCATGACAGCCTGCATCGCAGGTACTACACCCTGTCCTTTGTGTCCTGGTGCCCACAGGACGAATGGCAGCTTTCAGGACAGGCAGGGCCTCTAGCTTGCACGTGCAGCACACATCGCCACAGAAAGCTGAGAGTCAGAGCTGTCCTTCGGCATATTGTGAAGTTAAAGGTGTGCAGTGTGGTAGAGAAGCTACGAACAGAATGAGGGTTCAGGGACTTCTTTAATTAATAAAATTAATGGGGCCAGGTGCAGTGGCTCACACCTGTAATCCCAGCACATTGGGAGACCAAGGTGGGTGGGTTACCTGATGTAAGGAGTTTGAGTCCAGCCTGACCAACTTGGTGAAACCGCCTCTCTACTAAAAATACAAAAAGTAGCTGGGCACACACCTGTAATCCCAGCTACTTTGGAGGCTGAAGCATTTGAATGGCTTGAACCCGGGAAGCGGAGGTTGCAGTGAGTTGAGATCATGCCACTGCACTCTAGCCTGGGCAAAAGAACAAGGCTCTGTCTCAAAATAAATAAATAAATATACAAATACATAAATGAAACTAAAAAATAAACAAATAATAAAATAAATGGGACTCTGTTCTGCTCCTAGGCATACTCTCCAGCACTCCTGTGGACATCAGCTGCCATCACGTTGTAGAGAATGCCTTCAACTCCAGTTTCCCTGGAAACTCAACCAAGGTGATCTCTTGTTGCCAAAGTCTGTTGAACAGGTATTGTATTCTTGATTATAATTTCTTTATACTTCATTATTAATAATCAAATCAGACCTAAATACCCCATCCACTTAATTTTATAACTTTATGACTCTATTTAAAAGTGGCTGGGCGCAGTGGCTGACACCTGTAATCCCAGCACTTTGGGAGGCCGAGGCAGGCGGATCATGAGGTCTGGAGTTTCAGACCATCCTGGCCAACACAGTGAAACCCCGTCTCTACTAAAAATACAAAAAGTTAGCTGGGCGTGGTGGTGGGCACCTGTAGTCCCAGCTACTCGGGAGGCTGAGGTAGGAGAATCACTTGAACCTGGGAGGCGGAGCTTGCAGTGGGCCAGATCGTGCCATTGCACTCCAACCTGGCGACAGAGCGAGACTCCGTCTCAAAAAAAAAAAAAAAAGTAAGAACTTATGCAGTGATTCTAACTACCTTTCACTTTGACTTTCCTCAGATAAGACCAGCAACTATAACACTAGCTAGTGCTACTCAAGCATTTAATATGCACCCAGCTGTGTGTTAGGCACTTTGTATGAATTAGCTCACTTAAACTTTGCAACCACTGTGTACTTTGGGAACTGTCTCTCTCTCTGGTTTTTTTTTTTTTTTTTTTTTGCATTCCTTAAAATTAAGGCTTAGGGAAGCTATGCCTACTCCAGCAAAATTAGCACAAGCACAAGTGAGATACAAAATTCAGGTCTATCTGCCTGCTAAGCCTATGCCCTTAACTGCCGCCTTCTGCTGCCTCCCCTTCAAGGGGATCCAGACTGTCCAGACAACATGATGATCGTCTATGGTGAACAAGAAACCACCAGTGACCCATGGCAGCCACCCCTACCCCATACAGTTTGTTTGCAAAATCAATGTTCCCACCCAAGATACCATCCTTAATGTGCAAGTGTTTTATAACGATTGATTCTATCCTATCTTTGCTTGTTATGGAGCAAACAGGGAAAGTTCTTGAGGACACCCAGAATTTAGGAGCCAAAATGAATTCCCCAGTGCCTCTGTCCTTTAGTCCACCCTAACAGAATGTGAGCGAGAAAATCAGCTTCCTGCCCTGAACTATTTTTAATGTCATTGTCTGCTCACCTACTGTTTCTGCCATCTATGGCTCATGTAACTGTTCGTTTCCACTTTCCACCAGCACTGTTGCCAAGGGTCCTGGTGAAGTCATCCCAGGAGGAAACCACAGCCTGTATTCTTTGAAGGGCTGCTGCACATTGTTGAATCCATCAACCTTTAACTGCAGTTGGATCCCTAATACATTTTGAGGTCAGCCACTTCTCCAGTGGAACTCTTAAGTACAGATGCTGAATTTTCTACTTTGGAGAGAAAAAAAAAACTACTGCCCATAGATTGATATTTCCATCATGGAATCAGCTTTAATGGCAAGGAATGAAGAAAAACAAGAGTGGACCTTCAGAGCTACAACATCTTCCTCCTCCCCTTCCCTCCCCACCAGCCCCTTCCCCACGGAGAACTTCTATGATGTCCCAAAGTGAGGTGGTGTGGTTTCCAGTCTCAATGGTATTTTCTGACTTTAATGTTTCCAAGGCATTTCACCAGAATACAGCTATCAATGGCAGCTCCCAACAACTGGGCTGTGACTCACCCACACCCACTTAGTGTCCACCAACTAGTTCAGGGTGACTCAGCTTAAGCACATCTCAGGTGAGGTCACTCTGCATACACCTTGGCTTACCTGAAATAGCCTGAACTTGAATCTCACATAAGGGAAAACTAGTCATCAATCACAACTCATTGACTACCCTCAGGAAGTCCTCCAGAAATCAAGAATCCTTGAGGAGAACACGTGGACCATACCAAAACCAGGGTTTAAATCCATTCTGCTTAAGAGTTCTATCAGTCACTTTAAGCATAAGTTACGCTGCACTAGCAAACAACCCTAAAAACCTCAGTGGCTTACAGATTTATTTTTCACTCACATGTTTGTAACGATCCATGTTGGTTGTAATGCATATTGCTTCAGGACCCAGTCTAAAGGAGCAGCCTCTAAGCGGAGGCATTTTGGTCTTAAGAGGGAAAAGAAAGGTGGGAACCACATGATGGCTCTTTCATCTTCTGCTAGGAAATGATACCCTTTATTTCTATGACATTCCATTAGCCAAAATAAGTCCTGTGACAGGCACGATGTCAGTCACCACAGTTAAATTATTCTGTCATAGGGAGGGATAGTGAATATTTTGCAGAAGTAATATGATACACCACAAGGGTATATGACATCCTTGTCGCCCTTCAAGGAGCCATCCTGTTGTAGGCCATAATGGTAGGCCTATTCATGTGCACATTTGGTAATGTATTCCTGGTGACAAAGCAGTTACTCTTCAGTCAAAAGCCATGTAAGAAGCAGTTGAGGAAAAAAAGTCCTGGTTGAGCTCTGAAAACCTTGCATTGATAATTTCACTGACCAGGAAGGCATCAGTATCAAACTTGAAGAATGGGGGTCAGAAATTCCGGAGACAATGGTAGTGTGCTCTTTAATGAAATGCCCGTCACCACTGCTCTTAATAGCAAAAAGACCACATGCTGTGAGAAAACACAAACGTCAATTACCAAGTCAAGAAACAGACACTGAATGTGAAAAAGGTTTTGAAATACCTTGAGTAATTTATTTTGTTTCTATTTTTCCTTCTGTTTGTGTACAAGAGTAACTTAAAAGAAAAATCTATGTGTAAATAGTTGTGGTTTTTTGTGTGTTTTGTTTTTTGTGGTGGTGAAGGAGGAGCCTAAATGTCCAGAGGACTGTTTATCCCTGAAGTGTGATATACTAAAATATTTATCATTATTTGTATCAATTTTCCTTGGAGTTCAATGTGCCCTTGCAGTCTTCAGACTTAATTTTAGGAAAACATATTTGCATGTTTTCCCCCCATTCTCAATGTTTGGTGTCCTAGTTGATCATACCCTACAGAATGTTATGTATATGTATTATACCATTCCTCTGTGGACATTCGTTTATTTTGTTTACAGGTTTTGGTTTGGGGGTTCTCTTTTTCCTACTTTGGACAGTGCATGTACATTTACTTTGCATGCTGGTGCTTTTTTTTCTATAGCAATGGTGTCTGATAGACATATGCAAGTCACATGTAATTTAAGATCTCATAGCCACACTAAAAAACAGGTAAAATTAATTTTAATATATTTAACCCAATACATTGGAGATATTATTTGGGTGAGATATTTTTCATTCTTATCAAACTAAGTCTCAGTCTGGTTTGCATATCTCAGTTGAGACACTAAAGTTTTACTGATAATACTTAACCCATGTTTAGATTTCATAAAATCTAAATTTGCAAAGTAAATTTACATACCCATGTTGGTCTAAATGTGCTTAAAACTTTTCCAATAACTGAAATGATTAGCAGTTTAAAATTTAAAATTTTGTTACTCCATTACTCCATATTTCAAGTATTAGTGGCTACCATATTGGTCAGAGCAGCTTCATAGGATGATTTCCTAGGTTTGAAGTGTGTGTATATTTCTGGTATGATAAGATGTCAGATTAGTTTTTGGATAAATATCTTGTCTTAATTTTTACCTGCTTTGATGTGCCCTTTCTGATGTGTTTTTTCATCTACCTCTGTGTATATGTGTGACATTCCTTTATAAATGCAATATGTTCGCATAGGTCATACGCTGGTTCCTTATTAATACTGTGCATCCTTGAACTGAGAAAGCGGGTGTTATTCCCGAGCTATATTATGGAGGATAGTAAAGGCCAACGACCAGCAGAATGAGCTGGTTAAGTCTCTTGAGCTTGTTGCCTCCAGAAACCTCACCAATACCCTGTGAAAGTTATAGGTGGCCCTTCCCCCAGTGAAACAACCTAATGGAGGTTTTTGGTGCATGGTGATTTTTTTTTTCTTTTTTTTTTCTTTTGAGACAGAGTCTTGCTCTGTCACCCAGGCTGGAGTGCAGTGGCACAATCTTGGCTCACTGCAAGCTCCGCCTCCCAGGTTCAGGCCATTCTCCTGCCTCAGCCTCCCGAGTAACTGGGACTACAGGTGCCTGCCACCACGCCAGGCTAATTTTTTGTATTTTTAGTAGAGACGGGGTTTCACCGTGTTATCCAGGATGGTCTCGATCTCCTGACCTCGTGATCCGCCTGCCTCGGCCTCCCAAAGAGCTGGGATTACAGGGATTACAGGCGTGAGCAACTGCGCCCGGCCGGTGCATGGTGATGTTTTTGTTTCCCTTTAGCAGACATAGAAGCAGAAGGCTGCTTGTTTTCCCCAGTTTCTCCTTCACCCACATACCTATAGTGGGCAAAGATGGCATGCCTATGTTTTTCAGCTGTTTGAGCCCACTCGCTGCTGACAGATTGTTGCTCTTGGTCTGTGCTCCCCAGCCTTGCTTCAAGCCAGGGCTGCAACATCTCCTTGGGAGAACTTCCTACGTTATGCAGTCCACCCATGAAATCCAAAGCCCCTAGCCGCCTCTGTGTCTTCCCACTGGTAGTCTTCCCTAACCTGAAAGCCCCTTTTGTATACAGTATTATGGTTCCAGATATCAGTGTTTCCTCGTTTCAGTGAAGATGGAAGTTTACTTTACTGCTGCTTATTCTTCATGTTGTTCTCTATTGGTTTGCAAAAAAGGGGAGGGGGCAGAAGTGATCTTTCTCTTCACAGTCCAGAAACTGGTTATAAACAAATTTTCTGACCCTGGAGAGGCCTTTGGGTCTCAGTCAAAAATAGATTGGAGTCATAGGATATGGAACATTGATTTTTTTTTTCTCCCCATTGGTAAAGTCCACATATCCCAGCAGTTAGGTCTAAGTGACAGTCTCTGTAACTATGCAGATTACTAACAGGCATTCATTTTGCACATGTTCCCACTTGATTACTTTCATATTTCTGTAGTTTAATTAGGCTGGTAGGGCACTGCGAAGAGCTTAAGACGTGCACTTGTCCAGTGAGGCTGATTTCCAGTTACAGAACAATTCCAAAAATCAAGTATGCTTATAAAGAAGGTATTATAAGCCCACAAGGACACAGTGTGCCGGGAAGGATTAAGCTACCCTGACTGTACTGGTGTGGGGCAAGGGGAGGCAATCATTCACATGTTAAACAGGCAGGAGCGCAGGACTCAATAACTATCTCTGGTACAGGTACACCATGTGGTGCTAATGAACCATATGGTCCTAAGAAAGGCTGCTCTTTACAGCCTGTTACTTAATTTTGTTTTAAGCTCAAGCAGGAAGAAAAGCGTAGACTTTTCTTTTTCTGGCACTAAAAACCACGCAACCTTGTTATAACAATGATACTTTCCTTTATATCACAAAGGCAGTGTGACTGCCCATTGGTTATAGAATGAGTAGTTTCAACCTGGTTATTAGTGGGCTACTTTGCATTTTCATTCCAGGAAACTCTGGAGATTAAACAGTGAACCTACATCAAGTCAGCCCTTCTTAACCATTATGCAATCTGCAAAATGGAAGGACAGTGGCTGGTATTAGGAATATAGCCTATAGCCACAGAACAGAGAAAAGTACTCAAATGACAACCTTTAAATTTAGACCTCTGGCCACTGACAACCAACAACTTTGCCATGAGAAACTAGAATTAGGAAAAAACTGAAGTCTTACAAGCCACATTAACATGAAGAATGAAAGCCTACCTCTTCCAAGTACTGGCCATGCTTCCCATAATATTCATAAAATAAGAGGATAGGAAAACCTTAGGTCATTCAGAAATGCTTCATCTCTCCTTCCACCTTCTGGTCATGCAGAACTGGCAAACCCACAGATCACTATGGACAAGAACAGAGTTGGGGCAGTATTCCTTGGTCTAAACTAAATCCTTTCAACTGCAGGGTGCCTATCTCTTATTTGTCCATATGTGTAACCTCTAGAATACTAGTTCTTATGTCTCTTCAGTACCTAGTAACTGGCATTCAGTAGACATTCAGTAAATATTTGTTTAACAAATGAATGAATGAATGAGGACTATAAAATAGCTAACCTTCACACAAGCAAGAACAGTTGACTGTCTAAGTTACAGAATCTCATTAAAAATGCATACTTGTCTTAAACATTGCAAACTGAGAAACTGAAAATCTTTCTCTCATCTTAATCTCATTTCCTATAGTCGATCACAGTTCATATTTTGATGTCCCTGTGAATTTTTCTCTCTATATGATAAACAATACAGTAAGTTATAATACCAAAATGGAGTGGATGAATCTTCTTTCTAGCCCAATGCCTGAATCACTTTCACATTTCCCAGTTCCTCTTAGCAAAATCAGGTAAATAATTTTGCTTGTGTTATAACATCGACTGTGTTGTACAATGATTAGCAAACAAAGTTCAGGAGATTGGCCTTCTTGATCATGTGCAATGCAAGCCTACAGTTTAGTAGTGTTGATTATGTTGAAGCTAAATGGAATTATTAGAAGTATCCCAATACCCAACATAAATAAATGCAAAAATAAGGGTAGCTGGATTCTCTCTGTGTATATGAGTAATTGTTCTGCTATCATATTTGGAAAAGCTCTTCTAGGAAACAGAGAACAAGCTGGTTGCTACTTCTAGCAGGTATGGAAATGTGATCCAGCAGCCAAAAGCCCAGCTCTGGAGCTGGACTGCCAGGTCTCAAATCTTGGCCCCACCAGTCACTAGATCCATTACCTTGGAAATTTATGTAACCACTCTGTCTCAGTTTCCTCATGTGTACAATGCAAATAAATATACTTCCATATTTTTGCAAGGATTAAATATATTTGCATGTAAAGCACTTAAAAGAATACCCCACAGAGAAAGGCTATAAGATACATTCTTTTTATTCATTGAGATATAATTTATGTATGTAAATGCACAGATTTTATGTAAACAGTTTGATGCATCTTGACAAATGTGTACACTCACATGACAATTACCCCAGTCAAATGTAGCTCATTGACTTTCTCAGAAAGTTCCCTAGTATCCCAAACTCACCCCTCTCCCTCCAGGCAAGCCTGATTACTTTTCTTTCCCCTATAGATTAGAAAGAATTTCATGTAGATGGAATTATACAACGCATGTTCTTTTGTTCCTTGTTTTCCTCACTCAACATAATGTATACGTTTTATCCAGTAGGTCGTTCTATCTTTATTGCTAAGTCGTAGTTCACTGTAGACCACAATTTTTATATCCATTCTACTCTTGATGGACATTTAGGTTGCTTTTAGTTTTTGCAGAATATTTGTTTTTGAAGAACTTTTATTTTCCACACATTCTTTAGGTGTTTCAGAATATTTTACACTCTGGAAATATGAATTCGGATGTGCAGCTGTGATTTACCCACACGGTAGTTTGTTTCCTATGGCCCTTTCTCTCCCTCCTAATCTTCAGAGCCTCTTTACTTATCTGTTGTTCTTCACAGGGATTTAGAAAATTGTTGGCTTCAAGCCACAAAATGGGGGACCAGTGATGAGTCTCAAAAGGGAATAACAGGGCAACCAGAGCACCATGAGGTCATTGGTGGTTGAATAGGATTTGATTAGCTGGGCCCTGTGCCACGTAACAGCCCGTTGCTGCATTTTGAGAAGAATCACTTAGCTTTTCTTAGACGCCAATAAAAGCAAGAGTTACATTCACATTTGACTTCATATGTTTAAAGTACAGGAACGTGAATGAAAACATAAGAAACAAGAAATGTGACAAACACTTGGAAGTTTGAAAGTAGTCCAATAAAGCCTGACGTGCGTGAGCGTTGCGCGCTGCTCGCTCTGAAACCGATTTTGCCTCAAGCAGCGTGCAAGTTACAGAAGCGTCTGTCGGCTGAAAATTTCGTTATTCAGTGGCTACAATAAATGTAATCCCATTTATGGCAAAGGCTGGCCGGTTCTTGAAAGCACTTGTGCGAAACAAAGACCCTAATTCTCATTAGAATTCACCCATCAAAACTCAATCCCGCCGCCCGTTCTGACAAGGACATCTAGAGTTGAGGATTATTTGCTGTCTTTAACCGTCTATTTATCAGTGTCTGGCCCAGGAAAATAGTTTATCCAGAAAGCGAGGGTCTCCGCCGCTACTTAAACCAAATGGAACCAAACAGAAGGAAACAATTTGTTCTCGGGGACTCGGGAGAGTCCTCCGTCGCAGTCTAATTTGACTACTCTGTTTCTATAGCAACAGACGAGGCGTCCTCGAACCAGCGAGACGTGCGGAACATGATGTGCTCGCAGGAGGCTGCAGCTGGACGCTCAGGAACGCTGTTTTGTTTTGTTTCTCAAAAGCTACTGAAGTATTCAGAAAGAATCCAATCAAAATTGCATTTAAAATGGGTGGGGGAGTTGCTCTTTTTTGGTCTTTCAGATGACATGAGGATGAAATTAATTTCTGAATTGCATTCTCCTTCCTCTTACCAGCAATACCAGGAATATGCTTGAGGGGAATTTTAATCAGATTAAAGGTTTTTACCTGTGCCTCTGCTGAGGTGTATAAGCACAACAGCGGCCAGAAATGAATAGCAAGGAAACACTCAGATCCGGATAGTCTCCCCAGCAACTGGCTGGGAGTCTGCATGGGCCTGAGAGGACAAAGGCAGAGATTTGGAATCTGGAGGTGACTCCGTAATATCCTGTGTTGTCCAGTGAACTAGATTAGGAGAGGCACTCAGGAAGGCATTTTATCTCTTCTTCTTTTTATAATAGCTTTTGCAAAATGCTTCATTGCAAACGTACTCATATTTTTGTAGAAAAATTCATAATCTTAAGAAGAAAATCAGAACTTTACCCATGTCCCATTACAAAAATATATCGAGTGCTAATAATCCATGATGTATCGCCATTCAATGTCTGTGTGTGTGTGCGCGTGTGTATGTGTAACACTTTTTAAATGAGATCACACTACTGTGATTTATTTTGAGGAAGCTTTTCCCCTCTCCCCCTTAATATGTTAAGAACATTTTCCCACATTAAATATTCTTTTACATCATCATTTAAAATCACTGAAGGGCATTCCATTATATGAGGTACCATAATTTAACTTATCCCCTATGATTGACCATCATGGATATTTCCTATATTTTATGATTATTAACAAATGGGCAATAAATGTTGTAGTCAAATATTTGCACAAAATCATGACTAGCGATTTTTTTCTTTTCTTGCAAGACATACAAAAAGTGCAGACACACATAGAGATTTGTCTGCCAACAGCATGTTTCATATCTTATGCCAGGCCTCTGGACAAAACCAAATGATCAATCATGGAATAGATAACGTATTTCCAATATAAAGTCAGTCTACTTCCAGTAATCAAAACCTCAGATTCTGTTAGCAAGGAAGAAAGTCATTGACGCTGTACACAACAAAGACATCCAGTTATATCTGTCCACTTAAACCAAATCAAATAAAAAGAAGGTAGTTGAAACAAGTCAGCAAGCCTGGGGTTATGTGTGATTTCATACACTAACCACTGACAACCACTTTGTATTAGTAACAACCTTTGGCAAATGACATACCAGGTTGTCTTCATTGGATTAAAGATGAATTTTCTAGTTTCAGTGTTGGAACTATAAACAGTTTATGTCTTCAGTGGACTTTTACACTGACAACACAGATGCATCGGGTATGAATAAGACAAAAGTAAGTTTGCCCAACCATCCTTGCCCTGAGTCCAGGAAGAAAAGGGAAGTCCCAGCCCTCAGAGAATCAAAAATTATGGTACCAGTACAGTTGGATACAAGGCTGACAGCTGGGGAGGGGTGAGCACTGTGTAGATCTCTGAGGAACTGAGTTTGTTTACCCAGTCAGAGGATAGCCAGCCATTTTACCAGCAAAAGCAGAATCCAGAACTGTGTGTCCTATACCATCAGCTTACCCACAGGGGCAACCATAGATTCTCCTTTGTGGGGAGGAGGGTAAACTCGCTATACTCATGGTTCACAGACAGCAGCATACTCTATACATGGTTCTGTTCCTTGCTCTTTTTTTTCTTTTATGTTTGTTTTTTTGTTTGTTTGTTTTTGCTTAACATATCCTAGGGCTTTTTCCAAATCACTACATAGAAACTTTCTTCATTCTTTTGTATACATCACATGCCTCTATTAGAATTTATTTAATAGTCTTCTATTTATTTCGTGTCTCATATTTTACAAAACAACAACAACAAAATGCTGCAGTGAACAGCCTCTACCTATGTCGTTTCCCACAGGTGTGACTATATGAGAATATTGCACGAGAGGGAAGTAGGCAAAATTTTCTCCTATAAGGAGAAATTGCTAGAAATGGAACTTCTGAAACTTAGTGCATGTACATTTGTAATTTTGAAATAGATTGACAACTTGTCCTCCATGAAGATTTGACTAATTGATATTTCCACCAACCATACACAGTGCAGTATTTAACTCAACTTTTAGTTTATAAAATGCGAAGGAAATGGTACCTCAGTGTTGTTTTAATTTACATTTCTCTTGTTTAATAAGGTTGGGCATCTTTTTGTACGTTTAAGAGCCATTTGCATGTCCTCTTCTTTGAACAGTCTATTCCTACCCTTATTCATTTCTGTATTGGTAAGGTTGTCTTTTCCTCAGACATTAATAGGTGCTATTTATCTGTTAGGAAGCATAACACTTTATCTGTGGCATGAATTGCAAATATTTCCTCCATATTGCCATCTGTACTTTTACTTTTTTGTGGTTCTTTTTTGCCATGAAGAAGTTTCCACATGTAAAGTAAATTTATATACTTAGGCCAGGAGCAGTGGCTCACACCTGTAATCCTAGCACTTTGGGAGGCAGAGGAGGGAGGATTGCCTGAGCCCAGGAGTTTGAGACCATCCATCTCTACAAAAAAAAATAGCCAGGTGTGGTGGCATGCGCCTGTAGTGCCAGCTACTCAGGAGGCTGAGATGGGAGGATGGCTAGAGCCCGGGAGATGGAGGTTGCAGTGAGCCATGACCCCACCACTGCACTCTAGCCTGGGAGACACAGCAAGACTCTGACTCAAACAAAAAAAATTCCATACTTAAATATATCAATCTCTTTTATTATGGCTTCTAGAGTTTGTGTCATAGGAAAGCCATCCCCACTCTAAAGTCATGAAGACATTTTCTCATCTTTTCTAGTAGAACTTTTGTGGCTTCACTTGTCGTATTTGTCTTTGATTCATTTGGGATTTGTCCTCCTAAATGGTGTGAGATATGGCTTCAGATTTTTTTTTTTTTTTTTTACATTATTTCCTAGATGGTTGTCCCAATATCACTCATTGAATACTGGTACAGCTGGCCTCAGTATCCATAGATTATGCATCCTTGGATCCAACCTTGAATAGAAAATGTAGCTAGGCCTGCAATGGTTATGTCTGTACTGAACATGTACAGACTTTTTTCTTGTCATTGTTCCCTAAATGATACACTACAACAACTATTTACATAGCATTTACATTGTATTAGGTATTATAAGTAATCTAGAGATGATTTACAGGAGGATGTGCCTATCCCATTTTATGGCATCCTGGGGTTTTGGTGTCTGAGGGGATACTGGAACCAATCCCCAGGAATACCAAGGGATGACTGTCATCCCTTTTATCATAAAGTCCCCTGTATTGGGATTATGCGGACTTTCTGCTCTGTTCTATTGGTCTGTTTGTTTGCTCCAGTGAACAGTAACTGTTTGATCTTTAAAATGAAGATTATAATATCTGCCTCAGAGAACTGGCCTTAAGAATTAAATGAGGCTGGGCATGGCAGCTCACACCTGTAATCCCAGGACTTTGGGAGGCCAAGGCGGACAGATCACCTGAGGTCGGGAGTTCAAGACCAGACTGATCAACATGGAGAAACCCCATCTCTACTAAAAATACAAAAGTTAGCCAGCCGTGGTGGCACATGCCTATAATCCCAGCTATTCAGGAGGCTGAAGCAGGAGAATCGTTGAAACCCAGAAGGCAGACGTTGTGGTGAACTGAGATCGTGCCATTGCACTCCAGCCTGGGCAAAAAGAGAGAAACTCCATCTCCAAAAAAAAAAAGAGAGAGAGAGAGAGAAAGAGAGAGAGAGAGAGAGAGAAAGAAGGAAGGAAGGAAGGAAGGAAGGAAGGAAGAAGAAGGAAGGAAGGAAGGAAGGAAGGAAGGAAGGAAGGAAGGAGGAAGGAAGGAAGGAAGGAAGGAAGGAGAAAGGAAAGAAAGAGAAAGGAAAGAAAGGACAGCAAGAAAGAAAGAAAGAGAGAGAATTAAATGAACGTGTAATGTTTGGCCCATAGAAGAGTTCAATAAGTTTCTGCAACGACAACAAAGAGGAGGAAATTTTTGCCTACTTCACTCTCGTACAAAGAAACGCAGATACCCAGAGTGTTCACAGATAATCATGGTTCAAAGATTAGCCTTTTCATTCCACTCTGAACTAAAGGCTCCTTTACATAAACTAAAGGCAGAAAATGATTTTTATCAATGATCTCCATAATAGGTTTGAGGTGGTTTTAGTGAGTTTTTCACTAACCTACTTTGAAATGAAATTCCTAGGGCCATTAATCCCCTGAAATTTGTTTGCCAAAGAAAATCACCAGACAAGACTGGGTTTGAATCCTGGTTTAGTCACTCATCTCTGAGATTCTACTTCCTTATTATCAAAAGAGGGATAATTATATCTCCTATTCTGACAAGTATTGAGATAATAATATAAGTAGCTAGTACTGTGCTTGTCATATAGTATATGTTCAGCAAATGTAGCTGTAACAAATCTTTGTTAGCACTGTCATGTTCTTTGTTGTAACCATTAAAGATGATGGCTTTGGGTGGATGAAGACAAAAGGAGGGTAATAAACACTAAAACAGGAAAGAGAAAGAAAGAAAGAGAGAGAGAGAGAGAAGGAAGGAAGGAAGGAAGGAAGGGAGGAAGGAAGGAAGGAAGGAAGGAAGGGAGGAAGGAAGAAGGAAGGGAGGAAGGAGGAAGGGAGGAAGGAGGAAGGAAGGGAGGAAGGAAGGAGGAAGGAGGGAGGAAGGAAGGAAGGGAGGGAGGAAGGGAGGGAAAGAAAGAAAGAAAGAATAATCAGAATATTAAAATCAAAGCTACTTCCAAAACTAAGGTGTATTGATAGAAGGATAGAGGAATATACAACAACGATAAACAATAAGTGATAAGTCAGGTAAAATGTTAATGACAGAGTCTAAATTTACACTATAAAACGCCTTCAAATTTGCTGTATGTTTGAAATTTGTTACAGTAAAATATTCGGAAAAATTAAAG
Organism: Trachypithecus francoisi; assembly: GCF_009764315.1. Taxonomy (NCBI): domain Eukaryota; kingdom Metazoa; phylum Chordata; class Mammalia; order Primates; family Cercopithecidae; genus Trachypithecus; species Trachypithecus francoisi. Next base: position 13,382,148 of record NW_022681461.1, read on the forward strand.
GCTTCCATTGCTTCCTCCCTCCAGTCCTAGTTTTGTCATAACCCCCAAAATGCCTAAAGGTAAAGGATGATTGATTTTCCTTGAATCTTGATATTTCATATAGAGTGGAGAACTTGTCATTTGCCTCCTCGCCAATTTTTCAAGCTGTCTTTGTGAATGTGATTCACTCCCTTCCCCTAAGATTCATACTTCTTATTTCCTGCTGGTCCAACTGACAGCTCCAATTTATGCACACCTGCCATCAATATACTAATGTCCCAGAATCTCCCCTCCCTCCTGTTTCTCTCAAGCCACCAACTCCCAGAGTCCAAACAGCTTCGTACCCAGGAAACCACAGAGTGGAAGTTAGGGTTTAGAATTGAAAGCCCTGTTTCCAAGACATTTGGAAAGCGAAAGTCAACTGCAGTTTTCTCCTGTTGCTATGACACAGGTGACCATAGAGTCGCTAGCCTGGAAACTGACAGACAGGGATCAGGATGCACTGGTTGCCATGGTGAGGAGGAAACTAAGGATGTTTTCTCCATGCCCATTGGTGCCTGGCATATCAGGTGACCAGAGCTGCCAGAGAGTGCTAAAAGCCCCTCATCAAATCATTAACCTGTAAGTTCACATTCAATTGTGTGCAATGGGTCTGCAGGCCCAGCTTCATAAGAGATTGTTGGGGGAGAACAGAAATGCATTTCAGCATCCTAGACAAATAAAGTATCTAAACCAAACCCTGTATTTTTTAATGACTTGTTCATATTCTTTTTTCAAAGGAAGGTTTACCCCGTTTGGAAATGTTGTTCAACTTTGGGCAATCAGCATCCGCTAGTTCAATATTTGTCAAAATGCTGTTCCCAAGCCATCTGTTGAATCAGAATATCTGGGGGGTGGAGCCCAGGCATCTGCAGTTTTAACTACATTCCTAGGCAAACCGATGTGTGACAAGTACTGCTCTAGTCTAGCTATCTAACTTTAAAATCTCAGAGCAAAATAACTCGAGCCAGTAGCACCCAAACTTTTCACTGCCCCATATCTTCTGTCATGTCCCTCCATCCCCAAGGCACCTCAAGAGTCCCATTCTTTGAGAGGTGTTTGTCTGCCAAACAAAATGTGTATACTGAAGAGATCAGCCAGGCACGGTGGCTCATGCCTGTAATCCCAGCACTTTGGGAGGCCAAGGCAGGCAGATCACCTGAGGTCGGGAGTTCAAGACCAACCTGACTAACATGGTGAAACCCTGTCTCTACTAAAAATACAAAATGAGCCAGGTGTGGTGGCACATGCCTGTAATCCCAGCTACTTGGTAGGCTGAGGCAGGAGAATCGCTTGAACCCAGGAGGCAAAGGTTGCAGTGAGCCGAGATCGTGCCATTGCACTCCAGCCTGGGCAACAAGAGTGAAACTCTGTCTCAAAAAAAAAAAAAGAAAGAAAGAAAGAAAAAGAAATAATTTCCCCCCTTTTTAAATCAAATACTTACATAACTGCCAGCCTGATTGGATGAGAGAGGCAGTATTAAAATATTATATTGACAAAAATTTACTTCAAACCAAGGAACGTTTATCTTCTGCTGCAGATTCAGCTCAGGTGGATGTATATTGCTCATTAGAGTTTCAGAGCTAAAGAAAGCAGCTCAAGCTCAACGCCACTGTCTTTTTGGAGACCAAGTGATCTGGGAATCTCAAATTGTGATCTACAAAAACTGTTAAATAACTCCATTGCATCAGAGAGCCTGTTCTGAGATTCTGCAGACTCACGTAAAACAGAAGCAGTAACAGGATCCATCCTCCTCCTAAGGAATTTAAACTTATTTGTTCATTCATTTACTTATAACCACCCTTCCCCCAGTGTGGACAGAATTTAAAGTGATTTGCAAAGATCCATAAAATAATCTGAATTACCAATTGATACAGCACAGCCCGCTACTTGTCTCCTAATAGCCCATCTCCATTTCCTCTACAGTATTGAGACTGCTCATTTTCAGCCAAAATACATGGTTGACCATCTTTCCCAGCTGTTCTCATAGCTAGGTGTACTCAGGTGACTAAGGTCCGGTCAATGGGATGTAAAAGTCAGTTGCATGTGCAACTTCTAGACAGCATCCCTTAAAAGGAGGATTAATTGTGACCCTCTTCTCTCCCATTCTCCTTCCTACTGGCTGGATGATGGACATGATAGCTGGAGCCACAGCAGCCCATCTTGTACCATGAGTTGAAAGCTGGGTGTTGAGGATGGCAGTGCAACACATAAGAGGTCTGGGTTCCTAATAATCCTGGAGCTGCCATTCTAAACTTGGACCCCTACTCAGAATCTTACCCGAGAGAAAAAGAAACTTCTCTCTTATTTAAGCTACTGGTATTTTGCGTTTTCCATTCCCCACAGCCAAGCTTAATCTCACTACTAATGCAAGTGAGACAAAAAAAGAAAATGGCAACATATAATAGAATAAGAAATAAACAACACAAGAATATATACCATAAAAACCATATATATTTGCTATTAATGAGTTGCAAATTTAGATTCGAGCTTTCCAGAGGTTGACATGGCTGTAAAACGTTTTAAGAACACAGCTCTTGGGATCATATGCTTATGTTTTAAATTTCTCAAAAGAAATACTACTGTTCCTGATGTTAAAAACAAACAAATTAATTCTGAATCTTTATAAAGAGGGCATCTATCATTTGCTGTAATTAACAACAACTGAAACTACTTCCTTATATTAGAAACAACGTGTTTCATGATGTTCTTCAGTACAGGTCAGGAGAATCAAAGTGTAGATGATTTGAAATTGCCCCATGTAGCTGTCCATATGCTACACTAAATTGAATGCTTGCTTTCTTCATCCCCTGCAAACACTAGCTAGGCAGTGACTTTCAGAGGTAACTGGTGGGAGGATAAGAAAGTGACTACAGAAGCCAAATTGTTATAGAATCAACCCACATCAGTGTTGTCTACCACCAGCTCCAGCACCAGTATCACCAATGAGAAAAGGATAGAATAGCCATGTCCTCCCTTGCACAAAGGATACCCCATTCAACCTTTCCATTTTTGGCTTATTTTCTCCTTTAATACATTCAATGTTACTTACGTTTAAATTTTCTAGGTTATTTTAAATGTATTAAAAGCTATGTAGGCTAGGCACGGTGGCGCTTGCCTGTAATCCCAGCACTTTGGGAGGCTGAGGTGGGCAGATCACCTGAAGTTGGGAGTTCGAGACCAGCCTGGCTAACATGGTGAAACCTCTTTTCTACTAAAAATAAAATAATTAGCTGGGCATGGTGGCGGGCGCCTGTAATCCCAGCAACTCAGGAGGCTGAGGCAGGAGAATTGCTTGAACTCAGAAGGTGGAGGTTGGAGTGAGCTGAGATCCTGCCACTGCACTCCAGCCTAGGCAAGAGAGTGAGACTTTGTCTTAAAAAAATAAATGAATAAAAATAAAAGCATGTGTCTTTGCATGCACATGCATGTACTAGGAGGAGAAACTCAATGTGTGATATTTTACTTCTGCTCTCTGCATATTTCTAAATACAAAATACAGATAGATATGAACAAAACTCAGATACATAAGGCATAGGAAATAAAAAATATAAATATTTAACTTAGGAGTCATGCACCTCAACTGTGAATACAAAGTGGCAACATTGGCAATTTATGTCTCATAAAGGAAAACAGAATGGATTCCAACCCAGAGGCAGTGACAGGCATCCCTGAAGCCACGGGATACATTTTCAGCAAATTTAAGCACTTAAGTGAGACGCTTGCTGATATAGATCCTCCTATTTGCTCCATCGATTCTAGGGCATTTCAAGCAGGATCTTGCCACAAAGATTCGCTGGTTAAACCCGGGTCTCTTTCTTACCTTAACCTGTTGGAGGGATGATTCACGAACACGCTGTGTGGGGAATGAGTGGGGAATTTGTACCACCTATGGCCGACAATTACACACTTTGCATCCAACATGGTTCCTTTATAACTTATGACTAGGTTTTGCTAACATATTCTTTCCTATAACCTAACACTGGCTTTGAGAAAAGAAGTCTATGCCAATTTTTGTTTGTTTTTTACCTTGAGCATTACTTATTTTCATGATGCAAATACCGGACTTACATTGGTGAAGTAGAGGGATGCGTGGATATCTTCAGGAGAGCCAGTCATTCTGAATAATTCTAGTCTCACCCAAACAGAACACAAAATGAAGTCTTCTTTATCCCCCAGTAAGAATGCCTGAGCATCTTTTCTCACCTTTAATCTAAATTAACTGCTCAATTCACCTGGGCAGCCACAGGCTAAAATCTCAGAAGTTTATCACACTGGTTTAGTTATTATCTCCCTTACTATTAAAAGCCACCTTTTAATTTACATACTGAATGCACACACGTTATTTTTCCTACAAATGGAATCTCTAATTAGGATCAACTTCATCTGAAACCGGGCAACAAATGGGAAAATAAGAGTATTAGAGAACACCATTAATAGCAACTGCAAATAACCTTTTAATCAATTTTGAATATTTCCCTCTGAGGACTCACTCTTCCATTTATGAAATAGAAAATTTTGGCCTGCCATTAACAATCATCTCAGCAGCATGCATAACAATAGTAATAACGGGCATTTTAAAAGTTAACCAACACGTGGATAGATATTTTTCATCACGAAATGCTTTCCCTTGCATTTTTATCTCCTTCAATCTTACACCTGCCTTGTGTGTGTAGTAAAGTGTTTTTACTTGATTTCGCAGACAAAGGGCAAAGGGGTTAAGAGTGTGTCAGGTTACTTAGGTTTGGGTCTCAGTTCTACTGTTTATCATCTGCATGGCTTTGGACAAGTTACTCAGTGTCTCTGAACCTCAGCAAACTTATAAGATGAAGACAAAAATGTCTACCACAGACAGATGCTGTGATATGCAGTCACACTAGTAAAATGCTCCATTAGTGGAGGATGGGTTCAGTGCTCTTCCCAGGGATGAATAGTTTAATCTGCAGAACCAGGAAGAGCCTGGGATCCAGATCTGGGGCTTGCCTGAAGCAAGAATCGATTTCAGAGCAGAACAAAGATTGACATTTCCAACACTTAACCTTTTTCCAGTTCTGCTGTCCCATCAGCTACGTGAGCGCTCTTAAAGAATAAAAGGAGTATGGACACTCCTTTGGGACGGGGCACAACGCAAATATTTTATGATCAATGGAAGAATCTATAAATAATGAATAGAACCCATAGAATTGTGTTGTCAGTTCAGAAGCCTGGAAATGGTTGTCACAGATTGCTTTTGCAGCTTGGACACAGCGGAAAGCAGCCTGGCCACTTAGGGAACGAGGCCTAATGCTGAAGTCCAGAGCTGGCCACAAGGTGGCAGGATGTCACCAGCCAGCATGATCAAGCCCAAACTTCCTGGAGCAATCTCCTTGTTCCCGCCCAGGCTAGGGTACTGATTGACGCCTGAAGCTCAAGATGACAACCTGAAATATTCCAATCAATATCAACCTGAAATCTAATGCCCAAAATCCCATAAATGCCATTTTTCTGCCTAATTGCTCAGCTCTTAGACAAGACAGCAAAACAGGCACATCATCCTCCACGTACAAAAAGAAACTTCAAGGTGACCGTGAACTTATTCCAATATAAACGATTAACTCTTTTTTTATGAATTCCAATTTTCAAATGCACTAAAAAAAGTGAGAAGCTTTAGGTGTCGGAAGCAACCCTCCAGAATTCCTGGAGTTCTCCTGTTATAATGTTTTCTTATAAAGACGAATATATCCGGCCAGGCAGTGGTTCATGCCTATAATCTCAGCACTTTGGGAGGCCAAGACAGGAAGATCACTTGAGCCCAGGAGTTTGAGACCAGCCTGGGCAACACAGTGAGACCTCATCTCTACAAAAAATAAAAAAAATAGCCGGGCATAGTAGCATGTGCCTATAGTCCTAGTTACTCAGGAGGCTGGGGCAGGAGGATCACTTGAGCCTAGGAGGTTGAGGCTGCGGTGAGCCATGATCTCACCACTGCTTTCCAGCCTGCGTGACACAGTGAGACCTTGTCTTAAAACAAATGACTATATATTCAAAAAATAGTCAAATCTAAATTATTTCTATATAACTCAAATGCCACCAGCCATTTTCAAAACCTGAATTTTCCTACCAACCTATTTCTGAGCCATCTTCTCTCTTTTCCTCTCCACAAAAGTGAATGCTTAAGGATGATGCAATCATTTAAATAACAGCCTAACTTTAAACAAGGTTTTATATAGACTTGTTTCAGAATCAGACAATAACTGGGAGATTATCTATGTTAATGCTTTCATTTTCTTAAGAAAGAAACTGGTGTTGCCAGAGGTTAATAAATTTGCCAAATATGACACAGCGAGTTAGGTCAGAACTGAGAAACTTTGGTCATCTCTCAAGACACTTTGGACTAACTATGACCATTTATTTAACTGTGCCTGGAAAGTCACTACGTTCCTTTAGCCTATGGAACAGCAAGCCAGTAACAAGGAAGAAAATACTCGTTCAGTATTTTGCTCCATAATTCCAGCAGTTCACCTTGGACTCTGTACTAGAAGCCATGATTAGGACAAACACTATACGAGGAGCATCAAGATGAATACAAATAGTAAAGCCCGAAAAATCAAATAAAATCCCTAACAGGTCACAACCATTCAAACAGGATAGATGATGATTGAGGAAAATGCAAGCAGAAGGAAGAAGATGCCTCTCCAGGGATGCTGGAGACCCTGAGCCCTCTCTTACAAGGTGTGACTATAAAGTAATGCGATTGATTTTAAAAGAAACACAACCAGAGCTTACACACCTAAGTGAGCCCTGTGTCCTCTGGCGCAGTCACTTGGGGAGATGCATTTTTGTGGCAAGGATGTTGCAGCGGCTCAGATATTAACTCTTGTTTGAGAATTATCTTCAGTGTCTTCTTTAGCACGTTCTTCTAAATGTTGATCATGCACACAAATCTTGGTCGTGCGAGGGTGGAGTTTTTTCTAGAAAACCTCCAGTGTCAACTCTTGGAAAAAGGTGGCTGGTCTAGGTAGATCATCATATTTTGGGATAAATTGAGTTGCATGTACTAAATAGTAACTGGGTTCATTTTCCCTTGTGGCTTAAACATTGGACAGTATGGTTCATTTAGAGAAAAAGATTCACCCACATGGAGTCAGTCAAGGAAAAATCTTAAGGAGCATGAACAAATCTGTGTATTATTGACTTCAAAGCAAGGCCTCTTAATTCTAGTTCTTAATCATTTTGTGTCTGTTGATAAGTTACTCTTATGTCTCTCAACTCACATCTAAGCTCTTCTAAAGGAAAGGTCAATTATTAGATCAAATAGTATGCAATTACTGCTACATGACCATATTTAATGTATAAAAATCACATCATTTAAGGTAATCAATTTAACAGCTTAATATCTTAGTAGAGGCCAGGTGTGGTGGCTCATGCCTGTAATCCCAGCACTTTGGGAGGCCAAGGCAAGTGGACCACAAGGTCAGCAGTTCGAGACCAGCCTGGCCACCATGGTGAAACCCTGTCTCTACTAAAAATAAAAAAAAATTAGCCAGGCATAGTGGCAGGCACCTGTAATCCCAGCTACTCAGGAGGCTGAGGCGGGAGAATCGCTTGAATCTGGGAGGCAGAGGTTGCAGTGAGCCAAGATCGCGCCATTGCCCTCCAACCTGGGCAACAGGAATGAAACTGTCTCAAAAAAAAAAAAAAAAATCTTAGTAGAGTGGTAAAAAGGAGTTTAAATGTGTTAGCTAACATCACCCTGCTGCGATGGACAATACTGAACATCGATATTGAGATCCTAGAGCCTGTGGTGCTAAACAGCCTCACAAGAGCTGAACATCAGTTTTCTCTCTTAATAGTCCTATTTTTTATGCATTTAGGTTTTCCTCACCATCTAATTTACACTGCACATCTTGAGGGTATAAAATATTCAGTCAAACACACCCACAAACAGCCTTTCACAATCAGGGCTATTCTGTACAAACCATCCGTCTTACCCTAAGCAATGATGATAATGTGATTACCTACATATTGGAAAGCAGGTTTGCCAGTTTGGTCCCTCTAGGTCCTGGGACTCAGCCAGCCAGGCCAGCTGATCTGATTTGTGCCTAAGCGATTTCAACAAGGAACAGAGTGTACCCTCCGCCTTTTCACCTCCCTCCTGCAGGGCAGATGTGACCTGGCCGATCACAGTTGAAGTTACTGTGCAGTGAGCCTTCTTTCCCCCTCTGGTTCTTCTCTTTGCTTTTCATTTCTTCATTATCCTGCATTTATTATCAAAACGTGATAAGAGAAGCCCCTGGCCAGTTCTGCCCCTTTCCCCCTCGCTACACACCAGGGTGGACATTCATTTGAATATTCAAATTCATCCTCCAGTCTCTCTAATCTGCCTGGGAGAAAGGACTCATTGGTTAGAGCATAGAACTTTCTGGTTATTATTTCAGCATACAAATGTCATTTAACGTTCGGGTGGGTCTGCAAAAACTGTGTGCCATTTATTTAACTCTTACTTGATACTCTTCTCAATGAAGAAAATACATCTCTGATAAAACCTGGCCCCATGGGATTTACCCAGTGATCAGCAGAGCTATCAAGACCCAGCGTAGAAGAGGCCGGCTCCGTGCTTCCCACCCAGGCAGGACTCAGCTTCGGCCCGAGCAGAAAACCTGTGCCTCCCTCCCAATCCCCTCCCTCACTCCTTTTCAGCAATCATCGCCAGTGGGAAGTCACTCTGCACATTCAATTACATTGTGACGAATCTTAAATTGTTCACCTGCGCCTCAAAAGGAAAAGAAGTGGGACTACAAGGCTGTGGAATTATGGTCTCTGCTGGGGTCTTCCTAGTAAGTCCTAGGCCTGGCAGGAGGTGTTCGCACGTCTTTTGTTAGCAGCTGGGCTGACCTCGCCTCAAGGCTCCTTTTCATTATTGCTGCCTGGAAAGGTATTTCTTGTTTTGGGTTTTTTTTTTTAAATCAATTTTTTAAAGATTTTTCTTAAATCAATCTTTCGTGATCACAAAAGCAATCTCTTTTCAATATCAGAAAATTAGAAAATGTTAACTGGGCCCAGTGGCTCATGCTTATAATCCCAGCACTTTATAGGAGGTGAAGCGGTGAGGATCACTTAAGCCTAGGAGTTTGAGACCAGCCTGGGCAACATAGGGAGATCTCATCTCTACAAAAAATTTAAAAATTAGCCAGACATGGTGGCACGCATCTGTAGTCCCAGCTACTCAGGAGGATTGCTTGAGCCCAGGAAGTTGAAGCTACGGTAAGACATGATTGTAGCACTGCACTCCAGCCTAGGCAACAGAGCGAGACTGTCTCAAAAAACAAACAAAAAATTAGAAAGTGTTGATAAGTAAAAAAGGAAAATCAAACCATCACATTCTTATTCCCCCAAGATTACCCCAGGTAACCCCAATGTACAAATCCTCCCACACTTTCTCTCTGCACCTATAAATGTATTTCATATATACATATAGAGGTATACACTCACATGTATATATATGTATACATACATAAAATCAGTCATCTTTCCATGCCAATCAATTTTCTTCTCATTTAATACCTTTCAAATTTTCTCCATTGTCCCCAAAACATGTTATTTTAGGAGTTTAGCTAAACCACATCCAATCCAAGACCACACACTGTATCTGGTTGTAATGTTTCTTAAATCTCTTTAAATCTAGAACACTCGTCTCTTACTGCTCATCACTGATTGAAGAATGCAGGCCAGTTGTCTAGTTAAAGATCCAGCCTCTGGATTTATTTGCCTTGTTGCTTCCTTAGATGCTCAGTTTTTTGGGGTGGGGGGTGCTGTTTGTTTTGTTTTGTTTTGATACAGGTTTTCTGTTTGTTTTGTTTTGTTTCTTGCTCTGTCGCCCAGGCTCTAGAGTGCAGTGATGCAATCTCGGCTCACTGCAACCTCCACCTCCCAGACTCAAATGATCTTCCCACCTCGGCCTCCTAAGTAGCTGGGACCACAGGCTGGAGCTACCACACCCAGGTCCTCAGTTATTAAGCTTGTTCTTCCATCTCTATATTCCCTGTGAACTGGAAATCAGACACAAGGGATTAGATTCCAACATTGCTAGGCTAGAATCCATCCAGAAAGATGTGGAATGCTTTACACTGTTCCACATCAGCAAACACTTCACACTCAGTTGCTCACCATTAGTTACACTGCCATTGTCCACTGGGTGGGGCGATGATAGCCTAATCTATCTAACCCGGAAGTATCCTTTGGGGTGTTACTTTGGCAAATTATTTTCCAGACTTTAAACCTTTGTGCCAGTATCCTGCTCCAAAAACTATACCATACATAAGTAAACAGTAAAGAACAGACAGGACCAGTTTGAGATCAAAGCCAGGGAGGGGTAAGTAAGCGGGGAAGAGCGAAGGTACGAATTTGCTTAGTGTTCATAGCTGGAAGCAAGCCTCACTATTACAGTTTTCATGGTGCTCTCTACTTTCCAAAGTAATTGATAGACATTACTGAAGCTTGGTGTAAATCACAAGCCCCGAGGACTTGAGGGAGAATGAGCAACTGGGAAAGTCAGCACCAGGTGTTGTGTAATTTTTTTTTCCTGAATAGCTCTTCACAGGAGGTCCTCGGGGATTCTGATGTCTCTTTTAACACTCGCTAGTCAAGGTGATAATGCCAGGCTTACACATGTAAGTTCTTCAGAAATAAGAACTGCCTGTAATCCTCCCCAGGGGAGCCTGACCTAAGTATCTACTTGAGCTACAATCCCACGTGGTTGGATATTGTCACAACGACGAAGCACCAGCAGGGACCTTGATCCCATCTCCCCACCTACCTACTTTAATCTCTGTCTCGGTCCTGGGGGACAGTGATTCTGTGATAAGGACGTCATGCAGGTGAAGTTGTTTACAGAGCTATGGTTGCTGAGTTCAGTGCTAGGTAGGGGACCCCAGATGGGGCTGTCTCAGGTACACATCCCATCAGGCACCCGCTGTCACTGTGATCTGGTGGTCTTGTTAGTTATGCACAGTATAGGTTGTGCTGTTTGCTTTTTTGAGGTAAGAAGGACACCATATTTCAGACAACAGGAAAAAACCTGAATTTGTCAATCCTATAAGTACAATTGCATTTGTACTCAGAAGAAAGATACCTCTGAAGAGGTTTGCCTCTGTGCCTTTAAGGAAGACATTTGCAGAATAAATCAGAGCTGAGGTGGCTCTGTCTGAGACTGTCAGGATGGCCCAATTTCCAGAATAATAACAGAGACATGAGAGGCAGAGAAAATACATAACACAGCCCTTGGCCAAGCGGAAACTCAATAACTTCTGTCTAAATGATGCAGCCAGGTAAATCTTCTCCTAATGGACATCAAGTTGAAAATTAAAAGGAATAAGAAGAGCACAGTGTTTAGAAAAATGGGTCCTACAGGCTCTTCTTGCTGCTGCTTCAACTCCGGGAAGGTTCTTCTAGACTGCTTTTTGTACAAGAAGCTCGTACAACCCGTTCAGCTGGAAGTGTGCCCACTGCCCTGTCATGGCCTTCATTAGATAACTCTGACCTGTTGAAAAGCTGAAAATAGAACCTTGAGCCATTTTCTCTGCAGCTCAACTCTTATAATTGTCTGTCTTTCTAAATATTAGCAGTACCCTAGTTATACCATCATTTTTAAAATACTTGTCCATTTTTACCTTTTCTTAACGCCCCTGACCACCACACTACTTTTCTTCAGGAAAAGGTTTTTTATGTAAAGAGAGGCGTGATTTTCTTTTTATTTCCTTTCTCCCTAGACAGCTAGAGATATTACTTAAAAAAAAAAAAAATTCTTGAGGGCTTTTATCCTTGGTTTAAATCACCTGGAAAGATCAATAGGGAAGAATAGAGTATTTCCTTAGTTACTCATTTGCTGTAGTAACTAAAGCCCGCAAAAATCCATCTCCCACTTCCTATTAAAATTTTATAAGCATTAAAAATATTCACTTGGATGCCGTATGGTGTTTTTCTTTTGCATCCAAATTGAACTTTTTTCACTCTGACGTCTATAGCCTGGCTGATTTTTCTTAATTTATTTACTCACTTAAAATTTTTTTAAATTAATAAGTGAACTCCTGGCAGGGAACAGGGCTCACAAATGTAATCCCAGGGCTTTGAGAGTCTGAGTCAGGAAGATCACTTGACACCAGGAATTCGAGACCAGCTTGGGCAACATAGTGAGATCCCACCTCTAAAAAACTACTCAGGAGGCTAAGGCAGGAGAATAGCTTGAGACCAGAAATTCAAGGCTGCAGTAAGCTACGATCACACCACTGCACTCCAGTCTGGGTGACAAAGAGAGACCCTGTCTCTAAAAAATAAATAAATAAATAAATAAATAAGCTCTCAGTTCTGTTCAATAAACCAATGGCCTTTGAATTTTCCAACAGAAGTCTCTTCTGAATCTGGAACCAAGCCTTGGGAACACAGGGTGTTGGATGGACAACACACATAATAAACTGTTTACCCTGAAACGCATGTTACAAAGGCTTCTCTGCATTAGATGACAGGCTTCCTACAAATCATAACTAATATTCACGTCAACTTCCCTGCTCCAGCTTTAAAGCTGATACAAATGGCCTCTCTGGTATCCGTGGACTAATATCTCCCTAGCCCCCAGTTCTTACTTTCTATGTGCTTAGCTTAAAGGGCCTGACCCCAACTGGACTGAACTTTTTTTTTTTGCAAATCTATGGGCTTTTAAATACCGGCCTTTTCAGGAATCTTATTTAAAACACAAATTCCCAGGCCTCACCTTCCACAGACTCTGATCTGGTAAATCTTAGTAGGATCCATAAGTCTGCATTTTCAACAAGCTTCTGTCCCCACCCCCAAGTACATGGTCCTTGGAATGCACTTTGACCAACACTGCTCCAAGAATGTCAATCTCCAAAGCTTTTGATTAATGCTGTTTTCATTCATTTATTCAACAAATGGTGACTAGGTACCCACTATGTGCAGGATGTCACTTGAGGGACAGATGAATTTCATATGGGCCCTGCTCTCAAGAAACTTACAATCTAACGGGAGAAATGAGACATGAACATCAATAACTAACCAAAGGGAGTAAGAGGTTGTGCTGAGAGAGACATATAAAATATTATAAGGGTTCAGAGGAGAAAGAGGTAATGTTGAGATAGAAGGGATAAGGCGTGGTTTTATGGAAAGATGAGGTATGCATTAAACCTGAAAGTACGAAGTATTTGGGCACATGGAGGTAGAAAAGCTGAGTCACTGTCAAACATAGCAGGTGTGAGCAAAGCCACAACATGGGGGAGGATGAGGCTGTGTAGGGAAGAGGGAAGCATTTAACTTGCTTGGAGCACAGGGTGCAGGCAGGGGCAGAGAGGCAAAGGAGCTTATAAAAGAGAGTTGTAGCCAAATTCTGGAGGACTTTGAATGCTAAGCCACAGAGTAGGGTCATGAGTAAGAGCTTTAGATATACCCGGAAAACGGGTGACTGTGAGCAGAGCTGCAAGTAGCCACAAGCTGCACTAAGCAGGTAGCAACATGGCAACTATGGGCATTCTTCCTAGAAGGAGGGAAGAAAATCTACCGAGCTCTTCTCTGCAAGAATCCCTCAACCCTATAGTCCATCCAGAGCCTCCTTCATTATTTTTCAAAATATGATGTCCAGTGTAAGCTCACCCTTGCCTTGTAGTAACCATTAATGTTAGAAAAGGGTTAGCGCTTTTGCCTGTGGGTTTAACCATCACAAAGCCTGTAAGTGCTCCTTGAGAAGGAAGGATGAGAACAAAACGCAGGGTGACAGTGCTCCATGCTCTCACACTTTTCTCCTCTCGAGAACACTGCTGCTTCTCCACACATGCTCCAACACACGCATACACACACACAGCCAAAGCTTAGGGGAGCTGGCTGGCTGAAAATAAGGGCACAGTGGTATTAAGACTAGACCTTCTCTGGTTAAATTTTCCATACCCTGTTTAATGAGTAAGTTTTATTTACAGTGGGCCCAGTGTAACCCAGGTTCTTCATCTGTAGATTCAACCAGTCATGGATCAAAAATATCCAAGAAAAATAAAAATAAAAACAGCAATACAACAATAAAAATTATTGCAAATAATAAACAATACAGTCTAATGACTATTTATATAGGATTTACATCGTATTAGGTATTATAAGTAATCTAGAGATGATCTGAAGCTTATGAAAATATGTACAGAGATTATATACAAATACTATGCCATTTTACATCAGAGACTTGAACTTCTAAGGATTTTTGTATCCTCAGAGGTCCTGGAACCAATACCCCATGGATACAGAGTGTATTGCAGCACTATGTATGACTCTTTGTAGACTTGTAAGGGTTTTACAACTTCCCCGATATCTACCCAGGAAAAAAACAGACCATAAATACTAAACATATCATTCTTTCTGCAGTCAAAATAGTTCTACCTCCAGCACTTTGCCACCAACACCGCTAGATCGAGGTCCCCAACTCAGGAGTTGATTGACCATCTGCATTTCAAAGAATCACATGAAAATCCATAATTAGGAGGCTAATGCCTTTGCATGCATTTCCGAATCACCAACAGCATAGATTACATGAGCAAATGGCATCAGTAAATTCAGCTGCCACCCTATTTTTCACCCGAGTCTTATCAGAAATACAAAACAACATGTGCCAGAGGTAAATGAATTACAACCTGAAGCAGGGACCCAAGAAAAGCAGGGGGACAGAGGGATTATTTGCTCAGGTGAAGGGTCATTTCTCCAGGAAATCGAATCAGAGGCAAACAGCTTACACTTTTTCAGGGAAGGGGGAGGGCAGGAGGGTTTTTTTCCCGCTTGCTTTGTGACAGCAGCACAACCTCTAGCAAGTGCAATATGTCTCCTGTGAGCTTCTTGCACATCTAATATTCTAAGCAGCCACTAAATGAGTGAGGAATCCAGTGCCCACTACTCTCCTCTGGGTTTCCTCCCTACAGACAGGATATGCCAACAAATGAAACAGATGGATTAGCTGCCTACCCTGCAGCCATGCTGGCCCATTCCTGTGTGACCTGATTACTGTGGAACTTGCTTTAGGAGAGGGCAGGAGGAGCGATCTGAATGCTTGTCACCTTGGATGAAATGTGAGTCTCATCACAGACATATCCTTGACTCAGGCCTCCTCACAACAAGCTCTGTCTGCCCGAGTTGCAGCTGCTCTGTGCGGCCTCCCTGCAACCTAATGCAGAGCCAGAGGACATGCAACACCCCTGAAAATCTGACCCAAGGAAGATACAGCAAAGGTGTTTCTTGCTCCGCCTCGGTGGAACACAATAGTGTTGTCATTCCTCTTTCAGTCTCATTCACACACTGTCCCCACAGTGGTGCTGCCATCCTGGGGTGACTCCAATGCAGGTACAAGCAATGGCAGATCAAAAAGTAATGTTGTCTCCATACAAACCAACTCCTTGGAGACCCAGAGGCAGCCACTGGTCAAGGAAATAGCTGCTGGCTTAAGCTGACAGATCCAGGCACAGTGATGAGAGATCTTTAGCAGGAGACCAATTTGCAAGCTGGTTTTTGCTGGGGGAACAACTAGCACCTGCAAAAACTGTCCTTGTCTCCTGGGATACCTGAGATTTCAGCCAAGGCTTCCTCCCACAGGCATAGTGTAAGTGCTCATGAAAGTAACACCACACATACACACATACATATGTGGGCATATATACACACACAGACTCACACAGACAAACTGCCTCTGGATTGAATCAGGGCTACTCTAGAGTGATGCTCTGGAGGGATGCTTCGAGCTGGGACCTCAGATTTCAGAATCCAGGGAAAAGGCTCAAGAACTGTGCTGTTCACTAGTCACATATGGCCACTGAGTGTGTGACATGTTGACTAGCCTGAGCTGAGATCTCAGATCTGCTTTAAGACTTAGCATGAAATAATGTAAAATATCTTGTTAATAATTTTTGTATGATCAAATGTTGAAATGAGAATATGTTAGATTGTATGTTTCCTATTGCTAGTGTAAATTAGTGGCTTTCAACAACTTTTAAAACATGTAAAATAAATTTAAACAAATGTATTATCGCACAGTCCTGGAGGTCAAAAGTCTGAAATGGATCTCACTAAATTAAAACCAAAACATCCACAGGGCTGCATTCCTTCTGGAGGCTCTGGGAAGAATCTGCTTTCTTGCTTTTTGCAGCTTCTAGAGGCCACCTGAATTCCTGGGCTCATGGTCCCCCTTCCTCTGTCTTTAAAGCCAGCAACATCCCATCTGTCTGACCCATTCTCTGACATCAAACCTCCCTCTAACCACAGCCAGGAAAGGTCATCTGCTTTTAAGGACCGTGATCACATCAGGCCCAGATAATTTGGAATTATCTCCCATCTCAACGTCTTTAACTTAGCTCCATCTGCAAAGACTCTTTTGCCATGTAAGAGAACATATTCGCAGCTGGCAGGGACTAGGACGTGGACATCTTTGGGGGTCATAATTCTGCATACCACACGGATATATTGGGTTAAATACCATATGCCATTAAGATTACTTCCACCAGTTTCCTTTTCAAAGGGTCTCCTAGAAATTTTTAAAATTATATGTGTCTTAGATTACATTTCTGCTGGGCAGTGCTAGCCTAGAATATTTCTGATCACTGAAATGCATTACATGGACCATTTTAGGGTGCCCAGACTCTCTCTGGAGAACAAGGGCACCACCCTAAGGTGACCTCCATTCCCAGAACACAGCCTCATGGCATATACTCAGGGCTGTGCGAGTCTCCTATGACTGTTTGCCATGGAATGATCACTAGTTCCCTGCGTACTCAAAATGTCCAGTTTGGATAATCCATTAAATGATCACTCTACTCCTGTGTTATATTTGAAAATGGAGATGCTCAATCATCCATCAAAGGGAGCTTCGAATCAATTTTCTAGGGGTGGTGATGGGTTTGCATTGATCTCCACTGCCCGCCCCTGGCCTTCCCCAGGTCTCCTTGTATGTAAGGACTCCATCAGCTTGCTGACAGGTACACCCACATCGACAGGCCATAAGCAAACTGATTGGATGCCAGCTAATTCATTTCTTTTTTTTTTTTTTTTTTTCTGAGACGGAGTCTCACTCTGTGTCCCAGGCTGGAGTGCAGTGGTGCAATCTCGGCTCACTGCAACCTCCATCACCCGGGTTCAAGCAATTCTCCTGCCTCAGCCTCCTGAGTAGCTGGTGTTACAGGCACGCACCACCACTCCCAGCTAATTTTTTTGTATTTTTAGTAGAGGTGGGGTTTTACCATGTAGGCCAGGCTGGTCTCGAACTCCTGACCTCAAATGATCTACCCACCTCAGCCTCCCAAAGTGTTGGGATTACAGGTGTGAGCCACCACACCTGGCCTGCTTCTGAGTTTTTAATGACACTTTGTTGTTGTCATTTTATAATTAAAAAAATAACACATTAATTATAAAAATAAAATAAAACATTACAATAATCTATAATGTAGAATATTTTAAAGTTTCTTATCATTTTCCACATATACCCCAGTAGATAACCACTATTCACAGTTCTCTATGTGACAGGATTGGTTGAAAAGTCTCAGTTCAGTGACGAACAAGCATGAAGCTGGTTTTCAGCTCTTGGACAAGTTCTCCAATCCCATTCACACCAAGAAGATTGCATTTAGCCCAATCAGTTTACACTCCATCTTCCAGTTATATATATATATATACATATATATATAGACTCAAACTGAAATGTGTGCTTTCCTGGGTCTTGAGCCTGCCAGTCTTCAGACTAGAACTAAGCCATCAGCTCTTCTGGGTCTCCAGCCTGTCAACTCACTTTACAGATCTTAAGACTTGCCAGCCTCCATTATCACGTGAGCCAATTCCTTATGATAAATTTCTTGTATGCATATTCACAACCTATTAATTCTGTTTTCTCTGGAAAACACTAACACTCAGGGTTACCCTTAAGCCTCAGGAGCAATTTCAGCAACCTCTCTTCTGAGGGGTAACATGTCAACCACCACCCCTCCCCTGGAGGGCTAGAGGAAGAATATTACCACCCCAGGAATCCTGCAGTCTCTGCCTGCTCCCCTCTCAAGCTGTCTTTGTAAACGGAGGGAGTGGTGACATAAGTTCTTCTGAAACCCATCTCAGAAAGCCTACATGGTCACTCCACGCTGAGCTCCCTCTGCTGTCAACTGAAGTTGACTCCCTGGTAATCAGGTAAATCCAGAAGAAACAGAAAAGATTCTCCCCAAGCATTCACACCCTCCTATGTTTACCGAACACATTTTGCTTTTCTACAGGCTTCCTTCTGGGTCCAAATTCTCTTAAGTCTTAGCATTTAGAGTAATTACACACAATTATTTCCATTGTTAACTAAAATATGCATATAATTCTCCATATTTGTGTAATTGTGAGTTAAGGCAAAAAACTTAAAAAAAAAATAAAAGAGTAGTAAAGGAAGAAATGAAACTAGACAAATCTTGCACAGATTATTACCATGATAGACAAGCTAGCTATAAATTGTTCACGGGGAAAGTGATGCCCAGACCACTAGAAGACGGCCTTTAGCAGCACTCACTTGCTGGCAAGACCAAAACAAAAAAATAACATTCCTGAGAAATATCAGAAGATGGAGTCAAAAAAATGCCCAGAGAATACTGAAACAAAACAAAACAAAAAGATGGACTAGGAGAGGGAAAGATAAGTCTTCCAGGAAACCAATCCAGGAAGTCAAAAATTCGATGAATAAAGGTTCTAAAAAGAGAACAGAAAAAGTAGAGGGCATGAAATTATGAATAATCATGACGATAACGGTAATACATTTCCAGCTGAAAATTCTCCGCATAATGAATGAAAAATAAGAGTCATGAAAATGCAATTTCAAAACCAAACCTTGAGATTCTAAAAGCTTCCAGAGAAAAATAACAACTCACGTGTGAAGAATTGCCCATCAGAATAACATCTACTTGAAGATGGAAGATGGAGCAATGCCTTCCAAATTCTAAATGAAAATCATCCTCGGCCTAGAATGCTATCCATACAAATGATCAATCAAGGAAAATGGAAGAAACTATATTATTAGATACCTTCTCAAAACTTACTTTCCCTGCACCCCTTCTGAGGAAGCTAATGGCAGATGCAGCCTAACAAAATAATGGCTGGTCCGTAGAGAGCACGTTCTGCACCAGGCATTATTCTAAGTACTTTATGTATATTAATTGGTTTACCCCTCGCTATACCCCCAGGAGGTGAGTACTCCTATCATCTCCATTTTACAAAGAGGAAACTGGCATTTGGTGATTTGCTCATAAATCTCACAGCTCATAGTGGTAGAGAAAGAGGGAACTAAGCTAAGAATGAAGACATGGGACGTAGGAGAAAAAGATTGTACCAGGAAAATGCCCAGCAAAGTCACAGGATGATGCAGAGCGTAGCTCGAGGTACCCACTGAGTACTCCTCATCCAGTTTGGAGCTGAAGGATGAAGACAGAGAGAAGTCCGATACAAGGAGGAACTGATTGATATTTAATAAATTTTCTGATATAGTTGACTTTTGGAAAATGAAATTGAGCAATGTGCAACAGATCTGCTGGGATATAATCATAGAATACTCTTTGGCTCTACAGCTAAGACATAATAATGTCAATGTCAATAATGGATTTTGTAAAAAATCCATGGATACAAATAAAATAGGAAGAAGGGATAAAGCATGTGGGATGACGGGCAGAGGTGAGACACCATGTAAGAAAGCTAAATCCTTCTTAGGATTTAGAGACAAACAGGAGGCAATAGAAAACATCGAAAATCGATAAATCAAGAAATGACAGTATATGCATATTCTTCAGTTAAACGACAGCAAATAGTGGAATAAACAGTTAAAGATTCTTTAAAATGTTTGTCTTTGGGAAGTGGGACACAAGAGTGGAAAGGGATGGGAAATTTTACCTAGTTTATAAAAACATACATTATGAATCAAATTTTATATTTTTTCAATTATATACAGAGAAAAAGATGACCCATAAGAAGTATGCAAAAAGACTACCAATTTCAAATCAATGGGGGTATGACCTATTCTGGATTTCCAGAATTCAGATATGTTAATGACTTTTTTTTTTTTTTGAGACGGAGTCTCGCTCTGTCACCCAGGCTGGAGTGCACTGGCTGGATCTCAGCTCACTGCAAGCTCCACCTCCTGGGTTTACGCCATTCTCCTGCCTCATCCTCCTGAGTAGCTGGGACTACAGGCGCCCGCCACCACGCCCGGCTAGTTTTTTGTTTTTTTTAGTAAAGATGGGGTTTCACCGTGTTAGCCAGGATGGTCTCGATCTCCTGACCTCGTGATCCGCCCATCTCGGCCTCCCAGAGTGCTGTGTTAATGACTTTTAAAAGATGTTTACGTAAAAGTCTGGCAAGACATTAAAAGGCTTAAAACATATATAGTCACTAAAAACATTTTACTTAGAATAAGTATATCCCACAAATCAATTGACCAACTATATGCACGTGGTCTACGGAGTTAGCATTTAGGTTACATGAGGCATGTTAGGTCTAAATTTTTCCTTTAGACCTTTTTTCATTTTTCAAAATTTTCTTCCATCAAAATGGATTGCTTTCTAATGAGCCAAAAAGTTTAAGGGAGTTTTTGGTTAGGCTTTCCATAATGTATTTGTGTTTTAAAACTAGATTCAGACACTCTTGTGATAGAAACAAAAATTTAATTAAAAAGGAAAGAGTTGAGAACAATTAATATTTTAAAAGAATGGAAAGGAAAAATGTCCCTGTATCATACTAGAATATTTGATTTTTCTGAATGAATCAAACCCAACATAACACATACCAAAAGAATTGATTTCACATGTTTTGTGGTTCCACATGTTGCCTCAAATTGAGAGGCCGCAGGCTGAGGACTGGAACTCCTGTTACCTAGAGACTGTTCAGTGGGATGGTATATGTGGTATATGTGGTAGCAGAAAATGGAAAGAAACACTGGGCTGCCCTTACCCAAAGTACAATTCAAGAAGAAAGGGAGAGAGAAGAGAGTGAAGGGAGGGCAGCGCTCCCTCCCTTCAGAGCTGTTCCCTATGCACAGACAATGGGCCTAAGAAAAGCAACCAAGAGGCCCCATAAATGCATCATTCCACTTTCTGGTCCTGCGGCATGGCTGTTCCACAGAGGACTGAAGGGAGTTTCATGTTAGAAGGTGACTTGATTGATCCCTCTTTCCTCACTTGTAATTTACTTAAATGCCAAAAATCTTAAAGAAGGCTGTCAACGGCTCCATGTAACATTTAAAGCACATGACCTCACTTGTGTCTCTGACTCTCCTTAAGTACTTTAAAAACACATTATCATCTCATCTCATTTTACAGCCGAGTCTTAAAGAAATGCCATTTCTTGAAATGAAATGTTACATGAGTCACAGCTGCAAAGTGCTGTGATGGGGCCAGCCTGATTGCCTGACGCCCCACAGAACACACAAAGGCAAGAAATCTTCTGCTCTCAAAACAAAGGGAAGACATATTTGTCTGTTGCAGAATTCCCAGCATCAAGGAGTACCCTGAAAGGGACACAAAAGTTCCTGCTCAAAAGTAGAATGCAGATTTCTGAGTCATCCTGGTATGTTCCCCAAATCACCACACAGCTACTGGGTCCAAGTTTGGGGAAGACTTTGACAATGTTCCTGGGATCTGGGTTGTCTTTCAGAACCATGAGGCTGCCTGTCATGGAGGCATGTGGCTTAAAATTGCCCCTATAGAGTCTGGTCCAACAGTCAAGAGTACTGACCTTAAAGTACCTTGGTTAAGAGTCTGAAAAAATGGCAGAACTGAGCCTGAAGCTGATCCTCTGGTATCTTTTTTTTTTTTTTTTTTGGAGACAGAGTCCCGCTCTGTCGCCCGGGCTGGAGTGCAGTGGCCGGATCTCAGCTCACTGCAAGCTCCACCTCCCGGGTTCACGCCATTCTCCTGCCTCAGCCTCCGGAGTAGCTGGGACTACAGGCGCCCGCCACCTCGCCCGGCGAGTTTTTTGTATTTTTTAGTAGAGACGGGGTTTCACTGTGTTAGCCAGGATGGTCTCGATCTCCTGACCTCGTGATCCGCCTGTCTCGGCCTCCCAAAGCGCTAGGATTACAGGCTTGAGCCACCGCGCCCGGCCTGATCCTCTGGTATCTTTAGGCAGAAGCTTTCACAGGGGGTCTTCAGTGATAACCCATAGCAACACAGGACAAGGGCAGGCTCTGAGGAACCCCCCAAAGCACTGGAAAATGAGCAACACCAGCCCCCATGGCATAAAACCACAGCAGATGTCTTCTGCTTTAAGCCATCACACCAGGCCCCACAGTAGCCTGGTGATTCCCGGGCTCATACCTAGCTCCTGAACTTGTCTTCCAAAGCCACCATATTCTGACATTGATAAAATGTCAGATATCTGATATTGATTAAAACCTTCCCCTGAGTCTTACCCGTGCCCTGCATCAAATTCAAATGTCTTGCCAAGGGCCTTCTTCCCCAACACTCCCTCCATCCCTACCACCCATTATGACCCACCGACTGTCCAAGGCAGCAGCCTGGTTGACTCTCCACAACCCACATCCTCCACCGTCTCTGAGCTTGCTTTCCCAGGCTGTAGTCTTCCAAACTACACAGCAGCTTCCATAGCCGCCTTGAGTAGGTAGGAAGTACTCACCTGTCCACGGAGTCCCTGTGTTCCATGGCATTAGAGGCATTAAATGGTGTCACAGGTCATGTCTTGATTGTCTAATATGAATACAATCCCTCTCAGGCACCCGCTCTCCTGAGTTCGTGGAACATCCAATGTCTGTCCCTTCTCCAACCTCACTTTCCTTCCCTCTGACCATCAGGGGCCTACCGGTTCCAGAGGTGGGTGTGGAACTCTCAGCATCTGGCTTCTCCACTACCCTTGCTCCTTGCAGAGGGTTGGGGGATCCACTGTTGTTCTGTCACTGGTGGGCCCTATAACCAGCTTCCTGAGGCTGTGAAGCCCCACCCCAGGCTCCCAGGCCACTCCAAAACACTCCCTGTCACCCCAGGTCCTGCCACCTGAGGGGCCAGTTCAGTATTCCTTAGGCTCTTTCCACTCACACCTGAACCCTGGTCCTCTGCAGGCTCTAAATTCCACCTCCACCCTGGGGCCAGCCTGCTTTTCCAACCCTGGAAATTCAAAACCTTCATTCACTTGCCTTTTCGTTAATAAATGGGCTTAATTGCCACTGAAGAAACATTTGATGGTCCCAAGGGACCAGATCATAGACCCTAGAATAGGAAAGAGTTGTTTATATTTCTTAACGGAGGAAGGAGAAGACAGAGTTAAGTTTATTTAAATGTATCATAAGTGCAATGGGGGCCATCTCGGCTCACTGCAAGCTCCGCCTCCCAGGTTCAAGCCATTCTCTTGCCTCAGCCTCCCAAGTAGCTGGGATTACAGGTGCCTGCCACCAAGCCCGGCTAATATTTTTGTATTTTAACAGAGAGGGTTTCACCATGGTGGCCAGGCTGGTCTCGAACTCCTGACCTCAAGTGATCCTTGGCCTCTAAAAGTGCTGGGATTACAGACTTGAGCCACCATGCCTAGCCAGTAAGTGCAATTTTTAGATAACACTTCTATAAAACAGAATTCTTTTGTAATGCATATATTTATTTGTCAAACATTTATGGAGCCTGCAATGAGCACAGCAAAATGCTAGATGGTAGGAATACAGACAAGAGAGACACAGAACCTACCCTCAAGACAGGTCTTGGGAGTATCTGGAAAGCAGCCATCAGAGAGATTCCTCCCACCCACCACGATGAAAGCCCGTTTATTATCGTTTAAAACCACTTATTACTTGTCTGTATGCAGATAGCATATACTTCCATGTCTTAAATTACCTGTTGGTTACTTTACTTTTAAAAGAGAGGATTGTAGGCAGAATTTCTTTAGGGAAAAGCCCCTTAGTACCCAACACCAATAATCACATGAGTTTTCACAGGCTTGTGGTTGTACAACTTAAAACTCCTTCACTCACATCATTTGATCCCTCTTATAGAATTACAGGAGGCAAGCCTGCAAGTCCCATGATTACATTTTATGAAGAAAGCAAGCCAAGCCCAGAGAAGTTAATTAATTTCCACAGAAGGGGCTAATCCACAGGGAAAAGGCCCAGGTCTCTCACCAGTGAATCATTTACATCCATAAGCAGCTGCTCACCCTCAATTCAAAACTGTGTTCCTTACTGGAAGCTGACAGGAAGCTGGAGCTGTTGAACTGCTGGGAGAAGGGGAGTGAATGCTTGGGGGTATTGCGGTCATCAGAATGAGATTTACCCAGGAAGCTGAAAAAGCTTAAGCTTTCAGCCGTGCATTTGTGCAAGCTCCTTAGAAAGGTAACCCTTCCTATACATTCCAATTAGGAGACTGCAGTTTCTCAATTTGTAATTTGTTGGGATCTGTTTTCTCATTAGCAACCAGTATTTGTTGTTTTTCAGATACATTTTTGCTGAACTTTAAAAAATTCTTTTTCTTAAATAGGGTCCCCCAAATTATATAAGCTTCAAGCAATCTGGTTTCTCCTCTGGTTCTCAGTCCTCCAGTTCTGTGTTTGTTCAGTGAGGTGAGGGTGGTTACAGGGCACTGAGACACGGAGAAGGGAATCACAGGCCCCTAGCATCCCTCATCTTGTTGGAGTAGGTAGATAGACGGATAGGGGTAGGGCAGGATAGGGCCCCGAGGAATGTCAGGCAACAGTCAGGTGACTGCCATGCAATTGTCAGGTGACTCTTCAAGAATGATAGATGGTCCTTGCTGGTGCTAGAGAGGGGAAATTTTCCTAACAACCAGGAAACATTTTGAACTTATGGGCAACAACTTCCCAGTAAGATCCTGAGAACTGAGCAAACATGTCCAGGCAGGTGCAGTAAGAGGAAACATGGCAGATTGACTGGTGTAAGACCTTCCTCTGGGGGTGCTTGACCAGTAACGAAAAATTGCCCTAAAAGAGCATGTGCATAGTGTCAACCACCAAACAGTGCATGCGGTAATTAGCCAACAGCCCACCCAAGAGGAAGTCGAGGGCAGGAGACTAGGAAGAACCAGGAAATAGTGACTCTGTAAGAGCCTTAAGCCAATAATCAGGTGGGGCACTCAATCTTTTGAGTTCCTTGTTTGGTTTCTTCTATATGTACTTTTCTTTGCTTCAATAAACTGTCATCTCTGTCTTCAATCTGCTTCTGTCTCTTGGCTGAATTCTTTCTTCCAAGAAGACAAGAATGGAGGACTGAAGACATTCACCACCAGAAAGAACCTCACTCACTCCAGAGGGAAACCTCCATACACATAGGACCTAAAGTTAATAAAAACACCTATTCATTCACTTCCTATATGTCAAAGAATAAAACAAAGACCACTAGAGCTTAAGGGAAAAATTGCCAAGCTAGGGAAAACCCACCAGTGAGTAAATTAACTGAGGAACTCACAGAGAAGGGAAAGTCAAGGGATTCTCAGTGTGAAAAAGGAGGTTTTATGATGGTTATGCTAATTAGGGATTGAAAATTCTGCAGAGAACAGAATGCACCCGTCCTTTGGATGCCCCCATGAAGGCTCCAGTCTCAACCTTCCACTCCCTCCTGTATTCTGCCTCCTGACCACCCAGTGTCTTTCCATGTGGCTCTGTGTGTCATGGTATGCCCTGCCTCTGTCTGTAGGACCTACGGGTATAAGAAAACTTGTTTTCCTGAGCCTCTCCACTGCCTCCTCTTATGGCCACACCTGACTACCATTACATGAAAGAACATGAAACACCTCTATTATTAATATCTGGCATTGGTGGAGTACACTTGTTACAAATATGAACCAACTACATTATCATTCTAGGGGAATTAACACAGAAACAGAAAACGAAATAGTGCATATTCTTTCTTTTTTTTTTTTATTTTGGAGACAGAGTCTTGCTCTGTCACCAGGCTGGAGCGCAGTGGCACGATCTTGGCTCACTGCAGCCTCCACCTCCTGGGTTCAATCAATTCTCCTGCCTCAGGCTCCCAAGTAGCTGAGATTACAGGTATGCACCACCACGCCCAGCTAATTTTTGTATTTTTAGGAGAGACAGGTTTTCACCATGCTGGCCAGGATGGTCTCAATCTCCTGACCACCTGCCTCAGCCTATACTGCATATTCTTTCTTATAAGAGGGGAGCTAAACACTGGGGACACACAGACACAAAGATGGGAACAATAAATACTGGGGATTCCAAAAGTGGAGAACAAGAGAGGAGCTGAGAAGAGGGAAGAGTTGAAGAATCACCTATTGGGTACTACATTCACTACTTAGGCATAAGTGACAGGATCATTAGAGGTCCAAACCTCAGCATCATGCAACATATCCATATAACAAATCTGCAGTTGTATCCCCTGAATCTAAAATTTTAAAAGTAAATTAAAAATTAAAAAAAAACAAAAAACATTAATTGAGGCTCATGATTTACATCAGGGGTTGCTTCTTTTGTTGTATAGTTCTAGGGGTTTGACAAATGCATGTCATATATTATAGTGTCATCCAGAATGGTTTCATGCCCTAAAAGTCCACTCTGCCCCTATTTATCCCTCTTCTCCTCTCCCTGAAATCCTAACAACCACTGATCTTTTTACTATCTCTATAGTTTTGCCTTTTCCAATAAGCAATGCAATTTTAATTCTTCTCCCGTGGGGGAACTGAGCTTATGTCTGCCCCTCTTAACTCTTTTTTCTCACTTGAATCTGGGTGGGCTGTGACTAGGGCAGAAATGACATTATGTGGCTTTTGAGGCTACATTAGGAAAGGTCATTCAGCTTCCACCAGCTTCTCTTTAGATGATCACGCTTGGACTCTGCCATGCTGTGAGGAAGCCTAAGATGCCTGAGGACAGTCCCTTGTGGAGAGGAACTGAACTCTCAGGTGACCCCAGCACCAACTTGCCAGTCATGTAAGAGAGGCACCTTACAAATGAATCCTCTAGCCCTAGTTGAGCCAGTCGAGCTGATGCTACCTGGTACAGAGATGGGCTGCCCGAGCCAAGCCCTGCTCAAATTGCAGATGCATGAGCAAAATAAATGTGTTGTTTTAAACCACTAAGTTTTGGTGTGGTTTGTTACGCAGTGATGATAACCAGAACATCCAGCTATCCTCTAGGGACAGAAGATATGTCATGTGTATCTTTGTATTTGAAGCTGCAATTGGAAGGATGAAAGGTTCTTGATATTTGTTGTTAATGATCATAAAATCAAATGTAGTAAATCCCCAAATCCAAGAGCAAAAGTATCATAGAACTTGGAATCTGGAAGGAGCCTTAGCAATCATTTAGCCCAGTTTCCCCTACATGATGGAAAGGCTGAGGCCAAGAGATGCTAAAGGACTTACATAGGTCATATCACAAGTTAGTGGCCAAACTGAGACTTGAGCCTGGTGCTTTATTTGGAAAAAACAAGATTAAAGCAAATAAAAACAAATTCTACTTCATGAAGCAAGCCATTTACGTATGGATTCACCAACCCAAAGGGTGTTCACCTAACCATAAGTTTAAAAATGTTAAAGAAGAGATCAAATTGGAGACCGCAGGGTCACATAGGATTAAAGGAACACTTACATATCTAGGGACCCTTTCCCTAACACCTACATTGATATTAAAGAGGTTTTTTTCCCCCCTTACTATCCATTTTTCTTAGGTAATAAGTCGACTAATATCAGCCAACAGGAAAATAGTTGTTTTATATAGCACCATTCTAAGCTTTGATTCTCACTAACAAAGGGCCTTTAACTGTATTGGGAGATGATTCTCCATGAGCCTCTAACGATTGTATATCTCATGACCAAGGCATTGATCACCCTTTGCTCTAAACTATCTTTTCAGGGATGTTTAGTGAACAGCCTTGGGAGACAGAGGTAGCACCTTCCTCCAGAGCAAAGGGCAATCAACTTACTGCTGATTATAAAAGATTTGTGTTCTCTGAGCTCAGGGCTCCTTCCCTGCAATGCAAACACTCCATGTGCGACATCCATCTGGGCTCATCTGTGTCACCCCCATGAGACTCAGAGGCAAGGGGCACTGAGGCAATACGCTGCTCATGCTGCATTGCTGTGAGTAATGAAGTCCTTTGTCTCTGGCCGGGGAGTCCCACAACTGCTGCCACCATCCATGAGTTTATTAGCTCGAAAGCAGGGTACAATCTCAGACCCTTTGCAGTCTTGACATGCTTTCTTTTTGTGTTAGAAATGAAGCCAGATCAACAATAAGAGAACAGAACTTTGCAGGTGGAAAGAATGATTACATTCATTGGTGGGTATAATGAATCTCACAAAGTACTAGCCCCCTATTTTAGCATCTGACAAACTTGTACTTTCTTTCTCAAGGATAAGCTGTACCTGTACCTTAAATCATTTAAATCTAATAGGGCTAAAATGTCAAGAACACTAAGAGACCAGCAGAGGAGGTTTACCATGGAGTGGTAAGCACCACTTAAGCTCTAGTGGCTTAAGCTGCCTAGGCCCTTCCAAGGTCCTGAGAAAAGCTCTAACACACATGGTCATGTGTTTTATAAAGTTTGCAAAAGTAAGATTTTTAACCTCGGTTGTTCAATTCCATGGGCTTTTTCTACTCTGACTTTTCCTCCATCTCATTATGTTTCATCTAGGGTGGCTTTGAAGTGGCCACAGGTATTTTGGGATACCATTGAAAGGGACCTGGCAATACACATAGCTTGTGTTTAGCTTGAGACATACTTACGTGCTTCACAGTCACATCCTGCATGGTTTAACCATCCTCTGTAGGGATGGCTTCTGGGAATACTCTTACTGCTCGCTGTGCTAATACACCTGACATCATGGCATGAGGCTGCTGGCGAGACACTGCCAGGAAATGGAATGGCCCCACAGCACCTGGCACTGTAAGGATGAAAGTAATGGAGGAAAAACCAAGACTGAGGTTCTCATAGCCAGAAGCCAGTCTGAGAAAATCTTCTAATCATCAGATGTGTAAAACTGTAAGCAGAAGACTGTTGGTCAAATTCCTCTTATTAGGAATATTAAGTGCAGCAGATACAGTAAAAAATCTATCGTACAATTTTTTGTGTATTTATCGGAAATTGTGCAAAATGGAATTTATCAGGATTCTTGCATTTTGGGGGCACAAGCAGTGGTTGTGTGAGATATTACAACCAGTGGCTGTGTGAGATATTACATTTAATACATCCCAAGGTGTCAGATTGTATCTTAGCATATCCTGTGTATCCTATCCCGACAAAGTCTGACAGTTCCTGATGAGATGGCATGCAAATTTGCCACCAATGTTCAACAATGGCCTGGGAAAAAAAGAAGAAATTAGTGCTCCAGCAACAAAACTCCTGCACATATTCATCAATTGACCAATGCATGTAGTCTAAATGTAATTTGACTACCTAACTATGTAGCACTGTTCAACTTAGTGGCAATTTCAAAATGCATCTGAATCAGTCATGTGGAATTTATTTTCAAATAAATTTTATACATTGTACATATTGTGTTCAGAATTACCGATTACACCAAAATAAATACAGCAGGAAGGAAACATCTTGGCGAAAGTCAATAACGTAAATTAAAAAATGAAAATTAGGCCAGGCACAGTGGCTCATGGCTGTGATCTCAGCACTCTGGGAGGCCGAGGTAGGCGAATCACCTTAGCTCAGAGGTTCTAGATCAGCCTGGCCAACATGGTGAAACCCTGTCTCTACTAAAAATACAAAAATTAGCCAGGCATGGTGGCGCATGCCTGTAATCCCAGTTACTCAGAAGGCTGAGGCAGGAGAATAGCTTGAACTCCAGGAGGTGGAGTTTGCAGTGAGCCAAGGTTGCACCACTGCACTCCAGCCTGGGTGACACAGTGAGACTCTGTCTCAAAAAAAAAAAAAAGAAAAGAAAAAAGAAAGTTAGCAAAATCAAAGCATCAACAATTCTCTTGCCATTATAAGATAATGGATATCAAAGAAAATATTAAAATCCTTTAGTGGTCAAAATCATGGAAATTCATAAAATGAATCACAATAGCTGATAAAATATAGATGAAAAATTAAAATAGAAAAGGTAAAGATGATTAGGAGAATTGGGCCACTCTAAAATGGAAAAACAAAGGAAGAAAGATGGAAGATATAGAAAGGAAAAGCAATTTGTACAGACAATGCAGCAATGTGGGACCCACATCTGCTTCATTTTAATGAATTTGGTAATTCTGCTATGTGGTCTTTGCAATGAGTATGTAGCCAAAAACATAGGGGAAAAAGTATTGTAGAGGTGTGTCAGCCTATTCAGTTATTTTCTGCACTTTCTGAAGTTTGTGTTATTTTTCAACTTTTTAAAATTTGTAATTTGTTGTGATTTCTTTTCCAATCCTAAGTATTCACTTTGATCTAATTTTGTATTTGTAGTTTTGTACTTTTTCTTCAAGGAAGCCCCAGAATTGCATAAGCTTCAGGCCCCATCAAACCCTGGATCCTGCTCCAGAGGCAGTGCCCTTTATTTCCTGTCAATCAAAGCAAAAGAATATTCAGACATTATCCTCTGCCCAAAGAAGAGGAGATGTGGTTGTCTGAAAGATTCTGGGCCAGAAGAGAGGTAGATCCAGGTGGTCCCAGAGGCTCACTTTGTAGGAGTTTGATGAAAGGTGCCAACCAGATTAGTAGCTTTAGGAAAAAATAGAGTATATCAGCAAGTGGCAGCTGCTTCTGGTACCTTTCAGGAGGACTCAACAACAAACAGTGAATTGAGGCTCAGGCTGGCTGGTTTGAAAGCAAAGATGGGGAGAAAGAAAATTATGTCAAAGCAGGTGCTTTCTGCTGTTTTCCTTAATCTCCGTCCACCTAGTTGTCTCTCAGGATTGAAAAAAGGCAACTCTTTCCTGCTAGTGAAGTTTAAAAGATAGAGAGAGGGAGAGGAGAGAGGGAGAGGGAGGGAGGGGGAGGGAGGGAGAGGGAGGGAGGCAGGGAGGGAGGGAGGGAGGGAGGGGGGAGAGAGAGAGAGAGAGAAAGAGAGAAAGAGAGAAAGGAAGGAAGAAAGGAAGAAAGGAGGGAGGGGGAGGGAGGAAGGAAGGAAGGAGAGGACGAAGGGAAGGAGAGAGGGAGAGAGGGAGGGAGAGAGAAAGAGAGAGAAAGAAAGGAAGGAAAGAAGGAAGGAAGGAAGGGAGGAAGGGAGGAAGGGAGGAAGGGAGGAAGGGAGGAAGGAAAGAAGGAAGGAAGGAAGGAAGGGAGGAAGGGAGGAAGGGAGGAAGGCAAAAACAAAAAAACCCCAACTCTTCCTCTACCCAGATTCTAGGTCCAATTGCTTTATTAGTCAGGGCCCTTACTGCAGACAGCAATATCCAGTTTAATTAGTTTAAATGCAAAGGAGTTGCTAAGGATATAGAGCGCTCGTAGAATTGTTGGAAAGGCTAGAGAAGCAGGCTGTAGCTTTGGGGCAGCTGCCTGGATCAGCGATTCCCACTTGTGGAGGAGCAGCTCCCTTGGTGGCTTGGTTTGGTGGTGTGATTTTGGAAGGTGTCCTTGAATCCCAGTCTAGGGTCATTTTCAAGCAGAACTGTGATCAGTGTATCTCACCTAAGAGCAGCGGTGATAATCTGGAAATCTCATCTTTTGCTGTTAGAATGGAAAAGATCTTTCCAGAGTTGTACCAGTAACCTCTGACCCCCTTTGTGGATTTTCTCAAGGACTCCTCATGATAAAACCCAGCAATACTGAGCAAAATGTGTCTGGAAAACCCCAAAGAATCAGGCAGTGCAATAGGCAGGAATATTGGTCCTGACTGAGACGGGAAGTATTGTGGGGACCGATAGCCATAATAACAACAAGGATACAAAGATAGAGTCATTTGAGTTCCACTATCTACGTTATTCTGGCTCTGCCTTCCCTCATTGTCTTTTATCAGGCTGTCTCTGACACTGTCACTGTTGTCAACAAAGCTGAAAAAAATTATGCCATAAACAGGAAAATTTTGAAAATGTTCATGTTTACCACTGGAGGTGTCTTCCAAAGCAGGGAGATTCAGTAGTTGACTACTACCATTTTGAATTCTTTTTTTTTTTTTTTTTTTTTTGTCGCCCAGGCTGGAGTGCAGTGGCATGGTCTCAGCCCACTGCAACATCCGCCTCTGAGGTTCAAGCAATTCTCCTGCCTCAGCCTCCCGAGTTACTGGGATTACAGGTGTGCACCACCACGCCCAGCTAAGTTTTGTATTTTTAGTAGTGACGGGGTTTCACCACATTGGCCAGGGTAGTCTTGAACTCCTGGCCTCATGTGATCCACCCACCTCGGCCTCCCAAAGTGCGGGGATTATAGGCGTGAGCTACCATGCCCAGCTTGAATTATTTAATATTATAAAGCAGATTTTTATTGCCTGTGTTTGGAACATATGACAAATATCCCATAAGAGCAATAAAATACAATAGGTTCTCTGGGTTGTGAAGAGGACTGCTGTTACAGACAAGTTCAACTTCTGTAATTGTATACATTCTTCATGATACAAGATTAGCAGCATCTCCAATAACAATAGCTTCTAATTATTGAGTGGGGGTATTTTCATATCCTTTACAGACATTTTTATACATAGGTTAGCTCGAATTACTTCCTAAGTCTGTTTCAGAGAAATGATACAAACACATGGTCCTTCTCTGCTTGGCTCATCAATGCCTCTACCAATAGAACTGAGAATATTCGGTTCAGTAATTCCTTTCATGGGCTCAAAGGTATAACATTTCATTGCAGAATTCCGTCCTCAGTGCTGAGCTTGTTTTCCCTTCTGGGAAACTTCTTCCCTTACAGAAAAACACATCAGCAAAATTTTTCTGGCTTTGCTACCTCTCTAAGCCTCCCTGGGCAGTAGTAAATACCAGATTCACTAGAATTCACTTTTCTGTCCTGGCACTGAGTCCTACAGGCACTGCTTGTGGTGGTTTTACTCTGTCAACTTAGCTAAGCTGGAACTATGCTTCCCAAAAATCCTTTCCCCAGATGGTTCCAAGTGGGACTGCACACAAGGAAGATTTGCATGTGGTTTGGAAGCTACATAACAGCAGCTGTTATGCTTTAAGTTCAGTGCAGGCTGATCTGCTGGTTAGTCTTGTTAGCATGGGGCAGGGGCAGGGCATGCAGCTCCTTCAGCTCCCACCAGATCAGCTCCTTCAGCTTCAACTAGTCCTGGGCCAGACACATGCACAGTTCCATAGCAAAAGGCACCGATTCTTTGATAGGTCATTAGCACCACTGGAGTTAGACATCAGTGAAACACAGACCCAGACTCCAGTTTGCCCTTTTGTGTTCTACTTGTCTATTTCCTTCTGCTTCACAGCCAGCTTTTCTTCCCAACTGCCTGCCCTGCTGACCTACAACACCCTCAGGCCACCCACAGCTCCCCTTCATGGTCCCTTGTTGGTGAGTTTTCTATGATCCCTACCCAATCTCCTTTCAGAACTATACTTGCTTAGCCCTTGCACAGTTGTGTAAAGTCTAAGCTTTATAACAAATCTCTTATTCATACCACTCATAGTGGTTGTACTTCCCAGACAGAGCTCTGATGCTCTACTGCCAAGTACGCTGACAGGTAACAGAATAACAAATGAACCAGAGGAATTTTACTCGAAATCTCAGCTCGTTAATGACTGCAGTCAAATCAACATTGACTTGCTCTCAAGAGCACTGGCAGAAAGCAAATCAACACACCTAACACCCTTGTTCCTAAGTCATCAAAAGCATTCACGTTCTTTATGCTTTCTGATCCAGTCATTCCACCTCTAAGAATT
This sequence comes from Trachypithecus francoisi, assembly GCF_009764315.1. Taxonomy (NCBI): domain Eukaryota; kingdom Metazoa; phylum Chordata; class Mammalia; order Primates; family Cercopithecidae; genus Trachypithecus; species Trachypithecus francoisi. The sequence goes on from NW_022681461.1 coordinate 13,415,910, forward strand.
TATCTCGAGGAAATAACCATATTACTTTGATAAATTATTTGGTGAACCTTTCAAGGGACATATTTGAGTTAAAATCCATGGTCCCTGAACTGCTACGTCAAGATGGTTCGTTCTGCTGACCGCAGAACTTTTTGCTTTGCTGAGTGTACAGAGATGAATGACTCTGAACTCTGGACGTCATAGGGGACATTTGGAAACTGTCTGGGTAAGAGAAAAAAGAGAGAAGAGGCCAGTGTCTGGAAAGGAGAATGGGTAGAAAGCACAAATATCAAATGGCTAAGTTTCTGTTTCTCCATGAAACACTCATGTCTTCTAATTCACAGTGGGGTTGGCTCTATTTGGAGGTAAGTCAAAGCTCTGAGTCCTGCTTCAAAATGCACATAAGGCAAAAATGGGAAAAAAAATAGAGAACTTTGGGAAACAGTCTAAGTGGTGAACAATGGGGAATTATTTAAATGAATTGTGTCATTTCTACAAAAAACATGCCAAGACACTATCAACTATATTGTAAAATAATGTTTAATGATATGAAAAAAATGTTAAGTGAAGAGAGCACATTTCAAGTAAAATGTAGAATATTAATCCAGAAAAAAGACAAAGTGACCAATGAATGCTGGTAGTCACTAAGGTACATAAGACTGATTTTTATTTTCTTCCTTTTATTTACCTATAATGTCTTAAATTTCTATCATAAATATGTATTTCCCTTGTAACAAAAAAGCAGCTGTATGCATATTTTTGTAAACTGGTTGAGATTTATTGAGATGGAGCACAGACACCCCCTTCCCTTTTAGGGGCCTGTGAGCCCCTCAAGGATGAAAATAAAGGAAAATCTGGAGTTCCTTGAAAGAGGAATTCCAGGTACCTAGCTAGTTAGCCGTGAGAAGTAAATGAACAACTCAGTGAGCAACGAGAAGTAATTAGTGGCCTAAAACAATAGCAAAGGAAGTTGGAGTCAGGAGACATTTGGTGCCCCTATCGAAACTAAAGGTAACATCTGAACCTATGACTCTGAGTTGTTTTTCAGAAACTCAGACTCTCACCAAACAGATCCAAGTAGCCCCAGATAAGAAGGAGGTGAGGACTGAACTCTGACCACCATTCTGTGTTCTAAATTCTTCCTGAGGGATCCAGAGGGAGTCATACCCATAAGCCAGAGCTAACATTTTATTTTCTGCTGACCTCAAATATTTAAATAGAGCCTGTCTTCCTTAACCCATTGCAAATCAGAAAAGCTCTGAACCTGCCCATGACCTGTAAGTCACTGCTTCAAGATCTCCCACCCTTTTAAGCCAAAACCGGTGTGTAACCTCATGCATTGATTTCTAATTTTGCTGGTAACTTCTGCTTCCTGAAGTTTACCCCTGCCTTTAAGCATCTCTTCCTGCAAGATATCGGGGAGGTCAGGATTTGAGCATTATGGCCTGGTCCTCCTTGCTTGGCACCCTGCAAACCAACAGCTTCCTTTCTATCACTGCAGAACCTCAGTGTGCATGTCTGGTCTTACTGTGCTGGGTGAGCAGACCCCAGCTCAGTTTTATAACTTGATACCCAGCATAAAGGCTCAAAGGTAGGAGAAAAACAGTAAGTTGACTTAGGCAAGGATTCATGGTCCAGAAATTGCTATTTGGATCCAGCTGCATCCCCTCACGGTCCCATCGCCCTCAGGAGTCGAGGCACCCTCCTCTCCAACCCCAGCAGAATCACAATGGGAACTGCAGAAAAGACTTAACACAAGAGAGGCGGTTCACTGTCCTCAAGGGAGGCATCTGAGTTCCTACTGGACTCTGTCAAAGACTGACAGTTGACTCTGGGGAGCAACTTGGCACTCTCTAGTAGACTGAAGACGCACTTCCAAGTTTATACCCTAAAGAAACATGTGCTTAAGGAGTTATGCATTAGAATGTTTATTCACTTTGGGGTCTTTTTATTGGATTTTTTTGTTATTGTTGCTATGGAAAAATCTAAACATGTATAAAATTAACAGAGCAGTTTAATAAATCCCCACATTCCTGTCACTCTGTTTCAATAACAACCAATTCATTGCAATATCATTTCAACTAAACCCCGCCCACTCATCACCATTCCTGTATTATTTCATACCACACCCCAGACATTCTATCATCTCATTCATAAGTATTTCAGTATACATACATGTGTGTGTGTGTGTGTATATATATATATACTGAATATATATATATTCAAAATTCTCATATATATCTCTCTCTCTCTCAAAAATACAGAATCTTCTAAAAAATAACCAAAAATAGGCTAAGCGCCGTGGCTCACGCCTGTAATCCCAGCACTTTGGGAGGCTGGGGCGTGTGGATCACCTGAGGTCAGGAGTTCAAGACCCGCCTGGTCAACATGGTGAAACCCCGTCTCCACTAAAAATACAAAAATTAACCGGGTGTGGTGACACGCGCCTGTACTCAGGAGGCCGAGGCAGGGGAATCGCTTGAACCTGGGAGACAGAGGTTGCAGTGAGCTGAGATTGCACCATTGCACTCCAGTCTGGGCAACAGGGCAAGACTCTGCCTCAAAAAAATAAAATAAAATAAAATAAAAAACAATAACAAAAATAACCAAAATATTAATAACCATAAACTACATAACCATACTAACCAAAAAATAATTTCATAATATTTTTAATTATCAGGTCAGAGTTCAAGGTTTTGATTTTTTTCATAAATGAGAGAATTCTTAAGACAATTGGGACTCTGAAAATGATGAGATATTTTACGATATTTTTATTTGTTTTGAGACAGAGTCTTGCTCTGTCACCCAGGCTGGAGTGCAGTGGCATGATCTCAGCTCACTGCAACCTCCGCCTCCCAGGTTCAAGCAATTCTCCTATCTCAGCCTCCCAAGTAGCTGGGACTACAGGTGCACACCACCACGCCTGGGTAATTTTTGTATTTTTTTAGTAGAGATGGGGTTTCACCATATTGGTCAGGCTGGTCTCGAACTCCTAACCTCAGGTGATCCACCTGTCTCGCCCTCCCAAAGTGCTGGGGTTACAGGCATGAGCCACTGTGCTCGGCCTTAATGATATTTTTAAATGTTACATTTTTTTAGATATAATAATTATTTTGTATTCTTTAAGCCTTATGCTGAAATATTTATGGCTAAAATGATATGTTATCTGGAAGATTTGCTTCCAATTGGAGTAATAGGGGTACAAATGAAACAAGACTGGTCATGAGTTGGTCATTATGGAAACTGATAGACACGTGAGGGTTTTTTTTTTATACTGCTTTCTCTGCTTTTTTATATATTTTAAATGTTCCTTCATAAAAAGTTTTTAACCAGCCTGGCCAACGTGGCGAAACCCCGTATCTTCTAAAAATGCAAAAATTAGCCAGGTGTTGTGGCACACGCCTGTAGACCCAGCTACTCAGGAGCCTGAGGTAGGAGAATTGCTTGATCCCAGGAGGCAGAGGTGTCAGTGAGCCAAGATCACACCACTGTACTCCAGCCTGGGCAACGAAGCAAGACCCTTTCTCAAAAAAAAAAAAATAGAAAAGTTTTTAAAAAGCATATTTAAACAACATATTGTTTACATATAGTAAGATTAAAAGAATAAAAAAGAAGAAAGGGAAAGATAAACACAAAATTAAGGACATGGTTACCTGGGGTTGGGGAGGCAGAGGGTTGTCAAATGTAAATTATTGGAAATGTTCTAGCTCTTAGTTGTGAGTGACTTTTATGTTATTTTCTAAATGAAAATATTACATGATAGGTAAAAGACAGTGGTCACTTACGCATCATGACAATACTGTGGTGTCCTAAACCAAGGATTATAATTAGTTCAATTCTGCGCACCTGAGGGCCAAAGGAAAAAGAGAAAAATTGCATAGTGACCAGTACACACACACGCATACACACACACACACGCACTCACACACTGAAAGAGTAGCTCCAAAAACAATGCTTATCTCTACTACGTGTAACACTCTGAAGTCTCCTATTTTAGTTCACTTGTTTTAAAATGCCAGTCAGGATTCAATAAACTGGTTTTCTGACCTTGTATGACCCACAGTGTGCAAAACACTGGACCACGTGATCATGAGGGCCTCTTCAAATTCTCACACTCTAAAATGCTTACGTTGGTTTAATCCATTCAATAGGCATTACAGCTAATTACAAATAGCAGCAGTGAAAAGGGGGCTTCTTCTCTATTTCTATCTCAGAAAATATAGGCGACTGCTCTCTTGCACTGGCCTCCTTTTCCAGATCTCTAAATGGTGAAGGGTCTCGGGACTCAGAACTCTCTCTGCACCCAAGCCCAGGGGATATCATCCAGTTCCTCGACTTCATAAACCATTTACCTCCTGGTGACTCTCAAATTGGTATTTCCAGCCCTAACCTTTTCCCTGAACTCCAGATTCTGACATCCAGTTGCCTACATAACATCTCTACCAGGATATCTATTACTCCTCTTAAATCCAGACTCTATATTCTTTTTTTCTTTCTTTTTTTTGAGATGGAGTCTCACTCTGTTGCCAGGCTGGAGTGCAGTGGTGTGATCTTGGCTAATTATTCTACCTCAGCCTCCCAAGTAGCTGATATTACAAGTGGGCGCCATCATGGCCAGCTAATTTTTGTATTTTTAGTGGAGACGGGGTTTCACCATGTTGGCCAGGATGGTCTTGATCTCCTGACCTCGTGATCTGCCTGCCTCGGCCTCCTAAAGTGCTGGAATTACAGGCGTGAGCTGCCGCGCCTGGCTCCATACTCCATATTCTACGCTGAATAATAATGACTCTGTTGCTGATCCTCAGGCACAGACTAAAAGCCTTGCAGTCATCCTTGACTTCTCTCTTTCTCTCACACCCCACATTCAACTCATCAGCAAATCCTCCCCCTCTATACCTTCCAGGCATATTCCAGATCTGACCACAACGAACCACTTCCTACTGACCACTGCAACCACCTTGGCCCACTATGGTCAACTCAATCTCAGAGTTCCTGGAAGGAACTTACCTCGAATGCATTCTTTTACACCTAGAATGTTTTTCTGCCCTTCAGACTTCATCTTGTGCCCCTCACATCTTCAGAACAGAGGCACAGGCTTCTGCTTTTTAGCAGAGCAGTAAGAAGGCCTGTCCTAGGTAGAATTCCCCAAGAAACTGAGATGGAGCAGGGCCTCCCTCTTAGGGGCCTGAGAGCCCCCCACCCAAGTATGGAAATAAAAGAATATCTTTAATTCTTCCTAGAAAAGATCCAAGCACATCGCTAGCCCTGAGAAGTAAATAAGCAACTTCATAAGAAACAGGGTACTCTAAAACAACAGCCAAGGAAGCTAGAATTATGGGACATTTGGTTCCCCTAGAGAAACTAAAGATAACATTTTAACCCATGTCTCCAAGTTGTTTTCCAGAAACCCAAACAGACTCTCACCAAACAGATTTGCAGGCAAATGGACCTCCGCTAAGGGAAACTGAAGCCTGAACCCCGACCACCTTTCTTTGTTCTATATTTCTTCCTGAGGGGCCTGGAGGAAGTCACGCCCACAGGCCAGAGCGTACATTCTTTTCTGCTGTACCCAATGTTTAAACAGAGCCTGTCTTCCTTAACCAATTGCAAATCAAAAAAGCTTTGAATCTACCCATGACTTCTAAGGCCTTGCTTCAAGATATCCTGCCGTTTTAGGCCTGATAAAAGAAAAACTGTAGTCAGATTAAATTTAAAGGAGTTTAATTGAGCAATGAATGATTCACGAATTGGGTGGCCCCCAGAATCACAGCAGATTCACAGAGACTCCTGCACAGCCACATGGTGGAAGGAGATTTACAGACCAAAAAAAAAAAAAAAAAACGGTACTGATGTACAGAAATTGGACATGGGGTGCAGAACAGCTGGATTGGTTACAGCTCAGTGTTTGCCTTATTTGAACACAATGTGAACACTCAGCAGCGTGAGTGGTGGAGGCACAGCCGCTGGGATTGGCCAAAACTCAGCTATTGTTACAGGTGCATACTCCTAACTTAGGTTTTCAATATTGTCCACATATTAAACTAGGTTGCAGTTCATCCACAAGGACCCAACTACAGAAGGACGGAGTCCTTCTCAGGCCATATTTAGTTCACTTTAACAGGCTAAAACCAATGTGTAATCTGCATGCATTGATTTACAATTTTGTCTGTAATTTCTGCTTTCCTGAAATTTACCCCTGCCTTTATTGCGGTGGCGCAATATCGGCTCACTGCAACCTCCACCTCCCGGGTTCAAGCGATTCTCCTGCCTCAGGCTCCTGAGTAGCTGGGATTACAGGCACCTGCCACCACACCTGGCTAATTTTTGTATTTTTTAGTAAAGACAGGGTTTCGCCATGTTGGCCAGGATGGTCTCAAACTCCTGACCTCAGGTGATCCACCTGCCTCAGTCTCCCAAAGTGCTGGGATTACAGGTATGAGCCACCACACCTGGTCGCATTTTTCCAGAGTCTTAAAAAGACATTTGCACAAAACTAGAGAGACCATTAGCCTCAGGAGAAGTTTTCTCCCTTTTCTCCCAAAAAAATCCCTTGCTGCATTTTCCATCTTCCTACTGCAGTGGCTCCCCACCCTGGTACACTAATACCCTCTTCCCACAAACACTCTCAGTCACCTGACTTGCTGCACATGTCACACTAGTAGGGGGAAAGAAGTTAGTAAATTAAACAGCTTCCATCTGCCAGGTCAGTTTTGTCTTTGCAAAATCCCCCATACTGCCCCTTCCATCCCTGCACCCACACAGAGAACCTCCACCAGCCAAGTCACAGCATTGACTTCTGTGACATTGCAGTCCCCAGGCCAGTCAGGAAAACCACTTTAAAGACTGGGGTGACTCTGCTTCAGTTGGAGTCGACAGTGGATGAACCCTCACTCTGTGCCAGGCCCCACCTTAGCATGAGTCATGTCAGTTCCACCAAACTGAGCAGGACACAGCCCTCACTCTTCAGAAACTCCTAGAGTTTACTGGGAGAGATCACAAACCACATTCGCTCACACAAATACGCACACACCAAAAAGATACAAGAAAAGTATAAAGTGCTAGGGGAATTTAGAGGTGAGAAGTCACATTTAATTGGAGAGAAGCTTCATCTGTAAGATAGACCTGTATCTTTGTAACCTCTATATAAATAGAAGACAATATTTATGAAACATAATCATTTTTTTAAAAATTGAATTGCCCACATTGATTATGCCAGTTGCACCTTTCCTAATGAGGAAATGTACTCAAATTTCCCAAAGTTTATATGAACTATGTATGGACTTCACTTCCTAGCTGAGACACTTCAGCCAGTGTTTGATAAGACTCACAAGGGACATGGGGTCCTAACTACAAGCCATCAGGGAATGCATTGACTACGTCCTAGTTCTTATTTTTATAAACACATAGAATTTTTAACATTCCAAGTACTATTCTAAGCACTTTGGAAATATTTAGTCACTTAATCATCATAGGCACCCAAGAGGTACGTTCCATCACTATTCCCATCTTACATATGATAAAACTGAGGCGCAGGTCAATTATATAACTTACCCAAAGTCATATAGCCAATACAAGGTGAGGCTGGGATTCGAACTCATGCAATCTGTGTTCTTAACCACTAAACTGCTTGTTGACTTGATTACAACAGTCCTCTAGGTTTGATCTATGGTGGAAGATGATTTGGCATCCATCTCTCATGTTTCTGCATATCTTTGAGCAGAGGCATGACTCCCTTTGTTCCTATTATCTCAGGAATGTTTGAACAGTGAAGAGCCTTTAGAAGACAGAGATATTGTCTCTGCTGGACCAAAGGGCAGACATACTTACTGCCCATTATAAAAGATTCAGACTCCCTGAGCTCAGGGTTCCTCTCCTATAATGTAACTAACAAGTGACATGTGGCCTTCTTTGCATCACTCTGTGAGAACTGGGGCTCAGGGAACTGGCACAACTGCTGACACTCTGGCTAATACTATAGCTGTAAATGATAAAAATCCTTTGTCTCTGATTCCAAGAGTCTCCCGTCTTCTGCCAGCAGTCATGAAACTGTAGTAGGTGAACTTGTTAGCTTGCAAGTAGTGTAAAATTGCAGACCCTTCACAGTTCTTGACAACCTATATCTCCAGTACGAACATAGATTTGCTTCATAGAAAACTTTCTAGAGGAGGCATTGTTTAAGCCATGTCTTAAGTGACGAAGGGGAAGGATTTCCTGGCAGGAGAATGGCATGTAAAGTCAGGAAATAGGAGTGTGCATGATACTGCAGCAAGGGACTAGGCCTTGTGGCTCCAAGTTCCAGGCTATCCAGTAAGTTCTCCACTGGGGAATAAGCCTGTTTTTAGATAAATCTCCTTCCATGGCTCCCAGCTTCTCTTTAGAATACACAGCATGGTTTCATTTTTTTCACTTTCTCAAATTGGCCACCCATGAGCTAAGACAGCACATGCTATAATTTTCATTCTTCCTCAATTATCTCTGATTGCCTTTCCCCTGGGTATCAGGCTTGCTAAAGATGAACATCTAGGTTCTAGCAAGAGCTAACGAAGTCTGTGACAACTTAGGGTCAGGGAGGGTGTCCTGTTCAGTAGGAGCACCAAGGCCTTCTCTGCGCACCAAAGATATGCCGCCATTAGACCGATGTTTGTGCCCTGAGTTACAAATTTTACCCTAAACAACTGTTGCAGTAAGACATCTTGGGCTTAATTGATGTCAACTGCAACCTTGGCTTCCTGGACTTAAGCAATCCTCCCATCTCGACCTCTCAAGTAGCCGGGACTACAGGTAAATACCACCATGCCCAGCTAATTTTTGTATTTTTTGTAGAGATAGGGTCTCACTATGTTGCCCAGGCTGGTCTTGAATTCCTGGGCTCAAGCAATCCACCCACTTTGGCCTCCCAAAGTGCTGAGATTACTCTTAATGGGAATGTTATATCCAACCTGATATTATATCCAAGCTGAGTGTATAAAAAAAATCCTAACGATTAAAATGGAGGACTTAGTTTTTACTCCAGCAATATGCTTATGTCTGAGGCAAAGCCTAAGAACAGGTGTCTTAGTCTGTTTTGTGCTGCTATAACACAAATATGACAGCCCGGGTAATTTATAATAAAAATTATCACCCTCCCAGTTCTGTCGTATCTGCAGAAGTTTATTTGGCTTATAGTTCTGGAAGGTAGGAAGTTGAAGATCAAGGGACCCACATCTGGCAAGGGTCTTTATGCTGTGTTATGCCAAGGCAAAAAGTGAAAAGGTGAGAGAGACAGATCAAACTCACAGCCTCAAGCCCTTTTATAATCAGCACTAATCCATTCATGAGGGTAACAGCCCTTGTAACCTAAACACTTCCCATTGGGCCCCACCTCCCAACATTGTTGCTTTGGAATTAAGTTTCCAAGACATGCTTTTTAGGGAACACATTCAAACCACAGCGCAGAGATTCAGATGCAATAGCTTAATTCTACTGGGAAAACCCTAGGAGCCAGTGTAGTGTACATACCTCTGAGTCCTGACCCCTGGGAGTGAAGGGGTGCAGTACTTGTGTATCAATTCTTGTCAGTGTTTGGTCGAAGGCTGCTAATTCTTTTTTGTTTCTATTCTTTTTGTTGTTTATTTTTTATTTATTTTTTTGAGATGGAATCTCGCTCTGTCGCCCACGCTGGAGTGCAGTGGCGCAATTTTGGCTCACCACAAACTCCGCCTCCTGGGTTCAAGTGATTCTCCTGCTCAGCCTCCTGCATAGCTGGAACTACAGGCGTCCACCACCACACCCGGCTGATTTTTACATTTTTAGTAGAGATGGGGTTTCACCATGTTGGCCAGGCTGGTCTCAAACTCCTGACCCCAGATGATCTGCCTGCCTCGGCCTTCCAAAATGTTGGGATTACAGGCATGAGCCACTGTGCCCGGCCTGAAGGCTGTTAATTCACCAACACTTCTGCTTCCTGGGCAAGAGAGAAGACTAGTGGGTGGAAGTAAGCCAGCACCCACCCAAGTGGTGAGGCCAGAGGGACGTGGGGAGGACACTGCTCTACACTGAAAGGCTTCTGCTGCCAAGCAAGGGCCACTGGGCCAAGCACACACACTCACCCTCTCCTAGAAAAGAAAGTCATAAAAAAAAAAAAAAAAAAAGCAACACTTTAAAATTGTATCTTATAACAGAATGACTAAAAACTCAGGGCTCAAAGTTGTGTTTTAAAAAAGTTTTCTGGAAAGATCTTTACTATATAAGCTGTGAATAAGAGAGATGTCTCTGGCTGCCCCTCTGCCAAAAAGCAGTTGCTTGAGCAGCATGCCCAACTGTGGAGGCAGAAGAGGGAGGTGCTGGAGAAGCCATCTCCCTTGTTCTGCCAGTAGCTGGTCCTCTGCTGCCTTTCACTTGTGTCCAACATGGGCACAGGCCACGGGAGTGATTATCCTTCAACCAAGAGGCAGCTGGCCCCTGAAAGACTGTGGGTGGGGTGAGGAGCTGTATCATCCATACATAAGGTCACTCCCCTGGTCTGAACCGTGACACACAGTAGTCATGCCCTGCAGAGAGAGCAGACCCTGAATGAGCAAGTCAGGGCATGCAACTTGGCCTTCATGGCTGCCTCCAGGATTTCTTTAAAAGGATCTAGATCCAGGCTGGCGCGGTGGCTCATGCCTGTAAGCCCAACACTTTGGGAGGCTGAGGTGGGCAGATCACTTGAGGTCAGGAGTTCGAGACCAACCTGACCAACATGACAAAACTCCATCTCTACTAAAAATACAAAAATTAGCTGGGTGTGGTGGTGTGCACCTGTAGTCCTAGCTACTAGGGAGGCTGGGGCAGGAGAATCATTTGGACCCTGAAGACGAAGGTTGCAGTAAGCCGAGATCACACCACTGCACTCCAGCCTGGGTGACAGTGTGAGACTCTGTCTCAAAAATAAAAATAAATAAATAAAAAGGTCTAGGTCTAGACTTGGGGAGGGGATTCCTGAGGCAGGGGGAGTTCGTGCCTAAGTGGGTACAACGTGTTCAGTGAAGTTGCTTGAATATCCCTCACCTTTTCCCGTACACAAATAGGGCAAGCATCAGCCAAAGATAATTTGCAGGGGCAGGGGGCAGGGAGCAAAAGGGAAACATCGAGTCAACCTGTGGCCTTCAGAACCTCACCTTTGTGAGAGGAGGGCTCCACAAGGTCATCACCATCCCTTGCCTGCTCAGGGCTGTCAGCAGAGGTCTGCAGGCACCACAGCAGCAAGGGCCTTCCTCCCCAGCTGACCACCCTTGTACTACCTGCTTCGTGATTTGGCCATATGTAGCACCACCACCTGAACAATGGATGATTAAATACTCTTCTTCAAACTCAGTCCTCTCTATACACACATACATGTATTAACAAAGGAAATCTGACCTCATTACCATCAATGAAAATGCAATCTCACTGGCTACCTATGAAAACTAAACAATGTTATTAAATTCTAGCCAGATATTCTTGCCCACCATCAGCTCGAGTTCCAAGGGCTGCTCTTGCTCTCTGTTGAAAGAGGACACATGGCTCGCTCTTTGATTCATCGGAAGGACTGAAACAGAACTGAGAAGAGAATGTCTTTCTCAGTCTATGCGATATTGTTATTTAATGCCCTGCCAGTGCTTCTGACCTAGCTCTGGGAGACACCAGCCTCCTTCTAACATTCTGGGTTTCGCTGGCTCACCGCATACTCCTCCACATTGCTGGCAGGGATTCCAAATGCCTAGAAAATTTGCAGCGGAAGTAGGTCAGCACCCAGAGCTGAGGCTCTGCCAATGCCCCAGGGGGTGGTAAGCAGACACTGGTTTCCAAAGGACACTGAAGAGAGAGGTTTCCAGTCTCCTTCCCCAGGGAGGAAAGGAGGAGAGAGCCACCAGAGAAAGGAAACCAGAATGGAAGAGAAAGAGGGTAAGAAGGGACACAGAGTGAGCAAGACAGGATGATGGAGAGGAGAGCACAGAGCACTCACCACCGCCCCCTCCATGGAAAAGCTGCAGTAAATGTCATTCACTAGCAGGAACTTTCCTCTCATTAAAGCAGTTCAACCCTATTGAACACAGAGCCTTCCTGTCTGCTAATTACTGCAGTACTGGCTGCTGTGGGATCCCATCAATGCAGCCATTTGGACTCACAATTTAACCTGCAAAAAACGATTCACTCTTAATTAAAACCAAGCTGACCTTTTGGAAGGCTTATTTCTGGAAGAAAAGAACTGACTTTTTAAGATTAGTAAATCCTAATAAGTTCCATAACCACAAGACCAGTGGGCACGTGCACTTGAATATCTGATAGCATCCCCCATAAGAATGTTATACAAACCCATGTCACATCTTTTGGAGCCTGGAACATGAGATGAACAGATGGGAGATGACTCTACAGAGGGCATCTCAATGGGCACCCCCATTGACTTGAGAAATGGAGCTAGCCCTTGTGGGCAGAGGGCCATGGCAATTGGTTTTTGTCCCAAGAACCCATAGGAAACACTGCAATGCAAGATGTTGAATTGAGGTTGGGGTGGGGCTGATGTTGTAACCACAGAGAGAACTTAGGGTGCAGGGCTGTCAGTAGTGCTTGGAATCTACGCCCACACCGATGGGGTTCTGCTTTATATATTTGTAACAATGCACCAAATTTCCAGAGAAAAAAGATAGTTTGAACTTATGGAAATCCAAGACTCATCTTCGCCTTTGAGCTACAACTGGCAAAAGGCAGGAGACAGGCAAAAATGGAAACCAAAATGTCCTGGAGATATGAGTGGAATTAAGGGTTTTATGTTCAGTGTATTTGACCAGAGATCAGAAGGATTTCTGGCTTCAAATCTGCTTGAAATGGAGAACAACAATGCCTTCTCAGTGTAGATTGATTTATTGTTTTCTCGCGTTAAATTTGATGCTCACAATAATTTGGTAGAGCAGATACCTGAGATAGCAGGTATTATTGTCCTCATTTGACCAATAAGCCTCCAAAGACTTACTCTATGTGGGGCCACCATTCTAATTCTACTACCTGCTGGCTGTGTGACCTTAGACAGGTTACTTAACCTCCTCCATGCCTCAGTTTCTTCATCTGTTAAATAGGAATAAGATAGTACTTATTTTACAGAGTTGGAGCAAGGATTAAATGAAATAATATATGTAAAGTGTTTAGAGATGTTTTGCTATTTATTTATTTTTTTTTTTTTTTTTTTTTTTTTTTTTTTTGAGACGGAGTCTTGCTCTGCCGCCCAGGCTGGAGTGCAGTGGCCGGCTCTCAGCTCACTGCAAGCTCCGCCTCCCGGGTTCATGCCATTCTCCTGTCTCAGCCTCCCGAGTAGCTGGGACTACAGGCGCCCGCCTCGTCGCCCGGCTAGTTTTTTGTATTTTTTAGTAGAGACGGGGTTTCGCCGTATTAGCCAGGATGGTCTCGATCTCCTGACCTCGTGATCCGCCCGTCTCGGCCTCCCAAAGTGCTGGGATTACAGGCTTGAGCCACCGCGCCCGGCCTGTTTTGCTATTTAATAAGCTTTCAATGAATGTTAGTTTTTATTGACTACGTTGTCAGACCTGAGATTTTAATCCAGATCTTCTCACACCCGGACAGATCACTGATGAAGAGCAAGAACATTACAGTCTAGCAGATCAGTATGCAAACCTCAATTGCACAACCTAACTTTAAGATTCAGTTTCCTCATCTGTAAAATGGGAAAGTGATTGTAATACCCATTGCATACTTGCTGGGAAGACTGTACGTGCTCAACACTTGGTAGTTGTTTTCCTCATCTTTATCGTTCTTTGTTTTCTACTTGCTCACAGAGACACTGACAAAACAAACTAGACAGGTAAGAGCACTGCATGATCTGAAGACTCTACAGAATTGTGAGATTACATGATACAGTTATCCTACAGTACAGCAACTTTTAAGTAGGTCATTTAGCAATGTCCTGCTAAAGATGGAAGGCTGGACCTACTCATCCACTTTTGCTCCCCTCTGAAATCTCACTAATGACACTAAAGATATTTTTAAAACTTTATAAACTCACAAGGACAAAGAGAAAGCAGAGGAAACATTAGGAACAAAATGTTGAAAGTTGCGAACCAGAGGGGCAAGGATGATTGACACCAAAAATCAAGAAATCCTAATTCTAATCAGCACGGAGAAAACCAAGAAGCAACCTCCAAAGGCCTTGAAATTGTCAGCCCAGATACTTGGAGGAGTGGGCATGAAAGTGAGGCTAAACAGAAGATGCTCTAGAAAGAGTCACACTCTTAGATGCCATCCCCTGCTCAGCCTGACCAGGTGACTCATCTCTCAGCACTGGCAAAAGACTGAAGGATTTCTTTTCTGGAAAGGAACATCAGCTATAGTTGAAGATGGAAATATTGTGCTGAAAAAAAAAAAAGGAGATTAAATGAACATTTATCTGTCAATGCCTCTCAAGGACACTTCTAGAACTGTACTATGGAATGTAGTGCCACTAGCCATAAAATGAAATAAAATTTTAAATTCAGCCTGCACTCATACTAACCACATTTAAAGTGCTCAATAGCCATATGGAACATGCAGATCTAGAACATTCTCATCATCACAGAAAGGTCTATTGGCCAGCGATCAGATTCCTTGCATGAAGGATCTGATCAGCCCAAGAGGAAAGACTCAAAAATACTGACAGTGGTGGTTTCCCAAACAAAGTGGCCAAAATGTTTAAACTTCTAAAATCAATAGCCTTCAATCAGCTTATTTGAACCCTTCTTTGAATTGAAACCAAGTACCCTCAGCTAGATGAAGAAAGCCTCTATCATGAGAGTAGAATCCAAAACAAACAGAACAAAATAATCTGAAGAAACAAACAAAGCAGGAAGAATAAATCTTCAAGAGAATGGTTATTGGCCAGGCTTGGTAGCTCACACTTGTTATCCCAGCACTTTGGGAGGCCAAGGTGGGCAGGTCACCTGAGGTCAGGAGTTTGAGACTAGCCTGGCCAACATGATGAAACCCTGTCTCTATTAAAAATACAAAAATTAGTTGGACGTGGTGGCGCACACCTGTAATCCTAGTTACTCGTGAGGCTGAGGCAGGACAATTGCTTGAAACTGGGAAGTGGAGGTTGCAGTGAGCCGAGATCGTGCCATTGCACTCCAGCCTGGGTGGTAAGATGGAAACTCCATCTCAACAACAACAACAAAAAAGAATGGTTATTGACATCTTTAGAGAGTTCAGAGATGTGAGATGTTGTAACTGTAAACAGGAATGGATTATCATAACAAAAAATTTCAGAGACATTTTTTAAAGAGATCTTAGAAATTTTAAAATGATAGCAGAAAAGAAATACTCAATAGAAGAATTAGAAGACAAGATTGGGGGGAAAGAAAAAAAAAGCCCAGGAAGTAAACAAAAAGATAACTAGAGAAGAGGAAAAATGAATAAGTTGTCCTAGTCTTTGTACTTCCTTCACCTTTTCACTATGAAATGTCAGAAACATGAGTTCAGTTTCTGGGGCCAGCTCCCAGCCATAGAGAGGAATTACTCATGGTCTCGGACCCAGGAGTGCTGGATTCTGTGTGTAGTAAATTCATGATCCCTTTTCTTTCTTTTGCGTCCTCCTCTCTCTAGCTTGCCCTGAACCCTCCACCTTGCTTCTTTGATTAGTAGTCAAACACAGCACTACAGAACCTTTTTTTTTCTGAAAGTCAAAACAGAGAAGTCGTTTTCAAAAAATATGGAGGCCAAAGGAAATTTGGGGTGAGAGTTTAGCACAACTGCCTCACTTCACCAATGGTGTGAGCCTGCCTGTCTTCTCACCTGACTGCTGCTCTTAGAGGTCTTCATGCTGACTTTGCCCTCTCCCGCATCCTTACTGCCTGGCACTGCCTCTCTGGAAGCACAGTCATCACAGGTGCAACTATCAATCCTGCAAGTTTTTCAGGATAGAGAAAAATGGCCAGGATATGTAAGTGTCAATGAGTTTGGAGACAAAAGAGAAGAAAATGAAATCAAAATGTAAAAGGAAGCTAAAAGTTAAAAGGAAAGGGAAAAGGTTACATTAATAGTAGTTGGTATTTTCTTTTTTACTTTTTATTATACAAAATTTAAAACATATGCCAAATAATAGTTTAATGAATACCCACATTTAAATTATCCAGATCCAACAATATCAAGTCATAGTTAATAGTAGTTTTGAAATAATAATCATAATATATTGAATGCTCGCCATGTGCGACATCTGTTCTAAGTATAATGTACAGATTGTGATAGATTAAAAGTTTTAAAAGTTCTTTGCCACGATTCCTATCAAGAGGTTGGCTCTAAATCAGCTCCCACATCAGCTCTGGCCTGGTCTGTAAGATGCTTTGACCAACAGAATGCAGCAAAAGAGACACTGTGCAACTTCAGGGCCAGGGCTTGAGAAGCTCTGGTGGGGAGTTTGCTGTATCAACTTGACTTGGCTACAGAACCCAGTTATTCAGTCACACGCTAACTGGGTGTTGCTGTGAAGATCCATTATCAGTTGACTTTAAGTAAGGAAGAGTATCCTAATAATTTGGGTGGACCTGATCTACTCAGTTGAAAGGTCTTAAGAGCAGGACTGAGGCTTCCCTAAAAAAGAAAAATTTTGCCTGTGGAGATTAGATTCACTGCATGCCCAGGAGTTTCCAGCCTGCCCTTCCTGATTGCCTGCCTTACATAGTTTAAACATGCCTAGTCAGCTCCCGCAATCATGTAAGCCAATTCTTGCAATAAATCTCTTAATGAATATCTCCTACTGGTTGTTCTGTTTCTCTGGTGTAACCCTGACTGATATCAAATTTTTGTACTTGTAAGTGGTACCGTAATAAATACCTAAAAATGTAGAAGTTGCTTTGGAATTCAGTAGTAGGCATAGGGTAGAAAAATTGTAAGAAGCGTGATAGAGAAAGCCTAGATTGTCTTGAGCAGACTGTTAGTAGAAATATGCATGTTGACTGGGTGCAGTGGCTCATGCCTGTAATCCGAGGACTTTGGGAGGCTGAGGCAGGTGGATCACCTGAGGTCAGGAGTTCAAGACCAGCCTGGCCAACGTGGTGAAACCCCATCTCTACTAAAAATACAAAAATTAGCCCGGCGTGGTGACAGGCGCCTGTAATCTCAGCTGCTTGGGAGGCTGAGGTGGGAGAATCCCTTAGAACCCAGGAGGGGGAGGTTGCAGTGAGCTGATATCATGCGGTTGCACTCCAGCCTGGGCCAACAACGAGACTCCGTCTAAAAAAAAAAAAAGAAGAAGAAGAAATACGGATGTTAACAGCTCTGCTAATAGGGACTCAGAAGGAAATGAGGAGCTGAGTAGAGAAAACATATAGTATCTGAAAATATTTAAATGATCATAAGCATACTATTGGTCGAAATGTGGGTATTAAAGGTGTTGCTGGTGAAGGTTCAGGAAAAAATGAGAAACATGCTATATTGAAAACTGGAAAAATGGCGATCCTTGTTCCATAGTGACAGAAGGCTTAGCAGAATTATGCTCTATAGTTACGTAGAAAGCAGAACTTGTAGCAATGAACTGAGATATTTAGCGGAGGAAATTTCTAAGCAGTGTTGAAAGTAGGGCCTGGTTTCTTCTTGCTGCTTATAGTAAAATGAGAGTGGAAAAAATATAGATTAAGGGAAGAAGTGTTAAACAAAAGAAGTGAGGATTGATGATTTGCAATATTCCCAGCCTATACAAATTGCCAGAGGCACTAAAATTAGGAAATTTGTTGTCAGGAAAAAGTGCTCTGGAGAGAAAACCAAGGATGTGGCTGCACGGCCTTTCCACTTGTGTCTTGAAGAATCAAAAGTTCAGATTATTTAGTTATACAGAAGCGTTAGACCTTTGACTTGAGGAGGTAAGGCATGTGAGTCATTGATTCCCTCAGCCATCTCAGCAGAAGCCAGGAATAGTGATGGGATTATCCAGGAAGGATCTGTGGAAGAGCCTCTTGCCCAAAGAAGTATATTCCCAAGACATACACAGTAGACTCAGAAGGTTCTGAAGAATGTATACCAGCATAAACACCACCAACTTGAACTGGAAGGGAAAAAATGGAGGAAGACAAAAATGAAAGAAGGCTATCTGACTCCCAAAATTCTAAAGGAATTTGATAATATAATAGATATATATAATGGTTATATGATAGCATAGGAGAGAGACAGAGAAGTCAAGAACGACTTAAAGGCTTTTGACCCAAACAACTGCAAGGATGGAGGTGCCAAAAACCATAATGGGAATGTTGAGAAATATGCTTTCTTATGGTAATATCAAGAGCTCAAAAACATAGGAATAAATATTTACAATTTTGAATGAGATAACAGTTTCTTAGTTATGACACCAAAAGCACAAGCAACAAAAGAAAAAAATTACTTAAACTATATTTCAAATTAAAAATGTCTGTGCTAGCAAAAGAAACTACCATCAGAGTGAACAGGCAACCTACAGAATGGGAGGAAATTTTTGCAATCTACTCAGCTGACAAAGGGCTAATATCCAGAATCTACAAAGAACTCAAACAAATTTACAAGAAAAAAACAAACAACCCCATCAAAAAGTGGGCAAAGGATATGAACAGACATTTCTCAAAAGAAGACATTCATACAGCCAACAGACACATGAAAAAATGCTCATCATCATGGCCATCAGAGAAATGCAAATCAAAACCACAATGAGATACCATCTCACACCAGTTAGAATGGCAATCATTAAAAAGTCAGGAAACAACAGGTGCTGGAGAGGATGTGGAAAAATAGGAACAGTTTTACACTGTTGGTGGGATTGTAAACTAGTTCAACCATTATGGAAAACAGTATGGCGATTCCTCAAGGATCTAGAACTAGATGTACCATATGACCCAGCCATCCCACTACTGGGTATATACCCAAAGGATTATAAATCATGCTGCTATAAAGACACATGCACACGTATGTTTATTGTGGCACTATTCACAATAGCAAAGACTTGGAATCAACCCAAATGTCCATCTGTGACAGACTGGATTAAGAAAATGTGGCACATATACACCATGGAATATTATGCAGCCATAAAAAAGGATGAGTTTGTGTCCTTTGTAGGGACATGGATGCAGCTGGAAACCATCATTCTTATCAAACTATCACAAGAACAGAAAACCAAACACCGCATGTTCTCACTCATAGGTGGGAACTGAACAATGAGATCACTTGGACTCGGGAAGGGGAACATCACACATCGGGGCCTATCATGGGGATGGGGGAGGGGGGAGGGATTGCACTGGGAGTTATACCTGATATAAATGACGAATTAATGGGTGCTGACGAGTTGATGGGTGCAGCACACCAACATGGCACAGTATACATATGTAACAAACCTGCACGTTATACACATGTACCCTAGAACTTAAAGTATAAAAAAAAAAAAAAAATGATAGAGCAGAGGGAAGGATAAAGGGTGAAAAAAGGAATACAAATGTATTACCACTAAACTGTACACTTAAAAATGGTAAAGATGGTAAATTTTATATGTATATTTTATCTCAAAAAAAGTGAAAAATATAGTGTATGGTTGTGGTCTCTGCAAATGTAAAATGATTTAATAATAAAGATTCACTTTATATGCTAAAAAAAAAAAAAATGTCTGTGCTTCAAAGAACATCACCAAGGAAGTAAAAAGAAAAACCACAGAGCTGGGAGGAGGGGAATAATTTGCAAATCATATATCTGGTAATGGACTCCATTGTAAAATATGCAAAGAACTCTTACAACTCAATAGTAAAAGATAACCGAATTTAAAAATGGGCAAAGGATTTGAATAGACATTTCTTCAAAGAAAATACGCATCACATGAAAAGATGCTCAGCTTCATTGACCGCCAGGGAAATGCAAAGCCCACAATGAGATACTACTTTCTACCAACTAGGTTGGCTATAATAAAAAAGGACAGAAAGTAACAACTGTCAAGAACGTAGAGAAATCAGAACCTGCACACACTCCTGACAGGAGTGTAAAATGGTGAAGCCTCTTTGAAAATCAGTCTGGTAATTCCTTAAGAGTTTACACATAGAGTTACCAGGTGACTCAGCAATCTCACTCCTAGGTATATGCCTAAGAGAAATCAAAACATATGTCCACACAAAGACTGGTACATGAATATTCATAGCAGCACTAATAACAATAGTCAAGAAGTATAAAGGAACCGAATAGTCATCGACTGATGAATGGATAAATAAAATGTGGTATATCCATACCATGGGATATTATTTGACAATAAAAGGGAATGAAATACTGAATCATGGTACAACATGAATGAATCTTGAAAATATTATGCTAGATTTAAAAAGCCAGGCCCAAAAGATTATATATTGTGTGATTCCATTTACATAGAAATGGCTAGGACAGACAACTTTCTTTTTTTTTTTTTTTGAGACAGAGTCTCACTCTGTCACCCAGGCTGGAGTGCAGTGGTGCAATCTCGGTTCACTGCAACCTCTCCCTCCTAGGTTCTAAGGAATTCTCCTGCCTCAGCCTCCCAAGTAGCTGGGATTACAGGCTCATACCACCACGCCCGGCTAATTTTGTATTTTTAGTAGAGACGAGGTTTCACCATGTTGGCCAGGCTAATCTCTAACTCCTGACCTCAGGTGATCCACCCCCCTCAGCCTTCCAAAATGCTGGGATTACAAGCGTGAGCCACTCCGCCCAGCCAGAACAGACAAATGTATAGATACAGAAAATAGATTACTAGTATCCTAAGGCTGGGGAGAGAGTGAAATGGAGAATAACAGCTAACAAGAATAGATTTCCTTCTGGGGTGACATAAATGTTCCAAAATTGATTGTGCTGATGGTTGTACAACTCTGTGAATGTACTAAAACCACTGGGTTTTATACTTTAAATGGGTGAATTGTATGGTATGTGAATTATATCTCAATAAAGCCATACCAAAGGGGGAAAAAGGAAAGAATAAGAAAGCATGCCTGAGGTCCGCTCTGTGTTCAGCCCTGCTGGGCAATGAACTTCAAATACACCACACATCTCCCTATTTCATAGTTTGAGGGATTAGGAGGGCCTGTGGTTCTAGTAAGGGTAGACTGCCCAGGACACCCAAGGTCAGTCTCAGGTGGTGCCATCCCAACTGCAGACACCAGGCTATGCCTGCTTGCCCTTGGTAGGAAAAAAATAAATAAATAAAAAGGCTGATAAAACTACTCAGCGCAACTATATGTTACTTTTGTGAAAAATTAAAGATAAATTTGTTTAGCCTAAACTCTTTAATCTCAAGGGACAATTTTAAGGGCAGATCTGTGAACCCAGAGAGTGGAGTGTTGAGGCACAAAGGGTTATTTGTAGGCTTTGAAACCTAACCTAGTTCACCTGGTTGGATTTCAAAATAGATTGGAACTGATGATTCCTTTTTTCCTTCCATTTTCCCTCTTTTTGATCAGAAATCTCGATAGCCGTTATTCATTTCCTGTGCCAACATTGTACTCGAGGAGTAGATAACTTGTTTTTTCGTTTTGCAGGTCCACAGGTAGGGGGGAATGCTGCCCCAGGACGGGTAATACTTGGAATCTCACCAATACCTGAGTTAGACATTTAGAGGATGAGATGTGAGACTTTTGAGCTGATAAGATTTAGCTGAGATTTTGGACTTTAAGTTGATGCTGTAATGGGTTGAGGCTTTGGGGGAAGTTGGAATAGGGTGAATATATTTTACATCTGGGATGGATGTGAATCTTTGGGAGACACAGGGTAGAGCGTGGTAGGTAGAATAGTGGCATCCCCAAGGATTTCCATGGCCCACTCCCTAGAACTTGTGGATATGTTACTTTACATGACAAAGGGGCTGAAAGTGTGATTAATTTAAGGCTCTTGCAATGGAAAGATTGTCCTGGGCTTTCCACGTAGGCCTGATGTCATCAGATGAGTTCTTATAAGAGGGAGACAGGTGTGTAGTGTCCAGGAGAGAGATAGGATGATGCAAGCATACCACCACGCCCAGCTAGTTTTTGTTTTGTTTTTTGTATTTTTTGTAGAGACAGGATTTTGCCACGTTGCCCAGGCTGGTTTCAAACTCCTGTGTTCAAGCAATCCACCTGCCTCGGTCTCCCAAAGTGCTGGGATAACAGTGCTGGGATAACCGGTGTGAGCCATCACGCCCAGCAGAACTGCCCTTTTTAATGTAGGCTAACTGCTCCAGAGAAATTTCTCTTCTACGTGAATTCAGTGGCATGGCCTTGGATAAAAGGCTTTGGGAAACTCTCCCTCTTGGTTGTATTTATAGAAGCCTTCCTAGTCATGTGGAATCAGTCAAACAGAACCAAGCTAATACAATAAGCTTGACCCTTGGCAACCAGAAGGCTCCTGGTAGAAAATGGCTCAATGCAAGAGCAGACAGGAAAAATGGCTGATAAGTCACATAAAACCCAGAATTTCCAAGTCAGAAGGCACCACAGAGCTCATGTAACCTAACCTGGAGGTGTTGACAAGCAGTGATTCATGAATATGTAGTATCAGGGTGAATACACAGAAATGTCACCAACTACTTCCCTAAATGGAAATTTTGTAAAGATTCTTTCCATACAACCAGCATCCAGGCCCCCTCATAAACTAAGTTACTGAAAAGAGAAAACTCTCTGCTACTTTATATAATCTGTGAAGCCCACAGACAGAATTTTAGTCATAGATGTGTACACATAGTAGGCACTAAGTGGCTAGACTTGAGGAAGCCCTCCCCGTTCTAGTAGATCTTAATAGTTATAAATAAAAATCTACACATACATATATTTTACTTGTCTGTGTATATTAATATATTCATAAAGACTATCAGCTCAAGTAAATTAAAAATCTCATTCCTCTCACACACAACCCTTAATTAATCCAATGATCACATTCTTGAGCAAACCTGTCATAGGGTTTAAACAGATTCTATTAAAAGTTTGTTTCTGTGACCTGTTGATGGGCATTGAGAACACCAGACATGAAAGAAGCTGTCTTCTTCTAAGTAAGCAAGGTTTATTTGGATCAGAGTGTATGAAGGATGAGAAGAGTTTCCAAGTTCTGTACCGTGCCCTGAGCCAGAGTGCACATTTCCCAAGCAATGCTCTCCCATGCTGATTAGAGCTTGATGATATTTGCATCTGGTACTTGAATGTAATGAGTCCTTCCTCTCTGCTCATGTTCAGTCACTCTTCTCTTTCATCAAGAAGATGTTCTCTGTCCATCTTCATCATTGCAAAATAAAATTTGGCTCTTGAAATCTAAGTGTTCTCTCATGTTTCATTAGAATTTCTTCTATGGTTTCACAGAATTCTTGTACGTGATTCAGACATTTTTAAAACTCCCCAAAACTTTTTTTTTTTTTTTTTTTTTAGATGGAGTCTCACTCTGTCACTCTGTCGCCCAGACTGGAGTGCAGTGGTGCGATCTCAGCTCACTGCAAGCTCCGCCTCCCGGGTTCACGCCATTCTCCTGCCTCAGCCTCCTGAGTAGCTGGGACTACAGGCGCCCGCCACCATGCCCAGCTAATTTTTTGTATTTTTAGTAGAGATGCGGCTTCATATTGTTGGCCAGGATGGTCTCAATCTCCTGACCTCGTGATCCGCCCGCCTTGGCCTCCCAAAGTGCTGGGATTACAGGCGTGAGCCACCGCATCCAGCCACTGCCCAAAACTTTTAAACCTTTGATTAGTTATATACATGAATATCTCCAAATACACAAAATTCCTTAAGATATAAATTCTTCAATTTTTATAAACACTTAAAAATATGTGCTATCACGGCCAGGCGTGGTGGCTCATGCCTGTAATCCCAGGGCTTTGGGAGGCCGAGGCAGGCGGATCACTTGAGGTCAGGAGTTCGAGACCAGCTGGCCAACATGGCGAAACCTCATCTCTACTAAAAGTACAAAAATTAGCCAGGTATGGTGGTGGGCACCTGTAATCCCAGCTACTCAGGAGGCTGAGGCAGGAGAATCACTTGAACCTGGGAGGCACGGGTTGCAGCGAGCTGGGATCACGCCACTGCACTCCATCCTGGGCAACAGAGCGAGACTCCATCTCAAAAAAAGAAAAAAGAAAAAAAAAAGTGCTATCTGCTTAAGGGTTTCTCATCCTAATTTTTAAATATTAAGTAAATGCTCAGCAATGTTTATAGTTATTTTGAATGGTCACTGCCTACCGTTATCAATTTAGAGGGGTATTTCCAAGTGATTGCTGGATGTTGTACACTCAATGGTTTTAGAGTGACCACATGAAATGGAAAGTATACCCAGCTACACTTGGAGACTTTTTGTATATGTAGGTACACTGGGACAGAAGTGAGAAGCTCACCCATATGCAGGCTCTTCCGTGAAGGTCAGAGAGGAGTGGAGAAAATGGGGTTATGAGATTGATGATATCATACACAAGAGACTGGAGAGGTCAGTGGATGAGAGAAGGCTGTGGGTAGAAAGTAGAAAGAATGGTCAATGGGATACCATAGGATGCTAGAAATGTATTACTTTAGGAGCTGCCAAATCAAATGCCTCCAGGGATTACACTTATGAAAAAAAGACAAATGGACCAAGGGAAATTATAAGATGAACTGAAAGAGACAGGCCTCAATCCAAAGGCATTTAAGTTCAATTTTTTTTTTTTTTTTTTGAGATGGAGTCTCTCTCTGTCGCCCAAGCTAGAGTGCTGTAGCACAGTGGCACGATCTCGGCTCACTGCAACCTCTGCCTCCCGGGTTCAAGCAATTCTCCTGCCTCAGCCTCCTGAGTAGCTGGGACTACAGGCACCCGCTACCACGCCCAGCTAATTTTTGTATTTTTAGTAGAGACGAGGTTTCACCATGTTGGCCAGGATGGTCTCAATCTCCCGACCTTGTGATCCACCCACCTCGGCCTCTCAAAGTGCTGGGATTACAGGCGTGAACCACTGCGCCCAGCCTAAGCCCAATTTCTAAAAAAAAATCAATGAGTGCCAACCAAAACAGAATCTATGAGCCAAATTCAGCTTTCCAGCCTGACTTTTGCATTAAATGATAGCTATGTCAATACTTAGCCGTAGTGGCAGAGAGTATAGACTCAGGAGCCAGACTACTTGGATCAAATCCTCCTCCACCATTTACCAGCTGTGTGACCCTCAGCAAGTGGCTTCACATCCTAAGCCTCAGTTTCCTCAGGTGTATTATCAGGGGAGGAACTATACTTGTTCACAGGTAGGGGTGATCATATGCCCAGGTGGGCCTAGGATGGTCCTGGAATATAGAATATTTTTATAATGATTAGAATAATTAAAAGGATAATTATTAACAGTGTCTTTTTCACTGTCAAAACTGTCCGTCATATAGGGTCATGGCAGGGTTAAAGAGATATAATCTATGTAAAATACTGACCATAGTGCCTAGGATATAGAAGATGCACCCAAAATAATTGGCAATAGCTTCATGTGAGACTAGCTCTGTGCAGAATTAGGAGGGGAGAGAAGTTTGTCTTCAGAGTTGTCCCAGGCCCCAGTCTCATACCACCCAGATTCCCTCACATTGGCATCCCCATATGCCTGGACCTTTCTCAGTGACCTCAAAAAGCTGTCTCTGATCTACTCCTTCAGGACTCTCCTTCAGGGCTCAGTAAGCTGATCTCCCAGACAGAGGAGTCTGGTCTTGCCAGGTTCCCAGGAGATTTACGTACTGCCCTTCCTAGGTAAGTTGAGATGAAAAAGGATTAATGGTTGGCCGGGCGCGGTGGCTCAAGCCTGTAATCCCAGCACTTTGGGAGGCCGAGATGGGTAGATCACGAGGTCAGGAGATCGAGAACATCCTGGCTAACACGGTGAAACCCCGTCTCTACTAAAAAATACAAAAAAATTAGCCAGGCGAGGTGGCGGGCGCCTGTAGTCCCAGCTACTCGGGAGGCTGAGGCAGGAGAATGGTGGGAACCCGGGAGGCGGAGCTTGCAGTGAGCTGAGATCCGGCCACTGCACTCCAGCCTGGGCGACAGAGCGAGACTCCGTCTCAAAAAAAAAAGAAAAAGAAAAAGGATTAATGGGGACTTCAGGCTAGTGGAAGGAGATGATTTTGGGTAGCTTTCAGTATTTCTTCAAACAACATTACACTAACAGCTCCTTGTAAACTTGAGACCTACCTTGATTTCTTCAATCTATTTTATATACATTTGGAGATATATATATATATCTCCAAATCTGAATTTATACCAAGCATAAAATCAATGGGTCCAGTGCCCTCCAGCCAAATGCTATTCTAAAACATAGATCGTGGCATTTGTTCAAGCTGTCCTCACTTACCATGAAAATTAACAGAAGACTTAGAACTTTTACTAAAATACAAACTACAACCCCTTAAGTTTATTTCCTAGTTAAACTGTTCCAGCGATCTGTTACTGTACAACCAACTACCCCAAAAACTTAGTGGTGTAAAACAACTATGTACCGTTACCTCTCCTGGGGCTGGGGGTTGATAGGCTTAGCTGGGTGGTTCTTACTTGGGGTGCCTCATTTGGTTACAGACAGAGCACAGCTGGAACTTGAGCCATTGGAAGGTGCATTAGTCTGGCACTGCAATAAAGGAATACCTGAGACTGGGGAATTTATTTTTAAAAGAGGTTTTGTTTGGCTTACAGTTCTGAAGGCTGTACAAGCATGGTGCCAGAATCTGCTGGGCTTCTGGTGAAGGCTCAGGAAGTTTTAGTCAAGGTGGAAGGGAAGGGGAACCAGCATGTCACATGACAAGAGAGGAAACAAGAAAAGAGAAGCAGGTGCCAGGTTCCTTTAAATAGTTAGCTCTCATATGAACTAAGAGAGTAAGAACTAAGCCTCAGTTTCCTCAGGTGTACTATCAGGGGAGGAACTATACTTGTCCATAGGTAGGGGTGATCATATGCCCAGGTGGGCCTAGGACAGCGCTGGCATATAGAATATTTTTATAATGATTAGAATAATTAGAAGAATAATTATTAACAGTGTCTCTTTCACTGTCAAAACTGTCTGACATATAGGGTCATGGGAGGGTTAAAGAGATAATAATCTACATAAAGTACTGACCAAGTACTGACCATCACCAAGCGGATGGTGCTAAGCCATTCATGATGGATCCACCCCCATGACCCAATATCTCCCACATTCAACACTAGGGTCACATTTCCACATGAGATTTTGAGGAGACAAATATCCAAACCATATCAGAAGGTGTCTCCACTCTCACGTCTCATGTGTAGGCTGGGAAAGCTGGGGACTGCTCAAGCAGCCTCTCCACATGGCTAGGCTGGGCTTCCCACACAGTATGGCGGTCTCAAAGTAGTTGGACTGGTAGTAGGTGGCCTGTGGATTTCCCCAAGAGGGAATATGCCCGGAGACCCAACAGAAGCTGCAAGGCTTCTTATGATTTGGAGGTTAGACTATGTCAGTTTCACCACATTCAACTGGTCAAGAGCAAGTCACAGGCCAGCCTAGATTCATTAAGGTGGTGGAATAAGTTCCACCTCTCAATGAAGAATGGCTTGTAGGGAAAGAAAGAATTTAACAGTATTCATCTTGGAGATACACTACCATACCATCCACCCATCTCTCTCCACCTTGTTATGAATGGAATTCCTAATGGATTCAAAATAGCTAGAAGAGAGGATTCTGAATGCTCTCACTACAAAGAAATGGTAAACGTTTGAGGTGATGGATATACTAAATACCATGACTGGATCATTGCTTAGTGTATATATGTATTGAAACGTCACCCTGTATACCATAAACACGTACAATTATTATGTATCAAATAAAAACAAACAAAAAATCATGCAATGGAAGACTTAGTAGCATCTGACTAAAATTTCCTGAATGATCAGTCTTACATTTTTAAAAATTGTTATTTTATCAATAATATCTGTTCATTTTTAAACTAGCAAACAGAAATAAGTAAATAAAAAATAAAAGATTTCCATGACCCAGAGAAAATCATTCCCAGGGAGGTATCAGTAAAACTAACATTTACCGGATTAGAAAGCATGCAGACGTGATTTTTCAGCTCTTCCCCTTAAACACCAACTTAGTGCAGGAAAGCACTCAGTGTTACCCAACTTAGTTGAACAGGCAAAGAGCCAGCCCCCAGATGTCAGAATAAAGATAGGGGCTTAGCAATTGAATGGGTTGGAGGAGACAAATGATTTGAGCAGATGCCACGTTGAAGTTGTGAGAGGGAACATCTGCTGTCCCATTTGCTAAGGTATTTGGTAATCAGGAAGATGGTATAAATGCACAAACGGAGCAACCTGTATTGATATGCAGAGCATGAACACTGATGTCAATGTTTTGTAGCTAATTAGACGGCGAGTGTTACATTGTGTCTCTAATTTTACAGAATGAAAGCAGAATGTTCCTCTCCATCAGTTTACTGGCAATTTTCAAGCCGAGTGTGGCCTCATTCCCATTCGTCTGACAACATAATGAGCAGCAATGAACCACACAGTAACCAAGCCTCAGTTCCTTACATTATACAGCCCAAATGTCCAGACTTCATTAGTTTTAAATGTCATAATAAAGTCACATTTCTTTGTGATTCAAAAGTGATGGTGCCTCAGGTTCCCACTGACTCGGTCCGAGGAAGTCCAGTTCTTCTACCAGCTTCCTCTTCACCAGCATTTCTGGGACTCCCAAGGAATCATTTCGCTTGTCAGAACGCTATTTTCATGACTGATTGCAGCCTCAGCCACTAGGGAGGCTCTGGCTGCCGGTGGTGGCTCCCCTGGGGTCCCTGGACCTTCCTCTTTCCAGCTGCTGTTTTCTGCTGTACCATTCTGTCCCCCCAAAATGGACTCCTCTGACTTGCCATCACTGAATGCAGAAACCAAGTCGTAATTTTTAAAGGGGTCTTATGGGGGTTGGGGTTTGGAGTTAATTGAAAGGAATTACAACAAAAAAAGAGAAACACTGGATAGCAGATTGATTCTCTGTAGTTCACAGGCAGTTTCCCTTGCTTGCCTTCTCTTTGCCTGATCTTCTACACACATCAAATAGGTAGTCCTAGCTTACCATTCCCACTAGAGGCAAACTCAATACCTGTTCTATTCAGCATCAGGACCTCAACCTCCACAAGAGCGCAAGAGAGGCAAACTCCCCCACCTCACCCTATTCCAGCCTGAAACTTGCCTCCTGAACCCTTTTCTGGTCCCAGGTCCTACTGTTTTACAAAGCTGATTGACAATGGCAACGTCCTTCAACTGGACATTATTTCCAGGAATCCTATTCAGTCTTCTGTAATATTGCTGTGAGATCCAGGTTTTGGTGTGACCAAACCCAATGTAACCAAATGCACTTCTTCCCAGCCTCTTCTCCAGCGTGACCCACCTTACAGCTGTCTCAGCTCCTGCGTGTCATGAGCAGCAACTTTAATATTCACACACACACTCACACACACCACACACACACACACCACAATCCCACACATACCCCACACACAGCACCACACACACCACACACACACCACACATACACACACACAACTCACACACACCCTACACACACGCACAACCCCCCACACACGCACCACACACACCACACTCACACACACACAACTCATACACACCCTACACACACGCACCACAACCCCCCTACACACCACACACACACCCCACCCTACACACACACCACACACACACCAGACACACTCACACACACCACACACACACACCACACGCACCACACACACTCACACACAAATTCACACACACCCTACACACACGCACAACCCCACACACACCACACACACACACCCTACCCCACACACACACCACACACACCAGACACACACAGTCACACACCACACAAACACACCACATACACACACCAGACACACACACAACTCACACACACACCACAACCCCACACACACCCCACCCCCCACACACACCACACACATACACACACACCACACACACCCTACACACACGCACAACCCCACAACACGCCACACACCCCACCCCACACACACACCATACACACACACCACACACACAAACTCACACACACTCAACACACATGCACAACCCCACACACACCACACACACACCACCCCACTCACACACACACAACTCACACACACCCTACACACACACACAACCCCCCACACACACCCCCCACACACACCCCACCCCACACACACCACACACACACTAGACACACACACCACACACACACACAACTCACACACACCCTACACGCACACACAACCCCACACACATACCACACACACACCCTACCCCACACACACACCACACACACACCAGACACACACACCACACAAACACACCACATACACACACCCGACACACTCACACACACCACACACACAACTCACACACACCCTAGACACACGCACCACAACCCCACACACACACCATGCACACACCCCACCCCCCACACACACCACACACATACACACCACACAAACTCACACACACGCTACACACATGCACCACAACCCCACAACACGCCACACACACACCCCACCCCACACACACACCATACACACACACCACACAAACTCACACCCAACACACGCACAACCCCACACACCACACACACACACACCACCCCACACACACACCACAAATACACACACACACACTCACCTCCCAAGAACAAGCAAGAAGCACAGAGATTGGAATTCTTACAAAGAAAAGCAATGCTTCCTGTCGCTACAAACCAAAAACAACCAACCACACCTACAGAGGGACTCATTAGAACACCCACCCATTCCCGTTGTCCAGTAGACCTCCCAAGGTGGGACTTCAAGGACTCAACTTCAGGAACCCAATTCCAAGCCTTTGGGTAAGTTCCTAATGTTCACATCTTCCACAAGGACAAAGCAGGGGTTCTTGCTTCCTGATTAAACACTCACTGTGATGGTGTTCCCAAATAATAGGACAGATTGCTTGAAAGGTAAATTTAAACCTGTAGGGTAAATGCGCCTGGTAGCAATAGCTTAATCATACCTTTAGACTGACTCTGCATGGAAGGTATACCTGAAGGTGCATTCCAAACTATGGAATCGGGGAACAGTCAACCAGGAGAGTCATTCATTATCTATGAGGAGCAACTGAGCCCCCAGCCCGCCCATGGAACACAGGTCATACAGAGAACTGAGATCCTGAGTTTTGGCTTAAATGAAGGTTATAAAGTGGAGGTTGTTAGGGGGAGGGTGGTCAGTGAAAACTCTATATAAACTGCATGTTATTTGCAAGTGGTTGTGGTTTTCCTGCCCAGCCCAACGCCACTGGACTGTATGTAAGGCAGATATCTTGTCCAGCCCACTACCACTGGACTGTTTCTGCACATAAGGCAGTTGTCCTGTCCAGCCCACGGCCACTGGACTCTCTCCCCCGTATGGAAGCCCCTAATAAAACTCCGTCTCCTATGCTGACTCTGGGGTCTCTTCTTTGGCATCTTGATCCCAGTGCCTTCCCTACTGAGGCTAACAGGTGTTCAACACTAAAAACCTCATCCCTCGAAAAGGAAAATTTCATCCTGGAAGCTTAAAATGGTGGGGCTGTTATGTCCAGCTCATATCTACCTCTTAGAGAGAGAGAGAAATGGCATTTCTCCCTTATAAGTTTAAAATATAAACAAATGTATTCCAACCTGATCTATATTAACTTTCAGGGGCTGGTCCCAGAGAAGAGGAAAGTTCCCATAAAAACAATTGCGAGGCACTTTTTAAGAAACAATTTCTTGTTGATACATAATAAATATACATACCTTCAAGGTACATGTGATAATTTAATACATTTATATAATTTGTAAGTTTGATCAAGTCAGTGTAGTTGGGATAACCATCACTTTAAACATTTGTCTTTATGCTAGAAATAGTTGAATTATTCTCTTCTAGCTATGTTGAAAGGTAAAATAGCTTATTGCAAACTATAGTTACCCTACTGACTTATCAAACACTAGGTTTTATTTCTTCAATCAAACTGTATATTTTCACCCATTAATCAAATTCTGTTCATGCCCTCCTCCCCATTACCCTTCCTAGCCTCTGGCAACCATTATTCTACTCTCTGTCTTCATGGGATCCACTTTTTTAGCCCCCACATGAGTCAAAATGTGTGATATTTGTCTTTCTGGGGAAGCATGTTTTTTTCCCTATTTTTTGTGGGGGGCAGGCACATTTTCAAAAGCTGTTGTTAGACCACCCAGCTAAGAAACGTACCTTAAGAACCAGACATCTGTCCAATACAGAGGAGCTTTGGATTTTAACTGCCTGTTCACCTAACTTAACCCCAATATTCTCTCATGGACGTTTGCACCTCATTGGGCACTACTTCTTCTCTTCTCTTCTCTTTTCTCTTCTCTTTTCTTCTCTTCTCATCTCTTCTCTATTCTCTTCTCTCCCTCCCTTTCTTTCATTCTTGTTCTCACTTCCTCTTCCTCCTTGTGTATAGACAGTTCTATTAACTAGTTGAAAAACTTAGCTGTTCAGCTAGTGAGGTAGGTAGGATCCCTGCCTCATCATAAATTCCTGAACCTTGAGGAAACAGCAGAGCTGCCAAGCCTGGAGGTACCATGTGAGCCAGGATGGTGGGCATGGGAGAGGTACCTGGATGACAAGAGGCTCGCCCTCCAATGCTTGGCAGTGAGTAAGACCCCAGGACCTTTTTAAACCAGAGGTGAAAATAAAAAGCTCTAATAATGACCAACATTGAGTTTCCACCAGAAGAAAAACTTGAGAGAATTAAGAAAAATTTAAAAATAAACCTTTATTACACACCAAATCCATAATATGAGAAGCACTTGGAATTACTTTTGCATGTCCTCTGTGCCCCCCAAACTTTGAACCTACTCCCCAGTCAAAATCATCAACCCATCCTGATGAAGACCTGGGACCAGTCTGGGTTCTGCATTAACAAATGATACCATTTTTGAGGTTCTCAATGCTTATTTTATGCATCGTGTTGATAGCCTGCTTTCTCTAGCTGTTTTTCCTGAATTGCTACAAATTAGGAGCAATTACAGACAAAGAATGTACATTCTCTTGTTAATAGACTATTTTTTAGAACAGTTTTGGGTTCACAGCAAAATTGAGTGGAAAGTACAGAGAGTTCCATATACCCCTTAGCCCACACATGCACAACCTCTCCCACTGTTAACATCCTGACCTACAGTGGAACATTTGTTACAATTGACAAAGCTGTATGGACGCATCATTATCACCCAAAGTCCCTAGTTTACATTAGGTCTCGGTGCTCAACATTCTGTGGGTGTAGACAAATGTATAGTAGCATGATCTAGTATTCTATCACCACGCGGAATCATCTCATTGCCCTAAAAATCCTCTGTGCTATGTTTACTCATCCCACCCTACCCCCAGTCCCTGGCAACCACTCATTATTTACTGTCTCCATGATTTTGCCTTTTGTAGAATGTCGTATATTTGGAATCATATAGTATGTAGTATTTTCAGATTGTCTGCTTTCACTTAGTAATGTGCACTTAAGCTTCATCCATGCATTTTCATGACTTGATAGCTTTTTTTTTTTTTTTTTTGAGACAAAGTCTCGCTCTGTTGCCCAGACTGGAGTATGCGATCTCAGCTCACTCCGCCTCCCGGGTTCAAGCAATTCTCTGCCTCAGATTCCCGAGTAGCTGGGATTACAGGCGCCCGCCACCATGCCTAGCTATTTTTTTTTTTTGGTATTTTTAGTAGAGATGGGGTTTCACCATCTTGGCCAGGCTGGTTTTGAACTCCTGACCTCATGATCCACCTGCCTTGGCCTCCCAAAGTCCTGGGATTACAGGTGTGAACCAATGCACCCGGATTGATAGCTCGTTTCTTTTTAGCACTGAATAATACTGCATGGTCTGTATATGCCACAGTTGATTTATTCGTTCACTACTGAAGGCCATCTTGATTGCTTCCAAGTTTTGGCAATATGAATAAAACTGCTATAAACACTTGTGTGCGAGTTTTTGTGTGGGCATAAGTTTTCAGCTCATTTGGGTAAATACCAAGGGGCGTGATTACTGGATCTTATGGTAAGACTATGTTCAGTTTTGTAAGAAACTGACAAAATGTCTTCTGAAATGGCTGTACCATTTTGCATTCACATCAGCAATGAATGAGAGTTCCTGTTGCTCTCAATCTTCACCAGCATTTGGTGTTATCAGTGTTTTGTCTTTTCACCATTCTAACAGGTGTGTCATGGTATTTCACTTTTGTTTTAATTTGCAATTTTGTAATGATGTATGATGTTGAGCATCCTATCATATGCTTATTTACCCTCTGTATATCTTCTTTGATGAGGTGCCTGCTCAGGTCTCCTGCCTATTTTTTAATTAGGTTGTTCATTTTATTATTGTGGGGTTTTAAGAGTTCTTAATATATTTGGATAACAGTCATTTATTGAATATATCTTTTGCAAATATTTTCCTCCTGTCTGTGGCTTGTCTTCCCATTCTCTTGACCATGTCTTTTGTAGAAGTTTTTAATTTCGATGAAGCCCAGCTTACTAACTATTCCTTTTCCTTTCTTTTTTTTTTTTTTTTTGAGATGGAGTTTCACTCTTGTTGCCCAGGCTAGAGTGCTGGCACGATCTCTGCTCACTGCAACCTCTGCCTCCCAGGTTCAAGCGACTGTCCTGCCTCAGCCTCCCAAGTAGCTAGGATTACAGGTGTGTGCCACCACGCCTGGCTAAATTTTTGTATTTTTAGTAGAGACAGGGGTTCACCATGTTAGTCAGGTCTTGAACTCCTGACTTCAGGTGATCCGCCCGCCTCGGCCTCCCAAAGTGCTGGGATTACAAGTGTGAGCTACTGTGCGTGGTCAATTATTTCCTTTATGAATCATGCTTCTGGCACTCTATTTAAAAAGTCATCACTATACCCAAGGCCATCTAGGTTTTCTCCTGTGTTATCTTCTAGAAGTTTTATTGTTATGCATTTTACATTTAGATTGATGATTCATTTTGAGTTAACGTCTATGAAAGGTATGTCTATGTCTATTTATTTATTTATTTATTTATTTATTTATTTATTTTTGCACTTGGATGTCTAGTTTCTCCAGCACTATTTGTGGAAAAGACTATCTTTCCTCCATTGTATTGTCTTTGCTCCTACATCAAAGATCAGTTGACCATATTTGTATGGGTCTTTTTCTGGGCTGTCTATTCTGTTCCATTGATCTATTTGTCAATACCACACTGTCTTGATTACTGCAGCTCTATAGTTAGTCTTGAAGTCAGGTAGTGTCAGTCCTCCAACTTTGTTCTTCTCCTTCAATATAGAATTGACTATTCTGGGTCTTTTGCCTCTCCATATGAACTTTCAAATCATTGTCTATAACCACAATACAGCTTCCTAGGATTTTGGTTGGGATTGTGCTGAATATATAGATCAAGTTTCAAAGAATCAGTATCTTGATAATATTGAGCCTTCCTATCCATAAACATGAAATATCTCTTGATTTATTCAGTTATTCTTTGATATTTTGTTAAATTCATACCTTACTATTTCATTTTGGGGAGTGCTCACATACAGTCGGCCTCTATATCCTCTGGTTTCCATCTGTGATTTCAAACAACTGCAGATCAAAAATAGTTTTTGAAAAAAATAAAAAATAATACGAATTTTAAAAGCAGCACAGTATGATAACTATTTGCACAGCATTTTCATTATATTAGGTATTATAAGTAATCTAGAGATTATTTTAAATATACAAGAGGAAGTATGTAGGTTATGCGCAAATATTACACCATTTTATATAAGGTCTTGAGCATCTGAGGATTTGCTAACATTTTGTCGAAGATTTTTGCATCTGTATTTATGAGACATATTGTTCTGTAGCTTTCTTGTAACATCTTTGTCTGGTTTTGATATTAGAATAATGCTACCCTCATATAATGAATTAGGAATTTTCTGGGGTTTTATCTTCTGAAAAGGATTGTAGAGAATTGGTGTAATTTCTTACTTAAATATTTGGTAGAATTCCCCAGTGAATCCATCTTGTCCTGATGTTTTCTGTTTTGGGAAGTTTTTCATTATTGATCCAATATTTTTAATAGATATAGGCCTATTCAGATTGTCTGTTTCTTCTTGTGTGAGTTTTCGCACATATGTCTTTGATAGAATGTATCCATTTCATCTAGGTTGTCAAATTTGTAGGCATAGAGTTGTCCATAATATTCCTTTATTATCCTTTTGATACTCGTAGGATTTGTAGTGATCTCCCTTCTTTCATTTCTGATATGAGCAATTTCTGTCTTCTCTCTCTCTCTCTCTGTCTCTTTCTCTCTCTCTCTCTCTGTCTCTCTCTCTCTCTCTCTCCCTCTGTTTTAGAGACAGGGTCTTGCATGTTGTTCAGGCTGGCCTCAAACTCAAACTTCTGAGCTCAGGCGATCCTCCCACCTCAGCCTCCAAAATAGCTGGGATTAAAGGCTTGCATCACCATGCCTGGCCATTATCTTTTCTCTTTTTTTCTTAATTACCCTGGCTAGAGACTTATCAATTTTATTGATCTTTTCAAAGAATTAACTTTTGATTTTTCTCTGTTGATTTCCTGTTTTTAATTACATGGATTCCTGCTCTAATTTTTATTTCTTCTGCTTACTTTGGGATTAATTTGCACTCCTTTTTTTTAGTTTCCTAATGTGGAAGATTAGATTATTGATTTTAGATCTTTTTTCTAATATATGCATTCAATGTTATAAACTTCCTGCTAAGCACTGCTTTCTCTGCATTTCACAAATTTTGGTTTATTCAGTTATTCTATTTTTACTCTTATTTAGTTCAAACTATTTTTTAAATTTCTCTTGAGATTTTTTCTTTGATGTATGTGTTACTTAGAAGTGTGTTGTTTCATTGCAGGTGCACAGAATGCAAGAGTTGAGGCTTGGGAGCCTCTACCTAGATTTCAGAGGATGTATGGAAAAGCCTGGATGTCCAGGCAAAAGCCTGCTAAAGAGGTGTATCCCTCATGCAGAACCTCTATTAGGGCAGTGCAGAGGGGAAATGTGGGATTGGAGCACCCATAAAGAGTCCCCACTGGGGCACTCCCTAGTGGAGCTGTGAGAAGAGGGCTACTGTTCCCCAGAACCCAGAACGATAGATTCACCAACAGCTTGCACCCCACACCTGGAAAAGCTGCAGGCACTTAATGCCAGCCTATGAGACCAGCCACAGGGGCTGAACCCTGTAAAGCCACAGAGGCAGAGCTGCCCAAAGCCTCAGAAGCCCACCCCTTTGCACCAGTGTGCCCTGGTTGTAGGACATGGAGTCAAAGGAGATCATTTTGGAGCTTTAAGATTTAATGGCTGCCCCTCTGGGTTTCAGACTTGCATGGGGCCTGTAGCCCTTTTCTTTTGGCCAATTTTTCCCTTTTGGAATGGGAATGTTTACCCAATGCTTGCACCCCCATTGTATCTTGGAAATAACTAATTTGTTCTTTACTTTACAGGCTCATAGGTGGAAGGGACTAGCCTTGTCTCAGATGAGACTTTGGACTTTTGAGTTAGTTAATGCTGGAATTAGTTAAAACTTTGAGGGACAGTTGGGAAGGTATGATTGTATTTTGCAGTGTGAGAAGGATATGATATTTGGCAGGAGCAAGGGGTGGAATTACATGGTTTTGATCTGTGTTCCTACCAAACCTCATGTCAAATTGTAATCCCTAATGTTGGAGGTGGGGACTGGCGGGAGGTAACTGAGCCATGTGGGTTAACTTCTCATGAATGGTTTAGCATCATCCCCTTGGTACTGTCCTCATGATCATGAGTGTGTTCTCATGAGATCCAGTCATTTCAAAGTGTGTGGCACCTCCCCCAACCCCTGCTCCCGCCATGTGAGATGCCTTGTTATACCTTTGCCTTTGGCCATGATTGTAAGTTTCCTGAGGCCTCCCCAGAAGCCAAGCAGATGCCAGCATCATGCTTCCTGTACAGCCTGTGGAACCATGAGCTCACTACATCTCTTTTCTTTATAAATTATCCAGTCTCAGGTATTCCTTTATAGCAATGCAAGAATGGACTAATACACTCACACAGTGAAAAACAGGAAAGATTTCACTGGGAGGATTCTATAAACACTATGTCTTGTGACCACTAATGGTCCATGATATTTACTTCTCTCCAGCCCAGTCTGATAGGATTATAAACACTGAAGTTCAGTTTGCACAGAAGAGAGGACATTTTTTTCCTTCATGTCCTGCTTGATGAGAACATCCATGAATAGTGATCACTGTACTCTAAAAGACAACGGTATACACTCACGGATGGCATCAGTCTGAGAAGTCTTCAATAGGATGGGCACTGGTGAAATTGATATTTTCTTTCTTCCCAATGTATATAGTGGGAGAGATTTTTATTCATTCAAACATTCACGAAGTACATTGCTAGCCACTGGGGATAGAAAGAGGAAGTTCCATCATTGTCTTAGGTAGCTAAAGTCCAGTAAAGAGATAAACATGTAAATAATAAATCCATCAGAGAGAAATCACACCAAGGCTAGCAAGCAGATACAAGATGTGAATGTATAGGAGAGATATACTGGCTTTCCCCAATTTGAAAGCCACATTTAGAGATTACCTACAGGTCCCACTATCTACTGAGAACCTACTATTTACCAAGCCCTGTACTAACCGCTTTGTATAATTCTATTTCATTCTTTTAACAACTGTTCAAGGTAGTTATGATTATTTTCATTTTCCTTAACTTCAGCAAGGATTATGTAACTTGCCTAAAGTGAAACATTTACAAAATTAGTGGAGCCAGAATTTGCACTAAGGGAAATTAGGAAGCTTTTAGTCATCCAAGCAAAAAGTTAATAGTGGCCTACACTTTCTCCACAGAATCAACTTGCTTCTCAGGTAGTATATGGTACCTAGGTCATCCAGATACTTAATTTACCACTGAAAGAATATGAATCCTTGGCTTTCCAAGCTCACTGACCTGGACTCTAGAATGATCAAGCCAAAAATGTTTTAAAACCTTCAAACTCAGCAGCCACCTAGAAAAGAAAAATAAGTGCCTGCTCCTCATTTTGGCTTTTCCATCAATTAAGTGTTTAGTAAGGATCCAACCATGCTCACAAATTAGAGAAACTACAAATACATATGTCTAAGAAACCTGAAACAGAAGTTTGGCATTCCATGTGGCACTTCAGAGCCACTTCATTCAGTACAAAGCCATGTTCATTTAAATTTGTCAATATCTCCCTCATCAATGGACATGGAATAGACTCCTCTGAACACATGTATTTGCTGCCTTTGGAGCAGAGCTTTCACTTGTCCCCATCTTGGACTTGGTTTGTCTTTTCACTTGCTCTACAGTGTTCTTGGAAGCACAAAGGTTTTAAATTTGATGAAGTCTAATGTATCTATTTTTTTCTTTTGTTGCTTGCGTTTTTGATGTCATATCTAAGAAACCATTCCCTCATCCAGAACCACAAAGATTTGCTCCTGTGTTTTTGATTTCTTGATCCTACCCATACAAAAACAGATTCCTCAGGGTTCCCCAACACAGTTGATGGCATGTTGAAATTTAATCACCAATACAATGAAATTAAGAAGTAGAGCCTTTGGGAAGTGGTTAGGTTATGAGGTCAGAGCCCTTATGAATGGGATTAGTGTCCTTATAAAAAGAGGCCCAGAGAGCTAGCTTGCCCCTTCCACATATGAGGACACTGGTAAAAAAGGCCATCTATAAACCAAAAAACAGGCCCTCATCAGACAGTAAATCTGCTAGCACTTTGACTTTGGACTTCCCAGTTTTCAGAACTCAATTTCCGTTGTTTATAATCACCCATTCTATGGTATTTTGTTATAGCAGCATGAACAGACCAAGATAGGAGCATGCCTCAGTTCTAACGTTTTGGTGGCAATCACAATGTTCTTGATCTTTTTTTCTGGTTCCATGGGACAGGAATTTCCACCAGCTTCAAAAAAAGTTTCTGTAAGACTAGCTATGAAACCGCTGCCATTATGGCCAAATCCCTTTAGCATTTCTAGTGACAAGGGGGTTGGGGCAAATGCCTAGTCCTCACCTACCCCTTAGACATTGTGAGATTTTAGGAAAATAAGAACTAGCCACCTCTTTCCCACAAAAAGGTGGGGGACTCTTTGAAGACACAAAAAGGAGAAAATCTTTGCTTTGTACTTTTCTTGGATTCTCTGCTTCAGGTTGAGTGTCCAAGTGAAGAATTGCTTTCTTGAATCCAGGGGGCCATGAAAGGGGTTCTTTCTGTCTTGATAGTGACTATATCCCAGCCATGATATCATACAAAACCTCCACTCCCTGCTCAGGTATGCTATTGGCTAGCTGGTGGCTCAGTTTTTCACGTGATTATGACGACTGAGAAGTCCCACAAAATATCATCTGCAAACTGGAGAACTAGGAAAGCCAGTGGTGGAATTTTGTCTGAGGCTGGAGGCCTGAGAATGGGGTGATTTCCAGGACAGGAGAAGATGGAGGTCCCAGCTGCAGAAGAAAGGGCCTCTTTCATGTCTTTTCAGAGCCTAATAACTCACTTCTTTTTATCACTGAATAATATTGTATTGTATGAAGGTACTACAGTTTGTTTATCCATTCATGTACTGAATGATATCTTGGTTACTTCCAAGCTTGACAATAACGAATAAAGCTGCTATAAACATTTATGTGCGAGGTTTATAAAAACTTTTATTTTAGGTTTAGGGATCCATGTGCAGGTTTGTTATATAGGTAAACTTGTGTCACAGGGTTGGCTGTGCAGATTATTTTGTCATCCACCCTAAGCATAGTACCTGACAGTTATTTTTTTCTGCTCCTCTCCCTCCTTCCATCCTCCACCTTCAAGTAGGCCCCAGTGTATCTTTTAGCTCCCACTTGTAAGTGAGAATATGCAGTATTTGGTTTTCTGTTCCTGCATCAGTTTGCTAAGGATGGTGGCCTCCAGCTTCATTCAGGCTCCTGAAAAGGATATGATCTCATTCTTTTGTATGACTACATAGTATTCCATGTTGTATATGTACCACATTTTATTTATACAGTCTACCACTGATGGGCATTTAGGTTGATTCCATGTCTTTGCTGTTGTGAATAACGTGTGCAAGTTTTTACGTAGATATAGTTTTCAATTCATTTGAGTAAATACCAAGGAGTATGATTGCTAAATCTTACGGTAAGGGTATGTTTCGTTTGCTAAGAAACTGACAAATTGCTACCAGCAATGAGGGTTCTTATTGCTTCACATCTTTACGAGCATTTGGCATCCTCAGTGTTTTGGATTCTCACCATTTTTTTATTTCTTAATGATTTTTTCACCCTTCTTATAGGTGTGTAGTGGTTATGGCAGCAGCTGCCATCAACACACTGGCTGCAGCAAGGAGGCCCAGCTGCGGCTGCACATTCCACGGAGCCATTTGGAGCCCCACTCCATCTGAGTTGGGGCAGGAGCTCCTCAGGTGCCACTGCAGCCACCCAAACCATAGCTGTAGACCCAGGCCTCCTGCTCTACAGAGCAGGCAGGAGCCATCCATGCCCTCCTGGGTAGGGCTACAGTCACCCAAACTGCAGCTGTGGATCTGAGCTCTCTGTGCTCTTGGGGTGGGCTGGGAGCAGGCAGGATCTGCCTTCCTGAGTGCCGCTGCGGCTGCCCTCCCAGGCACAGAACCCAGGCATCTCTACAGCCTGCACCCTCGGGTCAGGAAAGGACTGTCCCCGAAGCCCCAAAGGCTCAGGGATTTCGGCTCCCACTGCCTGGCCTCTCTTCTCGCCCTGCACCTGTTCCACTCTCCGAGTAGGGTTGGGGCCAAGTCCTGGGGCCTTCAATGGCAGCAGGAGGCAGCAGAGTCCTGGGTGGAAGAAGGCAGGTACTTATAAGCCTCCACCTTCAGGCCA
This sequence comes from Trachypithecus francoisi, assembly GCF_009764315.1. Classification (NCBI taxonomy): domain Eukaryota; kingdom Metazoa; phylum Chordata; class Mammalia; order Primates; family Cercopithecidae; genus Trachypithecus; species Trachypithecus francoisi. Next base: position 13,457,700 of record NW_022681461.1, read on the forward strand.
GGGAAGACCTGAAGGCTGGGGACCAGGCTTCCAGTCCCACGGACCAGAGTGGGGACTTGTGGTGCCTGTTCCGCCCACCCACAGCTACCCATGGACCAGTTTGCATGTACTTCCTCCCCTCTGAGGTCCATAAAAGCCCTAGGCTCAGCCAGAGCAGGGCAGACGACAGCCTGAGGAGGAAGAGGGCAGAAAGAGGACAGGACCACCAGCTACAGAGAGGAGTACCCTCTCTGCTGATAGCTGGAGATGACAGGACAACCAGTAGCAGGGAGGAGCTACCCTCTCTGCTGAGAGCTGCAGAGATGACCTGCTGTCGGAGAGAAGCCACCCTCTCCAGGGCCTCCTCTCTGCTAAGAACTGAACACTTGACGGATGACCTGCCTACAGAAAGGAGCTACCCATTGTGGGTCACCTCTGAATTGCTATAACACTCAATAAAGCTCATCTGCAGCTTGCTCACCCTTTGCTTGTCTGCATACCCCATTCTTCCTGGATGCAGGACAAGAACTTGGGTAAAGGCACCACAGCCACAGAGGTTTCTGGCCAGAAAACTGACACCCCAAAGATCCTGTAACTGTGGTATTATTGTTTTAATTGGTAATTCCCTGATGATATATGATGTCCAGTGTCTTTTTATACGCTTATTTGCCATGCACATATCCTCTTTGGTGAGGTGTCTGTTCAGATATTTTGTCCATTCTTTACTTGGATTGCTTGTTTTCTGATTGTTAAGTTAGAGCCTTTGATGTTAATAAATATCTAATTATTAGAGCTATGATGTTAATAAATATCTATTTAAGTATTCTCATTTCAATTGACTCATTTGATCAGAATAATCTGATATATTAACATGAATCACAAATTGCAGAGGCAACATAGGAGTGGGGATGAATGGAGAAAGATTTCAGTTAAGTTATTGATATCAGCTCCTCCTTCGATTGTTTGTATACAAATGGGGTACCTATTTGCAAAGCTGGAAGTAGAAACAGAGTCTGGCATCTGTTGTCAAACTTAAGAGACCAGAGACTCTGATCTTAAAATACGGCTCTGTGGATTATGATAATCTACCCCCAAGAAGGAAAAAAAGCAGTGCTCACACCCCCAGCTTCATACCTCAGTTCCTTACCTGCTTTGCTGAGATTTACAAGAAAAGGGTAGTAAAAGACAGTATATTTTTTCTATTCATTAATACCAAGGTAAACTGATCAGGACAAACATCATGGTGACATGTCTAAGTCTGTTGATTTATGACTATTTGCACGACATGTGAACAGCATATAATATGAAAAAAAGACGCTAGCATTTGTCTAGTAAAACATATAAACAGGTCCTAGTCTTTGTGCCAGTGACCAAAGACAGAGCTGTTCTCTTGCTGATCTTTCTCTGACTGATTTTTCATGGAGGTTCTGTGTTCCAATGGAGGGGTTGATATCTTTTACTTCCTGCTGTAGAACGACATGCTCCACTTCAGCACAGAGCCTGCAGGTGTGGCCTTCTTTGAGACCTCCGCACTGCCCCCACCACTCAAGTGAGCAATGTATCAAAGCATTCAGCCTGCAGGGAAATGGGTCCGAGGCTCATTTCCTGGGGACATTTGCCTGAAATCTCCTGAGGTTTCTTTTCCAAAAAAGAAGGAAGAAAGGAAAGAAAGGGAAGGAAGGAAGGAAGGAAGGAAGGAAGGAAGAAAAGAAAAGAAAAGAAAAGAAAAGAAAAGAAAAGAAAAGAAAAGAAAAGAAAAGAAAAGAAAAGAAAGGAAAAGAAAGAAAAGAAAGGAAGAAAGAAAGAAAGAGAGGAGAGAGAGAAAGAAAGAAGGAGGGAGGGAAGGAGGGAGGGAGGGAGGAAGGAAGGAGGAAGGAAGGAAGGAGGAAGGAAGGAAGGAAGGAAGGAAGGAAGGAAGGAAGGAAGGAGCCAAGTTCCACAATTTCTAATGCTTCAGATCTCTTTGTAGACAGGAGCCAAGTACTCCCCAAAACTAAAGTGGGTCAAAAAGCAAGGCAGAGCACACCGTCAATCCCCTCAAAAATCTCATGACAGAATTTGCCAGAGACCAAAATCAGCTTTCCACATATCCATGTTTTGATGTTTTTAAAAAAATATACAACCACTTTGAACAACTTTTTGGCACTTTCTTCTAAAGTACAACACACACCTCCCATACAGCCCAGCCATTGTACACTTCAGTATCTACCCAGCAAAAACGAAAGCAGGTATCTGCACGACATTGCATACATAAATGTTCACAGTAACTTTATTCAAAATAGCCAAAAATGGAAACAATCAATGTGCCCACAAAAAGAAGGCTAGATCATTTGTGCTCCATCCACACAATGGATGACATCTCAGCAATAAAAAGGAACAAACTACTGATACATGCAGCAATAGGAATGATCTCAAAGACATTGTGCTGAGTGAAAAGGCCAGACCAAAAAGAATACATACTGTGTGATTTCATTTATGTAAAGTACAAAAGCAGGCAAAACTAATCTGTGTTGATAAAAAATCCAAACAGTGGGAGTTTTCTGGAGGAGGGTAGATTGGGGCAGGGAACGAGAAAACTTCCTGGGGTAGTGGAAATGTTCCTTATCTTGGTGGGAATAGCAGTTACATGGGAATGTACATCAATTCAAACTCAGAAAATGTATATGTAAAATCTGCAAATCCTATTGTATTTAAATTATACTTTAGGTTTTTTTTTTTTTTAATATATATATAGGGGGGAAAAGAAAGTGAAGAATCCCAATTAAGCAGAAAAGAAAGGGAATAGTCCACGGTTTCTGTGGTAATTTAAGCTCCATATTTGGTCTGTGTGTTCAAATGAATTTTTATTACGAAGGGATTATTGAAAGTCATCATCACCAGATGACAGGAAAAAGAAAGAGCAGACAGACCATCCAGAAATAATGTTCCCCATGATTTTTTTAAAGTGCATTTTTCAGTCATTATCTTGAGAGAAAACAAGCAGCTGGGTCTCTTAACAAAGAGGTTTAATAGAATACTGGGAAAAAAAGAGGGGAGAAATTGAGGCGAACAATGCCCGTTTCAGTGCCAGTCACACAAAACCAAGCCTCGCAAGGTGAAGCCGATGTCTCCTCTCTGCCAGTAACATCGTTAGAGGCATGACACTCGATAATGAAGGGCCCCCTAATTATTGGCGTGATTTGAAGCATATTGTTCAAAACATTCTAAAACCTGAAATTGCAGCAGCAAATGCATTGATGGCCCTCACCCTCATCTGTGAAAATAGATGTAAATGCAAAAGGAAAGAAGATCTGTGGCTCTTCGGGTCTCTGCGTGCATTGTCAATGCACTAACTCTTGCTTCTTTTTCCCTTGTCACTTCAAATTCATCTGGGCTCAAACTGCTGGTTTCAAAGTTTCCATCTGACCTCCAACCCAGTTTGTTCATCTCTTTCTGTCTTCCCGGATTACACAAAATTAGCAAAATACAAGTAATAGATGATTTGAAAGGACATCACAGAACATTCTGAAAAGCAAAAATAAGGGCGGCTTCGGTTTTGTTTAGCAGATTTCTCTCCTCGCCTATGACCACACACATATATGCTGTTTAATTGTACAATTCAGATGTTGGATGGTGGAGAGGGTAAGCCCAGTAACAAAGAAACACAAAGATGCCTTCTAAATTCTATTTAATCTAAATTAACTGCGTGGCCGACAATACAGGTGCTACTTTTTCCTTAAACATATATATTAGCAGACACAGGCTAAATAAATTGTTTAGTGGGAAATGAATTATGTAAATGTAATTTATAGCATTAACGTGGGTTTGTAAATTTAATCCACTCGAACGCAGAAAGGTTTTCGTGCAATGAATATTTCTGAGGTTGTTTAATATGTTAAAATAAATATTGAGCAGCTGACAGAAAAACATGTTCTCTGCATCCCAAAAGCTGTTTTGAAACAATCATTTAAGTGCCTACTGAATATTTACAATCATGAGTTTTTAACTCTTAGGTAAATTTTCTCCCTAAAATATATTCAGAGCGCCATCCATTCAAGCAGCAGGCAGATTCGGAGGGCAGCAGATCAGAAATGTACATGCCAAGAACACTTTGGGTAAATAAGTGCCACAGTATAAGATGAGGGTGGAAGGGAGGGTTTTTTGTAAAACAGGCCTATTTAATGCCACCTGGAAGGCTGCGGAAAAAGCACAGATACAGGCAAACTTCAGAAAGAGCGCAGAGTCAGTTCAGACCACCGAAATATAGCTAATAATTTACTGTGTGACAATAAAGCAAGTCACACAAATTTTTTGGTTTCTCAGTGCATAGAAAGTTATTGTTGCAGGAGTTTTCCTTAGTTCAACTAAAGATGGTCCCTGTCACATGACCATGAAAAATTAGCGTTGCAGATAATTCGAAGGGTGAGAAAAATGGGATTTATCAGGCGAAAAGGAAAAAAGGGAAAACAGGACTCTCTGCAAAGGCAGAGTCCTCAGAGTCCTGCTAGTGTACTTCCCGCCTTGCAGATTAAACCCCAGGCACCAAACCCCAGAACAGGAGAGAGAGGCCAGGCTCCTGCCCACTGCAAAGGACACGAACTTCCCACGGCTCCACTCCAGTACACATTCCTCCCAGTGCGCAGGTCGCTAGAGGTTCTGCCAGGGAGCTCTTCCCACCTGGCTGTCTCATTATGTTTAAACTATTCTGAGGTCGATTAAGTGTGCAATAGCATTACATCTAAAAAATATATACATACCTTAATTTAAAGATACTTGGTTGCTAAAAAAAAAAAAAAAATATGCTAATGATCATCTGAGTTTTCAGCAAGTCATAATCTTTTGGAAGGTGGAGGGTCTTGCTTTAATTTTGATGGTCGCTGCCTGATCAGGGTGGTGGTTGCTGAAGGCTGAGATGGCTGGGGCAATTTCTTAGAATAAGACAGCAATGAAATTTGCTGCATCTATTGACTTTTTTTTTCATGAAAACGTTCTCTGTAGCATGTAAGGCTGTTTGATAACATTTTACCCACAGCAGAACTTCTCTCAAAATTGGAGTCAACCTTCTCAAACACTGCCGCTTCTTTATCAACTAAGTTTATGTAATGTTTTAAATCCTTTGTTGTCATTTCAACAATGTTCACTGCACCTCCACAGGAGTAGATTCCATCTCAAGAAACCACTTTCTCTTTGTTCATCCATAAAAAGCAATCCCTCATCCTTTCAAGTTTTCCATGAGACTGCAGCAATTCAATCACATCTTCAGTCTCCACTTCTAATTCTAGTTCTCTTGCTACTTCCACCACCTCTGCAGTTCCTTCCTCCACTGGAGTCTTGAATCCCTCAAAGTCATCCATGAGCATTGGAATCAACTTCTTCTAAACTCCTGTCAATGTTGATGACATTTTGATCTCCTCCCATGAATCACAAATGTTCTTTTTTTTTTTTTTTTGGAGATGGAGTCTTGCTCTGTCACCCAGGTTAGAGTGCAGTGGCATGATCACAGCTTACTGCAGCCTCAACCACCCGAGCTCAAGCAACTGTCTGACCTCAGCCTCCTAAGTAGCTGGGACCGCAGGCACATGCCACCATGCCTGGCTAATTATTATTACTATTATTATTATTATTATTATTATTATTATTATTTGTAGAGATGAAGTCTCACTATGTTGCCCAAGCTGGTCTGAAACTCCTGGGCTCAGTGTTTCCTCCTGCCTCAGCCTCCCAAAGTGCTGGGATTACAGGCATGAACCATTGTGCACAGCCCATAAATGTTCTTAATGGCACCTAGAATAATAAATCCTTCTCAGAAGGTTTTTTATATGCCCAGATCCATCAGAGAAATAGTGATCTATGATAGTTATAGACTTACAAAATGTATTTCTTAAATAATAAGACTTGAAAGTCGGCCGGGCGCGGTGGCTCAAGCCTGTAATCCCAGCACTTTGGGAGGCCGAGACGGGCGGATCACGAGGTCAGGAGATCGAGACCATCCTGGCTAATACGGTGAAACCCCGTCTCTACTAAAAATACAAAAAAAAAACTAGCCGGGCGACGAGGCGGGCGCCTGTAGTCCCAGCTACTGGGGAGGCTGAGGCAGGAGAATGGCGTGAACCCGGGAGGCAGAGCTTGCAGTGAGCTGAGATCCGGCCACTGCACTCCAGCCTGGGTGGCAGAGCGAGACTCCGTCTCAAAAAAAAAAAAAAGAAAGTCAATACTACTCCTTAATCAATGGGCTGCAGAATGGATGTGGTGTTAGCAGGTATGAAACCAATATTGATCTCCTTGTATATCTCCCTCAGAGCTCTTGGGTGACCAGGTGCATTGTCAATGAGCAGTAATATTTTGGAAAAAAAATCTTTTTTTCTGCTGGGTAAGTCTCAACAGTGATCATAACCCATTTAGTAAACCAAGCTGTAAACACATGCACTGTCATCTGGGCTTTGTTATTCCACTTACAGAGCACAGGCAGAGTAGTTAGTATAATTCTGAAGAGCTCTAGGATTTTGGGAATGGTAAACGAGCTTTCAACTTCAGGTCACCCACTGTGTTATTCCCCAACAAGAGAGTCAGCCTGTCCTTTGAAGCTTCAGAGCCAGGCATTGACTTGTTCTCTCGAGCTATGAAAGTCCCAGATGGCGTCTTCTTCCAAGATAAGGCTGTTTCGTGTATATTGAAAATCTGTGGTTTAGTGTAGATGGTGAAGGTGGTGATATAGTTTGGATATTTGTCCTGGCCCAAATCTCATGTTGAATTGTAAGTCCCGGTGTTGGAGGCGGGGCCTGGTGGGTAGTGGCTGGGCCATCGAGTAGAACCCTCTGGGCTTGTTGCCCTCTTCAAGATAGTGAGTTTTCGCAAGATCTGGTTGTTTAAAAGTGTGTGGCACCTCCCTTCACTCTCTCTTTCTCCTGCTCTCACCATGTGAGGTGCCTGCTCCCACTTGCCTTCCACCGTAAGTAAACGCTTCCTGAGGCCTCCCCAGAAGCAGATGCCAGCACGATGTTTCCTGCACAGTCTGAAGAACCAGGATCAAATTAAACCTCTTTTCTTACAAATTACCCAGTCTCACGTATTTTTTCATAGCAATGGAAGAACAGCCTGATACAGGTGGCTTCATCAGTGATCTTAGCTAGATCTTCTGGGTGACCCACTGCAGCTTCTCCACCAGCACTTCCTGCCTCACCTCGTGCTTTTATGTTACGGAGACAGCGTCTTTCCTTATACCTAGAGAACCGGTTACTGCCAGCTTCACACTTTTCTTCTGCAGTTTCTTTGCCTCTCTCCGCCTTCATAGAATTGAAGAGATTTAGGGCCTTACTCTAAATTTGGCTTTGGTTTAATACTTATGCCTAGCGTTCCATTATTGGAACACTAGGAATGTGGGAGTTACTTATATGCTACTGCTCGAGATCATTGCCAAGGTCTGATTGCAAAAATTCAAAAGATTGCAACCTCAGGCATAAATGGGTTAAGGGAGTGTTGTGACTGGTTTTATGTTCTATTCAGACCACTACAACTTTCTCCCTATCAGCAATAAGATTCTTTGGCTTTCATATCATTCTTGTGTTTGCGGGAGTAGCACTTCTAATTTCCTTCAAGAACTTTTCCTTTGCATCCTCCATTTGGTTGTTTTGGCCTGTCTCAGTTTTTAACATGCCCTTTTCACTCACTAAGTTTAAGCATTTCTAGCTTTCGATTTAAAGTGACATGGGACTCTTCATTTCACTTGAACGCTGAGAGTCCATTGTAGGGTTACTAATTGGTCTAGCTTCCATATTTTTGTGTGTCAGGGAACAGGGACTCTGGGGGAGAGAAAGAGAGATGGGGGAATGGGTGGAGGAGCAGTCAAGTACAATAGTACCACCAAATATGATTGATCATAGATCACCAGAACAGATATAACAATAAGAAAAAGCTTGAAATATTGTGACAGTTACAACAATGTGACATGGTGGCATGAAATGAACACATGCTGGTGGAAAACGATGCCAACAGACTTGCTCCATGCTTGGATGATACAAACCTTCAATTTGTAGAAATGCAGTATCTGTGAAGCACAATAAAAAGAGGTTGGCTTCTCTTTGGGGAGCTTTATGCTACCCCGAAACCCTCACCATTCATTGGTCACCTTGCTGAAGCATTAATAATGGTGACTCGAATATTAAAGGGAAAAGGAGGGAGCAATTTAGAAGTGTTTCCTTTAAGAAGGTAAACACAACTTTAAACAGGCATTTTAAAAAATAATTTCAACTTTTATTTTAGATTCAGGAAGTACAGGTGCAGGTTTGTTACATGTGTATTGCATCATGCTGAGATTTGGGATATGAATGATCTCATCACCCAGGTAGTGAGCATAACATCTAATATAGGAAGTTTTTCAGCTCTTGTCTCCCTCCCTTCCCCTCTCTAGTAGTCTGCAGTATCTATTGTTCCATCTTTATGTCCATGAGTATCCAATGCTTAGCTCCCACTTACAAGGGAGAACATGCTGTATTTGGTTTTCTGTTTGTATGTTAATTCACTTAGGATAATAGCTTCCAGTTGCATCCACGTTGCTACAAAGGACAACTTCATTCTTTTTTATGGCTGCATAGTATTCCATAGTGTATATGTACCACATTTTCTTTATCTATCCACTGCTGATGGACCCGTAGGTTGATTCAATGTCTTTGCTATTAAACAATGTACTTTAAAAAACAGAACTAAAGAGTATGGGATAAAAATTACTCATACTGCTCTTTGGGAGAGAAGAGAGCATGTAAAGTCCTATAGGTGGTATTTATAAGATTACAAGCCAGGAGACTAGGGGAGCATCAATTTTTTACTCAAATATGGATGCCACTCTCCCTGCTTTCCCAGAAAGGCCTGTTTGTGGCCATCAGGAGGGATTATGGGTATGGGAGCATTTCACAGACTCTAGCATCTTGATTAGGAAGGTTTGTTGCTTTTTATTTGGGAAGTGGTCTTTGCTTCTCAGATTGATAGTATCAGGTCAGAAAGGTCCTTGAGAAAAAAAAAATGAAGCCTCTGTGAATGGTTTCTACATGAATTTTCTTCCTCAAGTTCCTATTACTGTTTTTGTAGCCCTCTCTGGGAGCACTGGTTGTAGACTTCTCAAAAAAAGCAAAAACTTTGTCTTGCTCATATATCCCCCAAGCAGAGTCTTGAGTATATCTGGGGGATATATCTATCCCCCAGACTCTTGGATCAGGCCAGGCACTCATGGCAGGCAGTGGGGAATTAATTTAAGTCTAGCCTCCCAATTCCTACCCTCAGGACTGGGTTATTCCCACAGCTTTTATTCTCAAAGGCTTTTGACTTCTAGGACTTAAAGAGAAAGGAAAGGAGATCCAAGCAAAAATGTCTGTGCTTTAGGCAGATGTCTACGTGGAGTACAGAACTTTGAGCCCTCACCTCTGGACTTGCTTGCAAAGATGAAGCAGAGGCAACAGGAGCAAGAACAATGTCCTGTGAGCCACAGGGAATTCGCATGTTTCCATAAGGAAACAAAGCTCGCTATGTCCATCCCATTTGCAAAATCCATTTAATAAACCTTCCTAAGATGAGTATAAGCCGGAAAAAATTGCCATAAAAAGACAAGATGTTGATAAAGATCAAAGGCTTCTTAAAGCAAGGGTTAATGTACTCAAGCATTGGATCTATTAAATGTTGAAATCAAAGACTTTTCAGAGGCTCTGCCATCTTGAAATTATAATAGGATTAAATGAGAAAACATGATTTGATACAAAACTTCTCTCCATACATACAGCTTTTTAGGAACACGTTATACATGGAAATGAGGCAAAGTTTTATTGCCCAAAGTCACATACTGCCCTTAAGTAGGGTCCCCTTGGGCTGCAACAGTATGAATGTAATAGGACTAGATATGGTGGGTAGTACTAAAAACGCACTGCACTGTCCAACAGAGTGGCTAACAGCCACGTGTGGCTCTTTAATTTTTTAATTATTTTAAATTATATTTAAAATTCAGTTCCTCAATTGCATTAGTCACACGCCGAATGATCAATAGCCAGGTGTGGCTACTGGCTGCCTTATACCACAAAGAGAAAACATTTCCATCACCATGGGAAGTCCTATCCGGCAGCACTGACCTATAGCAAACATGAAATGACAACTTTCTACATCAAGGAGAAAGTACTCAGTAGTTAGTATTCAGAGCTTAGAGAAAAGCTTACTAGACATCAAAGAGATTTAGAGACAACATTGAATAAAGTAAAGTGATGAAGATTAGATTTACCTTAAAATACACAGACGTTTTTAAGTGGGTTACACTTACAAGTAACTGATAAGCTTTTTAAAAATAGCTAACATAAAAATAATTTTCTTAAAGGATGTTTAAAAATAGTTCACCCTTAAAGTTGGCTTCCTCTAGTTTTTCTTGGTCAACACCTTAGCATTTGCAAAGTGTTTTACAATTTCATGTGCAGGCTCTTGGTCCTAAGGGTCACTGCATGTGGTTGTTCAGGTTGCATACCCAACAACTCTGGGGACATCATCCGCATAGGCTGCCACGTGAACTCTGGAAGACTGCAGCGTCCAAGCTGCACAGACTCATACAGCAGCTCTGGGCTCCCTCACAGCAATTCTAATTTACAACATCGCTCAATATCACACAATCATCAATTAGTAAGATGAGGATTTAGAACTCAAATTTTTCTACATCCAAAAATTCCTTTTGACCACAGCATCCTAGCTACTGAATAGGTAATCAAATGAGGATTAACACCAAAAAAAAGTGTGCTTTTGTTTCCATAGAATCAAGTTTCACCAGGAACCCAGTTGCTTTGCTGGAACTGGAGATGTGAGATGCTGATAGCATTGGAGAGCTTCTTTTCAAAGACACACTTTTTTTTTTTTTTGAGATGGAGTCTCACTTTGTCGCCCAGGCTGGAGTGCAGTGGCTCGATCTCACTGCAACCTCTGCCTCCTGAGTTGAAGCGATTCTCCTGCATCAGCCTCCCGAGTAGCTGGGATTACAGGTACCCACCACCACACCCAGCTAATTTTTTGTATTTTCAGTAAAGACAGGGGTTCAACATGTTGGTCAGGCTGGTCTTGAACTCCTGACCTCGTGATTCGCCCACCTCGGCCTCCCAAAGTGCTGGGAATACAGGTGTGAGCCACCACATCTGGCCAAAGACACACATTTTTTTTTTTTCATTTTTTAAAATTATACTTTAAGTTCTAGGGTACATGTGTACAACATACAGGTTTGTTACATAGGTATACATGTTCCATGCTGGTGTGCTGCACCCATCAACTCATCATTTACATTAGGTATTTCTCCTGACACTATCCCTCCCCCAGCCCCCCACTCCCCAACAGGCCCTGGTGTGTGATGGTCCCCACCCTGAGTCCATGTGTTCTCATTGTTCAACTCCCACCTATGAGTGAGAACATGTGGTGTTTCACTTTCTTGTGTTAGTTTGCTGAAAATGATGGTTTCCAGCTTCATCCATGTCCCTGCAAAGGCTGTGAACTCATCCTTCTTTATGGCTGCATAGTATTCCATAATGTCTATGTGCCACATTTTCTTAATCCAGTCTATCACTGATGGATGTTTGGGTTGATTCCAAGTCTTTGCTGTTGTGAATAGTGCAAAGACACACGTTTTTAAGGAATAGAAAGTAACTTTCATTTGAACACTTTCCTTCCACCTAAATGTTGAGGGTGGGGAACAATGTAAATCTGCCATGGTCCTGGGTATCCAAGAAGAGATAATACTCAGATGAAAATGTTTCCAAGCTGGGCCTGGTGGCTCACACCCATAATCCCAGCACTTTGCAAGGCCAAGGCAGGCAGATTGCCTGAGCTCAGGAGTTTGAGACCAGTCTGGGCAACATGATGAAACCCTGTATCTATTAAAATACAAAAAAATTATCCAGGCATGGTGGCGGGCACCTGTAATGCAGCTACTAGGGAGGCTGAGGCAGCAGAATCGCTACAACCAGGGAGGTGCAGGTTGCAATGAGCTGAGATCGTGCCACTGCACTCCCGCCTGGGCAACAGAGTGAGACTCTCTCCAAAAAATTAAAAAAGAAAATGTTTCCAGCCTTTTGTACATGCACATTGATGTGTGTTTAGAAAACAACACTGCAAACAATCCTATAAATAATAGAGTAGTACAGGGCCTGTCTCCCAAAGAACTCAGGAAACGTGGAAGACATTATCTCATTAAGACTGACAGCTGCCTCACTGGTGCCAGGGAGTAGTAACCTCAATTGAACTTTTACATGCTTTAGCTACCAGAGGGAGGGAACGAATCTCAGTTACCCACGGAGGCTGGTCAGCTCTGTGGCTGAAATAGGACACTAGAAGTTGAGGCTGCAAAGCTCTTGTAAACAGGACTCCTCCCAGCCCTCAGGGCACAAGATCAGCTATGAGGGGGCAAAACTCATTTCTTGGAAGTCCAACCAGGAGCACTCAGACTGGCCAGAAACCACTGGGGTGGCATCTTTAGGTCTGGGAGGGCCAGCCAGGACAGGAAGGGAGAGCAGGTAGTGACACACGCAGCAGGGGAAGGACAGCTCCAACAGCTGACAGTGCCTGCCCCGACAGACCCCTTCTCTGGCTCCAGAGTGTTCCAGCCTCATGTTCGCTGCTCTCTCGTGATCTGAATCACCAGCCTTGAAATGCCACAGGGCAGCTCTCTCTCACACATACACACACACACACACGTGCACACACACACAGGCTGTAGGGCTCTATCCCTCACCCGGTCTGCTGATGACTACACCAGACGCTCCCAGTGCCCTGCTCCTATCCCATCACCTGTACCACTGCTGGGCACACAGCACCTTCCAAAATCAGCACCTGCATTCATTTGCCTCAGCGCTTTCACTGGCTCTTGGAACCAGCTTGGACGCCTAATAATAGGCCAGTAGTGCCATGGAATTAACACCCTGGGAGCAGCCCTTGTCCAGTTATAAATACCCCAGCTCTCTTGGCACATGGTGTTTCCCCACTGGCTTCAGCTTCAGCTGCTCACAGAGGTGACTTGCTTGAAAACACACCATTTACTGGCTGCTTTCCCCAACCAGTATCACTTCTCCACTCCCCTACGTGTATTTCCTTCAGTAGCTTATTTCAGGATCTGCTTCTAGGGGACACAAATTCAGATGACAATCCAGCAAAAAAATCCTCAAAGTCACAGATGTCCTTTCTGTCTCTGCTCTGCTCTCCTTCCCTGTCACCCCTACGCCGGGCAGGCAGACTTCTCTTTTGTAGACCCTGTGGACGGCTTATAGTTGGCTACTATGCACTGGTATTGCCATTGGGATGTTTTTCACTGGCATCTGTTCTGATTGGTCAGTGCCTGCCTTAAATATTTTGATGACCACCCCTGACCCTATGTCACATCCCTCATCTGCCATCAAGCCACCAGGATTGTGGCTGTGCTGTCACAGGTGGAAGGAGTGTCTTCTCTACACTCAGGAAAACCCTCTGAGCTGGGTGCCTCACTCTCAGTTCTCGATGTATTAAAGCTGGGACATAAAAGTTAAAGATGCCATCCAGCTGGGACTAGGAATGGGTTAGGGGCAGGGTTTATTACATAGCACCAAGACTGTGAGAGGTAATGCAAGAGAAGAAGGGCTACAGAATTGTCAGGAGATGCAACATATGTACTAACACTTAGCAGAACATGGACTGACCTTGTAAGTCATGGATCTATTCAAGAGAACATCCAGTCTCCCACCAAGCAGTAAGGGTCGGGGTAGGATCAGGATCCAGGTGACCTCTTGTGCTGACCCTTGCGTGATCTATACTATGTATAGCGTGAACACTCTGCAGGCTACCTCAGTGTCAAGTTCACTGTGAAAGGCAGCCTAAGATGCAGGAAGAATCTCTGATCTGCTGCCAAGTAGACCTTAGGCAAGCCTCTTAATCACACCCTAGTTCCACATCTCTCAAATGGAAAGACATCAAATGTTACCTCCTCTGTGAAGCGTTCCTTGATGGGGACAATAGAGAGAATCAGATGGAAGGTGCTATGCTCTGATTGTTCACCCCAAACCTGGCCCCACTGCAGCCGGCTGAGCAACCCTGGACAGGTACTTCTCCCCTCTGTGCCTGGAGCTCCTCTTCTGAATAATGGCGGAAGTAATGGTACCTAGGTCACAGAATTACTGGAGAGAAGTAAATTAAGTCACTGAGCTCATGCCTCGCAGAGAAGCTCGGTATGTTATTAGCTAATATTGCTACTGTTGTGATTGTTAACCTCTAAATTTCCACGGTGTTTGGGACACCCCGCCACTCTAGCACTAAAGAACTGGTGTTGTGGTCCCAGCACTTTGGGAAGCCAAGGCAGGCGAATTATCTGAGGTCAGGAGTTCGAGAACAGTCTGGCAAACATGGCGAAACCTCGTCTCTACTAAAAGTACAAAAATTAGCCAGGCATGGCGGTGCACGCCTGTAATCCCAGCTACTCAGAAGACTGAGGCAGGAGAATTGCCTGAGCCCGGGAGGCGGAGGTTGCAGTGAGCCAAGATCGTGCCACTGCACTCCAGCCTGGCCAACAGAGCAAGAGGGAGGGAGGGAGGGAGGGAGGGAGGAAGGAAGGAAGGGAGGGAGGAAGGGAGGGAGGGAGGGAGGAGAGAACTGGTGTTGTACTCCATCCTCTCCTCTGGGTGGATACGAGTGTCATTCATTTTTGGATCCCCAGTGTCTGACCCAATGCTTAACTCAACTCAGTACAATGTAATGGGATAATGTTTTGAAAAGTATCAAGGTGTTTTTCTCTTTTGCTTTTCTGAGTAAGTGTCCATTTGCCCGTGGGAAAATTAGGATTTGTTACAGAGGTAAAGTACAGAGTCATATGCAGCTTCTAGCAGGCAAATCAGGATTTGGCAGCAAGATAATAGCTGTACAAGTCAGGCTACCTCCTCCAGAGAGGATTTTCCAAATTCTTTTATGTCGCAGCTTTAATACATCAAGAACCGAGCCTGGGGCACCCAGCTCGGAGGGTTTTCCTGAGTGTGGAGAACTCATTCCAGCACAGCCACAATCCTGGTGGCTTAATGGTAGAAGAGGGATGTGACATAGGGTCAGAGGTGATCATCAAAATATTTAATACAGGCACTGACCAATCAGAACAGATGCCAGCCAGAAACATCCCAATGGCAATACCGGCAATACAGAATACAAGTTATAAGCCATCCAAAGGGGCTACAAAAGAGAAGACTGCCTCTTACCCAGGGATGAGAGGGAAGGAGATCAGAGACAGGCAGACACATTAAGTAGTCAGACATGTTCTCCTAATTTTCAGGAGAGAGGCTAAGTCTTTGGCAACAAGTGAGGGAGAGTGTCTCTCGAGCCAGAGTTTGGCCACACCAAGTCGGTGGTACCTTACAGCCAGGTAGAGGAAGATCAAAGTGCTCTGTTGAATAGATCTATGACCTCCAAGGCCATGTCCATGTTATTCTAAGGCTTATTACATATGTTGCATCTTCTGACAACTCAGCAGCCTTTTTTCTCAGGCATTACCTCATAATCTAGGTGCTATGTAATAAACCCTTCTCGTATCCCACTCCTAGTCCCAGCTAAGTGGCATCTTTACCTGTAGCCAGCTATCAGAGCAAACCTATAAAAGTATGCCAGGTAATATCCAGAATCTACAAAGAACTTAAACAAATGTACAAGGAAAAAAAAAAAACCATCAAAAAGTGGGAGAAGGATATGAACAGACACTTCTCAAAAGAAGACATTTATGTGGCCAACAAACATAGGAAAAAAAGCTCATCATCACTGGTCATTAGAGAAATTCAAATCAAAACCAAGATGAAATACTATCTCATGTCAGTTACAATGGCGATCATTAAAAAGTCAGGAAACAACAGATGCTGTAGAGGATGTGAAGAAATAGGAAACCTTTTACACTGTTGGTGGGAGTGTAATTAATTCAACCATTGTGGAAGACAGTGTGGCGATTCCTCAAGGATCTAGAACCAGAAATACCATTTGACCCAGCAATCCCATTACTGGGTATATACTCAAAGAATTTAAATCATTCTACTATAAAGGCACATGCACACATATGTTTATTGCAGCACTGTTCACAATAGCAAAGACTTGGAACCAACCCAAATGCCCATAGTGATAGACTGGATAAATAAAATGTGGCACACATACACCATGGAATACTATGCAGCACTAACAAAGGATAAGTTCATGTCTTTTGCAGGGACATGGATGAAGCTGGAAACTATTCTCAGCAAACTAACACAAGAACAGAAAACCAAACACCGCATGTTCTCACTCATAAGTGGGAGCTGAACAATGAGAACACATGGACACAGGGAAGGGAACATCACACACTGAGGCCTGTCATGGGGTGAGGGGTTAGGGGAGGGATAAGATTAGGAGAAATACCTAATGCAGATGACGGGCTGATGGGTGCAGCAAACCACCATGGCATGTGTATACCTATATAACAAACCTGCCTGTTCTGCACATGTATCCAGAACTTAAAGTATAATTAAAAAAAAAAAAAAAGTGTGCCAGAGGTCCCCAAGACCAACCCCTGGTTTGATGACTCACTAAGAGGATTCACAGGACTCAGCAAATAGTGATAATCATGGCACATTTTTCTATTCTCACGCTGCTATGAAGAAATACCTGAGATTGGGTAGTTTATACAGAAAGGAGGTTTAATTGACTCGCAACTCCACATGGCTGGGGAGCCCTCAGGAAACTTACAATCATGGTGGAAGGCACCTCTTCACAGTGCAGTAGGCGAGGGAATGAGTGCCAGCAGGGGAAATGCCAGACGCTTGTAAAACCATCAGATCTCGTGAGAATTCACTCACTATCATGAGAACAGCATGGAGAAAACCGACCTCATGCTTCAATTACCCCTGACAGCGTCCCTCACATGACACGCAAGGATTCTGGGATTACAGTTCAAGATGAGATTTGGATGGGGACACAAAGCAAAGGATACCACATGGCTATGATTTTTTATCCCAAAAGGATGCAAAGCAAAACCAGCAAGGGAAAAGACACATGGAACAAAGTCTGCAGGAAATAGACACAGGCTGCTAAAAGTCCCCTCCCGGTGGAATCGCACAGGACATGCTTATCTCTTCCAGCAATGAGCTGTGAAAACACTGGTAAAATGTTGTCTACTAGAGAAGCTCAGAAGAGACTTGACACCCAGAGCTTTCATCGGAACTGGTCACATAGGCACCCCTGGCCTAGTAGGTACCAAAATTCCAGACTCCCAGAAGGAAAGCAGGTATTCTGCATAAACGACATTGTTGGTACAATTTCGGCACTGTGAGCCTCTATTATCAGCTTTGGAAATGGTGGGAATCCCCTCAAATCCAAGTTCCCTAACACCAGCCAAGGAACAACCTTGCAAGCAGGTCTTTCTAAAGACAGCAACCTTGGGGTTGCTATGTTAAGTGTTTTCTACAGTAAAGGTTATAGGGTTAAAAAGTAAAGACAGCTCAACAGTGTCTTTTTTGTCACTATTATCCATTAAGTGGGGCTATGGGCTGAGTTTGAGTCCTCCCAAAATTCATATGTTGACAACCTAACCCCCAATACCTCAGAATGTGACTGTTTTTGGAGACAGCCTTTTTAAAGAGGTAGTTACATTAAAATGAGGTCATTAAATTGGACCCTAATCCAATAGGACTGATGTCCTTATGAGAAGAGGAGATTAGAACACAGACACATGCGGGCAGAAGACTGTGTGAAAACACTGAGAGAAGACAGCCCACTACAAGCCTTAGAAGAAACAGCACTGCAGACACCTTGATCTCAGGATCATGAGGAAATAAATTTCTGTTATTTAAGCCCCACAGTCTGAGGTACTTTGTTATGGCACCACTAGCAAACCATCCAAGTTGGCAAAATGGAATCTGAGCTTGGATAACCCACATCAGGTCATTATTTATAACTATTGAAAATGTGGTCATTTAAAAAATAACAATAAGTTGCATTTCTTGGATTTCCCCCATACTATATTCACATGCCATGCTGTAGCTAGAACAAGTTGAGGTAGACGGGTTCAGGGCCCCACCCAAATCCCTTCAGCCAACCCCAGAGGTCACTTCAAACAAATCCTGAATACACCATCAGCCTCCTGGGTCTCTCCACTTCAAAACTGCATGCAGGTGCCCCGTAGGTGCCGGACACACCTTAGAGTCAATGTTCCAGAGGTGACCTTCCATTCATGACTTTCCTGTCAGAGGGGACAGGAGTTGGTGGTTTAACACCCTGGTTTCCTCTTTTCAGCAACACCCTTCTGAGGTGCACTCAACAGACTCTGAGACGTCCACACAGAGCTGAGCCCACAGTGGTAAAGTGCTACCAAATGCCCCCTGTGTTGCTGATTTCCTCAGATCGTTCTCCATTAACTGCTTCTGCTCTCCATGTTATGGACAGAATTGAAGAAAAAACTCAGGGTTTCTCAATGCCAAATCCAAGAACCTGTTCCATGTGATTAATTAGAAAGCATTTCACCAAAATGTTTTTCCTCAAGTATATTCAGATATATTCTACCCATCCTTTCTTTTTAGACTTTACTATCAGTTGTCTCCATTTCACCCCTGGTGTGGGTTTATGACCAGGGTACATTGCCTTGTGGTTAAGCATGTGAGTTTCGGAATCAGAGATTCTAGGTTTAAATCCCACATCCTCCCCTATAGAATGCCTCTTGGAATTGATGGAGAAGAACTAGCAGCGTGGCAGCCACAGAGCAAGTACTGAATGTATGTGAGGTTGTTATTGTACTACGGGCAAGAGGTTCCATCCCAAGCTAGGGGGAGGGAAGGTGGGATCCTTCCAAACTGCCGTCTACCTCAGTGACTTTCTCTCTCCAGCACTGCAGGATGAGAGGCCAAGGAAACGCTGTCCTGAAACCATCCTCACTCTTTTCAAGTGTTCTGCAGAGAGGGCACTCTGCCTTATCTTCTGCATTCCACCTGGGGCTGCAAGTCCCAGACGCCACTCTGTAAATATCAAGTGCCTCCTAATAACAAAATTCAAAACCTGGGAGGGCAGAGAGACCATGAGGAGCAGGCTGACGAGCACTTTCTGAACCTCTTCAGTTTGTTTATGTCTCCAAGGCCTGCTTTTAGTCTCAGCCAATGTTCATGTAAAAACTCTCTCTCCACTGGAGATAATGATGCTTAAAAGACTCGTGGCAGGATGGCCTCTGTGGGTGGAGCAGTCAAAAGAGCAGAGTTTTGGGGGTCAGAGAGACCCCGATGAAAATCCTGGCTTTGCCCTTTAATAACTGCTTCTTCTGGTACGTTTCATCTCTTCGCTCAAGCGGAGATGACACTGCCTTCTTCACAGGGCTGCAGCCACAATTATGGATGGCAGGGAAAAGGGCTTTGCTCTTCAACTGGCCTAAAGGACTGTTTTTATAACAGATAAATCCCACAACTTAATATTACTTATTTTCAATCTCTCCTACTTTAGCCCTGGAGAAATGTTGCTGAAAAGGAACAAAACATCTGATTAGACTTTATCTCTTTTTTAAATCTTTCTTTCTCTCTTTATTTCAGACTTTAACTAATGGGAAAGCAGCCACAAGTATGCTGAACAGAGAAGGAGAGGGAACAAAGGGTCTCGATAACCCACAAACTAGACCTGCTATTCTAGGTGGGCTGAATTTTGTCCAGCATCAAGCAGACAGACACTCAAAATGAAAAATATGCTTTATTTGTGGATGTCAGCAAAGATTTAATTAGAGGCAGCTTTAAAAACTGGGTGATTAGGGTCAAGCAATTTCACTGACACATTAAATAAGACTTACAGTTGAATAGCAGGCCAAAGTTAACCACTTAGAACTACCAATACGTACGAAATCTGGGTAGATGAGACTGCTGGTATTACCAAATATCTATTCTCTTCTTCCACAGCAAGAGAATTTTTAGCTGAGCATATGACCTCCCAGAATAATAACTGGATTTCTTACCCTCTCTTGCAGATAGGTATGGTCAAGTTATTAAGTTCCGGGCAAAGAAATGTAAGAGGAAATGATGTATGCAACATCACAGAAGTGTCCTTAAAGGGAAGCTTATTATTCTCCTTTCTGTTGGCTGGAATGGGGACATGATGGCTTGAACTGGAAAAGCTACTCAATGTTCCCTGGTATTACGAATAATCACACCAGCCCCTAGACCATTTACTCAGACTTTCACATGAAAAAAATAAATTTCCATCTTTTTTCCACCACTCATTATTTTGGATTTTCTGTTGCTCACAGCTGATTCTAATCCTAATTCAGTCTGGGTGGCATGAATACACAATTGGTTGTGAATTGTTGAATTTCTTGTTTTTTTAATGCATCAAAATCAGGCATTAAAATGCATTGGCTTGGTTTTCTGTATTTGTTGTTTCTGCTATTAACAGAAGTCCTGCTTTATGAAGCAACAGGAACTGCCTTGGTTATTGTTTATATAAAATTTGCTTTGCATGTACAAAAATCTCATTTATCTTGACATCTGATACTTGGTAGATTTGGGTGTTTAATGGGATCTTTGTTACCAAATATTTTTTCCCTCATTGTATACAGATGCTGCCCTTGGGCTATCGCCATCCTTCCTAACAAACAAAAATCCTCAGAAGATATTTCCAGGTTTTTTATTGAGGATGGGGGTGGTGATGGATAGCTCATCTCCCCAAAGTCATCCAGTAACCCAATTCTACAAACACTTTTTTTTTTTTTGCTATTTGGATCAGGTCTCCATCTCCTCATTCCTCTCCTTTGTTTTGCTTTATTTTATTTTTTGCTTTTTTGCAACAGAAACAGAGATCTGAATTACATCAATAAAATAGAAAAACAGAGAGTGTCTGCCTGTCTTCCCCCTCTCCCTCTCTTCCTTCCTTTTCTTTTTTCTTTCTCCCCCCCCCCCCCCATAGACTTTGAGTGAAATATTCCTTTGTAAGACTAAGGAAATAAATGAACTTTTGGGAGGAAGAGGATCCAAATACATAAAACTTTGCATAATCTCTCAAGGGCTGGTGAGCACCTGGGAGTCTTTTCAAGAACCTTGAATTAAGAACCGGTGTCCTCATGCACACGTATGTTTATTGCGGCACTATTCACAATAGCAAAGACTTGGAATCAACCCAAATGTCCATCTGTGACAGACTGGATTAAGAAAATGTGGCACATATACACCATGGAATACTATGCAGCCATAAAAAAGGATGAATTTGCATCCTTTGTAGGGACATGGATGCAGCTGGAAACCATCATTCTTAGCAAACTATCACAAGAAGAGAAAACCAAACACCGCATGTTCTCACTCATAGGTGGAACTGAACAATGAGATCACTTGGACTCGGGAAGGGGAACATCACACACTGGGGCCTATCATGGGGAGTGGGGAGGAGGGAGGGATTGCATTGGGGAGTTATACATGATATAAACGTCATGCACATGTACCCTAGAACTTAAAGTATAATAAAAAAAAAAAAGAAAAAAAAAAAAAAAAGAACCGGTGTCCTTGAGTTTATTCCAGAAAGTTGGAAGCGCTCCAGTTTACAGGTAACCTCAAGCTCTAATACAATTGTCCCCCATTCACACTCTCCCTTTGTAATTTGTCAAATACCCGAATACCACAGCTTTCCACTTAGGTTTAAATTGACTCACTTTTAGAACTTAAGCTTCACTAATATCCATGAAATTACAGATACGGTGTGCAATTTATATTTTTTTCTAACACATGTTAAAATACATGGCCATTAAAATAAAAGTATGTGCCCATGTGCCATTGTTTTAGGTTGGGTTAAGGCTAGGACTAAGTACAAATCATCTATTTGAGAGGTGTTCCCAAGAAGCACCACTAGGGGGCTGGAGAAATAAGCGTGAAGAGAGGAAAGTCAGTCCAGGAAGCATTATGGGCTCTGGGGTTGCAACCCTGGGGACCTCCTGGGAGAGCTGGAGAATGAGTCTCAGAGTTTTACCCACCAACTTCCCTTCGTCATTCTTTGAAAGCTACTCCCGTGGATGTGACCATTAACTCCCTACCACTGCAGGCCTGCTGTGAAGGTGGGCAAGCCAGCTCCTGCAATCTGAGTTACAGGCATTTGCAGTAAGAAGCCATCAGCACAGGCCGGGCGCGGTCGCTCACGCCTGTAATTCCAGCACTTTGGGAGGCCGAGGCGGGCAGATCACGAGGTCAAGAGATCAAGACCATCCTGGCAAACATGGTGAAACCCTGTCTGTACTAAAAATACAAAAAAGTAGCTGGGCGTGGTGGTGCACGCCGGTAGTCCCAGCTACTCGGGAGGGTGAGGCAGGAGGATCGCTTGAACCCGGGAAGCGGAGGTTGCAGTGAGCCGAGATCGCACCACTGCACTCCAACCTGGTGACAGAGCGAGATTCCATCTCAAAAAACAAACAAACAAACCAAAAACAGAAGCCATCAGCATAGAGAGGAACAGCAAGTGCCTAGGTAGTTTGCTTAGGTCACTAACCACATCTGCTTCAACTACCCAACACATCTTGCATCCCACCATTAGGATATATGCTGCATGTTGGACAATCCCATGCAAATGACCTGAAACCAATGTTGTTTAGCATAAGAGGACAATTATGGTCAGGTGGAGTAGGCATCTAGCTACTTATAATTTTTTAATGTCAGAAAACGTCCCCTCCACAAATAGATCTCCTTTTGAAACTCCTCCCCTCCACTTCATCCTTTCTTCTCAAAGTAAGGTGCTAAAATCTTTTTGCAGCAAATGTTATCTGGGAAGAATAAAATGTTAAGTCATTAGCAGCCAACAGTTTAGATGTCATTAGCTTAACAGATGAGATAAAGCTGCAAGGCTCTAGCTAATATTTGTAATTATTTATATCACATTTGCCTTCCCCACTGAGAGCGTAAATCCCACAGGGGCAGAAGCCAAGCCTGTTCTGTTCACTGCCGCATTCCCAGAACTTAATGTTGTGCCCGGTACAGAGCCGTCTTCAGTCAACGTTTATTAAATGAATGGATAGAGGAATAAATAGAGAGTAAGAGATATAGCAGATTTTGATGGAAGAAGAGAAAAGGGGGGGAAAGCTTGTACTTTTCTCAAACTGGCAGAAATTATAAGTGGAAGGCAGGTGGGACAGGAGGAAGACATCAAAGAACTTGGTAGAGTCTTTACAAGAAAGTTTGCCTATTTCAACTCAAACACCAAAAAATGATTCAGGAAATAAAATCTTATATCTTACCTTCATGGCACAAAACATTTCTAAATATTAGAAAATGCTGTTGGAACAACTCAGTGACATTGTTTTCATTAAATGTCACAATCTTGATTTATGTGCCACATCTTTGTGAACTCTGGAAAATTTTAGGATGACTAAAAAAAGATATGATAAAGTAAATTCCTCTACTGATTCAGCCTGTATATATACTGGGCGCTTAATCAAATCACCATATAAAGGAGGTGGTGGAGGAGCTCTCTGAGCAGGCTTTGCGTGGGAAACCCTGCAGATGCTATTTAAAGATAGATTCCTCGATCCCATCCTGCATCTCTAATCAGAATCTCCAGGGGTTGCACGTGGAAATCTGAACTGTTAAACACCCTGTGTGATTTGGATGCAGGCAATCATTGCAGGTCACTCAACCCACATTTGGGGATCCTTGCCACGGAGGATGCAAAGATGCTGCTGCTGCCATTTTCATCAAGGAGTTTGCAATCTCAAGTGGAATTTTAAGACATAGATAAAAGTAACAAAATATAAATTAGATGACAAGTATGGCAGATCATTGACATTCTCTCAGGGAGACTTCATCTGGGGAGCCGGATTTGATCTAGATCATGACAGATAAACAGATGTACGATACGGAGGCCAGAAGTGGGGGTGAGTGGATTTGAGGAAAGAATTTGGTGAACTTCTAAAACTCAACAAGAAGTTTGTTTTCATTGTTGTAAGATCACAGACACTGAAAGAGACCTTTGAGATGCTGAACCTCTGTTTACAAGGAAGGAAGGGCTCTGAGGGATAAAGACAGCAGTACTGAGAGCACGCACTGAACTCCCGGGCCCAAGTTCTCCATTCCGCCTCCCCGCCTCCTGTTGGTCTGGCCACAGAGTTAGGAATGTGTTTCTGTTACTCTGAGGGACTACTTGGCTCATGTCCCAGAGCATGCACTGCCATATGGGACCAGGTGTCAGGAAGGGCCTCCTGGGGGCCAAGCAGACCATAGGGCCACCTGGCAGGCTTTCCACCTCTCAACAAGGCCCTGTTTCCCTCTGTCCTGTCACTCACAGAAGCTCCAGGGACAACAATGTTGGGGAAGGTGAGAAGAACACACACACACACACACACACCCCCTCAGTGAGTGAGTAACTGCGGAGACATTGAGACGCCGCCATTGCCCAGGCTGGAGTCACGTACCAGGGACTTTCTGTCAGAGGCTTCGCATATTTGGGCTTGTGACAAATGGCACATGCTCTTCCACATTTACCAGCAAGAATCTAATGGGCCTACTCTTCAGCAGTGCCAGGCCATTGGGACACACGAGCGGGGGCCCACCAATGAGCGCCGTGTGTCCCAGCCAATGAGGGCTATTCTTGGAGATAGAAAAGCCACTTGATCCAACTTGGCTCCTCTGATTTAAGGCATTGCTGAGGTGACAGTGGCTGCACTTCTACAAACTGTAGAGACTCAGTGAAATTCTTAAAGCAAGACTTGTATTGAAATGTAACATTAAAGAACAAAATGTTCACAAATTGTAAGCAAATCACGTAACCAGCCCTCAGAACAAAGAAACAGAACAATATCAGCACCCTAGGCTAATCACTAGGATGATTTCCAGCACGATTTACTAGTTTTGCCTGTTTTTGAACTGTATCTCAAATGAATCATATTAATACATTATATTTTATCTTCAACATTTATGATAGGTGAATGGTTAACAAGAAATTGCCTGCAAAGTTCCCTGCCAGTTTAAAGAACTAAAAGAGTAGAAATACAGTCATATGCCACGTCATGATGTTTCAGGCAAGGACGAACCGCATATACAAGGGTGGTCCCATAAGATTTGAATGAAGCTGAAACATTCCTATTGCTCAGTGCCATCATAGCTGTCATATTTAAAAACAAATGTTAACTGTAAAAACAGTCTCGGGCAGGTTCTTCAGGAGGTATTCTGGAAGAAGGCATTGTTATCACAGGAGATGACAATCTCCATGCGGGTTATTGCCCCCAAAGGTTTTCCAGTGGGGCAAGATGTGGAGGTGGAAGACAGTGATATTGATGATCCTCACCCTGTGTAGACTTGGGCTAATGTGTGTGTTTGTGTCTTCACTCTTAATGAAGAAGTTTAAAAAGTGAAACAATATTGGCCGGGCGCGGTGGCTCAAGCCTGTAATCCCAGCACTTTGGGAGGCCGAGACGGGTGGATCACAAGGTCAGGAGATCAAGACTATCCTGGTTAACACGGTGAAACCCCATCTCTACTAAAAAATACAAAAAACTAGCTAGGCGTGGTGGCGGGTGCCTGTAGTCCCAGCTACTCGGGAGGCTGAGGCAGGAGAATGGCGTGAACCCGGGAGGCGGAGCTTGCAGTGAGCTGAAGTGAGCTGAGATCCGGCCACTGCACTCCAGCCCGGCGGCAGAGCGAGACTCCATCTCAAAAAAAAAAAAAAAAAAAAAAAGTGAAACAATATTAATACAAGAAAAGCTTATAAAATAAGCATATAAAGAAAGAAAGTCTTTTTGGACAGCTATACTATGTGTTTGCGTTTTACACTAAGTGCTCTTACAAAAGAGTACAAAAATTTTAAAGTTTATAAAGTAAAACAGTTACAGCAAACTAAAGTTAACGTCTTACTGAAGAAAAACATTTTTGTAAGTTTAGTGTAACCTAAGTGTGCAGTGTTTATAAAGTCTACAGTAATGTACAGTCATGCCTTAGGCCTTCACATTCACTCACCACTCACTCACTGACTCACCCAGAGCAACCTCCAGTCCTGCAAGCTCCATGCATGATAAGTGCCTTATATAGATGTACCATTTTTTATCTTTTATATCATATTTTTACCGTATCTCTTCTATGTTTAGATATACAAATACTTAACCATTGAGTTACAGGTGCCTGTAGTATTCAGTATGTAGCATGCTGTACAGGTTTGCAGCCTGGGTGCAATAGGCTGTATCATACCACCTAGGTGTGTAGTAGGCTCTACCAGCTAGGTTTGTGTAAGCTCATTCTATGATGTTCCTAAACAATACAATTGCCTGACTATGTATCACATATCCCTATCATGAAGTGACATATGACTATATTTAACAACACAGTTTATTCTAGTGTAGGCTAGGAGAGTTGTTTGGCTCAGACTTCACTCAGGAAGAATCTCAAATTTAGATCTTTGACATCATCTCCAAATGATGTTAACGTACATTTAGAGATAGACACACTGACAGGGCTGGAACATTAGGCCCATCATACAATTTTAAAACCCTGTTCCATTTCTGGACTACATCTTCTATCATGAATTATTATTGTAAAGAAATTGTACTATTGCCTGACGAATTCAAAATTACACTACCTTGAATTTTTGTGTTAAAAGCACTAAATATTTAAATGCAAACAATATATATTATATATACTGGTATTTTGGTAACCTTTGTTGGCTTTCTCCATTTTTAATGTATTAAAGTCAAAAAATTAGAAGTGGTACAGGCTTCACTTAACTTCTAATCAAGGCCCTGCTTAGTGACATCGGGGAGTTTTTGTTGCCAGGCTCAGGGGAAGGGCATGTGCTGCCAACAGAGCCCCCAAAGCTGGAGAAATAAGGAGAATGGCTGGGAAGGAACTGATCCCGTCCCCTTCCTAACAAGTCCCTGCCAGTGAGAAGTCACTTTGTAGTCCTTTATTATTATTTTTTTTCATGACTACTACAAAAATAAGTTCCTATAGTACTTGGAAAGATACTTCTTACTTTTAATTTAATGGGTCATCAGATTTTCATCTGTGCCAAATCCCCTTTATGCCTTCAGTTTGTGCCCATGTTTCATTGATGTGTTCATAGATACACAAGTGCGCTTTCCTCTGAAATGTCACACCATGCCGCCACCACCTCTGGGGTGTATTTCTCAATGTGAGATCCGTAGCTCGCTTCGCCAGAGGGACCCAGGGTGCCTGTTCCTCGTGCACATTCCTGACCTACCCCAGCTCTCCCGAAGCAGAACGTCTAGAGATGGGGCCCAGGAATATGCATCTTAGGTTCAACACCTACAGCTTCTGCATCACCATATGTTCCTCCCTTAAGGCAGCAGTCCCCCCCCAACTTTTTTGGCACAAGGGACCAGTTTCGTGGAAGACAATTTTTCCATGCACGGGTTTGGGAGATAGTTTCGGGATGAAACTGTTCTACCTTGGATCATCAAGCATTAGATTCTCATAAGGACCACCCAACCTAGATCCCTCACA
This sequence comes from Trachypithecus francoisi, assembly GCF_009764315.1. Taxonomy (NCBI): domain Eukaryota; kingdom Metazoa; phylum Chordata; class Mammalia; order Primates; family Cercopithecidae; genus Trachypithecus; species Trachypithecus francoisi. Next base: position 13,485,071 of record NW_022681461.1, read on the forward strand.
TGTGCAGTTCACAATAGGGTCCGCGCTCCCGTGAGAGTCTAATGCCATTGCTGATCTGGCAGGAGGCGGGCCTCAGGAAGTAACGCTCACTAGCCAGCCACTCACCTCCTGCTGTGCAGCCGGGTTCCTAACAGACCACAGACGGGCACCCGTCCATAGCCTGGAGGTTGGGGACCCCTATTTTAAGGAACTGCCTAGATTTCTGCCTTTCTAAAAATATTCATTAACTTATTTTAGTAGCCTGCATCCCCAGCTTACGTGCAGATCCACTATTGATAGGAAAACCGCATTGGAGCTGCTCAGAGAAGCAGTTAAATGTGAAGGTTAAACGCTTGATGCCTTGTTTAGGATCCAGCTCAGTTACAACCTGGCAGCATGTCCTAGAAACTCAACCTCTCTAAGCCTCGGTTTCTCACCTGTAAAATGGGAAAACGACAGCACCGTTGTGGTTTGGGCCTCTGTCCCCTTCAAACTTCATGTTGAAATCTGATCCCAGGTGTTGGAGGTGGGGCCTAATGGCAAGTGTTCAGGTCGTGAGGACGGATCCCACATGAATAGATTAATGTCCTCCCTCTTAGGTGAGTGAGTTTTCACCCTACTATTAATAGTTCTTGCAGAACTTCTTAAAAAGAGCTGAGTATCTCCTCTCCTCTCTCATTTCAGCTCTCTCCATGTGATCTCTGTACACACCGGCTCCCCTTTGCCTTCCGCCATGAGCGGAAGCAGTCAGAGGCTCTTACCAGAGGCAGATGCCAATCCTGAACTTTCCAGCCATCAGAATAACGAGCCAAATAAACCTTTTTTCCTTTGTAAATTATCTAGCTCCAGATATTTCTTTATAGTAACACAAAAGAGACTAAGACAAATACCTAACTCATAGAGTCCTTGTGAGAATTAATGTTCATTAAGCACTTAGAGTGTGCCTGACATGCAATAAACACTCAATAAGTAGTCCCTATTCTAATCTTTATGACTACTTGCAATTTAGGCTTTTAAAGTAAATATTAAAATTACACAGTAACACCTGATATTCAAGCAGTGTAACCAGATTTTAAAGTTTTATTAAAAAATGAAATAGTGGCCAAGCACGTTGACTCATGCCTGTATTCCAAGCACTTTGGGAGGCCGAGGGGGGGGGGGGGGGGCAGATCACTTGAGATCAGGAGTTCGAGACCAGCCTGGCCAACATGGTGAAACCCCGTCTCTACTAAAAATACAAAAAAAAAAAAAAATTAGCTGGGCGTAGTGGCGCATGCCTGTAATCTCAGCTACTCGGGAGGCTGAGGCAGGAGAATCGCTTGAACGCAGGAGGCGGAGGTTGCAGTGAGCCAAGATCGCACCATTGCATTCCAGCCTGGGGGACAAGGGCGAAATTTCATCTCAAAAAAAAAAAAAAGAAAGAGAAGAGAAGAGGAAGAGAAGAGAAAAAGAAAAGAAAAGAAAACTAACATCCAAAGCTTACACACACGTAAGCTAACACTTGTCTATACTGCTCCTGGGAAATGTACCAGGATCCTCCAGGAAAACAACTTGGCCATAGGTAGCAAGAGTCTTCCAAGTTGATTTCCTGGGTATAGGTCTCACACATACATTGTTAAATTGACCCACGGAAATGTCATAATTTTGATGCTACTGTGTTACTTTTACTCAATTTCTGATTATTCATTTCTAGGAAAAAAGTACCATTGATTTTTTTATATTGACCCCATATCTTGAAATCTTGCTAAATTCACACATTGTTTAGTCGCTTTTTTGAAGAATAGGATTTTCTTCATATTCATCATCTTCAAATAAAGACAGTTTGACTTCTTCCTTTCCAATATATATGACTTTCACTTCTTTTTCTGGGATTTTTACACTGGCTAGGACCTCCAGTACCATGTCAAATAGAAATGGTGACTGCCGGCCGGGCGCGGTGGCTCAAGCCTGTAATCCCGCACTTTGGGAGGCCGAGGTGGGCGGATCACGAGGTCAGGAGATCGAGACCATATTGGCTAACATGGTGAAACCCCGTGTCTACTAAAAATACAAAATATTAGCCGGGCGTGGTGGCGGGCGCCTGTAGTCCCAGCTACTCGGAGGCTGAGGCGGGAGAATGGCATGAACCCGGGAGGCGGAGCTTGCAGTGAGCTGAGATCCGGCCACTGCACTCCAGCCTGGGCGACACAGCCAGACTCCGTCTAAAAAAAAAAAAAAAAAAAAAAAAAGAAAGAAAGAAATGGTGACTGCCATACCTAAGAGAAAGCAGTCTTTCACTCTTAAGTATGATGTTCATTTCACTATTAAGTATGATGTTTGTTAAGTACGATGTTCGGGAAAGGCGTTAGGTAAAAGCTAGTCCTGGAAAAGCTTCTTTCTTTGCTCTGTAACTACAGGTTCTCACAGGAGCATGGACCCTATGCACGTTGATGATAGTAGGGTGAAAACTCATTCATCTAAGAGGGAGTAGGCTTTTGTATATGCACATTATCGGGTGAGGAAACTATTGTATTCTTAATTTCTTGAGACTTTTTTTTCATGAATGGTTGTTAAATTTTGTCAAGTTTTTTTCCTGCATCAATTATGATATAATATGGCAAGTTATATTGTTTCATTTCCAAAATTTAAACCAACCTTATATTCCTGGGATAAATTCACTTAATCATAAGGCATTATCCTTTTCATACATTGCGGGATTAGTCTTGCCAATATTGTGAAGATTTCTCCATCTATGTTCATAGAGGAGAAAATGTGTTTTTATTTTCCAATGTTTTAGAGCTTGCATTTTTCTAGCCCTAAGGTACTACAGGATAGAGAGCAAATTGCCCAAGATCAAACTGCATTTTCTCTGTCCATATCATCACTGCATTAGTCTGTTCTTGGACTGCTATAAAGAAATACCTGAAACTGGCTAACTGATAAAGAAAAGAGGTTTAATTGACTCACAGTTCCGCAGGCTGTACAAGTATGGTGCTGGCCATCTGCTCGGCTTTTGGGGAGGCCTCAGAAAACTTACAATCACGGCAGAAGGTGAAGGGGAAGCAGGCTCATCTTACATGTCTGGAGCAGAAGGAAGAAAGAGGGGGGAGGTGCTGCACACTTTTAAACAACCAGATTTTGTAAGAACTCGCTCACTATACAGTACTGAGGGGATGATGCTAAACCATGTATGAGAACTCCACTCCCATGATGCCAGTCACCTCCTACAAACCCCTCCTCCAACACTGGGAATTATCATTGAATATGAGATTTCAATTTCAATGAGATATGGTTTGGACACATTTTCTACGGTAAGTAGAAAAGTTAAATATACTAAGGGAAATACAAATAACAAATTAATATTTATGTTAAAATTTTTGGCCAGGCATAGTGGCTCACTCCTGTAATTCTAGCACTTTGTTTGGGAGGCTAAGGTGGGCAGATCACTTGAGGATGGGAGTTTGAGACCAGCCTGGCCAACATGGTGAAACCCCGTATCTACTAAAAATACAAAATTAGCCAGGCGTGGTGGCACATGCTTGTAATCCCAGCTACTCAGGAGGCTAAAGCATAAGAATTGCTTGAATCCAGGAGGTGAAGGTTGCAGTGAGCTGAGATCGTGCCACTGCACTCCAGCCTGGGCCACACAGTGAGATTTGTCTAAAAAAAAATTGGCCGCGCATGGTGTCTCATGCCTGTAATTCCAGCACCTTGGGAGGCCAAGGCAGGTGGATTACTTGTGGTCAGGAGTTCAAGATCAGCCTGGCCAACATGGTGAAACCTCGTCTCTACTAAAAATACAAAAAAATTAGCCGGGCGTGGTGGCAGGCGCCTGTAGTCCCAGCTACTCAGGAGACTGAGGCAGGAGATTCGCTTGAACGTGGGAAGCAGAGGTTGCAGTGAGCCAAGATCATGTCCCTGCACTCCAGTCTGGGTGACAAGAGCAAAACTCCATCTCAAAAATAAATTTATATCATAATTTAATAATGGTCATGATAACACTATGCAGCTTAGAAAGCAGTTTTGCATGCACTATCTTATTTGACTTATTATAACATATGTTCTGTATTATTACTATTCCATTTTGCAAGTGAAGAAACTAAGACTAAGAGAGTTTTCAGATCTTTCTTAATGGCCACTCGGCTAATAAGAATCAGAGCTCCCAATCTGGGAACAGAAAATAATTTTTATACACATAGACAGAAATAATAAATTAAGAAATTTATAAATTCTCTATATTTTAATTGCAAAGTCTGAATCTTGGCTTAAGTCACATTTTTATGACTTGAAAACAAGTGTTTTCATATTTTAAAAAATAAACATTCACTGTACTTTGCTTCCTGTGTAAGATGATGACATATTCAAATATGCTTAAGGAAATACAAGTGCAATATTCTTTTTGGCAGTCATTAATTGTTCTAATAAAGACAGAAGAAATTAGTTCAAACAAAATAGGAGAGTCAGCAGTGCTTGAATCATTATGAATATTGTAATTAATCTTCTTCAATATATTCATTAGCCTAATTTGGTCTTTAGGACATAGCTCCACACAAACTGCTCTTTCTGGTCTTAAATTACATGTTCCCGATTCTCTGAGCCACTTGATCTCCAGAGTAAACAGCTGCTTATTTCTTTAGACTCTTCTTGGAAACTCCACTCAGACACTGACAGAGTCGTCTCCTTGTATGTTTGGAGCCAAACCACAGGCTACCAGAGCCTCTGTGTGCTCCCCCAGTCATTATTCCCAGACCCCACTCTAGAATTTCTCCAGGGGCCGTGGTTTTCAAACTTGCGTGTACGTCAGAGTCACCCAGTAAGGCCCACTAAAACACAGCTTGCTCGGCCCCTCCCACAGAATTTCCAATTCAGGTCTGAGGTGGGGCCCGACAATCTGCATTTGACAAGTCCTCGGGTGGCTGTGACACTACTGGTTCCCTGACCACACTTTGAGAGCCTCTCAACTAGATGGATGATTGGGCCTTTAATTTTCCAGGTTCCTTATTTTTCCCCAGCAGAACAGAAAAAATGGGGAAGTTTTCAGGAAAGGTGTTAGTTAAAAGCTAGTCCTGGAAAAGCTTGTTTCTTTGCTCTGTAACTACAGGTTTACAGCAGGGCCTTGCCTCTATGAATTTTATGTCTCTTTCATTTGAATATTTTAATGTGAAATGTCTTAAAGAGACAATATTAAGAATATCTTTTTTTTTTTTGGTTTGCCAAATGAAAGAATACACACACACACGCACACACACACACACACACATACACACACACACACACAAATATAATATGTTGACAGTACTGATCTCTTAGAGGTAGAATTGTGAATAATGTCTTTTTCTTTTTGCGTTCAGCATTTTTGGTCTTTACTCGTTAAAACAAATACAGTTCACCTATGTCATACAAATATGCAGCTGGTAAAAATCAAATGAGTAAATAGTTTTCTCAGGTATTTTAATAGAAGCATAATGAATAATCAAAATTTTTTCTCTCTTCTCTACAAGCTAAAGCATTTAAGAATGTATCTATTTTTTAACAAGATTTAAGACCTACCTTCTTCCTGACTCTCTACATTACAGTTCACACTTGGAGCTCATCAGTAAATCAAGAAGTAAAATGGCAAAGTCTGAGACCTCTCTGGTCCCCTCTCTGGTCTGTATCCAGACTAACGTGGCCTCCCCAGCTGATTACTCCCCCAACCATCTTTCCAGGCAATGCTGGTCCCTTCACCCCTTTTTCCCACACCTTCTCTTGGAACTAGAAGTGGTGGACAACTTGTGTGAGTGATGTCTTCAGAATCTGCTATGCACTGAGGAAGACCGTGGCCCTCCATTGAGCCCATTTTCATTCTCAATCTCAAAGAAATGTTTATCCCATCCATTCATACATTTCCCCAAATTACCATAAGAACAGACTAAGCTGTTCAAAAAATAACCAAGATAACCTCAGCTTATAAGTGAAAAAAAATGTTTTGTCTACTTACATTTTCATATGTACTGGGGAATATTTAATAATATGAAATATAAGAAAAGCTACTTTTTGCCACATTCTGCTTCCTTGTCTATACAAAACTATATCGGTTTTTCTTTTTTACACCTACTAATTGTAAAGTCTTTTTCTTTTTCTTCGTGGACTTTTAAAATTGCAAAACACATTATTGAGCTGAAAATTAAGGAAAGGTTTTGATATTTCATATGCCATTATTTTTTCCTCCTGACCAATTCCCTGTAAAACTTCAAATAGCAAGGATGCTTTTTCTCTGGCCTAAATAAACATGTAGATCTGAACCATGTAACAGTGGAAAAGTCACATCCTCTTTATTATTGTTAATTCATTGCCAAATTAAAACGCATGCAACCTATTCTTCTTACCACACAAATTGTGCCTCGAACAAGATAATAATTCTATTTTGTAGAATAAAAACATCATCCAAATTAAGACAAGGTTTTTCTTAATGACCTAAAATATGTGTTTTCTCTGAAAAGAGAAAGAAATTTAAAAGGCAATGACAACACGATGTTTTTCCAGGAGATAGTAATTAGAAATGAATTAAAGCTTCCAAAAGAGTGAAAACAAGAAGGCCCCTGTTTACCTCTTAACGCTAACTACAGCTCAGCTTATGAGCCTTCATTATTCGAGAGTCATCTCTCAACCGTATCCTACAAATGAATGTTATTTGTAGCTTTAGCTCAACTGGGATTTGAGATATGTGAGTGGGTTGTTTTGGCTTTTATTTTTCGAATCTTAAGAGGGACAGTTTCATTCTATCTAAACCATTTCAGCATTAAAAAAAAAAAAAAAAAAGCAGCTCCACTCTGTATGCTCTCCTGTTGTCCCTTTTAAAGCTATTTTCATATTATTCCGAGAACTCTCAAGCAAATTCACTGAGACTCCAATGTCCATCTCTGTAATTTTGAACAGAACTCATTCCTGGTAGCTTTTTACTCTGGGTATTGTAGTTCATCCAAATGGAGAAAGCAATTGACAGAAATAAACATGTATATACAAAATCTGAGACAATAAGAGCACAACCTTCTGGAAGGTCCTGTTCCCTCTCTTATCCCTGAGGGATTTAGTCACTCCCTCAATACTCTCACATATTCTTTTGTAACCATCAGTCCAGCCAACCTCAATCATCCAACTCCAGCAAAGCAGCATGAAAAGAGATGAGGAGAGTTGAAAATTAGGAGATGTCATAATCCAACTGGGCTAACCTGCTAGAAAAAAAGGAAAAAGTAAAGCCCTCCTGGCTCCAACCCTGAAAACTCCTGCAGAGGCAGAAAAACTGAAAGCTATGTGCTGGAAAGAAGAAAAAAATAAAAGTCAACCAAATGGAACAGAAGGTGCATAGCTGGGAAGTAGGGAATGGAAATGGCAACTTGAAGAGAATGATGGTTAGATAAGACCTTGGGGAGAGAAGTGTACGGGAAGGTTGGGAAATACAGCCCATGAGGGAGGAGCGAAGCACAAACTAGACCAGCAAGGCAGCTGGGGGAATCCATTGAAAAGGCATAGTGCTCACCAGACATCCCCAGTGGCACTCACTATTGCTTACTAGAGTGTCAGCTTATTGAGTTACATGTTTATTTTATTGTTTTTTTTCTAAGATGTCATACATTATAGGAGGTTGTCCTTTAACAGCCAGTTTGGAATAATTTTAAGTATTCAATTATCTGGAAAATTCACTTTTCCATGACCCAATCCATCTATAATTAATTTTATAATTTCACTTTTTTTTTTTTTTTTTTTTTTTTGAGACGGAGTCTTGCTCTGTCGCCCGGGCTGGAGTGCAGTGGCCGGATCTCAGCTCACTGCAAGCTCCGCCTCCCGGGTTTACACCATTCTCCTGCCTCAGCCTCCCGAGTAGCTGGGATTACAGGCGCCCACCATCTCGCCCGGCTAGATTTTTGTATTTTTTTAGTAGAGACGGGGTTTCACCGTGTGAGCCAGGATGGTCTCGATCTCCTGACCTCATGATCCGCCCGTCTCGGCCTCCCAAAGTGCTGGGATTACAGGCTTGAGCCACCGCGCCCGGCCAATTTCACTTTTTACAGTAGAAGTTCTCTTAATAAAGTTCCAAGCTTGTGAATAAAGAAGGCCCTCCATTTTCTTAGAAAAACATCCTGACTGGTGCCCAAAGCACACCGAATCTACGTGGCTCCAGCCAACTGAGTTTTACATTTACCAAGGATTGGACATATGGACCTATTTATGCCAGTACTATTGTAATTATGCAACCACATTTTAAAATATGTATAAGCTCATAAAAATGGTGCAAAAGGAAAAAGTTCTCACACAAACTAAATCGGATGCCTTAAAAAAATTAAGTTGCTATTTTTTAAATTAGAAGAAGATTTCACAGGGATCTAGTAAGATTCTGCATTCAGTCTGTTTTCTTAGTGTCTTTAAACTCTCTATTGTAAAGAAACAAAGCCAGGAAATTATAGAAAATGTAGGGGAATTTCCAATCCACAGATCCAAATTCAAAGCAAAAGCCTTGGTCTTACATCAAAAGACTGGTAAATTGCCATTCATGTATGCATTTTATGTTAACCTATTTAAGGCAAGTATAGATCATTCCATGACAGCCAGATTGAACCAGCTTTTTCCATTTATTGGTCCCAGTGGCTCAGAGAAAAGAGCTTCCACTACATTTATTTTTAAACTCTGTGAATACACGTTCCTTCCACCCCACCACCAACTTTTAATCTTCGAACTGCACAATGGTGCTGGTAAACTTCTTTGTGTTTTATGCATAGAATGGAATTTTACTCGTCTGACCACGTGCTGGGGAATCTTTTTGTCCTTATGGTAAAATGTGTTCCTCTTTTGTTGACCGTCCTGAAAGTGGAGGTATGCCTGTGTTTTTTGCACTGGTGGGATTCCATTTTAACAATGGCTTAATGCCCTTCTGTCACCAAAGTCTGCTTATCTTGAGGCTGTCTTGGGGTAGAGATGGTGGCTTTCCTTTAGCTCTTGGGTTTTCTTTGCAGATGTTTAGGTTAGAGGAAGGGAGGTGTGTGTGCCCCACTGCTACCCCGTGCCCAGGTTCCTCTCTCTCCTGAGCCCCTCTCAACATCACTTTGCCTTTGGAATCAACATCCTTTGCTTGGTTGGTTTGGTTTCTAAAGTGAACTTAAAAGCTCGGCACAAATGTTCCAAGCTTCAACCAAACCAGGCATGAAAAGATTTGAAATACTTCTTTTCCTGGCATGGTTCTTTTATTTTACCCCTGTCCATAAATAAGTGAATAATAAACTTGGAAAAGATGTAAATTGCTGTCGTGGGCGTTCTGTGGCAATTTTCATTCATTCAGAAGTGGGATTAAATAAAAGACCTTGAAAATATAATGCATTTCTCTTTATCTCGTGACGCAGTATAAAAAATATCTAAGAGAAGAAGGGCAGAAAATAGAAAGAAAACTACAGCCAATTATGTAAGAGCCACACTCTCCGTTAGGTAGAAGTCTGACCACCAGAGTATTAAACAAAACTACCAGGCAGTGGCTTCTCTTGTGAACTGGACACCAGTTAGAACATTTTTTAACAGCCTCTGCCTCTATATAAAATTATTTTCTGTAATAATTACTATTTTCTGGAGTTGGCTATTTAGTTTTAACTTTTTAAAATATTTTTTAATTTTAAAGATATTATTCAAATTCCATAAAATATTTCATGTATGAAATAAAATTTGAATTTGCCAAACAAAAACATACCTCACAGTTTACCACTCCATTACACTGTTTAAAGTGGTAAGTGCAAATAAAAACTCTGTGATGTGTGAAATGAATTTCTGGAAAGGACTCCTCAGCCTACATGTTAATAGAAGTGAATAGAAATCTGTTTCTGTGCTTCAGCGTGGGCAACAAGCTTTCCCACAAAAATGGGCATTTTCCTACTTTTACTCAAAAGTAGTTAAAGTTGTAAATGTATCTGCCCCACAGCGGACAAGCAGACAAGCGTATGGCTACCTCATTCAATTAACTGTTGCAATTGTTTAGAATTTAGTGCAACAAATTGTGTGTGTTTGTGTATGTAGGAGTATTTTATCTTTGACATTGTTTATAATTGCCAGCATATGGTAATAATAAAAACCAGACCAAATTTTAGTTGATTTTGTATTGCTTTTAAATTCTTCATAAACCATGTGCCTGCCCATCGTCTATACCTGAGGCAAAGTGCTCCCACAGCTATGCCCCTTTGTATGACACTACCACCAGGCAAGGACACAACCATAATCTGAGGTTGTACAAGGAAACTGCCCGAACACCAAGATTCCACTTTTGGTTGAATCTAGACAGAGAAACCAGTAGGGTAGCTGACCTCCAGAATATCAGTGAGAACTGGTAAAGTGCTTGCTGGATGAATTTTTTTTAATGATATACAAACAAGTCCAATACTTTCAGAGGATGATAATTTTTTTTAAAATAAGATTCTAATTCTCACATCTTGATTAAATGAAACATGCTTTTTCCAGGTCTTCACTTTCCATTCTAGATTGTAAATATTTGCTGAGTAAACAAACAAATAGATGTTGGGTGAGTCCATGAGAGGAGAGCTACTATTTATATATCTATTTGAATTCACGTCTCTCAATTTGCTAAAAGAAATGGTAATAGGATTCTCTACCCAGAGGGTGCTCCAGAAACAAACAGGTGAACTGAACAAGTAACCAAAAGCTCGCCAACAAATTTCAAGTCCAGACCAGGAATTGTGTACACGATATTCAGAACACAGAAAGGTGTCCTAAGCCTAGAACAGCCAACTTATCAGTAAATGCCAGAGAATGACAAACAGCACCGTATCTTGTCCCATAGCCCTCTTTGCTGCCATAAGGAAGAGGGCCAAGAAACAAAGAGAAAATAAGAGTCTTTTACTTTGGAAATGCCATGTTAGCTGTGAAGATTTAATGCTTCAGATATGTCCTGTGTTCTCTCACTTAACCATAAACTCTAACCATGGATCACTTACAATCAGCGAGGGTAAGCATCTGAACTTAGGATCAGCCAAAAGAACCCATTCCAAAGCTTTTCCTCTGCTGCTGTCCTGTCAGAATACAGGAGTTTTCTCCTTTTTATTCTCATCCTCCCACTAACAGAGAATAAAGGTTTTTCATTTCTTATTACCTTTCTTCTGTTAATCTAACTCTAAGACCCTTTACAAAAGGAAGGAAATTGAGAAGTAACTTATTTCAGAAGAAAAATTACTCCATTAAAAAAAGACATACACACACACAAAAATAATAAACTCCAAAGGTTTTTTTGTAATGCGTGTTTCCTTAAGTTGGGTAGTGGATGCATGGGAATTCATCAAATTACTCTCCATAATTTTTTTTTTTTTTTTTTTTTTTTTTTTGTGAGACGGAGTCTCGCTCTGTCGCCCAGGCTGGAGTGCAATGGCCAGATCTCAGCTCACTGCAAGCTCCGCCCCCCGCCCCCCCCGGGTTTACGCCATTCTCCTGCCTCAGCCTCCCAAGTACATAATGTTTTTAATGTCTTAAGTGTCTGATAATAAATCCACTCATTGTAATAATTCAAGTAAGATGAGTTTTTAAAAAGTCAACACAAAAATCTTACCATTCAGAAAAAACTAATTAACATTTGGTGAGTATTACTCTGGGTGTGTGTGTGTGTGTGTGTGTGTGTGTAAATGGACATTTCACACAAATGAAGTCATAATAGAAATGCCATTTATGTATGTATGTATGTATGTATGTATGTATTTTTGGAGACAGAGTCTCACTCTGTTACCCAGGCTGGAGTACAGTGGCATGATCTCGAGGTTCACTGCAACCGTCACCTGGTGGGTTCAAGTGATTCTCCTTCCTCAGCCTCCCAAGTAGCTGGGAATACAAGCACACACCACCACGCCCAGTTAATTTTTGTATTTTTAGTAGAGACAGCATTTCGTCATGTTTTCCAGGCTGGTCTTGAACTCCTGGCCTCAAACGATTCAACCACCTCAGTCTCCCAAAGTGCTGAGATTACAAGTGTGAGTCACCACACCCAGCCTAGATGCTATTTATTTAAAACATTAACTTAAAATTTTCTTCAATTAATCAGAAAAAAATTAAGTTAAAACTGAAGGGGATTTTTTTAGCCACAGGAAAATTGTTTACTAAAAGCTTAAAGAGAAAAAATACAAAAAGACCCAAAACATCAGAAGCTTCATTTTTTTAAATAAAAGTGAATCCCACAGAAAATATCAATTGCCTCAGCAATGAGTGTTAAAAAAAAATGATTACTCTTACACATCCCATTTCTCATTTTTTGTTTAAGGCTACTTCTCTATGATCAAGATTATAACATTTACATCCATCTTTATAAACATAATTCCCATATTTGTTTAATGTTGTTCTGTGATTAAATGGATTCCCAGTTCACCAGGCCCTTTGCTATGGCTGTTCTTTTGCTGGGTTCCCATATTTATATCTTCCATGGCTAGATTTCATCATCACATACTTTTTCAAGTAGAACTCAGTTCTTTTGTCTCTGAAAAAATATTTGGCTACTACACTTGAATGGTAACCTGCCTCAGGATAACATTTTGTGGGTTCACAATTCTTTCTTAGACATTACAACAGATTTTTTTCTGGAATGCAGTGTTGCTGTGGAGACATCTCTGGCCTGATTTTTCTCTTCCTTGTAAATGACTTGCATTTTCTACCTGGATCCATGAGCAATTTATTCTCCATCCTTGAAGCAGACAACTTAACTAAGATATAGTTCAGTGTCGGCCACTCTGTAGCCATTTTTCTTTGCACCTTGTTCAGGAAACTTTCTTCTTATGTCTTTGAAGAGTTTGCACACTTCATTTGTTGGGCTGTGTCCTCTAAGTTCACCAATTATCCTTAAATGTTTGATTACCTTTGTCTACCTTCAATATGTATCTAATTTCTCTTAAATGTTTCACTCTTGTTTTCCTCTGCAAACACTGTGATTATTTCAGGCCCTTTCTCTGTCAGGAATTCAGTTTATTGCCCTGTCTGTTCTTTCCCCTGAAACATCAGATACACGTGTCAGGTCTATAATGGTATTGATTTGTTCTTCAGTTTCTTTCTTTAGGTTTTCCATCACTTTTCTTCCTTCTGTTCTGGTGTTCCAGCATCTCATTTCTGAGTTCTTGTTTTGTTGAATTTGTGATCTTATGAAGCTCTTTCATTGAATAAAGATCTCTATTCCGTGAGTTATGATTTCTTACAGACTGGATTCTCAGTGTGTTCAATGTTATATTCCTTTCTTCCTCTCTTATTTTAGGGGGAGCATAGTGTGCTTGCCCGGTGCTTGCTCTGATGTGGTGTGGGTGAATTCTTACTAACTCTCTTCCCATTGTATTGGAGACCACATCGTGTTCACCTCCGAGCTAGAGTTTGAGGAGATTGCGTCCATGTTTCTGTTACCTGCTGTCCTGGGAGTGGAGGTGAATGGCCAGCTGGGTCTATGTGCAGCTTTTTTGGGGGATGTGAATTATTTTCTCTCTTCCAACATTTGATTTGATATACAGTCCCAGGCCTTGCTCCACCTAAGTGGGGACATGTTCTATTTCCATAGGGGAATATCTTTCTGTTTCAGATGGATTTCCAGTTTGACATGAAGCGTTAGAACCTAGATTCTGTCAGAGAGAATCAGCCCCTGTTCCTGACGTCCCCCATTTCACTGACGTATCTCTCCTCAGTAGCAAGTCCTATTCTTCCAATCCAAAGAGGGAACATAATAAACTATTTGTGATTTGGGGGGTTGGTAGTTAATAGTTGGGTGAGGGAGTGCTAGAAGAAGTTAGAGGGTGGAACCTCACTTAGGGCTTTCCAAGCACCTTCCCCCACCTCCACACACACACACATATTCACACCTGCTCTTACTCCTTTAGAGAGCCTGGCATGTATAAATTCCCCTGGTCTGCTTGTTCAGAGTCTTCAGCCGAATCCTTCCTCTCCAAATTGACCAATAACACTGGGCATAAGAATTTTCAATATTTTACTGAGTCATCTGCTCTGGGGGTTGTGGACAGAGTTAATAACCGAACAACTCAGAACCTACATTCTTACTGTGTCAGAGTTCCCTAGGCCATCCCCAAGTTCAATGACTTGCTTATGATCTTATTAAGTTCTTTTATTGAATAAAGCCAAGGACACCAGTCCTTTAGGACTTACAAGACTCAGCATATATTTGGACTCATGGCTAAGATTTATTACGGCAAAATCAGCAAAGGGAAAAGGCTTATGGATGAAGTCTGGAGGAAGCCAGGAACAAGCTTCCAAGAACCCTCTGCTGGTGGCATTAGACAGGACATGTTTATTTTTTCCAGCAATACCCTGTGGCATGCACTGTCCACCAGGAACACATACCTGAGCCTGAAAGAACAGAGTTTTTATCAAAGGTTGGTCACACAGGCACATAGGACCCATATGACTAACTGCAGTCCCTGACACTTCATATTCCCAGAAGGAGGGCAGGTATCCAGCATAAACCACCTTGTTTGTATAGTAAGTCAATCTTATCATTTGAGGAAAGTTTTGCATCAGTGTAGGGAAGTTTTTACTAACCCAGTTCCCAGACACCAGCCAAGGACCAACTTTGCAAATAGGCCTTTCTAAGGCCAGCAATATCAGGCTGGCTATGCCTTTCAGCACACATACCTTGGTCACTACTTTTCAAAATACAACATGAGATGTACATCCATCTGAGTCCATTTAAACTTTAATGTCCCCACTGTTTCTTCCATGTACTCTTTATATACTAGAATAATGGGAGAAAAGTCAAGAAAATCTATAAAACTACAGCATGAAGATTGCCATTAGAGTCACCCTTCCACTTCCTAACTGTCTTAATTCCATCTCCACAACTTCGCATTCATTTACTCACAGTCTTTGACAGAAACAAACGAAGAAAAAGAAAAACAATGAAGCAATAAATTTGTTGTGTAAAATCTCCAACTCCAAAAGAGGTAAAATCAATTTTAGCTAAATTTGATGTTTTAATCAAACCTCAGACATCCTAATTAACATGTGACATAAAATCTAAATCTACACATGAAATTTCTAGGTAGTCAGATATGCAATGATGTGTGCCAATATCACCTCTGTAACTTTCCTTAGTTGAGTATAGTTTCACTATTTGAGTAGCCAAGAGGTTGTGTCCAAGCAAAAAAAAAAAAAAAAGAGCTAGAGTGTTTCTTTATTAAAATCCCAGGATGTGCTGTATGCACGTAATGAGACCCACAGCAGTTTCTAGGACCCAGACAGTGATCACCTTGCTGTCGCATATTTGCTCTTATTGTAACACATTTTCTCCTAACTAGTTACAATAAAATTAATAGAACTAAAATGCTCATCTCTGTTTTCCTTTGCCCTCCATTTTTCCCTTTCTCTTTTTTGGTTTTTATATGAGCTCAGAGAGTTATAGAAAAAGGGGTTGCTTTGGTTACCATTAAATCAATCTCACCTCATATCCTTTCACAAGTATGAAATGAATTCTGAGTGATTCTGATTATAGCAACTGTACCCCAGCCCTGATCAAACCTAATTACAATTTGATGCAGGGCCCCATCATTGTTGCATCTAGGTAATGGAGCCTGTATTCCAGCCAGCAGTGCCTTGTTAATGAATAGGAGAGATGAGAGGCCTACACATTGTCTCCAGTGACCTCTTCTGCATTGCAGAGAGCGAACTGCATTGATCAACACACTAAGATGGGTTATTATCCATTATTCAGTTTTACAATTAGCGAACACCTGGCACCGGGGCAGCCAGGAGCTCTTTACTTCCCATTTGTATCTATGCGAATGCCAACTCTGACACAATATAGTATGCCAATTTCCCTTCATTAAAGGAAAGAACTTGTAAAGAAAGGGCTGAGGGAGGCTTAGGGAGGTGCTGTTGCTGTTTTTAAGTCTCCTTACTGTTTGAAAGAAACAGATATTGGCAGAAATCCTGTTAGAGATGGCTTTGAGAGGGGTGGCCTTTTAAATATCGTCCTTTTGTGTTAAGAAGGACTTAGAGACCAGTGAGCTCCCCACCAGTTCCTGAAGGCCATTGCGCATCCAGATTAACAAGGCAATGAGGAGCCACAAAGAACAAAGAAATGCAGCATTGCCATCTTCGAACCTGTAGAAAAGGAAAACTCGTTGCATTTTGTTGAGTCCTGGCTACCCATGGGACTTTCAGTTCTCTTCTGACTTTACAAATCTTTATTTCCAACACTCAATTCCCTTTAAGGAAAGCTGCCTGTCTTTGATGGCAAATATATTTCAGATGTTTTATCTTTATGTGAGTTAGTTAATTTATGACCATTCTTTTGAAAGAAAAAAAAAATCCAGTAAAGATTTTTTTTGCCAGCAGCAGTTAACAGGCACGTTTTGAGCCTCCAGGACAGATGACTTCTATATTTAAGATGTCACTAGAGGCATTTTCCATATCCTAACAACTTCATAAGCTGTGGGGGAAGCTAGGAGAATGAGACAGGGAGAGGGATCACAGGGTAATGGGGTGCGTGGCCTTCATGTGTGCTTTTAAAGCAATTTGAAGCCTCTAAAGTCAGCTTAAACTGGGGTTCCCAGGAATCCCTGGAAAAACTAGCTGCCCTTCCAAACTCACCAAAGAACAAACTGGAATCACAAAAGGCAATTTGGATTAACATCTGAAGATGGAATATTGAGTTTACAGGTTCTCAACCAGAAACACACCATGGCTCATTGGCATTACTGGCAGCCTTTGAGCCCAGGGGCAGGTTTGGAAATCACAGCCTTGCCACCACATAGATCCCTCAGCAGCCAGTGCTCAAGGCCCTGCTCACACTCTTCTCTACCTCTCATCTCTTTCCAGTACCTAAAACACAAGATGAACACCACAAAACACAACAAAAAAGGATGGTTGCCTTCTGAGAAGTGTGCAAGGGCCTTCAATTTTCCAGTTACAAAAATGAAAGAAGACATAGTCTCACCAAAGCTTGAGCTGGCGCCCAGGTATTTCCTCATATCTACACAAATATGGGTGGCTTAGTCAAAGATTTGCCAGCTTCCATTATTCTATTATTGTGGTTTTTTTAAAGTTTACTTTTTATTTTTATCTATTTAAGGGATAAAATTAAAGATTTCTTTTTTGTTTGTTTTGTTTTGTTTTGTTTTTTTGAGACAGAGTCTCACTCTGTTACCCAGGCTGGAGTACAGTGGTGTGTGTGATCTCAGGTCACTGCAACCTCCACCTCCCAGGTTCAAACAATTCTCCTGCCTCAGCCTCCTGAATGGCTGGGATTACAGGCATGAGCCACCATGCCTGGCTAATTTTTGTATTTTTAGTAGAGATGGGGTTTCATCATGTTGGTGAGGCTCGTCTCAAACTCCTGACCTCAGGTGATCTGCCCACCTCGGCCTCCCAGAGTGCTGGGATGACAGATGTGAGCCACCGTGCCCAGCCACAAGTATAGGTTTCTTACATGCATATATTGTATACTGATGAAGTCTGGGATTTTTGAAGTCCGGATGATTACCTCTCAGGTAATTTTCCAACCCTCACCTCTCCCCTGACCTTCCACATTTTGTAGTCCCCAGTGTCTATTATTCCACTCTGTACATGCCTATGCACTCAATGTTTAGCTCCCATTTACACGTGAGAACGTGAGGAATTTGACTATATCTGAGTTATTTCACTTAGGATAATGTCCTCCAGTTGCATGTTTCTGCAAAAGATATTGTTTCATTCTATTTTATGGCTAAGTAGCATTCCGTGGTATGTGTATGCCACATTTTCTTCATCCTATCCTCCGTTGACAAATTCCCAACTTGATTCCATATCTTGGCTATTGTGAGTTGTGCTGCATGCAATTAACATGCACGTGCAGAAATCTCTTCAACATATGGATTTCCTTTCTTCTGTGTATATACTCAGCAGTGAGAGTGCTACATTATGTGGTCTATTTTTTGTTTTTTGAGGAACTTCTATATAATTTTCCATGATAGTTGTACTAATTGACATTCCCACCAAGAATATACTAACATTCTCCTTTTTCCGCATCTTCATCAGCATTTGTCATTGTTTGTATTTTTGATAATAGCACTCCCATGTTTATCGTAGCACTATTCACAATAGCCAAGATATAGAATCAAGCTAAGTGTCCATCAGTAGATGAATGGATAAAGAAAATGTGGTATATCTACACAATGGAATATTATTCAGCCATAAAAAGAATAAAACCTGGTTATTTGCAGCAACACGGATGACCTGGAAGACATTACATTAAGTGAAAATAAGTAAGGTGCAGAAAAACAAATATCACACGTTCTCATTTATACGTAGGAGCTTAAAAAGCTGATCTCATGAAGGAAGCAATGATAGATGCTAGGGCCTGGGAAGGGTAGCAGGATGGGATGAAGAGAGGTTGGTTAATGGGTACAAAAGTACAGTTAGAAAGAAGGAATATGGTTTAATGTTCAAGAGCACAGTGGGATGACTATAGTTATCAATAATTTATTGTATATTTCAAAATAGCTAGAAGAGATTTGGGATGTTCTCAACATAAAGAAATGATAAATATTTGAGGTGATGGATACCCCAATTACCCTGATTTGATCTTACACATTGTATGCATGTATCAAAATATCTCATATACTCTATAAATATGTACAATTATTATGTATTAATTTTTTTAATTCCATGAAGCCATCACTTTTCAACCATCAAACTAGCAAAGCTGTTTTGCAAGAGTTTGATGGGTTGAGTACCCTCATACATTGCTGGCAGGAGTGTAATGTACATAAGGCTTTAGGAAAATGATTTGATACCATGTGTCAAACTTTAAATTTAAAAATCCAGGCTGGGTGCAGTGGCTCACGCCTGTAATCCCAGCACTTTGGGAGGCCAAGGTGGGTAGATCACCTGAGGTAGGAGTTTGAGACCAGCCTGGCCAACACGGTGAAACCCCATCTCTACTAAAAATACAAAAAATTAGCCAGGCGCGGTAGTGGGTGCCTGTAATCTCAGCTACTTGGGAGGCTGAGGCAGGAGAATTGCTTGAACCCAGGAGGCAGAGGTTGCAGTGAGCTGAGATTGCACCTTTGTACTCCAGCCTGGGCAACAAGAATGAAACTCCCTCTCAAAAAAATAAATAAATAAATAATAAAAATAAAAATGCATTTAGAAATACAAATACAGTTAGAAAGTAAAGCTATCCAGTAATTTCTCCTAGAATTATGAAACTCAATAATAGACAACTTTAGTGTGCCTATAAATCTCAGGAGCTCTTTTTTCCAGGCAGATTTTTGGGCTCTAACTGCAGAGATTCAGATACTGCAAGACTGGGTTGGGATCCTGATGTGCATTAATGCCTGGTTCTGGTGGAGGTGGCTAAGGCGTCACACCATAACAAGAGCTGCTCTAAAGAAATCTCTTCCTAGGAAGCAATCAGGAGAAACACTGATATGCCAAACTCTTTTCAGCTGTTCTTTATAGTGTCGAGAAATTGTAAACAACCTATACTGACATGAATAAGGACACAGAATAGTAATTATTATACAGTCTTATAAGAGAGTATTATACAGCCATTAAAAATGAGCTTGGGGGGATATTTAATAATGCAGGAAGATGCTAAATGAAAGAAATCAAGATGCAAAACTATGAATACACCAGATACGTTATTTGAAAACAACTCCATCAAACCACTAGTAGTGGCTATGATTGGGTAGTGGGATTCTGAGTAATATTATCTAGGTGCCACTTTTTATTTTCAGAGTTTGAAACAATGACAAGTACTGCTCTCATGATCCAAAAATAAACTTTTAAAAAATAAAGAAGTCATAAATCTCTTCTCTGCTTCTAGCCAGAAATATACCCAAATCATTCCATACATAGCTGCCCCATCTGCTCTTTTTTAGGCCCAATTAAGGAAATCTTCTACAATTAGACAGTTGTCATTTATGTCAAGCCTATGTTGTCCCTGTTGAAATGTAAATCTGCTTCCTTCATGGACTCAGAGACCAGTTGTTTTCTTACCTCCTGAAAGGGTTGTTCACAATGCTGCCCAAGCTGGTTTGTGTCTATTTATGTCCCGAAGGTCCCCTGGGAAGGAAATGTGTAAACTATCATTGACAAGGAAATGCTGTGGGAGAGGGCTAGTGATTGTGACCAACTAAAAGAGATAAATTCTGGTTTCTGGGAAAGGATAACTGTGAGGGCCAAGGAAGGCATTTTCCAGATAAAGGCCTACTCAATAGACTTTGGAAGCAATTCATCAATGAGTACCATTTGAAAACATTTGCCTAAAATTCCTCCACAAGCATGAATTGCAAGGCAATTCCCTAAAGCTTACAGAACAATTATAAAAGAATGCTTCTTAAGAAAAATAAAATTTAATGGCCAAGGCCTGATGTCTCTTACAGGTAATATACAATAAAAGCTACTATTGTGGGCAGAGTATCTCTTTCATCCATCATTTCTTCTTCCTTCCCACTGCTCAGGCCCTCATCACCCCACACTGTTCAGGTCCTAACTAGTCCTTTTCCTGCCAGTCCTAGGTCCCTGATTTGGTTGTCGCGGTCTTTTGCTCAAAAGCTTTAACAGGAAATTACTACACTTGGGAAAAAAACTCAGTGGACCTAAAAATAGATGTTCAAAGGCATGTGGGGAATCCAAAGAGCCTGCCCTATTTCTAGTAGCCAGCCTGTCCGTTTTTCATTCAACACCCATCTCAATACCACTAATAATCCAGTTTTACTTATCTGGGTGTGTCTGGCTTCAGTCCAGCACTCAGCACACAGGAGGCACCTAGCATACGTTTATCCAAGGAATAGAACTAACCGCCAGTTCCTTTGATGATGGTGAGTCCCCTTGTGTGATCCCCATCCCATGTTTTTCCAAATAGAAGGAACTTAATCTCTATTGGTCAGATTTGTCTGCCCTTGTATTCATTATTCATTCAATAGGAACAAATGTTTATTGAGCAAATCCTTGGTGTCAGGTATTGGAGATAGAGCAGTGAACAAAATAGACACAGTTCCTATGTTCACAGATACATTGTAGTCAGAGGTGATGGGGCAATTAACCAAATAATTGTTTAATTGTTTTTAAATTATGCTTTTGGATACAGATAAGCACTATGAAGAAAATAAAAGTGGGCTCTCTGTGATGCAGCCTAAGCAGCAAGGATAATCAGAGCTGGTCAGGGCAGGTTTTTCTGAGGAAATGACATTTGAATTAAGGCCTGAATGATGAGACCTAGGAAACACTCATTCATGTAGCTTCTCTATAATTGCAACTTTTTAAATTGAGGAAAAATGTATATTGAGGAAAATGCACATATCTTAAGTTGATAATTGAATGTGTTTTGCTAAATGTACACAACCGTGCAATCCACCATCAAGATAAAAAAAATTTGCATTACCCTAGAAAGTTCTCTTTTTTTCCATTTTTATTGAGGCTTGCTTAACAAATAAAAATGACATATATTTAAGGAGTACAATATGCTGTTTCGATTACCCCAGAAATTTCCTGCATCTGCTGCCCAGTCATTCCCCAACCCACCCTCAGAGGCACCCACTGTTGTGATTTTTATCATCGTAGCTTAGTGTTGCCTCTGCTTTAACTTTATAAAGTGGAATCATGCAGGATGTGCCCTTTGTTCCTAGCTTCCTCCATCAATATAATGTGCTGGAGACCTATCCATGTTGTTATATATATCTTACTGCTCTTTTTGTTGCTGAGCCATATTCCATTGTATAACGAAACCACAATTTGTTAATCCATTCTCTTATTGACAGTTATGCAGGTTGTCTTCAGATTTTGGTAATGATTCATAAAGCTGCCATAAACATTCTTTTTATTTTTTTCTTTTGAGACAGAGTTTCGCTGTTGTTGCTCAGGCTGCAGTGCAATAGTGTCGTCTCAGCACACTGCAACCTCTGCCTCCTGGGTTCAATCAATTCTCCTACCTCAGCCTCCCATGTAGCTAGGATTACAGGTGCACACTACCATACTTGGCTAATTTTTGTATTTTTAGCAGAGACAGGGTTTCACCATGTTGGTCAAGCTGGTCTCAAACTCCTAACATCAGGTGATCCACCTGCCTCAGCCTCCCAAAGTGCTGGGATTACAGGCGTGAGCACCTAGCCGGGCCTGCCATAAATATTCTTATACATATTTCTTATATAGTCTTGCTATAGATGTATTATTTTACTTCTGTTGGATAAATATCTAGGAGTAGAGATGCTGGCTTATAGGTAGGTGTACGTATAACCTTTTTTAACAGGTAGACAAAAGATTTTCTAAAGTCATTAATACCACACCCTGTTGCCACCTGCCAATTATGAGAATTCCAGTTGCTTCACATATTTGCCAACATTTGTGTTGTCTGACTAATTTTAGCTATTTTTAAAATGTGGTCGCGGCCGGGCGCGGTGGCTCAAGCCTGTAATCCCAGCACTTTGGGAGGCCGAGACGGGCGGATCACGAGGTCAGGAGATCGAGACCATCCTGGCTAACACGGTGAAACCCCGTCTCTCCAAAAAATACAAAAAAAAAAAAACTAGCCGGGTGAGGTGGCGGGCGCCTGTAGTCCCAGCTACTCGGGAGGCTGAGGCAGGAGAATGGCGTAAACCCGGGAGGCGGAGCTTGCAGTGAGCTGAGATCTGGCCACTGCACTCCAGTCCGGGCGACAGAGCGAGACTCCGCCTCAAAAAAAAAAAAAAAAAAAAAAAAAAATGTGGTCGCTCACTGTGATTTTAATTTGCGTTTCCTGATGACTGATAACGTTGAACACCTTTCATCTGCTTAGTGGCTATTCTTATTAGTTTGTTTATAGAGTGTCTGTTCATGTCTTTTGCCCATTTTTTATTACATGGTTTTTATTTTGTTATGGATTTATAGAAATTTTTAATATATCTGGATAAATGTCCTTTCCCAGATATGTCTCTGCCCCCACACCCACCATCTGTGGCTTGTCTTTTATTTTCTTAATGGTACTTTTGATAAGCAGAATTTGTAAAATTTTCATGATGTCCAACACATCAATTTTTTTCATGTTTGGTGATTTTTGTGTCTTCTCCAAGAAATGTTTACCTACCCAAGTTTGAGAAGACTTTATTTTTATTTCATGAAAACTTGATAGTTGTAGTTTTTCCACTTAGTCTCTGATCCATCTTGAACTAATTTCTGTATGTGGTATGAGATAGGGATTAATATTCATATTTTCATATATTTATCCTGTTGTTCCAACATCATTTGTGAGAAGATTATTCTTTCTCTACTGAATTACCTTGGCACCTTTGTAAAGCTCAATTAGCCACATAAGCATGGGTCTATTTCTGAACTCTATTCTGTTACATTGATTCAAATGTGTATTCTTACACCAATATCACACTTAATTACAAAGTTAGAGAATACTTTGAAATCTGGTCATGTGAGACTTCTAACTTTTTTTTTTTTTTTTTTTTTGAGACAGGGTCTCATTTTGTCACCCATGCTGGAGTGCAGTGGTGCGATCTTGCCTCATTGAAGCCTCGAACACCAGGGCTCAAGCGATCCTCCCACTTCAGCCTCCTGAGTAGCTGGGATTACAGGCACACACCACCACACCTGGCTAATTTTTTTTTTATTTTCTGTAGAGATAGGGTCTGACTATTTTGCCCAGGCTGGTTTCGAACTCCTGGGCTCAAGCTACCTGCCCACCTCAGTCTCCCAAAGTGTTGGGATTACAGGCATGAGCCACTGCACTTGGACAAGTCCTCTCTTTTTTTTCTTTTCCAAGATTGTTTTGGATATTCTAGGTCCTTGAATTCTTACATAAATTTTAGAGCATCATTTCCGCTGTACTGTATTGGTCAAACCATTCATAGAGCAGCCCAGATTCAAGGGGTCTGGGAGGAAACGAATCTATCTCCTAATGGAGGGATGGTATGAATACAGAGAGGGAAAGAATTGATAGTAACTACTTTTCAGACATTCTGCCAGCTAGCCACAATAATTTGCATCCCTGCCAAATGTCAAATACACTAACCCCCTTCAAAGATCTCCAAAATCTCATCTCATTATAGCATCAATTCAGCGTCCATGACCTCATCACCTGAGCCCCGATGAAGGAGGACTGCTCAGGTGCAACTCCTTGGGTACAGTGTCTCTCCATCAGAACTCTGATCTACATGACAAGCTATCTGCTTCCCAAACTCCCAACTTACAATGTCAGTGCAAGGATGAGATGACCACAACAGACACCAATGTTCAGAAAGAAGGGAAATAAGAGGCCCACAGCAGTCACTGGTCCATAGAAATTAGCCATATGAAATTAACTCTCTGTGCCCTCCTGCCATTTCCCACCTACTCACATTCCTTCCATCCCCCAGCCCTGGGCAACTACTAGCCTCCTTTCTGTTTCTTTAGATTTGCCTATTCTGGACATTTTACATAAATGGAATAATACAATACCTGGTCTTTGTGTCTGGCTTCTTAGTGTAATGTTGTCAAGGTTCATCCATGTTGTAGCATGTATCAGTACTTCATTCATTTTTATTGGCCCCAAATGCTCATGGCCAACCTAGAGCAGAGCTTTACAATGAGTGTGCCAGAGTGGGAGCCACGACCATGTCACAGGGTGCTGCTGGCCACCTCTGACTTGGGGCACGTAGTCTAGTGCTTCTCAAAGGGCAGCCCCAGGGAAGTGGGCCCTGATGGGGGAAGCGCAGTGAGTAACAGAGACACGCAGACTCCTTGTCCCATTGTGATAGGATGTCAGAAACCAAAGAGACGCCCTCCCACCTGGCTCAGCAGCCCATTACAGCACACCTCTGACTCCAGGAGCAGGGGCTGCAGCCGCTGGAGAAGGGGTGGCAGGTCTGAGAGGCTCAGCTGAGGCTGCTGACACATCTGTCAGATGTGGCCCCAGGCTTTGTCTTCACATTGTCCTACACTTCTACCCATTTTCAGCTCCCATGCCCTCTTCTTTGTGGTGCCTGAGCACTAACAGCTTCATCATTATCTTGAAAAATTTGCTGTGAAAAACTTCTATCAGACTTGAAATCCATTCACGCTACTGCAAGAGATTCCAGTATTACATTTGTCAGTGAAAGCAAAGAATGAGCTTATTCCTTGAATAAAATTTCAATTGTTGTAAATTTTAGGAAGGTTTAAACATTAAACCATTAGATTTAAATAAATTAAACAGTTTAAATCCCTGGCTTGTGCAAACAAAGTATGAATAGTGACTACTGATACCTTGAAAAGACTGCCATTAAAAAAAAATCTTCATCAGGATTTGCTCACAAGTATTTTAAGATCATAAATTAATATTATAGCTATGTTCTTATTCAGCAATAAAAATGAATGAAGTACTGATACATGCTACAACATGGATGAACCTGGACAACAGTACACTAAGAAGCCAGACACAA
The DNA here is from genome assembly GCF_009764315.1 of Trachypithecus francoisi. Classification (NCBI taxonomy): domain Eukaryota; kingdom Metazoa; phylum Chordata; class Mammalia; order Primates; family Cercopithecidae; genus Trachypithecus; species Trachypithecus francoisi. The sequence goes on from NW_022681461.1 coordinate 13,510,390, forward strand.
AAGACTATGTATTGTATTATTCCATTTATGTAAAATGTCCAGAATAGGCAAATCTAAAGAAACAGAAAGGAGGCTAGTAGTTGCCCAGGGCTGGGGGATGGAAGGAATGTGAGTGATTGCCAATAGATATAATATTTCCTTCTGGGGTGACACAGTGTTCCAAAATTGACTGTGGTGATGGACACATAACTGTGAATATACTAAAAACCATTAAATTCAGGAGATGGAGACAGGAGAATCGCTTGAACCTGGATAGCAGAATTTGCAGTGAGCCAAGATCATACCACTGCACTCCAACCTGGGCCACAGAGTGAGACTCTATCTGAAAAACAAACGAACAAACAAAAATCACTAAATTGTATGCTTTAAATGAGTGAGCTGTATGGTGTGGGTATTCATTTTCCGTAGCTGCTGCAACAATTTACTGCAAACGTGATTGTTTAAAACAACAAAAATTTATTCTCTCACAGTCCTGGAGGCCAGAAGTCCTAAGGCAGCCTCAAGGTGTTGGCAGGGCCCCTCCCGCCTCTTCCACCTTCTGGTGGCTGCCGTCAATTCCGGGCTTACAGCTGTGTCATTTGAATCAGCCAGCATCTTCCAATCTCTCAGCTCCATCTTCACGAAGCCTTCAGTGTCTGTCAAATCTCCCTCTTGAAGGACACAGGTGACTGCACTCAGGGCTTACTCTTGTAATACAGGATAATCTTCCCATCTCAAGATTCTTAACTTTATTATGCTGTAAAAACCCTATTTCCATACAAGGTAATAGTCACAGGTTCCAGGGATTAGAATCTGATATCTTAGGGAGTGGAGGGATCATTTTTCAGCCTGCAACAGTATGTGAATTACATCTCAATAAAGCTATTTTTAAAAATAAGCAGAGTATAATGTAAAAATTACTATACATTTAAAAAGTTATATTCATGTTACAGATTCAAGAAGACTTGAAAGTCATACCAATCGATCGAAAACTTTGTTTTGATCTTGAATTGACCCAAACGGATCAACAGTAAAAAGACTTTTTTTTTTTTAGGCAAATGAAAAAAATTGAACATGAACTGGATGCTAGGTAATACTGAGAAATTATTTTTAATTTATTGGAATTGAGAATGGTACTTTGCTTATTTTTAAGTCCTGTCTGTTAGAGATTTACACTGAAGTGTTTTCAGGTGAAATGAAGTGATTCCTGGGGTGTGCTTTTAAATATTCCAGGAAAAAAAAAAAGGAGGATGAGGTAGATGAAATCTGAAAGGCAAATGTAGATAGCAGTTTAGTCTGGGTCCTGGCTATGAGCAAGAGGCGGGCTGGTCATTATGCCATTCTCTTTATTTGTATCTGTTTGAAATTTTTCCGTAATAAAAGTTACATTCGTGGAAACAAGCTCAATTTTCTCATTTAAAATTTTGAGCAGATTTTATTTGGAAGTTTAAAACACATACAATTTCTTCTCTAATACTTCATACATATTTTCTTATAATTCTATAACATTAAAAACTGTATTTAATTTTTAAATAAACCTCACAGAGACGCTCTGAAATCCCCACCAGTTTTACCCCGAATGCTCTTGAAATCAGATGATTTTCTATGTGTCCTGACGGAAAAGGCTGGAAAGGCTTGCCCTAGAGAAACTGATTTTCTGCGAAGGGCAGATAAATACAGGCTTTCAAAATCTTCTGTTTCCGAAAATGCGCAGGGCGCTCGCTCTCTCCCTCTTGAGCATCTTTTAAAGCGCTTTCAGAAAACGAAACGCTTGCGATTGAAGCAGCGCCCGCAGCTGCAGCGCGGGTTTCAAATGCCCCACTATTTTGAAAGAAGACCCGCACACACGCTCTTTGTGCTCTTTTTTGTTTGTTTCCCAGAGGAAAAGCTAAATCCACCCCAGTGTTTTCATACAGTGAAAATGAAAGGCTTGGGGGCTGCCATCGAGCCGACGGAAGAAGACATTTGGCAGAGAAGGCCCCTTCGGGGCTTTCGTTCCCCCAAACCTCAGTCAATTCGCACCGTGCCTGCCGGGACGCGGCCATCACAGGGGCCTTGAGCGAGGACGCAAAGCCGTGCCATCCTGGCGGGGCTGCTTTGCCTGGGGAGCCAGGTGTAGGGTGCGGGGTGCTGAGGGCGGACCGGCGTGGAGACTGCTGGTGTCTCCGGCTCCTTTACAGCCATAAAATCGACTGGGGCTGCAGCCGGCTGGGGCGCAGCCCCTCTCCAGACCCCCGGATGCACCCCGCAACTATGCTGCCCATTATTCCTCCCCTGGTGCTTAAGTATTTGCTCACCCCTGAATTTGGTTGTTGGTTGGCTGTTTGACTCACAGGGTAAAAAAGGTTTCAAAGAGAACTAGAAAGGTATCCCTGGAAATTCGGCCTCTCAAGATCCCAAGCCTAGTTCTCCCATGGTGGCAACCAGCGCTACCATGTTCTTTGGCACCCTTCCAGATATTTCTATGCCTATACACGTGTGTATACACGTGTATTCAAGTAATCACACACATTCTGCCCCCACTTCCAAATGCTTGCCCCCCACACACGCGGAATGTTCTTAACATCTTGTGTGTCTTACCTTGTATTTTCACCCTCAAGTTTGTATTTTGGAAATTATACCTTCTCAATATAGAGAGGGATGCCTTGCATTGGGTTTTGATTATTCAATGCTTTTTTAAGGCTATGTATTTCCCAGTATGGATGTATCATAATTTATGTAAGCAATTCCATATTGATGTGTATTTGGGTTGTTTCCAGAGTCGTGCTATTCCAAGCAAAGCTGCAGTAGATTTTGCAAACCCTCCAAGCTTTTATGCAAGACTACTCTAGTTTCCTTTAAAAGAAAGACATACACACCATGCTTACATAAAAAGAGAAGGCAGCAAAAATCCCCTTTCCAACATACTTAGAATCTGACATTGTTTTCACAGAAGTAGCTGCTCCCCTCCCCTCGCCCCCCCAAAGACTCAAAACAATGCGGTAAGGATTCAGGCTAGAGAGCTGGTTCCCTTCTCATAATTCCTACTCCCATCTCAACAGACGGCTTTGTAGACAAACCACTGAGGCTCCAGGGTATAAGGGTTTCTATCAAGGATGTTTTCCTTTACCCTCTGACCCTGAGTCAGTTCATAGAAAACCCAGCTTTATTGTTTTTGCAGCCTTTCTTCCCTCAACAAACATCAAGACTCTGCCTCCATTCTAAGTCGGCATTTCTCCCAGAAAATTGCTCCAATGTACCTCACACCTGCCTGGCAATGAATGCAATCAAGAAACTGCAAGCAAAGACCTTTGGACAACAGAAACCAAAGTGCCAGGGGACAAAAAAACGGGAAAGAGACCACTTGTAAGGGAAGTGAAAGTGTTGGGCCTTACATTGTTATGCTGTTTGTCCAAATCACCTTTTGCCAAAATTCGACCAAATCAAAAGGGGCCACAAGTTTCTGTCAGCAACAGCCAAAAGAAATTCATCCAGCAATCAGACTCCTCCAGCAGCGAGAAAGACTATCTCATGGTCACACACACACACACACGATGTTTAATTCATTTGGGCAGATTTGGGAGAAAATAAGCTTAGATTAATAAAAAGTCAGGATGATGGACTGCTTAAGGAATACAAAATGCAATCCTGTGAGCACTGAACTAGGGCAAGTGCACCATCCACAGAGCTGACCTTAAGAAAATATGCTTTACATGAAAACTGACGTGTCTGAAGTCTTTAAAAATAGTTTATCCTATAGAGCAGATTGAATATTTCCATATGAGGTTCTTCTTAATTTGAGTCACCAGACATCTTTCCTGCCCATTTTATATTAACTAATTCAGGTTCCAAATCTGAAAATGCATATGGTTCTATTTTAATGCTTCAATGCAGCAGAAACACAAATACTTAAAACACCCTGAAGACAGCCTTTTACTAGTTTGGGGGATGTTTGTGCATGAAAAGTAAGCACAGTCATGCATCACTTAATGAAAGGCATGCATTCTGAGAAATGTATTGTTATGGAATTTTGTCATGTGCCAACATCATAGAGTGCACTTTTCCAAGCCTAATTTTATAGCCAACTACACATGTAGGCTAGCTGGTATAGCCTATTGCTCCTAGGCTACAGATCTGTACATCATGGGACTGTACTGCATACTGGAGGCAACTGTAACACAATGGTAAGTATTTGTGTATCTAAACACAGAAAAGGTACAGTAAACATATGGTATTACAATCTTATGGGACTATATAATCTTATGGGACCATCATATATGTAGTCTATCATTGACCAAAATGTCGTTATGTGGTGTATGACAGTATTGCAATTATATGTCTTACTAAGTGGGTAGTCAAGGCTCAGAGACTGACGCAGCTGCTTTCCTAAAGGCTACTCAGGACAAAGGCTTTGTTATTAGTGCTATCAGACTGGATGTACTTTCCCCAGATTGCTCAAGCTTTCATCCATAGTAAGTGATTATACACTGGGCTCCTTTGAGTACATGGAAGGTACATGGAATGATGTCATGTCCTTGGCACAAGAGAGCACTGTCCTCCTGCAAGAGTTCACACCAGCTTGCAGTGGGGTAAAGGACGGGCAGCAAGGGAAGGAACTCAGAGACGTTTGGGCTCACACTTTTCAGAAGCCTTCTGAAATGGCAGAGCAACTCGGGACCTGCCAAGGTATGATTCAGAATTGCAGCACCCCAAAGCTAGCAAGAAACTTGTAGGTCACTAACTCACCCCAGCCCATCCCCCGAAGCCCAGTAAGGGCTATACAGTTGGGTAAAAGAAGGACCTGGGCTAAAACTCAGATATCTTCTTTTTTTAAGAGGATCTGCTATGCTGGCAGGCTGGAGTGCAACGGCTATTCTCACTTACAATCAGGGCTCACTGCAGCCTCAAATTCCTAAGCTCAAGCAATCCTCCCAACTGGGCCTCCTGAGGAGCTGGGACTACAGGCACACACCACCACACCCAGCTAAACTCAAGTATCTTGACTGCCAAATTGGCAGCCTGTGTCTTACAGCAGTGCTTTTCCAACTTTAACATGTATACGAATCACCCAGGGAGCTTATTAAATGTAACTCTGCTTCAGATCGAGGGTAGGGTGTGAAATTTTGCATTTCGAATAAGCTTCCTGTGATGCCAGTGTTGCTAGTGGAGGACTAATTCTCTGAGAAGCACATTATTACATCTCCACTCTTAACATTTCTCAATCACAGAAAAATCCAGAAAATAGTCCCTCCTGCACTGCCTGGGATCTGAAGAAAGACAGCCCTTTTGTTAATCTCTTCTCTTTTTTTTAATCAAATTTACTTCAAACAATTAAGTCCCAGTCTTCTTCTCCACTGGAGAGGTCCCTGAATTTCTGCCTAGCCACTTAGTGGGAAGGGAAAGGAAACTGTAAGACCAATATTCCCATCCTTTCTGTCAGGTGAGTTTCCATCTAAAGCAGCAGCTCTCCAAGTGTCATCCACAGACCAACAGCATCACCCGGGCTCTTGTTAGAAATGCAAGTTTTAAAACTCTAGGAGTGAGTCCCAGAAAGATGTGTTTTAACAAACCTCTCCAGGTGATACAGATACAGTCTCAAGTCCAAGAATCAGGGAGGTAAGACTCACAGCCAAGAGCAGCCAATCAGTGCTTGCAGTTCTGTATCAAGGAAGGGGATTGTATCCAAAAAGTGCTTGCAAAACAATCATCCTCCAGCTCCAGGACATGGACCACTTGTTGGAGCAAGGAATTTTATGTAATCACAACCCAAACCAATGACTCTGCATGATTATGTGGCCCACCCATGCTGTCTCTCTTCATGGAACTCAAAGAGAAGATTCCCGAAACATCAAAAAAGACAAATTTGCTCCCTCAAGGGTTCCTATCCTTCAGGAAGGACAGCCATAGTGTCCTTGGAACCACGTGTGTAGTCATAGCCCTCTCTGCCTCACACCCCTGGGTGGAATGCTTTATATACATGGCTCTCTCCACCAGATAAGATGACATGACAGCTTCTTGCCATGTTCATCGTGTGTGTGTGCACATGTGCCCATGTGTGTGTAAACTCCTCAACTACATGTTCTTGGAACAGACACCATCTCAAGCTCCATCCTGTCAAACAAGCTGGGACACCAGCAGGTGAAGCTGACGCAGCAGACCTGTGTTCTGCCATGGTAATATTATGGAAAGCCTGTAAATATAATCCCACACCTTGTACCGGTCTATGCACCTCCCTCATTTTTTAAAATGAGAAACAATAAGAAAACCTCATTAAAACGTATGCTGTAACTTTTAAGCTTAATAAGCCCAGCCCTAATAGAACATTCGCTTCTTTGTCTGGCATATAAAGTCGTGATTCATCTGTATGCAATTCCACCTTGTTTGTTATACTGTTGCCATGACAACATTTTTTAGTATCAAGTAAATTGTGGAAGAGAACATACAAACAGCACACTCCTATAGGTAAATACTTCTTTACTATCTACACACATTTCATTCTTTGCATCCACTCTCTCCTATCTCAATAAACGCAGCTCTATTTACATCCAATTTTTGAATTCTTTCCTCCCAAGGATATGTGAGAGCTTTGCTCCATCCGAAAAAGTCCAAATCAAAGACGATTTGGGTTTGAATATTTTAAAATGTTTTTCTTTTTCCACAATTATTCTGGAGGGGCTATCAACACAATAGAAGTTTTAAATATCCAACCAAGAAGTTAATGTCCAAAGTTCTCTCCAACCCAAAGAGCAGACATTTCTGCCTCCCATCTCCATGCAAATTGCAACACCCAGACACCAGCGGTGGACTTTGAGAGTTGACATCCTAGTAGTGTACATGCTTATCAGGCATTTGTGTACTTATAGCCATATGAGCGCTAAGCCCCAAATGGGCAGGATGTCTATATCATATCTTGAGATGTGCTTAGATACAGATCTGTATCTCATCTTCACCTCTCCCATATCAACCAATGCAATGGTTCCATGGATAGATGCATTGGAATCACTTGGGAGCTTTCAAAAGTAGATCCCTGGGTGTCATACCTGGGAACTACGTTCTGAGTAGGTCTATAAAACAGCCATAAAAATTGTCTTAACTCAGAGGACTGTTGTGAGAATTACATGAGATCAAAAATGCACATAAGGCTGGGCACTGTGGTTCACGCCTATAATCCCAGCACTTTGGGAGGCCAAGGTGGTCAGATCAAGAGGTCAAGAGATCAAGACCATCCTGGCCAACACAGTTAAACCCCATTTCTACCAAAAATACAAAAAACTTAGTTGGGCGTGGTGGCACGTGCCTGTAATCCCAGCTACTCGGGAGGCTGAGGTAGGAGAATCGCTTGAACCCGGGAGGCAGAGGTTGCAGTGAGCCGAGATCACACTACTGCACTCCAGTCTGGTGACAGAGCAAGACTCTGTATCAAAAAAAAAAAAAAAAAAGATACACATAAAGCCTGTAGCCCCAGGCTTGGCGTTACAGGCAATTAATAACTGACAACTGTATTTACTGACAGTAAAACATTAATGTTAATAATGAAGGACTACATGGGTAGGATCATAATGAAGTCTGATGAAGGACCCCTGTTTCATAGTAAAGTACTTGTAGGAATGTATTAGTGTTCTCTAGAGGGACAGAACTAATAGGATCGATGTATATATAAAGGCGATTTTATTAAAGAATATTGACTCACACGATCACAAGGTGACATCCCACAATAGGCCGTCTGCAAGCTGAGGAGCAAGGAAATCCAGTCCGAGTCCCAAAACTGAAGAACTTGGAGTTCGATGTTTGAGGGCAAAAACATCCAGCATGGGAGAAAGATGGAGGCCAGAAGACTAAAGCAGTCTGCTGTTTCTACGTTTTTTTGCCTGCTTTTATTCTGGCCCCACTGGCAGCTGACTAGATGGTGCCCACCCAGACTGAGGGTAGGTCTGCCTCTCACAATCCACTGACTCAAATGTTAATCTCCTTTAACGACACCCTCATAGACACACCCAGGAACAATACTTTGTGTTGTATTGCATGTATTCCTTGGCAAAAGGGATGTGTGATGTTCTTACCACAAATCCTTCTTTACAGTTAACACACCCGTTTCCATGGATAGGGCTGGCTGTTTGATTAGGTTAACAGCTGATTGTATCATCTCTTTGGATATGGTGATACAAATATGCTGGCATGGGCTTTTATACTCTGCAAAATGTATAGACTGGCACTAACATAAGGTGTTCAGACAAAGCTGAGTTTACTGCTTACCAAGGTAAGGAGAACACCAGCTCTATACTACTTTGTGTTTAGGATACGGGATGTCAAGGTTAGAGTTTACTGAAAATTGGACATTTAAAGTTTGCTTTAAGGTGGGTCTTTCAATTGGGGAGATGCAGAGGGCATGATTAGGATTGGCTAAGGATGATACAATAGCCCAGGATTGGTGGAAACAGCAAGGTGAGGAGTTTTAAAGCAAGTGGTTCAAAGAATCTTTAGTCCATTGAAGAGTGTATGGGCCTTTTGGGAAATTTCAGTAATGAACAAGGAACTCTGCCTGGGTAAGAGTCTCTCCGATTTTTAAAATTATGATAATGAAGATACTGGACTAGCAGAGTCATGTTAAGGTAGACAGTAAGTTATAAGGGGAATAGTTTGAGTCCTCAGTGTCCAAACTGTGTGTAGGGGGCCAGGAGTGCATGATTTTGGTTCTCAGCCTTTCTACAGGCCAACTTGGCAACATGTGTAAAGGGTCTTAAAAGCATTCCCACTTTTTTACATTGTAATTCTATTCCCAAGAATCTAAGGAAATAATCTGAAGCATGTACAAAAATTTACGTAATGAAGATGTCCACTATGGAGTACAATTATTTATTAATAATAGCCCCAAATTGGAAGTAACCCAAATGACCGATAGTAGGTAAGTTGTGGTATATACATGTGGTAGAATTTTTGAAGCCATTAAAAGTTTACTAAAATAGGCCAGACACGGTGGCTCACACTTGTAATCCCTGCACTTTGGGAGGCCGAGGCAGGTGGCTCACTTGAGGTTAGGAATTAAGAGACCAGCCTAACCAACATGGTGAAACCCCATCTCTACTAAAAATACAAAAAAAACTAGCTGAGCATGGTGGTGCATGCCTGTAATCCTAGCTACTTGGGAGGCTGAGGCAGGAGAACAGCTTGAACCCGGGAAGCAGAGGTTGCAGTGAGCCAAAATCGCACCACTGCACTCTAGCCTGGGTGACGGAGCAAGACTCTGTCTCAAAATATATATACATACATATATATATATACACACACACACACTAAATATATTAACATATAATATACTAAAAATATACTAAAATATATAAAAACAATGGAATATGCCTGTACTATATTTGTTAAGAACAAAAGCAGATTATAGGCTCAAATAAACAAACAAACAAAAAACCTGCTAGAAATACATACCAAACTTACCAAATATAGTACATCAAAATGATACTGCTGGGTAGTTTATTGACAGTTTCAATGTCCTTCCTTTCACTTTTCAGTGTTTTATATATCATTTAACTGAGAATGTATTACTTTTATAATCAGAATTTGTATGTAAGCAATATTATGATAGAAAAACAAAATACAAGCAAGCACAAAATTTTTTAAAAACAAAAATTATCTGTAATTTTACACCAAGATGTAATTGTACTGAACCTTGTGATGTACATTCCTCTAGATATGTTTCTATGTGTTTGAAAAAGTGGGACTTTGCTATTATGAGTTAGTATGGAGGGGCGAAAAAAGCACTTTGCCCCCAAGATAAACAAATAAAACTACAGAATCACTCTATCTAGCAGCAGTCCCCAAAACAAATGAAACCTCATCGCTTTCCTGTATACTGACTTCTCTAACAGTGATAATTTTTTTTATTATTTTATTTTTGAGATTGAGTCTCGCTCTATCGCTCAGGCTGGAGTGCAGTAGCAGAGCTTGGCTCACTGCAACCTTCACCTCCTGGATTCAATCAATTCTCGTGCCTCAGCCTCCCGAGTAGCTGGGATTACAGGTGCCCACCACCACACCTGGCTAATTTTTGTATTTTAGTAGAGATGGAGTTTCACCATGTTGACCAGGCTGGTCTTGAACTCCTGCCCACAAGTGATCCACCCGCTTTGGCTTCCCAAAGTGCTGGCATTACAGGCGTAAGCCACTGCACCTGGCCATAAACAGTGATAACTTTATCCCTGCCTTTTTCATTGCAGACATCTACAAATATATGATGCTCCTTGCAGATGTGATAGTTGTGTGAGAAAACTATTTTCCCACCATGAATAGACTATCTGCAACCTTGGTAACCTTGTGGGGAATTTTCCTTAAAAATAACATTCAATCTTTTATTCAGCAGGCAAATTCTTCTAAAGTCTAAACTCCTTTGCAAAAACTTTTCAAATAAAAGTTACTTTTCTTTATGCTTTTTTTTTCCTAGTTTTCCTTTCATGTATACCTAACAAATATATGTATTTAGAAAAAAGAGACATATGAGAACTTTTTCCAATTAAAAATATATCCTGGCTATCTTTTATGTCTAGAAATATAAAAGTGCCTTTTTAATGACTGAATGGTATTCCAATATTTGGATATTGGACATTATATGTAACAAAGACGCTACTGTTGGATTATGTTGTTTTATGTTGTTGGCATTATAATAAAAGCCAGAATAAACAGACATCCATACATTTTTTGTCTTTAGGATAAATTCCTTGAATCAGATGTCTAACTGTAAGGGTATATGTATTTTAAGGTTTTCAATATATACTGCAAAATTATCCTCCAGAAAGATACACGTACAATTTTCCCAGCAGTGCATCAACATTTACCCAATGACCTTCTCAACACTAGGTATTAGTGCATGTTTTGTTATTGTTCAATAAGCTAAGCTTAAATGGTACTTTATTTACATATGTACTTATTAGAAATATGAACTATTTCATCATCTTCTATTTGTATTTTATTTTGTGAATTGAATGTTTATAACTTCTCCCACCTTTATATTGAGATATTCATCTTATTCTCATGTATTTATAAGTGTCTTTTATATTTTAAAGTTATTATTTGTCATATATTGTTACCCAGTTCTTTGAAATTTCTTTTTTCAAAATTTCATTTATACTGCATTGTAATTAAAAAGAAGTTTTAAATCCAGCTATTGTTTCCTTTATGGCTTTCTGCCATTGGTGTTATATTTGGAAAAGTTTTTTTAATGTCTCTAAGGTACATGAGTTTTCACTTACGACTCTGTAAGTTTTAATATTTAATTTGCAAACTCGTAAATTCTTTTTTTTTTTTTTTTTTGACACAGTCTTGCTGTGTCACCCAGGTTGGAGTGTCATGGCATGATCTTGTCTCACTGCAACCTCCGCCTCCCAGGTTCAAGCGATTTTCCTGCCTCAGCTTCCCAAGGAGCTGGGACAACCAACTTTTGTGTTTTTTGTAGAGACGGGGTTTCACCATGTTGGCTAGGCTGGTCTCGAACTCCTTACCTCAAGTGATCCACCCACCTCGGCCTTCCAAAGTGCTGAGATTACAGGCATAAGCCACTGTGCCCAGCCGTAAATCTTTATTTCTAAATAACATATATATCCTGATTTTCTTGATTCTTCAATTTTAGATATATCGGGCACAAATTTTATGTACCTCCTCAGTCCCTTGGCCACCTCTTTGCCTTACCTACTACCACTGGCCAGTTCTGCCACTTGGAGCTAACTAGTCAATTGCCTGGGAATGTCAAAACCTTCCTTGTGGGTACAGCTGCACAGCCAGGTCAGAGTTTCTGGCCCCTCCCTGTATTTCAGGACTTAGATGAAGCACCACACTGTACTGCATGGTTCCTGCCATCCCTGGCAGCTTCCAAAGAGGCCAAATGATACCATCTGGATGTGCAGAAGAGTGAAGTCCCATGGAGTGAACTTTGACCAATGGAAAGCAAGAGATGGGAGGGATCTGGGCACATAAACTCCCTCAACTTCCTCCACATAGATTGCTGGGAAATACGGTCACTCCTTGCAACCCATCTAAAAAAAGTCTTGCATGCTGTGTGGATCTACCTGGCCATCAGCCTGCTTCATCTCTGGGAGTATGTCAGTCTATCTCTCTTGATCTCTTCCCTTGCTTCACATTCCTTTTGTGCTCATTCTTGGTTCCCAAATCGTATGGCTCTCAAATGTCACCAAACCTTTCCGTCTTGCCTTGGGCCTTGTTTACTAGGAGAGCCTCCCACTGCTTCTCCTGCTCTGCCTCCTCCTCTTTGACCTTCTTCCTAGAATGTTATTCAGCTTTCTTTTCCAAGCTTTCCACCGAATTTTTAAAATTCATGTTAACATTTTTTAAAGACTCTTTTTTAGTCTCAAAAGTGTCCTTTTCTTATAGCATTCTGCCTTTATTTCACTAATGCAATATCTTTTCTTATCTCTCTGAAGATATTGATAGTCTCTTTAAAATTTTATTCTGTTTTCTGCCTTGTCTCGGTTACCTGAGTTTCTTTTTGATCTATTTCAACTCTTTTGTATTGAATAGTTTCACATTAAGATATTTCCTTAAATATATAATGATTCTTAATCACTCATTAATGTTTTTGCTTTTAAAAAGCTGATTGGAAGGCTTGTGTTTGTGAAAGGCTTATAGAATGGTGGCCCTCACCATCAAGTAATTGGCATAGACCCAGCCATGTCATTAAGGAATAAAAATGTCTATTTCTGCAGGTCTTTTCTCTTAGCTTGATCACTATTTCCAGAGAGAAATATTCTACTCTGAGGGGCATAGGCCTGGCTGCCTGCCTCCTGGACACTGAACTGGAGAAAGGATCTTGGTCTCATCATTCTCAACTTAATGACTGTTTTTAGTAGGACCCCCCCCCACCCCGACCCTCAACTACCCCTAGTGTCCAGTCCACATCTCTCTGTCTTAAGGTCTCCAGGGAATAAAACTCTGAGCCCTTCCTCCAAGTCAGAGATGGAGAGTTGTTTGACTGTGGGAGGTGAGGAGAGAATCTCAGGGTCTAACTGCTCTAGATACAAACTTCAGCAGTACACCTTGTTTTCCGCACACCCATATCCTGACTTTTATGGGTACCTGCTATTGTCATTGCTGAGCTTTTCTGGGCTTAAGTGGTGCACATTAATTTGTTTCTGGTTGGCATCCCCTCTGCTCTTCCATCTACGTTCTTTCTTTCAGAATTGCATTGATTTCTTTAGTCCATTATGGTCGTCTTTCTAGTTTTCTTTCTCCATTAAAGTTTCTACACTTTTGTATTTCCTTACCATTATCTTACTGGTGTTTTGGACTCTTTTGAACTAATGCACATAATTCATTTTCATATTTAACCAGAAGTCCTCAATGCCTATCCTACGACATATATCAAGATAATCAAGGGATTTCTTTTTACCTGTAGAGATAATTATATTGATCCTTAAAATAATATTCAGCTATCCTTGCAGTTCTGGGATAACCTCTATTTGGTTATAACGTATTATTTTCTATTTAAATTCATTTTAGGGAGGCTGAGGCAGGAGAATGGCGGAAACCCGGGAGGCGGAGCTTGCAGTGAGCTGAGATCCGGCCACTGCACTCCAGTCCGGGCGACAGAGCGAGACTCCGCCTCAAAAAAAAAAAAAATAAATAAATAAATAAATAATTCATTTTATTTTCTTTTTTGGGTGTTATATTGATTTATTTTGGTACTGGAATTCTGGCAGCTTAGTGAAACAATTTGGACAGTTTTTTAATCTACATCTATGCTAGGAAATAAATTTATACTGCATAGAAATTCTCTCTTCATTGACAGTTTAAAAATACTTGCCTCTAGACTTCTAGACCCCATGTCTTTTTTTCAGGTAAATATTTGAAATTTTAAAAAATTTTTGATTATACATTTTTCCTAAGAAACTGTTCACTCAACTTTTCAGAAAAAATTTAAAAATTATGTTGAATGAAAGAAGCTTTACTCAAGACAGCACATATTATATGATTCCATTTATATTTAGTTCTAGGACAGGCATAACTAATATGGGGGAAAAAAAATAGAAGAATTGTTTCCTGGAAGGAGCGGGGTGGGTAGGAGCAGAAAAGGACTGGGAAGGGACATGAGGTAAGTTAGTGGGGTCATGGCAATGCTCAATAATTACTGTGATAGAGGCTTGGGTTACACATGTGTGTGCATTTGTCAGACTGAGTGAATGTACACTAACGTTTGTATACATCATTGTATTTTACATTAAAAGACAAAACTATTAAGAAATACTGAACTCTAGTTAACGATACGAGTACTGAAATATTTAGGGGGAAGTGTAGAGGTGTCCCAATTTACCTTGAAATGCACCGCGAAGTAAGATGGATTGATAGGTGGATAGACGAATGGATGAATGAATAGATAATGTAATAAAACAAGTACGGTAAAATCTTTTTTTTCTTTTTTTGAGACTTTCTCTGTTGCCAGGCTGGACTGCAGTGGCATGATCTCAGCTCACTGCAATCTCCACCTCCCAGGTTCAAGTGATTCTCCTGCCTCAGCCTCCCGAGTAGCTGGGACTACAGGCGCAAGCCACCATGCCCAGCTAATTTTTGCATTTTTAGTAGAGACAGGGTTTCACCACGTTGGCCAGGATGGTCTTGATCTTTTGACCTCATGATCTGCCTGCCTCGGCCTCCCGAAGTGCTGGGATAGTAAAATCTTAATGGTAGAATCTAAGTGGTAGATACATAGGTGCTCACCATAAACATTGTTTGACTTTGCTCTATGTTTGAGAAATTTTATAGCAAAAAATTTTTTAAAAATTTAAAGTAAAAAAAAAACTTAGCTCCGGCCGGGCGCGGTGGCTCAAGCCTGTAATCCCAGCACTTTGGGAGGCCGAGACGGGCAGATCACGAGGTCAGGAGATCGAGACCATCCTGGCTAACACGGTGAAACCCCGTCTCTACTAAAAAAATACAAAAAAACTAGCCGGGCGAGGTGGTGGGTGCCTGTAGTCCCAGCTACTCGGGAGGCTGAGGCAGGAGAACGGCGTAAACCCAGGAGGCGGAGCTTGCAGTGAGCTGAGATCCGGCCACTGCACTCCAGCCCGGGCGACAGAGCGAGACTCCGTCTCAAAAAAAAAAAAAACTTAGCATAGAAATATATGTAGTAACTGTATTAGTTTTCTATTGCTATGTAACAAATGAACACAAATTTAGCATCTTAAAACAACATGCATTTTAAAATATTTCTTTAATTATATTTTGTTTTGAGTTCCAGGATACATGTGCAGGATGTGCAGGTTTGTTATTCAGGTAAATGTGTTTCATGGTGGTTTGCTGCACCTATCAACCCCTCACCTAGGTGTTAAGCCCCACATGAACATGCATTTTTAAATCTCACAGTTTCCATGATCAGGAGTCCAGACACAGAGTGGCTGGGTCCTCCACTCAGCATCACATAAGGCTACAGTCCAGGTGTTGGCCGGGTGACATTCTCATCTGCAGGCTCAACTTAGGAAGAGTCTGCTTCCAAGCTCATTCAGGCTGTTGACAGAATTCATTTTCTTGCAGCTGTATGACTGAGCCCCTTGCTTCCCACTGCCTACTGGTGGAGGCCATCCTTAGCTACTAGAGGCCACCCACCGTTCCCTGACTTGAGGTCTTCTCCAAAGGCAGTCCACAACATGACCATTTGCTTCTTCAAAAACAGCAGGAGGATTTCTCGCTAGCTGATATAGTTTGGATGTCTGTCCCCTCCAAATCTCATGTTGAAATGTGATCCCTAATGTTGTAGGTGGAAACTGGTGGGAGGTGACAGGAGCATGGGGACAGATCCCTCATAAAGGGTTTGGCACCATCCCCTTGGTAATAAGTGAATTCTTGTTCAGTTAGTTCACTTGAGATCCAGTTCTTTAAAAGTCTGGAAACTCCCCTCCCCACTCTCTCACCCCGCGCTCTCCTGCTCCTGTTCTCACCATGTGATGCGCCTGCTTCCCTTTCATCTCCTGCCATGAGTGGAAGCTTCCTGAGGCCTTACCAGAAGCAGATGTTGGCACCATACCTCCTGTACACCCTGCAGAACTGTGACCCAATTAAACCTCTTTTCTTTATAAATTATCCAGTCTCAGGTATTCCTTTATAGTAATACAAACAGACTAATACACTAGTCTGCTAAGATGGAGTCTAAGATAATGTAACCAAATCAAAGAGTGATAATCAATCACTTTTCTCACATTCTGTTGGTTAGAAGCAAGTTGTAGATTCCACACACTCAAGGGGAAGGCGTTATACAAGAATGTGACTCATAGCGGGTAATCTTAGGGTGCATTCTATCAAAGATAAACAAAGCTGGACAGAAGTAAAAATGGTAAGGATAGATTGTAATCACCAATATACAATTGCACTAGAAGAGGGTCCCACATGAACAGAACTCAACTTCAGTTTGTACAGAGATGATGGCATTTTAAAGGGAGAGCAATGGAGTAGGGAGTGGAGACAATGGGGGCTCGGTAGTCAGGGAAGCAAAACAATTGCAAAGGGTTGGTCAGTGTAAATGCTGATTGGACCAGCTGCGTCTGCCAGCTGACAGTTATCAAAGTCAGGACTGCATCCTCCCATGGTCACTGGGAGACAGACGCCCTGTACTTCCTTATGATAGTATCTCAGAGGAATGGCTTTCAGGTCCTTGAGAAAGACACTCCTGAGTTGTAGGAGGTACACGTATATCCCAAGGGACAGAGGAAAGATTCACAATAAGCCCTTTTTAGTGAATGCTCTAAGAAAGGATGGTCAAGGGCCTAAGGTCAGGTATCAGCTGGAACAAACAGTCAATTCTTTTGGTAGCCTTGTGCTTTCCCAAGCAGGCACTTTAAGGGAAGCTAAAGTCACCTAGAGATGTGGCCTTGATTGGCAAGAAACTAAGTTAATGCTTGCTTAAGTCTTTTAATGTGAGTGGGGGGCTGGATGACATCATTTGTATTGAGTGTCTGTAATTTTTATAGGCCAAGGTAGAGGCCTAGTCAAGAAGGGGATTCAGAGGACTCTGGCTAGAGTTTAGTAAGGAGAGACTGTTTATCAGTTGAACACACTATTTTTCACGTTACCTTTTAATCTCCTTATTGGTGGTGGTTCTATTTCCTTTCTCTTTCTTAGTGGGGCTTATTTTCTACCTTCTCTCTTTTACCCATCTTCTTTCCATCCACCAAGATTTATGTTTTGGCTCAGAATAAAAAAATGAAACAAATAAAAAGCTGACCATTAAAACAAAAGGTAAAGAAAAAAGGTAGGCTGGGCACAGTGGCTCATGCCTGTAATCCCAGCACTTTGGGAGGCTAAGGCAGGCGGATCACAAGGTCAGAAGATCAAGACCATCCTGGCTAACACGGTGAAACCCCATCTCCACTAAAAATTAAAAAAAAAAAAAAATTAGCCGGGTGTGGTGACGTGCGCCTGTGGTCCCAGCTACTTGGGCGGCTGAGGCAGGAGAATGACGTGAACCCGGGAGGCAGAGCTTGCAGTGAGCCGAGATCGCACCACTGCACTCCAGCCTGGGCGACAGAGTGAGACTCCGTCTGAAAAAAAAAGAGAAAGAAAAAAGGTAAAGGCAAAAAACAACCCACAGCAATAAACACAGAGGACAGTTTATATTCTGCATTTTTTCTTTAATTTTTTTTAATGTGATTTTTAAAATAATGAAAAGTTACTTTGATGGCACAGGGTATCCTAAGAGTGAAAACTTGTTTACTTAAAAAGAATATAAAGAAGAATTTATGAAAAAGAATAGAGGGAAGCAAACCAAAGTACTTGAAGCCCTAACCAAATTAATCAGCTCCTTGAGAAATATCCATTCTAAAGCCATCAGTAATGAATTAAATTGTTCTTATCTTGATTTAAAAGGACAGCAAAGCAATGTTTAAATAAACTATTTGTTGGCCACAACAAACAGGATCATGATTGACTTCACCAATCTCAGAATTATATTTCTAATCTGTGAGGCATGAGTTAACAGTAGAGCACGATGCAACATACTTAACGCAATTCCTTCTCTGTGACAGTGAAGGTCACAGGAGATACGAGGCCAAATTCAGCAATGAGTAAAGCTTTCGGTTTTGAGTGTTCTAAACCAGGACACTGCTCTAGGGGTAGTAACTTGCATCTAGTTAGCAATCAAATGTTTATTGACAATAATGATTATTAAATGAAAGCTTATATTCCCTAATAAAAATGTAAGTTTGTGAATCTTAAAGTTTTAAAAAGCACTCCTTTGAACTGCATATGAATTTTGTAAAGTGCTTATCAGTAGCACCACCTTTTATAAACAAAGCTGACGCACAGAGCGTGTGAGATTTGCCTAAGTCACAGTTGGTGAGTTCAGAACCAACATGCAAACTCCTGTCTCCCTCCAACTTCCATTCTCTTTCCAGTCTCCCACCTGCTTCCTACCTTCTCACACATTCTTCAATATCAATTTCATAACTTCCTTGTCTCTCATTTCCATACCAAGAAAAAAAGAGTCCAAGAATGATCTCTAATAGTTAGGGTTTTAAAATAATACCAAAGTCACTTCCTACTGGAAAGGAATTTTCACATTAGATGCCAAGAGAACTCCTAAAAGAGGCTTCCAGCCACAGTTGTGTGTGGGGTGTGTGTGTGTGCAGACATACACAGGCAAGTATATTAGAAGAAGCCTAGCAGCTGCCTGATAGAGAAATATGAGTAGCAAAGGGATGAATCATGCCACATGTCAAAGCAACAACTAATTTCCAACCCAAACTCTCTGGACTGTTTTGTTTACCTAGTGCCTGCATATCTTTCCAGCACATTTCTTGCCTGTTAGCACTCATGTTTAACACCACACCCCAGAGAGGGGCCTCTTTCAGGAAACTGAAGCCATCATTCATTATTGATTTTATAGAAGGATTATAAATAAACTCAACATATGGTGCCATGAACTCAGTAAACTTAATGTCGTTAGATACTCATTTTGTTTAACTTCTAGCCCAGCCCCATTCAATAGAAATACAGTGCAAGCCGCCTATGCAATGGTTTATTTTCTAGTAGCCACATTTTCAAAAGTAAAAAGAAACAGAAGAAATTAACTTTAATACAATATTTTATGTAACCTACTATCTCAAAAATATTATTTCAATACAAGAAAGTATTAAAAAGATATCTTGCATTATTTTTGTACTGCTTTAAATCCACTGTGTGTTTTACCCTCACAACACATTTCAGTTAAGACTAGCCACATTTCAAGTGCTCGGTAGCCACATGTGGTGAGCAGCTACCATTTTGGATAGCACCAGTCGAGACTTAAAGTTAAGAATAACCCATGTGTGAACTATAATATGAAAACTCATTTTCCAGGTAAAAGAAGAAACTGGCGATTTGAAAATCTGATTCCTACTGACTACAGTAAAATTTGTATCCGTAACAAGTGTTCCAAATCCCTCAAATATCAGAATGCATTGAATGCAAATGAAAGTATGCCATGATCTATATATAGTGAACAAACTTCAAAAGCTTTAAAAAAAAAAAAAAAATTCTGTGTTGAAGCAAAGTCTCTAACTGTGGCCAGGGAACAATTTAACCAAGGTTGCAAGCTAGATGCATTCAGGATCCAGTCAAGTCACATAAATGAGTGGGAAGCAGTGTGTTGTATGTAAGACAACAGAGAGTGGTGGGAACTGTGCCAAATTAGAAAATACTTGCTTTGTCTAAACATGCTCAAATTGAAAACCTGCGTAAATACCATCGTGTCAAACAAAACATCTGCGAGCCAGATTTGGCCTGTGAGATATCAGTTTGCAACTCCTCATTCAACGGGATGAAAAAAGTGAGCATCACAAAGAAAGGGCTTGTTTTATTCCCTGAAGGGGTAGGTCTGTCTCCCTGGTTACACTGCCAAAAACAACATTTTCTCCTCCCACTAATAGCGGTTTCTGTGGTGTAAATATGCCTCCCACTTAGAGTTTTCTGTTAGAAGTTCAGTCTTTGGGATGTCCAAGAAACAGGAAAACTCGCAGACATAAATCCTCCACTGGAGTGTTATGAAGCCACTTGAAGAACATGAGCCTGACTTGGTCACTGCTGTGAAACCAAGAGCAGTTTGAGTGCTGGTCACTGCTACACTGTCCCTGCTGACCAACCAGGCAGCTCTCAACTGTGGAGCTGTGTCCTTCAAGGTTAGGGGTCCTTTGCCTACCATCCATCTTTCTCTAACTAGACAATCTCTTTTAAAGATAAAGAATATTTCATATACACACAAAAAAGCCATCTGTCTTAAAACAAAAAAAAATTGGTTTTATTTCTGAAATTTCTTGAGAATATGTGATAAGATTTGCATTAGAATAATTATATTTGCATCTCAGAGGGATTACCAAGCAGGTAATGAAAACACACTTCTCCTAAGTGCATAGATGTACAACAGAGCATCCTCAAAAAGAGAAAGTACCCTTTTAAAAACATACCATTCTTTGGGTGTTCACGATGTAGTCTCTTTTGACAAAGTGACTTCTAATCAGGACATTGTCATCGTGGCAGAAAGAGGAGCCACCTAATTTTAATTAGAAGGGAATACTTTGGACCTTGTTAGGCTCATTCTTTTTAGGGCGTGTATTACTCTGCTAGGGCTGCCATAACAAAATACCACAGACTGTGTGGTTTAAATAAATACCACACAGTCTATTAAATAACAGAAATGTGGTTAAACAACAGAAATGTATATTATCAATGTTTGGGGGCCTGGAAGTCCAAGAACAAGGTGCCGGCAGGGCTGGGTTCTTCTGAGGTCTCTCCCCTTGGCTCACAGACAGCCCCTCCTGCTACCTCTTCACAAGGGCGTCCATCTGTGCATGCATGGCCCGGTGTCTCTCCCTCTTCTCGTGAGGACGCCAGTCACATCGGATTAGGTCCCACCCTAACAGCCTCATTTTAACTTAATTACCTCTTTAAAGGCCTAATCTCCAGATCTGGTTCCATTCTGATGGTCTGGGGGTTGGGGCTTCAACACATGAATATTGAAGGTCACAATTCAGTCCATAACCAAAAGTAACCTTTCTTGACAATGAGAATAGCTAACGTCCATCGAGCATTTCTTACGTGCTACCAACCGTAATCAACCCTTTACATGTTTTAACTCATTTCATTCTCACAACACCTCCATGAGCTAGATCTTTGATAATTCCCATTCTGCAGATGCAAAGATTGAGGCAGAAAGAAGATAAGTAACCTGCCCAAGGTCTCACAGCTGCTAGTAAGTGGCAGAGCAAGGGCATGAATGCAGACAGCTTAGCTCCCAAAACCAAGCACTTAACCAACGTATAACAGATAAAAACGTTTTTATCAGCAGAGAATCTGCTACTCTGAAATGGTTACCAATGGTCCGGTATTCTGTCTGTTATGGATTAAATTGTATCCCCCAAAATCTATGTGTTAAAACCCTAACGCCCACAATGTGACTGTATTTGGAAACAGGGCCTGTAAAAAGATAGTTAAGGTTAAATGCGGTCATGAAAATGTGGCCATAATCCAACAGAACTGGTGTTCTTATAAGAAGGGAAGAGATACCACAGAAGAAAGGCTATTTGAGGCCCCAGGGAGAAGTCAGACACCTGCAAGGCAAGTAGAGCGGCCTCAGGAGAAACTAAACCTGCCGACACCTTGATCTTGGACTTCAGCCCCCAGAACCCTGAGAAAATAAATTTATGTTGTTTAAGCCACCTGTGATATTGTGTTATGGCAGCCTGAGCTGATGCATACACTGCCTTAATCCCTTTGTCAAGAGATAGTGTGGTAAGGGTCTCTGATTATCACAGATAACCTTTAAGAGTCTGATCACAGGAGATTGTCAAGTCAGTAAAAATTCTTGAAGAAAGGGGTTTCTTGGGACTCTGGACCCTGGAGTTTGAAACGTTTTATAGAAACCTTTAAGCCCTGCTTTCCATGCCCAAGTAAGGATATCAGCTCCTAGATTCTGCATTTGGATTAAGAGTTAGGAGAATCTGGTAGGGCACAGTGGCTCACGCCTGTAATCCCAGCCCTTTGGGAGGCTGTGGTGGGTGGATCACCTGAGGTCAGGAGTTCGAGGCCAGCCTGACCAACATGGTGGACACCCATCTCTACTAAATACAAAAATCAGCTGGGCGTGGTGACGGGTACCTGTAATCCCAGCTACTTGGGAGGCTGAGGCAGAAGAATCACTTGAACCCAGGAGGTAGAGATTGCAGTGAGCCAAGATTGCACCATTGCACTCCACCCTGGGCAACAAGAGTGAAACTCCGTCCCCAAAAAAAAATAAAAAATTAGGAGAACCTAATGTTTGTAAATTTAATGAAAGAAGAAGCCCGTAAGTTAAGAGTATAGTTTCTGCGAATAAAAAGGAAGTGGCAAAACAAGAATGGAACTTTTCAGCTTGTTAAAACCCTAACTCACAGGAACCATACCCCTGCCTCCCAGGATGTTCCTCAGTAGACCTATCCCATTAGGAATGTTGGAGCTCACAGGAAGCTGTGCAGAGATAAACTGCATCTGATCTCACCCAACAAAATGACCTCACTTCCAATAAGATGTATAATTCTTTGCTGATTAAGTTGGGTATTTACTTTAAAACTTAAAATGTTTGTGGGTGTGTACTTTCTTCTGACAAATATGAACCCACCTGACACCCTGTGGAATTGAACTGTGTTTGTATTTTAAGCAACAGGCCTTACAAATGACAAATGTTTGAAAAACAAAAACTTCACACAAAGTTGTAAACCTGCTGTAATATAACAATGGGATATATGCTGTTATCTATAAAATTCTAATATCTTGCATTTCTTGACAAATGTTATCAATGGTATCTTATATTGTTGTTTAAACAGTCTAGTAACCTGATTTCCATTGAAAAGATAAATAAACCAGAGAAAGACCCAGTGTAGACCAAGGAGAAAGACTGTAGCCTTAAGTAAGAGTGTTCATGCATTTATTCAATGCATTTAATCACCAAGCTTAACAGCCCGTTATGTGCCTCTGTGCTGGGTACAGCCAGACTGAGTTGAACAAGTCATAAGAAAAACCAAGCAGAAAGAAAGTGAGCTCCTAAGACATGAGAGCAAAAGCAGCAAGTCCTAGAAGAAACAGAAGTAACTTGACATGACTTACTTGAAAAGGATACCTTTGCAAACTGGGTAACAGCACAGAGAAATTTTAAGAGAGAGAGCAGGGCCGGGTGCGGTGCCTCACGCCTGTAATCCCAGCACTTTGGGAGGCCGATGCGGACGGATCACCTGAGGTCAGGAGTTCAAGACTAGCCTGACCAATATGGTGAAACTCCGTCTCTATTAAAAACACAAGAATTAGCCAGGCATGGTGGCATGCGCCTGTAATCCCCGTGACTCAGGAGGCTGAGGCAGAAGAATCACTTGAACCTTGGAGGCAGAGGTTGCAGTGAGCCAAGATTATGTCACTGCACTCCAGCCTGGGTGACAGAGCGACACTCCATCTCAAAAGAAACAAAAGAAAAAGAAGAAGAAGAAGAAGAAAGAGCACACAGCTGGGTTGCAGAACACAGAGGACAACATGAAATGCTTAGGAAGAAAATCAGCCCAGACAAAAAGAGAAAAGTGGGCTGGGACACACCTAACATTCCATGCTTGACAACTTTACCAAATTACAGGCAAAAAATAATTTACATATCTACTTTTTTGTCCACAATTGAGTTAATTACCTACAGATATTTGTGATGAGTTCTACAGGTTTCTTTAGGCTGCTTTGTTAAATCCATATAAATGCTATTGTACTTATGATGGTGTTTTACCCAGCATAAGTAAATTGAAAATATTGTAAGTCAAAAATGTACTTGATACACTCAACCTACTGAACACCATAGCTTAGCCTAGCCTATCTCAAACAAGCTCAGAACACTTACATTAGCCTACAGTTGAGCAAAATCATTTGGAAACACAGAATACTGTAGATTGTTGGTGATTTACAGTGGTGATGATGTGTCTGGCCGGGGGCTGTGGCTCATTGCCACTGCCTGCCATCACAAGATAGTATCATACTACATATTGCTAGTCCAAGAAAAGATCAACAATCAAAATGTGAAGCACTATTTCTATTGAATGCATATTCAGTATGTAAAGTCAATTGTAAAGCCAATATTCACACAGAGAGAATAGCTCAGCACAGAGAGAGACTCCATTTGTTTGGGGGAAAATAAGAGGAGAGAATAAGAGTCTCTCTGCCTCGTAATCGAAAGAATTCTCCTAGATCTTAACCGAGACCACCAAGGTGGTACCTCTACGAGCCTACAAGAACCACAGCATTACTGGGCTTGGAGTGCCCCATTAAACAAATATAGCTGCAGTGACCAAAGACTTAGATCACAACCTACACATTCCCTTAAATATCTGGAAAGCCTTCCCAAAAAAGAATGGGTACTAACAAGCCCAGACTGCAAAATTTACAATAAGCACCTAACTCATCAATGCCCAGATACCAACAAATATTCACAAGCATCAAGACCATTGAGGAAAGCATGACCTTACCAAATGAACTAAATAAGGCATAAGCGACCAATTCCAGAGAGAGAGAGATCTGATACCTTTCAGATAGAAAATTCAAAATAGCTGTTTTGAGGAAGCTGAATTAAATCTAAGATGACACAGAGAAGGGAGTCAGAATTCTATCAGATAAACTTAACAAAGAGATTAAAATAATTTAAAACAATCAAGCAGAAATTCTGGAGTTGAGAAATGCAATTGACATACTGAAAAATGCATCAGTGTCTCTAAACAGCAGAAGTGATCAAGCAGAAGAATTAGTGAGTTTGAAGACAGGCTATTTGAAAATACACAGTCAGAGGAGACACAAGAATAAAGCATGCCTACAAGATCTAAAAAATAGCCTCAATAGCCTCCTTGAGGAGGAGGTAGAGAGAGAGATCTGGGTAAAAGGTTTATTGAAAGAGATAATAACAGAGAACTTCCTAAACCTAGAGAAAGATATGAATATCCAAGTATAAGGAGGTGATAGAACACCAAGTAGGTTTAATCCAAATGAGACCGCCTCAAGACATTAATACTTCCAAATGTCAAAGATAAAGAAGGATCCTAAAAGTGGCAAGAGAAAAGAAACAAATAACATACAAAGGAGCTCAAATACGTCTGGCAGCAGCCTTCTCTGTGGAAACTTTACAGGCCAAGAGATACTGGCATGACATATTTAAAGTGCTGAAGGGAAAAAACATTGATCCTAAAATAGTATATTCAGCAAAATAATCCTTCAAACATGAAGGAGATAAGAAGATCTTTCCAGACGAACAAAAACTGAGGGATTTCATCAACACCAGACTTGTCCTGCAAGAAATGCTAAAGGAAGTTCTTCAGTCTTAAAGAAAAGGATGTTAATGACCAAGAAGAAATCATCTGAAAGTACAAAACTCACTGGTAATAATAAGCACACAGAAAAACACAGACTATTATAACACTATAATTGTGGTATGTAAACTACCTTAAGTAGAAAGACTGAAAAGTGAACCTATCATAAATAATAACTGTAATGACTTTTCAAGACATAGACAGTATAACAAGATATAAATAGAAACAACAAAAAGTTAAAAAGCAAGGGGACGAAGTTAAAGTGTAGAGTTTTTATTCGTTTTCTCTTTGCTTGTTTGTTTATATAACCAGTGTTAAGTTGTCATCAGTTTAAAATAATGGGCTACAAATGGAGCAAGTCTCATGGTAACCTCGACTCAAAACACACACACAAGATACACAAAGATTAAAAAAAAAAGAAAGAAATTTAAACATACCACCTGAGAAAATCACTTTTCTCAGGTGGTATGTTTAACCTGAAACAAAGAAAGGAAGGAAGCAAGGGAGGAAAGGCGGAAGGGAGGAAGGGAGGGAGGGAGGAAAAGGGGGAGGGAGAAAAAAAAATCAGAATATAAATAACAAAATGGCAACAGTAAGTCCTTACACATCAATAATTACATTGAATGTAAATGAAGTAAATTCTCCAATCAAAAACATAGAGTGACTAAATGGATAAAAAATACCAAGACTCAACAATCTGTTGCCTACAAAAAACACACTTTACCTATAAAGATACACACAGACTAAAAATAATGGGATGAAAAAGATATTCTACAGGATGAAAATAGACACTCTATGTAAATGGAAACCAAAAATGAGCAGGAGTAGCTACTGTTTTTTTTTTTTTTTTTTGAAACGGAGTCTCACTCTGTTGCCCAGACTGGAGTGCAGTGGCGCGATCTCGGTTCACTGCAACCTCCGCCTCCCGGGTTCACGCCATTCATTCTCCTGCCTCAGCCTCCCAAGTAGCTGGGACTACAGGCATCCGCCTCCACGCCCAGCTAATTCTTTGTGTTTTTAGTTGAGACGGGGTTTCACCATGTTGGCCAGGATGGTCTCGATCTCCTGACCTTGTGATCTGCCCGCCTTGGCCTCCCAAAGTGAGGAGTAGCTATTCTTACACCTAACAAAATAGATTTCAAGACAAAATCTGCAAGAAGAAACAAAGAAGGTCATTATTTAATGACAAAGAGGTCAATTCAGTAAGAGGCTATAACAATTATAAATATATATGCACCCAACACTGGAGCACCCAGATATATAAACCGAATATTATTAGAGCTAAAGAGAGAGACAGACTCCTACACAATAACAGCTGGAGACTTCAACACTCCACTTGCAGCACTGGAGAGATCATCCAAACAGAAAATTAACAAAAGAAACATCAGACTTAATCTGCATTTAATCTGACCAAATGCAGCTAATACATATTTACAGAACATTTTATCCAATGGCTGCAGAATACATATTTTCAGCACATGGATCATTCTCAAGGATAGACCATAAGTTAGGCCATAAAACAAGTCTTTAAAATTTCAAAAAAAATTGAAATCATATCAAGAATCTTATCTGACCACAATAAAACTAGAAATCAATAATAAGAGGAACTTTGGAAAACGTATAAACACATGGAAATTTTTTTTTTTTTTTTTGAGACAGAGTCTTGCTCTGTCGCCCAGGCTGGAGTGCAGTGGCCGGATCTCGGCTCACTGCAAGCTCTGCCTCCCGGGTTTACGCCATTCTCCCGCCTCAGCCTCCAGAGTAGCTGGGATTACAGGCGCCCGCCACCTCGTCCGGCTAGTTTTTTGCATTTTTTGGTAGAGACGGGGTTTCACCGTGTTAGCCAGGATGGTCTCGATCTCCTGACCTCGTGATCCGCCCATCTCGGCCTCCCAAAGTGCTGGGATTACAGGCTTGAGCCACCACGCCCGGCCAACACATGGAAATTAAATACTATGCTCCTGAATGACCAGTGGGTCAATTAAGAAATTAAGAAGGAAATTGAAAATTTTCTTGAAACAAATGAATAGGGAAACATATCAAAATCCATGAGATGTAGTAAATGCAGTACTAAGAGGAAAGTTTATACTAATAAGCACCTACATCAAAGAAGTAAAAACTTAAAATAAACAACCTAACAATGTATCTTTAAAAACTAAAAAGCAAGAGCAAATCAAATCCAAAATTAGGAGAAAAGAAATAATAAAGATCAGAATAGAAATAAATGAAGTTGAAACTAAAATACAAAAGATCAATGAAACAAACAGTTGGTTTTGTGAAAAGATAAACAAAACCAACAAACCTTTAGCCAAACTAAGAAAAAAAGAGAAGAGCCAAATAAAATCAGCGATGAAAAAGGAGACATTACAACCAATACTGCAGAAATTCAAAGGATCATTAGAGAATATTATGAGAAAATATATGCCAGTAACTTAGAAAACCTACATAGAAGAAATCGATAAATTCCTAGACACATACAACCTACCAAGATTGAACTATGAAGAAAACCAAAACCTGAACAGAGCTATAACAAGTAATGATTTAAAACAATCAAGCAGAATTTAAAACAATATAAGCCATAATAATAAGTCTTTCAGCAAAGAAAAGCCCAGGACTCAATGACTTCATTGCTGAATTTTACCAAGCATTTAAAAAACTAACACCAATTCTACTCAATCTATCCTAAAAAATAGAAGAGAGAGGAATATTTCTAAACTATTCTATGAGGCCAGTATTACCCTAGACGATGACACATCAAAAAAAGAAAGCTACAAGTCAATATCCCGGATGAACATTCATGAAAAAACCCTCAACAAAGTATTACCAAACTGAATTCACCAACATATTAAAAAAAATCATTCATCATGATCATGTGGGATTTATCCCAGGGATGCAAGGATGATTCCACACATGCAAATTAATAAATGTGATACATTATACCAACAGAATGAAAGACAAAAACCATATGATCATTTCAATTGATGCTGAGAAAACATTTGATAAAATCCAACATCCCTTCATGATAAAATCCCTCAAAACACTGGGTATAGAAGTAACACACCTTAACAAAATAAAAGCCATACACAACAAACCCTAGCTTTATTGTACTGGATGGGAAAAACTGAAAGCCTTTCCTCTAAGGTCTGGAGCAAGACAAGGATGCCCACTTTCACCACTGTTAATTCTACATAGTACTGGAGGTCTTAGCTGGAGCAATCAGACAAGAGAAAGAAATAAAGGTGATCCAAAATGGAAAGTCAAATTACCTTTGTTTGCAGATGATATAAATCTTATATTTGGAAAAACCTAAAGACTTCACCAAAAAAAATTAGAACTGATAAACAAAGTAAAGTTGCAGGGTACAAAATCAAATACAAAAATCAGTAGCACTTCTATATGTCAACAGTGAACAATCTGGAAAAGAAATCAAGAAAAGAACCTTATTTACAACAGGTACAAATAAAATACCTAGGAGTATACTTAACCAAATAAATAAAAGATCTCTACAATGAAAACTAGAAAACATTGATGAAAGAAATTGAAGAGGACACCAAAAAATGTAAAGATATTCTCTGTTCATGGATCAGAAGAATCAATATTGTTAAAATGTTCATACTACCTAAAGCAATCTACAGATTCAATGCAATCCCTATCAAAAATACCAATCACATTCTTCACAGAAATGGAAAAAAAAAAATCATAAAATGTATATGGTACCATAAAAGACCTGTAATAGCCAAAGCTATCCTGAGCAAAAAGAATAAAACTGAAAGAATCACATTACCTGACTTCAAATTATACTACAAAGCTACGGTAACCAAAACAGCATGATACTACATAAAAACAGACACATAGACTCATGGAACAGAATAGAGAACCTAGAAACAAATCCATACTTCTACAGTGAACTCAATTTCAACAAAGGTGGCAAGAATGTTAGAGAAAGGACAGCCTCTTCAACAAATGATGCTGAGAAAACTGGATATCCATAGGCAGAAGGAGGACCTCTATCTAGGCCTCTATCTCTCTCCATATACAAAAATTAAAATGGATTAAAGACTTAAATCTAAGACCTGAAACTATGAAACTACTAAAAAAAAACATTGGGGAAACTCTTCAGGACATCAGACTGGGCAAAGATTTATTGAATAATACCCACAAGCACAGGCAACCAAACCAAAAATTGACAAATGAGATCACATCAAGTTAAAAAGCTTCTGCACAACAATGGAAACAGTCAACAATGTGAAGAGATAACCTACAGAATGGAAGAAAATATTTGAAGACTATTCATTTGACTAGGGATTAATAACCAGACTATCCATTTGACAAGGGAATAATAACCAGGAGCTCAAACAACTCTATAGAAAAAAAAAATCTAATAATCCAATTAAAAATGAGCAAAAGATCTGAATACACTTTTCTCTAAAGAAGACATAAAATGGTAAAGTGCATATGAAAAGGTGCTCAACAACATTGATCATCAGAGAAATGCAAATCAAAACCATAATGAGATATTAAATAGCTTTTATCCAAGACAGGCAATAACACATGCTGGAGAGGATGTGGAGTAAAGGGAACCCCCATATGCTGTTGGTGAGAATGTAAATTAGTACAATCACTATGGAAAACGGCCTGGAGGTTCCTCAAAAAAACTAAAAATAGAGCTGCAATATGATCCAGCAATCCCACTGCTAGTTATATACCCAAAAGAAAGTAAATCAGTATATCAAAGGGATATCTGCATTCTCATGTTTATTACAGCATTTATGTTTGTTATAGTCACAATAGCTAAGATTTGGAAGCAGCCTAAGGGTCCATCAACAGATGAATGGGTAAAGAAAATGTAGTACATATACACAATGGAGTACTATTCAGCCATAAAAAAGAATGAGATCCTGTTCATTTGCAATGACATGGATGGATCTAGAGGTCATTATGTTAAGAGAAATAAGTCAGGCACAGAAAGACAAACTTATTTGTGGGAGCTAAAATAATTAAAACAATTGAAGTCATGGAGATGGAGAGTAGAAAGATGTTTACCAGAGGCTGGGAAGGGTAGTGGGCAGGGGGAGGGGAACCAGTGGGGATGGTTAATTGGTATGAAAATATAGGTAGATAGAATGACACTATCTAGTATTTGATAGCACAACAGGATGACTACAGTCAACAATAATTTATTGTACCTTGAAAAATAACTAAGAGAGTAAAATTGGATTGTTTGTAACACAAAAAAGGAATACATGCTTGAGGTAATGAATACCCCCATTTACCCTTATGTGATTATAATGCATTATATGCCTGTATCCAAATATCTCATGTACCCTATAAACATACATGCCTACTATGCACCCACAAAAATTAAAGAGAGACTATGAATGAAAAGCAGGAACACATGGGTTGTATTGCTGTGGACAGAAAAAGTCATGTTTTGTATGATGCTGACAAGTCATGAGTCACTGGGTACACGCAGGAAGATAATAAGTTTCTGGAGGCAAGAAAGCACTTGGGAAGAGAAAACTGCTTCTGCTTTAGCCTGGCTAATTAGTTTGCTAGAAGGGCAGGCACATTATCCCGCCCAGGAGTCCAACAGCTGTGCATGTCTCACTCTACCTTCTGAGCGAGCGGTAATGACCACAAGGCTGGCTGACATCAGGGACTGGTCAAGAAAACAAGTTCTGGGGCCTCTGGGACCAGCACTCCATTGTCTTCATTCCCCAAAGCTCATGTCTGGCATGCACAGCACAGCTCGAAACCAAGTTAAGCTCTGGAGAAGGCCCCGAGGTTGAAATTGTGGGAAGAATTTGGATTGTCCTGCAGAAAACAATGGATGAACAAAGGGTACAATAGGAGTCTAATATATCCGTCTATAGAAGAACAAGTTTACATATTTGTAAAAAATATATATATATATTTATTATTATTATTATTATTATTTAATCAACTCCCCCTATAACATGTTTGTGGTTGGTTGGTTGGTTGGTTGGTTGGTTTGGGTTTGGTTTTTACTTCTTTGGACCTAACAAAGGATATGTCATATTCACATCAATAACAGTGAATATGACAAATGGGTAGCGAAGACAGACAAACAGAATGTGAAAGAGTCCTGCCCTCCCCTCAAGCCTGCCCACTCTGACCCTCACCACCACTGAGACTCACAGCTGCAAAACAGCACGGAACCTTTCAGAA
Source organism: Trachypithecus francoisi (assembly GCF_009764315.1). Classification (NCBI taxonomy): domain Eukaryota; kingdom Metazoa; phylum Chordata; class Mammalia; order Primates; family Cercopithecidae; genus Trachypithecus; species Trachypithecus francoisi. The sequence goes on from NW_022681461.1 coordinate 13,541,868, forward strand.
GGAGCATGTCTACCCAATGGAGTCAGACTCTAGCAGTTATACACATTTAATTGTATGCATTTAAGAGAGGCTTGACGTGGTCTGAAGAGAGGAGCTCTGGAGATGTGAGAAAACCTCCTGGGGATCCCTGAGAGAGGGATATGGAGGAAGCTCCGAGTTTGAAAGAGGGCCAAGAGCGAAGGAGGCTTTCCAAAGCTCGGAGAGGCTGGAATAAACTCCTCATCACCACAACACATTAGAAAGCCAGGGGGACCAAGTAGAAGAGACTAATGAGGACATGGTCAGAGTTAGTCAGGAACTGAGAAAATGAACTGCTTCGAGTGGAGGGCTCCCCAAGAAGGGCCAGGAACAGTTTCATCATGATGTTTGAGAATTTTTTAAAATAATTTCATTTTTTTCTTCAGCCCACTTCAGTCTAACGAGAATATTTTTTTAAACAACAGAAATTTATTCTCTCATAATTTAGTTTTCTGTTTGAGAATTTCTTCACAGTTAAAATTAAGAGTTGGCAGAATGCAACATGGTATCCTACTATATCCTGGAGCAGAAAAAGAACATTAATGGAAAACCTGGTGAAATCCAAATAAAGTCTGGCATTTAGTTAATAGTAAGGTGCCAATGTTAGTTTCTTAGTTTGGACATATGTACTAAGGTAATAAGATGTTAACATTGGAGGAAGCTGGGTAAAAGATATTGGGGACTCTATACTACACTTGCAACTTTTCTGTAAATCTAAAACTATTCTGAAATTAAGTTATTTTAAAAATTAATCTTTGGCATTTTTAATGGTTAAACACCAAAGTTATCTGATAAACATTCCAAGAAAAATTTATTCATAGCCTCTTAAGTCTTACTTTCAACAAGTCAAAGGGTTCTGAAATATTTGTGCTGGCATACAAAACCAGTTATCTTATTATAAAAACTCATATAGTTTTCTTGTAAACTTCTCACCTCTACTACTACGACTAAAATTCTAGCATCCTGTGGTAGACTGCGAAAATGGCCATAATTCCTCACCCCACCCTATAGCCACACCCTTTGCAATGTTGACTTAGAAATTATAGAGATTGGTTGCACAAGGATGTCAATGTGCTTAACACTAATGGATTGTACACTTAGAAAAGGCTAGGGTGGTACTTTTTTTTTTGAGACAGAGTCTCACTCTGTTATCCAGGCTGGAGTGCAGTGGCGCAATCTCAACTCACTGCAACCTCCACCTCCTGAGTTCAAGCGATTCTCCTGCCTTAGCCTCCCAGAGTGGTACATTTTATGTTATGTACATGTTATGACCAGTTTAGAAAGAAAAACAAGGCTTACTGATACACACATACTCTGTTCAGCACTCTCACCCTTTCTCTCCCAAACTTAACTTCACAACAGGAAGATTTTGCCCTGAATTCTCAGAAGAAATTTCTGCTGATACCAGCTTCTGGTTTAAAATAGAAAAAAAAAGGAATACATAAAAGTTTCCTCTACCACTGTATACACTAACTTGATCTCGAGAAATTAAAGTTGTTCTGGAAGCATCCCCCTCATTTATTTCACCACTCTCAGGAAATCATGCCCCGACAGAAACGTCTTTACTGCAAACTCCTAGATAATGTCTTTTCTCTCTCCTCTTTTGCACAACCACCTCCTTTAAATCTCACCAGTGATCTCACGGTGGAAAGCCAAAAATCGTATTGAATTCTAAAAGACTGATTAAATGCAACCTTTACTAAAGCTCAAATAAAAGTATGTTTGTACAACCCGCCAACACTCCAGCTCCGTGTAGTGGAGTGTGTCATAGAGTCACATTCCCAGAAACACCGACCATATTTTTTTTTTTTTTTTTTTTTTTGAGACGGAGTCTGGCTCTGTAGCCCAGGCTGGAGTGCAGTGGCCGGATCTCAGCTCACTGCAAGCTCCGCCTTTCGGGTTCATGCCATTCTCCTGCCTCAGCCTCCCGAGTAGCTGGGACTACAGGCGCCCGCCACCTCGCCCGGCTAGCTTTTTTGTATTTTTTTTAGTAGAGACGAGGTTTCACTGTGTTAGCCAGGATGGTCTCGATCTCCTGACCTCGTGATCCGCCCGTCTCGGCCTCCCAAAGTGCTGGGATTACAGGCTTGAGCCACCGCGCCTGGCCCCATTTTTTTTTTTAAAGAAAGAAAGCAAATTTTGAAAAAGCACTAAAATCTTCATGAGTTTTTAAACCCAAAGGCTAAAGGATTCACAGGTTCCAGGGATATACACACACACACATATATATGTGTATATAGATGCACATATATACACATACACGTGTGCATATGTGTGTTTACATATATGTATAAAGACTAAAGGTCCTAGGAGGAGGAGAGTAAATTCTTCTTTTTTTTTTTTTTTTTTTGAGACAGTGTCTTTCTCTGTCACCCAGGCTGGAGTGCAGTGGTGTGATCTCGGCTCACTGCAAGCTCCGCCTCCTGGGTTCACGCCACTCTCCTGCCTCAGCCTCCCGAGTAGCTGGGACTACAGGCATCCGCCACCACGCCCGGCTAATTTTTTGTAGTTTTAGTAGAGACGGGGTTTCACTGTGTTAGCCAGGATGTTCTCAATCTCCTGACCTCAGGCAGGAAAACATCTTTAAAATCTCTTCTCTCCATTTTTGTCTTGTCTTCCCCATAAATGGCAGTTCTCAAATCCCAAACAAAAACTTCTTGGATAGTCTCAAGCAGCATTTCATCTCCAAGTCTATCCATTTCCAGATATGTTCTTTTTTCTTTTTCCAATAGTTGGGGCTTTTGTTTGTATGTTTCCTTTTACCTTTTCCAATATGAATCTTATAGTCTTACCTGTTGCTTCTGCTCTTTCTGCTCAGATTGTAAAATAATGCCCAGGAGGAAAAGAGAGGCAGAGGAAATTGTCCAAGGGTCAAAGCTCCAGTTTTCTTTTTTGAGGAAACAGAGGCTGCGCTTCCATGTGCACAAATAACTTGAGTCCCTGTATGACCTGGCTAAAAGGTTTGATTCTAAGAAAGTAGACACATAGAGGAAATGGATAGACAATTTAAGTTTCATGGTTCATGTGAAATAATTTTAGATAAGATTTACATTTAAACTGTACCAATTCTATTTCCCAGAAAGTGTGGTTGTTAAGATAAAAGCCCAAATGAGCGTAATTAAAGGTGTTTTCAGTGGAGTGGAGCTTGACATCTCTCATCCCACACAGAAGAAAATGAATAGTGGCGCTGTCACCATTCAAAAACAACGATTTCTGGCACTTGTTCAATCAGATTCTCACCTTCTGATTGCAACAACACACAACCTCCTTTCTGCACCCACGGTGGCAGGAAGACCTCTTTCCCTGTCACACCCAAAGGGGCAAGAGGAAAGTTCTTCCTGCACTTTACCTTCTAGAGAAGAGGCCAGCTGTTTTACAATACTTTGTAGGAAATCCTGGCTACAAAAACTTTTTTCATTTCATTTGAAATGGCAGTTGATCTCATTTTATACATTAAAATAATGCCTCAGGAGATGATGTCTGCCACCTATCCCACTCTTCAAACCACATTTTTAGCCTCTTCCTGTATACTCCAGTTATTGAGAGCAACTAATGCTCCCCTAAACCAGAGTACACCAACCTGTGTCCCACCAAATGGATTGAAGCCTCAAAAACTATTGAGCCGCCTCCACCTCAATGGCCTGGGCTGCCTCCAACTTTCAACAACTGTCCACTTATCCCAGGGTACCTCATAAATCCTACCTTTTTCTCAAGCACCATCACTTTCCAAAAGTTGATAAGCACTGCCCTTTACATACTGTTTTTGGGCTCAGCTGCCCCTTCTGTCTGGAAAACCTTTTTATCTCTGTAATTTATACCCATCTGATTTCCTCCTCTAGGAACTCTTCCCTGATTTGACCTAACCCACTATCTGGTACGTCTCCTCTTTGCTTTGAAATACCCCCTACCTCCTACGCCTAGATTCCACATACATGTGTAATATTATCTGTAGCCCTAATAAGTAATTCCCCTATTGGATATTGTTTTGAGGACAAAGTCGTCATAACTGTGGCTACTCTACTCTTAAAGGAAGTGAGGCTGAGTTTTTCAATAAGCCTCTGTTGACCATCTTCTCCATCTAGGGCGAGCCTCTATACTTCAAGGCGTCACTCAGGTCTCACCTTGCTGGCAGCCTTTCTGCTTGATCTCAGCTCCAGTGAGAGCCAAGCTGTGGTGCTTTGTGCATGCTACAACATGGCACTGCATGCACTGTGTTCTAGTTTGATGTGCCCATCTTTCCTTCTCATTAGACTGCAGCCTCGTTGGCACCAGCACCATGTCTTGTGTATAGTTTAATATCCAACACTTAGCAGTACCTGGAATACAGACGCCTCTAAATGAACACTCTCTTTCCCAAGAAGATCAACCATAATTCTAGATAAATCACCAGGAGGCGAAGACATGTCAACATTTTGCTGCTTTTATAAACCCTTAAAACAAATTTCTCACTCCATGCTCTAAACCAGTGGTTCTCAACCATAGAGTGCATCAGTATCAACTGCAGAGCTTGTTTAAACAGGTTGCTAGGCCCCATGCGCAGAGATTCTGATTTATTGATCTGAAGTGGGGTCCAGGAATTTGCCTTTCTAACAAGCTTCCAGATGATCCCGATGTTGCAAGTCCAAGAATTACATTTTGAGTAGCCCTGCACACAGCAAGCCATCGAATAATGCAAACAGATCTCTGCTGTGTCTTATCAAATGCATACATCTGATACTGGACTGAATGAATAATCTCAAAGAGAAACTTACCATATAGTAACTACATACTCTAGGTCGGAAGGAAAATACTCTCATTGTTTTCCACCCAGTATGCTTATCAGTTTTTGTTGCTGTTGTTTTTATCACATGGTCCGAAGGGAATTAACAATCAACTGGCACCTACTATGAAAGAGAGCTGGGTACAGAGTTGAAGAATGCAACCCTGAGGTCAGACTCCCTGCTACCAAATCCTGGCTCAACTTAATCTCTGTGCTCCAGCCTTCTCTTCTGTAAACTGGGACTCAGGATAACCTTCCCTTACATGGTTGCTGTGAAGCTTCAATAAGTTTATACATGCAAAGTTTATACAATGTCTGGCACATAGTGCTAAAAAAGAATTAGCTTTCAGCATCACTCATACTTTTAAACATTACTGTTTTTATGCATACTATCTCTAATTTAATCTTCACCACAACTCTATAAACAGCTTGCCTATGGTCATACAATTAAAAAGAGCTAAGAATGGTACAGAAATCAAGGTTTTGATTCCAAAATTCATGGAATTGTTTTCTAACTCATTCATATGTGTGAGAGCTTCTTAAAAGGCAGCTTTCTGGGTCCCATCTGACTGCCCAGATTCTAATCCTAGTACATGGGGGATGCAGAAGTCGGCATTTTAAACTGGCACACCAAGGAATTCTACATCTGATGCTGGTGGTCTAGGGATCTTTACCATACACTGCCTGCCTTGCAAGATGAATGTTAGAATTAGCAAGGACAAGTGTAGGACAGGGCTTTAGAAACTAAATACTGAAAAAAATGTCTATTATTATGATGGAATTAAATTGTTTTTCCTCAAATGTTAGAGCTATAGAAAAATAAAGAAGAAATCATGTTAGAATACAGTTGTATGGGTGGACGTAGAGGCTCACACCTGTAATCCCAGTACTTTGGGAGGCCGAGGCAGGTGGATCACTTGAGGTCAGGAGTTCGAGATCAGCCTGGCCAACACGGTGAAACTCTGTCTCTACTAAAAATACAAAAAACTAGCAGGGAGTGGTGGCAGGCACCTGTAATCCCAGCTACTTGGGTGGCTGAGGCAGGAGAATCACTTGAACCCAGGAGGCGGAGGTTGCAGTGAGCCGAGATTGCACCACTGCCCTCCAGCCTGAGCAACAAGAGGAAGACTCCATTTCAAGGAAAAAAAAAAAAGGAAGAAGTTGTATTCGTCTGTTCTCACACTGCTATAAAGAACTGCCAGAGACTGGGTAATTTATAAAGGGAAGAGGTTTAATTGACGCAGTTCTGCATGGCTAGGGAGGCCTTAGGAAACTTACAATCATGGCGGAAGGGGAAGCAAACACATCCTCCTTCACATGGCAGCAGGAGAGAGAAGTGCTGAGCGAAGGTGAGGGAAAGCACCTTATAAAATCATCAGGTCTTATGAGAACTCACTCACTATCATGAGAACAACATGAGGGTAATCACCCCCATGATTCAATTACCTCCCACTGGGTCCCTCCCATGACACACGGGGATTATGGGAACTACAATTCAAGATGAGATTTGGGTGGGGACACAGCCAAGCCATATCAACAGTGGAGAAGTAAAAGCTATTGTTCTAATTTGACCAGATAAATGAAAACTAAAATTCTCTGCAATCAAATGATTTAACAAAGATTAAGAACTCAGTTTCTAGAGTAAGACAGACTTAAATGTCATCCCCAATTCTGTTTCTTATTACTTTGTGATATTGGGCAACTTATTTTACCTCTCTGAGCCTCAGTTTGCTCATTTGTAAAACAATATACCGACCTCAGAGGACTGTAGTTAACACTAAGTGAAATAATGCATATAAAGTACTTAACCCTGGGTCTGGAACAGAATAGATTCTCAGTGAGCTGTGCCTTTGTTATTCCTATAAACACCAATAGCCAGTTAACAGGAGTTGCACAGGAAAGGGAGGATGTGGTATTTGAAATTAGAACAGCTTTATCCACTGATATTAAAAGGTAAAGAAAGTGAACAGTATTTTAAAATGTAACCCTTCTTAGGAATGTTTAGTGTTTACCATTATCCCTCGCATGTATGTAAATCTCTGCAGCACCACGTCTCTATAAGACCTGAGAAACATGATGAATGTGTGCCCTAAGAGGCTCTTCGCAAAAGAGCTCTTCATGGTCCCCAGAGTCTAAAGCAGAAATGGACATTGGCACTTGCTCATCAACTGCAGAGAAATAAGAAACCTTCTGAGAAAGTGTTTTCACTCACTGCGGCTTTCTCCTCAGTAAATAGCCCCTTCCCACAACCATTACAAACCCATACATTCTAAAATGCCTCATAAATCACTAGAAAGATCCTGACTCCAGTGTCTCCTTTCCATGGACACAGGGAAATAACAGGAATGAAAGAACCTTTAAACAAGAGCACTCACTTGCCCCTGTTTGGTTAACACTGTCCATAAGCAAATTCTGAATCCAGGATTCATGTATGTGTTTCTTTGGAAAACAGAAATGCAGAAGTTAAAATTAATTCTAAATGCTTAAAAAGCATGAGTTGAAACTGCCTAAACATTATATGCTTCTGGCATGTAACAAAAGTGATCTGGCGTGACATAATTCTTGGAAAACACTCCAAAGCAGACAGAACAGAAATGCACTACTTGGAAAGAAGACAAAGAATTGTATTGTGAGATCAGCTCTTCTGTCAAGTGAGGAGTAGGTGGGGCGTTCATTGGGTACAAAGGATTCAGTTAGCCCTAATATTCTGGAATTTGAAGATTTATTCATATGTATTTATATATGTGTGTACACAGATACACATGCACATATATAAATATTACTTGGTTCCAGATGTATGATAGAATGGTGTGATGCTACTTTAAATACACCAGAATTATTATTTTTTTATTTTTATAATTTCAACTTTTATTTTAGATTCAGGGGGTACATGTGCAGGTCTGCTACCTGGGTATACTGTGTGATGCTGAGGTTTGGGATACAACTGATCCCGTCACCCAGGTACTGAGCATAGCACCTGATACTTTTTCACCCCTGCCTCCCTCCCTCTCTCCAGTGTCTATCGTTGCCATATTTATGTCCATAAGTACCCACTGTTTAGTTCCCACTTATAAGTGAGAACATGAGCACACCAGAATTCTCTTTCCTTAGCATTAAGTTTATTCATAAACACCAACACCATTTCCTACCAAATGGAAAAAGGAAATTATTTAAAAATAAAACTCCCTCCAAGAAGTATCAAAGTTTTGTTAGGTTAAAGGTTAGGCTAAAATCCTGAACATGCTGCCATTGCGGAACTTGGAAAATGTTACCAGGTTTTTAAAATTACATTTAATATGTCACGCAATTTATACAGAGTCTTGCCTTGGAAACCAGCGGGGATTCTAGGACCTACCCCCAATACCAAAAAGGAATGCTCAAGTTCCTTATATAAAATGAGAAAGTATGCACATCCTCTCGTATACTTGAAATCTCTAGATTATTTATATACATAATACAGTGTAATGCTATGCGAATAGTTGTTATACTATATTGGTTTTTATTTATATTATTTTTGCATTGTCAGCTCTCCCCACTGCCCCCCGGAATATTTTCCATCAGCTGTTGGTTAAGCCAGAGATGGAGACCCACCCATGTAGAGAGCTGATTGGTACTTATATTTTGTGTGTGGAATTTGTGCTTTTTTTTTTTTTAAAGGAGATATCCCTCTTGTAAAACTACACAAAAAAAGTCAAAAATTGGAAGTGTAAACGGAACAAAAAGGGGAGGAGAGCTCGGAATCCGCCTTCCAAAAAGGCGCACAGTGTTTATCCATAAATCTCAGGTTGTGGCAGCTTCCTAAACAAGCCCTTTCTTCTTCCTCCCAGCCCCCTAAACCCAACCCCACCCTCCATCATCGTTCAATATATAAAAGTTTTTTTGTTTTGTTTTTGTTTTTTTCTTAACCTATGAAAGGGAACTGGCACCGCTGTCCAGGCGCCAGACTCTTCCACCACCTGCTCCCGCGGAATTGCACTCTCGCAGATCGCGCTCCCTCGGCCACGAGCTCAGGGGGAAGGCGACACTTCTCCCTCCTTCTTCCCTCCTCACTGCCCATAACATTAGAAGAAGAAAAAACAAAAACAAAGGGGGTTGGGGGAGAAGCACAAGGGATCCCCTCGTGAATGGCGTCCCAGTAGCAGGTCTCTTTCTGAGCAGGGGTAAACATCCCTGTGGAAAACGCCAGCCCCGGGGGGTCTCCCACAGAAACCTGCACTCATTCCTAGGCAGAACAGGCAGCTGGACTTGGAAATGGCAGGAAAACAGAAGCTCTAACTAGGCAACTCAAGATGTCATCTTTTCCTGCGAACTGGAAACTGCACAGCACAATCCCAGTGGTTCCCAGGGACAGTGGGACGCTCACAGAACGTCCTTCTCGTCCTGCGTGGCTGACAGAGCCCCTGCCTGGTGCCTGGCACCGCGGCGGGAGGAACTAAAGTGCGCATCACCAGTTTTCCAGTTCAAAGCGCCTCCTATTTAGGTTTACAGATTGTACCAGCCAAGAGACACTTTCAATTTGTCCTGTGCACTTTCTGTGCTCTGTGGTCAACCTTAACGTCGAATCAACTGCCTGCCCCTGTCTCCCCACCTAGCTTCATTCCGATGGGATGAGTGTGCAAAGAGGAGCTAGACAATAATTTTAATAGCGATTTTAATGTTTGTACTAACCCAAGAGAAATACAAAATAAACCTTTAATAGGGGGCAGGGGAGAGAGTTCATTCCCAAGGCTAATATTGTGCCAAAGTTCTGACCTGTACAGGTGCCTAAGCATTTGCTGCCAGAGGTACTTTCTGGAAAAAAAAAAAAAATAGAAGAAAGAAGAAAGGAGGAGGAGGAGGAGAAACCTACAAAACAAATACAAGTTAGTTGTCGTCTCTCTTAGAAGATAAATGGCACAAAAATCTTCATTTTATATTTTGCCTATTTTCCCCGATCTCATCTTTGCAATCAGTGAACCAACACCCTGAGAGTTTGTTACTTGAACTAAATACATAATGTATAAACAACCCCTAAAGACAGGGAAAGCTGGAAGCCACTATTCAGGTCTAACTAGACAGCAGCAGCACATCCATGTAAAAATCGTCTCGGCAGTCCTCCTTCCACATTGACAGGGAGGAGGCTACCTGAGAGCCCTATGTCTATATAGAGCATCACACTGCAGAGTCCTTCCCTGATCCTTCCTCTCTTCTTCTTGAATACTTGCCCTTCAGTCTTCTAATGAGGCCCTTCTAGGTGGGAGCAGAGGACAAAAGCACTAGGATGCTGTGGTTCAGGCAGTCTCATATGCACCATATACACAATGTCCACTTAACCCTCTTAACTTGCAAGAGGTAGGAAGCTTTGTTTGAGTGTTAATAATATATTTGGCACCAGCAACGAGAGGAGAACTGAGAATGGGTAATGAAGAGTAAACTCGAATCAAAGCAAAAGCAAGCTGTCTCTTCCTCTCTTGCAGGCATAAGCCTGCTCATGAGCAGCACAGTTCAGGACAGAAGGGGAAGCGGGAGAGAGAGACCACAAAAGGGGAGGTTTCTCCAGTGGGGTTCTATTTATTTTTTTTTTACAAAGGTTAAAAGGGTTTCTTCTGAAACAGAGGCCTAGAATTTAAATCTCTACACCAAAAAAGACATGACATTATCTGAAGATATTGCCTAATAACCCATTGTGCAATCAATATTCATCTAAAAGAGGTGAGTTTTCTCTCCAAAAGAACTAAGTATTTTTATTTTTATTTTTATTTTTGAGATGGAGTCTAGCTCTGTTACGAGGATGGAGTGCAGTGGCGCAATCTCATTTCACTGCAACCTCCGTCTCCCAGGTTCAAGCAATTCTCCTGCCTCAGCCTCCTGAGTAGCTGGGATTATAGTCATGCGCCACCACACTCAGCTAATTTTTATTTTTTTGGTAGAGACGGGTTTTCACCATGTTAGCCAGGATTATCTTGATCTGACCTCGTGATCCACCCACCTCGGCCTCGCAAAGTGCTGGGATTACAGGCGTGAGCCACCACGCCCAGACAGAACTAAGTATTTTTAATGTAGATTATTTTGGTTTAGCTAATAAGAAGAATTAGAACTCATCAAAAAAATGTTGGTTTCAACAGACTTTTTGTTCATCTCTAATAAGATTCTTTGTTCAGAAATTTGGATTCCTGTTGCACCAGGAAATCTTTGGTTTTTGAGAAGCAGAACAATATTTACCTGGTTTGAAGCTGTGAGTGAGGTTTCTTTTCCTCAAATGAGACCAATGTTTCTTAGCCTGTAACACCCTAAATCTCAGAAAAACTTGCCACCAGACCCCTTCTCTATTCATCCTTTCTTTTCTCTCCTTCTGGGCAGACCTGGCTGCTGGTCCTAGTTGTTTTCCTAATGAAACCAGCTCTGTTAAGGCACAGCTTAAAAGAGTCTACTTTTGTAATTTGCACTGTCTCAAACTAATTACTATACTTCATCTAGAAGTGTGATTTATTCATTCACTTTTTAAAGTCATTGACTATGCTGATGAGCAAAGTGGAAATTAGTAAAATTTCCCTGTAGTCACATCGGTTCTCTGTTAATCTATGTTTTGAGAAAATTAAGAATAATAAACTTATCTAAGTACCTCAAATGTTACATCCTAGGGCAGTTACAAAGCAGAGGGATTGATCAACCATATGAATCAAAGGCAAAGATTGTGAAAAGTTCACAATTAATAATGTTTTGTCTGAGCGGAAAATCTATCTCTTTTCGAGCACTAGAGTCATTAAATTGTGCATTTCTGATTTTGCTAATAAGAATTCAATTATATTTGAAATATAGATTAATTATCCTAAAAGCATTAATCAATTTGGCAAGGACACCTCAATAATGATGCAGTCTCTTTATAGCTTCCATATTCCATCATAGTATGATGCAATCTCTTTATTGCTTCCCCCATAATCGTAATCAAGTTATTGATACAAATGATTCTTCCCTTCAGTTAATTCGAATAGAACATTTCTCTAGTACTTTCAGTTGATAGGATGGTAAATAATTTTTAGACTGAAAGTTGAAGTGGATTGATTAGAAGCAATTTTTTCTGTTTTGCACAATAAAAAGATGAACTACATGGTTCGCCAAGCCAATTTGCAGAGCAACCTCTTCTCTCTAATTGCTGCCAGACTAATGTAGTAGAAGCCGAGTCCTAGGAAGTAGAGAAATCCATTTACCCAGCCATGACATTTAAGTAGCAAACACAAGTAGTGGATTTTTCCATTATCCTTCATTTCAACCCCACTACATTCCACCTGTGACCCTTATGTGCTGAGGGCAATGTGCTTTCATACAATTTGGTAACTCTAATAAGGGTCCACTTCAAAGTGTTCGAGAGTAGGCTAAAAACATTTTTTAGAAAAGCATAATTAAGTTCATAACCAATCTCACTAATTTCCGATAATGTATTGAAAAGCCAAATTATTTCATAAATGCTCTAACAAATGTACATCTTACCAGAGGAAAAAATGCCATGTTTTCTCTATCACAAATAGCTCCCTGTTCATCACCAGTAGTCCCAGCACAGTTCCTTTACTTTGTGTCAGACTTTCAACAGCAAAAAGCAGGCGAGTTTTCTGAAAACCACAGGGGCTTCATTGCTGTATGCCTTTCCCAAAAGAAACGGGAAAGCCTCTTTAAATAAAATCCACATTGAAATGTATATTAAAGAAGAAAAAAAACTCTGTACTTTCATTTTTTACAAATCTCCTAAGACATTTGAGTGTCAGCCAGAGTTTCCCCAGGTAAATTATCATCAAACTGAAATAGAGAAACTCCCAGGGATGTGTCTTTTCTGTGGTATGGTCACCATCCTTCCTACGGCAGTACTTGGAATGGAGTAGATGGCCCATAAATGTTTGCTGAATGCATCATTAGGGTAAGCCTGGTAAAAGTTAAAACCTTAAAAAATGCTTGTTTCTAAATTAAAACAGAGTGTTTATTTAGTAGGAGTGGTGTAACATGCTACAGAGTAGTATACTATAGTTAAAATAATAATCAAAGATGTAGAAAGTAAAATCCATTGTTAATCTTTTTTTTCTGTTTGTTTTTCAAATAAGGAACGAGGGGGAGCGGGGGGTCTGGTAGTACTTGAAAGGAAAAAGACAGGGTGACAGTTCCCACTAGGAGAAGTCAAATTTACCCCTCAGCAATGTGGCAGTGAATGGTTTTTTGTGTGTTGTTGTTTTTGTTTGTTTGTTTGTTTTTAGATAAGGTCTCACTCTCTTGTCCATCTGGAGTACAGTGGTACAATTTCAGCTCACTGCAACCTTGGCCTCCCAGGTTCAGGTGATCCTCCCATCTCAGCCTCCAGAGTAGCTGGGACTACAGGCCTGTGCCATCACATCCTATGTATATTTTGTGGAGACAGGGTTTTGCCATATTGCCCAGGCTGGTCTCTAACTCCTGAACTCAAGTGATCCTCCGACTTTGACCTCCCAAAGTGCTAGGATTACAGGTGTGAGGCATCACGCCCAGCTGGAATGGTTCCTTTCAGGCTAAATAATTCCCTTTCCATCAAATTCATTTGCCTCATTCAAGTGTATTGAGACTGTACTGATGAAACCTGATGCCTATCATAATCCCAAAAAACAAAACCCTAAATATAAAGATTGAAATCTTGAAAGCCAAATTCTGGGGACAGGATTATTGCCTTTTCCGTTGTATGCAGGATAGTTGCTTCACGTTAGTTTCATCACATTAGGTGAAATTATTACTTTATGTGTTAGTCTGTTCTTGCACTGCAATAAAGAAATAATACCTGAGGCTGGGTAATTCATAAAGAGAAGATATATTTAAAAAAAAAAAAAAAAAGGAAACATGTTTGCTGAATGAAGGATGCATGTTTACAGGGTGCTTGCACTTTAAGGGTGGGGAGAAGACCAAAACAGTATTTTTTTTTTCCTTTGAGACAGAGTGCAGTGGCACGATCTCGGGTCACTGCAACCTCTGCCTCCCAAGTTCAAGCAATTCTCCTGGCTCAGCCTCCCAAGTAGCTGAAATTACAGGCAACACGCCGCCATGCCTAGCTACTTTTTATATTTTTAGTAGACAAAGCATTTCACCATGTTGACCAGGTTGGTCTCAAACTTCTGACCTCAGGTGATCTGCCCATCTCAGCCTCCCAAAGTGCCGAGATTACAGGTGTGAGCCAACACGCTGGGCCCCAAACAGTATTTTTAAATGAAGCAAAGTCAGTTTTATTTCGCTTCCCCCACAAAAAAAAGAGTTACTCTTGACCTCTAAAAAAAATAAAGCAGCAAGAAGAATTTAAGATTTTTACCTCTGATTGAAATTTCTTCAGTAATTCATCACCACCGCACCTGAAACCAATGCAACACATTCACTTCAGGGTTGAATTCAGAAGCCGACGCCACAAAAAGCCTCAAGTATAGCATCTTCAGTTTCAAACAACCCTGTGCAATACCACAAAAACAGCACAGTCCTTGCAGAATGTGTTACCTGAGCACTAAATGTTTTACCCCTTCATTTTGTTGTTTGCTTAAATTGCTTTGATAAGAGATTTATCTGCTAGAAAACTTTCTGATGTATATTTAATAGCCTGGATATTAAAACTATCAAGTTGAAGGTTAGAGAGAAAAATGCTAACCTTACTTCTTAATGGATAGCAGTCCACCTAGTCAACAACATCCTTTAAATACAAGTATATTTAAAATTATGCCAGTCTCAGGTTGAAAGCAAGTTTAAAATCAGGTAACATAAGCATTAAACTTCTTCTTGACAAAGTAGTGATGTGAACTGACAACATTTAGATACTGTGATTGTTTCTGCAAAGTAACTTCTACAAGGAGGGAAACTGTCTTTGGTAAGATGAATATAACTCTTTTCTCAGATGAGATAATTTGACATTAACAAGGCCTGGTTCTTTCACATTCATCTTAGTGCTGCAGGTTCTGAAAACTACTTTAAAGATGCCCAGATGTTTTTCCTAGAGATCAGACACAGCTGCATAACTTTTCATCATCAACAAAATCAGAGGCAATAGGAGGAAAGTGTTAGGAACACAGGCGTCAGAGCCACACAAGCTGGGTTCGAGGAATACTTCTGCCATGGTCGTGCCCAAGCTGTGTCACTTAGGGCACGACCTCTCTGAGCCTCATCTGTAAAATAGGGAGAGCAGGGAATCCAAGGATTAAATGGGATAAAACATGTCAAGTATTTAGCATAGTAGACATATGAATGATTACCGTTGTTGTTATTATCAGACAGCAAAATCCTGCATGGGACAAAGAGCTAGAATCTTACATTTAGGCCTCAAAAGGCATAATGCTCCCAGATTGGAACCACAGCCATTGTTCCTCCTCAAAATCTTTTTCAGAATATGGCAAGATTTAAATAAATAACAGTCACCTGTTTCTGAAAATTTTTCATTGTCCTTTGGCTTCTGCCCATGTCTCAATTATTTCTAGATTGCCTCTCTTTTGAAAACGTTTGTTGCATACTCTAGAGAAATATTTATTTTAATATGAGTCCAAACCAAATGTAATTAGTAAAACAATCTTCACATCATATCACACATTCCAAGCTAAATGTTTTCAAATTATTCTATTTGGCCTATGCCTATTTTGCAGATAATTAAGAAATGACTGCTATAGCAGTACAGACATTCGGGATAAAAATGTGTGTACTATCCATTTAAATGAGACAATACCTACCCCTTTAAGACAAATTCACATCACCAGAAATACTGATAACTACTTTAAACCGGGTCATTCCCACTAGTAAGTTAACATAACATACCCATACAAAGTTGCTTCTATTAAAAGGTGGGGTTGTGAGGGGTTTTCTCCCAGTTTAAGATGCTATGCAACTGGAACCTTAGAGAAAAGGTAAATTTTGTATAAGAAAATAAAAACAGAGAGAGAAGATGAAAAGCAGAGAGAAACGGAACCATTCAAGATGAAGGAGAGAGAGAAAGATGAAAAGCACAGAGAAAAGGAACAGTTGAAGATGAAAGAGAGAAAGCTAGCTTATGCCTAGGCCTGACGGTGACTGTGAATTCAAGGCACCTCAGGTGGGAGGAGTAGCAGGCATCCTTTTACAACTAACTGTACCTGGCTGCTGAACAATGCTGAGTTATATCTAGGAGCTGTACATCAAAGTAAAATAAGTCCCAGACGTCCAGATCCCAGAAGGGTTGTTCCTTTCTTTCTTTTTTTTCTTTTGGAGACGGAGTCTTGCTCTGTCAACCCAGGCTGGAGTGCAGCAGCACAATCTCAGTTCACTGCAACCTCTGCCTCCTGGGTTCAAGTGATTCTCCTGCCTCAGCCTCCCCAGTAGCTGAGATGATAGGTGCCTGCCACTACGTCCTGCCAAATTTTGTATTTTTAGTAGAGACAGGATTTCACCATGTTGGCGAGGCTGGTCTCAAATTCCTGGCCTCAGGTGATCCACCTGCTTTGGCCTCCTAAAGTGCTGGGATTACAGGTGTAAGCCACCGCACCTGGTCAAAAAGTATTCTTGATTATGAATTATGCCAAGAGAATTTACATATATTCAGCCACTATAGTCTAGGGATTTACAATAAAAGATTTACTTTACAACTGAAGCTATACAATGTAAATTAATAACTGTGAAGGTTCTGTGTGAAGTGTAGCCACACAAGTGTATTGTTCTTTATTGACATACATTTCAATGTAAAAAATGTAGAAAGTGACACAGAGGATGAATGGGCGGTTTGGGTCGGGGAAGATGGACCAAACTAGTTTTTCCTAATGAACATAATCAGTTTTCAGCTAGGTAAAAGAGCCCCACAAGTGTTCAGGCTATTAAATGATTCTCACCAACCACCTGGTCATGATACTGATAATGAGAGTGAACGGTAAAGACTCAAGGAACTGTGAGTCAAATTATGAAGTTTTATTAAAATGTTTCTCCACGTCTTCAATTATTTAGATCCAATCTAATCTTCCTTCAAAATTAAAGTCTGAGGCTCAAGTTAATTTATGTGGCTGAACTTTGAAAAATACATGTTCTTTCTACCCGTATGTAACATCACTGAGAAAGGGCACGGTATGTTTCCACAGCACTGTTGTTGAAACATAACAATTTTTCTAAACTTATTATAATAACGTGCAATGGAAAGAGCATTACTGGAGTGCTGTCCCTAAAAACTGACACTTAGAAATCCTCCAAATTACCTTCTTCTCCACTCTCCTTCCTCTCCATTTCGCTAACTGCATCTTCAGCAGCTGTAGCCAAGCTCCCTTTCATTTCTCCTAAACCCCACGGCAAGTTGGACACAGAAGACAAAACAAAGACTCTAGGTCAAAGTGGGAGAGAATGACAATAGCTATTCAGCTTCTTGGATAATTATTACAGATCTAATAATTATTACAGATTTAAATAATTGAAGACATGTGGAAAAACATTTTAATAAAACTTCATAATTTGACTCAGTTCCTTGAGTCTTTACCACTCACTCTCATTAGCAGTATCATGACCAGGTGGTTGGTGAGAATCATTTAATAGCCTGAACACTTGCGGGGCTTTTTTACCTAGCTGAAATATTCCTAAATCTGGAATGTCAGGGTCCATTCAAGAAATAACCCATCTATGACAGAAAAACTATCTATCGGGTACTATGCTTATAACCTGGTTGACAAAATAATCTGTATACTAAACCCTGTGATACAGTTTACCTATGTTAACAAACTTGCACCTATACCCCTGAACCTAAAATACAAGTTAAAAACAAAAATAGGCTCGGCACTGTGTATTATAATACATATATATGTAATATAATAATAATACTTTTTGATAATTATGATTTTTTAAATGATGAAGCTGTTTTTAAAAAACATACCAAAAGCAAAGTCCTGGTTCACAATATAAACTTAAAAGACAAAGACTCTTATAGTCACGTAGGAAAGACTGGTTAATTTTAATGAACGAAATAAACCAAGGTAGTTGAGACTGTTCAGTATTTGCAATTCTATACATTTGTTAACAAATTTAATTATTTTGGTAAATAAGTGAGCTGTGAAAACTGCCTTGTAATGATTGAGATATTTAATTGATCCAGCTTGAACTAAGAGGACAAGGCTGAAACACTTTGCATCAAAACAGAAGCTTCACTGAAGTAACTTGATGTGCACTGAGCTTTGTCACCTGAAAAGAAGAATAAAAGAACTTTAACCTTAACTGTCTACTCCAGAAAAGCTTTCTGAATGAGGTGGGACCAACTAGGGAAATTCATGTCTAATGCTGATGCTGCTGTTGCTAAAAATCTTCTGTACAGCAAAGAAAACAATCGACAAAGTGAAGAGATGCCCTACAGAATGGGAGAAAATCTTTGCAAACTATGCATCTGACAAAGCACTAATAACAAGAATATAAGAGGAATTCAATTTGACAGCAAAAAAATTTGATTATAAAATAATGGGCAAGACATCTGAATAGATATTTCTCAAAAGAAGACATATAAATGGTCAACAAGCAGATGAAAAAATGTTAAACATCACAATTCATCAGGGAAATGGAAATCAAAACCACAATGAAATATTATCTCACCCGAGTTTAAATGGCTATTACCATAAAGACAGAAAATAACAAATGCTGGCGACAATGTGGAGAAAAGGAACTCCTATACACTGTTCATGGGAATGTCAATTAGTACATCAACTATGAAAACAGTTTGGAGGTTCCTCAAAAAAACTAAAAGGAGAATGCAATCCCACTGCTGGGTATATATGCAAAAGAGAGGAAATGAGTATATCAAAGAGATATCTGCACTCCCATATTTATTACAGCACGATTTACAATAGCCAAGATAATGGAATCAACCTAAGTATCCATCAATGAATGTATAAAGAAAATTGGGTATAGATACACAATGGAATATTATTCAGCCATAAAAGAAATGAAATGCCATCATGTGCAGCAAGATGAATGAAATTGGAGGATATTATGTTAAGTGAAATAAGCCAGCATAGAAGGATAAATATTGCATGTTCTCACTCATATGTGAGAGCTTAAAAAGTCAATCTCATGGTGGTGGAGATTAGAATGGTGGGTACTGGAGGCTGGAAAGGAAGGAGGAGGAAGGATGAAGAGATGTTGGTAAATGGGTACGAAAATATAGTTAGATAAAAGGAATAAGTTCTAGTATTCAAGAGCACAGTAGGGTGACTATAATTTACTATATAGTTCTTCTATATTTCAAATAGCTAGAGGATAAAATTAGGAATATTCCCAACACAAAGAAATTATAAATGCTTGAGGCGATGGAGATTTCAATTACCCTTTGATCATTACACACTGTATGCATGTATCAAAATATTACATATATTCCATAAGTATATATGACCATTATGTATGAATTTTTAAAAGATACAAACAATATACAAAAACATAAAGTGAAAAGTGGCATACTCACCCTGTTCCCATCACCACTCCAATAGGTAATCATTCTTATTACTTTCTTATAATCCTTCTGGAGTTTCTTTGTGCATTTAGAAACAAATATGAATATATATTTTTTATTTATTTTTCTTTTCCCACAAAAGGTTGCATAATATATAGTCTTCTGCACTTTTTTTGCTAAAGAATGCAATTATTTGTGTACAAGTTTTATTTTGCCTGTTTATATCATACTCCCAATTGAGAAGCCTCCATATTAGGATGTTCATTCTCAAAAAAATTAATCTATATAAATTCAGGCAATTCTCAAAATCTCAACAACAGTTTTTGTAGACTATGACCAACTGATTTTAAAATTCATCTTGCTCTCCCTTGTGTGAAAACATACTATAAAACTACAGTAATTAAAATGGTATGCTACTTACTTATAAAGAGACAAATAGACTGATGGGTAAGAATATGAAGTCCTCCCAGCCTGGGCAACATGTTGAAACCCCATCTCTATACACAAAAAAATTAGCCAGGCATGGTGGTGCGTGCCTATAGTCCCAGCTACCTGAGAGGTTGAGAGAGCACAATGGCTTGAACCTGGGAGGCAGAGGTTGCAGTGAGCTGGGATCACGGCACTGCACTCCAGAGCAAGACTCTGTCTCAAAAATAAATAAATAAATAAATAGAAGAAAAATTAGGCTGTTATCTAATATCAAACATAAAGATAAATTATTTTATCGATTGTATTAAAGATGTCAGTATTATAAACACATATACAAGTATACCTCTTTTTTTTTTTTTTTTTTTTGAGACAGAGTCTCACTCTGTCACCCAGGCTGGCGTGCAGTGTTGCAATCATGGCTCAGTGCAGCCTCAACTTCCTAGGTTCAAGTAATCCTCCTCCTGAGTAGCTGGGACCATAGGTGTGTGCCACTGTGCCCTGCTAATTTTTTATTTTTTTGTTGAGACGGGGTCTCACTATGTTGCCAAGATTGCTCTCAAACTCCTAGGATCAAGTGATCCTCCTGCACCCACCTCACACCTCATTTTATTGTGTTTCACTCTATTGCACTTTGCAGGTATTGCATTTTTTTATAAATTATAGTTTTGCAGCAACCCATCATTAAACAAATCTATTGGCACCATTTTTCCAACAGCATGTGCTCACTTCATGTCTCTGTGTCACATTTTGGTAATTCTCACAATATTTCAAACTTTTTTATTATTAGATATGTTATAGAGATCTGTGGCCCATGATCTTTGGTGTTACTATTGTAATTGGTTTGAGGCACCATAAATGACACCCATATAAGACTACAAACTGTGTGTTCAGACTGCTCCACCAACCAGCCTTCTTCTCTTCTCTCTCCCTCTCTCCTTGAGCCTCCCTTTCCCCTGAGACACAATAATATTGAAATTCGGCCAATTTGTAATCTTGCAATTGTCTCTAAGTTCAAGCAAAAGGAAGAGTTGCACGTCTCTCACTTGAAATCAAAAGCTAAAAATAATTAAGCTGACTGAGGTTAGCGTGTCAAAAACCAAAAGAAATTGAAAGCTAGGTCTCCTGTACCAAACAGTTGCCCAAGTTGTGAATGCAAAAGAAAAGTTATTGAAGGAAACTAAAAGTGCTGTTTCAGTGATAGCACACAAATGATAGGAAAGCAAAACAGCCTTATTGCTGATATGGAGAAAACTGTAGTGGTTTCTATAGAAAATCAAACCAGCCACAATATTTCCTTAAGC
Source organism: Trachypithecus francoisi (assembly GCF_009764315.1). NCBI lineage: Eukaryota > Metazoa > Chordata > Mammalia > Primates > Cercopithecidae > Trachypithecus > Trachypithecus francoisi. The sequence continues at coordinate 13,562,770 of NW_022681461.1, forward strand.
CAAAGCCTAATGCACAGAAAGGCCCTAACTCTCTTCAATACTATGAATGCTGAGAAAGGTGAGGAAGCTGCAGCAGAAAAGTAGGAATTCAGCAGATGTTGGGTTCATGAGGTTTAAGGAAAGAAGCCATTTCCATAACATAAAAGTACAAGGTGGAGGCCGGGCGCAGTGGCTCAAGCCTGTAATCCCAGCACTTTGGGAGGCCGAGGCGGGCGGATCACGAGGTCAGGAGATCGAGACCATCCTGGCTAACACGGTGAAACCCCATCTCTACTAAAAAATACAAAAACCTAGCCGGGCGAGGTGGCGGGCGCCTGTAGTCCCAGCTACTCCGGAGGCTGAGGCAGGAGAATGGCGTGAACCCGGGAGGCGGAGCTTGCAGTGAGCTGAGATCTGGCCAGTGCACTCCAGCTTAGGTGACAGAGCGAGACTCCGTCTCAAAAAAAAAAAAAAAAAAGTACAAGGTGGGGAGTGGGTGTAAAAAACAAAAAAGTGCAAGGTGAGGCAGCAAGTGCTGATGGAGAAGTTGCAGCAAGTTATCCAGAAGATCTAGCTAAGATCACTGATGAGGGTGGCTACACTAAACAACAGATTTTCAAAGTAGCCAAAACAGTCTTCTATTGGAAGATGCAATCTAGGACTTTCATAACTAGAGAGGGGAAGTCAAGGACTGGCTTCAAAGCTTCAAAAGACAGGCTGACCCTCTTGTTAGAGAATCATGCCACCAGTGACTTCAAGTTGAAGCCAATGCTCATTTACCATCCCCAAATCCTAGGGCCCTTAAGAATTATGCTAAATTGGCCAGGCGCAGTGGTTTAGTAAAGCCTGTAATCCCAGCACTTTGGGAGGCTGAGGCGGGTGGATCACCTGGGGTTAGGAATCCGAGACCAGCCTGGCCAACATGGTAAAACCTGTCTCTACTAAAAATACAAAACTTAGCTGGGCATGGTGGCAGGCGCCTATAATCCCAGGTACTCGGGAAGCTGGGGCAGGAGAATCACTTGAACCCAGGAGGCGGAGGTTGCAGTGAGCCGAGATGGCACCATTGTATTCCAGCCTGGGCAACAAGTGAAACTCCGTCTCAAAAAATAAATAAATAAATAAAAATAAAACAATTATGCTAAATCTGTTCTGCCTGTGCTCTATAAATGGAACAACAAAGCCCAGATGACAGCACATCTGTTGACATCATGGTTTACTAAATATTTAAAGCCCACTGTTGAGACCTGCTCCTCAGGAAAAAAAAAAAAAAGATTATTTTCAAAATATTTCGGCTTATTGGCAATGCACCTGGTCACCCAAGAGCTCTGATACAGATGTATAAGGAGATTAATGTTTTCATGCCTGCAAACCTCACATCTATTCTGTAGTCCATGGATCAAAGAGTAATTTTTACTTTCAAGTCTTATTATTTAAGAAATATATTTCATAAGGCTCTAGTGGCCTTAGATAGTGATTCCTCTGATGGATCTGAGCAAAGTAAATTGAAAACTTTCTGGAAAGGATTCACCATTCTCAATGCCATTAAGAACATTCGTGATTCAAGGGAGGAGGTCAAAACATGAACATTAACAGGAGTTTGGAGAAAGTTCATTCCAACCCTCATGGATGACCTTGAGGGATTCAAGGCCTCAATGTAGGAAGGAACTGCATATGTAGTAGAAATAGCAAAGAGAACTAGAATTAGAAGAGGAGCCTGAAGATGTAACTAAATTGCTGAAACCTTACGATAAAACTTGAAAGGATGAAGACTCACTTCTTTGGATGAGCAAAGAAAGTACTTTCTTGAGATGGAATGATAAAGGTGCTGTGAACATTGTTGAAATGATAACAAATAATTGAGAATATTACATAAACTTAGTTGATAAAGCAGCAGCAGGGTTTGAGAGGATTGACTCCAATTTTGAAAGAATTTCTACTGTGAGTGAAATGTTACCAAACAGAATTGCATGCTGCAGAGAAATCTTTCGTGAAAGGAAGAGCAAATTGATGCAGTAAACGTCATTGTTATTTTAAGAAGTTGTCACAGCCACCCCAACCTTCAGCAACCACTACCCTGACCTGTCAGCAGCCATCAACACTGAAGCAAGATCCTCCACCAGCAAAAATATTACAATGCACTAAAGGCTCAAATGATTGTTAGCCTCATGCATGCATTTTTATGCAGAAGGAAACTAGGAGAATATATTTGTAAGCTTGTGGCAAGGAAGATTTTCTTAGGCCAAGTGTGAAAAAAAATGAAAGACTGGTAGACTTGCTTCCAAAAACAGAAAAACTTAACCATAAAAGACACCATAAACCAAGTTTTTAGGACAAATGAGAAACGGGGAGAAAACATTTATAACATGATGGCTTCCCTCATCACTTCTATTCAAGTCCTAGCTAGAGCAATCAGACAAGAGAAAGAAAGAAAATGCATCCAAATAGGAAGAGAGGAAGTCAAACTACCTCTGTTCATAGACAACATGATTCCATACCTAGAAAACCCCATAGTCTCTGCCCAAAAGCTCCTTCGGCTGATAAACAACTTCAGCAAAGTTGCAGGATATAAAATCAATGTATAAATATCACTAGCATTCCTGTACACCAACAAGGCAAACCAAGAGCCAAATCAGAAAGGCAATCCCATTCACAATTGCCACGCACACACACACACACACACACACATACACACACTTGCATGCAAAACAAGCAAACAAAGACAACCTAGGAATACAACTAACCAGAGACATGAAAGATCTCTACCATGAGAATTACAAAACACTGTCCAAAGAAAATAGAGAAGACACAAAAAATGAAAAATTCTATGCTCATGGATAGGAAGAATCAATATTATTAAAATGGCTATACTGCCCAAAGCAATTTATAGATTCAGTGCTATCATACAAGTTCATTCTTCACAGAACTATTTAAAAAAAAAAAAAAAAAGCTATTTTAAAATTTATATGGAACCAAAAAAGAGCCCAAATAGCCAAAGCAATCCTAAGCAAAAAGAACAAAGCTGGAGGCATCACATTACCCGACTTCAAACTATGCTACAAGGCTACAGTAACCAAAACAGCATGTTACTAGTACAAAAACAGACACATAGACCAATGGAACAGAATAGAGAGCCCAGAAATAAGCCTCACATCTATAACCATCTAACCTGCAACAAAGCTGACAAAAACAAGCAATGGGGAAAAACTCTCTATTCAAGTGGGATCTAATTAAACTTAAGAGCTTCTGCACAGCAAAAGAAACTAGCAACAAAGTAAACAGACAACCTACAGAATGGAAGAAAATATATGCAAAGTATGCATCTGATGAAGGTCTAATACCCAGCATCCATAAGGAACTTAAACAAATTTACAAGAGAAAAGCAATCCCATTAAAAAGTGGGCAAAGGGCATGAACAGACACTTCTCAAAAGAAGACATACATGCAGCCAACAAGGATATGAAAAAAGCTCAATATCACTAATTACTAGAGAAATGCAAATCAAAACAACAATGAGATATCATCTCACACCAGTCAGAATGGCTATTATTAAAAAGTCAAAAACAACAGATGCTGGAATTGTTCCAGAGAAAAAGGAATGCTTATACACTGTTGGTTGGAGTGTAAATTAGTTCAACCATTGTGGAAAGCAGTATGGTGATACCTCAAAGAGCTAAAAGCAGTTGATCCAGCAATCCCATTACTGGGTGTATCCCCCAGGAACATAAAGCATTCTGCCATAAAGGCACATGCATGCAAATGTTCACTGCAGCACTATTAACAAGAGCAAAGACATGGAATCAACCTAAATATCCATCAATGACAGATTGGATAAAGAAAATACGGTACATACACACCATGGAATATTATGCATCCATAAAAAAAATAAGATCATGTCTTTTGTGGTAATATGGATGGAGCTGGAGGCTACCATCCTTTGCAAACTAACGCAGGAACAGAAAACCAAATACTGCATATTCTCACTTATAAGTGGGAGCTAAATGATAAGAACACATGCACACAAAGAAGGAAACAACAGACACTGGGGTCTACTTGATGGGGGAGGGTGGGAAGGTAGAAGAGGAGTAGAAAAGATAACTATTTCATCACCTGGGTGATGAAATAGTATATACAACAAAATCCTGTGACACGTTTACCTATGTAACAAACCTTCATATGTACCCCCAAACCTAAAATAAAAGTTTATTAAAAATAACATGTATAGGTAATTGCTGTACAAAAGTCAGAATTGCTACCTGAGGCCCAAATATCAGCACAAGATGGTGCCCGAAACAGTCATAAGAAGAAGCCCCATTCCCCCACTCTTTCCACCCCAGTAGAGGTTTCCAGTTTAGGTAAATAAAGGGATTATGGCAGGTTAGGGGTAACATGTATAGCAAAAGATTATTAATCCAAATATAAATGAATATTCCAGAATATAAAAGATACAAGTGGCTTAGTAAATATATGAAAAATGCTCACTCTTACTCGGAATCAATGAAATGTACATTGAGAGAACAAATGAATAACACTTTCTTTACCCATCAGATTATGAAAAATTTTTAAAGGTTTAAAATAGCTGGCAATTTTGAAATGCTTCCACAAATGTTCAAAGTGGAATGAGGAATTTTGTTGCAGTATTATTTGTAATAATAAAAAGTCAAACAATATGTATGTCTGTAAAGAAAGGAATGGTTAAATAAACTTCAAATATCAACATAACAGAATCTCAAATAGCAATTTTTTGGTAGATTTAGACCCTGCTAAACATGGAAAATTCTCCAAATGTACACTTAAGTGAAAAAAGTAACTTACAGAATACTATTTACAGCATGATCATTTGTGCATATATATATATATATATGATTCTACATGAGCATTCAAATGTAACTATGTAGAAAATTAAATATCTCAAAGGATACACACCAAACTGGTAGATAGTGTTTTTTTTAAACCAAAGAGGGAAGTGAAATGACCTCACAGGAGGAAAGGTTAAAAAGGAGATATCTTCTTTATATTATTTATACCCTTTGACTTTTTATAAGAATGTATAAGGTATTACATGTACAAATAAAAAGTATATGCTGACATTTTTTAGGAAGTGCAAAGTAATATAACTTGCATGCATATTTTCAAAAGACAAAAGGCAGATTGGGAAAAATATCTGTAACGTAAATTAAAAATGGGATTAATACTGTTCATACACAAAGAATACCTGTACATCAATTTTAAAAAGAAGCCCCTCAAAAAAAAATTTTTTTTTAAATAAAAAAAGAAAGAAAAAGAAAAATCAGTAGGCCGGGTGTGGTAGCTCATGCCTATAATCCCAGCACTTTGGGAAACTGAAGCAAGTGGAACACCTGCGGTCAGGAGTTTGAGACCAGCCTGACCAACATGGTGAAACCCTGTCTCTACTAAAAATGCAAAAAATCAGTTGGGCATGGTAGCAGCTGCCTGTAATCCCAGCTACTCAGGAGGACGAGGCAGGAGAATCGCTTGAACCTGGGAGGCAGAGGTTGCAGTGAGCTGAGATCGTGCCACTGCACTCTAGCCTGGACAATAAGAGTGAAACTCCGTCTCAAAAAAAAAAGGAAGGAAGGGAGGGAAGGAGGGAGAATTAGTAATAGAGTGGTACAGAAAAACTCACAAGAGAATAAGTATAACCAAAAAGGGGCAGGGAAATGAGAAAAAAAGAATCACTATAAATGGCAAATAAGTGTAGTATGTTTTTTTTTTTTTTTTTTTCTTTTTTTTTTTGAGACGGAGTCTCGCTCTGTCGCCCAGGCTGGAGTGCAGTGGCCGGATCTCAGCTCATTGCAAGCTCTGCCTCCCGGGTTTACGCCATTCTCTCGCCTCAGCCTCCCGAGTAGCTGGGACTACAGGCGCCCGCCATCTCGCCCGGCTAATTTTTTGTATTTCTTTTTTTAGTAGAGACGGGGTTTCACAGTGTTAGCCAGGATGGTCTCGATCTCCTGACCTCGTGATCCGCCCGTCTCGGCCTCCCAAAGTGCTGGGATTACAGGCTTGAGCCACCGCGCCCGGCCAATATGTTAAAAAAAAAAAAAAAGTATCATGAGCGATAAGAAAAAAGACTTCTAGGGTTAAGTCTTCCCAGACCAAATTATCCAAGTGCCTAAATGAAGTTTAAAAGAATGAGAAGCCACCAAGCATCCCATAGGAGCAAATGACAAATCAGGACCATCAGGAAATGTTTAAAAAATTGATCTTCCAAGAAATTCGGATTTATGGAGAAGAGGTGAGAAGCAGCAGTCAGGAGCAGCTTCAGAAAGAAGATGTCAGAGAAAGCAGGGGTCAACGAGATAAAGTCTTCATCTTGTAAACTGCCTTTCACGTCTGGAACATTTTTGAGAACAGATCATCAAATGAATGGATGATTTATTCATCAAATGGTCAAATGAATGAATGGTTGAATATATTGTGACTGTTTTCAAAAAAAGAAAGGTCCTTGAAGTAATCTAGAAGGATGAGAATACCAGACATTCCGAGTAAAATCTACTTTAGAATCACCGCACAATAACCTAGGCCTCAGATTCCCAGAGAAGGGGATGTATGAGGATTAAGTGTTACACCAAGCACTTAAAGGAGTGTTGGTCCTATGTCAGCAGAACACATAGCACTGTTAAAATACATAGTATACCAAAATATTATCATAAGGGAGGTTTTATTATTTATTTTATAAGGATAGGCTACCTGCTATAGCAAATGAAAAAAAAAAAATGTATAATGGCCCAGATTCAATAGAAGTTTATTTCTTGTTCATGGAAACAGTACTGAGCAAGTGAATAAGTTGGCAGAATAGTCATTCCGGGAACTTAAGCTGGTAGGGTCATAACATCTTCAACAAGTGGCTTCCAAGGTTGCCCTGGGAATCACATCATTCCAACCAGCCAGAAGGAGAAAAAAATGTAAGAGGTTTTTATGAACCAAGCTGGAGGTGGTACATATCAATTTTGAATAAAACTCGGGCATGTGACCAAACCTAACTGTACGAAGGGTACATAGTCTAGCCCAGAATGAAGAGGAGAATAAGGATTTGGGTGAGTCCCTAGTCTTTCCTGCCACTGACCTAAAGTGAGACTTAAATAAGGGACCTCAATAAATTCTAAGCTCCATCCTGTGATTCTCCTTCTCAGGAACCTGGGGAAATGTACCAAACACCTGTTCAAGGATTACTTTGGTGGCTGGGCACGGTGACTCATGCCTGTAATCCCAGAACTTTGGGAGGCCGAGGCAGGTGGATCACCTGAGGTTGGGAGTTCGAGACCAGTCTGGTCAATATGGTGAAACCTTGTCTCTACTAAAAATACAAAAAAAATTAGCCGGGCGTGGTGGCACATGCCTGTAATCCCAGCTACTCAGGAGGCTGAGGCAGGAGAATCATTTGAAAAAGGGAGGTGGAGGTTGCAGTGAGCCATGATCACGCCACTGCACTCCAGCCTGAGCAACAGAGTAAGACTCTGTCTCACAAAAAAAAAAAAAAAATACTTTGGTAATAAATTCCAGATGAGAATTCCATCTCCCAAAACTCCACTATTAGAGGCTTTTTCAGAGAAGTCTCCTATTCCAATATAGGAGGAGGAAAGGGAGAAAAAAAAGCTCACCCCCGCAGTGGATTTTAAGAGGGTCACTGCGGTCTTCACGGGAAATGAGAGATGAAAGGTTGACTATGCTTGTAAATAGGGAAGATTTTTCTGTGCGGCCTTGTGCATTGATGGAGAGAATGTCATGCTGATGTCAACCTTTTTTAAGCCACTGATCAATCCTTTGCAGAGGCACATTTTTTAAAAATATTGCTTCTGTTGTTCACTTATGCCTTGCTCTGGTAAGGCTATTTTCACTCTGAGTAGGAGATAAAAGAACAGCTGTACCACATCTCTTAACCATGAACCTTACCAGGCACCCCTTTTGCTAAAAAGAAAAAATCAATTTTTAGTTTTACAAGACAGAAATAAAGCCCATTTAAAAGAAAATGTTTAGAATGTCTATTTAAATGCAAATCGAACTACAGCATTTACATGTGTCAATTAAAGTCCCTCCAAGAATTTTCTTAAAATATTAGCATTTGCTCATGTGAACTTTTTATTTTAAAGAAAGAGACTCACAATTAAAAACTGTTCTGAATGTCATGGTAGTTGCTATAAAAAGGTAGCTCATTATTAACTCTAGTAACATTTGACTTGAGGGACTAATTTATTTTCAGCATGAAAAACATGATGGCTCCTTTACCCATCCAAGAAAGGTCAAGACTTTCAACTCAACGTGACCTCTCATGATTTTATCCCTGCTTCCACCCACCCCAGACGGAAGAGCCAAGGTAAGTGGTGATTGCCTGCCACCCACGACGCAATCTAAGAATATTAAAGAACTAACATTTGCTGAGGACCTACAGCAATGCCAATCATTTTCTTCTTCAGATTACATCTGTCAGCTTTCACAGTTACCCTACAGAGAGGGAAATGGGTAAACATTATTATTCTATTTTACAGATGAGGAAACAGGCTCAAAAGAATGCCAATTTACCCTCAGCCTTACAATGAGTAAATTGTAAGTTCACAATTCAAAGCCAAGTGGATGTTATTCTAAAACCCACAGCCCTTCCAAGCTCTTCCAAGCTAGCTCACATATGTCCAGGTCAGCTAGGCTCTTCCTAGTCGGATGCCCTTTCCTGCCTGCATGGAGGCCAAGAGCTCGTGGGGTTGTATTTGCTAGTAGTGGGTCCTTTTCGATGGAGTGACTTTTGCAGGGAAGAAGAAACAGCAACAACTGACCCAGCTAAGAAACTCTACCTAAAAACTGACATCATGTCATTTGCCTGGCCTGCCCTTTAAATGGGCCTGTCCGTCCCCTCTTCCAATCGGGAAAAGTTCCCATGTTATTATATTACATCCAGATGGATATGACTGGCCTTACTAGATGTACAAGACAGTATGAGAGGATTCAAGGAAGGTCTGCCTACTCACACCCACCACTTACCTCTCTCTAAAAGCTTCCTACAGCTGCTCACTGATCCCGGAAATTACTTTAACAGATGATCAAGCCTTTAGTTCACAACTAGAGAGAACGACAGTAGAAGGGATATGAGGTAAGGGAGGCCAATTACCTTAAATTCACACAAAAACTGTACCAGACAATAGCAAATCTTTTGTATACAATTTTGATATAAGAAGAGGAACATTGGCAAATAATACAACAGCACGCTCCTGCCACTGATTTTTATCTAGACCATAACAGATCACTAATGGAACCCAGCCCAATTTCCCTCTGAGCTTAGACACAACAATCATCTCAATACAGCACTCTAATCATAGTTGATAAAGTGATTAGACCCGATATACCCATTCCAGGAATAAAGGGATGCAGGAATCCTTCTGCATGAGGAAGTGCATAAAGTGTCATGAGGTTGGCAAAGGCTGTGGAAGGAAAAGTGTGTGTTCTCCATGATGCATTTAACCAAATTCCCAATTTTGTTTGGGATCAGTACCCCAAGATTCACAATACTGCCCACAGAAGCCATCACTGGCAGGTAAATTGTAAGACTGCAAATGCTTTTGGGGAGGGGTAAGTGTTGCCTCTCTGAGTTTCTTCTGTAACAGTCCAGGCTTCCATTACCATTGGAATAAAACCAATAGGTCACAAGTATTCATATGTTTACCACAAAGACTGCTGTGATCGTGAATTACTTACCTTGGAACCTCAAAGACAAAACTGAAGAGTTACATATAAGGGTGCCAGTTCTGGCCCGGCGTGGTGGCTCAGGCCTGTAATCCCAGCACTTTGGGAGGCTGAGGCGGGCGGATCACAAGGTCAGGAAATCGAGACCATCCTGGCTAACACGGTGAAACCCCGTCTCTACTAAAAATACAAAAAAAAAAAAAAAAAAGTATCTAGGCCTGGTGGCGAGCCTGCAGTCCCAGCTACTCCGGAGGCTGAGGTAGGAGAATGGCGTGAACCCGGGAGGCGGAGCTTGCAGTGAGCCGAGATCTCGCGACTGCGCTCCAGCCTCCGTGACAGAGCGAGACTCCGTCTCAAAAAGAGAGAAAAAAAGAGTGCCAGCTCCAGGTAAAATTGAATAAGCCCACTCTACTCTGTTTCACACACTCAATGAAAATATACAACCCGGAAGTAATGCCTGGAGAAGCTATTTGAGGAATCAGAAAAGTAAACAGTAGCAGACCAGTGGGAGGACAGGTAGACCAGTTCCTGTTTTTCCACGAGTATCACTCGGCCTTGTCCCTGATGCAAGGAAGGCCAAAACCCAGAAGTAGGTACCAGGAAATAAACACAGACAACTCCAGGAGAAGCCTTCAAATTTTGGATAAGAATGGTACAGGAGACTCCTAATACTCAGACAAAGTGGGGGAAATCTCCCATTTTTCTTTTTTTTAAATTTTTTTCCAAGCCAAACTGTATCCAGCTTTATTAAAGATACTTTTCACAAATAATCATGGTATTTCAGGCAGGACATGAGCAGACAGTCGTTAACGATATACAATTTTCAAACTCCCTTCTTCAATGGACTACCAAAAGACGGAAACCCACTATAAAACCCAATGAATTAGCCTGGTGGTAGTGGTGCGCACCTGTAATCCCAGCTGCCCAGGAGGCTGAGGCAGGAGGATCACTTGAGCCTGGGAGGCAGAGGTCGAGATTGCGCCACTGCACTCCAGTCTGGGAGACAGAATGAGACCCTGTCTCAAAAAAAAAAAAAAAAAAATGAAGTCTTCATCTGATGCTCTGAACAGGGAAATTTTAGAGGTTTAGAGTGAGGATTGACATTTCACATTTAGCATGTTGTTTAACAACTTTTCAGGAGCCGACCTTGACTCTCAAGAAATGAAATGAAAATGGCGGAATTTATCCAAAGATCCACAGTCTAGAAATGGAACCACTGCTCTTTTGAGGGGTGCCATCTCAGTGGCATCACTGGAAAGTCCAGATTGCCTGATACATTGGTAACCAATTATTTGGGGTCAGGTCCCAACAGATGTCTGGGTTTAAGGGAGTTAAGTCTATGCTGAAAGGTGGAAAGGGAGAAGAGGACATAAAAACAAATTTGTTTTTCATACCACAAGGCTTTTGTGCCAAGGTGGCCATGTGTGTCAAAGTCAGGGAATCCCTCCCTTGGGAGCCAAGAGGAAGCCTCTCAAAACCAGAAAGGAAAGGTGTTCCCCCCCCATCAATCCAGCTTCGGAGACATTCTATTAGTGACACATGCCCCGTCCCCCAAAAACAACAATGAAGTATTCTGTGTGCTAACAACATAGCTTAAGGAGAAAAAAAAAGTAAAAGAAAATTCTGCATTTTTATAAAACTTGATTTTAAAAAATAGTATTTCAAACTGTACAGTCACCAGAAGTACAGTTATCAAAAATGAATACACTTCACTTGGCATCTCCAGCGCCTTCAGCTTTCTGGGCCTGCTCTGTTTAGCATCTCCATTTTCTGCAGGCGTATTCCCCTCCTTGCCAGCATCAGCTTTTCCCTCTTTCCCTTTGGGTATCTTTTCTCCCTTTTTTGCAGGGGCCTTTTTAGGCTTGGGCTCTGGCTTTGGAGGAGCAGGTTTAGCAGACAACCTGGCAGATCTCTGTGGTTCGTCCTTCACCTTGGCTTTATCTCCTTTAGCAACCCCTTCAGCCTTCCTCTTGGGCATGGTGGTGGTAGGACGTAGGTAGTATGCCGGCTTTGTTCAGTCTAGAAATCGTTGCCGCCTCTTCTCCTTCCCTTTTTTTTTTTTATAATTTTTATTTTTGTTGGTGCATAGTAGGTGTATTTATTTATGGGGTACATCAGATATTTTGCTACAGGCACACAATGTATAATAATCACATCGTGGAAAATGGGGTATCCATTTCCTCAAGCATTTATCCTTTGTGTTAAAGACAATCCAATTTTACTCTTTTCTTTTTTCTTTTTTCTTTTTTTTTTTTGACACGGAGTCTCGCTCTGTCGCCCAGGCTGGAGTGCAGTGGCTGGATCTCAGCTCATTGCAAGCTCCACCTCCCGGGTTCACGCCATTCTCCTGCCTCAGCCTCCCGAGTAGCTGGGACCACAGGCGCCCGCCACCTCGCCCGGCTAGTTTTTTGTATTTTTTAGTAGAGATGGAGTTTCACCGTGTTAGCTAGGATGTTCTCAATTTCCCGACCTCGTGATCCGCCTGCCTCGGCCTTCCAAAGTGCTGCGATTACAGGCGTGAGCCACCACGCCCGGCCTCTTTTCGTTATTTTTAAATGTGCAATTGAATTAGTTCTACTATAGTCATCTTGTCGTGCTATAAAATACTAGGTATTATTCATTCATTCTTTCAAAGTACTTTTTGTATCCATTAGCCATCCCCACCTGCCCCCAACCCCTCACTACCCTTCCCAGCCTCTGGTCACCATCCTTCTACTCTCTATCTCCATGTGTTCATTTGTTTTGATTTTTAGATGCCACAAATAAGTGAGAACATGCAATGTTTGTCTTTCTGTGCCAGGCTTATTTCACTAAGCATAATGACCTCCAGTTGCACCCATGTTGTTGCAAATGACAGGATCTCATTTTTTTAATGGCTGAATAGTACTCCATTGTGTATATGTACCACATTTTCTTTATCCATTCATCTGTTGATGGAAACTCAGGTTGCTTTCAAATCTTGGCTATTGTGAACAGTGCTGCAACAAACATGGAATTGCAGATATCTCTTTGATATACTGATTTCTTTTCTTCTGGGTATACACTTCTGGTATACACCCAGCAGTGGGATTGCTAGATTATATGGTAGCTCAATTTTTAGTTTTTTGAGGAACCTCCAACTTTTCCACAGTGACTATACTAATTTACATTCCCACCAACACTGTATGCAGGTTCCCTTTTCTCCGCATCCTCTCTAGCATTTGTTATTGCCTGTATTTTGGCTATAAGCCATCTTAACAGAGATAAGATGATATCTCATTGTGGTTTGATTTGTGTTTATCTGATGATCAAAGATGTTGAGCAACTTTTCATATCTCTATTTGTCATTTGTATGTCCTCTTTTGAGAAATGTCTATTGAGATCCTTTGCCCATTTTTTAAATGGATATTAGATTTTTTCCTATAGAGTTGTTTGAGCTTCTTATATATTCTGGTTATTAATTCCCTTCAGATGGGTAATTTGCAAATCTATTCTCCCATTCTGTGAGTTGTCTCTTCATTTTGTTGATTGTTTCCTTTGCTGTGCAGAAGCTTTTTAACTTGGTGTGATCTCGTTTGTCCATTTCTGTTTTGGTTGCCTGTACTTGTGGGATGTTTCTCATGAAATCTTTATCCAGACCAATGTCCCTGAGAGTTTCCCCAGTTCTTTCTTTTAGTAGTTTCATAGTTTCAGGTTTAACTCTTTAATCCATTTTGATAAGCTTTTAATCCATTTTGATGTGATTATTTGATTGGAATCAAAAACCTTAGAAATTTGCCTGATGTTCTATTCTACTGCAGCTAAGCTGACACTTAAACCATAATATAAAGTCCTCCCACTCTTCCTCCTCTTTTCCACAGCAGAGGAGCCTCCCCCTGTAGCCACCACCATCAAGTTTCATTCTGCCAGGCCACCGCTGATATTCACTTAAAATCCAAGGACTCCGCAGTCAGCTTATGGTGAATGCTGCCAGGCCTGGGACTCACCCTTCAGGGAAGTGCGTTCCCCTCTGCTCCAGGGCAGGTCCAGAAATGCTGTCCAAGAGCCTAGGCCTGGACTCAGGGACCCCAAGAACCCACTTGGTGCTCTACCTCACTGTGGCTGGTACCTAAGGTGTAAGACAAAGTCCCTTCACTTTTCCCTCTGCTTTTCTCAAACCAAAGGAGTCTTTCTTCATAGCCACTACAGCTAGGAATGTGCCGGGTCACACCTGAAGTCAGCATATCTAGAGCCCAAGGCCCACAGCGTACTACCTGGGCATCATTGCTGGTTATTCAGGGCCCAACTGCTCTTTGGTCAGGAGGTAATAAATCCTGCTAGGACTGGGGCCTTCCTTCAAGGCAGCAGGCTCCCTTGTGGCCAAGCATGTGTCTAGAAATGTAATCCAGGAGCTAGGGCCTGGAACAGGGCCCCCATAGCTCTGCCCAGTGCCCTCTCCTACTATGGCTGAACTGCTATCCAAGAGGCAAGACAAAGTCCTCTTTACTCTTCACTCTCCACCCCTTAATCAGAAGGAAGGAGACATTGTCATTGCTACAAGCTGCACGGCCTAGTGTTAGGGGAGGGACCATGCAAGCGCTCCTTTAGCTGCCCTGACTGGTGTCTTCCTAGGTCACGTGCCACTTTAGTCCTGTGGCTCTGAATACAGCCAGCACTAGGATTTGCCTAGGAATTGCAGTTCTTGTGTCCTAGACTGCCTTTCAAGTTTACCTATGACCCCAGAGCACTTTGGGCCCCAGTGGCAAAGCTTGCCGAGAAACTTGAGGTCCAGCCAACAGGATGAGTGGTTCCCCTCTGGCTAGGTCTGATCCAAGTTCTCCCTCTGTGCACTGGCACTGGCTGAGCCCAGCACGGCTTTTCTCTCTGCTATGACAAGGCAGTACTGAGTTCAATGTAAAGTCCCCCAGTCACTGCTCTCCCTCCTCCAAGTGCACAGACTCTCCACATTACAAGGCTACTGCCAGAGGATGGGAGAGGCGTGGTGTCATCATTACAAGATTTTCTCTCCTGCCCTCCTCAATGCCTCTTTCAATGATATGAAGTTAAAAACAGGTACTATGATTGCTCACCTGATTTTTGGTTCTTATGATGGTGCTTTTCTGTGTGCAGATAGTTGTTAAAATTTGAGTTCCTGTGGGGGGTACGAATGATGTAGGCTTGTGGTCTGCTGGTTTTCTCCATCCACCCATTTTTTTTTTTTTTTAATTTTATAATCTCCACGCTATCATGTCCCAGCCACCAGGAAATCTTCCATTGGTGGCAGTGGTGGTGGTAATGGCAGCAACAGCAGCAGCAGCAGGGTCCACAGGCACCTAAAACTTTGTAGAATGGAAACTTTCTTCTCTCCTCAGAGAACCTATGGTCCCAAGAGGAGGGATCAACTCAAATAGGAATTGATTTTTTTCCTTCTCTTTCCTCCTACTGCTTGGCCCCAAATGTGGGTGCAATTATGAGACTGCTGTGGCAAACTATGATAAAAAAATTCCAGCTTTCTGCCTAAAAAGACAAAAATAGGGCCGGTGAACTGGAAAGGACCACAAAGATCATAGAAAGGAAGGAGCTCAGGAAAGTGACCACATGAAGTTGTTTATGAGTTCATGGACTCACTGAGAACTAAACTATAGGATAGACCACTCTCAGGTCCCAGACTGACCAATGGATGGTGCACACATGAAACAGATTCAACTAGCATTTCAATACCTTTGAAAGCAGAACTGACATTGAAACCACAACCCATAGAAAAAAGGTCAGAACTTACAGCCTGTATCCAAATGAGTGAATTGCCTACTAAAGCAAGAAGACCAACATTATCCATAGGATTTAAACAAGACCTAGAATCTCATAACATATTATCATATTATTCAAACTTTCCAGGATATAATCCAAAAGTAATAAGCATATAAAGAATCAGAAAAATCTCAATTTAAGTAAGAAAACATAATTAACAGACACAAACATCAAGATTACCCACATATTGCAAGTATCTGAGAGATTATAATGCAACTAATGCAAAAGTGCTCCAAGAAGAATGGCAAACACTCTTAAAGCAAACAAAAAGATAGAAAATCTCAACAACAACAAAAAAATAGAAAATAGAAAGAAGAACCAAATGGAAATTTGGGGGCTAATAAATACAATAGCCAAAATTTTAAAACTCACTGAAAGAGCTTAATAGCAAATAAAGATGGCAGATGAATGCATCAGTGAACTGGAAGATAGATCAATAGAAATTGCTCAACAATAGAAAGAAAAAAATTAACAATATAATTGAGTGGAGCCTCTGGGACCTAAGGTGCTATACCAAAAAGCCTAACATCTGTGTCATAGGATTCTCATCAGGAAAGGAAAAAGGGTGTGGGGGCTAAAAAAAATATTTAAAGAAATGGCAACTAAAAATTTCCTACCTTTGGTGAAAGACATAAAACATAAAACTTACGAATTCAAGAACCAGTAAGCCCCAGTCCCAAAAGAAATACATGCCCAAACACATCATAATCAAATTGCTGAAAACAAAAAACTAGGCCAGGCAGGGTGGCTTACACCTGTAATCTCAGCACTTTGCGAGGCTGAGGTGGATGGATCACCTGAGGTGAGGAGTTCGAGACCAGCCTGGCCAACATGGTGAAACCCCATGTCTACTAAAAATACAAAAATTAGCCGGCCTGGCCGGGTGCGGTGGCTCAAGCCTGTAATCCCAGCACTTTGGGAGGCCGAGACGGGTGGATCACGAGGTCAGGAGATCGAGACCATCCTGGCTAACACGGTGAAACCCCGTCTCTACTAAAAAAAAAAATACAAAAAACTAGCCGGGCAAGGTGGCGGGCACCTGTAGTCCCAGCTACTCGGGAGGCTGAGGCAGGAGAATGGCGTAAACCCGGGAGGCGGAGCTTGCAGTGAGCTGAGATCCGGCCACTGCACTCCAGCCTGGGCGACAGAGCGAGACTCCGTCTCAAAAAAAAAAAAAAAAAAAAATTAGCCGGCCTTGGTGGTGGGCACCTGTAGTCCCAGCTACTTGGGAGGCTGAGGCAGGAGAATGGCGCGAACCCAGGAGGCAGAGGTTGCAGTGAGCCGAGATTGTGCCACTGCACTCCAGCCTGGGTGACAGAGCAAGACTCTATCTAAAAAAAAAAAAAAAAAAAAAACCTAATGACAAGGAACGACAGTGCATTGCTTATAGGGGAATAATGATTCAAATAATTTCAGATTTCTCACTGGAAACCATGGAGGCCCAAAGTAAAATGACATTTTTTACAGGGCTGAAAGAAAATACTGTTAACACAGAGCTAAATATCCAGTGAAAATATCCTTCAGAAATGACAGATTGTTTAAAAAATAAATAAATAAAGGACATCACAGGCAAGAAAAACCATGAGAATTTACTGCCAACAGACCTACTCTAAAAGGATTGCTAAAAGAAATTCTTTAGACAGAAGGAAAATGATACCACAAAGAAATGTGGAACATTAAGAATGAAGAAAGAGCAACAGAAATGTTAAATATCTGGTTAAGTAGAATAGACAAATCTTCTCCTCTTGAGTTCTTTAAAATATGTGTGACAATCAAAAGCAAAAATTATAACAATATCTGATGAGGTTTTTATTGTATGTAAGCATATTAGATAAGACGACTATGACATAGATTGTGAAGAATAAAGAGATGCATATGATGGCAAGATTCCACATTTCACTTTGTGCCAGGGGTCCCTACGACCACACTTAAGCTCATTGATTTGCTAGAAAGATTCACAGAACTCAGAAAAGCTGTTAATGATCATGGTTACAGCTTATTACAGCAAAATGATACACATAAAATCAGCAAAGGTAAAAAATGCAGGGGGCAGAATTCAGGAGAAACCAAGAGCAAGCTTCAAATTGTCTTCTTAATTTTCCCCGCAATGATGTGTGAAAACACATATGGCTGACTGCCAACCAGTGCCAGGATTTGGTGTCCAGGATTTGTATTGGGGGTTGGCCACATAGGCATGAAACATCCATCTGACAAACCTTACTCAGTCTCCAGCTTCTACAGAGGTCAAATGGATACAATGTGGACAAGGCCCCAGTCATAAATCACATTGTTGGCATAAACTATCTGGCAAGGCCCAAGGCCCAGGTATACAAAGATACTTCTATCAAACAGGATATTCAAAGGGCTTAGAGATTACCTCCCAGAAGCTGGTCAAAGGCCAGTCCTTCTTTGGGAATGTTCAGGTCTTAAACATTCCAAGCCTGCTAAATTAAACCTTTACTGAACTACTTGAAGAGGTATAATATTGATTCTAAGTAGAATGTAATAAGTTATGTTATTATATATTATTATGATGTTATTATAATTCCTAGATCAACTACTAAAAAGAAATACCAAAAAACAGTCAAAGACATAATGAATAAATTAAATAGAATACTAAAATTTGTTCAACTATCCCCAGAAAAGAAGCTGAAAGGGAAACAGAGAAATACAAATCAGAGAGGAAAACCAGAATACATATAATAAAATGGTAGGCTCATTAATATTTCAATAATTACATGTGAATGCTAAATTAAGTGTAAATATGCTAACTATGTCAATTAAAAGAGATCAGAATGGATATAAATGGATTTAGAAGTCAAAAAAAAAAAACATGAGATCACATGTTGCCTACAAGAAATTCACCACAAATATAATGATATAGGTAGGTTAAGTAACATAATGGAAAGAATATACCATGCAAACACGAATTAAAAGAAAGCTTGCATGGCTTTATTAGTAACAAAGTAAATGTTAGAGCCAGGGATAAAGAGACATTATACAATGATGAAAAGGTCAGTTCACCAAAAACAGGTAACAATACTAAAAGTGTATGCACCTAACAACAAAGCTGGCTGGGCACAGTGGCTCACACCTATAATCCCAGCACTTTGGGAGGCCAAGGTGGGCAGGTTACCTGAGCTCAGGAGTTTGAGACCACCTTGGGCAATGTGGCAAAACCCCATCTCTATGAAAAACACAAAAATTAGCCAGGCGTGGTGGTGCACACCTGTAATCTCAGCTACTTGGGGGGCTAAAGGCCGGAGGATCACTTGAGCCTGGGAAGCTGAGGCTGCAGTGAGCTGTGTTCACACCACTGTACTCCAGCCTGGGTGACAAAGTGAGGCCTTGTCCCAAAACAAACAAACAAACAAGTAAAAAACACAAAGCTGGCCAGGCGCGGTGGCTCAAGCCTGTAATCCCAGCACTTTGGGAGGCCGAGACGGGTGGATCATGAGGTCAGGAGATCGAGACCATCCTGGCTAACACGGTGAAACCCCATCTCTACTAAAAAAAATACAAAAAACTAGCCGGGCGAGGTGGCGGGCGCCTGTAGTCCCAGCTACTCACGAGTCTGAGGCAGGAGAATGGCGTGAACCCAGGAGGCGGAGTTTGCAGTGAGCTGAGATCTAGCCACTGCACTCCAGCCTGGGCGACAGAGCGAGACTCCATCTAAAAAAAAAAAAAAGTATGTAGCACCCCCTGCCCTCGTTCTCTCTTCCTCCTGTTCCAACCATGTGAGACATGCCTCCTTCCTCTTCATCTTCTACCATGATTGAAAGTTTCTTGAGGCCTCCTCAGCCATGTGTCTTTATAACCTGCAAAACTGTGTAAGCCAATTAAACCTTTTTTCTTTATAAATTACCCAGTCTCAGGTAGTTCTTAATAGCAATTAGAGAACAAACTAATACAAACTTCTAGCAACACCAACAAAGGAAAAAACAGAGAAGTCATAAACTACCAACATCAGGAATGAAAAGGGTGACACACTGTAGAAATTAAAAGAATAATAAGAGGATGTTACACATGATTTTACACACATAAATTCAATAACAGATAAAATGGAGCACTTCTGCAAACTGCAAACTAACAACTCACTCAAGATGAAATAGATAACCTGGAAAAAATTGAATTAGGAGTTAAAATCACCTGAAAAAGAAATCTTCAGGCTCAGAGTGTTTAATTGATGAATTCTACCAAAACAATTAAAGAAGAAATGGCCAGGCATGGTGGCTCACCTCTGTAATCTCAGCATTTTGGGAGGCCAAGGCTGGCAGATCACTTGAGGTCAGGAGTTTGAGATCAGCCTGGTCAACATGGTAAAGCCCTGTCTCTACTAAAAATACAAAAATTAGCTGGGCATGGTGGCATGCACCTGTAGTCCCAGCTACTAGGGAGGCTGAGGCAGGAGGATCGCTTGTAACTCAGGAGGCAGAGGTTACAGTGAGCCAAGATCACACCACTGCACTCCAGCCTGGGTGACAGGGAGAGACTCTGTCTCAAAAAAATAAAAATTAATTAATTAATTAATTAAAGAATAAATAACACAGATTCTTTTTTTCTTTTTTCTTTTCTTTTTTTTTTGTGACAGAGTCTCGCTCTGTCGCCCAGGCTGGAGTGCAGTGGCGCAATCTTGGCTCACTGCAAACTCCACCTCCCAGGTTCACACCATTCTCCTACCTCAGCCTCCCGAGTAGCTGGGACTACAGGCGCCCGCCACCACGCCTGGCTAATTTTTTTGTATTTTCAGTAGAGATAGGGTTTCACTGTGTAAGCCAGGCTGGTCTCAATCTCCTGATCTCGTGATCTGCCCGCCTCGGCCTCCCAAAGTGCTGGGATTACAGACGTGAGCCACCTCACCTGGCAAAATAACACAGATGCTAAACAAACTTTCCCAGAAAATGAAAGAGAAGGGAATACTTCCCAACTTATCAGGCCAGCATTACTCTGATACTAAATCCAGACAAAGACATTACAAGAAAATAAAATTATATGCTTTATGAATATTTTTGCAAAAATAATAAAATATTAGCAAATTTAATCCAACAAGATATAAAAAAGAATAACATACTGGTTCAATGCATAAATGTCAATCAATGTAATCCATCATTATGGCATTCTAAAGAAGAAAACCACATGATTCTATCAATGTATGCAAAAATATCATTTGGCAAAATTCAATATTCATTCATGATTTTAAAAACTCTCAGCAAATCAAATAGAGTGGAACTTCCTTAACCTAATAAAAGGTATTGTCAGTGGACTAAATTGTGTTACCTCAAAATTTATATAAGGCCCTAATCCCTAGTACCTCAGAATGTGACTGTGTTTGAAGATAAACCTGTAAAGAGGTGACTAAGTCAAAATGAGGCCATTAGGGTGGACCCTAATCCAATCTGACTGGCGTCTCTAGGAGAATAGGAAATTTGGAGAAACAGAGAAGCACCAGAGATGAGCCCGCACAGAGGAAAGACCATATAAGGACATAGCAAGAAGGAGGCCGTCCACAAGCCAGGAAGAGAGGCTCCGAAGAAAATAAACCTGCCTACACCTGGTTCTTGGACTTCTAGGCTCCAGAAATGCGAGAAACAAACTGCTCTTATTTAAGTCACTCAGCTGATGGTACTTTGTTATGGCACCCTTAGCAAACTAATACAAGTACCTACAAAATATCTACAGCTAACATTATATTTAGGAATGAAAGCCTGAATGCTTTTTCTCCCAAGATCAAGAATAAGGCAAGAATGTCTGCTATCATTGCTCTAGTGCATATAAAGAGGAGAGTTCAGGTGATTTATCAAGGTAGCCCATTTCAGAGATGTTATCTCAGCTCGATACCTCCCATGACCAACTACACACACACACACACACACACACACATACACCTGTTATCTGAATGTCTTAGCTAAAACTAATTTTCACCCACAATATCAAAAGAGTTGCCTCAATTCACTTTGAGTGTCCAGAAGCAGCTTGGACATAATGAGGAAAGGGGACAGGGAATCAAATTAGCAGCAGGATTATGAAGTCTGCATGAAAGAAAACTTAAAAAGGAAAGAAGAATTTCAGGGTGCTCATATATGAAAATTACAGCCTGCACATCACTGCCGTCTTATAAAGGGTCAGGGTGCATTTGACGGCGCTTTCTAACCATTATGTTCTCTGGTCATAATAGAATATCTGTATTCTAATTAAAAAGGAGAAAAGGATGATTATTTAAAAAGCATAAACTTCTTAGAAACCTCAGTTCCTGGCATTTATTTGAAGGTTTCTACTCTCCCCACATATAATGTATCTGAGCAATTTAGAACTATACCTAACAGGCTCCACTTCACGCCTACTCTTGCAAGAAAAGGGTTTCATGCAAAATGTGAAAATTGCAGCTGGAGCCATTATGTAAGCTACTTAACCTATAGTAGGGGAGGTCTACATGCTATATGTTGCTCTGGATCCTCATGGAAAAAAAAATGGTTCAAAAGAAAATAAGGATTATGTTCCGAGGCTGTTTTC
This sequence comes from Trachypithecus francoisi, assembly GCF_009764315.1. Lineage (NCBI taxonomy): Eukaryota > Metazoa > Chordata > Mammalia > Primates > Cercopithecidae > Trachypithecus > Trachypithecus francoisi. The sequence continues at coordinate 13,584,718 of NW_022681461.1, forward strand.
CCCTGAGGCTTTTTAAACAATGCCTTTATCTATTCCCCATTTTCCAATTGTCTTTTCCAGAGATGTGGCAATAATTTAGTAGTATTATGTGCTGTCACTTCTGCATTAGTAAACACCAGGACCTGCTGAGTAATTACAGAATAACTTCATAATAAAATGCAGTGAAGACCTCTAATTAAATGTTAATGTTGCTTAAAACTATCCTATTTTAAAATGAAAATTTTCCATCCATGTATCCTAATGAGTTATCAGAATGCATTACTCCCAAATAAAATGTACAAATGAGAAGGTAAACATAAAATATTACCACCAGTAGGCATGTGTGTGGAAACATTTATAATCAAAATTAATATATCACATTAAAATTACTGAAATATAAATGCATACCAAAATGCTGTAACAACAATGGGCGAGGATTTTTATGAAAGCTCATGCTTCACTTTAAAAGGGAAAAATGCCAAATTATTCTTCAGTCACGTAGTAGGCAATAAAGGTTAAAGCTACTTCTGAACATGGGACTAAAGCAAGTTAAACTAAGAACATCTACAACTTCTGTAAAATAATAGAACTAAAAAAACCTCACTGTCTAATTGAGGAAACAAGGCCTTCCATTTACTTTATTCTTTAAAAATCTGCCAGGAAAGGGTTCCCCTGCCATATTATATTGCTCTGCTATCTTCACCCACACATCATCCTTCTGGCATTTAGTGTGCTGACCTAGGTAGACGTGGTGAAAATCTGTTGCTCACAGGTATCTATATAAACCCATTACTGTTACAGTCTCGGCTCACTGCAACCTCCGCCTCCTGTGTTCAAGCGATTCTCCTGCCTCAGCCTCCCAAGTAGCTGGGATTATAGGCGCCCGCCACCACGTCTGGCTAATTTTTTATATTTTTGGTAGAGACGGGGTTTCACTACATTGGCCAGGCTGGTCTCAAAATCCTGACCCCAAGTGATCCGCCCACCTCGGCCTCCCAAAGTGCTGAGATTACAGGCGTGAGCCACCGCACCCTGCCCAACCCATTTCAGTTTTCATATCACAGGAAGAAAGTCACAATCTTTCCTCCTTCTTTTACATTGCCAGAATAAACAAGTCAATCCATTTAGTCTTTGGAAAAGACCTATCCCTCAACTCTTCTGCCATTATCTGCTGAAATCTGCTGTACATTCTTCTCACATTTCTGTGAAACCACTTATATTGCTACTTCTCATAGGCCTAATTAATATTCTTTCATGTAATCAGTTTTAAAATACAATCACAAACCTAGTATAGTATTGCCTAAAGAATTCTGCAATGTGTGTTTCCGTTTTGTACTTCCTGTTAGCTTACTCTTTTTCTCCAAGATGAAGAACTAACAAAAGCTTTATCACTGACAAATTTGAAATCTTTGTTTCCATTACCAGGCTCTTGTGTTATTAGGGATATGTGCCCACTTCGCTGACCTGAGTCCTGGATATCTCCCACACTTGACCTTCCAAGCAGTGGAATCCCTCACACCCACTTAGAGAGTACAAGCTGTTGATGCTGCTATTGATAAAGGTATTTGTTTACTGCTGACTGTGATGAAATATGTTGGGAACTTTTCTTCCCAGTTTACACCAAATACATAGAAGAGGTGACTTCTAGCATTCCTCAGATTGTCTTTGGCCATGGCTATGTCTCTTTGGAAAAAGACTAGATGCTGTGTGAACTTCTGCTGAACAGCTTTTACAGCCCGAGAAGAGAGGGAGAGAAGGCAAGGAGACATCCAGGGCCTGGCTCAGACATCTCATGTTCACTCCCATCACTGGGAACTGCACATCTGTGTGTAGGGGATTGTCTGTGTCACGAAGAACCAACATGGCACTGACCACCAATCAGTCACCAGACACCACAAAGAGTTGTTGGCAAATGGCAAGACCTCCCCCGCTGCCCCTTGGAGAACAGGAAATAGATTCCCTCGACAGTTTTCAGGAGGATAATACTTCAGGACACAAGCTTTGGAGTCAGACAGACGAGTTTGCATCTCAGCTCTGATGCTTGCCAGTTGTGCCCCCTTGAGCAGTTTGCTAAATCCCTCTGAGCCTCCATTTCATCATCTATGCATTGAGAATAATGCTCACCTCATAAGATTATTGTGAGAAATAGGTGAGCAATATATGACAAGCACTTGGCATGCTGAGTGATTCAAGTATTTAATTAGTGGAAGCTGCTATTATTACTACTATAGCCTCTATTAATGGTGTCTTTCCCCGCAAGTAGCAACACCTCCTGGCTTCTATAATAACAATGATGTTCTTACCTTGAAAAACTTTCAAGTCATCCTTGCCTCTCCCTCAGTCCCCACATCCAAAGATGTATTATCAATCCGTCCTCTCCTTTGCATCTCCATTGCCACTCCTCTCGTTTATATCTTCACTAACTCTCACCTTGACCTTCACTCAGTAAATGTTTATTAAAGCACCTACTATGTGCTGGGCATGATGTAAAATACAAACATGTAAAATATCTCAAAATATGTATAATCTGGTGGTGTGGCAGGGAAATACAGACATTTAGACAGGTAAACCAGAATGCGAGGCCAAATGAAACAGCATGGAATATTTAGAAAGGTTTCACATACCTATGATTCAACAACAACCAAAAAAGATGTACAGGAAGTTTTCACAGAGGCCTTGCCCCTTGAGGGGAAACTTGAACAATGAATAAAAATAAGAAAAAAAGGCATTACAGTCTGAGAAAACAGCATGAGCAAACACAAGACCTCAAGAATTATGTCACATGGAGAAAATGCTAAGTTATACAGTGGGACCAGAGTGGGTGGGGAGGACAGAGTCACAGCTGAAGTCGGAAGCAGTCGGTCAGGGGAGTGGAGTGCTTCCAATTCCCCTTCAAGGTGGATTCCTCCTGCCTCAAGGTGGATTCCCCTTCAAATTCTGCCCCCACCCCTAAAGGCTGTACAGCTATAGACAAATTACTTACCTTGCCTGAGACTCATTTGTAAAATGCAGACAACGAAATACCTACTTCATGCTGTTCTTGAGGGGATTAAATGAAATAATAGAGATAAAGCACTTTACACAATGCCTAGACTATAGCAGGCACTTCACAGATGGTAGTTACTGTTTTTCTAGGAAGCTGTCGTGGACTGAATGTTTGTGATTCACAAAAATGTATATGTCAAAACCCTAACCCACAGTCTGGCTTTATCTGGAGACGGGGCCTCTATGGAACTAAGGGTAAATGAGGTCATAGGGTGGGACCCTGGAGTCTTGATTCAAAAGGATTAGTCTTTATAAAAAGAACCCCAGAGAGCTTGCTCTTTCTCTCCATGAGCGCCGCCAAGTAAAGGCCACATAAGCACACAGTAAGAAGGCGGCCATTTGCAAGCCATCTGCCCTCGCCAGAAACTGAACCGGCCAGAATCTTGAACTTCTAGCCTCCATAACTGTGAGAAAATAAATTTCTGTTGTTTAAACCCCAAGTCTGTGGTATTTTATTACGACAGCTCAAGCTGACTAGTACGGAGGCCTTGAATGGCATTTTAAGGGGTTTGTTCTTTATTTTGTGGACAATGGAGATGCCTTAAAAATTTCTGAGAAGGCAATAATTAACATTATATCTGACGGTCTGAGAGTTGAGGAGTAATGTGGATGTCCTCTTTACTGACTTCCTGCACCCTGTCTCTGCCTCTTCCCCTCCATTCGTGACAACCACTCTATGACTAATATCTCCAATATGGATCAGAGAGGAGCTGCTCAAAACGTTGACATATAGAATACAACCTGGATCCCTTTGTTTGGCTTTCAAGCTGGGAAGATCAGACCCTGGCTTGTGCCACATTTGTGTCTTTGCTCAAACTGTTCCTTCCACCAATAATATTCTTTCCTACTGTTTTTAGACAGAATCCAATTTATCCTTTAAGACCAATGCCCATGCTGCTTGTCTTATGATGTCTCCCCTCCACTGAACCCCTGCTGTTTATGCCTCTAGCATGTCACGGTGGTCAACCTCTCTATTCTAAATAATGTTGTTTATAGCTCCTCTAGTAGACTGTAATGACCTGAGGTCAATTTTTGTGGCTTTCACATTACATGGCACAGAAAAGAATTTGAAGGGGGTATGAGGGAAAATCTATAAAGCAGGAGAGAAAAACACTAGGCTTACATGGGAGAAGGGAGAGAGACAGTCTGGAAGAGAAGGGGGTTTTGGAGAGCAAAAACTCTTGTTGAAAGGAGAATTAGTCACTTGATGTGGGTGTGCATTGTGAAACAGATGGATTTCCCCCCACCCCAATTCCTTACAGAGTCTCCATCTCCATTATACTCCTGTACATGCAAATTCTCTGAAATTCCCATGAGGCACTAGATGGGAAAGATGGTTATTGGGTGGCAAAAATCATAATCATAGTTAACATCTGTTGAAGATATACCTGATGCCTGGTGCTGGGCTACAGTACAGGCTTTCAGTATTCCATATATTATGTTCTTTTTCAGTCCTGAAATGCATGTCTTTCTGTTGGTATAATGTGGCCATTTAGGTGTTCTTTTAATCTGAAATTTCATTCAGAGATTTATCCAGAGGATTATATGCTGCATTAAAACAATGAGTCCAGTCAGGGAGCATTCGTTTAGAAAGTTACTAACCCTATCCCTCCTCTGTTTAAGACCCATGTTAAGACTTTTACTTAAGACTCAGGCACTTATACAACTGCAGTTTTAATTTCAACTTTCTGGCTTACTAACGAGGAAAAACAACTTTTATTTTGATTTTGAAAACATCTATTAAATTCCTATAAAATATATTGGTTTTTAAAAAATACATCTGAGATAATCTTTCCCTACACATATTTTAAAAACCTTTTCCTTTTTTTAAAATTTTTTATTTCCATAGGTTTTTGGGGGGAATGGGTGATGTTTGGTTACATGAGTAAGTTCTTTGCTGGTGATTTGTGAGATTCTGGTGCACCCATCTCCACAGCAGTATACACTGAACCCAATTTGTAGTCTTTTATCCCTCACTCCCTTCCCACCCTTTCCCCTGAGTCCCCAAAGTCCATTGTATCATTCTTATGCCTTTGCATCCTCATAGCTTAGCTCCCACTTATAAGTGAGAACATATGATGGACAAACAACTTTTTTACGTCATTGGTCATTTATATTTGCCCCCTAGTCTATCAGAGTCACTGATGAAAACTGGCAAAGGGTGAAGGAGAACACAGAGAGGAAGAGGGGAGGTGCCCAGGACTAATCCCAGCCCTTGGCATGGAGCCTGCCTGCCTCCCTTTTCCCAGGACTCAGTTCTGTCTCCTTCCCTCCCCTCTATTCCTCCAGAGCCAGCCCCAACCTTTCCTAAGATCTTTATTTTATCTAAAAACTTCCCAATAATTCTACTTGGAGATACTTAAGCCAAGAGGACAAAGGATCCACAGTCACAAGCCTGACATACTCGCAAGTGAAACAACACCAAGAGACAAAATTTATTTTTAAATAAAATATGGAGATTTCTGGTTACATGAAATAAATATACAAATTACCAGTATTCTCAATGGGCTTCGATGTGTGCAGTTAGTAGCCAGGCCCTTTGTTGAGAACTCTACTTGCATTATCTATTTCAGTCCTCATGGAGGGAGGTACTGAATAATTACTATCTATCTCATTTAGCAATGGGAAGGGTAGGAAGCTACCCTGGGTAGATGGTGCAGGACACTGAGAGTCCTGTTTTAATTTTGATACAAGGAAAAGAGATTTTGCTATATGCCCTTAGCTAGTTTAAGTAGGAAAGGGAGAATCTCCCTTCTTATTTTAATCAATATATGACTGATTTAAAGGAGCCTCAGAGGCCTTTAGCACTAACAAGGCCCAATCTCTAGGAATTTAAGAATGACAGTGAGGCTGGCACTGTGAGGAGCCTGATGTATGATACCACCAGGGCGTTGAAAGAACACGGCTTATATCACATCTCACACCCTGCCTAGAGAAAGCCACTTTTATTCTAGGCCAAATTCCAAAGTGAACCTGGCAATGGATTTGTTATAATGTTAAATAAAATTCTTCCCAGTAATACAATCACTTTCCTGCTTTTGAAATCTTTATTGTTTGTTATTACAAAAGCAAATAAAACACACAGAGACTGTTGGTGTGTACACCTGCAGTTCTTATTGCAAGCTCCCCCAACCCTCCCTGAGGGCTTTCTCTGGCAGCAGAAATTAGTTCACAACTGTGCAGGGCAGGCAGGCGCTGCCAGGCTGGAAGCCAATCCCTGTTCCCCCCATAATGAATGGGAGATGGAGGATAAATTGCTCCTCGGGTGGGACAACCTGAAGTGTGTTCTACGCAGTTTTCAGAGGGCCCCAGTGGGATGCAGATCCAGTTGCCCCCAGCAGTGACCTGCTCTGAACTACTTTCCTTCCTTTCCCTCTCCCTTCACCTCTGTCATTCAGGGCTTCCTGGGATCACCTCCCAAATAAACTACTTCTGCATAAATCACTATATACATCTGGGAAAGCCCAACTCAAGGCAATTGCTGTAGTTTGAATATACGTGTGTGTGTATGTGTATATGTATTTTTTGTTTGTTTGTTTTGTTTTGTTTCGTTTTGGAGATGAAGTCTCACTCTGTCGCCCAGTCTGGAGTGCAGTGGCATGATCTTGCCTTACTGCAACCTCCACCTCCTGGGTGCAAGCTATTCTCCTCCCTCAGCCTCCCGAGTAGCTGGGACTACAGGCATGTGACACCACACCCAGCTAGTTTTTTTATTTTTAGCAGAGACGAGGTTTCACCCTATTGGCCAGGCTGGTCTCGAACTCCTGACCTTGTGATCTGCCCACCTCAGCCTCCCAAAGTGCTGGGATTACAGGCATGAGCCACCGCACCTGGCCCAGTAGTTTCAATATTTATCCCCTCTGAAAGTCATGTCGAAACTTAATCCCCAGTGTGGCATTATTGAGATAGGGCCTTTAAGAGGTGATTGGATCATGAGGGCTCTGCCCTCATAAGTGGATTAATCCATTCATGGATGAATGGGTTAAAGGGTTAATGAATGTATGGGTTACCATGGGAGTGGAATGGGTTGCTTTATAAGAAGAGGAAGAGGGACCTGAGCTTGCACATTCACACACTCAGCCCTCTTGCTGTGTGATACCCTGCCTTGCCTCAGGACTCTTCAGAGTCCCCACCAGCAAGAAGGCTCTCACCAGATGTGGCCCCTCGACCTGGGACTTCATAGCCTCCATAAATGGAAGAAATAAATTTCTTTTCTTTATGAATTACCCAGTCCATTTTCCATTGTTATAAGCAATATAACAATGCCCACATGAGTTTGCTGAGGCCTCAATACCAGGGTACCATAGACTGGGCGGCTTAAATAACAGAAATGTATTTTCTCACAATTCCAGAGGCTGGAAGTCCAAAATCAAAGTGTCAGTAGGGTTATTTCTTCTGAGGCCTCACTCTTTGGCTTATAGATGGCCATCTTCTCCCCTTGTGTTTACACAGCCTTTCCTCTGTTGTGTCTTCGTCCTCATCTACTCTTCTTATAAGGACACCAGTCATATTGCATTAGAGTCTACCTATATGACCTTATTTTACCTTAATTACCTCTGTAAAGACTCTTTCTCCAAATACAATCACATTCTGAGGTACTGGGGTTAGAACTTCAGCACAGGAATTTGGGCGGGTACACAATGCTGCCCCTAAGAGCCCATTATAATCAGAACAAAGTTATATCAAATGTTTATTGTAAACACATGCTTGTGTTGACTTAACCCAGCCAGTGAACGAGTCAAGCCTGGTAGGCTGTGGTGGGATGTTTGCTCTGAATCTGCATAGGCTTGTCTTCCAGGAACACATTTATATTCTGGTGCTATAAAGCGGCCATCAGCATTAAGGGATTTGCCCAGTTAGGAATTGAGCATAGATTAATCCAAGCTCCTTCATTCTAACTATTTCTACTGTCCTCTAGGGTGACCAACTCATCTTGGTTTGTCCAGGATTGTCCTGGTTTTAGCACTGAAAGTCCTGCATCTTAGTACTTTTGCCTGGGCACACCGGGATGGTTGATTATCCTTAGTCTCTCATATTTGAGAAATGTGGGGGTTTGGGGGAATCAGGAGTAGATAGAAAGAGAGAGAACAGATGATCATTTTGTTTGCCAGGCTGGGTTGGATTTGATGATTTCTGAAACTGTTTCCAGTTTCATTAGTATAAAGAAATAAAGATGTTATCAACTCCTTGGATATTTACATCTGAAATTTAGTAGTTGGTGATGAGACCAAACATGATAAAAATAATAACTCTAGCAATATTCCAAGAGAAGCCAAAAGGAAGGTGAGAGAGCAGATAACTCCTTGAGAAAAGCTGTCCTCACACTTCCAGACAGAAGAGATCCTCTCTCCTTCTCCTGCCTCACTCACACACTCATGCTCCTCTCTGATTTCAGGTTATACTGGAAATCATCTGTTAGACTTGTCTGCATGCTTCTTTTTCTAACTAGATACCAAGTTCCTTGAGAGACTGGGTCTTATTCATCATTGAAGACCCTGGCACCAAACAGGTATAAATAATTACCTTTTTCCTTTCTATATTTTTTTCACAATACGTTGTGCTCCCAAAACCAGCATTACCTCCAGTGGGTATCAGGAGTGCCTGGAAAAGAACATTATTGAATGGGTGATCTCTTCCATAATAATCAAACTAATCCTATTACTAATAGAATTACTGATTAATGGTGCCCTTTCACCCCTTGAAGCTTAGCATTTGTGACAGAGCTACACTGTGTCTTTCCATTCGATTCATGAAAGATCTACATTATTAGATCGTAGCCATTACTTAGCCAAGAATAATTCTGTTGCTTCAAGCTATACATCTATTCTAAGGTGTTTTTTGTTTGTGTTTTTTACCCAATCTTGTCTGAGGTTTTCCAATGTTTTTGCTAGATAAGTCCAACATGTATTAAGCACCCACTGAATATTTTGCATGAATACCACCGATTTATTCAAAAAAATTGTGTTCAATATTTTAGGACTAATGACAGTGGCAGTGTGGTATTATACAGAATCTCTGCCTTCAAGCAATGTCTGATCTATTGAAGGAAATGAGACTTATATATACATGAAAAATAACTGATTATGGATCTTATGTAAAGCAGTATATTTAATGTACCAGATGAGTAACATAGAAAATAAATTCTCTGAATTATAATTATTTTGTCTTGCCAATTATATACTGTGAGTATATTGAGAATATATTGTTTTATAACCTCAACACTTGCTTTTAAGTAGACACCTGAGTTTTAACAACCTTCCCAGATGCTTTTTTTTTTTTTTTTTTTTTGAGACAGGGTCTCCCTTTGTCATCCAGGTTGGAGTGCAGTGGTTTGATCTTGGCTCACTGCAACTTCCACCTCCCATGCTCAAGCAATCCACCCACCTCAGCAGCCTCCTGAGTAGCTAGGACTACAGGTGCATGCCACCATGCATGGCTAATTTTTGTATTTTTTGTGGAAACAGGATTTCACCATGTTGGTCAAGCAGGTCTCAAACTCCTGAGCTAAAACAATTCAGCCACCTTGGCCTCCCAAAGTGTTGGGATTACAGGCATGAGCCGCCACACCCAGCCTTCCCAGGTGATTCTAATTATGCTGAAGTTTGAGAATCAGTACTGTAGACAATAGGAAGAGATTAAAGGATTTGGGCAAGAACATGGCATGATAGAGATATTTGATGAAGATTCATCTAGTGGAGTGCAAGATGGAGCAGGGCATGGAGAAACTGAAGATAGAGGAGACAGAAACAAGCTGATGCATTTTTCCATGCATGAGATAATAACACCAAAACATTAGGAATAGTATGAAGGAAAGAAGAGGTAGGCATGGAAAACATTGAGAAGGAGGAATCGCTGAACTTGGTGACTGAGTGTTAGAGAAGAAGAGGGGGAATGAAAAATAACTTCAACATCTTTGACTTTAAAAACTAGAATAATAATAAGAGTAACAGCTAACATATAGTAATCACTGTGGCAGTCACTGTGACCTGGCTACCTCTACAACCATGCCCAACTCTCTTCTCTCATTACAGAAGCTGGAAAACTAGGCCGGGCGCGGTGGCTCTAGCCTGTAATCCCAGCACTTTGGGAGGCCGAGACAGGCGGATCACGAGGTCAGGGAATCAAGACCATCCTGGCTAATATGGTGAAACCCCATCTCTACTAAAAAATACAAGAAACTAGCCACGCGAGGTGGCGGGCGCCTGTAGTCCCAGCTACTTGGGAGGCTGAGGCAGGAGAATGGCATAAATGAGCTGAGATCCGGCCACTGCGCTCCAGCCTAGGCGACAGAGCGAGACTCCGTCTCAAAAAAAAAAAAAAAAAAAAAAAAGAAGCTGGAAAACTAGATCATCACTTTCTTAGCCTCCTTCAAAGTCACGGGAGGACCTGTGACTTAGTCCTGGCAATAAGATGTAGGGAGAAATCTTTTGGAAGGCTCCCGGGAACCGGGAAAGCTTTTGCTTTCCTGATTAAAGAGACAGTTGATGCCGCCCCTGCCTTTCCCTCTTCTTTTTGCCTTGATCCCTGGAGCTGCAGCAGCCTGGTGACCTGTGATAGCCATGAAGAGGAAAAGCTGACATGGTAAAGATGGCAGAAGGGAAAGAGAAAAGGACATGCAGTCGTTGGTGGCACCGCTGAACTGCTGCAGCAAGGCTGGAACTTCACACCTCCGGAATTCTAGTTATATAAGATAATTATGAGCTGGGTGTGGTGGCTCACGCCTGTAATCCCAGCACTTTGGGAGGCCAAGGCAGGTGGATCACCTAAGGTCAGGAATTCGAGACCAGCCTGTCCAATATGGTGAAACCCCATCTCTACTATGTGGTGGCAGGTGCCTGTAGTCCCAGCTACTCGGGAGGCTGAGACAGAAGAAGTGCTTGAACCCCGGAGGCGGAGGTTGCAGTGAGCCGAGACTGCACCACTGCACTCCAGCCTGGCCAACAAAGGGAGACTCCATCTCAAAAAAAAAAGAAGATAATTAAATATATTTATTGCCTAAGCTGTTATTAATTGGTATCCTGTTACTTGCAGCCTAATACAACCAAACTGATACAAGCACTGACTACATTCCAGGCATTGGCCTAAACATTTAATTCAATGCTTACAACAACTTGATGAGGGATGTGTTATTATTACACAGAGGAGATAAGGAAGACACCAAGAAGTCAAATAACTTATCCAAGTCCACACACCTGGTAAATAGCATAGCAGGGATTTAAAACCCAGCAGTCAGCCTCCAAAGCCTTCACTTGTAATCACTATATATACAGTTTCTCAATAATGATGATAGCACAGATAGAAAATAAGGAAGCTGGGAACAGGTGTTAATAGCTGGAAATCCAAGTAGAAATATCCATCAGGCAGTTAGAAGTGCCAAGTCTGAGGCACAAGAATATAAAGGATATTATTTAGAACAAGGAGCCATCTGCATTAAAATCAGGGTTTATTTAGAGCCTATAGCGGTTCCAAATCCTCTTATCTACAAGGTGAATTGAATAGAACCATAAATATATTGCATGGCCTGAATACTCTTTTATTGACAAAAATGCCTTTGACTATCCTGGCTCCCTTGTTACTGCAAACATTTAAGTTCTGGCCTGTGAATACAGTAATATCATTTAAAGGAATGCTGTGAAGTGGGGTCCAAGGCTGCCCTCCACTCCTGGCTGCCAGGGAAGATTTTTAGCTACGCATAGCAATTCTCCGTTGTAAGCCAATGCCAAACATAGCATCAATCTTCCAGCCAGCTGCCAGTTTGCAAGGCCGCGCTGACCTAACAAAGCTACCCAGAATCTGAAGTGGGCTTCCAGGGCTGTTGACTGTTCTATCACCTTTAACATCAGGGCAGCCTGTCCTCAGAAACAAGAACGGACGCTGTTTACCTTTATTCCACTGGTATTCAGAGTAAAAAGACAGATGTTCATGAGGACCAAAAAGGGAGAGGGAGGGAGAAACAGATAACATTAATTCCAAATAATAAAAATAATGGTAGTAAGAGCTTGCCATTTTTGAGCACTCACCCTGTGCCAGGCTCTGTGTGGAGTGAATGCCTTTCATGCATTATCTCACTTGAAGCAAATTAATCTTGTGTCTGCTTCTATTTTAACAGACTCACAAGGTTTCTAAAGAAAATCATTGTTTATCACTGAAGATACCTTGGCACTTGCCAATTATTTTTGTCATTGTTGGTTTGCTTGGGGTTTTGTTTGTTTTGCTTTCTTTATTCAAAGGCCTAACAAAGGTTAGCTGGAATATTCCACTGATGCCCATAGACACTGCAATAATTTTCAAACAAGGCTGACAACCAGAGCAACAGCTCAGTCCTGTGGAAAACAGATTGGCCTACCTGGGAGAACTGAGAGGGCACATACATGAAAAAGAAACACCTATGAACTTCCTATCACCAACTTTGTCAGGATGGTATTTACATAGTTCTAGAAATGGGGCTAACGTAATCATTATTTATCCAATACAAGGATATAAATGCTCAGTGGCATTGGAAAAGAACTTAAAAAGGGAAAGATGTCTACTTTACAGTCCTGGTATCGGTTAGAATGTTTTGTACTTTCCTTGGTGATGAGCTGCAATTAACCCAGTTCCGATCTGAACGTGCTGATCTTCATCACAAATCACCAATGACACCGAAACAATTTCATGGTCATTAAATGCTTAAATGATGTTACAATCACCTAAACAACTAAAGTACACAAATTAAAGCTTTAATTTATAATCCTTTTGCAAAAGCACTCCTGTTAGAATTTAATTTAAGATTTCTCTAGACTGACACTCTAAGTCCAATCATTACAATTAATCCAATCTCTCTAATCAAGGATGCATGTCTTTACTTACTCTCCCTAAAAGTAATGGAGATTATAAATGAATGAATTTCATTACTGTTCATGATTGTGGTCAATTGTTCTCAGTTTCTCGTTCTGGGGTCATTTCCCTCTGGGAGGCTGTTTGAAAGATAAACAACCCTATATTTAGATACTACCAACAACAATAACAACAACAAAAGACAACAAATACACATCAAGCTTATTGCAGAGATAAGAATGAGACAAGCTGAGTCATCGTTGAAGTGGTCAGCAGTCCAAGGCCGCTCATCCTTCATAATTAGCAGCTGTGAAGGGCTTTGCCAAGCCCACTGGCCAAAGGGCAAGGGGTAAGAATCGCTCATGGCCTTAGAGAAGTGGTTCCCTTGCTTAAGTGGCTAAATCCAGACACACCAGAATAAAACCTGCCAGTGCATCTGATCCAGTATTGAAAAGTGCACAAGCAGGAAAGTAGTTAGCAAGTCCCTTCATAATTCTGCAAAAGTTTATTCTTTGTCCCAACAGAAAATGAGGAAGTGTATTCCCTCCTAGACTTTAAACTCTGAGGATAAAGAGTTACTCCTAGTGGAGTATCTGGCACATGATGGGAGATTAGTAAATGTTTGTTGAAACTAAAATTAACTAATATGTCCTATCACTGAATCTGCATAACAGCTTGACAGAGTAGGTATTGTTGTCCTATTCTGTAATAAAATCGAGGAATTGATCAGTTTGGCAACTTGTTAACAAAGAATAAAGCCAGGACTCAAACTCAGGTCTTTCTGGCTCCAAAGTTAGTGTTCTTTTCATTATGCCATGCTGCTGCAAACCACCTGCTTTTCTAACTTAAGACCCTTTCTGTTTCTTTTCTAATTATAGAATGTACAACACTCTTCTATAAATGTAAAGCCCCCTTCTATTCCAAACCCCTTATTCTCTGCAGATGATCTCATAGTTCCTTTATTCAAAATGTGGTGGTGCTTCTACATTAACATCACTTCCTGTCTCTTCCCTATCTTTGCTTCCTTCACTGCTGTCACAGATTAAAAAGTGACCTTCCTCTATTTCAAGGTGAAAGCCCCTCTCTATGGTTCTTAATCTCCCCAACCTGACCACATTTTAATACTTCATTCTTTCTTCTGTGACTTCTTCCTGCCAGTGTATAAATGGTTTGACGTGCTTCCCTTCCCATCTTAAAATTCACACACACACACACACACACACACCACCTCCACTCACCAGGCTATCCCTTGAACTACATTCCTGTCCCTCTCTCCTTCCCTTCACTACCAAGTTTCTTTTTCACAGCCTTCATCTTCTAACCATCTCATCATGTACAGAAAATACTCTCTTGATAACAATTGAAAAATCAGAACTACAGATTTTCTTAGTTTTCATTCTCCTCAGACTCTGCAGCAAGCCACCACCACCAATTCTTATTTCTTCACATGATCTTCTCCCATTACTTGTATAAAGCTGTTCACTCTCAGATCTGCCTCTCATTGTCTGACTCCTCTTTCCTCTTCTGACCCCAAAGGTAGCTGTTGCCTTTGGTTATGCCCATAGCCCATTTCTCCTTTCCACATTCCCTCCTTTGGGTATTTCACTCAGTCTTTTCTAACAATCTTCAGTTTTGACTAGTGCTCCAGTCCACATTCCCAACTCCTGTTAGATATTTCCATCTGCCTGTTTCCTACTGACACCCCAAACTCACTGTGCTCAAAATACAGTCATCATATTTTTTCATACATATCTATTTATTACATTGTAAATACTATTCTCTCAGTCATTATGGAAAAAAAAATTACCATGTTAAGTTTACAGTGTTCAATGCTACAAAAGCCAAATATTAATCATAGGAGGTCTAATATTCAAATAGAACTCATTTTTTCTTTTGTTTAAAAATTATTTCCCAAAATTAATGCATTTTTCAAAAGTAATGCATACGCTAAAAAGAATAATTCAAAAAATACAAAATAGTATACTACATACAGTAAAAAGTCGGTTGTCTTCATCCCTAACCACCATAAATCAAATTATCTTCTTCAGAAGCAGTATTATTGGTTCTATCAGTGTTATCAGTTTGCTATAGAAAATGTGCCAGAAATATTCTATGTATTTGCAAGTATGTATGTATAGATGCCTGTCTTAGTTCATTTTCTGTTGCTTATAATAGAATAACTAAAGCTGGATAATTTATAAGGAAAAGAAATATATTCCTGGCTAGGCACAGTAGCTCACGCCTGTAATCCCAACACTCTGGGAGGCCCGGTGGATGGATCACCTGAGGTTAGGAGTTCAAGACCAGTCTAGCCAAAATGGTGAAACCCTGTCTCTACTAAAAATACAAAAATTAGCCAGACATGGTGGCAGGCTCCTGTAATCCCGGCTACTTGGGAGGCTAAGGCAGGAGAATCATTTGAACCTGGGAGGCAGAGGTTGCAGTGAGCTGAGATCGTGACACTGCACTCCAGCCTGGGCAACAGAGCAAGATTCTGTCCAAAGGAAGGAAGGAGGGAAGGAGGAAGGGAAGGAAGGAAGGAAGGAAGGAACAAAGGAAGGAACAAAGGAAGGAACGAAGGAAGGAACAAAGGAAGGAACGACGGAAGGAACGACGGAAGGAAAAAGGAAAGGAAAGGAAAGGAAAGAAATGTATTCCTTCCAGTTATGGAGGATAAGTCCAAGGTAGTGTGGCCGCATCTGATGAGGGCCTTCTTGCTGGTAAGGACTCTCTGTAGAGTCCCAAGGTGGCACAGGGCATCCCATGGCAAGGGGACCAAACATGCTAGCTCAGGTCTCTCTTCCTCTTATAAAGCCACCAGTCCCACTCTCATGATAACCCATAAATCCATTAATTATCTGACTTTCTCATTATGGGGATAAGGGAGTCAGAGGAAATGTAGTGGGAGGACAAGCAGGAGTGGAACAGTCTTGGATTTTGCTAATGAGGGCCACCTGGAATAGTGTGAAGACCTCCACAGAAAGATGCTAAAGATGTATGGACATATGTCCAAGAGATATTGAGGTCATCATAAGTGACCAGCCAAAGGAAGTCATTCAACCCTGTCAATGTAAAGCCCCCTTCTATTCCAAACCCCTTATTCTCTGCAGATGATCTCGTAGTTCCTTTATTCAAAATGTGGTGGTGCTTCTACATTAACATCACTTCCTGTCTCTTCCCTGTCTTTGCTTTCTTCACTGCTGTCACAGATTAAAAAGTAACCTTCCTCTATTTCAAGGTGAAAGCCCCTCTCTATGGTTCTTAATCTCCCCAACCTGACCACATTTTAATACTCCTTATGCTATTTCCCTGCTGCAAACATCCTCTCCTTCTTTCCTCTACTCACCTAAACACAACACTTCTTTCACCTTCATTTGGAACTGCCCTTCTTGGGAAGCCTTCCTGAACCAACTCAACTCCCAGGTGGTCGCATTTTCTCAGAATCCTTTCTATCATATAGTTGTTGTATTAACTAGACTATAGGTTCCACAAGAGTCAAAATGGTACCTTCCTTTACAGCATTTTGTTTCACTTTGTTTGGGGTTCTCCAGATAGACACACGTGGTGATTGCTAAATAAATGAAGAAACCAGTGATTTGGGTACTCTATAGACACAAATACAATCCCTGGGGCAGTAGTTCCAAGAAGACTCCAAATCTCCCTTGAGGCTTTTTAAATGTACAGATGCCAAGCTCCATTCCAACAACCTCGCAAGGCAGAATCTCCCAGGACAGGGACTGGGGAGAACTGAGTATCTATACTTTTTTATAGACAATTTTTACGTGCACCCTCAGATGAGAATCTTAAGCGTTGTTGCAGTTCAGGACCATCTCCATTCAGATAAACACACAAGGAATAGCCGCATGAAGACGAGTGAGCCAAAATGCTAAGAAATGTGTATTTATAAGACAATCAAGAAATCTATTTCCTGATAGGCATGACTGTTTTAAGGGAAGAATAAGGAAAAGGAGGAAAGGAAGAAGAGATGCAGAGAAAGGAAGGAAGGAGGGAAGGAGAGAGAAAGGAGGGAGGAAAAAGAAGGGAAGGGAAGGGAAGGAGAAGGGCCATAGTCTGCTCAGGCTGACACAATAAAATACCATAGACTGGGTGGCTTAAACAACCAAAATTTATTTTCTCACAGTTCTGGTGGCCAGAACTTTGGGATTGGGGTGCCAGCATGATCAGTTGCTGGTAAGCTCTCTTCTTGGCTTGAAGATGGCTGCCTTCTTGCTATGCCCTCACATGGCAGAGGGTGTAGCTCTCTCTTCCTCTTCTTATAAAGCCACCAATCCTATTGGATTAGTACCCTCACCCTTATGACCACATTTAACCTTAATTACCACTTAAAAGCCCTATTATCTAATACAATCCCAATGGGGGTTAGGGCTTCAACACATGCATTCTGAAGGGACATAATTCAGTCTATAGCAGAAGGGAAGAGAGAGAAAGGATGTGGGCTGTGACTTTATGAAATTTCATAGAATCTCAAGGCAGCCCATTCTGCATTTGAGCAGTCCTGCTTGATAGGACTTCCTTACATTGTGCCAAAATCCATCCCTATAACTTTAACCTCAGTGGTCCAGGCTCCTCCTGACAGGTCTTACATGGCTAGCCTGCCAAGGGATTGCAAAGGCAAATACCTACAGGGCCAAGAAAGATACCTAAATGAGTGAAGGCAGCAAGGTGTTAGACAGCAGGAAGTGGTGGGAACTCAGCTGAATTATAGAAGGGGCATCCTACCTAAAAGAGGTAGCAGATAATCGTCTCCATGCAGCTTAAGTGACCATTGACAGATCCTCCCATTTATCAAGAGAATTGGGATATCTCACAATTCTTAAGTGTTGACCATTGTTGTTGTTGGTTTTGGTTTTTTGTTTTTTGGGGGGTGTTTTAGTGCTGGTCAAGCGTAGCTTCCACAGATTGAAATCCTCAGTTCTTCAACCACTTCTTCCTTAATACAGCACCAGGCCTCTTCTGCCTATAACAAAATATCGCTTTTCTAGTGCCATCTAATTAACAAGAGAAAAGTGCTTCTAAATGCTGCCTTCTAGTAAGAAAATCTGAGACTACCATCAGATTTCATAGTGACAACATCACACTGTGCACACTATGTATTTTTAATACATGCTACTGCTAAGCCATGTTTCCCCCATCATAAACTTCTACAGTTGTATTTCTTGGACCTAAATGTAAGGCTTTTAAATTATTACCATTAAATTTACCTTAGTGGTTTTTGTTGCCCTAGACTGTCAAACACATTTTTTGGATTCTGATTCTGTCATCCAGTATATTTCCTCTCTTCCATATTGGGGCGGGGGGTGGGGGGGAAGTCCTTTCTCTACACATCCAAATCATTGATTTAAAAAAATTGTGGAACAAGAACAGTTCATAAGGAGAGCTCTCTGACACACTACTGAACTAAAAACCACAATCTCATTAACCCATTCAATACAATCAGTCAACAAGAAATGAATCTGAATTGTTCTTAATTCTAGACTATACTGTTAGTAAAGATTCTGTGGGATAATGTGTCAAATGCCTTGCTGAACCCTACATTCAGTAAATGCATATTCCTGTTTTCTCTAGTAATCTATAACATTTCATTCATTCATTTGACATACCTCTCAACACTTATGATATTCACAACATCGAGCTAAACCCTGAGAATGCAGCAGTGAAGAAGACATTCAAATCCCTGAGTCCATGGAATTTACCATGTGGTAACAGAGATAGTCATTGAACAACAGTGTTCACAATTAATTATTAAATTATAATTATGATACCAAAATATTGGTGATTAAATTGTATAATGTCTAGGTGTATAGTTAAAATAAGGTTGACCTTGAGTTGATAATTATTTAAACAAATTAACAAAAATACAAGGACTTATTATACTATTCTCTCTACTTGTTTCTATGCTTAAAATTTTCCATTAAAATTTTTAAATTATAGTTATAATAAGTAATGTAAAAATGTATGGAGTATTTGGAGAATACATAACAGTGAAGAGCTAAACTAATTTGATGAAGCAGAGAGGGTTTCTCTGAGGAACTGGCTTTTAAGTTTAAATCGGAAGAATAAGTAGGAATTATCTAAATTGAAAGGGAAATGAAAGAGAAGAAATCCTTCCAGGAAGACAGAACGGCATGTAAAAAAAATTACTTTAAAGCAGGAAAGAACAGTATATGTTCAAGGAAGAAGCCCAATGCGGCTGCAGTACAGAAGATAAAAAAGAGTTGCTTGGTTTAAAAAGTGATCAAGTAGACAGATGCCAGATTATGGGGACCATTTGAACAATGTTTTTATCCTAAGAATAATAAATATTTGCCAAACAGTTCTAGTTACATGATCAGATTGGCACTTTTAGAATAGCGCTGTATGTGTATATATGCTCCTATAACCAATAGATGAACCTAGAAATCATTCATGTATATCTTTTTTTTTTTTTTGAGATGGAGTCTTGCTCTGTCACCCAAACTGGAGTGCACTGGCCAGATCTCAGCTCACTGCAAGCTCTGCCTCCCGGGTTCACGCCATTCTCCTGCCTCAGCCTCCCGAATAGCTGGGACTACCGGCGCCTGCCACCTCACTCGGCTAGTTTTTTTTTTGTATTTTTTTTTTAGTAGAGACGGGGTTTCACCGTGTTAGCCAGGATGGTCTCGATCTCCTGACCTTGTGATCCGTCCGCCTCGGCCTCCCAAAGTGCTGGGATTACAGGCTTGAGCCACCGCACCCGGCCTTCATTCATGTATATCTATGAGTGAATATATATATATAGATACACACACACATATGTATTATGTCACCATACATATTATTTTGAAATTAAGTTGTATAATAATATATATTTATTTTTTAATGGGAGGGTAAACTTTTTAAAAAATGGTTACCTATACGGGGAGAGAGAGAAGTGGGTGGTAGAGGGGAAAGAGCTGAAACCAGACTTTTTAAATATATCTTTTTTTATTCATTTGGCCTTGAATTTATGTCAGTGTATTTCATAATTATAAAATAAAAGTTAATTAAGAAAATAAATCTCTAAAAATTAAAATAAAATTATCTGTGTATTGCATCTGTAGCATGACCACAGAAAAGAATGTTTTCAAGTGTGTTAAAACCTAATACTTCATGAGAATTTTATGTAAATTTTAAAAAATTACATAATCCTTTAGAGGAGAGACTTAGAGATGACTAACTAGAAGCACCTAGTATTTGCCACTTCCATGAAGAGGAACCAAACCAGCAAGTAGCTAATCACACTTCGAATAGCTTATCCGAGAGAGAGCACTGTAATTCAACAGAGAAGAGACGGGAAGCACCGAAAGCAAGGAAGGACGAAGTGAGGCCGCCTCTTCCACCAGAACCGGCTGAGAGTCTGCAGAGGCTCCCTAATGTGGGGAAAGGGTAAATGAGAGACCCCCAGAAGTCTGCATTCCTGTCACAGATGCTTATAATCCTAGCCACAGGAGATCCTCTTGGCCCTAATGGGTCCTGAGACTCACATAGGGAGATGCCTGGAGCCCTTGCAAAGGCATGGCTCCAGAGACAGAGCTCACGCTGGGTCCCATAAACCCCTGAGTCCTCAGCAGCTGCAGCACCCTGCCATTTTGAGAGCCCAGGACCCAGCAGACTGTGTCCTGCCCTGCTGCCAGGAGTCAAGGCAGTAGCCACAGGCAGTGACTCCACCCCCACCCCCAGCAGAGGGGCAGTCACACATATTTATATGCCCTGAAGACAAATTCCACTGCCTGCAACCACAGTTACAGACTGCTATAGGGCCAAAGTACCAGCAAAGTCCACACCCACACCCCCCAGTCCAGGCTACCAGCATATAGGCTGCTTCCAAGGTAAACAACCCGGTCCTCCCCTACAGCACCGCCTCTGCCATCACCCAACTGAGCACTCCAACAGCCTGGGGATCACCCTGCCCCTGCTTACCACAACCAGCATCCTGCAGTCATCACTTGGGGGACTGAGGGCAGGTTCACCCAGCCTGGTTTGAGTTCGATTCCCTCCCCCAGTAATCAAGCATACCATCCAGGGGCCTGTGGATCACCCATCCACACTGTCCAGGGGCCTGGGATCACCCAGCCCAGTCCACCACTGGTAGCACCTGAGCACTCTTCCTGGGGTCTGAGGTCCAGTCCATTCAACCTGCTGCTACCACCACGGCTGGCACCCACCTGCAGGTATGGGGACCAGTCCACCCAATCTGCCACACTCACTGCCAACACCAGTGCAAACTGCTTGGGTCCCAAAGAGTTGTCTCACTACTGCGACTACAATCGCCCACTGTTCCTGCTGCCCAGGAAGTCAATGACCTCCCCACCAACCTGACCCACTACTGCCATTTTTGGCAACCGATCAAGCCACCTGGAGGCCCAATAAGTGACTTACCTAGACCCACTAACAATGGTGCCAGCATATACAACCCTGGGGCCCAAGGAAAGGCATGCTCAGCCCATCACGACCACCACTGAGGCCCAAAGACTGGCCCACCTGGCATCCCAGTCCCCAGAAAATCTTCTCCATAGCCTCCACTAACCACCATGACCTAAGCCACCAAGGAAACCACAGTCTCCACTGATGCTGTTTACAGCTGAAAAAAAATCATAGCCGGGCGCGGTGGCTCAAGCCTGTAATCCCAGCACTTTGGGAGGCCAAGACGGGCGGATCACGAGGTCAGGAGATCGAGACCATCCTGGCTAACATGGTGAAACCCCGTCTCTACTAAAAATACAAAAAAAACCTAGCCGGGCGACGTGGCGGGCGCCTGTAGTCCCAGCTACTCGGGAGGCTGAGGCAGGAGAATGGCGTGAACCCGGGAGGCGGAGCTTGCAGTGAGCTGAGATCCGGCCACTGCACTCCAGCCTGGGCGGCAGAGCGAGACTCCGTCTCAAAAAAAAAAAAAAAAAAAAAAAAAAAAAAAAATCATAGAGACCAAACTAAGTTACAGACTCAGAATCAAAGCCAAAACGCTCTAGCCAACCAACACCATAGATGTATCTTCAGGAAAAAGTCCTCCCCTATGAAACCAAATTTTAAACACTGGAATAAGTGACCATTACACCAGATATGCAGATAACAACATAAGAACACAGGAAACATGAAAAAGCAAGGAAACATGACACCTCCAGAGCAACACAATAATTCTCCAGCACCAGAGTATAATCAAAACAAAATTTCTGAAATCTCAGATAAATAATTCAAAATATTGCTACTAAAGAAGCTCAGTGAAGGATTCCTGGGCAAGATGGCTGAATAGGAACAGCTCCAGTCTGCAGCTCCCCCGAGACCAATGCCGAAGGCAGGTGATTTCTGCATTTCCAACTAAGGAACCGGGCTCATCTCGTTGGGACTGGTTAGACAGTGGGTGCAGCCAATGGAGGACGAGCCGAAGCAGGGTGGGGCGTCGCCTCACCGGGAAGCACGAGGGGTCAGGGAACTCCCTCCCTAGCCAAGGGAAGCCATGAGGGACTGTGGTGTGAGGGATGGTGCTATCCAACCCAGATACTATGCTTTTCCCACAGTCTTCACAACCCACAGACCAGGAGATTCCCTGGGGTGCCCATGCCACCAGGGCCCTGGGTTTCAAGCACAAAACTGGGCTGCCATTTGGGCAGACATTGAGCTAGCCGCAGGAGTTTTTTTTTTTGTACCCCAGTGGCACCTGGAATGCCAGTGAGACAGAACCATTCAGTCCTCTGGAAAGGGGGCTGAAGCCAGGGAGCCAAGTGGTCTTGCTCAGCAGACCCCACCCCCACGGAGCCCAGAAAGCTAAGATCCACTGGGTTGAAATTCTCACTGCCAACACAGCAGTCTGAAGTCAACCTGGGACGCTCAAACTTGGTAGGGGGAGGGGTGTCTACCATTACTGAGGCCTGAGTAGGTGGTTTTCCCCTCACAGTGTAAACAAAGCTGCCAGGAAGTTTGAACTAGGTGGCAAAGCCACTGTAGTCAGACTGCCTCTCTAGATTCCTCCTGTCTAGGCAGGGCATCCCGGAAAGAATGGCCGCAGCCCCAGTCAAGGGCTTATAGATCAAACTCCCATCTCCCTGGGACAGAGAACCTGGGGAAAGGGGTGGCCATGGACGCAGCTTCAGCCGACTTAAATGTTCCTGCCTGCGGGCTCTGAAGAGAGCAGCAGATCTCCCAGCACACCTCTTGAGCTCTGCTTCAAGTGGGTCCCTGACCCCTATGCCTTCTGACAGAGAGACACCTCCCAGCAGGGGTTGACAGACACCTCATACAGAAGAGCTCTGGCTGGCATCTGGTGGGTGCTCCTCTGGGATGAAGCTTCAAGAGGAAGAAGCAGGCAGCAATCTTTGCTGTTCTGCAGCCTCTGCTCATGATACCCAGGCAAACGGGGTCTGGAGTGGACCTCCAGCAAACTCCAGCAGACCTGCAGAAGAGGGGCCTGACTGCCAGAAGGAAAACTAACAAACAGAAAGCAATAGCATCAACATCAACAAATAGGACGACCATGCAAAAACTCCACCTGAAGGTCACCAAAAGAGCAAAAAGGCTGAAAATTCCAAAAACCAGAATGCCTCTTCTCCTCCAAAAGATCACAACTTCTCTCCAGCAAGGGAACAAAACTGGAGAGAGAATGAGTTTGACCAATTGACAGAAGTAGGCTTCAGAAAGTGGGTAATAACAAACTCCTCCAAGCTAAAGGAGCATATTGTAACCCAACACAAGGAAGCTAAGAACCTTGAAAAAGGTTAGAGGAATTTTAACTAGAATAACCAGTTTAGAGAATAACATAAATGACCTGATGGAGCTGAAAAACACAGCATGAGAACTTTGTGAAGCATACCCAAGTATCAATAACCGAATCGATCAAGCAGAAGAAAGGATACTAGAGACTGAAGATCAACTTAATGAAATAAAGCGTGAAGACAAGATTAGAGAAAAAAGAATGAAAAGGACCAAACAAAGCCTCCAAGAAATATGGGACTATGAGAAAAGACCAAACCTACATTTGATTGGTGTACCTGAAAGTGACAGGGAGAATGGAACCAAGTTGGAAAGCACAGTTCAGGATATTATCCACGAGAACTTCCCCAACCTAGCAAGACAGGCCAACATTCAAATTCAGGAAATACAGAGAACACCACAAAGATACTCTTTGAGAAGAGCAACCCCAAGACACATAATCATCAGATTCACCAAGGCTGAAATGAAGGAAAAAATGTTAAGGGCAGCCAGAGAGAAATGCTGGGTTATCCACAAAGGAAAGCTCATCAAACTAACAGCAGATCTCTCTGCAGAAAACCTACAAGCCAGAAGAGAGCAAGGGCCAATATTCAACATTCTTAAAGAAAAGAATTTTCAACCAAGAATCTCATATCCAGCCAAACAAATCTTCATAAAGGAAAGAGAAATAAAATCCTTTACAGACAAGCAAAGGCTGAGAGATTTTGTCACCACCAGACTTGCCTTACAAGAGCTTCTGAAGGAAGCACTAAATATGGAAAGGAAAAACCATTACCAGCTACTGCAAAAACAAACCAAAATGTAAAGGCCATCAACACTATGAAAAAAACTGCATCAGGCTGGGCGCAGTGGCTCAAGCCTGTAATCCCAGCACTTTGGGAGCCGAGACGGGCGGATCACGAGGTCAGGAGATGGAGACCATCCTGGCTAACACGGTGAAACCCCGTCTCTACTAAAAATACAAAAAATTAGCCGGGCGAGGTGGCGGGCGCCTGTAGTCCCAGCTACTCGGGAGGCTGAGGCAGGAGAATGGCGTAAACCCGGAAGGCGGAGCTTGCAGTGAGCTGAGATCCGGCCACTGCACTCCAGTCCGGGCGGCAGAGCGAGACTCCGCCTCAAAAAAAAAAAAAAAAAAAAAAAAGAAAAAAACTGCATCAACTAATGGGCAAAATAACCAGCTAGCATCATAATGAAAGGATCAAATTCACACACATAACAATATTAACCTTAAATGTAAATGAGCTAAATGCCCCAACTGAAAGGCATAGACTGGCAAATTGGATAAAAAGGCAAGACCCATCAGTATGCTGTATTCAGGAGACCCATCTCACGTGCAAAGACATACATAGGCTCAAAATAAAGGGATGGAGGAAGATTTACCAACCAAATGGATAGCAAAAAAAACAAAAACAAAACAAACAAACAAAAAAGAAACAACAAACAACAGGGATTGCTATCCTAGTCTTTGATAAAACAGACTTTAAACCAACAAAGACCAAAAAAGACAAAGAAGGGCATTACATAATGGTAAAGGGATGAATGCAACAAGATATATATTCTTAAATATATATTAAATATATATTCACCCAATACAGGAGCACCCAGATTCATAAAGCAAGTTCTTAGAGACCTATAAAGAGACTTAGACTCCCACAGTGGGAGATTTTAACACTCCACTGTCAATATTACACAGATCAAGAAGACAGAAAATTAACAAGGATATTCAGGACTTGAACTCAGCTCTGGACCAAGTAAACATAATAGACATCTACAGAACTCTCCACCCCAAATCAACAGAATATACATTCTTCTCAACAACACATAGTGCTTATTCTAAAATCGAATACAGCATACTGATGGGTCTTGCCTTTTTATCCAATTTGCAGTCTGTGCCTTTCAGTTGGGGTATTTAATTGGAAGTAACAACACTCCTCAGCAAATGCAAAAGAATAGAATTTCTGGGACACAACTAAAGCAGTGTTTAGGGGGAAATTTATAGCACTAAATGCCCACAGGAGAAAGCAGGAAAAATCTAAAATCGACACCCTAACATCACAATTAAAGGAACTAGAGAAGCAAGAGCAAACAAATTCAAAAGCTAGCAGAAGACAACAAATAATTAAGATCAGAGCAAAACTGAAGGAGATAGAGACCAAAAAACCCTTCAAAAAATCAATGAATCCAGGACCTAGTTGTTTAAAAACATTAACGAAACAGATAGACTGATAGCCAGACTAATAAAGAAGAAAAGAGAGAAGTGTCAAATAGACACGATAAAAAATGATAAAGGGGAGATCACTACTGATCCCACAGAAATACAAACTACCATCAGAGAATACTATAAACACCTCTACACAAATAAACCAGAAAACCTAGAAGAAATTGACAAATTCCTGGACACATACACCCTCCCAAGACTAAACCAGGAAGAAGTCGAATCCCTGAATAGACCAAGAACATGTTAGGAAATACAGGCAATAATTAATAGCCTACCAACCAAAAAAAGCCCAGGACCAGATGGATTCACAGCCGAATTCTAGAGGTACAAAGAGGAGCTGGTACCATTCCTTCTGAAACTATTCCAAAAAATAGAGAAAGAGGGACTCCTCTCTAACTCATTTTATGAGGCCAGCATCATCCTGATACCAAAACCTGGCAGAGACACAATAAAAAAAGAAAATTTCAGGTCGATATCCATGATGAATATCGATGAGAAAATCCTCAATAAAATACTGGCAAACCAAATCCAGCGGCACATTAAAAAGCTTATCCACTATGATCAAGTTGGCTTCATCCCTAGGATGCAAGGCTGGTTTAATATACACAAATCAATAAATGTAATCCATCACATAAACAGAACCAACGACAAAAACAACATGATTATCTCAATAGATGCAGAAAAGGCCTTCGATAAAATTCAACACCCCTTCATGATAAAAACACTCAATAAACTAGATATTGATGGAACATATCTCAAAATAATAAGAGCTATATATGACAAACCCACAGCCAATATCATACTGAATGGACAAAAACTGAAAGCGTTCCCTTTGGAAACCAGCACAAGACAAGGATGCCCACTCTCACCATTCCTATTCAACATACTATTGGAAGTTCTGGCCAGGGGGATCAGGCAAGAGATAGAAAGAAAGGGTATTCAAATAGGAAGAGAGGAAGTTAAGTTGTCTCTGTTTGCAAATGACATGATTGTATATTTAGAAAACCCCGTGTCTCAGCCCAAAAACTCCATAAACTGATAAGCAACTTCAGCAAAGTCTCAGCATACAAAATGAATGTGGAAAAATCACAAGCATTCCTATACACCAATAATAGACAAACAGAGAGCCAAATCATGAACAAGCTCCCATTCACAATTGCTACAAAGAGAATAAAATACCTAGGAATACAACTTAAAATGGATGTGAAGGACCTCTTCAAGGAGAAATACAAACCACCGCTCAAGAAAGTAAGAGAGGACACAAACAAATGAAAAAACATTCCATGCTCATGGATAGGAAGAATAAATATCATGAAAATGGCCCTACTGCACAAAGTAATTTATAGATTCAATGCTATTCCCATCAAGGTACCATTGACTTTCTTCACAGAATTAGAAAAAAATACTTTAAATTTCATATGGAACCAAAAAAGAGACTGTATAGCCAAGACAATCCTAAGCAAAAACAACAAACTGGTCATTAGAGAAATGCAAATCAAAACCACAACGAGATACCATCTCATGTCAGTTAGAACGGCAGTTATTAACAAGTCAGGAAACAGAGGCAGGGCGCGATGGCTCATGCCTGTAATCCCAGCACTTTGGGAGGCCGAGGCTGGCGGATCACAAGGTCAGGAGATCGAGACCATCTTGGTTAACACAGTGAAACCCTGTCTCTACTAAAAATACAAAAAATTAGCCAGGAATGGTGGTGGGCACCTATAGTCCCAGCTACTCAGGAGGCTAAGGCAGGAGAATGGCTTGAACCCAGGAGGTGGAGCTGGAAGTGAGCCGAGACCATGCCACTGCACTCCAGCCTGGGTGACAGAGAGACTCCATCTCAAAAAAAAATTAAAAAAAAAAAAAAGTCAGAAACAACAGATGCTGGAGAGGATGTGAAGAAATAGTAACGCTTTTACACTGTTGGCGGGAGTGTAAATTAGTTCAACCATTGTGGAAGACAGTGTGGCGATTCCTCAAGGATGTAGAAGTGGAAATACCGTTTGACCCATCAGTCCCATTACTGGGTATATACCCAAAGGATTATAAGTCATTCTGCTATAAAGACACATGCACATGTATGTTTATTGCAGCACTATTCACAATAGCAAAGACTTGGGACCAACCCAAATGCCCATCAATGTTAGACTGAATAAAGAAAATGTGGCAATATACACTATAGAATACTATGCAGTCATAAAAAAGGATGAGTTCATGTCCTTTGCAGGGACGTGGATGAAGCTGGAAACCATCATTCTCAGCAAACTAACACAAGGACAGAAAACCAAACACCACATGTTCTCACTCATAAGTGGGAGTTGAACAATGAGAACACATGGACTCAGGGTGGTGGGGGTGGCAGACATCACACACCAGGGCCTGTCAGGGGTTGGGGGCCTGGGGAAGGGATAGCATTAGAAGACATACCTAATGTAGATGACGGGCTGATGGGTGCAGCAAACCACTATGGCACATGTATACCTATGTAACAAACCTGCACATTCTGCACATGTACCCCAGAACTTAAAGTATAATAATAAAAAAAAAAGTCTCCCAAAAAAGAAAAGTCCAGACCAGATGGCTCCACTGCCAAATTCTACTAAGCTTTCAAAAAAGAACACCCATTTTCTTCAAATTACTCCAAAAAGTTTAACAGGAAGAAGTTCTCGGCCGGGTGTGGTGGCTCACACCTGTAATCCCAGCACTTTGGGAGGCAGAGGAGGGCAGATCACGAGGGTCAGCAATTTGAGACTGGACTGGCCAACATAGTGAAACCCCATCTCTACTAAAAATACAAAAATTAGCCAGGCTTAGTGGCACACGCCTGTAGTCCCAGCTACTTGAGAGGCTCAGGCAAGAGAATCGCTTGAACCTGGGAGGCGGAGGTTGTGGTGAGCTGAGATTGAGCCACTGCACTCCAGCCTGGGCAATAGGGCAAGACTCCATCTAAAAAAAAAAAAAGAGGAAGAAGTTCTCCTTAAATCATTCTATGAGGCAAGCATTACACTGACACTGAAACCAAACAAGAACAAGGACACCAACAAAAAAACTAAAGGCCAATATCCCTGATGAACAGAAATGCAAAAATTCTCCACAAAATACTAACAAACAAAACTCAAACAGCACATTAAAAAAAAAATGACCAAGTGGGATTTATCTCAGATATGCAAGGGTGGATCAACATACAAAAATCAATAAATATGATACATCACATCCACAGAATAAAGGACAACACCATATAATTTTCTCAATAGATGCAGAAAAACTTTGTCTTTTCATGATAAAAACTCTCAAAAACTACACAGGGAAGGTGAGAGATGAGGTAGATATATTTAAGAAAAACTACACATAGAAGGAATATACCTCAACATAATAAAAGCCATGTATGACAGACCCACAGCTAGTATCATTCTCAAGAGGGGAAATCTGAAAGACTTTCCTGTGATCTGGAACACGACAAGGATGTCCACTTTCACCACTGTTATTCAACATAGTACTGGAAGTCATAGCTAGGGCAATCACACAAGAAAAAGAAGTAAAGGGCATTCAAATTGGAAAGGAAGAAGTCAAATTATCCTTGTTTACAGATGACACAATCTTACATTTGGAAAAACCTTAAGACTCTACCAAAATACTATTAGAACTGACAAATTCAATAAAGTTGCAGGATACAAAAGTAACATACAAAAATCAGTAGCACTTCCATATGCCAACAGTGAACAATTTGAAAAAGAAATAAAAAAGTAATCCCATAAAAAAAAAACAATCACCACAATAAAATTAAATACCTAGGAATTAACTGAAGAAGGGAAAGACCTCTACAAGGAAAACTATAAACCACCGACGAAAGAAATCGAAGAGTACACAAGAAATCGAAAGATCCTACGTTCATGAATCAAAAGAATCAATATTGTTAAAATGTCCATACTACCCAAAGCACTCTACAGATTCAATGCAATTCCTATCAAAATGTCAATGACATTCTTCACAGAAATAGAAAAAACAATCCTAAAATTTATATGGAATCACAAAAGACCCAGAATAGCCAAAGCTATTGCATAAAAACAGACACATAGACCAATGGAAAAGAATAGAAAACCAATAAACAAATCCACACATCTATAGTGAACTCATTTTCGACAAAGGTGCCAAGAACATACACTGGAGAAAGGATAGTCTCTTCAATAAATAGCGCTGAAAAAACTGGATATCCTTATGCAGAAGAATAAAACTAGATACCTATCTCTCCACTGTATACAAAAATCAAATTAATATGGATTAAAAACTTAAATCTAAGACCTCAAACTATGAAACTACTACAAGAAAACATTGGAGAAACCTTCCAGGACATTTATCTAGGTAACAATTTCTTGAGCAATACCCCACAAGCACAGGCAATCAAAGACAAAATGGACAAATGAGATGGTTAAAAAGCTTCTGCACAGCAAGGGAAACAATCAACAAAGTGAAGAGACAACCTACAGAATGGAAGAAAATATTTGCAAACTACCTATCTAACAAGGGATTAATAACCAGAATATACAAGGAGTTTAAACTCTACAGGGAAAAATCTAATAATCTGATCAAAAAATGGGCAAAAGATTTGAATAGACATTTTTTAAAAGAATACATACAGCCGGGCGCGGTGGCTCAAGCCTGTAATCCCAGCACTTTGGGAGGCCGAGACGGGCGGATCACGAGGTCAGGAGATCGAGACCATCCTGGCTAACACCGTGAAACCCCGTCTCTACTAAAAAATACAAAAAACTAGCGGGGCGAGGTGGCGGGTGCCTGTAGTCCCAGCTACTCGGAGGCTGAGGCAGGAGAATGGCATAAACCCGGGAGGCGGAGCTTGCAGTGAGCTGAGAACCGGCTACTGCACTCCAGCCCGGGCGACAGAGCGAGACTCCGTCTCAAAAAAAAAAAAAAAGAATACATACAAATGGCAAACAAAAGGCATATGAAACAGTGCTCAACATCAATGATCATCAAAGAAATGCAAATCAAAACTATAACGAGATATCATCTCACCCCAGTTAAAATACTTTATACCCAAAAGACAGGCAAGAACAAATGCTGGAGAGGACGTAAAGAAAAGGGAACCCTTCTACATTGTTGATGGGAATGTAAATTAGTACAGCCACTATGGACAACGGTTTGGAGGTTCCTCACAAAACTAAAAATTGAGCTACCAGATGATCCAGCAATCCCACTGCTGGGCATATACCCAAAAGAAAGGAAATCAGTGTATTGAGGAGATATCCACACTCCTATGTTAGTTGCACTGTTTACAATAGTTAAGATTTGGAACCAACGTAAGTGTCCATCAACAGATGAATGGATAAAGAAAATGTGGTAATTATACACAGTGGAGTACTATTCACCCTTAAAAAAAAAATGAGATCTAGTCATTTGCAACGACTTTGATGGAACTGCATGTCATTATGTTAAGTGAAATAAGCCAGGTACAGAAAGACAAACATCACATGTTCTCACTTACTTATGGGATCTAAAAGTCAAAACAATTGAACTCATGGACACAGAGGGTACAAGGATGGTTATCAGAGTCTGAGAAGGGTAGTGGGGGGAGGTAGGGGTAGGTGGGATGGTTAACGGGTACAAAAAAATATAGCTAGAACTAGTAAATAAGACCTACTATTTGATCACACGACAGGGTGACTATAGTCAATAACTTCATTGTACATTTTTAAATAACTTAAGAATGTAATTACATTTCTGCAACTCAATGGATAAATGCTTGAGGGAATGGATACCCCATTCTTTACAGTGTACTTATTTCACATTGCATGCCTGTATCAAAACAACTCATGTACCCATAAATATATACACCTACTAGTAACCACAAAAAATTAAAATTGAAAAATTGAAAAAATACTAAAAACAGAGCTACCATATGATCCAGCAATCCCATTGCCAGCTATATACCCAAAAGAAAAGAGATCAATATATTGAAGAGATATCTGCACTCCTATGTTTGTTGCAGCACTATTCACAATAACCAAGATTAGGAAGCAACCTAAGTGTCTATCAACAGATGAATGGATAAAGAAAATGTGGCAATTATATACAATGGACTACTATTCAGCCATTAAAAAGAATAGGATCCAGTCATTGCAACAACACGGATGGAAGTGAGGTTATTATGTGAAGTGAAATAAGTCAGACACAGAAAAACAAACTTCACATGTTCTCACTTATTTCTGAGTGCTAAAAACTGAAAACAGTTGAACTCATGGAGATGGAGAGTAGAAGAATGGTTACCAGAGGCTGGGAAGGGTCATGGGGAGGCTGGGGGTAAGTAGGAGTAGTTAATGGGTTCAAAAAATAGTTAGAAATAATGAATAAGATTTACTATTTGACAGCACAACAGGGTGACTACAGTCATCAATAATTTAATTGTGCATCAAAAAATAACTTAAAGAGTATAATTGGATTGTTTGTAATACAAAGAATAAATGCTTGAGGGGATTGATACTCCATTTTGCATGATGTGATTACTGCTTATTGCATGCCTGAATCAAAGTATCTCATGTAGCTGGGCCTGATGGCGTGTGCCTGTAGTCCCAGCAACTCGAGAGGCTGAGGTGGGAGTGCCACTTCAGCAGAGGAGGTCAAGGCTGAAGTGAGCCGTGATTGTACTGCTCCACTCCCTCCTGGGCGACAGAGCGACACCCTTTCTCAAAAAAAAAATAAAATAAAATAAAGGAAAATATCAGTATATTCTCATGGTATATTTTATCTTTAAAAAAATGAAAAGGGATTAAACATTTCCTGGCCTTCACCCTGTAAACATCTGTAAAAATAACAATTCCTGTAGCAATGAATGTCCCTAGTGCCCAGATTACGGTCCTTATATATCATTTTCCACTAAAAGAAGCAAGGGTTCCTGACAGTAATGGTAGATTCCAGGTCTGGGGCAGTAAATGTTCAAGATGAGCTTGGAAGCCAGGCGCAGTGGCTCACACCTGTAATCCCAGCACTTCAGGAGGCCAACGCAGGCAGATCACCCGAGGTCAGGAGTTCGAGACCAGCCTGGCCAACAGTGAAACCCCGTCTCTACTTAACTTCTCCCCTCTGAGAAGGTGATTTATTACTTATGTGGGAGAACACTCAAAATCTGGTGCCAGAATGGTAACAGTGATTTTTAAGTGTTCAAGGTATTTGCATACTGCATCTCACTTGAGACTCACAAGACTACAGGCCTGATAAATCATAATCCCAACTTTACCAGTGAGAAAACTAAGGCTCAAAGTCAATTGCTGAGAACACACACCCTAAAAACCACACCCTAACAGCCAAAACTCCCTGTGACACTGGAGCAGATTGGCCTTCTTCCAACTGACCACTTCCTCCAATATTAGCTCTGGGTCACCAGTCAGCAAAAATCCTTATTAAAAAGTTGAAAGTGGAACGTCTAATTATAGTACTGCAATTCACATTAAGGTGTGGATTTTAACAGACTGATTTTAAAAGGCACTTTAATAAACTAATTTCTTAAATCTCTGGAGTGGTAGGAAAAGGGAAAGGATTGTTTTTGTTTTGCCTCATTTTTGTTTTGTTTTTGTTTTGGCATACTCAGGATGATTTGGGAGAGAAGATCTGATCAGGAGGTACCTTCTCCATACACCTTAGCTACATTTTTATGCCATTACAGAAAGGTAGGAGTCAGGAACTTGTTCCCCCTTCCAAAAGTTAGCTAACTCCAACTAAAAGCCGAAACAGAAATACTTGATAGACTTCTTTTCCATTCCTCTTCCATTTTCTTTTTTTTTTTGAGACGGAGTCTTGCTCTGTCGCCCAGGCTAGAGTGCAGTGGCTGGATCTCAGCTCACTGCAAGCTCCGCCTCCCGGGTTTACGCCATTCTCCTGCCTCAGCCTCCGGAGTAGCTGGGACTACAGGCGCCTGCCACCTTGCCCGGCTAGTTTTTTGTATTTTTAGTAGAGACGGGGTTTCACCATGTTAGCCAGGATGGTCTCGATCTCCTGACCTCGTGATCCGCCCGTCTCGGCCTCCCAAAGTGCTGGGATTACAGGCTTGAGCCACCGCGCCCGGCCTCCTCTTCCATTTTCTAGCTCTACTTCCCCTACTTCCACTCTGAGTTAAATGTTAAAAAATTTAAAACCTCTTGAGTAAATAGCTCAATAATATTTAGTGGCCGGGTGCAGTGGCTCACGCCTGTAATCCCAACACTTTGGGAGGCCGAGGCAGGCAGATCACGAGGTCAGTAGATCAAGGCCATCCTGGCTAATACAGTGAAACCCTATCTCTACTAAAAATACAAAAAAGTAGCTGAGCGTGGTGGCAGACGCCTGTAGTCCCAGCTACTCAGGAGGCTGAGGCAGGAGAATCGCTTGAACCCAGGAGGGAGAGGTTGCAGTGGGCCGAGATCACGTTGCTGCACTCCAGCCTGGGCAACAGAGCCAGACTCCATCTTAAAAAAAAAAAAAAAAAAGATTAAATAAATTTGGGCTTAGAGAACTCTGTTTCATTTTATTAGCATCGAGGTCCCATAAAATTGACATAAAGAATCAGGTAATCACAGAAAACCAGTAACATCAAATACATAGTTAAAGTTGATTTATATCGGGTCCTAAATGCATTATAGATCTGCCGCCCCAAATATCAAAGCTGCAATGAATACCAACAGCATGAATTTACAAATATATAAACAGAGTAGTACCAAATTTATTGGATTTATTTATGGGATAGTTACCTGTCTCTCACTCCTAATTATCAGAGAGAGTTCCAAAAACTTAGTATCCTATTTTTCATCCCAACATTTGAGAAATATTTAAAATCATCATCAAGGAATATTTATAAATAATTCACAGAAGAAATACAAATGATCAGATTAACAAAGGTATTTCTTTTTTTTTTTTTTTTTTGAGACGGAGTCTTGCTCTGTCGCCCAGGCTGGAGTGCAGTGGCGTGATCTTGGCTCACTGCAAGCTCCGCTTCCCGGGTTCACGCCATTCTCCTGCCTCAGCCTCCTGAGTAGCTGGGACTACAGGCGCCCGCCACTGCGCCCGGCTAATTTTTTGTATTTTTAGTAGAGACGGGGTTTCACCATGGTCTCGATCTCCTGACCTTGTGATCCGCCCGCCTCGGCCTCCCAAAGTGCTGGGATTACAGGCGTGAGCCACCGCGCTTGGCCAGGTATTTCTTAAATAA
Source organism: Trachypithecus francoisi (assembly GCF_009764315.1). NCBI lineage: Eukaryota > Metazoa > Chordata > Mammalia > Primates > Cercopithecidae > Trachypithecus > Trachypithecus francoisi. Next base: position 13,619,688 of record NW_022681461.1, read on the forward strand.
TAATATTTTGTATAAGTATCTGAGAGGTTTAGAAGTCCTGAACTCTTAAATACTCCAGGTAATAGTATTAACTGTAATAATTTTTTAAAGTAGTAATAGCTGCCACTGAGTACTTACCATGTGTGAGACACTATACTAAATATTTTAAAACAATGTATTCTTCTATTATCTCCATTTTATGGGTGAAGAAACTGATGCTCAAAAACATTAGGTAACATATCCAAGGTCACAAAACTAGTAGAAAAAGAAAACAGAGCAAGAAGGCAATTAGGAATGAGGTATCAAAAGCCTTCAAAATTTGTGTATATTTGGAGCCAGTAATCTTCCTTGGAGTTTATCATAAAGAAATAATTATTGGCCAGGTGCAGTGGCTCACGCCTGTAGTCTCAGTACTTTGGTAGGCCGAGGCAGGTGGATCACAAGGTCAGGAGATCGAGACCATTTTGGCTAACACAGTGAAACCCCACATCTACTAAAAAATACAAAAAAATTAGCCGGGCATGGTGGTGGGCGCCTGTAGTCCCAGCTACTCGGGAGGCTGAGGCAGGAGAATGGCGTAACCCAGGAGGCAGAGCTTACAGTGAGCCGAGATCACGCCACTGCACTCCAGTCTGGGCGACAGAATGAGACTCTGTCTCAAAAAAAAAAAAAGAATTATTAAAATATAATACAATTCTGGCCAGGTGCAGTGGCTCACGCCTGTAATCCCAGCACTTTGGGAGGTTAGGAGTTCGAGACCAGCCTGTCCAACATGGTGAAATCCTGTCTCTACTAAAAATTAAAAAAATTAGCCAGGCATGGTAGCAAGCACTTGTAATCCCAGCTACTTGGGAGGCTAAGGCAGGAGAAGTGTTTAAACCCAGGAGGTGGAGGTTGCAGTGAGTTGAGATCATGTCACTGTACCCTAGCCTGAGTGCAACACAGGGAGACCCTGTCTCAAAAAAGAAAAGAAAAGAAATATACAACTTTATTTTTACAACAATGTCCATTGTCATATTATTCATAACGATGAGAAGAAGTAAACAACCTAAAGGTCCAACAAAAACCAAATGGCTAGTTTCAGTATATCCTGCACTGATGTAACAGAATACTATGCAGCTATTTCAAATGATGGCTTAAATGTATATTTATTGAAACAGAATATCTAGTCCCACATTACATGGAAAAAGCAAAATACAGAGAAGCACATACAGTATAAGGTTTTATTTTAAATAGCATAGGTAGAAAAAAGTTAAGAATAATATACTCCAGGGGAGGGGGGAGGGATAGCATTAGGAGATATTCCTAATGTAAATGACGAGTTAATGGGTGCAGCACACCAACATGGCACATGTATACATATATAACAAACCTGCACATTGTGCACATGTACCCTAGAACTTAAAGTATAATAATAATAACAAAAAAAGAATAATATACTCCACAATGTTACATCTTGTGGTAAAATTTTAAGTGATGTATTTCTTTACTCTTATATACTTTTTAGTATTTCTACAACAAAAATGAACTACCTATATGAACATTTGTTTAAAAGGTCCTAAGAAAACTCTATATACTGCCCATAGGAATGCAAAACAATATTGTCATTTTGGAAACCTGGCATTCCTTATCAAATTAAGCACATCTGCGATATAATCCTACCATTCTACTCTTCAGTATGTACCTAAGAGAAATGAAAGTCTATGCCCCACACAAATGTTTAAAGCAGCTTTATTAACAATAACCAAAAACTGAAAATAATTCAAATATCCATCAACAGATGAATGGATAAACAAAATGTGGTACATCCATACAATGGAATACTACTTAACAACAAAAAGGAATGAAATATTTAGGCTGGGCGCGGTGGCTCAAGCCTGTAATCCCAGCACTTTGGGAGGCCGAGACGGGCAGATCACGAGGTCAGGAGATCGAGACCATCCTCGCTAACACGGTGAAACCCCATCTCTACTAAAAAAACACAAAAAAAAACTAGCCGGGCGACGTGGCGGGCGCCTATAGTCCCAGCTACTTGGGAGGCTGAGGCAGGAGAATGGCGTAAACCCAGGAGGCGGGGCTTGAAGTGAGCTGAGATCCGGCCACTGCACTCCAGCCTGGGTGGCAGAGCGAGACTCTGTCTCAAAAAAAAAGAAATATTGATATATGCCTGGATACACAACCTGCTTAACCCTCAAAATCATTATGCTAAGTGAAAGAAACCAGACACAAAAGAGTACACATTACAGACATGTCTTGGAGATACTGCAGGTTCAGTTCCAGGGCACTGCAATAAAGCAAACATCACAATAAAGCAAATCACACAAATTTGTTTCCCAGTGCTTATAAAAATTAGGTTTACAGCCTGGTGCGGTGGTTCATGCCTATAATCCCAGCACTTTGAGAGACTTAGGCAGGTGGATCACTTGAGCCTAGGAGTTTGAGACCACCCTGGGCAACACCGTGAAACCCTATCTCTACAAAAAATACAAACAATTAGCCGGGTGCGGTGATACATGCCTGTAGTCCCAGCTACTCAGGAGACTGAGGTGGGAGGATTGCTTGAGCCTGGGAGGCAGAGGTTGCAGTGAGCTGAGATTATGCCACTGAACTCCAGCCTGGGTGACAGAGCGAGATCCTGTTTCCCCACCCCCCCCAAAAAATATGTTTACACGATACTGTAGTCTATTAAGCATACAACAGCACTACATTTTTTAAAAATGTGCCTACTTTAATTTTAAGATACTGTATTGCTAAAAAACGCTACTGATCAGCTAAGCCTTCAGCAAGCAAGTAATAATCTTTTTTCTGGTAGAGGGTCTTGCCTTGATTTTTTTTTTTTTTAATTTTAGAGACAGGGTTTCGCTCTGTCACCCAGGCTGGAGTGCAGTGGTGTGATCGTAACTCACTGCGGGCCTCAACTTCTGGGGCTCAAGTGATCCTCCCACATCAGCCTCCTGAATGGCTGAGACCATGCCCAGCTAAATTTTTATTTATTTATTTATTTATAGAGACAAGGTCTCCCTTTGTTGCCCAGGCTGGTCTCAAACTCCAGGCCTCAAGTGATCCTCCCATGTTGGCCTGAAAAAATGCTGGGACTACACATGTGAGCTACCATACCCAGCCCTGCCTGGATGTTGATGGTTGCTGACTAATCAGGGTGGTGGCTAAGGCAATTTCTAAAATAAGACAACGATGAAGTCTGCTACATCAATTGACTCTTCCTTTCATGACAGATTTCTCTGTAGCATGCAATGCTGTTTGATAGCATTTTACTTACTGTAGAAATTCTTTCAGAATTGAAGTCAATCCTCTTAATCCCTGCCACTGCTTTATCATCTAAGTTTATGTACTGTTCTAAATCTTTTGTTATCATCTCAACAACATTTGTAGCATCCTCACCAGGAGTAGAGTCCATCTCAAAAAATCACTTTCTTTGCTCATCCATAAAAAGCAACTCCTCATCCTTTCCAGTTTTATTATGAAATTGCAGCAATTCAGTCACATCTTCAGTCTCCACTTCTAATTCTAGTTATCTTGCTACTTCCACCACCTCTGCAGTTCCTTCCTCCAGTGAAGTTTTGAGCCCTGCAAAGTCATCCATGAGAGTTGGAATCATCTTCTTCCAAACTGCTGTTAATGTTGATATTTTCACGTCCTCCTATGAATCATAAATGTTCTTAATGGCATCTAGAATGGTGAATCCTTTCCAGAAAGTTTTCAATTTACTTTGCTCAGATCCATCAGAGGAATCACTATCTAAGGCAGCTATAGCCTTATGAGATGTATTTCTTAAATAATAAGACTTGGCCAGGTGTGATGGCTCACGCCTGTAATCCCAGCACTTTAGGAAGTCTAGGTGTGTGGATCGCGAGATCAGAAGTTTAAGATCAGCCCAGCCAAATTGGTGAAACCCTGTCTCTACTAAAAATACAAAAATCAGCCAGGTGTGGTGGCACACGCCTATAATCCCAGCTACTCAGAGGGCTGAGGCAGGATAATCACTTGAATCCGGATCCGGGAGTCGAAGGTTGCAGTGAACCAAGATCATCCCCACTAAGTGAGAGAAGGAGGAGGAGGAGGGGGAGAAAAAGAAGAAGGAGGAGGAGGAGGAGGAGGAGAAGGAGGAGAAGAAGGAGGAGAAGAAGAAGGAGAAGAAGAAGAGGAAGAGGAAGAGGAGGAAGAGGAAGAAGAAGAGGAGGAAGAGGAAGAAGAAGAAGAAGAAGAGGAAGAAGAAGGAAGAAGAAAGAAGAAGAAGAAGAAGAAGAAGAAGAAGAAGAAGCAGCAGCAGCAGCAGCAGCAGCAGCAGGAGGAGGAGGAGGAGAAAGAGAAGGAGGAGGAGGAGGAAGAGGAGGAGGAGGAGGAGGAGGAGAAGGAAAAAATTAAGATCAAGGAAAAATTATTCCTTAATCCATGAGCTACAGAATGGATATTGTGTTAGCAGGCATGAAAATATTAATCTCCTTATACATCTCCATTAGAGCGTTGGGTGACCAGGTGCAATGTCAATGAACAGTGATATTTTGAAAAGAATATTTATTTTCTGAGGAATAGGTCTCAACAGTGGACTTAAATTATTTAGTAAATTATGCTGTCAACAGATGTGTTGTCATTTGGGCTTTGTTGTTCCATGTATAGAACACAGGTAGAGAAGACTTAAAATAATTCTCCCTCTTTGAGATAGAGTCTCACTGTTGCCCAGGCTGGAATGGCACCATCATGGTTCACTGCAGCCTTGACTTCCCCGGGCTCAGGTGATCCTCCCACCTCAGTCTCCCAAGTAGCTTGGACCACAGGCACACCCACACCTGGTTAATTGTTGTATATTTTGTAGAGACGTTTCGCCATGGTACCCAGGCTGGTCTTGAACTCCTAGACTCAAGTAATCCGCCCACCTCAGCCTCCCAAAATGCTGGGATTACAGGTGTTAGCCCCCATACTTGGCCAATGTAATTCTTACAGGCCCCAGGATTTTAAACATGGTAAATGAGCATCAGCTTCAACCACAGGTCACCAATTGCATTAGCCCCTAACAAGAACATCAGCTTGTTTTTTGAACCTTTAAAGCTAGGTGTTGACTTCTCTCTAGCTGTACAAATTCTAGATAGCATCTACTTCCAATTTAAAGCTGTTTTGTCTACATTGAAATTATCTTTAGCGTAGCCACCTTTATCTATGATCTTAGGTAGACCTGGGTAATTTACTGCAGCTTCTACATCAACTTGCTACTTTAGGTTGTACTTTTATGTCAGTGTTCCATTTTATGGATATACCATATGTTATTTATTCATTCATTCATCAGTTGGTAGACACTTGAGTTGCTTCCACTTTTTGGCTACTATAAATAATGCTGCTATGAACATTCATGTGCTTTGATATATAAATCATACATACTGTTTGGTTCCATTTATATGAAATTCAAGAATAGGCAAAACTAATCTACAGTGGGTAGATGTCAGAAGAGTAGTTACTCAGGGGCAGGCACCTAGTGTCTACTGAAGAAAGGTACCAAAGAAACTTTCAGGAGGAATAGAAACATCACATATTCTTATCTAGGTGGAGGTCACAAAGAGGTAGATAACTTAAAAGTCATACCACTTCACACCTATTAGAATAGCTATAATCAAAAAGATAATATTAATTTTAATGCTTAGTAATAACTGGCTGGGTGCAGTGGCTCACATCTGTAATCCCAGCATTTTGGGAGGCCAAGGCAGGCAGATCACTTGAGGTCAGATGTTCAAAAATAGCCTGACCAACATGGTGAAACTCCATCTCTACTAAAAATACAAAAATTAGCCAGGCATGGTGGTGCACACCTGTAATCCTAGCTACTTGGGAGGCTGTGGTAAGAGGATCCCTTGAACCTGGGAGGCAGAGGTTGCAGCAAGCCAAGGTCATGCCATTGCACTCCAGCCTGGGCAAAAAGAGCAAAACTCCATCTCAAAACAATAACAAAAAACTTAGTAATAATTGTTAGCAAAGATGTGGAGAAATGGAAATCCTTGTACATGTTAATGGGAATGTAAAACAGTGCAACCACTCTGGAAAACAGTTTGGCAATGCCTCAAAACATTAAAAGGAGAGAACCATATGACCCAGCAATTCTCCTGGTATGTACCCAAGAGAAATAGAAACACATGTCCACACGAACACAATTGTTCATAGCAGCATTATTCATAACAACCAAAAGTGGAAACAGCCTAAATTTTCATTAACTGATAAATGGATAAATAAAATGTGGTACATACACAAAATGAACACTATTTGGCAACAAAAAGGAATGAAGTGTTGATACTTGCTACAACATGGATGAATCTCGAAAACATTATGCCAAATGAAAGAAGTCAGTCACAAAAGATGACATGTTGTAAGATTTCATTCCTACAAAAGGGCTAGAATACTGTGGTGAGCCATGCTGTCACCACTGCACTCTAGCCTGGGTAACCGAGCGAGACCTAGACTCAAAGGAAAAAAAAAAAAAAAACAAGGGCCAAAATAGACAAACATAAAATATATGGAAAGAGCAAGTAGACCAGTGGTTCCCAAGAACTGGCAGGGTAAAGGGAAAGGGAGGACAGGAGCGACTGCTAATGGGCACCAGGTTTCTTTTAGGGTGATAAAAATTTTCTAACATTAGACTATGGTGATGGGTATAAAAATCTGTAAATATAGGCCATATGCGGTGGCTCATGCCTGTAATCCCAGCACTTTAGGAGGCCAAGGTGGGCGGATCACCTGAGGTCAGGAGTTAGAAACCAGCCTGACCAACATGGAGAAACCCTGTCTCTACTAAAAATACAAAATTAGCAGGGTGTGGTGGCGCATGCCTGTAATCCCAGTTACTCACTCAGGAGCCTGAGGCAGGAGAATTGCTTTAACCCGGGAGGCAGAGCTTGCGGTGAGCCGAGATTGCGCCATTGCACTCCAGCGTGGGCAATAACAGCAAAACTCTGTCTCAAAAAAAAAAAAAAAAAAAAATCTGTAAATATACTAAAAACCATTGAATTGTACACATTAAACAGGTGAATTTTGTGACATGTTAATTATATCCCAATAAAGCTACTTTTATTAAGCCATTGAGCAATACATTTAAAACTTGTATATTTAAACCTATGTAAATTACACTTTAAGGTATTGATCAAAAGACATATTATGAACCACTAAAAATAAAGTAAGAAGGTCTAAGTAATATAATCATGGAATTTTATGGAAGGATGAGGTCTTAGAGGTCATCTGGTCCAGTATTTTGACTGAATAAGAAAACTGAAGGTCTGAGAAACATGACTCGTCTGTTCTCGATGGCACAATTGAATAGAAAGTCAAAGACAGGTTATACTAATAAATTTAGAGAAAAAACAAGACGATGAATCACTAGAGTGGATTTCCTGGGATTTATTCCCTGCTCCATCACTGAATAACTTATTTGGTTTAGAGATATCTATTAATATTTAGTTTCCTTGGGCCAATGTTCCCAACTCTGTAAAATAACATGATATAGGATTGTTCTAAAAATTTATTTTATTTTATTTTATTTTGAGACAGAGTCTCGCTCTGTGCCCAGGCTGGAGTACAATGGGCGTGATCTCTGCTCACTGCAAGCTCCGCCACCGGGGTTCACGCCATTCTCCTGCCTCCGCCTCCCGAGTAGCTGGGACTACAGGCGCCCACCACCCCGGCCGGCTAATTTTTTGTATTTTTAGTAGAGACGGGGTTTCACCGTGTTAGCCAGGATGGTCTTGATCTCCTGACCTTGTGATCCGCCCGTCTCGGCCTCCCAAAGTGCTAGGATTACAGGTGTGAGCCACTGTGCCCGGCGGATTGTTCTAAAAATTAAATGAGATTTGTTCGTTTAAGATGATGGAAGAGCTACAAGCTTTTTGTTAGTCCCTCCTGAAACTTTATTAAAATGACAGTAAAAGTTATTTTCAGGGTATAAAAGTGCAATATTGAAGAGAAAGAAAGGAAAGCCATCAGCAAACAAGTGATTTTTATCAAGCTTTTGGAAAACACTGAGTTTGGAGAACTGATCACTGATAAAGCACTGATAAAGAAGGAACCACTACTTAGAAAATGAGTGCATAGCCAGGAGCAGTGCCTATAATTCCAGCTATTTGGAAGGCTAAAGAGGGAGGATCACTTAAGGCCAGAATTCGAGACCAGCCTGGCCAACATGGCAAAAGCCCGTCTCTACTAAAAATACCAAAAAAAAAAAAAAAAAAAAAAATAGCTGGCCGTGGTGTTGCATGCCTGTAAACTCAACTAGTCAGGTGGCTGAGACGGGAGAATTGCTTGAACCCTTGAGATGGAGGTTGCAGTGAGCTGAGATGGCGCCACTGCACTCCAGCCTGAGCAACAGAGCAAGACTTTGTATCAAAAAGAAAAAAATAATAATAATAAAAAGTAGCCAGGCATGGTACCCAGGAGACTGAGGCAGGAGGACCACTTGAGCCCAGGAGTTAGAGGCTGCAATGAGCTACGATCAAACCACTGTACTCCAGCCTGTGTGACTGTGTGTGTAAGTGGAAAAGACTCCCCAGTGGAAGAGCACACCAATCTTACCTGGAGAAACTTCAAATGCTTAGATTCAGAAAATTCAGTTAGGATGGTCAAGAGGAATGAGACCCGGGAACGAAAGCAGGGTTATTATTTAAAGCATGTGCTAAGGTTTGAATGTCCCCGCAAAACGCATGTTGAAATTTAATTGCCCAGCTGGGTGCGGTGGCTCACGCCTGTAATTCTAGCACTTTGAGAGGCTGAGGTAGGTAGATCACTTGAGGTTAGGAGTTCAAGAGCAGCCTGGTCAACACTGGTGAAACCCTGTCTTTACTAAAAATACAAACATTAGCCGGGCATGGTGGTGCATGCCCGTAATCTCAACTTCTCGGGAGGCTGAGGCAGGAGAATTGTTTGAACTCAGAAGGCAGAGGTTGCAGTGAGCCAAGATCATGCCACCGCACTCCAGCTCCAGCCTGGGTGACACAGCAAGACTCTGTCTAAAAAAAAGAGAGAGAGAGAGAGAGAAAGAAATTTAATTGTCCATGTAACAGTATTAAGAGGTGAGATGATTAGGTCATGAGGGCTCCACCTTCATGAATGGACTACTACTATTATCATGGGAGCGAATTTGTTGTCTCAGGAGTAGATTCTTAATTAGAAGGAGGGGGTTTGGCCAGATTTCCTTTCTCTGTCTTGTGTGCTCACTTCTGCCTTCCACCCTTCTGCCGTGGGATGGCCCTCACCAGATGCCAGAGCCAAGTTCTTGGACTCCCTAGCCTCCAGAATTGTGAGATGAATAAACTTCTTTTCTTTACAAATTACCCAGTCTGTGGTATTCTGTTGTATCAATAGAAAATGGACTAAAACAGCCTGAATAATATAGAGTGTATAAAAAGCACCCACTCCACTCCCACAAACCAGTAAGCAAAACATCCATCAAGGTGATTGTTCTCCAGGCAGAAAATAATAGTAATAGGCCGGGCACTGTGGTTCACGCCTATAATCCCAACACTTTGGGAGGCCGAGGCGGGTGGATCACGAGGTCAGGAGATGGAGATCATCCTGGCTAACATGGTGAAACCCCATCTCTACTAAAAATACAAAAAATTAGCCGGGCGTGGTGGCGGGTGCCTTTAGTCCCAGCTACTCTGGAGGCTGAGGCAAGAGAATGGCGTGAATCCAGGAGGCGGAGCTTGCAGTGAGCCGAGACTGCACCACTGCACTCCAGCCGGGGTGACAGAGTGAGACTCCATCTCAAAAAAACAAACAAACAAAAAACCCTGAAAGCGGTTTTCTATAAAGAAGTTTATTGAACCATCTAGGAAGAGAATTAGGGCAGCTAAACGGGGCACTGTTGGCCAAGAAGCCTATTTGAGTATGAAAAGTTCAAAGTCAATCCTTCTATTGTCTCATTCTTTTTTTTTTCTGAGACAGAGTCTCACTCTGTCACCAGGCTGGAGTGCAGTGGTGTGATCTCAACTCACTGCAGCCTCCACCTCCTGGGTTCAAGAGATTCTCCTGCCTCAGCCTCCCGAGTCGATGGGACTACAGACGCGTGCCACAATGCCCAGCTAATTTTTGTATTTTTAGTAGAGACAGGGTTTCATTATGTTGGCCAGGATGGTCTCGATTTCTTGACCTCATGATCCGCTGCCTCGGCCTTCCAAAGTGCTGGGATTACAGGCATGAGCCACTGCACCTAGACTATTGCCTCATTCTTAAAAGTGGATAGATTATTAAAGATTGCCAGACTTTTAAGGAAAATCTGTAATGTGAATGAGAAACACAAAAGAAAAGAGAGGAATGAATTAAGAGAACTAAGATAATTTCATAAGACAATTCATAAAACATAAAAAACTCTTTTAAAAAAAGATTAGGCCAGGCACGGTGGCTCACGTCTGTAATCCCAGCACTTTCGGGGGCCGAGTTGGGCGGATCACCTAAGGTAATCAAGAGTTCAAGACCAGCCTGGTCAACATGGCGAAACCCCATCTCTACTAAAAAAAATACAAAAATTAGCCGGGTGTGGTGGTGTGCACCTGTAATCCCAGCTACTTGGGAGCTGAGGCAGGAGAATTGATTGAATCCGGGAGGCGGAGGTTGCAGTGAGCTGAGATCTCGCCACTAAACTCCAGCCTGGCCACAGTGCATGACTCCACCTCAGAAAAAAAAAAAAAAAAAATTATGTATCCTCAAAAATATACAGAAGATACTACATTTATAAAACAAGAACCAGCTGCTATTAAACTTTTAAATATAATAATTCAATTAAATAACAGAAAGAGTTCTGGGAGATTAACAATTTGATGGCTCAAAAAAAATTACAAGCATAGAGGTTAGAAGGTAAAGTCAAGACAGTCTTTCAGAAAGAAGAAACAAGACAAAAAGGTAGACCAAGAAGAAAGTTAAGGCCAAGCACAGTGGCTCACACCTGTAATACCAGCACTTTGGGAGGCCAAAGTGGGAGATCACTTGAGTCTAGGAGTTAGACCAGCCTGAACAACATAGGGAGACCCCCATCTCTACAAATAATTTAAAAATTAGCCAAGCTTGGTGGCACATGCCTGTAGTCCCAGCTACTTGGGAGGCTGAGGTGGGAGGGTCACTTGAGCCCTGGATGTTGAAGCTGCAGCGAGCTGTGACTGTGCCTCTGCATTCTATCCTGGGCAACAGAGCGAGACCCAGTCTCAAAAAAATAAAAAAGAAGAAAGTTAATACACATGAAGACCAATCCAGAAGCCCAATATTTAACTAAAATGATAATTCAAGAAAAAGAAAATGAAAGGATTTTAAAATTAATAGTACCAGAAAAACTCCCAGAATGATAGACTGGACTTGGGAAGCTGAGGCAGGAGAACTGCTTGAACCTGGGAGGCAGTGGTTGCAGCGAGCTGAGATCGTGCCACCGGACTCCAGCCTGGGCAACAGAGCGAGATTCTATCTCAACTAAATAAATAAAGACACACAAAAAAATGGAAAGATATTCCATTTTCATGGATTGGAAGATTTAATATTGTTAAAATGATAATACTACCCAAAGTAATTTACAGGTTCAATACAATCCCTATCAAAATTATAGTAACTATTCTTCAAAGAAACAAAAAAAAGCAATCCTAAAATTTATGTAGAACCATGAAAGACCCCAAATAGCCAGAGCAATCCTGAGCAACAAGAACAAAGCTGGAGGCATCACACTACCTGGCTTCAAAATATACTACTACAAAGCTACAGTAACCAAATCAGCATTGTACTGGCATACAAACAGACACACAAACAAAAGAAACAAAATCGAGAAACCAGCTATAAATTCACATATTTACTCATTTTCAACAAAGGTGCTAAGAACATATATTGGGGAAAGGATATGTTCTTCAACAAATTGTGCTGGGAAAACTGGATATTCATAAGCAGAAGAATGAAAACAGACCCCTATTTCTCACCATATACAAAAATCAAACCAAAATGGATTAAAGACTTACATCTAGACCGGGCACAGTGGCTTACGCCTGTAATCCCAGCACTTTGGGAGGCCGAGGTGAGCAGATCATGAGGTCAGGAGCTCGAGACCATCCTGGCTAACACGGTGAAACCCCGTCTCTACTAAAAAAAATTACAAAAAATTAGCTGGGAGTGGTGGCAGGCGCCTGTAGTCCCAGCTACCCTGGAGCCTGAAGCAGGCGAATGGCGTGAACCTGGGAGGCGGAGCTTGTAGTGAACCGGGATCACACCACTGCACTCCAGCCTGGGCGACAGAGCAAGACTGTCTCAAAAAAAAAAAAAAAAAAAGACTTAAATCTAAAATTTGAAACTATGAAACTACTAGAAAACACTGGGGAAATACTTCAGGATATTGATCCAGGCAACGATTTTTTGTGTAAACAGGCCTCAGAAGCACAAGTAACAAAAGCAAAAATAGACAAATGGGATTGCATAAAGCTAAAAAGCTTCTGCACAGTAAAAGAAACAGTCAACAAAAAGAAGAAACAACCCACAGAATGAAAGAAAATATTTGCAAACCAGCCATCTGGCAAGGGATTAATAACTAGAATTAATAACAAGAAGCTGAAACAACTCAACAGCAAAAAAAAAAAAAAAAAAAAAATCCATTTTAAAAACAGGCAAAATATCTGAATAAACATTTCACAAAAGATGACACATAAATGGAAAACAAGTGTAAGAAATATGCTCAACATCTAATCATCAGAGAAATGCAAATCAAAACCACAATGAGATACCATCTCACCCCAGCTAAATGGCTTTTATGAAAAAGAAAAAACAGGGAATAACAGATGCTGGCAAGGATGTGGAGAAAGGGGAACCCTCATACACTGTTGGTGGAAATGAAAATTAGTATAGTCACTATGGAAAACACTATGGATGTTCCTCAAAAAACTAAAAATTGAACTGCCATATGATCCAGCAATTTCACTACTGGGTATATATCCTAAAGAAAGAAAAATCAATATATCAAAAAGATATCTACCGTCTCATGTTTATCGCAGCACTATTCACAACAGCCATAATATGGAATCAACTTAACTGTCCATCAGCAGATGAATGGATAAAGAAAATGTGATATATATACACAATGGAATATTAGCCACAAAAAGAATGAAATCACGTCATTTGCACCAACATGGATAGAACTGAAGGTCATTATGTTAAGTGAAACAAGCCAAACACAGAAAGTCAAATATCGCATGTTCTCACTCATATGTGAGAGCTTAAAAAGTGAATCTCATGAAGATAGACAACTAGCTTGGTGGTTACCAGGAATTGGTGGGGCAGGGGGTAACAAAAGACTGATTAATGGGTAAAAATATACTTTTTTTTCCTTCCTTCCTTCCTTCCTTCCTTCCTTCCTTCCTCCCTCCCTCCCTTCCTTCCTCCCTTCCTCCCTTCCTTCCTTTTTTCCTTCCCTCTCTCCCTCCCTCGTTCCTTCCTTCCTTTCTTTCTTTCCTTTCTTTCTGATGGAGTCTCCCTCTTTAGCTCAGGCTGGAATGCAGTGGCGCTGCAATCTTGGCTCACTGCAACCTTCACCTCCCTGGTTCAAGCCATTCTCCTGCCTCAGCCCCCTCAGGTAGCTGGGATTATAGGCATGCATCACCACCAAGGCTACTTCTGTGTTGATGTTTGTTGTTGTTATTTGTTTGCTTGTTTGTTGAGACAGAGTCTCACACTGTCACCCAGTAGAGAAGGTTTTCCCCATGTTGGTCAGGCTGGTCTCAAACTTCTGACCTCATGATTTGCCCGCCTCAGCCTCCCAAAGTGCTGGGATTACAGGTGTGAGCCACAACGCCAGGTCAACTTTGTATTTTTAGTAGCGATAGGGTTTCACCATGTTGGCCAGGCTGGTCTCGAACTCCTGACCTCAGGTGTTCCACCCACCTCCACCTCCCAAAGTTCTGGGATTACAGGTGTGAACCACCATGCCCAGCTGAAATATACAGTTTCATAGAAGAAATAAGACCTAGCGTTTGATAGATTAGTAGAGTGACTGTAGTTTACGATAATTTATTATATATTTCAAACAGGTAGAAGAGAATAATTAGAATGTTTCTAGCAGAAAGAAAAGACAAATATTTAAGGTGATGGATATCTTAATTACACTGATTTGATCTTTACAAATTATCTCAATATACAAAATTGCCACATAAATTCCCAGAATATGTATATTATATATCAAATTTTAAAAAGAAGTTTTCAAACATGCCTTTAGATTTAGATTTGTAAATCTAAAGACTTAGAAAATTTATCTCAAACACCCCATTTTCAGAAAGTTACTTGAGTATGTGCTTCCACAAAATGAAAGCATATGGCCCGGCAGATCACCTGAGGTCATGAGTTGGAGATCAGCTTGGCCAACATGGCGAAACCCTGTCTCTACTAAAAAATGCAAAAATTAGCTGCGCCTATAGTTTTAATAAGAAATCAAAGTGTAAGTTCATCATTTCATGGTTTTGTTTGTTTGTTTGTTTGTTTTTGAGACAGTCTCACTCTGCTGGCCAGGCTGCAGTGACACAATCTCGGCTCACTGCAACCTCTGTCTCCTGGGCTGAAGCAATTCTGCCTTAGCCTCCCATGTACCTGGGATTACGGGTGTGTGCCACCACGCCTAGCTAATTTTTGCATTTTTAGTAGAGACGGGGTTTCACCATGTTGGCCAAGCTGTTCTCAAACTCCTGACCTCAGGTAATCCGCCCACCTTGGCCTCCCAAAGTGTTGGGATTACAGGCATGAGCCACCACGCCCAGCCCATCATTTCATATTTTAATAATAACCAATAAAGAAAACAAAAAAGTTTTGTAATGGATGGAAAGAAGAGATGCAGGAATCGAGTGAGTTAAAACTTTATCAGAGCTAACTTGACAGGTAGAAGTCTAAATAATGGACATTCCATATTATTTAAAGAATGAGGACAATCAGTAGATACACTAAAAACTGACCTTAATAGGCAACAGCGGTCTCCCTTGGGAGCAGAATGGGAGTGGGACATGGGAAACAGTGAAAAAGTCATGATTGCTACTTTTTATCATGGGTCTTTCTATACTATATAATTTCACAATTATGTTTATGTATTGCTTTGATAAAAAGATTTTAACTTTCTAAAGAAACATTCTTTGTAAAGCGTTTAGCACAGTGCCTGACACTCAGCAAGGAGCGCACAGCCTTGGCAAAGATTCTTGGATCCACGTATGGCACAAAAGCTTCAAATTCTACTTTGGTAAAAACAGTAAACAAAGAACACCATTTCTCTACTCACGTCCCACTTCTAGCACCAATTCTAGAATGTTTTTACAACACCAGCAACCAATTCTCTGATTCTCTGGACACAAACTGGGGGTCCAATAATTCAACTCAATACTGAATTCAATTCAATTCAATACTAACTACCCGGAGTTAATGCAGACCCCAGAGGTTAAGAGCTGAGTCTCACAAGACTGCTCCCCACACCCAAGTCCAGGCCACCTGTACTTATGAGCAAATGGGTATAAATCAGGGGTTCCCACAAGCCACTCCTTGGGTTCAATAATTTATTAGAACCTCTTATAAAACTCAGAAAAACAATACTTACATTTACAAGTTTATTATAAAGCAAACAATTCAGTGTAGGAGGTGTCAGAGCTTCCATGCCCTCTCCAGCTGTGCCACCCTCCCAACACTTTGATGTATTCACCTGGAAGCTCATCAGATCTCATTATTCAAGTTTGTACACAGAGGTGAATAGGTGGGGCAGAAAGTTTCCACCTTCTAATTACTTGGACTTTCTGGTGACCAACTTGATCCTGAGGTCTTTTTGGAGCCCCACCCTAAGACACTTCATTAGCATAAACTCAGATGTATTCAAAAGAGGCTCCTTACGAATAAAAAAGGACATTTATGTGAGTTATTTTACAACTCTATTAATTGTAGATAACTGATAGCAATGCAAAACAACTCTTGCCTTGTTCATAGTTTTTTAAAAATTTCGTAGAGACGGGGTCTCACTATGTTGCCCAGGCTGCTCTCGAACTCCTGGCGTCAAGCAATTCTCCTGCCTTAGGCATTTCAAAGTGCTGGGATTATCAATGTGAGCCACTGCACCCGGCCTTCTCTTTGGCTAATGTCTGTAATCTCAATACTTTGGGAGGCCAAGGTGAGAGGATCGCTTTATGACCAGCCTGGCATAGGGAGACCCCATCTCTACAAAAAATAAAAATAAATTAGCCAGGTGTGGTGGTGTGTGCCTGTAGTCCCAGCTACTCAGGAAGCTGAAGTGGGAGGATTGCTTGAGCCCAGGAATTGGAGGCTGCAGTGAGTTATGATTATGAGTTATGATTATGAGTTATGATTATATCACTGCACTCCAGCCTGGGCAACAGAGTGAAATCCCATCTCTAAAAAGTATATTAAATACATAAATTTAATTAATTAAAAAAAGAAGAGAAATAACCCCATATTAGGCTTTTTATCAGCCAGTGTGATGGTATGAAGTAGGATGGAAGTAGTAGCAGGAGAGACAGACACAGAATTTCTAAATGGTTTGTTGGCTCCACTTCATCAGTTAATTCAGAATTGTTGGTATAGACTTGTCTTTACATAACAGATAAAAGTATTTGCCTTTGGTGCTGAGTAGTGCTTTTGATTAGCTAGTGACTATGAATTATAATATTAATTATGTGGAAGAGTTTATGTAGAGTAATGTTATTCTTAATATTTTGAAAGAATTCAGTGGGGATGTCATGAAGGGTGGGAATTCTTGGAAAGTCTTTAAACCACAGATTCTATTAGTTTTTAAATTTTAGAAATATATTAAATCACACACCATAAAAATAACCTTTTAAAGTATACAACTGAGTAGTTTTTTTATACACTCACAAAGTTGTGCAACCATCACCACTATCTAACTCTAGAACACTTAAATCATCCCAAAAAGGAACTCCATATCCATATCCATATCCATTTGCACAGGGGTCCTCAACCCCCAGGTCACAGACCAGTAGCAGTCTGTGGCCTGTTAGGAACCCAGCAGCACAGCAGGAGGTGAAAGGTGGGAGAGCAAGCATTACCACCTGAGCTCCACCTCCTGTCAGATTCGCAGGGGCATTAAATTCTCGTGGGAGCTCAAACCCTATTGTGAACTGTGCATGCAAGGGATCTAGGTTGCATGCTCCTTAGGATAATCTAATTAAAGCCTGATGATCTGGGTGAAACAATTTCATCCCAAAACCATCTGCCCCTCTCCCCAGTCGGCGGAAAAATTGTCTTCCACAAAACTGGTTCCTGGTGGCAAAAGGGTTGAGGACCACTCACCATTCATCCCCATGCCTTCTGCTCCCCTGTCCCTGGCAACCACCAATCTGCTTTCTGTCTCTATGAATGTAACTATTGTGGATATTTCGAGTTAATCTTATACTAGTGATTAACACAGTGATTAACTATTCTGGATATTTCTAGTTGAATTATACACTATGTGGTATTTTCTGTTGCTTCTTTCACTTAGAATGTTTTCAAGATCCATCTGTGTTGTAGCATGTATCAGTATTTCATTTTCTTATGGCTGAATAATATTCCATTGTATGTATATACCTAAATTTATCCATTCATCAGCTAGACATTTAGATCGTTTCCTTTCCATGTTTTGGCAATTATGAATAAAACTGCTATGAACATTCACATACAAGTTATTGTGTGAGCATACCCTTTCGATTCTTTTAGGTAAGAATGAAATTGCTGGATCACGTGATAACTCTGTTTAACTTTTTGAGGAACTGCCACACTATTTTCCAAAGTGGCTGTACCATTTCACATTCCCATCAGCATTATATGAGGGTCCCAATTTTTCCACATCCTCATCATAATTGTCATCGTCTTCTTTTCAATGATAGCCATCCTAGTGAATATGAAGTAGTATCCCATTACGGCTTTTCCCTAACGACATTTCCCTAACGACCAATAATCCTCAGCGTCTATTCATGTGCTTACCAGCCATTTGTGTATCTTTGAAGATATAGCTATTCAAATACTTTGCCCACTTTTTAATTGAGCTATTTGTCCTCTTTTTTTTTTTCAAATGGAGTCTCGTTCTATCCCCCAGGCTGGAGTGCAGTGGCGCGATCTCCGCTCACTGCAAGCTCCGCCTCCCGGGTTCACGCCCTTCTCCTTCTCCTGCCTCAGCCTCCCAAGTAGCTGGGACTACAGGTGCCGGCCACCACGACCGGCTAATTTTTCGTATTTTTAGTAGAGACGGGGTTTCACCGTGTTAGCCAGGATGGTCTCCATCTCCTGACCTCATGATCCACCCGCCTCGGCCTCCCACAGTGCTGGGATTACAGGCGTGAGCACCGCACTCGGCCTATTTGTCTTTTTATTCCTGAGGTGTAGAATTTTTTTCTATTCTGGATACAAATCCCTTATCATATACATGATTTGCAAATATATTCTTCCATTCTGAGAGCATTGTCATTTCATTTTCTTGATACTGCCCTTTGATCACAATTTTAAAAAATTTTGATGATCTCCAATTTGTTTTTCTTTGATTGCTTGTGCTATACATGTTATACCTAAGAAACCATTGCGTCATCCATAGTCACAGATTCACATCTATTTTCTTGTAAAGAGTTTTACAGTTATAGTTCTTACATTTAGGTCTTTATTCCATTTTTAGCTTATTTTTGTATATAGTATGAGATATAAATTCAACTTCATTCCTCTGCATGTGGTTACCCAGTTGTCTCAAATAACTTCAGCTCTTTATGTTTTCCTTCCTTCTTTGTGCTTAATTTGCAGTTTTTATAACTTACTGGGATAAATGCTCAGCTTATTGATGTTTACCCTTTATTGTTTTCTAATACATTAAGATACAAAGTTCCCTCTAAGGACAACTTCAGTGATACTCCATAAATTTTGATGTTTTATTATTATAATTAAAATATTTTCTAATTTTCATTGTGTTTTTTTCCTTAACCCAAAGTTCCTTTGGAGTATGTTTTATAGTTTCTAATTATGTGGTGCAAAAATAATTGTGGTTTCTGCATTGTTGGAATTTGCCATTTGATACTGGAATAGATCTTAAATAAATGTGGCTATGTTATATATCATTTTACTGGACATTTTTTGCTTTTTTTTGGCTAATGACTTATTAATTGCTGTTTATGTTGACTTTAAACTATGGAAATGATGTCAGACAAAAAGCAAATTCGAGTGATTTTCTTATCTGAGTTCAAAATGGGTTGTAAAGCACCAGAGACAACTTGCAACATTAACAACACATTTGGCCCTGGAACCGCTAATGAATGTACAGTGCAGTGGTGGTTCAAGACGTTTCGCAAAGGAGATGAGAGCCTTAAAGATGAGAAGCATAGTGGCCGGCTATCAGAAGTTGACAACGACCAACTGAGAGCAATCATGGAAGCCGATCCTCTTATAACTACATGAGAAGCTGCCAAATAACTCAACGTCAACCATTCTACAGTCATTTGGCATTTGAGGCAAATTGGAAAGGTGAAAAACTTGATAAGTAGGTACCTCATGAACTGAGCAAAAATTTTTTAAAAATCATAATTTTGAAGTGTCTTCTCTTATTCTACACAACAAACCATTTCTCCATTGGGTTGTGATGTACCACAAGAAGTGGATTTTATACAGGAACCAGCGATGACCAGCTCAGTGGTTGGACAGAGAAGAAGTTCCAAAGTACTTCCCAAAGCCAAAGTAGCAACAAAAACTGGTCATGGACACTGTTAGGTGGCCTGCTGCCAGTCTGATTCACTAGTTTCTGAACCCCAGCAAAACCCTTCCATCTGAGAAGTATGCTCAGCAAATCAATGAGATGCACCGAAAACTGCAATGCCTGTAGCCAGCAATGGTCAACAGGAAGTGCCCAATTCTTCTCCACAACAATGCCCAACCATACATTGCACAACCAATGCTACAAAAATTGAACAAATTAGGCTACAAAGTTTTGCTTCTTCCTTCATATTCACCTGATCTCTCACCAACCGACTACCACCTCTTCAAGCATCTCGACAACTTTTTGCAGGGAAAACTCTTCCACTCTCCCAGTAGGATGCAGAAAATGCTTTCCAAGAGTTTGTTGAATCCTGAAGTACAGATTTTTATGCTACCGGGATAAACAAACTTATTTCTCGTTGGCAAAAATGTGTTGATTGTAGTGGTTCCTATTTTGATCAATAAAGATGTGTTTGAGCCTAGTTATGATAATTTAAATTTGTCTTAAACCACAATTACTTTTGTACCAACCTATTAAATATATGAAATGTCTAACCATTTCTTCTGGCTTACTTTAATTATGATCAGAGAATATACTCTGTATTGTTATAATCTTTTGAATCTTACTTAGACTTGTATTATGGTATAGCAGATGGTCAGTTTTTGTAAATGTTCCACACGTATATTAAAAATGTGTACTATAGGGCTGGGTGCGGTGGCTAACGCCTGTAATACCAGCACTTTGGAAGGCCGAGGTGGGTGGATCACCTGGGGTCAGGAATTTGAGACTAGCCTGACCAACATGGTGAAACCCCATCTCCACTAAAAACACAAAAATTAGCTGGATGTGGTGGCAGGCACCTGTAATCCCAGCTACTCAGGAGGCTGAGGCAGGACAATCGCTTGAACCTGGGAAGCAGAGGTTGCAGTGAGCCAAGATTGTGCCATTGCACTCTAGCCTGGGCAACAGAGACTCTTGTCTCAGAAAAAAAAAAAGAACTATGCATTTGTTTTCTATGAATGTTGACTAGGTCAACTTTAATTGTATTTTCTGTATCTCTGCCAACATTTTTGATTGAGTGTGTAATCTTCCTTTATGGTTGTGGATTTTTTATTTCTCTTTATAATTCTCTGGTAAATTTAGAAGATATTGTTGAATTATGTAAGTCTAGAATTGTTAAACCTTCCTTGTGAATTAGCCCTTTTATCATTAGCAACTGTTTCTCTTTACTAAGTCTTTTGACTGAAATTCTAGTTTGATATTACGATAGCCACAGCAGCTTTCTTTTGGTTGTTTAGACATCTTTTTATAACATTTCCCTTTCTTCTTTCTCTATCTTTGCATTTTATGCATCTTATAATTTGGCTGTATTATTATCGTTTCTCTTTTACTAGAGGATTTAGCCTATTTACATGTAATGCAATTTCTAATAGATTTGGATTTAAACTTACCACCTCACCAATTGCTTTTCTCCATATGCCACTCTTTCTTTGTTATTTCCTTTCCTGCATTCCTTTGGGTTGAGTGCAATTTTTTCTACATTATCATGTTTTTGTCCCATTAGCTTGGTAGCAATATTTTAAGATCTTAAAAATCTTTTAGAGTGGTTACCCTGAGTATTATAAAACCAACTTTGAATATTTGAGCTTAATGTATCTGTAGGCCAGGGTGGAA
Source organism: Trachypithecus francoisi (assembly GCF_009764315.1). Lineage (NCBI taxonomy): Eukaryota > Metazoa > Chordata > Mammalia > Primates > Cercopithecidae > Trachypithecus > Trachypithecus francoisi. The sequence goes on from NW_022681461.1 coordinate 13,641,049, forward strand.
AATGAAAAATAAAAATTTTAAAAAAGAAAAAAGTTTAATATAAAACTATAGCTTAATATTTTCTCAGAAAACAAGGCCATTAAAACATTTTAACTTGATTTATCCCTCTCCCAAGTTACATGCTTTTTTTTTCTTTTTTAAATTCAGATTCTCACTCTGTCACCCAGGCTGGGCTGCAGTGGTGTGTGGCTCACTGCAACCTCCACCTCCTGAGTTCAAGCAATCCTCATGCCTCAAGCCTCCCAAGTAGCTGGGATTACTGGCATGCACCACCATACCCAGTTGATTTTTGTATTTTAGTAGAGACAGGGTTTCACCATGTTGGCCAGGCTGGTCTGGAACTCCTGGCCTCAAGCAATCTGCCCACCTTGGTTTCCCAAAGTGCTAGGATTACAGGTGTGAGCCCCTGAGCCCGGCCTGTTTTAAAATCACTATTCATTTATACTGGGTGCAGTGACTCATGCCTGTAATCCCAGTAACTTGGGAGGCTGAGGCAGGAGGATCACTCCAGGTCAGTTCATTATCAGCCTGGGCAATATAGTGAGACCTTGTCTCTATAATTTTTTTTTTTTTTAACTTAGCTAGGTATGGTGTTTCGCACCTGTAGTCCCACCTACTGAGGAGGCTGAAGCAGGATTTTTTGAACCCAAGAGTTCAAAGCTGCAGTGAGACATGATCATATCACTGTACTCCAGCCTGAGTGACAGAGTAAAACCCTGACTCCAAAAATAAGAAAAGCAAAATCACTATGCATTTAATTCATATATTTACCCTCTTAATTCATATTCCTTCTTGCATCTCCAAGCTTCTATCTGATAATGTTCTCCCTCTGCTTAAGGACAATTTTTGTGTGTGTGCAGGATTTGTTAGGGGGAAATTCTCATTTTTCATGTGAAATGTTTTGGGGTTTTTTTTGCTTTTTGTTTTTTGAGACAGAGTCTCACTCTGTTGCCCAGGCTGAGTGCAGTGACACGATCTCAGCCAACTGCAACTTCTGCCTCCCAGGTTCAAGCATTTCTCCTGCCTCAGCTTCCCGAGTATCCCAAGTAGCTGGGATGACATGTGCACACCACCACATCCAACTAATTTTTGTATCTTTAGTAGAGACACGGTTTCACCATGTTGGCCAGGCGGGTCACAAACTCCTGACCTCAAGTGATCCATGGGCCTCAGTCTCCCAAAGTGTTGGGATTACAGGCGTGAGTCAGCACACCTGGCGGAAGCGTTCTTAATTTTTCCTATTGCACCCTATTTTTAAGGACAGTTTTGCTTATTATAGACTCCAGGTTGGCAGTTATGTCATCACTTTGAAAATGTCATTCCATTATCTTCTGATTCCCATTGTTTGTATAGAGAAGTCAGTTGTCATGTTGGTCCTTAGAAGGTAATATACCTTATTTTTGTCACTGCTGTACATTTTTTCTTTACTTTTCAACTGTATTAGTAATTATTTGTATGTGTATTTTTTAAATTTATTTTGCCTGAGGTTTGCAGAACTTTTAAAATCTATAGCTTGAAGATCTTCATGAGTTTTATGAAATTCTTAAGCATTAACTCCAAATATTCTCTACTTTGCTCTTTCTAGAACTCCAGTTGCTTAATGTTAGCCCTTCTGTTACACTGCTTTCTGGTTCTTTTCCATCCTTTTGTCTCTGCATGTATCATTCAGAATTTTTTTCTTCTGACCCAACTTATTTCACTATTTATCCTCAGCTTTGTTTCATCTGGTTTGAAATTCATTCATCAAAAAAAATTTTTTTTAGCTGGGGGGACAGAGTTTTGCTCTTGTTGCCCAGGCTGGAGTGCAATGCCATGATCTCAGCTCACCACAAACTCCACCTCCTGGGTTCAAGTGATTCTCCTGCCTCAGCCTTCCAAGTAGCTGGGATTATAGGCATGCACCACCACCCCTGGCTAATTCTGTATTTTTAGTAGAAACGGGATTTCTCCATGTTGGTCAGGCTGGTCTTGAACTCCCGACTTCAGGTGATCCGCCTGCCTTGGCCTCCCAAAGTGCTGGGATTACAGGCATGAGCCACCACACCCAGCCTCATCAAATTCTTAATTCTAGCTCTTGCTTTGTTGTTGTTGTTGTTAGAATTTCCATTTAGGCTAGGCACAGTGGCTCACACTGTAGTCCCAGCACTTTGGGAGGCCAAGGTAGGTGGATTGCTTCAGCTCAGGAGTTTGAGACCAGCCTAGGTAGAAATGGCAAAATCCCATCTCTACTAAAAACACGAAAAAATTATCTGGGCCTGGTGGCGCATGCCTATAGTCCCAGCTGCCCAGAGACCATGGTAGGAGGATCGTTTGAGCCCAGGAGGTCGAGGTTGCAGTGAGCCACGATTGCACCACTGCACTCCAGCCTGGGTGAAAAAGTGAGACCCTGTTTCAAAAAAAAAAAAAATTTAGTTTTTCAGTTCCCAGTTAACTAAAACTTTCAATCTTATCTTTTTTCAAGCATATTACATTGTTATTTTTAAGTCTAAAAATAGCTGAATGTCTGAGAGCTTCATGTGGTGCCTACTAACTCCAGAATTGGGTAGACTAATCCACCAAGTCACAAGCAGTACTGGACCCAGGGCAGGAGCCAACCAGTAAGACTTAAGAATGAACAAGCAAAAAACATATATGGTCAACCCTCACACCCATGGATTCAACCAGCCATGGATCAGAAATATTCAAAATAAAAATGCATCTGTACTGAAAGTGTACAGACTTTTTTTCCTTGTCATTATTCTCTAAACAATACAACAACTATTTACCTAGCAGTTACATTGTATTAAGCACTTTAGGAGGCAGAGGTAGGACAATTGCTTGAGGACAGGAGTTGGAGACCAGCCTGGCCAACATGGCGAGACACTATCTCTACAAAAAAAGTGTAATTAGCTGGGCATGGTGGCATACACCTGTGGCCCCAGCTACTCGGCAGGTTGACGCAAGAGGATCACTTGAGCCCAGGAGGTCAAGGCTGAAGTAAGCAGTAATTGTGTCACTGCACTCCAGCCAGGGCGACAGAACAAGACCCTGTCTCAAAAAAAAAAAAAAAAAAAAAATTATAAGTAACCTAGAAATTAAATTATTTAAAGTATATGGGAGTATGTGAATAAGTTATATGCAAATAAGGTACCATTTTATATCAGAACCTTGAGCATCTGGATGTTGGTATCCGTGGAAGGTTCTGAAACCAATCCCCCATGGATACCAAAGGATAACTGTACTCTGAAAGCAGAGTCACTCCCAAGAGAAAGAGAGAACTCATCTGATTATGCTTGGTTTTTTCTTCCCATTTGCTACTGCCAGGAACTCTTAGGATCATTCTTGTTTGTGTTCAGTTGTTAGTCTGGAGATTATCGTGCAGGTAACTTTTAAGTGTCTGGTTAGCCCCACATAAGCACAGACCTACGGCTACAAATTCCCAGGGAAAAGAACATCTTTTCCCCCACCCAACCAGAATTTAAACCAAGTCATCCAAGTTTTTTCAGTCACTCTTTACTACAGGCCAGATTTTTCTAATCTATTCTTTCACTAAAGAGGGCAGCTCTTTGAGATGCTGTGTATGCATAGGCGTCAGGGCTTTAAGTACCATGCTATTGGAATGGATGACAGGAAATCACAAAATATATTAGGCAACAGAAGATGATCAGACTTGATGAAATACTTACTGGAGCAACAAGGTAAACCCCTCAACCACACTGTTAAGCAGCTTATATTCCAACAGAACAATGGTTCTCAATTGGGAGCATCTCCAGCTCCAGGGAATATCTGGCAATGTCTGGAAAGATTTTTGGTTATCACAACTGGAAGGATGCTGCTCACATCCAGTGGGCAGAGGCCAAAGGTGTTGCTAAATATCCTACAACGCACACAGGACAGCCCCGTAAGACTTATCCTACCAAAAAGGTAGCAGTAGAATAACAGAGAAACAAGCACAGTAAAAACATACATATTAGTCTGTACAATGTACAGGAGAGCATGTAAGTGGGCAGGGGAATTCATGAAACACTGTAACAGGCAGCTAAAGCTTAAACTGAATTGGAAATGATTTAGGAAGACAGGGGGATGAGGCACTATAAGCATGAGTATGAAAGTAAGAGGTATATTCTTCCACATGTTTAGTGTACTACAAATAACTTGGAACCCCTAAAACTCAGGGGCAAAGAGTAATGGGGCAAGATAAGGCTAAAAAAGAAGTCAGGGGCCAGATCATGAAAGGCCTTACATACTCAGTGAGGAGTTTGGACTTCACCCTGTAAGCAATGGGGTGGAAGGAGGTTGGTATTAAAGGTTAATGAAGAGAAAACAAGAAGAAATTTATTTTCGAAAGATCACTCTGGTAACATTATGGAGCATGGTTTGAGGGCAAAATAAGATAAAAGACCAATTAGCAAACCACTGCAATAATCCAGGCCAGAGGAGACTAGAAACAGAATCAACGCACCAAGAACTAATATAGTAGCATAGACTGATAAAAAGTACGATAGCCAGTCTTTAATGACAATATGAAAAGAAGTTCTAATCCCAATTTTCAAGGCCCATTCACAGAGATAAAGAGTCTAAGAGCAGAGCATTTAATGAAAAGATAATGAAAGAAAAGGCTATCCCATTCAGATCACTTATTAAAAAGCTATGCAAGTATACAGACAAGATTATTACTAGGGCACATGTCAGCAATATCTGTGTCCTGATGCTTTGAACCCTGATACAACAATGGCAATATTTTAAAAATCTTTCTCTTCTATTCTATTATCATATTTTCATACATGTATTTATCTTATTTCCTGATATTTCCTGTTACATTGTTTTCAATAAAATAAAACACCACTGTATTTTGTTACTTAAGGATTTGTTTAATGTTTTAAAACTCAAAGAACTTTAAATTATTTTAAGACAAAAGATTACTAAAAACAACATTACCTTTCAAATACAACTTTATAACAGCACAGTGGAAGAATGGTAAACAGCCCCTCTTTAAAAAATAAAAAAAAAATCAGCACTTAAAACCAAAGGAAGGCTTATATGTACAGCTAATTTAGAAAGGTAACAATGACACCTAAAGACAAGGATAAATGCCTTATTTTAATCCAATAAATGTCCTACCTACTGGATCTTGATAATGATGTTTTCAATATGCCATTTAAAATAAACTATCCTTGAAAATAAAGTTTTAAATCATTCAATATAATCTATGAAATGGCATCTAATTAACTAGATTACCTTAAATATACCAAATATTATAATCAGCAAAATAAAAACCAGTAAATCAATTTGCATCTGAAAGTCTGATGTTCTGATCTACTGGATTTAATTTTTTTTCCCCTAAGATTAACAATATAAACAAATCTTTTGGGTACTCAACATACTATTGACAAGCTCAGGCATGTTCAGGGTGGTATGGCCATAGACAACATATTAGAAGGAAAATTATCTCTTTATAATTATTAACTTTCAACAATATGACTCACCACTGAACACCAGTACGATACTTCAGCAATCATCTTATGTGACAAGTGGAAAACAAATTTCTCAACAATAGTGGGTCACCATATTCCTCCATCTAACAGTTACTTTTTAAAAAATTAACCTTTGGAGGCCAAGACAGGAGGACTGAGAGGCCAGGAGTTCGAGACCAACCTGGGCAACACAGCAAAACTCTGTCCCTACAAAGTAATAATAATAATAAATTATCTGGGCGTGGTGGTACATGCCTACAGTTCCAGCAACTCAAGAAGCTAAGGCAGGAGGATTGCTTGCACTCAGGAGGTCAATGCAATAACTATGATCATGCCACTGCACTCTAGCCTGGGCAACAGAGCAAGACCCTGTCTTTAAAAAAAAAAAAAAAAAAGATTAACTTATTTTAAAAAGCTACACATATAACAAACATGATTAAACACTTTAAAATTAAACTGAAATAAGTTATGAAATTTCATTTTTCCTTTTTACACAAAGTTGCACAAGTAAAATTGTGAACAAATTCTAAATATTTCCTTGTTGTTTTTAATTGTTCCTATTTTAGTTAAATTATTTATTTAACCGCTTCTTTAGATTCTCAAGGTGTTCCATATTAACATTTTGTAATGCCAGTACCATTGCTTTAGACAAGGAAGGATTAAATGAAATAGTCATTAGACAGCACAAATCTATTAGATCTCTCTGACATTTCTGCAAACCTTCCAGGAACTTTTGGTATTGAAGAGGATCCTTTTTTAACTGTTTCATTTCTGGTACTGAGAACCCTATCAGGCTAGTAAGTATTTCATCCACGAAGTCTACATCTAGATACGCAGTACCATCAGACACCTTTGCAGTTATACTCCAAATGCCACCAGAACTTGAGAGATTTCCAGTTAAGGTTACAATAAATGCTTTCACTTTCACTGTTGTAACTTCCTTTGGTTTGCTGGCCAGTAGAACAGACAAATAGATAAAGGGTGGAGAATACAAATCCATGGCAATAGAAAAATTAATGCTATTCTCTGGTGATCTTAAAGAACAAGTCTGTAAATGATGATCATTTTCATTAGAAATTTGTGAACTCCTTTTCTGTACATAGTTGACCACCTCTCTATCTAATATTTTACTACTTAAGGAATGTCCATCTGAACTGCTGGTTTGTTTTATGTTATTATCTGTCTCTAAGTTCTTTTCTTTATTTGTAAAATCATGGGCTAAGGGTACATTACGATGAACTGAAAAAATACTCCCGTTTTGGTCTCTAACAGATGGACAACCAAATGATTTGTCTTCATTAGTCATTTGTTCAGATACATTTTTTTCACTCCAATTATTGTTTCCATTTTTGCAAGTCAAAGAAAAATTATTCATAGTATTAGGATTATGTGAAAATCTCTCTATACTTCCATCGGCATTTCTGTTAAAAGTCAATGGCTGCAATTCTTTAGTTTCCATCTGTTCTTTCTGGACAGTTTCTTCTAAAAGCAAGGCCTCCTCCAATGAAAAGTCATCTAATTCCCCATCCATGAAATGCATAGATAGGTTTGATGGTTCCTCTTTTGGTCTTTGAGAAATAACAAATTCTGGCTCAAAACTTGACTGTCTTGTGGGAATGGTATTTGAGGAACTACCCGTGGTGAAACATCTTTTTAAGGAAGTGTCATTATTTGCTGTAAGCTCATCATTTTCATCAAGACTTGCCAAGAGTTCTTCATCAGAAGGACCTAATGTAGGATCTAGAACATCTGTAACTCTGGGAATGTTTTCGTTAGAATTGTTTGGTATGACTGAAAGTACAGGATCAGGTTCCCCTATTAATCTTGCAAGTACTTTTTCTTGGGCATATTCTTCTAAAAGAGCATCTACTTCACCTCCTAACACTTTCACATTTTCTGGTTTCAGTAAGAGAACACCAAGACGGAAAGATATATTTCCATAAATCAAAATTTTTGTACCCGGAGGAAGATCACTATGAAGAATTGGAATAGGCTGATATTCCATTCCCTGTATTTGTACAATTCCATCAGTTAGCTGCAGCATCAACATTCGTGAAGGCTTTGCTTCCCAAGGTTTTGGGGTTACTTGTGTTTCAGCTGTAACTAGATCATTTGTTGTATTCTTTCCTCTCAACTTCTGGATCTGGCAATACGCAGGCTGACTTACATCAACCAAGGAATTGATCTGCAGAGCATAAAATCCATTTAGTTCTCCTTTTGGAATTTCTAAAATGCCATCAGGTAAAAGAGGATGCTCCAAATCCCTCAGATCAGTAAGGAGCCACTGCTCAAACACTTGTTTATTCACTTGGGCCTGACTCAAGTTAACATTATTATTTTCTTCTTGAATCCAGTTAATACAAGCTTCCAACCACATCGGAGGTACTTTAACATGCCATGTAGCTAAAAGCCAGATTTCAGCTCTTAATGCAATACTAGTCACATTCATTTCTTTTAAATAAAAGAAATAATATGCATCTATTACCTGAAAACAACAAACAAAAAAATTAGGTAATTCAGTATATTTGAATACAGCTTCTGTAATTCTCTACAATGTACAGACAGGCACACCCTTTAGATTTTTCACTCTTCAGCATCTTAAAAATCTTTTTTACATGGTCAAAATTCAAACACTACACATAATCAGATGGTATAATGAGAAAATCAAAAGGTTTGAGACAGTTATACCTAGGTTTGAAAGCTGGCTCTGTCAAGTTACAAGTTATGTGACCTAATATAAAATTCTGAACTTCTGTAACCAGTTTTTTCCTGTATAAAATGTCAACACTACCATCTATCTTATAAGACTGTTAACAGGATCACATGAATTATATTTGTAAAGCATAATGTCAGACCTATGAAGGATACTCAGTAAACAGTAGTTACAGTAGCCTCCCTTATCTGTGGGGAATATGCTCCAATAGCCCCAGTGGATGTCTGGAACTCTAAATATTACCAAACTTAATATATACTATTTTTTTAAATCCAATTTCCAACCAGCTACTAAGTGACTAAAGGGTAGGTAACATAAACAGCATAGATATGCTGGACAAAGGGATGATTGAAGTCCAGGGTATGAGTTCATCACACTATTTGGAACAGCACTAAATTTAAAACTTATGAATTATTTCTAGAATTTTCCACTAAATATTTTCAGACCTTGGTTGACTGCAGATAACTGAAACCATGAAAAGCAAAACCACGGAGAAAGGGAGACTAGTATATAATATATTATAATTGATCTAATAATCAGATTGTAATCATTTAAAATTTAGTTAAGAAACAATGTTCACTAATATTCTTCATGTACGTATAATAGTTCTAATTTAACTCTATTAAAACATACCACTGTGTTTGTCCATTTAGCACTTGAATATGTGGTCTAAAGATAGAATTATTATTATTATTATTATTATTATTTTGAGACAGAGTCTCGCTCAAGTCACCCAGGCTGGAGTGCAGTGGCCCGATCTCGGCTCACTGCAAGCTCCGCCTCCCAGGTTCACGCCATTCTCCTGCCTCAGCCTACCAAGTAGCTGGGACTACAGGCGCCCGCCGCCACGCCTGGCTAATGTTTTGCATTTTTAGTAGAGACGGGGTTTCACCATGTTAGCCAGGATGGTCTCGATCTCCTGACCTCGTGATCCGCCCGCCTCGGCCTCCCAAAGTGCTGGGATTACAGGCATGAGCCACCGCACCCGGCCAAGATAGAATTATAACAAATAACAGTAGACTGAGCTGATAGATGTAAAGCATCTTATTTGTTGGGCTAAATATTTCCAAAAGTTGTGCCAGGCAAATATATTAATATTTAACTTCTGATTTTCTCAGTATGATAAAGCAGTAGCAAAACAATAAAGCCTAATCAATCATGTGTTCACAAAAGTATACTTTGTTCCTTTTACAGATGAAGATACTTATGAAGTAGAATATATTAAAGTTTTACCATGTCCATAAGAAAACTTACCACTTGGAACAGCAGCACAGGATTTGACGACAGAATTTGGAACTGGTTGTTAGTGGATTACTTGAAACCTCTACTGCTCAGAAATGGCCCTGGGAGATAAGACAAGAAGCAGTAAGAGTTGTAAGATGAAGTTGTACAAAAACTGGACTATTTTCTTAAGTGTAAGAGTTTGATGGTATGGCTCATGGGGATCAGAAACAAGTGACCATGAGACAGTTACACTCTCTCTAGGTCTGTTTCCTTTTCTATATACTTACCTCATAGGCTTACTGTGAAAATTAAAGAAGATAGGAGGTATAGTATTTGATGTTAAGAGTACATCTCTGGTGCTAGACTTATAAACTCTTACTTATAAACTCTGTGACTCTAAACAAGTTACTCAACTTCATGATATCCTACTTATCCTTATCTAATTTGTAAAACAAGAGTAACAGGATTTTCCTCACGGGCTTGTTATTAAGATTAGATTAATATGGAAAAAGCAGCACCTGGCACATAGCAAGAACTCAGTAAATGTATACTATTAGACTTATAGTGCTTACTACAGCAACTGACAAAAAGCAGCCACTTAAAAACTATATTTATTGTTATTTTATTTTATTTTATTTCTTTGAGACAGAGCATTGCTCCGTCGCCCAGAGTGGACTGCAGTGGCGCGATCTCGGCTCACTGCAACCCCTGCCTCCTGGGTTCAAGCGATTCTCCTGCCTCAGCATCCCCAGTAGCTGGGACTACAGGTGTGCGCCATCACACCTGGCTAATTTCCGTATTTTTAGTAGAAACAGGGTTTCACCATGTTGGCCAGGCTGGTCTCAAACTCCTGACCTCAATTGATCTGGTCGCCTCAGCCTCCCAAAGTGCTGGGATTACAGGTGTGAGCCACCGTGCCCGGCCATTATTTTAGACTGAACGACCAATTCCTACATTGGATAAGTCCTACACTGCTCTGAAATTGGTGGAATGAGATTTTTTTGTAGGTTCTCAAGAAAATAATATATACCTACCTGAGATTTTAGGGGTTTAAACCCTGAAAATGCTAATACAGCTCACCTTAAGCTACTGCTATAACAAAACTATTTTACATTGCATCCCCAAAAACAGCTGAAAGAAATGCAGCACGTGCCTGAGAAATGGAAGGAACTAAAATTTCAGTTTAATGCTGATTCTAATGCTAGTGGTTGAACATCTTTTCACATTTCTCAGTGACATAGACTCCTTATCACTGCCTCCAAACAATTTCTCCTCTTTTGTTCTATACTTCTGTTCTAACACATAGTAAATGTATGTAAGTGCTTGCTACCATTAATATTTTTTAAATATCCCATAAAAGAAGACATAGAAGCACATAGTTCTCAGGAACCTATAAACAGTAGGTACATTATTAATTTAATTTAATGGATGATGAAAATTTAAAGGACATGGGGAAGTTAAGGTCACAATTAGATAACTGATTAATCTTTATATTAAAGAAAATGAGAGGATAAACTTTTTAAACTATATGTAAAAAACAATGTAAAAATTCAAAAGTAGGAAAAGTCTTTACCCATTGTGACGAAGATAAACTATGCAGGTCAAATCAGCAGGTCTCCTTAACAAAGAAACCAAATCTCCATGCCAGCCCTCTGATTTACCAAATGGAAATACTTCCTATCTTGGCTGGGCATGGTAGCTCACGCCTGTAAACCCAGCACTCTGGAAGGCCAAGGTGGGAAGATCACTTGAGCCCAGGAGTTCAAGACCAGCCTGGGCAACAAAGCAAGATCCCATCTTTAATTTTTTTTTTTTTTTTTAATTAGCTGAGCATGGTGGTGCATGCCTGTAGTCCCAGCTACTAGGGAGACTGAAGTGGGAGGACTGCTTGAGCCCAGAGGTTGAAGCTACAGTAAGCTATGACTGCACCACTGCACTCCACCTGGGTGTCAGAGCAAGATTCTGCCTCTCAAAAAAAAAAAAAAAAAAAAAAATACTCCCTATCTTATTAAGAAAAGCAAAGTATAGGTGATATGGTTTGGGTCTGTGGCCCCACCCAAATCCCCAGTGTTGGAGGTAGGACCTGGTGGGAGGTGACTGAATTATGGGGGTGGATTTCCCCCTCCGTGCTGCTCTCATGATAGTGAGTGCTCCTGAGATCTGGTTGTTCAAAAATGTGTGTGGCACAAAGGAGGAGGAGAAGCCCCTGTGCCAGTTTTCCATATGACACCGTCCTCCCGGTAGGTGCAGAGCCCTTCTCACTCCTCCCTGACCCTCCCTGTTACACAGCCCACCAGGGTCCAGGGAGGCATTTGTTCTTGCTTTAAGTCAGGAATAACAAATAACTTTTTTTTTTTTCCCAATTAAGGGAAAAAAAGGGCCGGACACAGTAGCTCATGCCTGTAATCCCAGCACTTTGGGAGGCCAAGGCAGACGGATCACCTGAGGTTGGGAGTTCAAGACCAGCCTAACCAACATGGAGAAACCCTGTCTCTACTAAAAATATAAAGTTAGCCAGGTGTGGTGGCACATGCCTGTAATCTCAGCTACTCAGGAGGCTGAGGCAGGAGAATCGCCTGAACCTGTGAGGTAGAGGTTGTGGTGAGCTGAGATTGTGCCATTGCACTCCAGCCTGGGCAACAAGAGCGAAATTTCATCTCAAAAAACAAAGGTGGGGGGGGGATGGGAACCGCCCTCTACCTTTAAAACCACCCAGAGCCCTGCAAAAAAAAGCGGGGGGGAAAACCCACCCACCTCTATCTTTAAAACCACCCAGAGTCCTGCATCCCACCCCATGTCCTATGTTGTTGCTAATGACAATATGATGCTTACTCTGTTATTCAAAAACTATTTTTATGTAATTAATGTATGCTTTCTTGTTTCTAAATGCCTGATTTAAAAAAAAAAAAAAAAAGCGTGTGGCACCTTCTCCCTCTCTGCCCTCCCTTTGCTCTGGGCCCCGTAAGATGCACCTGCTCCCCCTTCACTTTCGCCATGATTTTAAGTTTCCTGAGGCCTCCCCAGCCTGGTTCCTATACAGCCTGCAGAACCATGAGCCAATTTAAACCTCTTTTCTTTATAAATTACCCAGTCTCGGTATTTCTTTACAGCAGAACGAGAACGAACTAATATAATAGGATATACAGTATGCTAACTTTTGTATACAAAACAAAGGAAAATAAGCACATTATTACCTATATTAACATAAAGTACCTCTAGAAGGATATACAAGAAACTAGATAAAACTTTAAATATTTAGCTACACTCAATAAGAGTGTAAGTAAGATCTTTGTGGTTGACAAATTTAGAGTGGTTAAGTGGGCACTAAAGCCATGCAGCCCCCAGGAAAAGGGCTTTTAACTAAAAACAGTGTAGCTAAAGCTGCAACTCTCCAGAAGTCCAGCATGCCATGCATGGAACAGAAGACCAGAAACAGACTTCTTGCTGGAACTGGGCCAAAAAAAGTTCCACCCAACAGAGCTACCCTGAGAATAGACACTGGGCCTGCATAACACATATAACACATGTAGTGTGGTCCAGAACTAGGCTATTCCCAAAGTAAAAACCCAAATTCCTAATGAAACAGCTGACCTAGAGCTATGTCAGCCAGAGGGGCAGGTGGAGTAAACTCCAAAGCCACACAAAAGGGGTAAAACACACACAGGAAAAAACAATCCAACCTGAGCCCACAAACCAAAATTATAATATACTTTAGGAAAATTACTACCAATAAGCAGACATAGCAAATAGAATTTACACCTGAAGACATTTTTTTAAATGAAGAATCTTAATTTTTTTTTATCGCTTTGAGCATACTAAATATACTTAAGTGGGACTAACATCCTAAAAGAAGAATAGAAGATAATTAAATTATCACAGGCATTTATAAAACGAATCTACTGTAAATCTTGGAAATAGAAAATGGTCTTTAAAATTAAAATCAATAGATGGGATAAACATCCGGCTAACAACAAATGAAGAGATAACTCATGTATTAGAAATTACCTAGAACACAGTATAAAGATTAAGATATTACACAATGAGGAAAAAAGAACTAAGAAGTAGGGAACGTAGGTTCCAACAGTGAAATAATTGCAATTTCAGAAGGAAAAAATAGAAGAGGTGAAGGAAATTTTTTAAAAAAAATAATGGTTGAGGCCGGGCGCAGTGGCTCAAGCCTGTAATCCCACCACTTTGGGAGGCCGAGACGGGCGGATCACGAGGTCAGGAGATCGAGACCATCCTGGCTAACATGGTGAAACTCCGTCTCTACTAAAAATACAAAAAATTAGCCGGGCGAGCGCCTGTAGTCCCAGCTACTCAGGAGGCTGAGGCAGGAGAATGGCGTGAACCCGGGAGGCGGAGCTTGCAGTGAGCTGAGATCCGGCCACTGCACTCCAGCCCAGGCGACAGAGCAAGACTCCGTCTCAAAAAAAAAAAATAAAAAAAAAATAATGGTTGAGGCCGGGCGTGATGGCTCATGCCTGTAATCCCAGCATTTTGGGAGGCCAAGGCAGATGCATCACAAGGTCAGGAGTTTAAGACCCCCAGCCAACATGGTGAAACCCTGTCTCTACTCAAAATACAAACATCAGCTGGGCATGGTGGCACGCACCTGTAATCCCAGCTACTCAGGAGGCTGAGGTAGGAGAATGGCTTGAACCCGGGAGGCAAAGGTTGTGATGAGCCGAGATCTCGCCACTGCACTCCAGCCTGGGTGATACAGTGAGACTTCATCTCAAAATAAATAAATAAATAATGGTTGAAGTTTTTCCGAGATATTATTTTCTAGGTTGAAAAAACTCTCTACTGCTAATCAATATTTAAATCTACACTTATACACAGTAATATGGCAAAATACAAAACATTAAGGATAAAGAAAAGTATCAAAAGACCTAACAAGTTGGATCTAAAATATAACAAAAATGTGGGAGCTAGACATGGTGGCTTATGCCTGTAATCACAACACTAGGGAGGCCTAGGTGGGCAGATTGCTTGAGCTCAGGAGTTCAAGACCAGCCTGGGCAACATGACAAAACCCCGTCTCCACAAAACATACAAAAATCAGCCAGGTGTGGTGTCACCTTCTGGTGGTCCCAGTCACTTGGGAGGCTGAGGTGGGAGGATCACTTGATCCCAGGAGGTATTGTGTCAAATAATCTTTGACAATGGTGCCAAGACTCCATGATGGAAAAACGATCCTCTCTTCAGCAAATGGTGTTGAGAAAACTGGACATGCCCATGCAAAAGATTAAAGATGGACTTTATCTCACACCATATACAAAAACTAACTCAAAATCGATTACAGGTACAAAGGTAGCACCTGAAACTATAAAACTCCTAGAAGCAAACATAGGGAAAAAGCTTCATGACATTGAAATGGGCTATGATTTCTTGGATATGACACCAAAAGTACAGGTAACAAAAGCAAAAATAGGCAAATAGGACTACATCAAACTGAAAAACTTGTGTGCACCAAACGACACAATCAACAGAGTAAAAAGACAATCCACGGAACGGGAGAAAATATTTGCAAACCACATATCAGGTAAGGGGTTATTACCCAGAATAGGTAAAGAACTTCTCAACAACAAAAAATAATTCAATTTGAAATGGGCAAACAGCTTAAATAGACATTTCTCCAAAGATATACAATGAGCCGGTAACAGTGGCTCACACTTGTAATCCCAGCATTTTGGGAGGCCAAGGCAGATGCATCACAAGGTCAGGAGTTTAAGACCCCCAGCCAACATGGTGAAACCCTGTCTCTACTCAAAATACAAACATCAGCTGGGCATGGTGGCACGCACCTGTAATCCCAGCTACTCAGGAGGCTGAGGTAGGAGAATGGCTTGAACCCGGGAGGCAAAGGTTGTGATGAGCCGAGATCTCGCCACTGCACTCCAGCCTGGGTGATACAGTGAGACTTCATCTCAAAATAAATAAATAAATAATGGTTGAAGTTTTTCCGAGATATTATTTTCTAGGTTGAAAAAACTCTCTACTGCTAATCAATATTTAAATCTACACTTATACACAGTAATATGGCAAAATACAAAACATTAAGGATAAAGAAAAGTATCAAAAGACCTAACAAGTTGGATCTAAAATATAACAAAAATGTGGGAGCTAGACATGGTGGCTTATGCCTGTAATCACAACACTAGGGAGGCCTAGGTGGGCAGATTGCTTGAGCTCAGGAGTTCAAGACCAGCCTGGGCAACATGACAAAACCCCGTCTCCACAAAACATACAAAAATCAGCCAGGTGTGGTGTCACCTTCTGGTGGTCCCAGTCACTTGGGAGGCTGAGGTGGGAGGATCACTTGATCCCAGGAGGTATTGTGTCAAATAATCTTTGACAATGGTGCCAAGACTCCATGATGGAAAAACGATCCTCTCTTCAGCAAATGGTGTTGAGAAAACTGGACATGCCCATGCAAAAGATTAAAGATGGACTTTATCTCACACCATATACAAAAACTAACTCAAAATCGATTACAGGTACAAAGGTAGCACCTGAAACTATAAAACTCCTAGAAGCAAACATAGGGAAAAAGCTTCATGACATTGAAATGGGCTATGATTTCTTGGATATGACACCAAAAGTACAGGTAACAAAAGCAAAAATAGGCAAATAGGACTACATCAAACTGAAAAACTTGTGTGCACCAAACGACACAATCAACAGAGTAAAAAGACAATCCACGGAACGGGAGAAAATATTTGCAAACCACATATCAGGTAAGGGGTTATTACCCAGAATAGGTAAAGAACTTCTCAACAACAAAAAATAATTCAATTTGAAATGGGCAAACAGCTTGAATAGACATTTCTCCAAAGATATACAATGAGCCGGTAACAGTGGCTCACACTTGTAATCCCAGCATTTTGGGGGGCAGAGGCAGGTGGATCACTTGAGCCTAAGAGTTCAAGACCAGCCTGGACAACATGGTGAAACCCCACCTCTACGAAAAAATACAAAAATTAGCGGGGCATGGTGGCGCACGCCTGTAGTCCCAGCTACTCATGAGGCTGAGGTAAGAGGACTGCTTGAGGTCAAGGCTGCAGCGAGCCATAAGCGTGCGACTGCACCCCAGTCTGGGCAACAAAGCAAGACCCTATCTTTAAAAAAAAAAAAAAAAGCCGGGCGCGGTGGCTCAAGCCTGTAATCCCAGCACTTTGGGAGGCCGAGACGGGCGGATCACGAGGTCAGGAGATCGAGACCATCCTGGCTAACACAGTGAAACCCCGTCTCTACTAAAAAATACAAAAAACTAGCTGGGCATGGTGGCGGGCGCCTGTAGTCCCAGCTACTCGGGAGGCTGAGGCAGGAGAATGGCGTAAACCCGGGAGGTGGAGCTTGCAGTGAGCTGAGGTCCGGCCACTGCACTCCAGCCTGGGCGACACAGCGAGACTCCGTCTCAAAAAAAAAAAAAAAAAAAAAGATATACAATGGTCAACAAGCATATAAAAAGATGCTCAACATCACTAATCATAAAAGAAATAAAAATCAAAACCACAATGAAATCTCACCCTCATACCTGTTAGAATTGCCAATATCAAAAAAACCAGAAAATAACAAGTATTGGAGAGGATGTGGGAAAACCGAAACCCCTGTGCACTGTTAGTACAACTGTAAAATGGTGAAGCTACTATGGAAAACAGTATAGAGCTTCCTCAAAAAATTAAAACTAGAAGTACCATATGATCCCACTTCTAGGTGTATATCCAAATGAACTGAAAACAGAATCTTGAAGAGATATCCGCACAATCCACGTTCATTGCAGCATTGCTAACATTAAGCATATAGAAACAACCGAAATGTCCACTGATAGATGGATACAGAAAACACAACATATACATACCATGGAATGTTCAGTATTATAAAAGAAGTAAATCCTATCATATGCCACAGCATAAATTAACCTTGAGGACATTATGCTAAGTAAAATAAGCCAATCAGAAAAGGACAAATACTTCATGATTCCACTTATATGAGGTACCTAAAGTAATCAAGCACATGGAAACGGAAAGTGGAACAGTGGTTGTCAAGTGTTGTGGGGAGGGAGAAATGGGGAGCTGTCACTAAATGGGTAGTTTCAGTAATGCAAGGTGAAAAACTTCTAGATAACTATTGAACAACAATATGCACATAATTAACAATGCCATAAAATGTACTTAGAATTTGTTAAGAGGGTATTTTTTTTTTTTTAGGCTACTCAAGTAAGGCAGTGGAAATGGAGAAGGAACAAAGAACTCTGTAATTGGTTGTAAATATCACTGCAACCAGACCAGTGGGTAAATTTATTTGATGTGCTTTTTACTACAATTTTAAAAAGAGAAAAAGAGAGAAAAAAGGAATAAAAGTACCCCTATTTGCCGATGACATGAATATTGATGAAGAAAATGCCAAAGAATCAACAGAAAAGCTCTATCACCTGAGTTAGCAAGATCCAGGATATAAGGCCAATATATAGCACAAAAGCCAATTTTACTTTTATATAGTTGATCCTCATTCACAGATTCCTAATTTGCCTACTCACTAAAATGTATTTGTAATCCCAAAATCAATATTTACTGCACTCTCATGGTCATTCATGAACATGTGCAGTGCAGTGAAAAATTTGAGTCATCCAACATACACATTCACAGCTGAAGTCAAAAGTGATATACTATGCCTTTTTAGTTCAGGTCTCATATAATAAACAAGTCTCCTTTTAGTGCTCTACTTAGTGCCATGTTTTTGTGCTTTTTTTTGTTTTTTTCCCAGTAATTTTGATGTTTAAAATGGTCCCCTGGCACAGTGCTCAAGTGCTACCTAGTGTACCTAAGCACAAGAAAGCTATGATCTGCCTTGTGGAGAAAATACATATTTTCGATAAGCTTATTCAGGCATGAGTTATAGCACTATTGGCTGTGTAAGTTCAATGTTAATGATTCAATAATAGATATTAAATGAGGTGTCTTCAAACCTTCAAATAAGGTTACCAACTGTACAAGCAATGGACAAAACAGTACATTTTATAATGGCACCTACCTAAAAGGCAAACACTATGCTGAAAACTATAAATTACAGATTAAAGAAATTAAAAACAACCTAAGCAAATGGAGAGATATGGATGTGTTCATGGATTGGAAGACTTTATCTGGTTAAGGTTTCAGTTCTTTCCAAATTCTTCTATAGATTCAATACAATTCCATTCAAATCCCCAGCAATCTTTTTATAAAAAATGACAAGCTGATTCTAAAATTTATATGGAAAGGCAAAGGAACTAGAATTGCCAAGACAATTTTGAAAAAGAAAAACAAAGTTGGAAGATTCACACTAACATCAAGACTTCATAGAAAGCTACAATAATCAACAGTGAGATGTTGACAAAATGATTAACATACTGGAAAATAGGAAGAGAAGACAGTCTACAAATAGACACACATATATATGATCAATTGATTTTCCACAAAGATGTAAAAGTAATTCAACAAAAACAGGATAGCCATTTGAACACACGGCACTGAAACAACTGGATATCCATATGCAAAAAACTATGAGCCTCAACCAACACCTCAAACTATGTATAAAAATTAATTCAAAATGGATCACACAGCTAAATGTAAAAACTAAAACTACAAAATATGTATAAGAAAAGTTTGCAGAAAAATCTTTGTGACCTTGGTTTCCTAAGTTTTCTTAGAAAAATGACACCAGGGTTGGACATGGTGGCTCACGCCTATAATCCTAGCACTTTGGGAGGCCAAGGTGGGAGCATCACTTGAGGACAGCAGTTCAAGACCAACCTGGGCAACAGAGCAAGACCCCACTTCCACAAAAAAATTTTAAAACAAGCTAGGGTGTGGTAGCACACATTTGTAGCTCCAGTAACTTGGGAGGCTAAGATGGGAGGATTGCTTGAGCCCAGGAGGTTGAGGCTGTAGTCAGCCATGTTTGTGCCGCAGTACCCTACCCTGGACACAAAGTGAGAATGTGTCTCTAAAAAATATTAATTAAGGCCAGGCGCGGTGGCTCACGCCTGTAATCCCAGCACTTTGGGAGGCCGAGGCGGGCGGATCACGAGGTCAGGAGATGGAGACCATCCTGGCTAACACAATGAAACCCTGTCTCTACTCTACTAAAAATACAAAAAAATTAGCTGGGCGTGGTGGCGGGCACCTGTAGTCCCAGCTGCTGGGGAAGCTGAGGCAGGAGAATGGCGTGAACCCAGGAGGCGGAGCTTGCAGTGAGCCGAGACTGCACCACTGCACTCCAGCCTGGGTGATAGAGTGAGACTGTCTCAAAAAAAAAAAAAAAAAATATATATATATATATATATACACACACACACACATAAAAATTTTTTTAAATGACATCAAAAGCATGATACATAAAAGATTTTAAAACATCTGCTCTATGAAAGACACTGTTAGGAATATAAAAAGACAAGACACACACACATGCATATCAGTCTAGAAGAAACATCTAATTGACAAAAGAAATATCTTAATATCCAAAGAATTTTTAAAATTCAGTAAGAAAACAGATATTGTCTGGGCACAGTGGCTCATGCCTACATTCTCAGCACTTCGGGAGGCCAAGGCAGGTGGATCACCTGAGGCTGGGAGTTAGACACCAGCCTGAGCAACATGGAGAAATCGATCACCTGAGGCTGGGAGTTAGACACCAGCCTGAGCAACATGGAGAAATCCCGTCTCTACTAAATATACAAAATTAGTTGGGCATGGTGGCGTATGCCTGTAGTCCCAGCTACTCTGGAGGCTGAGGCAAGATAATTGCTTGAACCCAGGAGGCAGAGGTTGTGGTGAGCCGAGATAGTGCCATTGCATGCCAGCCTGGGCAACAAGAGCAAAACTCCATCTCAAAAAAAGAAAGAAAGAAAGAAAGAAAACAAATATTAAAATGAGCAAAATACTTTTTATTGATACATAATAATGTACATATATATGGAGTACATGTGCTATTCCAATACATGCATACAGTGTGTAATGATCAAATCAGGGTAATTAGGATATCTACCACTTCAAACATTTATCATTTCTTTCTGTTGAGAACATTCCAAACCTTCTCTTCTATTTTGAAAGAAATACTAAATTATTGTTAACTATAGCCACAATGCAGTGCTATCAAACACTAGTACTTATTCCTTCTAATTGTATTTTTTTTTTTTTTAAGACAGCGTCTAGCTCTGTCGCCCAGGCTGGAGTGCAGTGGCACTCTCTCAGCTCACTGCAACCTCTGCCTCCTGAGTTCAAATGGTTCTCCTGCCTCAGCCTCTCAAGTAGCTGGGACTATAGTCACGTACCACCACGCCTGACTAATTTTTGTATTTTTAGTAGAGACGGGGTTTTACTATGTTAGACAGGCTGGTCTTGAACTCCTGACCTCATGATCTGCCAGCTTCAGCCTCCCAAAATGCTGGGATTACAGGCATAAGCCACTGTGCCTGGCCTCTAACTGTATTTTTATATCCATTAACCAGTCTATCTTCATACCTTTTGCCCTCCCTATCCTTCCCAGCCTCTGGTAACCATTGTTCTACTCTCTACCTTCCCAAGATCAACTTTTTTTAGATCCCACATGAGTTAGAACATGCAATATGTGTCTGTGCTTGGCTTATTTCACTGAACATAATGTTCTCCAGTTACATCCATGTTGCTGCAAATGATAGGATATCATTCTTTTTTATGACTGAATAATATTCCATTGTATATATACCACATTTTCTTTATCCATTCATCTGCTGATGGATTCAGGCTTTTCCATATCATGGAAACTGTAAATAGTACTGTAATGAACACTGGAATGCAGATATCTCTTCAATACATTCATTTCCTTTTAGTTTATACCTTACAGTGAAATTGCTGGATCATATGGTAGATCTATTTTTATTTTTTATTTTTTTTGAGACGGAGTCTCGCTCTGTCGCCCAGGCTGGAGTGTAGTGGCTGGATCTCAGCTCACTGCAAGCTCTGCCTCCCGGGTTTACACCATTCTCCTGCCTCAGCCTCCGGAGTAGCTGGGACTACAGGCGTCCGCCACCTCGCCCGGCTAGATTTTTGTATTTTTTAGTAGAGACGGGGTTTCACCGTGTTAGCCAGGATGGTCTTGATCTCCTGACCTTGTGATCCGCCCGTCTCGGCCTCCCAAAGTGCTGGGATTACAGGCTTGAGCCACCGCGCCCGGCCTTATTTTTATTCTTTTGAGGAACCTCTATACTGTTTTTTACAGAGGCTATACTAATTTATATTCCCAATTAAACTGTCCTACCATTCCCCTTTCTCTCTATCCTCACAAGCATCTTTTTGTTTTTTTGTCTTTTTGATAGCAATTTTAACTGGGGTGCGATGAAATCTCATTGTGGTTTGATTTGCATTTCCCTGATTCACGATGTTGAATATTTTTTTCATGTACCTGTTGGCCACCTGCACATCTTCTTTTGTGAAATTCCTATTCAGATCATTTGCCCATTTTAAAAATCAGATTTTTGGCTTTTTGCTATTGTTTCAGCTCCTTATATATTCTTGTTATTAATCCCTTGTCAGATGGGTATTTTGCAAATATTTTCTCTGATTCAATAGGTTGTCTCTTTACTCTGTTGGTTATTTCCTTTGCTGTACAGAAGCTTTTTAGCTTAATATAATTCCATCTGTCGATTTTTGCTTTTATTGCCTGTGCTTTTTTTTTTTTTTAAGAGATGGCGTCTCTCACTCTATCACCCAGACTGGAGTGCAATGGCTCAATCTCAGCTCATTGCAAGCTCCGCCTCCCGAGTTCATGCCATTCTCCTGCCTCAGCCTCCCAAGTAGCTGGGACTACAGGCGCCCGCCACCACGCCCGGCTAATTTTTGTAGTTTTAGTAGAGGCGGGGTTTCACTGTGTTAGCCAGGATGGTCTCGATCTCCTGACCTCGTGATCTGCCTGCCTCAGTCTCCCAAAGTGCTGGGATTACAGGCTTGAGTCATCGTGCCCGGCTGCCTGTGCTTTTAAGTTTTTACCCCAAAAAAGTCTTTGCCCAGAACACTGTCCTGAAGCATTTCCACAATGTTTTTGCCTAGTAGTTTCATAGTTTCAGGTCTTACATTTAAGTATTTAATCCACAAAATGAGAAAGATTTGAAAGGATACTTCAGTCCAGGCATAGTGGCTCACACCTATAAGCCTGGCACTTTGGGAGACCAAGGCAGGAGGATCACTTGAGCCCAGGAATTAAAGACCAGCCTGGACAACATATTGAGATCTTGTCTCTACAAAAATATAAACAAAATTAGGTGGGCATGGTGGCATGTGCCAGTGGTCTCAACTACTCAGGAGGTTGAGATGGGAGGATCACTTGAGCCTGGGAGGTCGAGGCTGCAGTAAGCCAAGGTCACATCACTGCATTCAGCCTGGGTAACAGAGCAAGACCGTGTCTCAACAAAAAAAACAAACAGAAGGCAAAAAGAAAAACGATATGGATACTTCACCAAAGAAAATATGCAGATGGCAAATAAACACAGGAAAACATGTTCAATATTATTAGACATTAGGGAAATGCAAAATTAAAATCAAAGGTGATATCACTACACACGTAAAATAAAAAATAACGGCCGGGCGCAGTGGCTCAAGCCTGCAATCCCACCACTTTGGGAGGCCGAGACAGGCGGATCACAAGGTCAGGAGATGGAGACCATCCTGGCTAACCTGGTGAAACCCCATCTCTACTAAAAAGTACAAAAAATTTGCCAGGCGAGGTGGCGGGCGCCTGTAGTCCCAGCTACTCGGGAGGCTGAGGCAGAAGAATGGCGTAAACCCGGGAGGCGGAGCTTGCAGTGAGCTGAGATCCGGCCACTGCACTGCAGCCTGGGCGAAAGACTGAGACTCCGTCTCAAAAAAAAATAAAATAAAATAAAAAATAACTGACAATACCAACTACTAGAATTCTCATTGCTAGTGAGAATGCATAATGGCACAGCCACTATGGAAAAGAGCTTGGCAGGTTTCTACAAAGGAAAACAGTTGGGCCAGGTGCAGTGGCTGATGCCTGTAATCCCAGCACTTTGAGAGGCTGAGGAGGACAGACTGCTTGAGCCTGGGAGTTCGACACCTGCCTGAGCAACACAGCAAAACCCTGTCTCTACCAAAAATGCGAAAATTAGCCAGACATCGTGGTGCATGCCTGTAGTCCCAGCTACTCAGAAGCCCAAGGGAGGAGGATCACCTGAGCCCAGGAGGACAAGGCTGCAGTGAGCTGTGATCATACCTCTGCTCTCCAGCCTGGGCGATAGAGCAAGACCCTGTCTCAAAACAAAATAAAACAAAACAAAAGGAGAACAGTTTAGCATTTTCTTAGAAATCAAAACATACACTTACCATATAACCCAGCAATGCAACTGCAAGGTATTTACTCAAGAGAGTAAATACTTTTGACATCCATTAAAATCCTGTATATGGCCAGGTGTGGTGGCACACACCCGTAATCCCAACACTTGGGGAAACTAAGGTGGGAGGGTCACTTGAGGCCAGGAGTTTAAAATCAGCCTGGGCAATACGGCAAGACTCTATCTCTCACAAAAAATTAAAAAACTGAATATGGTGGCGCATGCCTGTAGTCCTAGCTCCCTGGGAGGCAGAGGTAGGAGGATCACTTGAGCCCAGGAGGTTGAGGCTGCAGTGAGTCATGTCTGCACTACTGCACTCCAGCCTGAGTGACAGACTGAGACTCTGTCTCAAAAAAAAACCCACCCACATGTCCTTAATTTGGTCAATTGATAAACTGATAATATCCATACAATGGAATACTATTTAATAATAAAAATAAACTATGGACACAAGGAATGATATGTATGAATGTCAAATTCAGTATAAGTGAAGGAATAATTCCATTTATATGACATTCAGGAAAAACTCAACACTATACAAACAGAAAACAGTTCAGTGGTTGCCAAAGGCTGGAAATGTGGAAAGAGGTTGACAACAAGGGGCAAAAGAAAATTTTGGGGGTGATGGAACTGTTCTATAACATGACAATAGTGGTGGTGGTTGGTGGTTACACGACTGTATCTGTTTATCAAAACTCAGAACTATACACCAAAAAATATGAATTTTACTGAAGGTAAATTATACTCCAATTAAAAAACTGAAGGTAAACACCAAAAGAATAGAAATATACCAACTTTCAAACTAGCTGAGGAAAACAAAGAATAAAGAAAACAATCTAACAGAAGGCATAAAAGGAGCAGAAAAATGATAAAAATAAAAACAATAGGCCGGGCGCGGTGGCTCAAGCCTGTAATCCCAGCACTTTGGGAGGCCGAGACGGGCGGATCACGAGGTCAGGAGATCGAGACCATCCTGGCTAACACAGTGAAACCCCATCTCTACTAAAAATACAAAAACTAGCCGGGCGAGGTGGCGGGCGCCTGTAGTCCCAGCTACTCCGGAGGCTGAGGCAGGAGAATGGCGTAAACCCGGGAGGCGGAGCTTGCAGTGAGCTGAGATCCCGCCACTGCACTGCACTCCAGCCTGGGTGACAGAGCAAGACTCCGTCTCAAAAAAAATAAATAAATAAATAAAATAAAATAAAATAAAAACAATAAGGGGGCAGGCCGGGCGCGGCGGTTCAAGCCTGTAATCCCAGCACTTTGGGAGGCCGAGGTGGGTGGATCACCTGAGGTCAGGAGTGTGAGTCAACATGGTGAAACCCCATCTCTACTAAAAATACAGAAATTAGCTGGGTGTGGTGGTGCATGCTTGTAATCCCAGCTACTCAGGAGGCTGAGGCGGAAAATCACTTGAATCCAGAAGGCAGAGGTTGCAGTGAGCCAAGATCGCACCACTGCACTACAGCCTGGGTGACGGAGTGAGACTCCATCTCAAACAAACAAACAAACAAACAAATAAATAAATAAAATCATGGCTCTTAGTTGCACCAATTCAATAAGGTGCCTATTTCCTCCAGTAAAATTTAAGTAACACGGTGCTGGCAAACAGACCTAGTATAATTTTCAAAGGTGTTGTAAAAATGTGATGACAGACATTAGATTAGGTAAACTGAAATGAGGACAGTGTCCTTTCAGTTGACTTTGAAACTTCAAAAGAAATGAATCAGTAAGAAAAGAAGAAAGATTGATTGGTTATGAACTGAAAAGGTCAAGGCTGGACAGAAAATGAACAAGAATGAATTTCAGAGATATTAATCCTCTATTTCCCACCAGGTACAGATGTATAAACAGAGAATTGAAGACTTTGCTGAAAATAAATTAAAACCTATTTTGTAAGACTTTAAAAATTTGTTAAAGGTATCAATAAAAAATGTACTTCTACATCTACAATGTTATCTAAACCTCAAAACAGTAGTTTTTTGATAGAGTATTATCTATTTGACAATGATGAAACTGAGACATGAAGATTAAGGCATAAAAATCATATCCAGGCCGGGCGTGGTGGCTCAAGCCTGTAATCCCAGCACTTTGGGAGGCCGAGACGGGCGGATCACGAGGTCAGGAGATCGAGACCATCCTGGCTAACATAGTGAAACCCCGTCTCTACTAAAAATACAAAAAATTAGCCGGGCGAGGTGGCGGGCGCCTGTAGTCCCAGCTACTTGGGAGACTGAGGCAGGAGAATGGCATGAACCCGGAGGCGGAGCTTGCAGTGCGCTGAGATCTGGCCACTGCACTCCAGCCCGGGCGACAGAGCGAGACTCCGTCTCAAAAAAAAAAAAAAAAAAAAAAAAAAAAAAAAAAAAATCATATCCAAAAGCAGACCCAGAACTAAAACATAAATTCTGCTAATCTCCATTCCTATTTTTCTGTCAACTTAAGTGGAAAGAGGAAGTAAAACCAGTCCCTCAATTCAAAACCCACTTATGTATAAAATTCACATATAAACGGCCACTCTATAAGAGTGGTTTGTTGGTACAATAACGAACAAACTTCTCAGGTCTCACGTAAAAAACAAGTTCATCTAATGTTTTCTAAATTGTTTCATTTACAAAATCAAATGAAAGAAAAACTTAAAAATATCACCTACACCTACTATATTTATCTTTGTGATAGCTTCGACATAGTGCTGCAGTTAAGTACTACTTTTCCTTTTGCTATAACTCTACTAACATAGCACATCATTTTTACATTTTTTGAATATTACAAACTGATATGCTAAGGCTTATGCATCAGTTTATTTTTTAATTCATTTTTTTAAATTCCAAACTTGCTCTTCCTTGTATGTGCTATTTTTTTGTTTGTTTGTTTTTGAGACGGAGTCTCACTCTGTCACCCAGGCTGGAGTGCAGTGGCACAATCTCGGCTCACGGCACACTCCGCCTCCCCGATTTCCGCCATTCTTCTGCTGCCTCAGCCTCCCGAGTAACTGGGACTACAGGCACCCGCCACCACGCCCGGCTAATTTTTTAGTAGAGATTGGGTTTCACCGTGTTAGCTAGATGGTCTCAATCTCCTGACCTCGTGATCTGCCCGCCTGGGCGTCCCAAAGTGCTGGGGATTACAGGCGTGAGCCACCGCGCCCGGTTGTATGTGCTATTGAACACCGCAAGTGGCAAAACTCCTTTCAGCCAGAAGTTGGGATAAATTCTGAAAAACACTGCTCAGTGAACCCCAACAACTAAACTGTTCCATTAAACGTGTGTCAGTCCTAATTAATAACTCTAAGTACTACTCTCAACTTCTGAAGCCGACATACTATAAATTTACAGTAATGTTATCATAACTAGGCAAACAAAAAAAATTCCAGTGACTGAACACCCAAAAGATAACCAAGACACCTGTAAAACACAAGCAAATGTGATAAGAGATACTTAACACTGTATGAGCATTCCAATACAACTATTCTCAAATATTTTATCAAAAAGTCAAGAACTTCAGGAGAAAAAAAATAACTGCTAATGTACATCTGTTACACAGATTTCTTCACTTAACAGTAAAGTAGAAAGTAGGATTGATCTAGGATACTGATACAATTCCTACAATTGCATGTCTTAATTATAATAAAAAAAGATGTATAACATGTTATTTTTCCTACAGAAAAGCTTATTAAAATGTTTAATCAAATGGAAAAATATTAAGTAAGATCTATATTATAAAGTTTAGACTGAATATTAATAATTGAGATCTTTAATAATTTGGTAAATTATATTAATGGCATCTAGTCCTTCAGAAAATTCCTAAGGTTTTCATCCTTCCTTTGCTTAGGAAATTGGGTAACCATAGTCACAAGCAGGTAGAAGCAGCTCAGAGGCGGAGATTAGCAAGGGCAGCACAAATTCCCGTGTGCTAATGTACAAAGAACAGCTCCTGATCCTAAAGAACTCCACTGTCCAAGAAAATAATAATAAATTTGGAAAAAATGTCTTTTAAATTATACATTAAGATATGTTCGGGTCGGGCGTGGTGGCTCATGCCTGTAATCCTAGCATTTTGGGAGGCTGAGGCGGGTGGATCATCTGAGGTCAGGAGTTCAAGACCAGCCTGACCAACATGGAGAAGCCCCGTCTCTCCTAAAAATACAAAAAAATTAGCCAAGCCTGGTGGCGCATGCCTGTAATCCCAGCTACTTGGGAGGCTGAGACAGGAGAATCGTCTGAACCCAGGAAGCAGAGGGTGCAGTGAGCCGAGATTGTGCCATTGCACTTCAGTCTGGGTGACAAGAACGAAACTTTGTTTCAAAAAATTAAATAAATAAATAATAAAAAAGATGTTCAAAGCTGGTAATCCCAGCAGTATGGGAGGCGAAGGCGGATGGATCACCTGAGGTCAGGAGTTCCAGATCAGCCTGACCAACATGGAGAAACCTCGTCTCTACTAAAAATACAAAAAAATCAGCCGAGCGTAGTGGCGCATGCCTGTAATCCCAGCTACTAGGAAGGCTGAGGCAGGAGAATCGTTTGAACCCAGGAGGCAGAGGTTGCAGTGAGCCAAGATTGCACCACTGCACTCCAGCCTAGGCAAGAAGAGTGAAACTCCGGTCTCAGGAAAAAAAAAAAAAAGTATGTCCATACCATATTATCCACTTCTTTTACTTTCCAGAATAAAGGACACAATCATAAATAAGGACCAAAAAAAAGCCATATATTTAAGGAGACAATATCCTAAGTACTGTGATTTGACCTTTACAAATTAAGTGAATATATGTAATATATTATCACATATACCCCAAAACTATGCACAACTTTTTTGCATCAATAACTAACAAAATAAAGACAAAGATTTATGTGGCAGAGTGGTTACCAGTGAGTTTTTATAATTTGAAAAAAACAAACAAAATGTTCAAAATGGGAAAAAAGTTAAATATATTTCACCGCCACCATGAAATGAAAAGCTATGAAATCTTTAAAGAAACCATTTTTAAGAATAATTTAATGACACAGAAATACATTTATTTACATTTTCTGGGGGAAAAGAACACATATAAAATTACGTACAGCTTAATCCCCATTAATTTTATAATCAGAAAAAAACATTTTTAAGAAAGATGATTAGCATTGCGTGAATGACAAACTTGGCTGATCACACTAATCTACATTCTAGATCTGGACTGCCAGGAACTAAACAAAAGAGAATAAAGTGGGAAAATTTTATCACCTACCACGAAGGTCTAGGCATATTTGATTTCCAGATTAATTTTCAGTCAGCCTCATATATTCCAATCTTTTTTTTTTAATAAAAAGTGAGGCAGGAGTGTCATCCTTTTGGACATTACATGTGCCATTGCGACAACAGCTGAGACTTAAAAGCACTAACAAATATTTAAATCTACTCCACATTTCCATTATCTTCATCTAAACAATAAAGGTAAGTCTACATTTTAATTCATTGAGGATGAGTTCAAGGTAATCCTGGAATTTTTGAGAAGATACTCCAAAAATTAGGGAGGAAACATTTATACTGTGTATGACTGAAATTAGAAGTAATCAGAGATTTTTGTGGATCCTCCATAACTTAAGGTAGGGAAAAGACAGAAAAGAGAATCTGGAACCCAGTTTTGCTATGTGACCTTGGATATGTTTCTTAGCTTCTTAGTATTAGTTCGTTCATCCATAAAACAAAGATAACTAACAACTTAAAGAACTCTAAAAAGTATTAAACTGCCAGCACAAGGTTTAGCACACAGTGGGGAACTCAAGAAACAGTAGTTACAAATATTATTTTAAACAATAATCCAGCTGGATAGTGTACAATCTCAATTGTATTAGCCCATCTAAAGTAAATCTCACATCTAAGTAACATTGGGTCTAAATTCACTGAGTCCAAAATGATCACTACACCATTACACCATAGAACCAATTACACAAAACTGGAGTCAATGAATTTATGGTAAGTTCTTGAATGAACACAGGTATAAAATTAGTGGGTTGAAAAATCTTAATTTCAAACAGAATAAAAGGATGGAGAAAAAACAGACTTTCCTGTTATTTAAAGAGCAAACCTAAAAATTAAAAGAAGTAAAGAGGAAATCAAATGGGGGAAAAACAGCAACCATCCCACAATGGCATCTAGAGGGGATGAATAATTTACACCAGTCGGGGTCCGGTCTGGACAATGAAATTGGGAGGAAGAAGTTCTTATATAGGGCTGCTTACTTGTGATTCCCACTCATCACTGCTTATCAAGAAAATGATGACTGCAACAAACATACTAACTTTAAAGTACAGCATCATTATTACCGTACCGCTATTTGTGCATATTAGTGTCAATTACATGTCTCAGATTTTCAATGACAAACTCAATTAAATGTTGCAAATCCTAACTGGCGGATTAAATCTCTATAATCCAAGTATCCCCAGCCCCTACATAATCTCATCAACGTCGAATATTTAATATAACTCTGAACTTTGTGTTTTAGAGCTGAAATGTGAGTTAAGTTTTACCTACCCAACAAGATTATACACTCTTCATGGTGGGGACCATTTTAAAAATTATATTGCCACTTAAAGAGAACTTTTATAAACTCCACAATCCCGGACATTATGTTCTAACAGTATGTGTTAACGTATCCTCCCAGAATGTAAATAACGGTGTTTATCACGAAATCCTCAGTGTGCCTTAACAAGTTTTCCTCTAATCAGGCAAGTAAAAGATGCTGGGTGGATGCAATCATGGCCATTTAAAAGAATGCTGGTATACATATTTTGCAAATTACCCAAGAAGGAAACATAACAGGAATGAATCAGCACAAATTCATCACCACTAAAATATATATGAATGTATTCGGTCAATGGTGGATTTCGCTTCATGTGCAGATTATAACATCTTTATGCTTCAAAATGAGTTTGGGATTGTGGGCGGAGGCCGGAAGGTTGACGAGTAAGAATGTGGAAAGCGGGTACTACCAGGGCTGGAGATTTCCCAGGGTTGTCACCGATTGAAAGTGACCTTATGTGCCTTAACAAAGGAAGTCATGAAAGGTTGGCACAGGGGCCTTAGAAATAAGGAACCGAATACAATGCAAGTGTGAACTGAACCCGCTAGAACAGGAGCACGTTTGAGGGCGAGGGTTTTGGGGTTTTTATCTGTTTTCATCACTGCCACAACAAGACAGGCGATTTGAATGGAACGTGGAGGTCTACAACGTCTTTAGCGATATGCATTCATCTTAGGAGACGAGTGCGATATTTACTGTCTAAAAATTTTATCGGAATAAACTACAGCGACGACACTACAAAATACTTCCATCTCAGGCGCCATTACCCAAGAGGAAAGTCTCATCAGAACGGAGAGCCCTGTGAAACCGCCTGTGCCCTTCTCGGCGAGAAGTTCTCCAGGACTCTCAGGCTCGCCCCGCGTTTCCCCGGCTCCCGCCCCAGCGCAAGGCGGGCCGAGAACCGCCAGCTGCGCCTCCGGGCCCAGCCTTGGCTGACTGAGGCCCCGGACCGTTACAAACAGCGGGTTTCCGAAGCGTGGGCCGGGAACTGCGGACGCAGGAGGCCCGCACTTACCGCGGCGCAGCTAGTCCCGCAGCCCACAGCTCACAGCCCGGGGTGGGGTAAGGGGCTTCGGGCGCAAGTGTGGGCTGCGGAAACAGGGGCATAAGTCTGGGCCAAGCACCGACCTGGGCGTCCCGCATTTCCCTCGCGCAACAGCGGTCCCTGGGCCGCGCAACTGTAAGGACAGGAACCGCCGCAGCACTCTCCCAGATCCCTTTTTGCCTCTTCCCGCCCGATTTGCAGCGCGCTCGCGCCCCTCCTCCAACCCCAAAGGACTCCTTGGGGCCTGGAAAACGCCCCTTCCCCGGCCCCTCCCTGTGCGCGTGAACTAGGCAGTTGTTAGACCTCGCGAGAGGTTCACCCCCTAGTCGCTCCTCCCCCCAGCTAGTGAGTGCGCGAACGAGAAAGGAGGAGGGCGCTCCAGGCGACAGCATTGCAGACGCCATTATCCTCTGTTTCTCTGCTGCACCGACCTCGACGTCTTGCCTGTGTCCCACTTGTTCGCGGCCTATAGGTAATTGGAGTTATTGGAGCTTGGGTATTGCTGATTCGGGCATGGGCTTGGCCTCCCTGAAAGGCTGCGTTGACTTTTCCCAAGCCCGGGTTTTTCTCGAGCCCTCAGTGGCCTCACAGCCCGAAGGGAGGCGCTGGCGGGAGGCGGGGTTGTCGCCTCCCCCGTTGCCTTGATTGACGTGGCCTCGGGCCAATTGCTTTGCCCTCGCACCATCGCCGAAGCCCTGGCAGCCAATAGGGCGCGACGGCGGGGAGGACGCGAGAAGGCGGGGGAGGGGAGCCTGCGCTCGTTTTCTGTCTAGCTCCGACCGGCTGAGGCGGCGCGGCGGCGAGAGACGGCGGCCTCGCGCGGTGAGAAGCCGGGTTGGGGGAGCGGCTCGTGGAGGTGAGGGTCGGAGCCCAGTTTTTCGGCTTGAGGGAGGCGTTCTGGGGGCCGCCTTGGTGTTTGGCCGCTTCTCCGAGTGGGAACGTTGCCCGGTGTCCCCTCCCCCACCTCCGCCATTTCCCTGAGTGTGTATCCGCAGTCCGCGTTGTGGTCTTACAGACCTCGGGGATTCGTGAGGCATGTGCCTTTAGAGTGAGCTGGAGCTTTGTGGCACTGGGAACTAGGAACCTCGTGGAGGAAAGGAGCCCGGCTGGGGGAGAAGGTCGCGCCGCCGCTCTCTTTGTGTGAGCCCCGCCTCACCTTGGGTCTCCCGGCCCGGGGTCGGAGCTGGAGCGGCGGGGATGGAACAGTCAGGGCTGCCTCGGTGGCTTTGTCTCGGGCGATGGGGGGAGGATGCGGGGGATGAGACCTCGGGACCGCGTGGTGGGTGGGGGAGGGGGTCGGCGCTCGGCTCCGCCTAGTAGCACGTAGTCGCCATTACGCGGGCCGCCATTTCCTGTCGGATCCGGGTGAGGAGAGGTGGCGGCGCTTCTGCTATCGACTCTCGCTTTTTCCAGTCCTGTTCCCCGGCTGTTTCCGATCCCGGTATCGGGAGGCGGGGAGGGGAGGGCGCGTTGGCGCTCGGCCAGTCGAGCACATACTTAGCGGATTTTCGGGGTCTGGGGACTAGTGACTGCAGGACCCGAAGGGTGAACAGCACGCGGCAGCATTATTCTTATAGATAAGCCTTGCTATTTTTGCTTAAACTTTCTTGTCCGAATTTCTCCCACCCCACCTCAGAAATGGAGTGCTGGGCCAGGAGAATGTCGTTTCAGTTAGTCGTTAGAAGAGCAATAAGTCTACCAACGGTATGGGAGAATGGGAGGCATAAAAGTGCCTCGATTGTTGGCTCTTTGCTGTCTAGCCAACCTTCTAGTAGACGCCGCTTGTCAACTCCTAGTCCCGACAAGAGGGAAGCTTAAAAAGGCTGTTTGCAGGCCTGTCGACCGTTCTGGCGCGTAGACACTTTAGTTTTCATATTACAGGCGTAATTGTCGGGTTGTACTCTCTCAAGCCTAATTTAAAATAGTCCGCTAGTGACTGTTAGTTTTCAAGGGCTCCATTAGCTTCGCTGATTTATAGACTAGTAGTGTGATAGTTTGGATCTGGTCCTGTATTAGATTTTTGGATTTATCCCTCCGGTAGATTGTTGATGGATGTGTTCGCAGTGGCGATCTTGTCTTGATCTTGTCACATAAGATCGCTTCAAGCATGAGTCGAAAGAAATAGAAAAGCAATTAGAAGTTTTAGTATTAAATTAGTTTTTCCAGTGATAAGATGCATTGTAACTTTTCATAAATGTATGCTTTGTGGATGACGTTTATCTTTTCAGGCTTTTGTGAACGTGCTGTATAAAACAATTCATTGCTGTATTGGGAGTTAATTCAGTGGCTAAAAAGTTATTGTTCTAACTTAGCAAAAAATCAAACCAGGCTCCCTTGAATTTTGTTTTTTTTTTTGGCAGTCATTTGAATTGTGAAACCCTAAAATTATTCAAATTTTAGAAACAGCTAGTTTTTTGGGTTCAAATCAGTGTTGACTGATCAGAAACAAATATTTAGTAATAGGAATAAATAAAAGCAAAACTGATTTCTGTTGGTTCTTATAGGCTACTGCAGCACTGGGGTGTCAGTTGTTGGTCCGACCCAGAACGCTTCAGTTGTGCTCTGCAAGGATATATAATAATTGGTACGTTCTAGATGCAGTGTGTTTTGTTTTTTGTTTTTTGTTTTTTTTTTACAGCTTGCTTTCCAATAAGCCAAATGTACTAGCTTCTTTATTTTTCAACAGATTGGTGTGCCCATTTAATAAAAGAATATGGAAACTGAACAGCCAGAAGAAACCTTCCCTAACACTGAAACCAATGGTGAATTTGGTGAGAATAAATTTTAATTTTAACAGTATTTTTTTATTCTGTTAATTATTGCCTAGAAGTGTGGGGTGAAATTTTGGTATTTCTGTTTATGTAGATAATTTTAATTCAGTGATTTATCAGTTACATATTAGCTTTTATTTATGAAGTAGAAGTAACTGATTTGCATATAAAAATTTTTTCCTTGCATTTTGGGATTTCAAGGCCTTTGAAGTAATTTGTCACAGTATTTTGTGTTTGGTGCATTTTACTAGATGGAAGCATAAGGTTAAAGTCTATAGCAATGCCTTTGGCCTTTCTAAAACATGTCTAAGATTAGCAACAAGTCTCTTGAAACAGAATGGAGTTGCTTTGGAGACTTCGCTGCTTTCTTTGAAATCTGAACTGTTAATTTTTAAGGTAAACGCCCTGCAGAAGATATGGAAGAGGAACAAGCATTTAAAAGATCGAGAAACACTGATGAGATGGTTGAATTACGCATTCTGCTTCAGAGCAAGGTATGAATTTTATTCTTGAAAATTTGAAGGGGGTTCATACTCAAGTGGAAATTAAGATAAGATCTGGTTTGGCTTTCTAGAAAGTCAAAAGTTTTACAGGTTGAAGAATATAAAACATTTTGTTTGTGGTTCTTTCTAAACAGACTTGAAGGCTCTGGTGGTTTTGTTATTCCACTTATAATTAAGATTAAAGCCTTTGCTGTAGTGAACCACAACTACAGGTCAAGCTAGGAGGAGGGTGTGATTCTTAAAGTATTAATAGATTAAATCTTAATTATGTGTGGACTCCTTAGGAAACTGCTTGGTTGGCAGTTTATTGTTTTATCATGGGTCACAATATGAAGGTACCTACTAATACTAAATTAATTGATTTATTTTACCAAAAGGTGCTATAAAATCTGTGCTTAGTTTTATTTTATACTTGGTGTATTTCTGATGTTGAGTACTCCAAACTATTTAGTTCTCAAAGCACTTAGAATTATATTTTGGTTTTTGATTTGTTTTTGGCCTGGTCGTTTTTACATCCCCAGGTAGATTTTTATTCTTATAACAAACAGGTTAGAGGATTTTTTAGCAAAACCTAAGAGTATAGGTAGACATTAATTTTAGGGAAAGGCAAAATAATTTTTTTGTCTTTGTATATTCTCCAGAATGCTGGGGCAGTGATTGGAAAAGGAGGCAAGAATATTAAGGCTCTCCGTACAGACGTAAGTATTAAGAGATTAAACTACTACACGAGCAGCTTTCAGTTTATATGTCTATAGAAATTTAAAGATTTACATCCTAGAAATCATTTCATAGTTTAGCTACAAGACATTTGTAACAATTTATTATTACAGAATTGATTTCGAAGTTATCCATTCCTGTTTTAACAAAAGCCCAGATTGAGCAGGGTTGGGGGGGTGGTTTCTATTAAACCTCTTCACATTTTAATAAGAGTCCACCAAATTATTCACTTCATCAAGCAAGATAACATCTTAATTAGAAATAGCAACAAAGTGTAAAAGTCCTTGATTGCACCATTTCCTGTGTGTGAATCAATTACAGTATTCCTGAAAACCATTGCAGGTGGCTGGTTAAATCCAGAAAAATTTTTTTTGTTTTCTTTGGGAAGAAAAATGTCCATCTGTTCTTTGACAGCTTGCACATGGAGCACAAAGAATTTAATGTTGAGGTTGCATGATTTTAAATATGGGTAAAGAATAGAGTAGGCACTTAATCTTAAAATTGGGAAACTGTTCGTCAATGCCTATGATTTGTTTGAGTCTTCATTTTACAGTGGGTTGGTTGACTCTTGTGATTAGACACATTAAATGTTGGAAGTGCCAGAAGTGAGCACGTTTATAGGACTTGGCTACACCAAAATTTCTAAATTTTTTTTCTCATAGTGTACACATTTCTTAATGTTTTTCTTGCTAAAAATGAGGCAAATAACTTTGTGTCGAGTACTTATTTGACAGTATTTCATTTCTCTCTTGGTCGCAGATCTTTGTATGTTCCTCTTGATTACTGTAAACTGAACTTGAAAATTTGTTTAAAATTTTACAAACTTGCCTGTTAGGATCTAGGAATGCGTTTTAAAACCTCCAGACAACCAAACCAGTCTTATTAGTTAGGGTTTTTGGTGGTGTGGGAATTTTTGTTTTGTCTTTTATAAAACCTCTCTCCTCTTAATCCAGATGTTCTGTATAATTATCTGGGTTATTAATTTCCCCGTTTCCTCAAGAATTTCAGTAAACTTTGAGTCAGGTTTTGTGTCTACCCTCATGAGCCAGCCTGCTACTGAAACATCGTTTGTTTTTCTTAAAAAAATAAAAAAGGCTAGAACCATCATTTGAGGTCCTTAATGTTAGTTAAGCCACAGTCAGATTTAGAGAAGTCCATTATTGTGTTAGTCTTCAGAACAACTTAAGCTTGTTTCATTAATTGAGAGTATGAGTATAGTTTGTATTAAATTAAAATTTATTGCTTTTCCCCCTTTTCCCTCTCCTTGTTTTTTTGGCCATATATCTCCGTTGCCCATGTACTGGATCGACTTACCCCTGCGTTGCCCACCATGACGTTGGCCCATCCGCCCCTGAACGCCCATGTGAAAACCCTGGTTGGCTATGCCCAAAAATGTGCTCGTTGCCAAACGGGTACCATACTTGACAACTTCTGATTGAATGCCCATGCCCAATGCCAACATCCACGAACGCCAATGACCAATGCAGTACAATGCCAGTGTTTCAGTCCCAGACAGCAGTGGCCCCGAGCGGTATGTCCCAACAGTTTATGCCTCACTGCCTGATTAGAAAGAGAGAAATGTATTTTATTACCTGCCTTTTATATAATTAAATAGTATCCCCTTTAGACGGTGTATTGTTTTTCAAGTTTCTGTCTTATTTTCCCCATTAAGTCTTTTTGTCACTGAACTTTTACCGTGAGTTGCCCACCCAAACGATCCACTAATTTTATTTCGATGGAAGGAGCACAGCTTCAAGTGTTGCATATTTGCCGCATTGTAAATCAAATTGTTACCAAAATAGTCTCTCGCTCTGTCTTTGTGGCCCACCTTGCTTCCCAACATTGCCTGTTCATAATTTTTTCTGATGAAATGCTAACTCTGGTTCACTTTCCTTCACTTCTCATTTGTGTTGTCTTTGTTTTGTCTTGCATTTGTATTTGTTTTCTTGCAGAGCCCATTAGTGATCTAATTTCTAACTGGTATTCATAACCTTACTCCAGATACAATGTTCACCACTCGCATATTCCCCCACTTTGCCTAAGAGAAGGTGTGCCAGTTTTACCAATGTAACAGCGAGGGTATCCTTAACTTAGTGGTGGCGGGGAACATAAATATTCAACTCTGCTTCAGTTCTGGTCAGTTTATTGCCCACTTAATCTGAGCCCTTCCAAAAGCCCATTCTCTCTGTCTCTCTGCAAGTCTCCTAATATTGTTATCATGTCTGTATTGGGTATAAAACAAAATGCATGTGAGAAATCTATAAATAGGCTACTTTAAATGGGGAATATTAAATAATTGTATGTTACATCTCTGTAAAAGTTTGTATGACTTGGTGACAAACACAAAACTCATTTTTCTTTTCCGCCTTTTTTGTATTATCTGGTATTTGTGGTGTTTGACAGCATATTGAGTATCAGTGCTGATATTGAAACAATTGGAGAAATTCTGAAGAAAATCATCCCTACCTTGGAAGAGGTAGGCTCATTATTTTTTTTAAATATATTTCACAATATGAGGGGGGAATGTTTAAAGTGTATTGTATTGGGGTATGATGGGGGAGGTGGAAAGACAATGGATATAACAGTTTGCAGCAGTATGTTAACGTACTACATAATTTTGTACATACATAATTTGTTTTTTTAAAAAAAACAAAAAACAGGCTGACCACTCCTGGAGTAAATGTGAACTTATCTGTGGTCATGTGCTTTCATGGGTTTAGTATGTATTTTATGGGCTTTAGTTTTAGAAAAGAGATTTTTTAGAGTATTTGTGGGAATATGTTGAAAAGGAGAATTATTTAGATTTGGGATTTTACGACTACGTAATTCACTTAGGTATATAGAGGAAAGTATTTTATGTTTTATATCATCTTAATGTTGAGTAAAGCAGTTTCTCATTTAATAATATAGGTTTAAAATATGTTGTAGTAGCTTTACCAATATATGCGACAATAGCCTGATCACGCTAGACACTTAACCTATTACTCTTATTTTTCTACTTTCAGGGCCTGCAGTTGCCATCACCCACTGCAACCAGCCAGCTCCCGCTCGAATCTGATGCTGTGGAATGCTTAAATGTATGTCATAGTGCCATTGAACCCCACTGAAGTATGGAGCCTGGCCCATAGGATCGATTATATTTTTAACATAGTGTGCTTTTCCCATCTCTATAGAAAAAGGCTTAAAAACATGATACATGAATGGTCTTACAACTCACTGTTGACCCTGCTCCATGCTGCAGTGGGAATTAACTACATTTGCAAAGTGCTTTGCAGTCATTTTTATTATGGTGTTATTTGAATGTTAATAATAATTTTGTGGTAACAGCGACATGCTAAATGGCTGCAGTGTGGGTATGGTGTTGCAGGACCTGAAAATAAAATAGTTTTTTAAGGTGGTGCAGAATGTCCTTTTTGGGCCTGGCTATTGAGGATAATAAGCACATAACTGGTAAAGTTATTGAAATATAAATTCAGGTTGCTCACTGCAACAGTATATTATTGTTATGCTTATAGCAGATAAGTGTGTATTGGGGAATTGTTGATTTGAGACTAAAATTTTATAACTCTCCCTCCACAGTACCAACACTATAAAGGAAGTGACTTTGACTGCGAGTTGAGGCTGTTGATTCATCAGAGTCTAGCAGGAGGAATTATTGGGGTCAAAGGTGCTAAAATCAAAGAACTTCGAGAGGTAAAAAAAAAAAAATTCTGCCATATTCCTTGCTGGAAAGTAAATTTT
The DNA here is from genome assembly GCF_009764315.1 of Trachypithecus francoisi. Classification (NCBI taxonomy): domain Eukaryota; kingdom Metazoa; phylum Chordata; class Mammalia; order Primates; family Cercopithecidae; genus Trachypithecus; species Trachypithecus francoisi. The sequence continues at coordinate 13,680,146 of NW_022681461.1, forward strand.
CATATAGACTTGTTTCTTTGAGCTTCTCTCACTTCCCTTCTGAGTTCCCTCCGAAGATTGCTTATCACAAATGACAAAAAATGTCTGGCATTGCTATTACTTTGTCAAAATTTTTATACTATTGCAAAGTCGTGCGATAATGAGGTTTTTATATTATGGGGGGATAATTGTTGAATTCAAATGCAATTTTCACTGAACCTACGAAAGCTAATTTTCTTCTAATTTTTTTTTTTATGATCTTACTACAGAACACTCAAACCACCATCAAGCTTTTCCAGGAATGCTGTCCTCATTCCACTGACAGAGTTGTTCTTATTGGAGGAAAACCCGATAGGGTTGTAGAATGCATAAAGATCATCCTTGATCTTATATCTGAGGTACTTCTGAACACGTTTCTTTACATGTGGTTTTATGAAACAAAGTGATAACCTGCAAAAGTAGCTTCAGATCATTTAGTGTAATAGTCTTTATTTGCCCTTCCTTAGCAATTTTCTATCACCTGGCTTCAGGTGGAGAGTGGTAATTTTGTTGGTGGTATTTCTAGAGCCCTTGATCCTTCGAATGAATTTCCTAGAGTGTTGCTTGTGTCTTTGTAACTACGCTGCAGGGCTGCAGGGCTTCCTATCTCAGGTGCCTCAGTATGGATTACAGGCTTGCCAAGATACTGATCTCTTCAGCCCTTGTTGTGAAATGTGCATTGTAGTTTGTTATGTGTAAAATGGGAGGGCTTTGTGGTTTCTTATGGTCTTAAGTGTAAGAGCAAGCTGTTACTTCTCCCTGCACAGGCAATAGAACTCACTTACGTTTAGCACTTGCCAAAAGTATTGGATTTCTTGGGAATCTTTACTTTGCTACTGTTAGTGTTGACGTAATTCCTGTTTCTGCCTCTAGTACCTCCTGATGGGGGAATGACTTGTATTTTGTTGATGATAGAAGGGTTGGTATGAAGCGGGGCTCTTTTTCTTCAGTCTGTAAGTTTGTTCTATCTCTGTTTTTAGTCTCCCATCAAAGGACGTGCACAGCCTTATGATCCAAATTTTTACGATGAAACCTATGATTATGGTGGTTTTACAATGATGTTTGATGACCGCCGTGGACGCCCAGTGGGATTTCCAATGCGAGGAAGAGGTGGTTTTGACAGAATGCCTCCTGGTCGGGGTGGGCGTCCCATGCCTCCATCTAGAAGAGATTATGATGATATGAGTCCTCGTCGAGGACCGCCTCCCCCTCCTCCTGGACGAGGCGGCCGGGGTGGTAGCAGAGCTCGGAATCTTCCTCTTCCTCCACCACCACCACCTAGAGGGGGGTAAGTTTTTGTTTTTTTCATCTATGAATTGTTAACCTACAAGAGGCTGCGCTTAGTGATACACAAGGTAGACTTTGATTTGATATGTGTGGCATGTAAACAAGTTTAGATTACAACAAGTACTATGCTTGCAGAGACCTCATGGCCTATGACAGAAGAGGGAGACCTGGAGACCGTTACGACGGCATGGTAAGAACTTTGGTTTATTACCAGTGTTCTGTGTATGTGAGGGTTGTAACAATATAGTTCACATTTTGTTGAAGGTTATAGTAATTAAAAAGCTTTTCTTACAAGTACATTTTGTTTGAATTACTAGTTAAATCATTACTTCTGTTATTTGCTGCTAGAGGATTACGACTTTACTGAGCTTTGTTCCCCTCAATTACATAATTGCTGCCTATATATGTACCCTCTTTTGTTTTAATGTAACATGCAAATTAGGCATATAAAAACAGCTCTATAACAAAATACAGTGCCGGGTTCATGTTAATATTTTTATTGCTAACAGGTTGGTTTCAGTGCTGATGAAACTTGGGACTCTGCAATAGATACATGGAGCCCATCGGAATGGCAGATGGCTTATGAACCACAGGTTGAGTATCATGGTTGTTCGTGTGTATATCAGTGATAATTTAAGATGTTTACCTGCTCTCCAGTAAGTTTTTTATTCCCCAGAGGATACTTACTGAAACTAGGATACGGGATGACTTTGGTTTCCTGAATAGAGGGATTTTATGAGTATTAAAATACTTGAATAGTGAAGCTGGGTGCAGTGGTGCTCACTCAACCCCAACTACAAAAAAGTCTGAGGCAGGAGGATCACTTCATCCCAAGAGTTTGAGACCAGCCTGGGCAACATAGCAAGACTCCATTTTTATTGAATGAATTTTTTTTAAAAGTACAGGTAGTAATTACAACAGCAAAGTAATTTTCTATTTTTTTCTTTCTGTTTTTAGGGTGGCTCCGGATATGGTAAGTTTTCTCCTTTGTGAAATCAAACATTAATTTCATACTTTTTAAATGAACTTATTGCTCATTATTTAAATCAGATTATTCCTATGCAGGGGGTCGTGGCTCATATGGTGATCTTGGTGGACCTATTATTACTACACAAGTAACTATTCCCAAAGATGTAAGTATCTTTAACACTATGAGGAACATTTTATCACTTTTATGATTATTCCTCCTTTCTGTTTATTTTTTAAGTCAGAAGGTTTTAACAAAAATACACATTTAGGTATGAGGTTATGTTCATAGGCTTTAGTGAGCTGGGTTTTCTGCTGTTTGAGCCTTGTCAAGTGATCAGTGCTGTTAATAAAAATAGTTGAGGGTTTTGAGCCCTTAATTAGCTAATTAAGGATAACATTAGTAAGTGTGACATAAATGCATTGTAACTCAAACTTGGACAGGTTTAGGGAGCATTAGATAATCAGTTAACCAAGAGTCTGAATGAATTAATACACTTCATGCTCCTTGAAAATACAGGTAGTAAATGGTAAAAGTATATCGTAAACACATACTTTTAAAAAATCTTTTCAGTTGGCTGGATCTATTATTGGCAAAGGTGGTCAGCGGATTAAACAAATCCGTCATGAGTCGGGAGCTTCGATCAAAATTGATGAGCCTTTAGAAGGATCCGAAGATCGGATCATTACCATTACAGGAACACAGGACCAGATACAGAATGCACAGTATTTGCTGCAGAACAGGTCAGTTTAAGTTTAGCTTTGTGTTAGCTTATACATACTAAAACCTTTAAAGAGCTTTTCTTCTCAATTGATTTTTTTCTTTTAGAAGCCATGGTGTCTCAACCTTTTGGGGACCTAACTTCTAAACATTCTAATAGTTTGCCTTGAATTTTCTTCTGCTTTCTTACTAAAAACGAAGACATTCAATACTAATCTTGCTGGAAGAAGCCTTAACCAAGCAAACTTCTCATTTCTCTGGTGAAAACTGCTGCCAAAACCACTTGTTACAAAATTGTACAGAGCCTGTAGAAAATATAGAAGATTCATTGGATGTTGGCCTAGTTCTGTGTGGAAGACTAGTGATTTTGTTGTTTTTAGATAACTAAATCGACAACAAATCACAGTCTGCCATATGGCACAGGCCATGCCTCTACAGGACAAATGATTGGTGCTGTAAAATGCAGCATTTCACACCTTACTAGCATTCTTTGTCTTTTCTACCAAATATTAACAACTTTCAATTCCGTTTTCTTAATTCTGTTCTTCTAATGTCTATTTACTGCTCATCGTTTTTCTTGACATTTAACATTGCTTAATTTGTAATTGCTTACGGTTTTTGAACTCTTCTAATTGTAATGGACATGTTGGTCATTTTAATTTAGCATTGAAATTGTCTTGATGTTGATTAAGATGTTACGAGCAAAAATTCTAATTCGCACTTTTTTTTCTTTTCTTTTATAGTGTGAAGCAGTATGCAGATGTTGAAGGATTCTAATGCAAGATATTTTTTCTTTTTTATAGTGTGAAGCAGTATTCTGGAAAGTTTTTCTAAGACTAGTGAAGAACTGAAGGAGTCCTGCATCTTTTTTTTTTTATCTGCTTCTGTTTAAAAAGCCAACATTCCTCTGCTTCATAGGTGTTCTGCATTTGAGGTGTAGTGAAATCTTTGCTGTTCACCAGATGTAATGTTTTAGTTCCTTACAAACAGGGTTGGGGGGGGGAAGGGCGTGCAAAAACTAACATTGAAATTTTGAAACAGCAGCAGAGTGAGTGGATTTTATTTTTTGTTATTGTTGGTGGTTTAAAAAAATTCCCCCCATGTAATTGTGAACACCTTGCTTTGTGGTCACTGTAACATTTGGGGGGTGGGACAGGGAGGAAAAGTAACAATAGTCCACATGTCCCTGGCATCTGTTCAGAGCAGTGTGCAGAATGTAATGCTCTTTTGTAAGAAACGTTTTATGATTTTTAAAATAAATTTAGTGAACCTATTTTTGGTGGTCATTTTTTTTTTAAGACAGTCATTTTAAAATGGTGGCTGAATTTCCCAACCCACCCCCAAACTAAACACTAAGTTTGATTTTCAGCTCCTCTGTTGGACATATAAGTGCATCTCTTGTTGGACATAGGCAAAATAACTTGGCAAACTTAGTTCTGGTGATTTCTTGATGGTTTGGAAGTCTATTGCTGGGAAGAAATTCCATCATACATATATTCATGCTTATAATAAGCTGGGGATTTTTTGTTTTTGCAAATGCTTGCCCCTACTTTTCAACATTTTCTATGTTAGTAGTTGTGAAGAACTAAGGTGGGGAGCAGTACTACAAGTTGAGTAATGGTATTAGTATATACCAGAATTCTGATTGGCAGCAAGTTTTATTAATCAGAATAACACTTGGTTATGGAAGTGACTAATGCTGAAAAAATTGATTATTTTTATTAGATAATTTCTCACCTATAGACTTAAACTGTCAACTTGCTCTAGTGTCTTATTAGTTAAACTTTGTAAAATATATATATACTTGTTTTTCCATTGTATGCAAATTGAAAGAAAAAGATGTACCATTTCTCTGTTGTATGTTGGATTATGTAGGAAATGTTTGTGTACAATTCAAAAAAAAAAAAGATGAAAAAAGTTCCTGTGGATGTTTTGTGTAGTATCTTGGCATTTGTATTGATAGTTAAAATTCACTTCCAAATAAATAAAACACCCATGATGCTAGATTTGATGTGTGCCCAATTTGAACAAGGGTTGATTGACACCTGTAAAATTTGTTGAAACGTTCCTCTTAAAAGGAAATACAGTAATCTTATATATATATATTTTTGTGTGAAGTGTTTTTCTAGCATTCATAAGTGAAAGGTGGCAGGGGTGGTAGATGCAAAGTTCGGTAGTTGGGCTCATAATTTATTAAAGTGGTAATTTAGCAAAATGAGAGCCTAGTCATCAGTGTTTTTTTTTTTTTTTTCCTTATAGTCAGAGCTTTCCTCATTACCTATGAGAAATTTTGAATGAGTTACTTTGTTCCTTTCTCTAAAATAGCTTTTGTTTGATGTTTGAGAAGATAAAAAAAAAACAAGAATATCAGAGACAATGTAAAATAACTGTAGAGTATGATTCCTAGCTCATATTCCTGAAATACTGCTTATTAACCTCCAACTGACCAGAGAGCTTGAAAACTGTTTTTTGTTTTGAGACAGAGTCTTGCTCTTCTTCTCAGGCTTGAGTGCAGTAGCATGATCTTGGCTCACTGTAACCTCCATCTTACGGGCACAAGCAGTCCTCCTGTCTCAGAACATGAACAACTGTATAGAAAAGGAGTCAGGAATGTAATTATTGAATTTAAGAGGCTTGTGTATAATAAAAGAATATCAATTGGGCACAGAATAATGCCTTTTAAGGGAATTAGTTGAGTGACATTTAGTTTGGGGAGGGGCATAGAGTGTTCTTTTGATTAACGAAGAACATGAAGTAAATGTCAAAATAATCACTTAAAACTAGTGAATGCTACCTGTGGTATGGTTTCCCAAGTGTGGGTGAGTTGGGGTTGCTTAGGGTGAAATGAGCCCTTACCCCTAAAGAAAAATTTATAAGGACATTTTAGTCAAATTGTTACTCCTACTGGAGGAAAGCATCCTTGGAGAGAACACTGGCTTTCAAAGCTTTTATCTGGTATCTGTAAATGAGTTATGTAACACATGGACTATTAGCTGAAAATGTTTTCACTTTTGCGTTTTACAATAATTTCGGACCTTAAACATATTCTACTGAACACTTAATGGATTGATTATCTGGCGTTGATATCTTAGATACATAGCTTTGGGAGGAAGAGGAGTGTTTTGCAAGGCCACTACTGTTGATTGGTAAATGGTATTTAAAATTTGGGTGAGAACTGGGACAGGTTGGGAGAATTTTCACAAAGGGTGGGAAAAGTGAACATAATATAAGCTCTTTAATTAAATGGAATATTGAGCCAATTTTGTAAGAAGTACTGGTACATAACGCCGACTTAGTTTCAAAAATTTAGCATAATTTTTGAAAGTTAATTACCAAAATGCCAACAGATGGAAACCAAGTTGCACTAGTTATCTCAATAATTTAAAACCTTTCTCTACTATTAATGAATTCAAATTTTGTTTGCTTTTAATTATGTTCTATTGTACCAAGGCAATATAATGTAAAATACTAAATCTGATCACTGATACCATTCAGATAGCAAAGAAAATCAAGAAACCAAACAGCAAAGTTTTTAAAAACCCTTTCATTGGTTTTAAGTTTTTTTGTTTTTCCATGTGAATTAGGTAATGAATTGCTTCAGATTGCTGTGATTCGAAGTAAGTTTAATCAGCTCCATGCAGTGGCTCATACTTGTAACCTCAACATTTTGGGGGCCAAGGTGGACAGATGGCTTGAGCCCGAGAGTTTGAGACAGCCTGGGCAACATGGTGAAACCCCATTGCTGCAGAAAATTAGCCAAGCATGGTGGCGCACACCTGTAGTCCCAGTTAGGAGGCTTGAGGTGGGAGTATCGCCTGAGCCTGGGAAGTGGAGGCTGCAGTTAGCCTTGATGGCGCTACTGCACTACAGCCTGGGTGACAGACCCTGTCTCAGTCCAGTAAGTATGTTAAAGGGAACCAAAAAAGGGAGAAGTACTTTTTTTTTTTTTTTTTTTAAGATGGTCTGGCTGTGTCACCCAGGCTAGAGTGCAGTGGTGCTATCTTGGCTCCTGGCTCAGGCCGTCCCCAGTGACCTTCCTATAGTTCAGCCTGGGGCAAGACCAGTGGGAGATGATTAATGAGAGAGCAGATGCTCCAGATGGGTTGAAAAGGATGGCAAAAGCACAAAAACAAGGCACTAGCGTCGCTTCTAATTTGAAACCCTGCAAAGTGTTTTATGACCACATGGGATAGAAAGCACAGAAGACAGATACACAATGTTTTGCACAGAGATGATCTGAGATTACAGACGCAAAAATCCACAGAGTTTTCTTTGATTCCCAGGTGTCATAAGAGGGACATCACTTGAGAGCCATTGGGGCTTGTGATGGGGTCATTATGGTGAGGGATATGGTTACTGCATAGCAGCAGCTCTAAGATAGAGACCAGCTAGTGGCTGGATGGAGATGGCAGAATAGCAAAAGATTTGCAGTACCAGTGAGAGCCAAGGCCAGATAGTCAAGGATAGACCACTGAATTGAGTGCCATTTACACTAGGTTTGGTCATTCAGTAGTAGCTTTGGTGAGGGCAGAAGCCAAAATTCAGATACCTGACAGACTATATCTCAACTAGAGATCAGAGACTGCTGACAAAGACCTGTTTCTCTCAGGAAAAACACCTGTACCCTAAATCAAAATAACATCTAAACCTCCCTTTGTACCCAGAAGTGGAGGCAAAGAAAGACCTTGGAGAGAAAACAAATGGCCCTAAAAAGGGGTTGACCTTTAACTATTTCCCATAAGTGAGACTTTACAACTGGAAGACCAGTGGCACAACGTCTGTAATCCCAGCACTTTGGGAAGCCTAGATAGGCGGATCATGAGGTTAGAACTTCGAGACCAGCCTGGCCAATAACGTGAAACCCCGTCTCTACTAAAACTAAAAAAATTAGCTGTACATGGTGGCACACGCCTGTAATCCCAGCTACTCAGGAGGCTGAGACAAGAGAATCACTTGAACCTGGGAGGCGGAGGTTGCAGTGAGCTGAGATCGCGCCACTGTACTCCAGCCTGGGCAACAAGAGCAAAACTTGGTCTCAAAAAAAAGGAAAACCAGTTTTTTCTGCTATCAGTGGGAATGGGAATTAATGAGAAAACTCAGTCAAAGAAGGCATATCTAGGAATTGACAGACCCTGAAATTCCCAAGAAACAGGAGAGTTAAGACTAATGCTATCAAACCATAAATTCTAGGTGGAGGTGGTCTCTCTTGGGATGGGCCTTCAGATCATTTATTCATACTTTGTGCCTCAAACTGGTACCAATTCTGTGTATAGTTCAGATTCCGGAACTCATGGTATCAGGCTGACACTGCTGAGACTGCCTCATGGTTTGACCAATTTTCCCTGCCCTGTGCTCCTTTCCTCATTCTGCTTCACCTGAGAGCATTCTCCAAGTGAATCAACTGCACAAAAATCTCTGACTGAGGCTCAGCTTCTAGGACTTGATCTAACAGTTAAGCTGAAGCTAAAGCAGAAATGTCCATCACTCACATATCCTGGACTTAGATTGTGATGCAGCAAATAAAGAGACTGGGTTGTCTCCCTCAGAAGAGGGGGTGAGAAACGTATGAAGATTAACTGTATTATATTATTATTTCTGGAAGTACATGAGAAAAACTTCTTGAATGCTGAACAGCTAAAGGGTGAATTATAATGGACATCTTGTTAATACCACATCAGTTTCCCCTTTCTAATTGAAAGTTTTCCTTGTGGAGTTTTTCTCTCTCCATTGTACATAGGCTTGATGAGAAAGAAATCCTGGTCCTTACAGGTTCTTTTGTTACCCCGGAGGGTGGGCATTTGATTTAGGCTTGGCCAACCAGACTCCCTCCTGGGATTTTCAATCTTGAGGAGAATGATGCAAGCAACCTGTAATGCTTATAGGTTTTTTTGGGTTTTTTGTTTTTTGAGACAGAGTCTTTCACTGTCACCCAGGCTGGAGTACAGTGGTGCAATCTCGGCTCACTGCAACCTCTGCCCGCTGGGTTCAAGCGATTCGCCTGCCTCAGCCTCCTGAGTAGCTGGGACTACAGGAACTACAGGCGAGCGCCGCCACACCCAGCTAATTTTTGTTGTTGTTGGAGACAGAGCCTCGCTCAGTCACCCAGGCTGGAGTGCAGTGGTGTGATCTCGGCTCACTGCAAGCTCCGCCTCCGGGTTCTCAACCCACCACCGTGCCTGGCTAAGTTTTTTCTATATTTAGTGGAGACAGGGTTTCACCATGTTAGCCAGGATGGTCTCGGTCTCCAGACCTTGTGATCCGCCCCCCTCGGCCTCCCAAAGTGCTGGGATTACAGGCATGAGCCACAGCGCCCAGCTTTTTTGTTTGTTTGTTTGTTTGTTTTTGGTAGAGGCACGGTTTCACCACGTTGGCCAGACTGGTCTTTTGTTTTTGTTTTTGTTTTTCAGATGGAGTTTCGCTCTTGTTGCCCAGGCTGGAGTGCAATGGTGCGATCTCAGCTCACCGCAACCTCCACCTCCCGGATTCAAGCAATTCTCCTGCCTCAGCCTCCCAAGTAGCTAGGATTACAGGTGGGCGCCACCACGTCCGGCTAATTTTTGTATTTTTAGTAGAGACGGGGTTTCACCATGTTGGCCAGGCTGGTCTTGAACTCCTAACCTCTCAGGTGATCTGCCTGCCTGGGCCTCCCAAAGTGCTGGACTTACAAGCGTGAGCCACCACACCCATCACAGGCTGACCTTGAACTCCTAAGCTCAGGTAATCTGCCTGCCTTGGCCTCCCAAAGTGCCAGGATTATAAGCATGAGCCACCATGCCCAGCCTATAGTTCATTTTTTAAATAGCACTAATTAGAAGAGAATTTTGGGCAGTTTCTGCTCTCAATACTCTAAAGCTGCCTGTTTTCTGTTTATGAGTCTGGTTACCCAGGCTTCTCTTCCACTGTGTGAGCTTTCTCATAACCTTTCAAAACATTCCTCTCACCACAAAAATAATAACTGTGAGGTAATATATTTACTAATTAGCTAGATTTAAACATTCCACAACACAAATATACTTCAAAACATCATGTTGTACATAAGTACATATAATTTTATTTGCCAATTTTTTTTTTTTTTTTTTTTTTTGAGACAAGAGTCTTGCTCTGTCACCCAGGCTGGAGTACAGTGGCGCGATCTCAGCTCACTGCAACCTCCACCTCCCAGGTTCAAGCAATTCTCCTGCCTCAGCCTCCTGAGTAGCTGGGACTACAGGCATGTGCCACTATGCCTGGCTAATTTTTTGTATTTTTAGTAGAGACAGGGTTTCACCATGTTAGCCAGGATGGTCTCACATCTCCTTGACCTCGTGATCTGCCCACCTCGGCCTCCCAAAGTGCTGAGATGATAGGCGTGAGCCACCGCACCCGGCCTTAAAATTTTTTTTTTTTAATTTTGCTTAGCCATTCAGTTGCTGTTACATGCAGCCCTCCAATCACAGGTTTATCTTATACAGGCAGCACTGCTAATTTCAGGGAGGACAGCAACAAAATATGGATGACAGCTCTTACTCCACCTCAGCTACCACTGCTGCCAGCCAGTTTCACTAGATCATAGTTATGCCAAGTCTGGGGCTGATCAGTCATTACCTAGAAAGTGCCTCAAGGTTGAACAGGCAGGACAATGAGTAACAAACCTGGGTCTTTTTTTTTTTTTTTTTTTTTTGAGATAGGATCTCTTTGTTGCCCAGGCTGAAGTACAGTGGCGGGATCTCTGCTCACTGCAACCTTCACCTCCCAGGCTCAGGCCATCCTCCTGCCTCAGCCTCCTGAGTAGCAGGGACTAGAGGCACATGCCACCATGCCCAGCTAACTTCTTAAAATTTTTTGTAGAGATGGGGTTTCACCACGTTGCCCAGGGCTGGTGTTGAACTGATGGACTCAAGGCGATTTGCCAACCTTGGCCTCGCATAATGCTGGGATTACAGGTGTGAGCCACCATTCCCAGCCCATACCTAGGATTTCTGGCTTTTCCTTCACTTTCAGACTTGGATAAAATGCCACACCTCACAGGGACATGACTTCCTGAGTAGCCACCAAAGGAGCTGGATGATGCAGCCTGGAATTATGGAGGAGATAACTCCCTATGGGGCAAACTCTAACCAAGGGGAATTTGTTCTCCTTCCTTCCTCCCAAAAACTGCCCTGAGGCAATTTCCCCATATAGTTTGTCGAGAGACTTCCCTAGTGACAGCACTCCTACTAAGTGACTAGCTGTGTCTCTCTGAGCTCACCATGAAGCAGTGGCAGGACAATACAGTGTCCCCCTCAGTGTCCACACCAAAATATTGCACCTCATAGATTAAATATCAGCACTTAACCCCTGCCCCAGCTTCTGTTTTCAAGGGAATCCAAGTTAAATAATCCATTGTACCTGTTTATTTTTGTACTGTTTTTAAATAATACTTAGCTCTTCCTCCTAAGTAGGAAATATTAACTTCACGAATTAAAAGCAAAATATGGGCCAGGCACAGTGGCTCACGTCTGTAATACCAGCACTTTGGGAGGCCAAGTTGGGCGGATCATGAGGTCAGGAGTTCGAGACCAGCCTGACCAACATGGTGAAACCCCGTCTCTACTAAAAATACAAAAATTAGCTGGGTGTGGTGGTGCACGTGTGTAATCCCAAGCTACTCAGGAGGCTGAGGCAGGAGAATTGCTTGAACCTGGGAGGTGGAGGTTGCAGTGAGCTGAGATCACGCCACTGCACTCCAACCTGGGCGACAGAGTGAGCCTCTGTCTCAAAAAAAAAAGCAAAATATGGTTCAAAAAACTCTAACTGGTTTTGAACTGTAGTAATAATGTTAATGATATATAATGGGAAATAATAGATTTATTCTGTTATAATTTAATATTTTAAATCAGAAATTGAAGTATTTAATAGGCATGGTTTTCACAGAAAGATTCCATTCTATCCCTAAGTCATATCCTATAAATATGAAACATTCCAAACTCAGTAAGGAGAGAGTAGGAAGAGCTTTCAATGACACTAAGAGAACTAGGATAATATAAATGCCCTGCAAGCCAAGGGAGAATTTCAAGGAAGTGCTCAATGTTAAATGTTAAATATGGATAAATCAAGAAGAAAAGGAACAGAAAAATTACACTGTAGTGAGCCATATCTCTTTCTGCTATGGCTTCTTGGGGATTCAGTCTGTCATTTTGTACATACAAGGAGAAGGGAAAATAAGAGGTGTCTTAACCTCCACAAGATCCATTTCACTTCTATGCATAACTCTTTCAGCAGAAATGAGAAACTATGTCCTCCCCACTAGCGATGTCTATTGTCCATCCATTGCTCTAGGCAACTTTTACAACTTCCTTTGTTGCTCAGACTGGCGTGCAGTGGCACGAACACAGCTCACCGCAGCCTCGACCTCTTGGGCTCAAGCGATCCTCTTGCCTCAGATGCCTAAGAAGCTGAGACTACAGGCACATGGCACCACACCTAGATAATTTTTTTTAAAATTATTTCTTGTAGAGACGGGGTCTCACCATGTTGTCGAGGTTGGTCTCAAACTCCTGAGCTCAAGTGATCAGCCCGCTTCGGCCTCCCAAAAGTGCTGGGATTACAGGCAAGAGCCACCACACCTGGTCAACCCTCCATTTCTTTAATGCTATATAGTCATAGAAAATCATAGAAAATAAAAGATATAGCAATAATCATTCCCAAGAGCTTGACATGTAATTTAGCTAATCAAAAATGATGACTCTCTTGATGACTGGAATAATCTAACTTGGATACTGTTCAAGGGGGGAAAAATTATATGGACACATCATTGATCATGTCTTCCTCCTTTGTTAACCTTTAAAGTGCAAGCTTAGAGGTTATTTAGAGGTCATCACTATCTCTTCAAAAGCCTATCCCTGCAGGGCATAGTAGCTCACGCCTGTAATCCCGGCACTTTGTGAGGACAAGGCAGGCGGACTGCTTGAGCCCAGGAGTTCAAAACCAACCTGGGCAACACAGCAGACGACCCCATCTCTACAAAAAAGTTAAAAATTAGCCAGGTGCAGTGGTACATGCCTGTAGTCCCAGCTACTCAGGAGGATCACTTGAGCTGGGGAGGTCAAGGCTGCAGTGAGCTATGACTGCAGTGAGCTAGACTGGAGCACCACTGCACTCCAGTCTGTGTGACAGAGTGAGACCCTGTTTCAAATAAATAAAGCCTATGCCTACGGGGTAGAGCTTATGCCAAAGATTTTCAAAAGAAACATACTCAGCTGACATGTTGCTCTGGCCCTTTGCTGCTTTCACTTTCTTAAGCATATAGCCATTTCACAACCATAAGACAAAAGCCACATGATAGGGATGGTAAGGCAGGAAAGTGAAGAGCCTAGATCTTTGCTGACATTCTCACCAGCCCTGTGGTACCTACCTCTCGACTTCTTATTGTGAGAAAAACAATCACTTTTTTGTTTAGTCATTATATTCTGGCTTTGTGTTGCTTCAAGTACAGTCCTACCTAGATACTTGATTGTTTACCTTACCCACCCGATCATAAGATGTCAGATACCATGTCTGTCTTTGCTCCCTGTATAAGATTGTGTAAGATTACTTTCATATGAAATCACAGAAAACCCAACTTAAAACTACTTTAAACTAGAAGGAAGTGTGTTTATTTATTTATTTTATTTATCTATTTTTTTGAGACGGAGTCTCACTCTTGTTGCCCAGGCTGGAGTGCAATGGCATGATCTTGGTTCACTGCAACCTCCACCTCCTGGTTCAAGCGATTCTCCTGCATCAGCCTCACGATTAGCTGGGATTACAGGTGCACACCACCACACCTGGCTAACTTTTTAATGTATTTTTAGTAGAGACAGGGTTTTACCACGTAGGCCAGGCTGCTCTCAAACTCCTGACCTCAGGTGATCTGCCTGCCTTGGCCTCCCAAAGTGCTGGGATTACAGGTGTGAGCTACCGTGCCTGGCCTTAGAAGGAAGTTTATTAACTTACACAACTAAAGATTCAAAAGTAACTGGGGGGCTGGGCACGGTGGCTCACGCCTGTAATCCCAGCACTTTGGGAGGTCAAGGCGGGCAGATCACGAGGTCAAGAGATCAAGACCATCCTGGCCAACAGGGTGAAATCCCGTCTCTACTAAAAATATAAAAATTAGCAGCTGGGCATGGTGGCACGCACCTGTAGTCCCAGCTACTTGGGAGGCTGAGGCAGGAGAATTGCTTGAACCCGGGAGGCGGATGTTGCAGTGAGCCCAGATCCCACCACTGCACTCCAGTCTGGTGACAGAGCGAGACTCCATCTCAAAAAAACAAAACAAAACAAAAAATCCAAAAGTAGGACAGATTGAAAAATTGATGTAATCCCATTACTGAAGTCCATTTATTTCTGGTTTTTTTGGCCTTGCCCTTCCCCATGTGTTGACTTCAAACTCAGGTTGCCAGGAGGCTGAGGCGGGTGGATCACGAGGTCAGGAGACAGAGACCATCCTGGCTAACACAGTGAAACCCCCATCTCTACTTAAAAAAATACAGAAAATTAGCCAGGTGTGGTGGTGGGCGCCTGTAATCCCAGCTACTCAGGAGACTGAGGCAGGAGAATGGCGTAAACACAGGAGGCAGGGGTTGCAGTGAGTGGAGATCGCGCCATTGCACCCCAGCCTAGGCAACAGAGCGAGACTCCGCCTCAAAAAAAAAAAAAAAAAACCAAACCAAACCAAAACAAAACAAAAACAAACTCAGGTTGCCATCAAAAGGACTGCAGCAATTGCAGACCTTACATCCAAGTTCACTCAGGTCCAGAGGAAGCCTGAATCACTGCTGGAAGTTCTCTTGGAAGAGTGAGGAAAAGCTTTTCTGCAAGCATTCTGCAAATCTTACAACTCACTGAGGTGAACTGGGAACTATGCATAAACCTAATCCAGTTGCTGGCAAGAGGGTGATATTACCAGTCCAGACTACCACTGAGTCAGAGAATGCTAAACTAAGCTACAAGGGACCATGGTTGAGAGAGTGATTCCTAAACAGTATCACAGTATCTGTTGGGAAGGAAAAAGCAGGAAAACCATGTTAAGTAGGTGAATAGAATAACTCACTTTTTTTTTTTTTTTGTGACAGTGCGTTGCCCAGGCTGGAGTGCGGTGGTGCGATTTCAGCTCACTGCAACCTCCACCTCTCAGGCTCAAGGGATCCTCCCACCTCAGCCTCTGGGAGTAGCTAGGACTACAGGCTCCAGCCACCTGGCTAATTTTCTCTCTCTCTTTTTTTTTTTGTAGATATAGGGTTTGCCATGTTGCCCAGGCTGGTCTCGACTCCTGGGC
This sequence comes from Trachypithecus francoisi, assembly GCF_009764315.1. Lineage (NCBI taxonomy): Eukaryota > Metazoa > Chordata > Mammalia > Primates > Cercopithecidae > Trachypithecus > Trachypithecus francoisi. The sequence continues at coordinate 13,695,415 of NW_022681461.1, forward strand.
TCAAGTGATCCTCGGCCTGCCAAAGTGCTGGGATTACAGGCCTGAGTCACTACGGCCAGCCCAACTCACTTTTTGTATTCTCAGAATCTTGTAGACACACTTAAAAAAACAAAAACAAAAATCCCAGACACACACAGTTTTGATTTATCTCAACGTTGAGTGAAGGAAGCATGTTTTATTCTTGTGTACTACTTTTAGTGTTTAAATACCTTGAACATAGGTAGGAATTTGACTTTTTGGGTGGGAGGGGGAACAGGCATCTCACTTTTTCTCACAGGCTGGAGTATAGTGGCACGATCTCAGCTCACTGGAATCTCTCTGCCACCTGGGCTCTGATGATCCTCCCGCCTCAGTCTCCCTAGAAGCTGGAACTACTGGCGCATGCCACCACACCCATCTAATTTTTTGTGTTTTTGTTAGAGACAAGGTTTTCCCATGTTGCTCAGGCTGGCCTTGAACTCCTGCACTCAAGTGATCCGCCCGCCTTGGCCTCCCAAAGAGGTGGAATTACAGGCGTGAGTCACCACACCTGGCCAGCGTTTGACTTTTTTCTATCAATAAACCCCAGTGAAAGAAAAGGGTCTGGCCCGGCGCGGTGGCTCAAGCCTGTAATCCCAGCACTTTGGGAGGCCGAGACGGGCGGATCACGAGGTCAGGAGATCGAGACCATCCTGGCTAACACGGTGAAACCCCGTCTCTACTAAAAATACAAAAACTAGCTGGACGAGGTGGCAGGCGCCTGTAGTCCCAGCTACTCGGGAGGCTGAGGCAGGAGAATGGCGTAAACCCGGGAGGCGGAGCTTGCAGTGAGCTGAGATCCGGCCACTGCACTCCAGTCCGGGAGACAGAGCGAGACTCCGCCTCAAAAAAAAAAAAAAAAAAAGAAAGAAAAGGGTCTAAGTTATTTACCCTTCTGGATTCTTTTGCAGATTGCTAGATTTCCTTGCTAAATCAATTTGTCTCCCAAGACTTAGGTGCTGTGGTAGAAAGGAAAAATCCCAAGCCAACAGACTTACATTTCCTTAACAACTGTATTAATGTACTAGTGACTTTTTCTGGAAAACATATCATAGTGGAGTCCTTAAAGTTCTTTTTTCTTACCAAAATGAAGAAACTGGAAGGATGAAGATCTGCTTTTCTAGGGTAACAGCTGTCAAATTTAAAAGCTCCATCTGGGGCCAGGTGCAGTGGCTCACGCCTGTAATCCCAGCATTTGGGATGCCAAGATGGGCGGATCACCTGAGATCAGGAGTTCGAGACCAGCCCGGCCAACATGGTGAAACCCTGTCCTACTAAAAATACAAAAATTAGCCGGGCGTGGTGGCGGGCGCCTGTAATCCCAGCTACTTGGGAGGCTGAGGCAGGAGAATTGCTTGAACCCAGGAGGCAGAGATTGCAGTGAGCTGAGATTGTGCCACTGCACTCCAGTCTGGGCGACAGAGCAAGACTCCGTCTCAAAAAAAAAAAAGCGGCCGGGCGCGGTGGCTCAAGCCTGTAATCCCAGCACTTTGGGAGGCCGAGACGGGCGGATCACGAGGTCAGGAGATCGAGACCATCCTGGCTAACACGGTGAAACCCCGTCTCTACTAAAAAAAAAAAAATACAAAAATTAGCCGGGCGAGATGGCGGGCGCCTGTAGTCCCAGCTACTCGGGAGGCTGAGGCGAGAGAATGGCGTAAACCGGGAGGCGGAGCTTGCAGTGAGCTGAGATCCGGCCACTGCACTCCAGCCTGGGCGACACAGCGAGACTCCGTCTCAACAAAAAAAAAAAAAAAAAAAAAAAAAAAAAAAAAAAAAAGCTCCATTCGGCAGGCCCAGGAGGGCAGATCATCTGAGGTCAGGAGTTGGAGACCAGCCTGGCCAACATGGGGGAAACCCCATGTCTACCAAAAATACAAAAATGAGTCAGGTGTGGTGGGGGACGCCTATAATCCCAGCTACTTGGGAGGCTGAGGCAGGAGAATCAATTGAACCTGGGAGGTGGAGGTTGCAGTGAGCTGAGATCATGCCATTGCACTCCAGCCTGGGAAACAGGGCGAGACTCTGTCTCAAACAAACAAACAAACAAATATAAAAGTTCCAAATCCTCCAAAAATGCCAAGGAAGAGATTTTCCTGTCCGTGACTAGAGATGAGTACTGATGATTATTTTTAATAGGCGATTTTCAAAGGTGTGAACGTTTTGTTATACATGGAGATTTAAGTCTCCAAAAGGAAATAAAAATGCATACCTTTATACTAAAACTTCATCACCAGGCAAATTTGGATCATGACTAAACTGGCTTCTACACCTCTCTCCTAATATAACGTACTCGTATAACTTTGCAGTTGTGAGACACTTATTTCCTATTTTTTAATGTCTTCTCAGTAGGGCCACTGATACAGTCACTATTTGACCAGAAACTGGCACTGGTGATTGGCTCATAAAGTGCCCTCGATTTAGGGGGCTCAGTTATCAAAGGTTTAAAACCTGCCCCAAACCATTGCTGTGATGGGGGCTAATCAAGGAACCATTCAGCTTCACTTGCAAAAGCGGGATCACAATTGCCGCTTTTGTCATGACCCAGCCTAGGTGAGATTTAGTACTTGAGTACACTGCCAGGCACACAAGGTTAATTTAGCAATTTAATACATTTGTTTCCTCATCCATTTCTCCAAACCTTCCAACTAATCTTAACGTGCGTTCAGCCAAATGCGCCAGGAATTCACTTAAAAAAAAAAAAAAAAAAAAAAAACCGACTCCCTGGGGCTTGGGGAAGGAGGCACCGCCGCCCCATGTCGCAGTCTGGGGTGGCTCAGTCCTCAGCAACCATAACTACGGCCATAATTCTCCTCCAGGCCAAGGAGCCCGGATGCGGGGCGTTGCCAAGGGTGTCTTGCCCAGGCTGCGGGAAAGGAGAGGGGCGGGAGCCGGGTAGGGGCATTGCGATCCACGCCACGGCGGAGAGTCGCCCTCTTGGAGTCCCTCCTGTTCGACGCAAGGTAGGAAAAGGCACAACATGGCAAAGCCAACCTAACACGGTGGGCAACTCACTGCCGGTGAACGCCAGACCTTGGCAGTTTCCAGACCTTCGGAACCGGAAGCGAAGCCTGGGAGCGCGCCCGAGAGGGCGTGAACGGGACAGCTTTCCCGGAAGTGCTTGCGGCCTTGGCACAGCGAGCTGCCCCGCGGTCTCTCGTTTCCTAATCGGGGCAGCGCCGCGGGAGAGAACTTTACCTTGGCTGCACTAAGTTCTTAGTGCCACTCCCTAGCAGGGCGGGACCTTGTTTAGGCCCTGTGATCCCGCGGTTCGTGTAGCGCAAGGCGTATAGTGGACCTTGACCCGCCTAGGGCGGGAAAAGAGTTTGGCCCGCCCGGTCCCGAAGGGCAGAATGGACGGGCTCCTAAATCCCAGGGAATCCTCTAAATTCATCGCAGAAAACAGTCGGGATGTGTTTATTGACAGCGGAGGCGTACGGAGGGTGGCAGAGCTGCTGCTGGCCAAGGCGGCGGGGCCAGAGCTGCGCGTGGAGGGGTGGAAAGCCCTTCATGAACTGAACCCCAAGGCGGCCGACGAGGCCGCGGTCAACTGGGTGTTCGTGACAGACACGCTCAACTTCTCCTTTTGGTCGGAGCAGGACGAGCACAAGTGTGTGGTGAGGTACAGTGGGAGAACGTACAGTGGGTACTGGTCCCTGTGCGCCGCCGTCAACAGAGCCCTCGACGAAGGTTGGTGCCATACTCGCTGTCGGACCTAATAGCCTTTGAGGTTTCCATTTACTTGGGGAGCGTGTAGCGGGGTTCCACGGAGCGGTTTGGGAGATGGAATAATGGGAAGCGAACCTGAAGTTCGTTGCAAGTCCTACTTAAAATAGAAGTATGAAAAGGGGCGTATTTTAGTGGGAAATGATGTTAATATTTATCATTGCAACATAAAAGTTACAGTAGCATAAAAGTCAGTTTTATAAAGAATGCCATTTGAATGACACCTGAAGAACAAAAGAACTGATGTTATAAAGCCATTTACTCAAAATACATCTGATGTAATATTGCAGTAGTTAGAAATGGGTGAATAAGCACAGATGAACAAGTAGAAAATGAGAGTTTTGCTTTAGATTTTTTGTTCATCGACTTTTGGTGCATTCCTGTAACACTCATTTCATATTAATTCCATGTTGTAAAAGCAAGGGTTTGATGAATATAAAAGTATGACATTGGTCCTCTGAATTTTATTTTTTTCACTAAAGGGATACCAATAACTAGTGCTTCGTACTACGCGACAGTGACCCTGGATCAGGTTCGGAGTATACTTCGTTCTGACACAGACGTTTCCATGCCTTTAGTAGAAGAGAGGCATCGGATTCTCAATGAAACCGGGAAAATTCTGCTGGAGAAGTTTGGAGGCTCTTTTCTCAACTGCGTCCGAGAAAGTGAGAATAGTGCGCAGAAGTTAATGCACCTGGTGGTTGAAAGTTTTCCTTCTTACAGAGATGTGACTCTGTTTGAGGTGAGTTGCTTCTGTTGGGGATTTAAGAAGACTTAATCGTCTCAGAGTTAGCTCTTTTACTTCCAGGACTCATTTTGAGAATAAAAACTTAAATTCCTTGTGGAAGAAACTAACAAAATTAAGTAGTGTTTCCAAGTCATTTCTTTTTTTTTTTTTTTTTTTTTTTTGAGACGGAGTCTCGCTCTGTAGCCCAGGCTGGAGTGCAGTGGCCGGATCTCAGCTCACTGCAAGCTCCGCCTCCCGGGTTTACGCCATTCTCCTGCCTCAGCCTCCCAAGTAGCTGGGACTACAGGCGCCCGCCAACTCGCCCGGCTAGTTTTTTGTATTTTTTAGTAGAGACGGGGTTTCGCCGCCAAGTCATTTCTTACGTTTTCTTTTTTTTTTTTTTTTGAGACGGAGTCTCACTCTGTCGCCCAGGCTGGAGTGCAGTGGCCAGATCTCAGCTCACTGCAAGCGCCGCCTCCCAGGTTTACGCCATTCTCCTGCCTCAGCCTCCCGAGTAGCTGGGACTACAGGCGCCTGCCACTTCGCCCAGCTAGTTTTTTGTATTTTTTAGTAGAGACGGGGTTTCAGCATGTTAGCCAGGATGGTCTCGATCTCCTGACCTTGTGATCCGCCCGTCTCGGCCTCCCAAAGTGCTGGGATTACAGGCTTGAGCCACCGCGCCCGGCCACGTTTTCTTTTTGTTTGTTTGAGACAGAGTTTTGCTCTTGTTGCCCAGGCTGGAGTGCAATGGCGTGATCTTGGTTCACTGCAACCTCCGCCTCCCGGGTTCAAGCGATTCTCCTGCCTCAGCCTCCCGAGTAGCTGGGATTACACGGATGCGCCACCATGCCCGGCTAATTTTTTGTATTTTTAGTAGAGATGGGGTTTCACTATGTTGGCCAGGCTGGTCTCAAACTCCCGACCTCAAGTGATCCGCTCGCCTTAGCCTCCCAAAGTATTGTGATTACAGGCATGAGCCACCATGTCTGGCGTCATTTCTTTCTTTTTTTTTTTTTTCCGAGATGGAGTCTTACTCTGTCACCCAAGCTAGAATGCAGTGGCACGATCTCGGCTCACTTCTAACTAACTGCCTCCCGGGTTCAGGCGATTCACCTGCCTCAGTCTCCCAAGTAGCTGGGAATACAGACGCCTGCCACTGCACCTGGCTAATTTTTGTATTTTTAGTAGAGACGGGGTTTCACCATGTTGACCAGGCTGGTCTTGAATTCCTGACCTCGTGATCCACCCATCTTGGCCTCCCAAAGTGCTGGGATTACAGGTGTGAGCCACCATGCCCGGCCTTTCCCCGCCCCCCTCAGATGGAGTCTTGCTCTGACTCCCAGGCTGGAGTGCAGTGGCATGATTTCAGCTCACTGCAACCTCTGCCTCCCAGTTCAAGCTATTCTCCTGCCTGTGCCTCCCAAATAGCTGGGACTACAGGTGCATGCCACCATGCCTGGCTAATTTTTTTTGTCTTTTTAGTAGAGACAGGGTTTCTCATTTCTTATATTTTCTGATCAGTATTTCATTCTTTACTTTTGTCTTTTTTTTCTTTCTTTTTTTTTTTTTTGAGGCGGAGTCTTGCTCTGTCGCCCAGACTGGAGTGCAGTGGCCGGAACTAAGCTCACTGCAAGCTCCACCTCCCGGGTTCCCGCCATTCTCCTGCCTCAGCCTCCGGAGTAGCTGGGACTACAGGCGTCCGCCACCTTGCCCGGCTAGTTTTTTGCATTTTTTAGTAGAGACGGGGTTTCACCGTGTTAACCAGGATGGTCTCGATCTCCTGACCTCGTGATCCGCCCGTCTCGGCCTCCCAAAGTGCTGGGATTACAGGCTTGAGCCACCGCGCCCGGCCTTTTTTTTTCTTTTAAAATGTTTCAAACCTAAAAATCATGGAACCCTCCATGTAATGTTCTCCTTATGGAAAATTAGGTATTTTTAGTACTTCAAGAAGGTTACTTTATTGGATGAAGATCAGAATGTATACTAACCTCTCCCTAATAAAAAGTATTTCTGGCTGGGCTCAGTGGCTCACACCTGTAATCCCAGCACTTTGGGAGGCCGAGGTGGGTGGATCACCTGAGGTCAGGAGCTCAAGATCAGCCTGCCAACATGGAGAAACCCCATCTCTCCTAAAAATACAAAAGTTAGCTGGGTGTGGTTGCATGCACCTGTAGTCCCAGCTGCTTAGGAGGCTGAGGCAGGAGAATTGCTTGAACCCAGGAGATGGAGGCTGCAGTGAGCCCAGATTGCACCACTGCACTCCATCCTGGGCGAGACAGAATTAGACTCTATCTCAAAAAACAGAAGTATTCTTGCAAAGTTCAGTATACTGTATATATATTTTATGTTTTCTTTTTCATAAACAGTGTACTTGAACAAATGATGATTATTTTGTTGGACCCTCACAGGCTGCACCTGGATTTTGTTTTTGTAAAATTCTTTTGGAATCTTTTGAACCTGGGAGGTGGAGGTTGCAGTGAGCCGAGATTACGCCACCACACTCCAGCCTGGGCGACAGAGCTGGACTCCATTTCAAAAAAATAAAATAGGCTGGGTGCGGTGGCTCAAGCCTGTAATCCCAGCACTTTGGGAGGCCGAGACGGGCGGATCACGAGGTCAGGAGATCGAGACCGTCCTGGCTAACACGGTGAAACCCCATCTCTACTAAAAATGCAAAAAACTAGCCGGGCGAGGTGGCGGGCGCCTGTAGTCCCAGCTACTCCGGAGGCTGAGGCAGGAGAATGGCGTGAACCTGGGAGGCGGAGCTTGCAGTGAGCAGAGATCCAGCCACTGCACTCCAGCCCGGGGGACAGAGCAAGACTCTGTCTCAAAAAAATAAATAATAAATAAATAAATAAATAAATAAATAAATAAATAAAACTCCAGCCCGGGCGACAGAGCAAGACTCCGTCTCAAAAATAAATAAATAAATAATTAATAAAATAAAATAAAATAAAATAAATTGGCCAGGCATAGTGGCTCACGTCTGTAATTCCAGCACTTTGGGGGACCGAGGCGAGTGGATCACAAGGTCAGGAGTTCAAGACCAGCCTGGCCAACATGGTGAAACCCCATCTCTACTAAAAATGTAAAAATTAGCCGGGTGTAGTGGTGGGTGCCTGTAATCCCAGCTACTCAGGGGGCTGAGGCAGGAGAATCGCTTGAACCCAGGAGCTGGAGGTTGTAATGAGCTGAGATCATACCAGTCACTGCACTCCAGCCTGGAGGATAGGAGCAAGACTCCATCTCAAGAGAAAAAAACAAAAGAATACAATTGTATTAGTCTGTTCTCATACTGCTATAAAGAACTGCATTTCATTTATAGCACAGTGCTTTGGTTTTGCTTTGCTGAAAAGTTCAATTTTTTAAAAATGTACCAGAAAGTGGCAGTATCTTAGCTCACTACAACCTCCACCTCCTGGGTTCAAACGATTCTCCTGCTTCAGTCTCCCAAGTAGCTGGGATTACAGGCACCCACCACCGTGCCTGGCTAATTTTGTATTTTTGGTAGAAACAGGGTTTCACCATGTTGGCCAGGCTGGTCTTGAACTCCTGACCTCAAGTGATCTGCCTGCTTCAGCTTCCCAAAGTGCTGGAATTACAGGCTTCAACCACCATGCCCAGCCAATCTGATACTTTTTTTTAAGATGGAGTCTTACTCTGTCACCCAGGCTGGAGTGCAGTGGCACCATCTCTGCTCACTGCAACCTCCACCTCCCGAGTTCAAGCAGTTCTCTGCCTCAGCCTCCCGAGTAGCTGGGATTCCAGGCACCCACTACCATACATGGCTAATTTTTGTATTTTTAGTAGAGACGGGGTTTCACAATGTTGGCCAAGCTGATCTTGAACTCCTGACCCTGTGATCCACCCGCCTTGGCCTCCCAAAGTTCTGGGATTACAGGCGTGAGCCACAGCGCCCAACCCAATCTGATACATTTTTAAATGAAAATTGGTACAGAAACCATTTCTCATGAGTACTTGTTTCTAAAATACAGTTTTACAGAAAAATCCCCAAAATGGGCTAGCCATGGTGGCTCAAGCCCATAATCCCAACACATTGGGTGACTGAGGTAAGTGGATTGCTTGAGCCCAGGAGTTCAAGACCAGCCTGGGCAACACGTGAGACTCCATTTCTACAAAAAATTTAAAAACTAGCCAGGCGTGGTTGCGTGCCTGTGGTTCTAGCTACTCAGGAGGCCGAGGCAGGAGGATTGCTTGAGCCCAGGAGGTGGAGGCTGCAGTGAGCTATGATAGTTCTATTGTCCCCAAAAAGTAAATAAATAAAAATAAACAATTTGCACAAACTAGTCATGTGATTTTAATGTATACCTATTTACTGAGATTATCATTCATTTTTAGACGTGAACAGATTATAAAGTTAACAATTTTTAACTTAGACAGATTTAGATCAGTGATTTCCCAACCTGGCTGTGCCCCAGAATCACTTAGGAGCCTTAAAATTCAGATATATTTCCAAAACACCACCCTCAAAGATCCTGATGAATAGGTGAAAGAAGAGCTATTTTTTAAGCTCTTCAAGTTACTCTGATTTAGAGTAATGCAGTACTTTGTAAAAGTTCTAATTAACAAATTGTTACTGTGACATACTGATAAATATAAAAAACAGCTTTTTGATATTTCAATAGATAACATTTTATTTTTTATTTTTAGTGGTATTGTTGTTGTTTTTTGAGACAGAGTCTTCCTCTTTCGCCCAGGCTGGAGTGCAATGGCATGATCTCTGCTCACAGCAACCTCCGCCTCCTGGGTTCTAACAATTCTTCTGCCTCAGCCTCCTTAGTTAGCTGGGATTAGAGGCACACACCACCATGCCAGGCTAATTTTTGTATATTAGTAGAGATGGGGTTTCACCATGTTGGCCAGGCTGGTCTCGAACTCCTGACCTCAGGTGATCCACCCACCTTGACCTCCCAAAGTGTTGGGATTACAGGCGTGAGCCACCGCGCCGGCCTTTGTTTTTGTTTTTTGTTTTTTGTTTTTTTTTTTGAGATGGAGTCTTGCTGGCATGTAATGGCGCAATCTCAGTTCATTGCAACCTCCGCCTCCTGGGTTGAAGCTGTTCTCCCACCTAAGCTCCCGAGTAGCTGGGATTACAGGCACCTTGCCATCATGCCTGGTCAATTTTTATATTTTTGTAGAGGCAGGGTTTCACCATGTTGGCCAGGCTGGTCTTGAACTCCTGACCTCAGGTGATCTGCCCACCTCAGCCTCCCAAAGTGCTGGGATTACAGGCATGAGCCACCGCACTTGGCCTATGTTGTTCTTAAGTATTGGTAATCCTTGAACTTTCTATTTATTCATGATAAAATTATGGAAGAATTTTTTCAAAAAACTTAAATGTCCCAGTGTGATGGCTCTTGCCTGTAATCCTAGAACCTTGGGAGGCCAAGGCGGGTAGATCACTTGAGCCCAGGAATTCAAGACCAGCCTGGGCAACATGGGGAAACTTCATCTCTGCAAAATAACAAAAAAAGTAACTGGCCTTGGTGGTGAACACCTATAGTGCCAGCTCTTCAGGAGGCTGAGGTGGGAGGATTGCTTGAGCCTGGGGAGGTCAAGGCTGCAGTGAGCCGTAATTGATCCACAACCTGGGCGGCAGTGAGGCCCTGTCTCCAAAAAAAAAAAAAAAGAAAAGAAAAGAAAAGAAAAAAATTGCCAGGCGCGGTGGCTCAAGCCTATAATCCCAGCACTTTGGGAGGCCGAGACGGGCGGATCACGAGGTGAGGAGATCAAGACCATCCTGGCTAACACCGTGAAACCCCGTCTCTACTAAAAAATACAAAAAACTAGCCGGGCGAGGTGGCGGGCGCCTGTCGTCCCAGCTACTCGGGAGGCTGAGGCAGGAGAGTGGCATAAACCCGGGAGGCGGAGCTTGCAGTGAGCTGAGATCCGACCACTGCACTCCAGCCTGGGCGACAGAGCGAGACTCCGTCTCAAAAAAAAAAAACGAAAAGAAAAAAATTAACTCATGGTCATAGAGCTTTTTATTGACAATTATTTTATAAAGGTACTATTTAAAAAATATTTAAATCACAAAACAATATCATGAAACATGTAAGCAATTGTTATTTGGAGATTTACTAGTATTTTTAGTGATACCAGTTAATATTTTAGAGATCCAGAATTTGATTACAAAATCATTTGATTTCCAAAACCATAATGAACTTACCCAGAAAATGTTCTATAGATGACCGGGCGCGGTGGCTCATGCCTGTAATCCCTGCACTTTGGGAGGCCGAGGCGGGTGAATCACAAGGTCAGGAGTTCGAGATCAGCCTGACACACATGGTGAAACCCCATCTCTACTAAAAATACAAAAATTAGCCAGGTGTGGTGGCTCATGCCTGTAATCTCAGCTACTTAGGAGGGCTAAGGCAGGAGAATGGCTTGAACCCGGGAGGTGGAGGTTGCAGTGAGCCGAGATGGCACCATTGCGCTCCAGCCTGGGCAACAGAGCAAGACTTCGTCTCCAAAAAAAAAAAAAAGGAAAATGTTTTACAGATGACTTGAATTTATTTTTGATTCCTCCCTTAAATCTTTTTGTCCTTTTTTTATCTTAATATATTATTATATCTATTATAATCTATTCTTTATATATACTGTCTGCTACCATGGAAACAGCAGTGACGTGATCATGTATATGTTTTCTTTTTTTTTTTTTTTTGAGACGGAGTCTCGCTCTGTCGCCCAGGCTGGAGTGCAGTGGCCGATCTCAGCTCACTGCAAGCTCCGCCTCCCGGGTTTACGCCATTCTCCTGCCTCAGCCTCCCGAGTAGCTGGGACTACAGGCGCCCGCCACCTCGCCCGGCTAGGTTTTTTTTTTTTTAGTAGAGACGGGGTTTCACGTGTTAGCCAGGATGGTCTCGATCTCCTGACCTCGTGATCCGCCCGTCTCGGCCTCCCAAAGTGCTGGGATTACAGGCTTGAGCCACCGCGCCCGGCTATATGTTTTCTTAGATGCTAGCACTGATTTTGTTATTTTTATTTTTTGTTTTTTTCCCTGTGGGTTGTTACGTAAGTTTGATTGCTAGTTTTTTCCATTTTGCTCTATGAATCTTGTTAAAAATAGCAGATAATGGCTTCTATTATAATAAACTTTATAGTGTAGTAATTGTGTTTGATAGACATTTTTATAAATTAAGTCTTAAGTCTTGCTGTTTTTTATGTTTTTTTTTCCTCAAGACGGAGTTTCACTCTTGTTGCCCAGGCTGGAATGCAATGGCGTGATCTCGGCTCACCACAGCCTCCGCGTCCCAGATTCAAGTGATTCTCCTGCCTCAGCCTCCCGAGTGACTGGGATTACAGGCATGTGCCACCATGCCTGGCTAATTTTGTATTTTTTTTTTAAGTAGGGACAGGGTTTCTCCATGTTGGTCAGCTGGTCTCGTACTCTCAACCTCAGGTGATCCTCCCGTCTTGGCCTCCCAAAGTGCTGGGATTACAGGCATGAGCCACTGTGACCAGCCATGTCTTGTGCTATTTTATAAACTAGACTTGAACTAGAAACCTGGTTGCCATATATAAATCTAGTTTATATAGAGGAAGAATTGCCAAGTTGTCATATTTAGATAGGTTTAGGAATATAGGGTGATAGCGTAATGTAGGAATGTTTTAAATTGTGATTTGTTCCTTCAGCCCCTCAATTTAATTTAGAGACATTACGCCATGTCAGAAAATGAACATTTGTATTTGCTCTGGAAAACGAATTCTGACTTTGTTAAATGTAGCTTTAGAAGTTTTAATTTATTTAGTATAATAAAAATAGGTCTGGGCTGGGCACGGTGGCTCAAGCCTGTAATCCCAGCACTTTGGGAGGCCGAGATGGGCGGATCACAAGGTCAGGAGATCGAGACCATCCTGGCTAACACGGTGAAACCCCATCTCTACTAAAAAATACAAAAAACTAGCCGGGCGAGGTGGCGGGCGCCTGTAGTCCCAGCTACTCGGGAGGCTGAGGCAGGAGAATGGCGGGAACCCGGGAGGCGGGGCTTGCAGTGAGCTGAGATCCGGCCACTGCGCTCCAGCCTGGGCAACAGAGCCAGACTCCGTCTCAAAAAAAAAAAAAAAAAAAAAATAGGTCTGGATCTGTTACAATAGGCATATCTTAAGGTTAAGCAGTATTAGGTTATTTCTTGTTATGATAGCATATCATTGGCGTTTTGTTAGTAAATAGAAGAATCTGTAGTATCATCTTAAGGAATTTTTGTATAGAGCCTTTCCTTAAACTTTTAGTCTCGTATTTATTTGTTTATGTCATTTACAAGTTAAAATATTCTCCTCCAAGGTGGTCAAGATATATTTTGGGAGCTAGTAATATTGATAAACATTTATAAAACATGATTTAAGGTTATTACTATTGGGATTAGGACTAGTAGTTGGTTGTAATTATCTATGTTTTTCCATAGTTTAGGCTGATTTGCATTTGTAGATTTACAGAGTTTTTTTGAGTTTTTTTTTTTTTTTTTGAGATAGTGCCTCAGTCAGTTGCCCAGGCTGGAGTTCAGTGATGTGATCATAGCTCACTGCAGCCTCTACCTCCCAGTCTCAAGCAATCCCCCTGCCTCAGCCTGGTGAGTAGCTGAGACTGCAGGCACGTGCCACCACACCTGGCTAATTAAAAATATATATATTTTTTGTAGGCTGGGCATAGTGGCTCACACCTGTAATCCCAGCACTTTGGGAGGCCAAGGCAGGCAGATTGCCTGAGGTCAGGAGTTTGAGACCAGCCTGGCCAACATGGTGAAAGCCCGTCTCTACTAAAATACAGAAATTAGCCAGGTGTGGTGGTTGTAGAGACAGGATTTCGCCATGTTTTGTAGAGATGGAGTTTCATCGTTGCCCAGGCTGGTCTTGAACTTCTGGCTTCAAACAATCCTCCTGCTTCGGCCTCCCAAATTGATGGGATTACAAGTGTAAGTCACCACACTTAACTAGAATTTTTGAGTTAAATTATAACCCACTAATGCTTGGTTAAATTTGTCTTTTCTATGTATAAATATAATTGGCTATTTTATTTTCATATTTGGACTTACATATCAACTTTGACCATTTCCAAAGTTGGTAAATATTATCATTTTCTAGCTGTTGATCAATTAATGTCTTTATAAAATAAGTTAATCATATTATCTGAAAGGAAATAGTTAAAAATGAATGTTGTAGTTTTCTTCAGACCTGAGCTTATGGATGATTATTCTTTATATGTTGCTTTTTTTTTGAGACAGAGCCTTGCTCTATCGCCCAGGCTGGAGTACAGTGGTATGATCTCGACTCACTGCACCCTTCGCCACCCGAGTTCAAGCAATTCTTCTGCCTCAGCCCCCTGAATAGCTGGGACTACAGGTGCTCGCCACCACACCCAGCTAATTTCTGTATTTTTAGTAGAGATGGGGTTTTACCATATTGGCCAGGCTGGTCTCAAACTCCTGACCTCGTGATCCTCCCGCGTCTCCCTCCCAAAATGCTAGGATTACAGGCATGAGCCACCACTCCTGGCCTATACTTTGCTGTATATTATACAATTAATGTCAATTATATTGCAATCAGAAAAACAGACGTGTTTTAATTTAAGAAACTTTCAAAAGGAATGCTATCTACACATTTAAAATAATAAGCCCTTGGATTATATTGCAGGAATGTGTATATGAAGTATTGCCATTGAAAGATAATACTAAGTAGTATCAAGATTACATAAATTGTATTTGATGTGCCTTTAAAAATGGGAAGTGAGTTTGGAGTGATAAAAAATTTAATGTTTATTAAATCCTTTTGTTTCCTGTAAAAGATCTATGAATTCTTGTTTTTTTTGAGACTGGGTCTGCCTGTGTCACCCAGACTGGAGTGCAGTGGTGTGATCACGGTTCACTGCAGCCTTGACCTCCCAGGCTCAGGCGATTCTCCCGCCTTACCTCCTGAGTATCTGGGACCATAGATGTGTGCCACCACGCCCAGCTAATTTTTTGTTTTTTGTAGAGATGGAGTTATGCCATGTTTCACAGACTGGTTGAACTCCTGGGCTCAAGCAATCTGCCCACTTCAGCCTCCCAAAGTGCTGGGATTACAGGCGGGAGCCATGTGCCCAGCCAATCTATAAATTCTTACCAACAAAGTAAGATTATTCTGCCTTTTAAAAAATGTTTCAACCTTCACCTTTAAAAAATAGCATATATAAAGCTTTCAGATACCCAGATAACATTCATATTCTCTTCATTCATCAGGGGAAAAGAGTTTCTTTTTACAAACGAGCCCAAATCCTTGTAGCAGATACGTGGAGTGTATTGGAAGGAAAAGGAGATGGCTGCTTTAAGGACATCTCCAGTATCACCATGTTTGCTGATTATAGATTACCTCAGGTTCTTGCTCATCTTGGAGCCCTGAAATACTCTGATGAACTACTGAAGAAGCTTCTCAAAGGTTTGCAACTTTAAGTCATTCTTTGTTATACTATGAATTGTTGGATCTTGGTTTAGTTTTTTTTGTTTTGTTTTGTTTTGTTTTGTTTTTTTGAGACGGAGTCTTGCTCCATCGCCCAGGCTGGAGTGTAGTGGCGCAATCTCTGCTCACTGCAAGCTCCGCCTCCTGGGTTCAGCCATTCTCCTGCCTCAGCCTCCCGAGTAGCTGGGACTACAGGCACCCGCCACCACACCCAGCTAATTTTTTTGTATTTTTGGTAGAGACGGGGTTTCACTGTGTTAGCCAGGATGGTCTCGATCTCCTGACCTCGTGATCTGCCCGCCTCGGCCTCCCAAAGTGCTGGGATTATAGGCACGAGCCACCACGCCGGGCGGTTTAGTTTTTTTTGCAAAAGGTCTCCTTTGCTTTAAAAAAAAAAAAAAGAGTACTATTTATTGTTCATAGTATATGTAAAGGAAAATGCAAAGATAAAATGTAGACAAAATGATTTTTCTTTTTGTTTGCACTGTGAAATGTGGATATTGTAGAAAATTGTGCTATTTGAACATTATAATTTCATAGCCTAATGACACCTAAATTTATGTTACATGAAAGTATGTAACACTGACAGTTCATCAGGTATAGTATTTGAAAAGTGTTAATTAAGCTGAAGAGCACACTACGTGGTGATATGAAGGGTAGGCTGAAAGATAGGTAATATGAATTGACTTTTGAGTGAAGAGACTCCAAGGTCTGCACTGGGATATCTTGCACAAGTCACTTGCTTCTCTTGGCTTATTCACCATTATTGGATATGATTACTGATATCAAGACTAGGAGCCTTATGATAAATAATCACAGGTAAATTGGGTTGAAAATTAGCTTATAACATTTCCTTGTATGAGGAAAATAATTATATGATTTTCATGTTAATTTCTCTTTTAGGTTCAAAATTTTCTGCTACTTTTTTCTTTATTTTATTTTATTTTATTTTAAAAATATGTGCCCAGGCTGGTTTCAAATTCCTGGGCTTAAGCAATCTTCTCACTTCAGCCTTCCAATGTGCTGGGATTACAGGCATGAGCCACTGCACCTGACCTCTTTATGTATTTTTTCTTTTTTTTTTTAAGACAGAGTCTTGCTCTGTTGCCCTGGCTGGAGTGCAGTGGCCGGATCTCAGCTCACTGCAAGCTCCGCCTCCCGGGTTCACGCCATTCTCCTGCCTCAGCCTCCCGAGTAGCTGGGACTACAGGCGCCTGCCACCTTGCCCAGCTAGTTTTTTGTATTTTTAGTAGAAATGGGGTTTCACTATTTTAGCCAGGATGGTCTCAATCTCCTGACCTCGTGACCCGCCTGCCTCGGCCTCCCAAAGTGCTGGAATTACAAGTGTGAGCCACCGCCCCGGCCTTATGTGTTTTTTAAAAGAGGTAGATTCTATGATTGAATAACTTCCTCTTGTGAAATAGATTTGAATCCCCCAGATCAGAATAACACAGAATATAAAGGTATCATTATTCCCATGGTTGGCTCTACTGGGTTTTTAGGCTGCCATGGGCAATCTGTTTGTCTTCTATTTCCTCGTTTGAAAAAGAATATGCTATTTTTTGTTATAGTGCTCATGTCAAGGGTCACTAATTGTTGGATACCTTTATTTTTATTTTTATTTTTTTGAGACAGAGTCTCACTCTGTCGCCCAGGCTGGAGTGCAGTGACCGGATCTCAGCTCACTGCAAGCTCCGCCTCCCGGGTTCACGCCATTCTCCTGCCTCAGCCTCCCGAGTAGCTGGGACTACAGGTGCCCGCCACCTTGCCCAGCTAGTTTTTTGTATTTTTTAGTAGAGACGGGGTTTCACTCTCTTAGCCAGGATAGTCTCGATCTCCTGACCTCGTGATCCGCCCATCTCGGCCTCCCAAAGTGCTGGGATTACAGGCTTGAGCCACCGCACCCGGCCTGTTGGATACCTTTAAAAGGGACAACGTTTAGCAATCAGGGCTTATCTTTCATAAGTCGTATTAAGCTGCTTTTTTTTTCTTTTGTACACACTGTTCATTCCTATCTCTAAGCATTGTCTTACTTGGTTGCTGTCATCCAAATTTTCTTTTTTTTTTGAGATGCTCTGTTGCCTAGGCTGGAGTGCAGTGGCATGTTCTTGACTCACCAGAACCTCTGCCTCTCGGGTTCAAGCCATTCTCCTGCCTCAGCCTCCTAAGTAGCTGGGATTACAGGTGCGTGCCACCATGCCTGGCTAATTTTTGTATTTTGAGTACAGATGGGGTTTCACCATGTTGTTCATGCTGGTCTTGAACTCCTGACCTCAGCCTCCCAAAGTGCTAGGATTGCAGGCGTGAGCCGCCGCGCCCAGCTTTTTTTCAATTCAAATCCTATGCAGAGGCTTCACTCAAATGCTGTCCTTGCTCATGGTGATTTGTCCATCTCCTTCTCAGTTTTTATAGCACTTAATTGTCTCTGCTACTGTGAGAAAAACCGTAGTGAGAAGGGATCATCCAGCATAGTTGTACAGAGATGTCAGAATTTTCTTCTCCCATCCATTTCAACTCCAGAGGCTCTTTTCCAATATCTATTGGCAGTCATTACTGCCTCCATTTATGCCTTGCTTCTAGAAGGGTACTCTCCTATCCTTAGCCAGTTTGATATAGGGTGGACAAATTCTTTTGCCACTTAGTGCATTTAAGTAAAATTTGGATTTTGTTTTCCAAAAAGTATTTTAATGCAAAACTAGACCAAAAATAAACAAACTGTAAATGTAATGTAACAGACATAAGTATAGTGTACTCATTTTTAAAAACTACCTTAAGTGGAATCTAGGACCAGCTTAGTTTGACCAGGTGAGGTAGGACCTTCCTTAACTGGCTTCCAATGGTACTTCCAAACTTGAGGATTTGCTACACTGGTATTCCTTCCCTTCTCCCCTCATCTGGGTATCTCAGGGACATCCCTTGGAAGTGCCACCTAGATTTCTGTCCACTGTCTTTAACCCATCTCTTCACCGAAGACATAGTACTTGGCCAATTATAAAAAACTAACAATGCAATTTGACTAAATTTAGCTTTTCACTGTGACTCCAGGGCCAGCTTTTAGACCAAATACCTGGGCCATATTACCTTCCCTGACTCTAATCTCTGTCAGTCCACTCAAATGTCTTTTTCTGTCTGAAGTCCATGTTCTACCCCTTACTGTAAGTTGCTGTATTAGTTATTACATTAGTTTCCTAGGGCTGACATAACAAATTACCACAAACTAGATGGCTTCAAGCAACAGAAATGTATTGTGTCACAGTTCTGGAGGATGGAAGTCTGAAATCAAGATGTCGGCAGGACCGTCCTTCCTCTAAAGGCTCTTGGGAATAATTCTTCCTTGCCTCTTCCCAGCACTTTGTGGCTCCAGCAGTCCTTGGCATTCGTTGGTCTGTAGCTGCATCACACCAATCATGGCCTTATCCTTGTTCTCCTGTCTCTTCTTATCCTCTTTTTTTTTTTTCTTTTTTTGAGACGGAGTTTTGCTCTTGTCGCCCAGTGCAATGGTGCCATCTCGGCTCACTGCAACCTCCTTCTCCCAAGTTCAAGTGATTCTCCTACCTCAGCCTCCTGAGTAGCTGGGATTACAGATGCCCACCACCACGCCTGGCTAATTTTTGTATTTTTAGTAGAGACAGGGTTTCACCATGTTGGTCAGGCTGCTCTTGAATTCCTGACCTCAGGTGATCCACCCGCCTCAGCCTCCCAAAATGCTTCAATTACAGACATGAGCCACTGTGCCCACCTGTATCCTCTTCTTTTCTTGCTTGCTTACTTTTTTGTTTAGAAACAGGGTCTTACTCTGTCACCAAGGTTGGAGTGTAGTGGCATGATCATAACTCACTGCGGCTTCAAACTCCTGGGCTCAAGCGATCTTCCCTTCTCAGCCTCAGCCTCCTGATTAGCTGGGGCTACTAGAGGTGCATACCACCATGCCTGGCTACTTTTTCCATTTTTTGTAGAGACAGGATCTCACCTTTCCTTCATTGGATTTAAGGTTGATCCTAATCCAGTATGACCTCATCTTCACCTGATTACATCTGCAAAGTCCCTATTTCCAAACAAAGTCAAATTCACAGGTACCAGAAGTTATGACTTGAATGTATCTTTTTGTGAGCCACAGTTCAACCCACTACTATTATCTATTGCTGTGTAACAAATTACGCTAAAATTTAGTGGTTAAAACAACAGACATTTATGACCCTGGGTCAGGAACCTGCGTACTGCTTAACTGAGTACCTCTGCCTCAAAGTTACAGTCCAGCCGCCAAGTGGAGCAGTGGTCTTATCTAATAGCTCTACTTTGGTGGGAGCATCTGCCTCCTTGACCACTCTATTGGTTGATTTGGCAGTTTTAGCAAGTTGATAGTCAAATTTGGAGGAACTGATTAACAGGAAAACTGAAGAGGGAAGGTATGGGCTTCTATACTAGCACCTGGTTCAAAGTAAGGAAATGGAGGAACCTGGTTAATCACTGTTTCCCCATCTGTTCCACTGACCAGTGCCTAAGTCCATGGGAGAGTTGGATGGATGGGGGCATAAGTAACACTACTTAAGATCACAAGATCTCCTGGGTACTGTGAGGCTTTGTGCAGGGGTGCAGTTTGGTGGCCAGAGGCCAAATACAGCTTGCAGTTGTGTAATGTTTGGCCTGAAAAATGACGTTAGCAATTTTTAATTAGTTTCCAACTCTTGAAAATTAGGAGATTTCCCATAAAAATCAAACTTCCTTACTTCTCTCATAAGAAAAATATGGAAACATACAGTAACTTTGGATAGTACTACATTCACTACCTAGCTCACTACAGTTTGCATCTGACTGCTGCATATAGACATGGGTCCATGAGTCCTACTCTAGTCTCAGTGGCAAGGCACAGCCAGCACCTACCTTGCAAGATCAGATATTCCCCAAATAAATATTTATTTATTTTGGAGATAGGGTTGGCTCTGTTACCTAGACTGGAATGCAATGGCCTGATCTTGGCTCACTGCAACCTCTGTCTTCTGGACTCAAGTGACCCTCCCACCTCAACCTCCTGAGTAGTCCCTACAGGCACATACCACCATGCCTGGCTAATTTTTGTATTTTTTGTAGAGACAGGGTTTTGTCATGTTGCCCAGGCTGGTCGAACTCCTGAGCTCAAGTAATCCTCCCACCTCAACCTCCCAAATTGCTAGCATTACAGGTGTGAGGCACTGCACCCAGCCTGCAATAATATTTTTTTTCTGGTATCAAACCTAATTTTAAATTCCATCTTTTAAATAACTAGCCATCCTATTTTTAAATTTATGGTCACCACTTATTCATTTATCAGATATTTATTGGGGAGCTAGTATGTGCAAGGTTCTATGCTAGGTCCTGGGAATATTGAGACAAGCCAGATGTGGCCCCTATCTTTGTGGAATTGAACTTGTAATTTAAAATCAGTGCCTACGTTTTGAAATGATTTAAATTACCAAAAATAAAGTCTGAGATTTACAGTTTTAAAGTGGGTACCATTTAAATACTATGTTTTGTTCTACAGTAAAGTTCTGAGTAGATTTTGTGTCATTGACTATTACTTTTTCTTACTGTTTTTCCCCCTTGCAGGAGAAATGCTCTCATATGGAGACAGGCAAGAGGTGGAAATCAGAGGGTGCTCACTTTGGTGTGTTGAGCTGATCCGGGATTGTCTTCTGGAGCTTATTGAACAAAAGGGTGAAAAACCTAGTGGAGAGATCAATTCTATTCTTCTGGATTATTACTTATGGGACTATGCCCGTGACCATAGGGAAGATATGAAAGGAATTCCGTTTCATCGCACACGTTGCATATATTATTGACCTCAAGTGTAAACTGATCCAAAGAAAACCCCCTGCATTTTATATCATGTCATCTGTACAGTTTTGCTTTGATATTTAGAGAACATGGTCGAGGTTATAGGAATGAGGAAATTGATTACCCATTCTCACTTTAAAAAATACTTCCTAGGCTGGGCACAGTGGCTTATGCCTATAATCCCAGCACTGTGGGAGGCTGAGGCGAGTGGATCACCTGAGGTCAGGAGTTGGAGACCGCCTGGCCAACATGGTGAAACCCCATCTCTACTAAAAATACAAAATTAGCTGGGCGTGGTGGCACATACATGTAATCCCAGTTACTTGGGTGGCTGAGGCAAGAGAATTGCTTGAACTCAGGAGGTGGAGGTTGCAGTGAGGCGAGATTGTGCCACTGCACTCCAGCCTGAGCAACAAGAGCAAAACTTCCTCTCAAAAAAAAAAAAAAAAAAAAAATCTTCCTAGGCCAGATGTAGTGGCTCACATGTGTAATCTTAGCACTTTGGGAGGCCAAGGCGGGAAGATTACTTGAGGCGAGGAGTTCAAGACCAGTCTAGGCAACATAGGGGGACCCTCATCTCTACAAAAATTTAAAAATTAGCCTAGCGTGGTGGCATGCTGTGTAATCCCAAATACGTAGTAGGCTGAGGCTGAAGAGGGTGGATTGCTTGAGCCTAGGAGTTTGAGGCTGCAGTGAGCCACGGTCATACCACTGCATTCTACCCTGGGCAACAGATGGAGACCTTGTCTAAAAAAAAAAAATTCCTGATAGATCACTGTATATTCCCAACTTTATCATTTGTCTGCCTGTTTAGTTTTGACTTTTTTTTTTCTGTGGACATGCAGTTGACAGAAATAGTGAAGGAACTTTAATATTTTATTTAAATTTCTTAAAACTAATCATGCCTTATGTGACTAATCTTCAGTGATAATATTTCAGCTGTTGATATATTTTCTTGAGGTATAGTAATTTTCAGTATACCTTAATCGTTTGGTATAAAAAAGAGAGAGGTTTTTGATGTATGAATGCTGTTCTTGTAAAAATCAATCTTGACACTTTATTTTAAACTTTTTTTTTGGTAATGATAGTGGGTTTTGTACATCATGATTTTCAATTTAGGATATCTGTTTGTCTAATTTGTTTTTGCAGAGTAACTATATTGGAATTGAATAAAAATATTCAAAATTTTTCTTAAACCTGGAATGGATTATTTCATTAAAATAGAATTTACCATATATAATTTTTTTCTTTTTTTTACCATATATAATTTTAAAAGATTTACTGTAAGTTAGATTATTTACTTTCTGCTGCAGAACTCTCATTACCTGTCAAGTACTCATTTCCCACCACCCCCGCCACGTTCTTTCTAACAGAATCTTGATTGTGTTAGGTATCTACCTTGTCTGCTTGCTGTGACTTCAGAAGTCAGAAAAAGATGCCCTTTTCCCAAGCACTTTACTGCCATCTACTGGAAATTTGTCATAATAACCTTACAAATGACTGACTACGAGTGAGGCCTCCTGGAGTTGTGCAGTACACAACTTGCACAACCATAGTAGTGGTCCTCTGTCTATCCCTGTCCTGTGTGACTCGGGATGGTGATCCCACCCCCAGTTCTAGAGGTAGATCTTGAATGAATGGTTTACTATTCCTGGTCACTTTACCATCCTTGCCTGTGATTGTTTTGATGACGGGTATATAATCAAGTTCTGGACAGTGATGCTGGATGACAAGTCTGCTGGGAAGCTTCTAGAAAAGGATTCTTCACTTTTAAGAAAGAGATACAGGACAAAGGTCCCTTTTCTTCCTCTGAGCAATGCTTTTAGCATGATACCTGCTATCATGCAGGTAGCCATTTTGTGAAGCTAGAGCCCAGCTGTACCTTTCATTCCTGAGCCCATCCTATCCATGGACTTCATATGTGAGATAATAAACACATTACCTTATTATTTCCAGCATCTTGAATTAGTATTCTGTAACTTGCACCAGAAAGCATCATAACAGTTTCCAGTGTAATCTCTGGGCCTCTGCTCCTGCCACCCTTCCTGCACTTCTCCCTGTCCTCCCTTCCCCCTTTCCCTCTTCTCCCCTTTACTTCTCTGCCCTTCTCTTTCTTCTTCCCTTCTTTCCCCTCCCCCCTTTTTCCTCTCCTCCACTCTTTTTTTTTATTTTTTATTTTTTTAGAGATGGTCTCACTGTCACCCAGGCTGGAATATAGTCGTGAGATCATAGCTCACTGTAACCGTGAACTCCTGGACTCAATCCTCCCAAAGTTCCAGGGTCCACAGGCGCATGCCACTACACCTGGCTAATTTTTAAATTTTTTGTAGAGATGGGGTATCACTATGTTGCTCAGTCTGGTCTCAAACTCCTAGGCTCAAGCAATTCTGCCATGGGCCTCCCAAAGCATTGAGTTTACAGCTGTGAGCCGTGATTTCCCACACCCAGCTGCCTTTTCTCTTCTGACACTGAGCATAACCTGGCATCACAATCCATCACAATCCCGGATGCCTGCATTCTAATCTAGGTAGCAGGATTGAAAAAGCAATAAAGAAGCGTACAAAGGGCTGAAGCCAGGTGCAGTGGCTCGTTCCTATGCTCTCAGCCACTGGGTGGTGAGGAGGGACTGAGGTAGGAGTTCATGTCCACCCTGGGCAATGTAGCAAAATCCAATCGTTTAAAAAAAAAAAAAAGGAAAAACAAACAAAAAGCGTTGATAAGAAAGGCTCTGGTAGCCACCACATTCCATTTTGGTTTCATCTTACTAGAATTTAGTCACGTGACCACAACTAACTGCCAAGAAGACTAGGAAAGTGGCATGTATTATGGGCATTGGGTACCAGGTACACTGTGTAAAGAGTACAGATGGGCCTGGGCACAGTGGCTCATTCCTATAATCCCAGCACTTTGAGAAGCCAAAGGCAGGATGATCGCTTTAGCCCAGGAGGTCCAGGCCACAGTGAGCAATGATCACCACTGCACTTCAACCTGGGCAACAGAGTGAAACCCCAGTCTCAAAAAAAAAAAAAAAGGTATAGGTGGATACTGGGAAACAGCAAGAAGTTTTTGCCACCCATTACATGGATTTTATAATTTTCTTAGCTGATACAGACTAAGAGCATTAAAATAACATTTTACCTAATGGCTTTAACAGCCATTGATGATCATTTTTCAGATCTGTTATTTCATTAGGGATTGCAAAATGGTAATGTTCTAGTTCTAACATCTTTGGTGTTTGGGAATTTGTGTGGAGATAACATCCCTCTTGGATTTCAGGGTAGTCTGGGGGAACATAATTAACATGGGCATAGCTCCTGACGTTCCAGAAGAGAATGGAATGTAGAATTAAGTTCTGAAAGTGTTTTCAGTTGTGTTAATTCATGCTGCACACGCTTTTAAAGATAATGAAAATGTGCACAGCCTCCTGAAACTCCCTGGCACAGCCCTCCATTCAGAGAAGTCTTTTCTAATTCCTTGGTGACTCAGTTTCCTTTAGTAGCCTTTGATTTGCCATCAGTTATAAAATATTTCATTTTGTATACAAATTTCTATTATTTTTCTTCAGAGGCTTCCTCATGATTTGCCTAGCTCTACAAATTCAAGTTGTTTAGCCAAGGCACCTTGTCAATGCCTTCCAACCAAAGTAAACAGGTTAGATTTATTACTTGTCGCATGGGATGCCTCAGTAGGAGGATTATTTGGGGCAGGGTCTAAGGAAACTGTTCTGTTGAGATTGGATACTGTCAGAAAGCAGGATCAGTTATACAATCGGCTGCTCTACCATTGACTGCCTCAAATTTTATCTATAGGGAGGGCAGACAAGAGTAAGGATAAAGCTCTCATTGGTTAAAAAAAAAAAGTTGGCAGTCACTCATTTTAGTGGAGATAGGATGTTTAGGTACTTTGCATGGCACTGTGCCCTTGTATTTGTCTGTAGTTATGCAAAATTCTGAAGTGGCCTTATTTAGTCTTACTTTATCATGGTCTCTGAGTAACCTTTCTGATATTAGTATTCTGTGAGATTATGTCCAACAGAAGACTAACATGGTATCGCTGTGGGTGCCAGGCCAGTTTTTTGTCAGGGGCTGCTTTTTTTCCTTTATCAACCTTAAACTTTCCCCTAATTAGCACCAAGGCAAATTAACAGATTTCATTTCATTCAATTCAGAAATCATGTATTGAGCTTCCTCACAGTGTCCCCTCCCCTGAAGCTGAATGGATAATGGCTTAATAATCTGGTTGGCACCCCAGTCTGCCCCAGATGCAGATTTAATGACTGTATATGACTTAGGGGATCAGCTTTGAGGCAACTAGATCTTCCTTTTCCTTGCAACTCTATGACCCATCTTTTTTAGGTGTGCTTGAACTTTTTTTTTATTTTTTATTTTTTGCTTTAGTTTACAATTTCCAGCTTTTTGGTGGGTGCTTTAGTCAAATACAAAACCTAAACAAGTAAGGGAATTGATCTATTCAGGCTATTACAATAGGAAAAGCATTCCAAATCCTAAGATCAGAGTCTCTTAGCAGGGTGATTTTGCCTTAGACTTTTATAGGGAGGAGTATAGAAGTTACAGGTGGAGGACTTCCATGTGGGATTGTTTTGCAATCAGAAGTCTCAGTCAATTGCCAAACAGGAAATATTTATCTCTGTGTCACGCTGGTTTTAGGTGGACAAAGAGTTCTAGTAGAGAGACAAAGAATGGGGGATTGGGCCGGGCATGGTGACACACATCTGTAATCCCACCACTTTGGGAGGCCCACGCAGGAGGATCACTTGAGCCCAGGAGTTCAAGACCAGCCTAGGCAACATAGCAAGACCCTGTCTCTACAGAAAAAAAAAAAAAAAAAAATTGTAAAAAAGAATAAGGAATTGAAGGTTCTGTGTCTGGTCTTGTCCCACTGGGATGGGATAATCTCATGGGATACCATATAATACCATGGTGTATGCAGTTCATGGGTGACCAAAACATTGTTATGTGATGCATGCCTATAATTTGTAAAATTCCTTGCAGGTATACAATTTATTGACTAAACAATTGGAAGTTTGGAGAAACATATTATTGTGCCATTCAGCTAAATTTCTCTTTTTTCCATACACTGTGTATCTTTTCCTTTCTTTTAGCCCTTTGGGTTAAGGATATTTTAGTTTTAAATGAAATAAATCAAACTAAAACTAGCATAGTGAAAAAGTAATTGTAGTGATCAACAAAATAAGCCCAGGGATAGACCTGGCCTTAGCCATGATCATGTAACTACAGTCTAGGGATTAAAATGCACAAAGACCGTATCTCATATTTCTTTTCTTTTTTTTCTTTTTTTTTTTTGACAGAGTGTCACTCTTGTTGCTCAAGCTGGAGTGCAATGGCACAATCTTGGCTCACTGCAGCCTCCACCTCCTGGGTTCAGCATTTCTCCTGCTTCAGCCTCCTGAGTAGCTGGGATTACAGGTGCACACCACCACACCGGCTAATTTTTTGTATTTTTAGTAGAAACGGGGTTTCTCCATGTTAGCTAGGCTGGTCTCAAACTCCTGACCTCAGGTGATCTGCCCGCCTCAGCCTCCCACAGTGCTGAGAATACAGGCCTGAGCCACCGCTTCCAGCCATATACTTCATATTTCTTTTTGCTCCTTGAAAGAGATGATTATAACATCTGGTGATTCCAGGAAACAGAGTGCAAGTTGTTGTCAATAACCCAGGCAAGGCCGGGCGCGGTGGCTCAAGCCTGTAATCCCAGTACTTTGGGAGGCCGAGACGGGCGCATCACGAGGTCAGGAGATCGAGACCATCTTGGCTAACCCGGTGAAACCCCGTCTCTACTAAAAAATACAAAAAACTAGCCGGGCGAGGTGGCGGGCGCCTGTGGTCCCAGCTACTTGGGAGGCTGAGGCAGGAGAATGGCGTGAACCTGGGAGGCGGAGCTTGCAGTGAGCTGAGATCCGGCCACTGCAGTCCAGCCTGGGCGACAGAGCGAGACTCCGTCTCAAAAAAAAAAAAAAAAAAAAAAATAACCCAAGCAAAAATCAGAGGCTTGACTGAGGAGCCTGGTTTGGGTCCTAGGTCCCTGACCCTGGTCTGGAAGCAAGGGCCACTCGTGATTGCCTGGCCTACCAGGTAGATCAGGGTTAGTTCTTAATGAAAAAAAAAAAGGCTGCTAGTAGAAAGGAAAGGGATGATAGGCACCCAAGACAACTTTGCCTTCAATACCTTCATATGTTCAGAACTCTTCAGCAGTGGGGGATCATTTTAGATTGGGAGCTGTTGAAAAAGAGCCAGGGAAAGGCTATTTTCTAAGTTGGTCCTAAGAAAGCACTAATCCTAGGCCAGACGCCATGGCTCACGCCTGTAATCCCAGCACTTTGGGAGGCCAAGGCGAGCAGATCACTTGAGGTCAGGAGTTTGAAACCAGGCTGGCCAATATGGTGAAATCCCATCTGTACTAAAAATACAAAAATTAGCCGGGTATGGTGGCACATGTCCGTAGTCCCAGCTACTCAGGAGACTGAAGCAAGAGAATCGCTTAAACCCAGGAGGCAGAGGTTGCAGTGAGCCAAGATGGCATCACTGCACTTCCAGCCTGGGCAACAGAAGGAGACTGTCTGGAAAAAAATAGTTCCTCATCAACATTTTACCTAGAAACCATTGAGGATCATTTCCCATATCTATTATTTCATTAGGGGTTGCACAATGGTAATGTTCTAATATTCCTTTTTGCATTCATTAGCTGGTATTGTTCTATAAAGAAGAGCTTTTCCTCTATCAGGTTATCCACCCACCTTGGCCTCCCAAAGTGCTGGGATTACAGGCATGAGCCACCATGCCCAGCCGATGAGGAACTTTTTAATGGATGAATTACATTGAAAAATATCTGTACTCATCTATAATCTTAACATCACCAAAAGCAGGATATGCAAACGTTACATGCCTCCTGGTGTGTTGCAACAGGAAGTACATATTCCCATCTATGAATTATTCTTGCCAGAAGAATTGAACCTGAATCTAATCAAGAATCTAGATCTAACTTACTGGTTTACAGGAAATGTAGGAAACAGAGGAACAAGTTAAATGAAAA
The DNA here is from genome assembly GCF_009764315.1 of Trachypithecus francoisi. NCBI lineage: Eukaryota > Metazoa > Chordata > Mammalia > Primates > Cercopithecidae > Trachypithecus > Trachypithecus francoisi. Next base: position 13,723,220 of record NW_022681461.1, read on the forward strand.
TACAGTATATGATCAGCCAATTCTAAAGTGTGAGAAATCCTATAGGACAAATAGTACCTTTCCCTCTCCTCTCCTCTCTCCTCTCTCCTCTCTTCTCTCCTCTCCTTCTTCTCTCCCTTTCCCTTCCTTTCCTTTCCTTTCCTTTCCTTCTTTCCTTCTTCTCTCCCTTTCCTTTCCTTCTTCTCTCCCTTCCCTCCCCTCCCCTCCCGTCCCCTTCCCTCCCCTGCCCTTCCCTTCCCTTCTCTTCCTTCCTCTCTCTGTCTCTTTCTTCTTTTAAGACTGGGTCTCACTCTGTCACCCAGGCTGGAACACAGTGGCATGGTCACAGTTCACTGTGGCCTCACCCTTCCTGGCTCAGTTGATCCTCCCACCCTCAGCCTCCCAAGTAGCTAGGACTACAGGCACATGCTACCACAACCAGGGAATTTGTAAATATTTTGTAGAGACAGGGTCTCCCCTTGTTGCCCAGGCTTGTCTCAAACTCCTAGCCTCAAGCCATCTTCCCACCTCAGCCTCTCAAAGTGCTGGGATTACAGGCGAGAGCCACCACACCCGGCCTCTTCCTCTTCTTAAAAGGACACTAATTCCATCATGGGGTTCAACCCCCATGACCTCATCTAAATCTAATTATCTCCTAAAGGCCCTACCTGCAAATACTATCACGTTGGGGGTTAGGGTTTCAACATATGAATTTTGGGGAGCACAAGCATTCAATCCACAGCAATACTCCCCAAAACTGAAAGGTTCTCAAAGAGATATTTATGCATACATGTTCATAGCAGCATAATTGACAATAGCCAAAAGGTGGAAGCAGCCCAAGTGGCCATCGGTGGATGAATGGATAAATAAATTGTGACACATACATACAATGGAATATTAATTCAACCTTAAAAAGGAAGGAAATTCTGATATATGCACAACATGGATGAAACTTGAGGACATCATACTATGTGAAATAGTCACAAAAGGACTAATACTCTATGACTCCACTTCTATAACCTAGAGTAGTTAAATCCATAGAGACAGAAAGTAGCATGGTGGCTGCCAGGGGTTAGGGAAAGAAGGAAATAGTGAGTTATTGTTTAACGGGTGTACAGTTTCAGTTCTCCAAGATGAAATGAGTTCTGAATATTGGCTGTACAACAGTGTGAAGCTACTTAACCATTTTATGTATGTACATATGTATTTATTTTTGAGATGGAGTCTTGCTCTGTTGCCCAGGCGGGAGTGCAGTGGTGCAATCTCGGCTCACTGCAACCTCTGTCTCCTGGGTTCAAGCAATTCTCCTGCCTCAGCCTCCTGAGTAGCTGGGATTACAGACATACACCACCATGTCCAGCTAATTTTGTATTTTTAGTAGAGATGGGGTTTTGCCATTTTGGCCATATAATCTTGAACTCCTGACCTCAGGTGATCCTCCCACTTCAGCCTCCCAAAGTGCTGGGATTACAGGTGTGAGCCACCGTGCCCGGCAAGTACTTAACCATTTTAAAGTGTACAGCTCAGTAGTGTTAAGGTAGTCAATTTTATGTTATGTACATTTTACCATAATTTTTTAAAAGGTGAGGGTAATTGTTATTGATTAAAAGAGAACTAAGGTACATATCAATCAAATGCCATATATAGTCCGTGTTTGGAGCCATGTTTGGAGTCCATGTTTGGAGCCAATCAGCTGTAAAACAAACAACAAAACTTGAGATGCATTATGTAGAAAACTGCAGCTCTGCTCAGCTCAGCCTCTGGGGAGGTGTGTTGACTTTGTCATCTGACAGATGGAAGCTTCAGTCTTGCCTTTGCCACTTAACCGTGTAGGCTTTAGCAAGTTAACTGTTTTCTGTTTTTTATTTTTTTTTATTTCCGTAAACATTCACTGACTCTCTGGGATGTGCTAGTTATCTATTATGTATTAGACATTGACTGTGCTCAAAAATAGAGACATCAAGATAAATAACAGGTTAGGCACAGTGAATCACACCTCTAATCCCAGCACTTTGGGAGGCCAATATGGGAAGGAAGATTTGAGACCAGGAGTTCAATACCAGCCCAGACAACATAAGGTGACCCTGTCTCTACAAAAAATTAAATTAGGCCAGGCGTGGTGGCTCACGCCTGTAATCCCAGAACTCTGGGAGGCCAAGGCGGGTGTATCCTGAGGTCAGGAGTTTGAGACCAGCCTGGCCAACATGCCAAAACCCCATCTCTACTAAAAATACTGGGCATGGTGGTGTATGTCTGTAATCCCAGCTACTCAGGAGGCTGAGGCAGGAGAATCGCTTGAACCCAGCAGGCAAAGGTTGCAGTGAGCTGAGATCATGCCATTGCATTCCAGCTTGGGTGACAAGAGTGAAACTCCATCTCAAAACAAACAAACAAACAAACAAACAAAAAAATACAAAAAAAAAGTTAAAATATTAGCCAGGCATGGTGGTGTGCACCTGTATCCTAGCTACTCTGGAGGCTGAAGGGGGAGGGCTATTTGCACCCAGGAGTTCAAGGTTACAATGACCTGTAATCAAATCACTACACTCCAGCCTGGGCAACAGAGTAAGACCCTGTCTTTTAAAAAAGTCACAACCTTTAACTCCACCATCCAGAGATAATGGTGGTTATCATTTTAGTGAATTTTGTTGAACATTTTTACATCTTATGATTTTTCATTTTAGTTTTAAAAATTATTTTACTTTACAGACAGGGTCTTGCTCTGTCACTCAGGCTGGAGTGCAGTGGCTCAATCATAGATCACAGCAGCCTCCAACTCTTGGGCTCAAGCAATTCTACTGCCTTAGCCTCCTAGGTAGCTGGCACTACAGGTGCATGCCACCATGCCCAACTAATTTTTTTTTCTTTCTTTCTTCTTTTTTTTTTTTTTAGAGAAGGTGTTCTTACTGTGTTGCCCAGGCTGGTCTTGAACACCTGTCTTCAACTGATCCTACTGCCTCAGCCTCCCAAAGTGCTGGGATTGCAGAAATGACCCACTACACCTTCGGTTTTCTTCTAATCTTCTGCCTTCTAGGTCCTCATGGCCAACCTCTGGTTTTGTCCAGCACCAGACTGGACAAATGTGTCAGTTAGCAGTACAGACAACATTGAAGATTTTGCAGGGGAGAGAGAGGAAGGGGGTTGAATTGCACACTTCACAGCAAGAACATAAAGGCTACCACTGGCTGGGCGTGGTGGCTCACGCCTGGAATCCCAGCACTTTGGGAGGCTGAGGCGGGCAGATCACGAGGTCAGGGGTTTGAGACTAGCCTGACCAACATAGTGATACCTTGTCTCTACTAAAAATACAAAAATTAGCCGGGCATGGTGGCGCGCGCCTGTAATCCCAGCTACTCAGGAGGCTGAGGCGGGAGAATTGCTTGAACCCGGGAGGCAGAGGTTGCAGTGAGCCAATATTGTGCCATTGCACTCCAGCCTGGGTGACAGAGCAAGACTCAATCAATCAATCAATAAATGCCACCATTAGCCATTCCCAGTGTCCCTGGGATTCCCTTATCAGTTATCCTCTGCCTCCTCTCTGCTTCAACTTCTCCCAACACCACCCCCTTTCCCCATCTTCCTCATTCCTTCTCAAGAGCAGTCAAATTTTCTTCCCCTTGTCTCAGATGAGCAACAACACCCTCCTCTCTGAAGCTTGGGTACTAACCAAATCAGGCTTAGGAGGCTTATCTTCCACCTAGGGACAGGCTAGCAAAGCATCTTCTCAGCAAAACTTGTCTGTCCACACATGGATTTCCTGTTCCAGCTGTTAAGGAATGGTATTCTCCATGCCATCACAGAAAGGTTTTAGGTCAAGGACAGACAGTGAGATTCATGTCGTAGATAGATCAGTGTAGAAGGTGTGGAGGGTGGATATGTAAGAGCAAGACTGGAGACAGGGGGACTAGTTAGTAGGCTGTTGCAGTAGTCTAGGTGAGTGATTGTGAGATCTTGAACTAGAGTAGAAAGGATTTGAAATATTCAGATATAAAACAAGCAGAATTTGGTGTTCAGAATAGGGCATGGGGTGGAGGGGGGGAGGAAATAAAGGTTGCCTCCAATAAGTCCTGCCTCCTAGTAGTCATACTCTCATGCAACCCCATCCCCTGAATGTGGGATAGACCCAGTGACTTGCTTCTAATGAACAGAATGTGGCAAAGGTGATGGGATATCCTGTCTACAATCAAGTTATAAGTGACTCTGACTTCTGTCTTGCTGGTTTTCTTTCCAGGGCTCGTCTTACATGCCCAATGTGATCCAGAGGGCCACCTGTTCAAGGAACTAAGCGGAAGGAACTGAGGGCAGCCTCTGACTAACAGCCAGCAGGAATGTGTCCCTCAGTCCAACAGCACTCAAGAACTACCACCAAAAAGGCTGGGCGTGGTGACTCACGCCTGTAATCCCAGCACTTTGGGAGGCCGAGGAGGGTGGATCATGAGGTCAGGAGATCGAGACCATCCTGGCTAACACAGTGAAACCCCATCTCTATTAAAAATGCAAAAAATTAGCCAGGCGTGGTGGCGGGCGCCTGTAGTCCCAGCTACTCAGGAGGCTGAGGCAGGAGAATGGTGTGAACCAGGGAAGTGGAGGTTGCAGTGAGCCGAGATTGTGCCACTGCACTCCAGCCTGGGCGACAGAGCAAGACTCCATCTCAAAAAAAAAAAAAAAAGACCTACCACCGAACACTACAGAAGCTTGGAAACAGATTCTGCCCCAGTTGACCCTGAAATGATCATGGCCCTGACTGATACCTTGATTGCAACCTTGTGAGATCTCTGAAGCAGAGAATCTAGCTAACCCATGCTCAGATTTCTGACCTATAGAAGCTACGACATAAGAAATTTTTTTTTTTTTTTTTTTTTTTTTTTGAGACAGAGTCCTGCTATGTCACCAGGCTGGAGTGCACTGGCACAATCTTGGCTCACTGAAACCTCCACCTCCGGGGTTCAGGCAATTCTCTGCCTCAGCCTCCCGAGTAGCTGGGATTACAGGCGTCTGCCACCATGCCCAGCTAATTTTTATATTTCTGGTGGAGACAGGGTTTCACCATGTTGGCCAGGATGGTTTCGAATTCCTGACCTCGTCATCCGCCCACCTCGGCCTCCCAAAGTGCTGAAATTACAGGTGTGAGCCAACGAGCCCAGCCAAGAAATTTGTTTTAAGCCACTAAGATTTGGGGAAATAGTTCAGCAATAGATAAATAAGAGAAGAGGTGTATAATAGTGTTTAGTAGATGAAAATGTCATTTTTGATCCATTGTCAGCCAGATTGTTACCTTAGACCAGAATATTTCAAATTGTAGACTGCAATCCATTAGTAGGTCATGAAGTCAATTTAAAGGGTTGTAATCAACATTAAGAAAAATTGGGCTGGGTATGGTGGTTCATGCCTGTAATCCTAACATTTTGGGAGGCCAGGGCACAGAATCACTTGAGGCTAGGAGTTCAAGACCGGCCTGGGCAACACAGCAAGAATCCATCTCTACAAAAATAATAAAAACTTTGCTGAGCATTGTGGCCGGTGCCTGTATTCCCAGCTACTTGGGAGAGTGACGTGGGAGGATTGCTTGAGCCTGGGAGGTTGAGGCTGCAGTGAGTCATGATTGCACCACTATACTCAGCCTGGGAGACAGAGTGAGACCCTGTCTCAAAAAAAAAAAAAAAAAAAAAAAATTGAAGTAGAATAGGGCCAGGCATGGTGGCTTACTCCTGTAATTCCAGCACTTTGGGAGGCTGAGATGGGAGGATCACTTGAGACCAGGTGTTTGAGACCAACCTGGTCAACATAGCAAGACCCTATCTCTAAGAAAAAGAAAAGTAGAATAGAATAAAATACATAGAACATTGCACTTAGTAAAGGTTAAGTATTGTTTCCCAAAACTTTTGTTTTCACTTATTATTTATTTATTTATTGAGATGGAGTCTTGCTCTGTCTCCAGGCTGGAGTACAATGGTGCAATCTTGGCTCACTGCAACCTCTGCCTCCAGGGTTCAAGCAATTCTCCTGCCTCAGCCTCCCTAGTAGCTGGGATTACAGGCACACACCACCTCACCCAGCTAATTTTTATATTTTTAGTAGAGACGGAGTTTCACCATGTTGGCCAGGATGGTCTCCTGACCTTGTGATCCGCCCACCTTGGCCTCCCAAAGTGCTGGGATTACAGGCGTGAGCCACCATGCCTGGCCTTGTTTTCATTTATACACATACCTGTGTATTGAGTCATGATGTCAAGTGAATTTCTGATAGTGGCTCAGTATCAATCAAATTCGAAAGCCACTGTCCTAGGCTTGCTTTTCAGATTGGGGTGATGGATTCTTTCCTAGTCTCCCAAGGTTCCCCTCATGAATGGTGGAGATTGTGGCTGCCCAGTTTGATCATTAGGCCAAGCAAATCCACCTGGCATGGGTTGACAGGACCCAAGCAGTATGTTTCCTTAGGAAAGTTAACATTCTCTATACTAAGTTAAGGAGCCAAAGGCAAATGATGGCACAGAAAGCCTCACTCTGTCACGCAGGCTGGAGTGCAATGGCGCAGTCTCGGGTCACTGCAACCTCCTCCTCCTGGGTTCAAGTGATTCTCCCGCCTCAGCCTCCTGAGTAGCTGGGACTACAGGCACATGCCACCACACCCGGCTAATTTTTGTATTTTTAGTAGAGACGGGGTTTCACTATGTTGACCAGGCTGGTCTTGAACTCCTGACCTCATGATCCGCCCGCCTCAGCCTCCCAAAGTGCTGGGATTACAGGTGTGTGCCACCACTGTGCCCCACCAGAAATCCCATTTTTTGAAGTGTAAAGCTTCTTTTCTCTCTGCCAGAGAAATTAAGTGAAACCATCAAACATTATAGCAACCTTAAAATAATTTAAAGTGGGAGAAGAGGTACGATCTGTGGTTTCCTTAATACTTCCTTTCTTTCCTGGACCCAGCTTTTCTCAAAATGTGGGTGAGGGAAGATGATTTAGGGGAAAAGGGCACATGTTTCTTTTTTCTTTTTTTTTTTTTTGAGACAGAGTCTTGCTCTGTCACCCAGGCTGGAGTGCAGTGGCCAGATCTCAGCTCACTGCAAGCTCCACCTCCCGGGTTTACACCATTCTCCTACCTCAGCCTCCCGAGTAGCTGGGACTACAGGCACCCGCCACCTCGCCCGGCCAGTTTTTTGTATTTTTAGTAGAGACGGGGTTTCACCGTGTTAGCCAGGATGGTCTCGATCTCCTGACCTCGTGATCCGCCCGTCTCGGCCTCCCAAAGTGCTGGGATTACAGGCTTGAGCCACCGCGCCCGGCCATGTTTCTTTATTTAATTTGGTCTAGCTGTAATTTTCTGTTTGTTACTGCTTTTCTAGTAAAGTGGACTGGGCATGGATGTTTTTCTCTGTGGGACAGGCATCCCAAAGCTGGTCTCCCATGGGACGTATGCAGAGTTCTTCAGTGGACCTAAAAGATACAGTTCCCTTAAGGAGAAGACATAGTTCCTATAAGAAGATCCAGCACTGGCTCAATTATTTCTGTTAATCCCAAGCCCAGCTCCTCCCACTGCCTCTTACTGATTGGGACTCATCTGCAGGAGACAGTCCTCAAGACAATCTTCATGGGGCTCAAGTTGGGTACCCTCCAAAGGAAACCCTGGACCATGAGCAAATCACAGGTTCTCCCCTCCTAAATTGTAGGAACACAGGCTGCTCTACTACAGCGCCTTCTCAGTTGCTTCGCTCCATTCTCGAGAAGCGGATCAGCTTACTTCTTCCATAGTTGCTCTCACCAGAAGGCCAGGTTTCCTCTTCTTGCACATCACACAGGGTTTCCCTGTCACTCTGAGAGCCTCCTTCGACTTAGGTGGGAGGCCGCTTACTCTCCAACCCACAAGGCCCAAGACCCCTTGACTCCACTGCCCAGTCTTTCGTACAGAGACTTAAAAAAGAGATAGGATTGGAATTTAAATGGAATTAGTTTAGTCCTGCTATACATCCTAGGGAGGAAGGGTTGGCAATGGCTGGCATTCACTTTACAATGTGGGGAACTGAAGTAACTCCTTTTCTCTAACTCTGGACTCAAGACATCAATTTGGGGACAATGGAAAATGCCCCATTCTAATGCTGTTAGGCATTTGCTGACCTCCTCTCTGCAATTGTGTGGCCTCTTGAGAACTTCTGTTGAGACTTCCGGTATTCCTAGACTTAAATTGTTACCTACTATTAATTATTGAAGCTTTGTCAGCAGACCAGTTTGACTCACCAATTCACGGTCATGATGTGAGTTTGTTTTCAAAAAGAGTTCTAAAAATGCAGCATAATCAATTCAAATCTTAGAATTTTAAAAATTATGTATTATTTATTATTTTTTTGAGGTAGAGTCTCATTTTGTCACCCAGGCTGGAATGCAGTGGTGCAACGATGGCTCACTGCAGCCTTGACCTCCCAGGCTCAAACGATCCTCCCACCTCCACCTCCAGAGTAGCTGTAACTGCAGGCATGCTCGGCCACACCCGACTAAGTTTTGATTTTTTGTAGGGATGGGCGGGGGGGGGGGTCTCATTATGTTGCCCAGGCTGGTCTCGAACTCCTGGGCTCAAGTGATCCTCCCAGTTTAGCCTCCCAACGTGCTGAGATTACAGGTGTGAGCCACTGTGCCCAGCCTGAATTTTTAAAAATTTAAATAATTCAGTTAAAAGAAAAAAAAATAAAAACCATAAATAGTCAGCTTTTTTTCCCACCTTCATTCCTGTATTTCATGAGAGAAGGAGGTATTTTTGAAGATGCTTAGATTGTGCTACTAAAAACAGGAGGCACTACAGCTTTTAAAGCTAAATTGGTAAAGTATTACCATGCGACCCAGCAATTCCACTCTTAGGTCCATACCTAAAAGACCTGAAAACAGGCCTGGTGGGGTGGCTCACGCCTATAATCCCAGCACTTTGGGAGGCCGAGGTGGGCGCATCACCAGAGGTCGGGAGTTCGAGACCAGCCTGCCCAACATAGTGAAACCCCGTCTCTACTAAAAATACAGAAAACTTAGCCGGGCGTGGTGGCGCATGCCTGTAATCCCAGCTACTCCGGAGGCTGAGGCAGGAGAATTGCTTGAACCCATGAGGTGGAGGTTGCGTTGAGCCTAGATGGCGCAATTGTATTCCAGCCTGGGCAGTTAAGAGCGAAACTCCATCTAAAGGGCCAGGCGTGGTGGCTTACAGCTGTAATCCCAGCACTTTGGGAGGCCGAGGCGGATGGATCACAAGGTCAGTGGAGATCCAGACCATCCTGGCTAACACAGTGAAACCCCATCTCTACTAAAAATACAAAAATTAGCCGGGTGTGGTGGCACGCGCCCATGGTCCCAGCTACTCGGGAGGCTGAGGCAGGAGAATCGCTTGAACCCGGGAGGCAGAGGTTGCAGTGACCCGCGATCACGCCACTGCACTCCAACCTGGGCGACAGAGCATGACTCCGTCTCAAAAAAAAAAAAAAAAAAGTCCTGATAGTTGTTACAACATGACTGCAGCTTGAAAACATTAAGCAAAAGAAGCTAGACACAAAAGGTCATATACTGAATCCTTCCATTAATAATGAAATGCCCAGAATAGGTAAATCTATCATAGAGTCAGAAAGTAGATTAGTGGCTGGCTGGGGTTATGGGGACAGGGGAACTGGAAGGAATGACTGCTAACTGGTTTGGGGATTTTCTTTTGGGGTTATGAAAATGTTTCTGAACTATACACAGAGGTGATAGTTTAATGCACTGTGAACGCATTAAACGCCACTGAATTGTGAGTTTTAAGATGGTTTATGTTATGCAAGTTTTACTCAATAAAAATAAAAATAAACTGAATTGGTAGCTAAGATATTGAAACACAGTGTGGAATCGTTCTCATTCATTTCACGAACCCGTGGAAAGATGCTTGCGCTCAGGCCTCACAGACCAGTGCCAGCGCGTTAGCGGGACACAACTCGGGTTTTCAGGGAAGCCCGGGAGCTGGCCTTCTGCGGACTTCCTGGGGACGCAGGACTCTTGCGCACTGGCTTGGGGGCGTGGCCAGGTTCGGGGGCGGGGCCAGGACGCGGCGACCCGGGGAGGACGCGGCGCGAGGCGGGCTTCGCCGGTTGCCATGAGAACCCGCGACAACAAAAGACGCGGGCGGCGGCGGCGCGGCGTGGCAGAGCGAAGCTGAGGAGTCCAACGCTTGCCGCCAGGGCCCTGGGCTGTCCCGAGCCGGTCAGTGCGCGGCGGGCCTGGCCGGGCGGTGCGGGGAAGTGGGGCGCCCTCCCTTCCGCGGCACCCGCCCTCCAGCCCGCCGCGCCCGCGCTCCCAGCCCGCCGTTGGGACTAGTAGGCGCCGGCTTGGGGTCTGGGCCGCCGCGGGGTGGGAGCCAGAGGGTGGGCGGTAGGGGCGCCAGCGAGGCCTATGGGGGGGCCCGAGGGGTCTGGGGTCAGTAATGGGAGCCCGGCGAGCGACTGGAGGCAGAGCGTCCCTTCCGGAGGAAGCTGGCTCAGCCCTGAGGAGCGGGGAACGGGGAACGGGGATCGACCCCAACGCGGGACCCGGCCCCTCGGAGCGCACCCGATGTTCGTCTCGTGTAGCTTCACGGCGTGAGGTGCGACGCGAGGGCCACCACCACCGAGCTCTTTGTTTTGTCGCAGGCGTCTTTTTCCCACTGTAGAGGTTGAAACTTCGGCGCCTTCAAGCCCAGGAGTTCCCTCCCTCGGAGGCAGGTGCTGTAAAGAGCAAAGCGCCCAGATTCTTTCTTTGAAACACCTTTTAAGTAACACGGCCGTCTCCAGTGTTGAAAATCTTTATTGTTTGCCCTTCTTTACTCCTTTGTCTTTACGCATTTGGGGCCTTTTCTGAGCTCCTTATGCGATTTACTCTCCATCTACTGGGAAGTTTCTTATGAAAATAGTTAACAAACCACACATTTAAGACAACCACTGCTTTCTGGGAAATCAAGGGGACGGGATGGTAGCGGTTTTTGGAGACACTCATTCCTGACCAGTGACATGACATGAGGGATTAAGTATTTTTCTTGCCTTTCCTCAGATTTGAAAAACCCATTGAGTATACTTAAATACGACCAGCCAATCAGATTTCGCCTTTTTTGTCATTTATTGGTGACATCATACGTATGTTTCTGATGACTATAATTGATCAGAATCTGAAGAAGTATAAGTGCTATGGATTGTGTAAAAACTTTATTTCTTGTATATTGATGTTTTACAAGCCCTATGTTTGTGCACCCTTATTATTGTTTGTTTTGTTTTGAGACAGGGTCTCGCTCTGTTACTCAGGCTGGAGTGCAGTGGCATATTGCAGCCTCAACGTTCCGGGCTCAAGCGATCCTCCAACCTCAGCCTCCCAAGTAGCTGGGACTACAGGTGCGTCACCACTACCTGGCTCATTCTTGTATTTTTAGTAGAGACAGGGTTTCACCCTGTTGCCCAGGCTGGTCTGTAACTCGTGGGCTGAAGCGATCCACCTGCCTCTGCCTCCCAAAGTGCTGGGATTACAGGCATGAGCCACCGTGCCTGGCCCCGTTATTATTTTTTTTTAATGCTTAGAATAAGTTTCAGTTGTCTTTATAACCAAATTGTTTATAGATATTACCATTAAAAACCCCAAGAAATGAGGCTGGGCATGGTGGCTCATATCTGTAATCCCAGTACCTTGGGAGGCTGAGGCGGGCGGATCTCTTCAGCCCAGGAGGTTGAGACCAGCCTGGGCAACATGGTGAAACCCCATTTCTACTAAAAATACAAGAATTAGCCTGGCGTGGTGCCTGTAATCCCAGCTACTTTGGAGGCTGAGGCAGGAGAATCACTTGAACCAGGAGGTTGAGGTTGCAGTGAGCCGAGATGGTGCTGCTGTGCTCCAGTCTGGGTGACAGAGCCAGACCTTGTCTCAAAAACAAAACAAAACAAAAACCCAAGAAATGAAAATATCCCAATTTGGCATTTTTTATTAGCAACTTCATTGGAAGCAGTTAGGTTTGGCTTAACATCGTCCATGAGTTTTGCTTTAATTTGATGGGATACAAAGAAATAAACTAATCTGTATGGTGACTTCAAATGTTGGTTTTCAGAGACATTTGGAAGAATTAACTCAGCATTCCTGCAGCTGGAAAAGTTTCCAGTACCAAATGATTGTAGAGTTCTTTAAGATCCAAGAAAGGATTTATCAAACACATGAGCATTTTTTTTTCCAGTGTAAAATTCATTAGAATGATTTTAAAACTGCTAAGGTTAGGTGTATCTCTCTGTTTTAGCCATTAAAGATAGTTTGTTGACTCTCTTTTGGGATTTCACAGCCCAAGGGACCTGTTATTTTTTTACTCTCAGGGGACTTTTAGAAGAGTGATGTTAATTTTTTTTATTGTGATCCTCTTCATGCCATCTACTCACAGAACTACAAATGCAGAGTGCCATTGCAGAGTTTTGTTTTATTTTGTTTTGTTTTTGACAGGGTCGCGACCCTTTTGGGATCAAGGGATCCTCTCACTTCAACCTCCTGAGTAGCTGGGACTACAGGCACGTGCGCCACCATGCCTGCCTAATTTTTTGATTTTTTGTAGAGACAGGGTTTCTCCATGTTGCCCAGGCTGGTCTCGAACTCCTGGGCTCAAGTGATCCACCCACCCACCCTGGCCTCCCAAAGTGCTGGGATTACAGATGTGAACCACTGTGCTGGGCCACGTTTTTTTTTTTCAAGGGTAGTGAATATTAATATTATCAATTCACTGTTATTAGTGTTATTAATAAAATGTTATTTCAGTCTAGTTGTCTCTGTTACTTAATGGTAATCTTCAAGACTCAGCAGCTTCTCCAAAGAACCTAGCCTCACCTCAAACTCATTACTTTTCATCATCTGCACTTAAACATTGTCATAGATTACTTGTTAAATTTACTATAAGCTTTATCCTTCCAAAACTGAACATTTGTATATAAGTTTTTATGCAACGCAGTGTTTTCATTTCTCTTGGGAGTGGAATTCTTTTGGGAGTTTTCATTTCTCTTGGGAGCTGGGTCAAGTGATAACTGTATGTTTAACTTTTTGCGGAAATGTCAATCTGTTTTCCAAAGTGGCTGTACCATTTTACCTTCCCACCAATAGTGTATGAGGGTTCTAATTTCTTTACACCCTGCTAACACTTATGGTCTGTCTTTGTTATTATAGCAGTGCGAGCGGATGTGGATTGGTATCTCTTTGTGGTGGTTGTTTGTTTGTTTGTTTGAGACAGTCTTGGTGTATTGCCCAGGCTGGAGTGCAGTGGTTTGATCTCAACTCACTGCAACCTCTGCCTCCTGGTTCAAGCGATTCTCCTGCCTCAGCTTCCTGAGTAGCTAAAATTATAGGTGCCCACCACCATGCCCGTCTAATTTTTGTATTTTTTAGTAGAGACAGAGTTTCACTGTGTTGTTCAGGCTGGTCTCAAACTCCTGACCTCAGGTGATCCTCCCACCTTGGCCTCCCAAAGTGCTGGGATTACAGGCTTGAGCCACTGTACCTGGCTAATTTTTGTATTTTAGGTAGAGATGGGGTTTCACCATGTTGTCCAGGCTGGTCTTGAACTCTTGACCTCAGTTGATCTTCCCACCTCAGTCTCCTAAAATTCTGGGATTACAGGCGTGAGCCACTGCGCACCTGGACTCTCACTGTGGTTTTGATTGCATTTTCCTGATAGCTAATGATGTTGAGTATCTTTTCGGGTGCTCATTATTCATTTGTATATCTTCTTTGAAGAAGTGCCTTTTCAGATGCTTTGCCTGTTTTTAATATTTTTTAAAAACTTTTTGAGTTGTAATAGTTATTTAGGCCGGGCGCGGTGGCTCAAACCTGTAATCCCAGCACTTTGGGAGGCCAAGACGGGCGGATCACGAGGTCAGGAGATCGAGACCATCCTGGCTAACCTGGTGAAACCCCGTCTCTACTAAAAATACAAAAAAACTAGCCAGGCGAGGTGGCGGGCGCCTGTAGTCCCAGCTACTCGGGAGGCTGAGGCAGGAGAATGGCATAAACCCGGGAGGCGGAGCTTGCAGTGAGCTGAGATCCAGCCACTGCACTCTAGCCTGGGAGACAGACCAAGACTCCGTCTCAAAAAAAAAAAAAAAAGTTATTTATATATTGTAGTTGCAAGTTCCTTGTTAGATTCATGTCTTGCAAATATTTTCTCCCATTCAGTGAGTTGTCTTTTCACTTTTTTTTTTTTTGAGGCGGAGTCTTGCTCCCTTGCCCAGGCTGGAGTGCAGTGGCGCAATCTCGGCTCACTGCAAGCTCCACCTCCAGGGTTCATGCTATTCTCCTGCTTCAGGCTCCTGAGTAGCTGGGACTACAGGTGCCCGCCAACACGTCTGGCTAATTTTTTTGTATTTTTAGTAGAGATGGGATTTCACCGTGTTAGCCAGAAGGGTCTCATCTCCTGACCTCGTGATCCACCCATCTCGGCCTTCCCAAGTGCCCAAGGGATTACAGGCATAAGCCACCGCGCCCAGCCGTCTTTTCACTTTCTTGGTAGTTTGCTTTGAAGCACAGAGTTTTTAATTTCGATGTCCAGTTTTTCCTTCCCTCCCTCCTTCCTCTCTCTCTCTCTCTCTCTCTCTCTCTCTCTCTCTCTCTCTCTCTCTCTCTCTCTCGTTCTTGCTCTGTTGTCCAGGTTATGTGCAGTGGCGCAAATACAGCTCACTGTAACCTCCGGCTGCTAGGTTCAAGCCAGCCTCCCGCCTTAGCCTCCGAAGTAGCTTAGACTGCAGGTGTGCACTATCATGCTGAGCTGATTGAAAAAAAAAATTTCTTTGTAGACATGGCGTCTCACTATGTTGCCCAGGCTGGGTCTTACTTATTTTTTACTCTATACTTCATCTTTATTTTTTTGCTTTTATTATTTTTGATTGACACAATCATTGTACATTTTTATGGGGTACAGTGTGATTTTTCAGTACATGTATACAATGTGTAATGTTCAAATTGGTATTTTTTATTTTATTGCTTTTGGTGTCATATCTAAGAAATTATTGCCAAATTCAAGGTCATGAAGAGTTACTCCTATCTTTTAAGAGTTTTGTAGTTTTAGTTCTTATGTTTAGGTCTGTGGTCCATTTTTGGTTAACTTTTGTATATGATGTGAGATAGGGAGTCCAACTTCATTATTTTATCCATTGTCCCTTAGCCATTTGTTGAAAAGACTATTCTTAGACTTCAGTTGAATTGTTTTCGCACCTTTGTTGAAAATCAATTGCCCATAAATGTGAGGGTTTATTTCTGGATTCTCAGTTCTATTCTGTTGATCTATGTGTCTATCCTTATGCCAGTACTACACTATCATGATGACTGTTGCTTGGTTTTGAAATTAGGAAAGTGTGAGTCCTCTTACTTTGTTCTTTTTCAATAATGTTTTGGTTATTCTGTGTCTCTTGAGTTGTTCTGTGATTTCAGGATCAGCTTGTCGATTTCTGCAAATAAGTCAGCTGAGATTTTGATAGGTATTGCATTGAGTCTGTAGATCAATTTGGGGAATGCTGACGTATTAATATATCTTTCAATTCATAAACATGAGTTTTTTTCGTTTATGTACATCTTGTGCTTTCTTCTAACAGTATTTTATAGTTTTCAGAGTGTATGTTTTACACATCTTTTGTTAAATTTATTTCTAAATATTTTATTCTTTTTGATGCTATTGTAAATTGAATTGTTTTTTGAATGTATTTTTAAGTGTTAGGCTGGGCACGGTGGCTCACGCCTGTAATCTCAGCACTTTGGAAGGCTGAGACAGGCGGATCACCAGGTCAGGAGATCGAGACCATCCTGGCTAACAGGGTGAAACGCCGTCTCTACTAAAAATACAAAAAATTAGCTGGGCATGGTGGCAGGCGCCTGTAGTCCCAGCTACTTGGGAGGCTGAGGCAGGAGAAGGGCGTGAACCCGGGAGGCGGAGCTTGCAGTAAGCCGAGATGGCACCACTGTACTTCAGCCTGGGCAACAGAGCAAGACTCTATCTCAAAAAAAAAAAAAAGCCAGAGTGTTCATTGTAGATGTGGTTATCAATTATTTATTTATATATATTTTTAGCCAGGAAACTAAAGCCGACAATTTTTTTTTTTTTTTTTGAGACGGAGTCTCACTGTCGCCCAGGCTGGAGTGCAGTGGCTGGATCTCAGCTCACTGCAAGCTCCGCCTCCCAGGTTGACGCCATTTTCCTGCCTCAGCCTCCCGAGTAGCTGGGACTACAGGCACCCGCCACCTCGCCCGGCTAGTTTTTTGTATTTTTTTAGTAGAGACGGGGTTTCACCGGGTTAGCCAGGATGGTCTCGATCTCCTGACCTCGTGATCCGCCCGTCTCGGCCTCCCAAAGTGCTGGGATTACAGACTTGAGCCACCGCGCCCGGCCTTTTAATTTTTGATGTATTAATTCTAGCAGAGATCTTCAGAAATAAGTACAACATAATATTTAGAAGCAGAAAAAGCAGTTTTTCTGTTAGTTTTGATTATTTTTGAATAAAAATTTAGTTTTACATTTATATTGACTTATTGAAATTCTTAGAACTATTTTCATGAATTTATTTCTAATGTGGCAAAGAGGAAATGCTATTTTTCAATGCATAGCTATAAAATCTGATACTAATGTTTGTTTTTAATATATGTACAGGCTGGGCGTGGTGGCTCACGCCTGTAATCCCAGCACTTTGGGAGGCTGAGGCGGGTGGGTCACTTGAGATTCGGAATTTGAGACCAGCCTGGCCAATATGGTGAAACCCCGTCTCTACTAAAAATACAAAAATTAGCTGGTCGTAGTGGCGGGCACCTGTAATCCCAGCTACTCAAGAGGCCTGAGGCAGGAGAATCACTTGAACCTGGGAGGCAGAGGTTACAGAGAGCGGAGATCACACCACTGCATTCCACCCTAGATGATAGAGCAATACTCCATCTCAAAAAACAAACAAAAAAAAACAGTGTACAGTTCCTTACTTAATTATCTCCTTGCCTTAATTTTCTAACTCCCTGGCTATTTAATAGTTAGATTAATGAACTGGGAAACATTATTACTGTAGAAATAAAGGCACAATGGAATCCCATGTACTTACCACTTAGCTTCATCATTTATCAACTCATGGACCCCATACTCTAGATTATTTTGAAGCAAACCCAAGACATACTATTTTGTTTACACATTTACAATGTATTTTACAAGACAAGTTTACTTTTTGTAACTGTGTTGTGTTGGAACAAAACCGGTTCTCACTGACTTTGCTTTAGAAGGTGGTTAGTTTATTGGAATAAAAGGAATCAGTAATTAAAATTTGTTTTTTATTTTTGATACACAGGAATCCAGATCTTACATAAGATGGAAGTTTCTCACACTAGATACTGAACATTAAGTAGAAAATCTATTTAGTAAAATCTAAGTTGCCATGGAAGAAATACCAGTAAAAGTTGCTGTAAGAATTAGACCTCTGCTTTGCAAAGAAGTTCTTCATAATCATCAAGTTTGTGTGAGAGTTATTCCAAACAGCCAGCAAGTTATCATTGGGAGAGATAGAGTCTTCACTTTTGATTTTGTTTTTGGCAAAAATTCCACTCAAGATGAAGTTTATAATACATGTATAAAGCCCCTAGTGTTGTCACTCATTGAGGGCTATAATGCAACTGTTTTTGCCTATGGACAAACTGGATCTGGGAAGACATACACCATTGGAGGAGGCCATATTGGTAAGATTCTCATACTCTTTGACTTTTATTTGTGATGCTAGAAAGAAGCTAAAACATGACCAATACCTGATACGTGGTAGGTGCTTAGCATATTAATTGAATAGTGAAGGAATGAATAATGTAATCAAATGTGATCATAAGATCATCTTTGAAAGGTTTGTTTTTAAATATTGAAGTTTCATTAAGCAATCTAATTTAGGATTATATTTGCTAGAGGAAAGAAGTTTAAGATAGTTTTCAATGGTCAGCCCTTGTTATTTTGAACAGAATCTAAAATAGAGATAAATGAGTTAACATGATCAGATTTTGTGTTCTTTAACAAGCCAGTTGTAAATATTAAGAGTCCCACAGTCAGGACTTAGGGACCGTAGGAAAAATTTACTATGTAGAGTATCTTTTTTTAATATTCTAGCCAGGTTTCTTTTTTAAATTCTGAATACTTTAGGACATAATTTCTCCTGCTTGTAATTATAGTTTGGAAAAGATAGAATCATAGGATCTCATGTAGAGCTGGAGGGAACCTTGGAAATCATTTTAGTTAAGTGTCTGGTAATAGAGTGGGGGAATTGACAGCCAAGTCCTCTGTTAAGATTATTTACTGTATTGGCCGGGCGCGGTGGCTCAAGCCTGTAATCCTAGCACTTTGGGAGGCCGAGACGGGCGGATCACGAGGTCAGGAGATCGAGACCATCCTGACTAACACGGTGAAACCCCGTCTCTACTAAAAACTACAAAAAACTAGCCGGGCGAGGTGGCGGCGCCTGTAGTCCCAGCTACTCGGGAGGCTGAGGCAGGAGAATGGCGGGAACCCGGGAGGCGGAGCTTGCAGTGAGCTGAGATCCGGCCACAGCACTCCAGCCTGGGTGACAGCGCGAGACTCCGTCTCAAAAAAAAAAAAAAAAAAAAAAAAAAAAGATTATTTACTGTATTGATAGCTTTCTACTAAAAGCAAACTTTCGAATAGTGCACATATGCATCATTGTCTAAAGTTGTAGTTAGTATTCTCTCTATGAATAGTGGCTCTCAATATTTTTCTATTTTCATATTTCACAAATGTAAAATACATGGCTTTCAGAAACTTTTTTCTCTAGCTGTTGAGATACGAGCTGAAACAATAAAAAAAATAAAAAATTTTAAAAAAGAAACTTCTCTTATTACATGCATGGATGGGTAGTGGCTCAGGGAGTGGTTGTGTAGTTTGAGGAAATCTTTATTCCAAAGATTAAAATGGAGGAGCTTCAAGAGGCCAATACTCCCCAACTAAAAGAAAAACATCTGTATATTCTGCAGAATTAGGAGATCACAGATACTAGATTGTTTCAGGGTCTTACAATAGAAATAATTCAGTTTTTCTAGTATAAATTGTGGCTTTTCTTTAGGATTGTAGGGATTTTTGGTTTTTTTTGATTGGCAAATGTTTTATAATCCTAATGACCCATTATATGCTTTATACCAGTAGGAATTATACATGTTCAGAAGCTGGTGACTTAATTATAGCTATACTTTTTTTTTTATTAGGAGACCATGAGTACTATTTTAATTTTGTAAGGGAAAAAGTTATTAAAGTTATCTATTCTAACATATTTTAATTGCTCTAAAATTCTTTCTATCAGAAGAAATAGATCACCATTAAGAATATTTTGGATGGTGTTTTCTTTCTACTTTTTTTAAATTAAAGAAATATTTATTATAAGAAGGACTGCAAGTGATGCATAAAAAATTAAACAGGCCGGGCGCGGTGGCTCAAGCCTGTAATCCCAGCACTTTGGGAGGCCGAGACGGGCGGATCACGAGGTCAGGAGATCGAGACCATCCTGGCTAACACGGTGAAACCCCGTCTCTACTAAAATATACAAAAAATTAGCCGGGCGAGATGGCGGGCGCCTGTAGTCCCAGCTACTCGGGAGGCTGAGGCGAGAGAATGGCGTCAACCCGGGAGGCGGAGCTTGCAGTGAGCTGAGATCTGGCCACTGCACTCCAGCCTGGGCGACAGAGCGAGACTCCGTCTCAAAAAAAAAAAAAAAAAAAAAAAAAATTAAACAAGTGACAACTCCTCTCACCCCAAAGAAATAAGTTTGATGCATATTACTCACTTATGTAGTTTTTTTGGTTTTTGTTTGTTTAATGAGACATTATACCTGTGATTCTGTAACTTTCTTTTTGCATTTAACAATGTAAAATATTTCAGTCCAGGCACGGTGGCTCACACCTGTAATCCCAGCACTTTGGGAGGCCGAGGCAGGCAGATCACTTGAGGCCAGGAGTTTGAGACCAGCCTGGTCAACGTGGCGAAACCCTGTCTCTACTACAAATACAAAAATTAGCTGGGTGTTGTGGCATACGCCTCTAATCCCAGCTACTCGGGAGGCTGAAGCAGAGAATTCGCTTGAACCTGGGAGGCGGAGGCTACGGTGAGCCAAGATCATGCCACTGTACTCCAGTCTGGGCAACAGACCAAGACTCTGTCTCAAAAAAAGTTGGATTTATTTTTTGGTGATTAGTGAGGATTTTCTGTTTCCCAGAATGTCTCTATAGGACACCAATTCTGGGTCAGTTATCTGCTTTTTGGTTATTGACCATGCAAATAATGCTTCCCTGCCCCGTCCCTCCCCATCCACCAGTGAATATTTATTGAGCATCTGCAGTATCTAGGTTACCATGCTGGGCACTAGGGCAGAGTGAAACTCTCTTATTTTAAAATGTATTTTACTTTATTTTTAAAACTTTTTTGTAGAGATGGGGTCTCACTTTGTTTTTTGTTTTTGATTTTGCTTTGAGACAGGGTCTTGTCTGTTGCCCTGGCTGGAGTGCAGTGGCACAATCACAGCTAACTGCAGCCTCAACCTTCTGGGCTCAAGAAATTCTTCCACCTCGGCCTCCTGAGTATCTGGGACTACAGGAGCATATCACCACTCCCGACTAATTTTTTATTTTTTATTTTTTGCAGAGACAGGGTTTTGCCATGTTGTCCAGGCTGGTCTCTAACACTTGAGATCAACTGATCTGCCCTGTCTCAGTCTCCCAAAGTGCTGTGATTACAGGTGTGAACCACCATGCCTGGCTTTATTTTTAAATATGATGCTTATCTAGCTAATATTCATTTTCCTGCTTTTCAGAACTTTGGAATTACCTTTACAAGGTATAGCCTTTTCCAAAAACTTTTGTGTACTCTTTAAATACCATATAATAGTTAAATGATAGTTGTTGAGGTATAAAACTTTGCAGGTTTTCTCTTGGAAATGGCTTATTTCAGGAATATAAGACTAACATTGCAAGTTTTATATTTAAGTTATCAAAATACATATTGGAGCTTTATTATAAATATTTGAAATTAAGCTTTTTGATACGTCTTTTAAATTGTGCTTTGTTATCTATTGATGTGGGGCATAACTGAACTATTTCTGGTCAATTATTTATTCTGGGTAATCAAGATTGCTTATCTATGCTACAGTTTGAAAGGTTTAGATATTTCCCACAGGCTGGTTCCTACAAGCTCTTAAAAGGGAATCTTCATTTGTACTGTATTAGAAGAAAACCCATAACTTACTTTACTTACCACATGATGGCAGTCTTGCCTCTTAAATGAGGGGAAGGGCAGCCATCGAAGTTGATGGAAACTTAGATTTTCAGCATGATTGTTGCCAAAAACCTAAATTTTGGTAATCTTCAACTTGGAAGCAAGTTGTTTTTAAGTGTCATTTGTAAGTCAACTGTTTGTTACTTGGAATACATTTTCCATGGAACAATGCTAAAAATGATGGGCAGTTTTCTAAATTAGCCTATAGAAGCTTTTTTTTTTTTTTTTTTTTTTTTTGAGACGGAGTCTTGCTCTGCCGCCCAGGCTGGAGTGCAGTGGCCAGAACTCAGCTCACTGCAAGCTCCGCCTCCCGGGTTGACGCCATTCTCCTGCCTCAGCCTCCCCAGTAGCTGGGACTACAGGCGCCCGCCACCTCGCCCGGCTATTTTTTGGTATTTTTTTTAGTAGAGACGGGGTTTCACCGTGTTAGCCAGGATGGTCTCGATCTCCTGACCTCGTGATCCGCCCGTCTCGGCCTCCCAAAGTGCTGGGATTACAGGCTTGAGCCACCGCGCCCGGCCTATAGAAGCTTTTAAAGTCTCCGTTTTTCCTTCCACTTATTTTAAATTTTATACACTTTTTTTACTATCTTTACAATTGTGATAAAGTACATATAAATATAAATATAAAGATAACCAAACTTATCATTTTAGCTACTTTCAAGTGTAGAGTTCTGCAGCATCAAATATACTAATTATTAATGCAATAATAACCAGTATTTTTAAAATTTTCATCACCCAAACAGTAGCTATGTACCCATTAAGCAATAGCTCTCCCAGCATTCTCTGATAATCCCTGATTTACTTTCTGTCTCTTTTAATTTGCCTATTCTAGATATTTCATATAAATGGAGGTCAGGTGTGGTGGCTCACATCTGTAATCCCAGCACTTTGGGAGGATCATCTGAGCTCAGGAGTTTGAGATCAACCTGGGCAACATGATGAAACCCCATCTCTACTAAAAATACAAAAAAATTAGTCAGGCATGGTGGTGTGCACCTGTAATCCCAGCTACTGGAGGCTGAGGCAGGAGAATCACTTGAACCTGGGAGGCAGAGGTTGCAGTGAGCTGAGATTGCGCCACTGCACTCCAGTGTGGGCAATAGAGCAAGACTCTGTCTCACAAAACAAAACAAAACGCATAAAAGTGGGCCAGGCGCGGTGGCTCACGCCTGTAATCTCAGCACTTTGGCAGGCTGAGGCAGGTGGATCATGAGGTCAGAAAATCGAGACCATCCTGGCCAACATGGTGAAACCCCATCTCTTCTAAAAATACAAAAATTAGCCAGGTGTGGTGGCAGGTGCCTGTAGTCCCAGCTACTCAGGAGGCTGAGGCAGGAGAATCACTTGAACCCAGGAGGCAGAGGTTGCAGTGAGCTGAGATCGCGCCACTGCACTCCAGCCTGGGCAACATAGTGAGAGCTTATCACTACAAAAAACAACAAAAAAATTAGCTGGATGTGGTGGCACATGCCTTCAGTCCCAGCTACTTCAGAGGCTTAGGTGGGAAGATTGCCTGAGCCCAGGAGGTCAAGGCCACAGTGAACTATGATTGTGCCACTGCAGTCCAGCTTGGGTGACAGTGAAACCCTGTCTCAAAAAAAAAGAAAAAGAAAAGAAAAAAGAAGTGGAATCATACAGTATTTTTCCTTCTATGTCTAGCTTCTCTCACTTAGCATGTTATGTCACCTATCAGAACGTCATTCCTTTTTCCAAGAACATTCCATTGTATGTATATACTATGTTTTATTTATCCATTCTTCTTTTGATGGACATTTGGTTTGCTTCCCCGTTGTAGTTCCTGTAAATAATGTTACTATGAACACTGATGTAGAAGTATCTGTTTGAGCCCCTCCTACGCCTATTTGTAAACCTGCTTTAACTCCTTTTTGAAACAAGGGGGAACAGAAATAAGTGTTTACTCATAATGTTACTGTACTGGTCTGTGTTTTGGGTTGTAGAAGCTGTGGGCTTAGTGTTGGAGGAGAAGAGGTGTAGAGATGTTCCCTTCCTCATTCTTGAACTGAGGGTCTAGGCCTGGGCATAACTGGCCTTTCTGCACCTGCTTCTGCATACATTCTCTGTCGCCATCAACTTTGGCTTGCTTCTCTGTCTTTTCTCATTATCCCTTTCTACTCTCAAGCTCCTTGCACCTTTTCACCCCATCCAGAAATCTCAGAACAGATACACTTGGTGACGTGTAAAGAAATATAAGAATTTTTTTAAAAAAGCATTCTTGGCCGGGCGCGGTGGCTCATCCCTGTAATCCCAGCAGTTTGGGAGGCTGAGGCGGACAGATCATGAGGTGAGGAGATCGAGACCATCCTGGCTAACATGGTGTAGCCCCATCTCAACTGTAAACACAAAAAATTAGCTGGGCATGGTGGCACACGCCTGTAGTCCCAGCTACGTGGGAGGCTGAGGCAGGAGAATCACTTGAACCTGGGAGGCGGAGGTTGCAGTGAGCCGAGATCGCACCACCGCACTCCAGCCTGGGCGACAGAGTGAGACTCTATCTCACCAAAAAAAAAAAAAAAATTCTAGCCAACATAAATGAATTGTGCTCCAGTGATTGGGATTCTACCCAGACCATAATAAATGCTCTAAAGAGAAAGATATTTTAGTGCAAAAGACTGTGAAATAGATTGGTCTTACCTAGGGTCAGTTTCCTGCTTTTTACAGCTATTTTCTGCTTTAGAAATTATATGTCATCTAAAAGCACCAACTTTTTTTTTTTTTTTTTTTTTTTTTTGAGACAGAGTCTCACTCTATCCCCCAGGCTGGAGTGCAGTGGCGCGATCTCGGCTCACTGCAAGCTCCGCCTCCCGGGTTCACACCATTCTCCTGCCTCAGCCTGGAACTACAGGTGCCCGCCACCACACCTGGCTAATTTTTTGTATTTTTAGTAGAGACGGGGTTTCACCGTATTAGCCAGGATGGTCTTGATCTCCTGACCCCGTGATCCACCTGCCTCGGCCTCCCAGAGAGCTGGGATTACAGGCGTGAGCCACCGTGCCTGGCCAAAAACACCAACGTTTTTATAACGTGGCTCCTACTAGTAGTAGTGAATATCCGAGAGGTGGAGTGGCTGTAGGCGGGGGAAGCCCTTTGTGTAGAATGATGTTTTATGAGCCAAGGGCCACCTCTCTGGATCTAGTATTTAATGAACAGTGAATTGGGAAAGATACAGTATTTATTTATGTATTTATGTATTTATTTATTTATTTATTTATTTATTTTGAGAAAGGGTCTTGCTCTGTCACCCAGGCTCTGTCTCCTGACTCAGGATTTCACCACATTGCCCAAACTGGTCTTGAACTCCTGGGCTCAAGTGATCTGCCTGCCTCAGCCTCCCAAAGTCTGGGATTACAGGCATGAGCCACCGCACTCGGCCTGTTTCAAGTCTTTTCTCAGATATCACCTTCTGAATGATGCCCACCGTGACCTTCCTGTTTAAAGTTGTAAGCATCTCCCGGCTGGTAGTTACACTTCTAGTCCCCTTACCCTGCTGTATTTTTTTCCTCCAGGTACAAGTAATACTTTTTAATATGCCATATAATTCACTTATCAGTTATTCTTTTTTGCTATTGTCAGTCTTTTGTCAGCAGAATCTCACCAGGGAAGGGATTTCTTTTCTCCCTGTTTTGTTTATTGGTGGATTGCAGAGTCCTAGAATAGTGCCTGGCACATAGTAGATACTAAATAAATACTTGTTCAATGAATGCTTGAATGAATTCTTGGTAAGGGGATACATGTGAAAACTTTTACTTGTGAATTTTATAGTTGTGATTTTAAAAAGTTATAATAGCCTGGTGGTGGGCATCTGTAATCCCAGCCACTCAGGAGGCTGAGGCAGGAGAATCACCTGGATTCGATAGGCGGAGGTTACAGTGAGCTAAGATTGCACCACGGCACTCCAGCCTGGGCAACAGAGCAAGACTCGGTCTCAAAAAAACAAAATAAAGTTATAATATAGAGAAATATAATAAAATAAATTAACTATAAAATTGGGGTTGTCGCTTTTAAGTTCCAGATGTACTTTCTTTTTCTAAATTTTCAGCTTCAGTTGTGGAGGGCCAAAAGGGTATCATTCCTCGAGCTATTCAAGAAATATTTCAAAGCATCTCTGAACATCCTAGCATTGACTTTAATGTGAAAGTATCTTATATAGAAGTGTACAAGGAAGACCTAAGAGATCTTCTGGAATTGGAGACATCCATGAAGGATCTTCACATCCGAGAAGACGAAAAAGGAAACACAGGTAAAGGAGCCCACTTAATCAGTTGCCTTCATTAGCAAACAGACATGCTTTAATTCAGTTTCTGGATATATTCCAAGGAATCTTTAAAAACATACAGAAGCAAAATGAATTTATTTTTACTTTTAACTTGAACAGCTTTATTGATTATTAATCTCTTTTTTTTTTTTTTTTTTGAGATGGCATCTCGCTCCATTACCTGGGTCACCCAGGCTAGAATGTAGTGGTGCAATCTTGGCTCACTGCAACCTCTGCCTCCCGGGTTCAAGTGATTCTGCTACCTCAGCCTCCCAAGTAGCTGGGATTACAGGTGTGTGCCACCATGCCTGGCTAATTTTTGTATTTTTAGTAGAGACGGGATTTCACCATGTTTGTCAGGCTGGTCTCAAACTCCTGACCTCATGATCCGCCCACCTCGGCCTCCCAAAGTGCTGGGATTACAGGTGTGAGCCACTGCTCCCAGCCTATTAATCTCTCTTAAATTACTCAGATGGAAAAGTAGTTCAGACTGGTTGGTAAGGTGAAGTTATTAATTTGTAATGCAAGATATTGATTTCCTATCATTGTTCCCCTCTAGACTGACTTCAGGTGAGACTGTGATATAGGCTAAATTTGTTTTTATATCTTTTTTCCTCTCAGCTCTACCCTGAGATTGGAGATGGCTTTTGCTTTAAGCATTTATCAAAGTTGACCCAGAACTTGCCTTTCTTTTCTTTGATTTTTGTCCCAGCACACGTACTTCTTCCTCTTTTTTTAAAGTTAAGAGTTTATATTTTTGTTTTTTCATATTGACATTTACCTGTTTTTTTTGCTGTGTTCCTCAAGGTCTGACTTTCTGCGTTAGTAGCCTGTTAATTCCGTTAACCAATATCCATTTGTTGGAAATGGGAGAAGGTTAGAATGGGAGGGTCAAACTGCAAATATTTTGAAGAATAACAATTTCTGCTTTTCCAGTTTAAAAGCTAACATGTTCTTCATAGAGTATTTTGAAAACAGGAAAGTATAAGGAAGAAAGTTTAAGATTATTTTTAATCCTAGAGCCTAGAAATACCAACTTCTCTTTTTGGTGTGTTTCCTTCCAGAATTATTTTTCTACGTACATATAATTTTTAAAATATATATACTTGCAACCCTACACACAGTTTTGCATTTTACATTTCACTTAATATTTATATTGTGAACATTTTCACATATGATTAAATCTTTTTCGTACTTATGACTCTTCATGGTTATATGGTAATTTATCTTATGAATGTGTTTATAGTTATTTAATATTCCATTGTTGGACATTTAGGCTGTTTCCAGGTTTTAACTATTATTAATAATATTGCAGTGACTGTTCTTTTTTTTTTTGGAGACAGGGTCTCACCTCTGTCACCCCGGCTGGAGTGCAGTGGTGCAATCTCGGCTCACTGCAAGCTCCGCCTCCCAGGTTCACGCCATTCTCTTGCCTCAGCCTCCCAAGTAGCTGGGACTACAGGCGCCCGCCACCACGCCTGGCTAATTTTTTGTATTTTTAGTAGAGATGGGGTTTCACTGTGTTAGCCAGGATGGTCTCAAACTCCTGACCTTGTGATCTGCCTGCCTCGGCCTCCCAAAGTGCTGGGATTACAGGCGAG
This sequence comes from Trachypithecus francoisi, assembly GCF_009764315.1. NCBI lineage: Eukaryota > Metazoa > Chordata > Mammalia > Primates > Cercopithecidae > Trachypithecus > Trachypithecus francoisi. The sequence goes on from NW_022681461.1 coordinate 13,750,333, forward strand.
AGCCACCGCGCCCGACCTGTTTTTGTTTTTTTTTTTTGTTTGGTAGAGACGGGGGTTTCACCGTGTTAGCTGGGATGGTCTCGATCTCCTGACCTCGTGATCCGCCCGTCTCGGCCTCCCAAAGTGCTGGGATTACAGGCTTGAGCCATCGCGCCCGGCCCTGTTTTTGTTTTTTAAGAAGAAACTATATATGGTAGCTTATGGTCTTGTTAGATAATTCAGTACAGTTTCTGTCTTCTGGATATAATTCAGACTAATGTTTTGAGCTCCTTTATCTTATGGAATACAATTATTGATTGTTTTTATCTTTTATCAAACAGTTACAAAAATAATACATGCTTCTTTGTAAAATATCAAGTAGGACAGAAGTATATACACTTCACTATCACTCTTGATAAACTTGATGAAAATATTTCATATCTGATACCAATGTTGAACAAATTTTGGAAGGATGTTACAAATGATCTTAAATTACGGTATGTCTTACATAATGTCCCACTCACAAATAAAGTGCATTTGTTTGACATATTTCTTTAGAGTCTCTGTGTGAAGCAGTAATGTCCATGCTGGCTGCTGCACAATTAGTACACGTGGGAAGCTTTTTAAAAATACTGATTTCTGGGTCCTACTTCTCAGGGATTCTGATTTAATTGGTCTGAGATGGTGCCTGGGCGTTGGCACTTTCTTTTTTATAAAGCTACCAGGTGATTTGCATCTGGGTTTGAGAACCGTAGTGCTAACTTATAGCCTAACATTGGAAAAATTTAATGAAAGTTTTACTATGACTTATAGGAATTGGGTTGTTTAAAAAGTGTCATGGCCGGGCGCGGTGGCTCAAGCCTGTAATCCCAGCACTTTGGGAGGCCGAGACGGGCGGATCACGAGGTCAGGAGATCGAGACCATCCTGGCTAACACGGTGAAACCCCGTCTCTACTAAAAAAAATACAAAAAATTAGCCGGGCGAGATGGCGGGCGCCTGTAGTCCCAGCTACTCGGGAGGCTGAGGCGAGAGAATGGCCTAAACCCGGGAGGCGGAGCTTGCAGTGAGCTGAGATCCGGCCACTGCACTCCAGCCTGGGCGACAGAGCGAGACTCCGTCTCAAAAAAAAAAAAAAAAAAAAAAAAAAAAGTGTCATGATGGAAATAATGAAAGTGAAATGATTATTTTTTAAAGAAATAGTGATGTGACAGTATCTGTGTAAAGAGGAATTACGGCAATATAATTTGAGCATGAAATCAGGAGCTTTCCTTCTCTGATTCAATTCCTAAGTCCACCTACTTCTCTTTGTAGTATTTTTGGATATAAACAAATAATGCAGGTAGTAAATGTAGGTTATTTTTATTTCATTCTGTGATTGAAATAAAAACTTTTTTTTCTTTTTTGAGTACAGTACATTATGGTGTTCAAAGTGTTTTCTTTTAATTGCCATCTCATCTGTCTACCTTGCATTCTGATATTATGTAAACCATACCTGTTTTTAAAATGAATGACCAACTTTGTATTGAATTTTTTACTCATTGTTGATTATGACCTCACAATACCAAAAAACTTAAAAGCTCAGGATGGCTTGATTATTAACAAAACTGAAAAAAAAAAAAACTAATGCTTTTTTTTTTTTTTTTTTTTGAGACGGAGTCTCACTCTGTCGCCCAGGCTGGAGTGCAGTGGCCAGATCTCAGCTCACTACAAGCTCCGCCTCCCAGGTTTACACCATTCTGCTGCCTCAGCCTCCCAAGTAGCTGGGACTACAGGCGCCCACCACCGCGCCCAGCTAGTTTTTTGTATTTTTTTAGTAGAGACAGGGTTTCACTGTGTTAGCCAGGATGGTCTCGATCTCCTGACCTCGTGATCCGCCTGTCTCAGCCTCCCAAAGTGCTGGGATTACAGGCTTGAGCCACCGCACCTGGCCAACTAATGCCTTTTAATTGATACTAATTAATTCTTCTAATCTACAGATTATCTCTTTTGAATTATATATTTGATTAATTTATAAAAGATTAACCTAGGCCAGGTGAGGTGGCTCACACCTGTTATCCCAGCACTTTGGGAGGCCAAGGCAGGTGGATCACCTGAGGTCAGGAGTTCGAGACCAGCCTGGCCAACGTGATGAAACCCTGTCTCTACTAAAAATACAAAAAAAATTAGCCAGGTGTGGTAGTGCATGCCTGTAATCCAGCTACTTGGGAGGCTAAGGCAGGAGAATCACTTAAACCGAGGTGGAGGTTGCAGTGAGCCAAGATTGCGCCACTGCACTCTAGCCTGCGTGACGGCAGAGACGCCATCTCAAGAAAAAAAAAAAAAGAATAATCTTTTAGGCTTTACAAATCAAAAGACTGGAATGAAGAGTTTTTCTTTTGTCAGTCATTTTAAGGAATTGAGTGTGACTCATGACTCGAGACAAACTAGACTGTTTTTTCAAAAATTACAGCGTTTAGAATTTAAACATTAAAATGAGTGCTGTCTGTTAAAATAGTTTCTTTGGGAGATTATCTAAAATTATTTGATGGTGTTGCTGATGTTACTATTGTTATTTGAAATGCTGTTGACTTTTTTAAAAAGGGACTATCTTGGCCAGACTGTTTAGCAAATGGTAACTGTTAACTATACTAGGTTTTGGTGAAAACTTGGCTTAAAAACATGTTATTGCTATTTTAAGTGATTGTTGGGGCCAAGGAATGCCATGTGGAGAGTGCAGATGAAGTGATGAGCCTTTTGGAGATGGGGAATGCAGCCAGACATACAGGTACCACCCAAATGAATGAGCACTCCAGCAGATCACATGCAATTTTTACAATCAGCATTTGTCAAGTTCATAAAAATGTGGAGGCAGCTGAAGATGGATCATGGTATTCCCCTCGGCATATTGTCTCAAAGTTCCACTTTGTGGATTTGGCAGGATCAGAAAGAGTAACCAAAACGGGGAATACTGGTGAACGGTTCAAAGAATCCATTCAGATCAATAGTGGATTGCTGGCGTTAGGAAATGTAATAAGCGCTCTTGGGGACCCACGCAGGAAGAGTTCACATATTCCATATAGGGATGCTAAAATTACCCGGCTTCTGAAAGATTCTCTGGGAGGCAGTGCTAAGACTGTCATGATCACATGTGTCAGCCCCTCCTCCTCGAATTTTGATGAATCCTTAAATTCTCTCAAATATGCCAACAGAGCACGGAACATTAGAAACAAACCCACTGTAAACTTCAGCCCTGAGTCAGACCGTATAGATGAAATGGAATTTGAGATTAAATTGCTTCGAGAAGCTTTGCAAAGCCAGCAGGCTAATGTCAGCCAAACTAGCCAGATCCATCAAGAAGGGAGTCCTGATACAAATAGGATTCATTCTCTTGAGGAGCAAGTAGCTCAGCTTCAAGGAGAATGTCTGGGTTACCAATGTTGTGTAGAAGAAGCCTTTACCTTCCTGGTTGACTTAAAAGATACTGTCAGACTAAACCAAAAGCAGCAATACAAACTGCAGGAGTGGTTTAACATGATCCAAGAGGTCAGGAAGGCTGTGGTCACCTCATTTCGAGGAATTGGAGGCACTGCAAGTCTGGAAGAAGGACCAGAGCATGTTACAGTTCTCCAGCTGAAGAGAGAGCTTAAGAAATGCCAGGTACTTAGACATCACTTATTTATGTATTTATTTTATTGATACATAAAAATGTACATATTTTGGGGGTGTGTGTGTTAACATATTTAGACATTATTATGGATAACTCTTAAGGACTGAATTTATTTGGGCAAGTAAATTCTAAGAGTCATTTTGGAATTTTAGGTTTTTTAAAAAATGATTTATATACAGAATCCCACTTGCCTCTCTCACTCTGTTCTTTCTACCCTCCCCTTTCCTGTTGCTTCCTCCTCACAATTCATACTCTTCTTGACTCCTCCTCCTTTCTCCTTTGGTTAAAGTGTATTTTAATTTGTTATATTTATTAAATAGAACTATGTGGACCTGGTTGTCAATTTAGGGACTGAAAATAAACTTATTTGAGAAATAAAATTAAGTTATCTTTTACTGAGTTTTTTTCCCTCTGTGGGTCAGTAGTTCTTGAAAGAAAAGAAATACTTCATCTCTTGTGTTTGGAGTATAAGTTTAAAAAAAAAACTAACAAATTAGCATATTTATTAATGTTTAAGGAATGTAGGTATGTACATGTATACATGTTATATGTACATGTATTGAGTTCAGATTTACATTTCCCCACTTTTCGTTCAGAAACTATTTATTGTGTGAAGATTGTATGTTGTGGGAATGGTGGAGGACAGACACACCTAGTTACTGCTTGCTTGGATGGGGTTTGCAATCTAGTGAGCAAATGAATGGTCCTTCAGTTGTTCCAGAGATAACTCCCAGATTCCATCGTTCTGTCCATTTTTCAAAATAGGAAAACTTAAAAGGATAGCTTTTTAGTTAAAAAGGAAATATGGTTTAAGTATATTTCCCTTTTTTTTTTTTAAAGCTCTAAGCTTATTTCTCTAGCTAGAAATATTTCCTCAAAGCCTTTTTATGTGTAATATTATAAAGAAGGCATTTGTATTATCCTCTGTTACAGCAGTTCTCAAGTTCTCCAACTTTTTGATCACAGGACTTCTTTACACTTTTAAAGTGAGATCCCTCAAAGAGCTTTTGTTCATATGGGTTATATCTATTGATATTTACTGTGTTAGAATTAAAACTGGAAAAAATCTAAGCTATTTATTCATTCAAAACTAATGGTAACTCAATTACATGTTAATAGAGCACTTTTAATGAAAAATATTTTCTAATACAATTTTTTTTTTTTGAGATGGAATCTTGCTCTCTCACCAGGCTGGAGTGCAATGGCATGATGTCGGCGCACTGCAGCCTCTGCCTCCCAGGTTGAAGCGATTCTCCTGCCTCAGCCACCCAAGTAGCCAGGACTACAGGCGCACGCCACCATGCCCAGCTAATTTTTGTATTTTTAGTAGAGACGAGGTTTCACCATGTTGGCCAGGATGGTCTCCATCTCTTGACCTCATGATCTGCCCGCCTTGGCCTACCAGAGTGCTGGAATTACAGGTGTGAGCCACTGTACCCAGCCAACACACACAAAAATTTTAATAAGAGTAGAATTCCTTTACATTTTTGCAAATGTCTTTAACATCTGGTCTAATAACAGACAGTTGGATTTTCGTATCTGCTTCAGTATTCAGTTTGTTGCAATATGTTGTTTTGGTTGAAGTTTGTGAAGAAAATTCAGCCTCATAGTTGTATAGTTTGAAGGGAGGAGTTTTTATTGTTGTTGTTGTTGTTGTTGTTGTTGTTGTTGTTTTGAGACAGAGTCTGGTTCTGTAGCCCAGGCTGGAGTGCAGTGGCGCAATCTCGACCTCCCCTCACTGCAAGCTCCGCCTCCCGGGTTCACGCCATTCTCCTGCCTTAGCCTCCTGAGTAGCTGGGACTACAGGCGCCCGCCACAGCGCCCGGCTAATTTTTTGTATTTTTAGTAGAGACGGGGTTTCACCGTGGTTTCGATCTCCTGACCTCGTGATCCGCCCACTTCGGCCTCCCAAAGTGCTGGGATTACAAGCGTGAGCCACCGCGCCCGGCCAGGAGGAGTATTTCACTGAGTTTTCAGATAATTGTGGATGTTCTGTCCTATTACACCAAACTCAACAAGCGGAAATTTCTCGTTACTTGAAATACGAGATTTGAAACTCTCTTGTTACATTAATGTCCTAGTCTCAGTCAGCACAGTGGCTCATGCCGGTAATCACAGCACTTTGGGAGACTGAGGCTGGAGGGTCGTTATGAGCCCAGGAGTTTGAGACTAGTCTGGGAAACAAAATGAGACCCCTGTCTCTACAAAAAATGAAAAAACTAGTCAGACATGGTGGCACATGCCTGTGGTCCCACCTACTCGGGAGACTTAGGTGGGAGGATTACTTGAGCCCAGGAGTTCAAGGCTGCAGTGAGCTGTGATTGCACCACTGCACTCCAGCCTGGGGGCAGAGTGAGACCCTGTCTCTAAAAATAAATGAATAAATAAATAATAACATAGAAACATGTAATACTTTTTAAATCTTTTTTTTTTTAATTTTTTTTTTTTTCTGAAACGTAATAATTCTGCCTAGGTAGAGTAGGCCCTTCCTCATTAGTATAAGAAACTGGTGGAACAGGAAGTACTGGTAATTGGAAGCTTGAATGTTGGGACATATATAGGAGTTGGTAATAGGAAGCACTTTTCTGTCATGCTTCTAAGGTGGCTGAAACTGGAAGCCCATCAAACCGATTGCTTGGGGGTAGGGAAGGTAGTAAGTTCCTCTTTCCACGTGTTGGAAAATAAATTTAAGTTTGCCCTCGATTATATTCTCTAGATTATTACATCCTAAAGATATTAATAGTTTTGTTGAAAAAAGTACCATGATCAGATTATTTTGGGAAATAGTAGATTGCAAAAAGCAAATGGGTTTCTTTTTCTTTCTTTTTTTTTTTGGAGACAGGGTCTCCCTGTGTCACTGAGGTTGGAGTGCAGTGACATGATCATGGCTCACTGCAGCCTTGACGTCCAGGGCTCAAGCAGTCCTTCCACCTCAGCCTCCCGAGTAGCTGGGAGCACAGGCCACCATGCAAGGCTATTTTTTTTTTTTTTTTTTCGAGACAGAGTTTTGTTCTTGTTGCCCAGGTTGGAGTGCAAGGGCGTGATCTCAGCTTACCTCAACCTCTGCCTCCTGGGTTCAAGCGATTCTCCTGCCTCAGCTTCCCGAGTCACTGGAATTACAGGCATGCGCCACCATGCCAGGCTAATTTTTTGTATTTTTAGTAGATACGGGGTTTCTCCATGTTAGCCGCGCTGGTCTCGAACTCCCGACCTCAGGTGATCTGCCTGCCTTGGCCTCCCAAAGTGCTGGGATTACAGGCGTGAGCTACCACGCTCGGCCACAAGGCTAATTTTTGTATTTTTTGTAGAGACAGGATCTTGCCATGTAGCCCAACTTCCGCCTCCCGGGTTCAAGGGATTCTCCTGCCTCAGCCTCCTGAGCAGCTGGGATTACAAGCACTGCCACCATGCCTGGCTATATTTTGTATTTTTAGTAGAGACGGTGTTTCACCATGTTGGCCAGGCTGGTCTCAAACTCCTAACCTCAAGTTATCTGCCTGCCTCTGCTTCCCAAAGTCCTGGGATACAGGCATGAGGTACTGTGCCCGGCATATATCTCTTTAAAAAATTGTTTTGGCCACCATGGTGGCTTACACCTGTATTCCCAGCACTTTGGAAAGCCAAAGTGGGTGGATCGTATGAGCCCAGCAATTCGAGACCAGCTTGGGCAACAGAGTGAGACCCTATCTTTACAAAAATTTTTTAAAAAAAGAAAAATTAGCTGGGTGTGGTGGCATGCATCTGTAGTCCCAGCTACTCGGGACATAGCTTTTCACCTCAGCCTCATGAGTATCTTGGGACTACAGGTGTGTGCCACTGCACCTGACTAGAAAATCATTTTTAAAACTTTCTTTTCTGTTCTTCTATGACAGGCAGAATAACATACTGGTTAAGAATATGGATACCAAACTCCCTAAGTTTGAATCCTGCCTCCTTTGCTTACTAGCTGTATGACCTGGGGCAAATAGTTGACCTTTGTGCTTCAGTTTCCCCATCTGTAAAATGGAAACAGTAATACCCACTTTATAGGGTTGTGCGAATATTAAAGCATTTGTTCCCATAAAGCAATGAGGATGCCTGGCCTGTTCTAAGACTCAATGTATGTTAGCTCATTACTATATATACCTCTCATTTATTTTTCATCTGCCTGTACCTAGGATATACATCAGTGGTAGCTAAGGGATTGGACTCAGTAGTTGTAGGTAGGGTTACATCCCAGGGGTTACTGTGAAGGCAGCTTGGTAGACTCGGCTGCTTAGGGGGATTGCTGGGTAAGGTGAGCAGCAGGTCTGTGCGACAAGCAAGGATATCCTTTTCTCAATCCCTGTTGTCCTTGAGCCTATCAGGCAAGCAGGTCAGTACATATTTTAAAACTTCTTAGCCGAGGTAAGATCGTGGGCCGTCTTGCAGATGGAGTAACAGCTGGATTGTTGCTAGGGAAGATAAGTGTCATTTTGAAGTTACCATCTTATTTTTAGAAGCTGCCAGATAGTGTTGCAACCTTGATTTTTCACCATAAGTCAATGTTTGGAACATTCTACCTGCTCATAAGTATCTCTTAAAGTATCTCTTAAGGGACTTTATTGCCCTTTTTATTCCAAGTTTTGAACACAGAAAAAATACATGAACACAAATACATTGAACAGATAAATGCTCTTTTTTTTTTTTTTTTTGAGACAGAGTTTCGCTGTTGTTGCCAGGAAAGCCACATTTTATTGTGGCTTTAGTTTGCATTTCCCTAATGACTAGTGAGGTTGAGCATTTTTTTCATATATTTTTGGCTATTTGGATATCCTCCTTTGTGAAGTACTCATTCAAGTCTCTTGCTTGTTTTTCTATTGAGTTACCTGCCTTCTAGATTAATTTGTAGAAGTTTGTTGTATATTCTGGGTATGAGTGCTTTGTCACTTATATGATTGCAAATAATTTTTCTGTGGCTTGCCTTTTACTCTCAGATACATACATATATCACAGTTTCTTTATCCATTCATTGATTGATGGGCATTTGGGTTGGTTCCACAATTTTGCAATTGCAAATGGTGCTGCTATAAACATGCGTGTACAAGTATCTTTTTTGTATAATGACTTCTGTTCTTCTGGGTAGATACCCAGTAGTGGGATTGCTGGACCAAATGGTAGTTCTTCTTTTAGTTCTTCAAGGAATCTCCACACTGTCTTTCATAGTGGCTGTACTAGTTTACATTCCCACTAGCAGTGCAGAAGTGTTCCCTGATCACCGCATCCATGCCAACATCTTATTTAGTGAGATTTTTAAAATGCCAAGCCAACATGTGGAATGAGGCTCTTGACAAATACTTTTCTGTTTATTTAATTTAAAAACTACTTTATTGTTTACATATCCCAAGTGTTCTTAAAAATAGGCAAATTTACTAGAAACCAAGAAGTAAAACTGTTTAATCATTTTTTGACATCTTCAGAATATATCTCTTCATGATGAAAGTGTACAAAATCAGCAAATCTGCTTCATTCAAATGCCCAAATGTATTCTTATAACCCTATATGCCAGTTTGGAAAATGTGAGCTCTTTGAGTGATCCACATTAAAATCTCGTAGTAGTTCTAGCAAACTTGTAAAAATCTTAGTGAAGGTACTCTAGAACCAAAACAACTAGTTTTTATATACAGGAAGGAAAAATCAGGAAAATCTTCTGTCTTCATGGTAATGAATTCCTATGTTATAGCAATGATAGGTTCTCTCAACTCTGCCTTCCTTAGAAAGAAATCAGAAAAAGTTGAAAATGAAAAAAAAAAATTCATGAGACATCATCAAGCTATAATCTGATCACCATTTTGTGTTATCATATGAGGTTTCTTGGTTATTTTCAGTGGTGAATGTCACTTGTGCCTTCTTTCCCCACTAGTGTGCGCTTGCTGCTGATGAAGTAGTATTTAATCAGAAGGAACTGGAGGTGAAGGAACTGAAGAATCAGGTGCAGATGATGGTACAGGAAAACAAAGGGCATGCTGTATCTTTGAAAGAAGCACAAAAAGTGAATAGATTGCAGGTAGAGTTTCTTAATGCATCTAACTCTGTAGATTTTCTTGAAATAGTATCTAACTAAACACAATAGCATTTTAAATGATAAATGGGAACTTAAAAAGAGGATGTTCATTTGAAGAGTTCTGAACATAGGCACCTGAAAGAATTATTAGTTTTTCCCTTAAATCTGCTTAAATGGAAACATTTTTATTGTTAGCTTGACTTTGGTTTTAGAAATATAAAGATAATACCCAGGAAATTAATTTATAAATCATATCATGGTTATTTTTTCCATACTTTTCCTTCCTGTTGTTTGCCAAGGTATTAGGAAATGCAATATTGTTAGGAGTTGGAAGGTAAATACGTAATTTAAACTTTGAAATGTATTAAATTATCCTCTTATACCTCGTGAGTGATTTGCTTTTTAACTTTGGTTAAACATCTTTCAAATTTTCTATCTTAACTTTCCTATTATACTAACATGGATATGTCTACAGTATAACACAGCATGCCTCTAAATATTGTACTCCCTGGCTGTGACTTCTCCCATCACCCCAAATAGTTAATATCATTTAAAGCCTTTAGTTTCCTATCATCAGTTATTCCTATCAGGGAATAACTAATGCCCAGAGAAATAATCTAATCCAGCACACATCAGATTTTGATTTTCATGTTGTTTGATTTTTGTTTTCTTATTTAACCCTTCTAATTGTATTTTGTTGTTGTTTGTTGTTGTTATTGTTTTGAGACAGGATCTCATTCTGTTGCTCAGGCTGGTGTGCACTGGCACAATCACAGCTCACTGCAGCCTCGACCTTCCGGGCTGAAGTGATCCTCCCGCCTCAGCCTCCTGAGTAGCTGCAACTACAGGTGCATGCCACCATGCCCAGCTAATTTTCTGTTTTTTTTGTGGAGATGGGGTCTCACTGTGTTGCTCAAGCTGGTCTCGAACTCCTGGGCTCAGTGATCGTACCACCTCAGCTTCCCAAGTGCTGAGATTGATTGCAGGCATGAGCCACCATGCCTGGCCCTAATTGTATAATAATTTAAAAACATAAAACTAAAGTATATACAAAACAATACGTATTAATCAGTGATTTATCACAAAGAGAACAGCTGGGTAACCACCACCAGGTCAAGAAATTGCTAACTGCCAGCGTCTCAAAATTCTTAGTGCCTCTTCCTCAAAGGGAACCACTCTTGACTTGCATGGTAATCATTTCTTTGCTTTTCTTACGGTTTTACTATCTAAATATATATCCTTCAACACTCCAGTTTAGGTTTTGGAATTTTTATTAATTTATTCAGTATAGCATATTCAGTATCTGGCTGCTTTGTTGAACATTATTATAATTCATCCACTTTTTAATTGTAATATTTTTTCTGTAAATTCTAATATTTTATCTGTAATGTGTGGCTGTGGTTTGTTTAGTTTTATAGCTACATAGGATTTTATTGTATGACTGTACCACAATTTATTTTCTGTTCTACTGTTTGATGGACATTTGTGGTTTTCTGTGAAATTTTCTTGTGAATTTTCAGTGTCTCTCAATGCACATGCACATACATTTATTTGAGATTTGTGCCTAGGAGTTGAATTGCTAGGCCATAGGGTAGGTATATCTTCACTTTTGTAGGTAATACCAGATTGTTTTCCATTTTACACTCCCACCCAGCACTATGTGAGCATTCCCACTGTTCCATATGCTTCTCAACATTTGTTATTAATTTTTAAATCTCAGCCAATCTGGTAGGTATGTAGTATTTTATTGTGGTTTAGTTTGCATTTCCCTGATGACTAGTGAGGTTGAGCATTTTATTCATATATTTTTGGCTATTTGGATATCCTCTTTTGTGAAGTACTCATTCAAGTCTCTTGCTTGTTTTTCTACTGAGTTACCTGTCTTCTAGATTAATTTGTAGAAGTTTGTTGTATATTCTGGGTATGGGTGCTTTGTCACTTATATGATTGCAAATAATTTTTCTGTGACTTGCCTTTTACTCTCAGTGGTATCTTGATGAAGAGTTCTTTTTTTTTTTTTTTTTTTTTTGAGACGGAGTCTCGCTCTGTTGCCGGGGCTGGAGTGCAGTGGCGGGATCTCAGCTCACTGCAAGCTCTGCCTCCCAGGTTGACGCCATTCTCCTGCCTCAGCCTCCCGAGTAGCTGGGACTACAGGCACCCGCCACCTCGCCCGGCTAGTTTTTTGTATTTTTTAGTAGAGACAGGGTTTCACAGTGTTAGCCAGGATGGTCTTGATCTCCTGACCTCGTGATCCGCCCGTCTAGGCCTCCCAAAGTGCTGGGATTACAGGCTTGAGCCACTGTGCCCGGCCGAAGAGTTCTTGTTGTAATCAAATTCATCAATCTTTTTCTTTATGCTTAATGATATTTGTTCTCTATTTAATAAGTTTTTCCTTTCCCCAATTGTCTCCTCTGAGGATACTTTCTGTATTATCTTCCAGAAGCTTTATTGTTTTGCCTTCCACATTTAGCTGTATAGTCCTCCAGGAATTGATTTCTGCGTGTGGAATAAAGTAAAGATCAAATTTCATTTTTTAAACATATAGATACTCATTTGTCTTAGCATCATTTATTGGAAACCATCTTTTCGCAACTGTTTTGAGTGCTATCTTTATCATAAATCATGGTCTATTTGTGCATGAATCTCTTGTCTATTTCTCGGCCTTCTATTCTGTTGGTTGATTTGTATATCCTTGAGCCAAGATCACATTTCTTATTTATTGTAGGTTTATAATAAGTCTAGATATTTTGTAGATCAAGGCCTTCTGCTGTTCTCCTTCCCTCCCCACTCCCCAGATGTCTTGGTTGTTCCATATAAATTTTATTTGAGGCCGGGTGCGGTGGCTCAAGCCTGTAATCCCAGCACTTTGGGAGGCCGAGACGGGCGGATCACGAGGTCAGGAGATCGAGACCATCCTGGCTAACACGGTGAAACCCTGTCTCTACTAAAAAAAAAAATACAAAAAACTAGCTGGGCGTGGTGGTGGGTGCCTGTAGTCCCAGCTACTCGGGAGGCTGAGGCAGGAGAATGGCGTGAACCCAGAAGGCGGAGCTTGCAGTGAGCTGAGATCCGGCCACTGCACTCCAGGCTGGGCGACAGAGCGAGACTCCGTCTCAAAAAAAAAAAAAAAAAAAAAAAAAATTATTTGAATTTTTAAATTTTTTAAATAACTATTGAGATATAATTCACATACTATAGAATTCAGCCCTTCAAATATACAATTCAGTGATTTTTAAATGTATTTACAGAGTTGTCTAACCATCACACTGTCAAATTTTAGAATATTTTTATCACCCAAAATGAAAATATTGTATCTATTAGCAGTCACTCCTCATTTTCCTCCTTTCTTCAGCCCCTGGCAAAAACCACTTTACTTTCTACTTCTATGGATTTGCCTATTCTAAACATTTCATATAACTGGAATCATACAGTAAGTGGCCTTTGTGTGTGACTTCTTTCACTTAGTATGCTATTTTCATTTATTTATTTTTCATGGTCAAATAATAATTTTGTATGTTTCTGGGATACAGTGTAATGTTTCGATGTATGTATACATTACAGAAAGATTCAATCATGTTGGTTAACATTAATTAACTAATTAACATTGAATTACATTTATATATCTGTTTAGAGTTAATGAACATGTTTTGATTGAGTCTCCTAATCCATAAGCATGGTATAGTTCTCTGTTTACTTAGATTTCCTTTGGTTTTTCTCAGTAATGGCCTACATTTTTTTGTGCAGAAATATTGCAAATAATTTATAGATTTCTTTGTAGGTACTTGATTTTTTTTCTGTCACTATAAATAGAATCTTTAAAAAATTTTATTTTTCAAATTCCCTAATTGTTGGTATGTGGAACTGTACTAATTTTTAGATATTAATACCTTATATATCCAGCAACCTGACTAAACTCAGTTTTTGATCAGGAGTGCCTACAGTTACCATCAGGTGGGGAACCTTCAAAATTCCCAAGATAAATGGAAAGGATCCAAACATTTTGGAAGTAATTTCTTTTTTTTTTTTTTTTTTTTTGAGACGGAGTCTCACTGTGTCACCCAGGATGGGGTGCAGTGGCACGGTCTCCGCTCACTACAACCTCTGCCTCCCGGACTCAAGCGATTCTCCTGCTTCAGTTTCCTGCGTAGCTGGGATTACAGGCACCTGCCACGATGCCTGGCTATAAACTTGCTTTTTTTTTTTTTTTTGAGACAGAATTTTACTCTGTCGCCCAGGCTGGAGTGCAGTGGCATGATCTCGGCTCACTGCAACCTCTGCCTCCTGGGTTCAAGTGCTTCTCCTGCCTCAGCCTCCTGAGTAGCTGGGATTACAGGCATGCACCACCATGCCTGGCTAATTTTTTTTGTATTTTTAGTAGAGACAGGGTTTCAACCATGTCAGTCAGTCTGGTCTCGAACTCCTGACCTCAAATGATCTAACTACCTTGGCCTCCCAAAGTGCTGGGATTATAGGCGTTAGCCACCGCACCTGGCCTATACTCACTTTTTAATCCTAAATCTGTAAATTCTTTTGGATTTTCATTTATAATTATGTCATCTGCAAATAATAAAAGTTTCATTTCTTCCTTTATAATCCTTTTACCTTCTATATCTTTTTCTTCTTCTATATCTTCTATATTGTATACTTTAAATAGTTGGTTTCTATAGTATATGAATTTTGTCTCAATAAAGTTGTTATAAAAATACCTTCTTGTATTTGCTGGGATCTCCAATGCAGTGTTGAATACAAGTGGTGATAGAAGGCATCCTTGTCTTGGCTGGGCCCTGTGGCTCACGCCTGTAATCCCAGCACTTTGGGAGGCTGAGGCGGGCAGATCATGAAGTCAGGAGATCGAGGCTTCCTGGCTAACAGGGTGAAAACCCATCTCTACTAAAAAATACAAATAAAATTAGCCGGTCATGGTGGCAGGCACCTGTAGTCCCAGCTGCTCGGGAGGCTGAGGCAGGAGAATGGCGTGAACCCAGGAGGCGGAGCTTGCAGTGAGCTGAGATTGTGCCACTGCACCCTAGCCTGGGCGACAGAGCAAGACTGTCTCAAAAAAAAAAAGGCATCCTTGTCTTGTTTCCAATGATAGAGGAAAAGCTCAAACTTTCACTCTGAAGTATTATATTTTCTATAGGTATTTTTAATTTACCGTTTCCCAAACTAAGGAAATTACTGAGAATTTTTATTATGAATGGATATTGATTTTTATCAAATGATTTTTCTTTATCATATGATTTTTCTTCCTTATTCTGCTAATATGGTGAATTACACTGATTGATCTGATTTTTAACCAATCTTTTATTCCTGGAATAAACCCTTTTGTTGTTGATGTTGTGATGTACTATTGTATTGGAGATTCCCCAAAACCACCCTCACATTGGATGACATACTAGGAGAACTCAATATATATTCATTCTCCTGGCTAGGACTTATTACAGTGAAAAGATGCAGAGCAAGATCAGCAAAGAAAAAAGACACATGGAACAAAGTCTGGAGGAAACCAGGCACAAGCTTCCAAGACTTGTCTCTCAGCAGAGTCACTGAGGATGTGCTTAATTGCCCAGCAATGAGTGGTGACAACACCTATAAAATGTTATCTGCCAGGGAAACTAAGTAGACTTGGTGCCTATGGGTTATATTGAGGATGGGTGGGTCGTGAAGGCACCCTTTGCCTAGCATGAACCAAAGTCCCAGATTACCTGAAGGAAAGCAGGGGTGCAGCATAAACCACATTAATTGTGCAAATAGTTGAGTACAGTGAGTCAGTATTACCAGAGCGTTTAGGAACACTCCCAAAATCCAAGTTCTCAGACATCTGACAACCTCATAGCAGGTCTTCTAAAAGATAGCAGTCGGGTCTGCTATGTAAACTCTTCTGCATGATTGACCTAGATTTTATTTGCTAGTGTGATGTTTATATTTGTCAGTGAGCTTGTCCTATATTTTTCTTTTTCATAATATTCTTGTCAGGTATTATAACAAGTTATGCTGGCCTCATAATATGGATTATTTAATGTCCCCCTATACCTGGAAGGGTGTGTGAAAAATTGGTATTATTTCTTTCTTAAATGTTTGGTTGGATTAGCCTGTGAAGCATTTGGGACTTGAAATTTTCTTTGGGGGTATGTTTTATGAATTAAATCATATTAGTATTTTCTTTTCCTCCAGTTTTGATAAGGTTTATTTTTCTAGGAATTTGACCATTGTATCTAATTTTCGAATGTATTGGCATAAGTTTGTTTATGATAGTCTTTTATTTGTTAATATCTTTAGCTGTGTAGTCACATGTCCCCTTTTTCATTCCTGATTATTTGTGCTTTCTCTCACTTTTTTTTCTTGCAGTTTCACTAGTAAAATTACCAATTCATTAGTCTCTTCAAGAGACAATTTTTGGCTTTGTTAATCCTCACTAGTGTATGTTTGTTCATTATTTCATTAGTTTGTTCACTATTTCACTAATTTCTGCCCTTTATTATTTAATTCCTTCTACTTTTGGGGTAACCTTCTGCTATCTTTTTAACATCTTTGGATGAATATTTAGTATATTAATTTTTAGCTTCTCTTCTTTGACATATGCATTTAACATTATATATTTCTTTTTTTGTTTGTTTTTGTTTTTTTTTTTTTTTGAGACGGAGTCTCGCTCTGTCACCCAGGCTGGAGTGCAGTGGCCAGATCTCAGCTCACTGCAAGCTCCACCTCCCGGGTTTACGCCATTCTCCTGCCTCAGCCTCCCGAGTAGCTGGGACTAACAGGTGCCCGCCACCGCGCCCAGCTAATTTTTGTGTTTTTTAGTAGAGACAGGGTTTCACCGTGTTAGCCAGGATGATCTCAATCTCCTGACCTCGTGATCCGCCCATCTCAGCCTCCCAAAGTGCTGGGATTACAGGCTTGAGTCACCGCGCCTGGCCTAACATTATATATTTCTAAGTTCATCTTGACTTGCCCTCCACATTGAGCTCAAAATGTTTTCTAATTTTCATTGTGACTTTTTTTTTTGACTTGTGAATAACATAGTTATTTTATTTATAGGACATAGAGGATTTATTTTTGTTTTATCAATTTTTATTGCATTGTGATCAGATAACATACTATCTCTGATTTCAGTCCTTTGAATGTATTGAAACTCGCTTTTTGGCTCAGAATAAGGCAAATTTTTCTAAATGTTACAGAGGTACTTGAGAAGTATATGCATTCTGCAATCATTGGGTACTATTAATCCTATTATTCAAATCTACGTTTTGTACTCACCTTTGAAGGCTTTTTGTTTTATCAGTAATTTATAAAGTGATGTTCAAATCTCCCACTATGACAGATCTCCACTCTGTCACCCAGGCTGGGGCACAGTGGCGCGATCATGAGTCACTGCAGCCGCAACCTCCTGAGCTCAAGCAATCCTCCCACTTCAGCCTCCTGAGTAGCTGGGACCACAGGTGCATACCACAATGCCCTGCTAATTTTTGTATTCTTTGTAGAGAAGGGGTTCTTCGCCATGTCATCCAGGCTGCTCTCAAACTCTTGGGCTCAAGTGATCTACTGGCCTTGGCCTCCCAACATGCTGGGATTACAGGTGTGAGCCACTGTGCCCAGCCCTACTATAATTTTGGATTTGTCTTATTTCTTCATGAAGTGCTGATAGTCTTTGCATTATAAATATTGAAGCTGTGTTATTAAGTGCATACAAATGTAGAATTGTTATACCATCCTGGTGAATTGCTCTTTTAATCCTTTTTACCTCTTCTTATCTCTTCTAATGAGTTTTGCCTTAAAGTCTACCTTGACATTACTACAGCTACACCAGCTTTCTTTTGATTAGTATTTACATGGTATCTCTTTTTCTATCTTATTTTTAATCTTTCTGTGTCTATTTTAGGTATGTTTCTTGTAAGCACCATATGGTTAGATAATTTTAAAATCCTTTCTGATAATCTTTATCTTTTAATTTCATTATTTAATTCATTTATTAATTTAACATAATTACTGTTTTGGTAAAAATCCACCATTGTGCCTTTTATTTATCCTTCCTCCTCTGTGTTCCTTTTTCCCTCTTTTTTTTTTTTTTTTTTTTTTTTTGAGGCGGAGTCTCGCTCTGTCGCCCAGGCTGGAGTGCAGTGGCCGGATCTCAGCTCACTGCAAGCTCCGCCTCCCAGGTTCACGCCATTCTCCTGCCTCAGCCTCCCGAGTAGCTGGGACTACAGGCGCCCGCCACCTCGCCCGGCTAGTTTTTTTGTATTTTTTAGTAGAGACGGGGTTTCACCGTGTTAGCCAGGATGGTCTCCATCTCCTGACCTCGTGATCCACCTGTCTCGGCCTCCCAAAGTGCTGGGATTACAGGCTTGAGCCACCGCGCCCGGCCCTTTTTCCCTCTTTTGAATCATTGGTTATTTTTTCCTTTTCTGTTGTTTTCTCCACTAACTTAGAAGTTATAGTTTTACTCTTTTTTTAGTGGTTATCCTAGAGAGTATACCGTGCACTCCAATATTAATTGGTACTTTTATCCTTTTCCCAGACAATGTAATAACTCCATTGAATCCTTTCCAATTTGTATGCCATTGATGTTGTATATTTTAATTATCTGAATATATGATTTTTAAGTAAGGTTGCATTTTTATTAGCATTTATACAATGAAAATGTAAGGGTTTTTTTTCTATTTAAATATTGTAGTGCATGTGAAGTATTAAGATGAATGACTGTTTCTTATTTACATAAATTTGTGCTTGTAAAACAAAGATTGACATTAGAGCTTTCTGGATTTGATACACTTCAAAAATTTTCTTTAGAGGATACACAAAACTAAACCACATACACACACAAACACACACACACACATTCGTGATATACAATTTGTTCTGCCTTTGATTTCCAATTTCTTCTTCCTCTCAGGACTGTCAGTTGGCTATCTTCTATCTTTGTGCTTTTGGCTTCCTTTTTCACTGAGGCTTTCACTTCCTGCTCTTGTTACCTCCTTCTGCCTCCTTTGCTGCAAACTCTACTGTCTACAATTCTTTCTCCACTTTTTCAACTTTTTTGTTTCTTTCTACTTCTTGGATTTCACTTAGAAAGTCCATGCTTTAATAAAGATAGCTAATCAAAGTGCTTCAGGTTAGCAAAGCAACCAGTCACAGTGGATGGGGAGTTATCTTTGAGTATTTAACTTGTTTGGCTGTGTTTGTTGCTCCTTACTATTAAAAAGGTTTTACCACAATTACTTGTGAACGCCAGAAGGCTAGTCTCTGGATAAATGAGAATTGACTGTATTATTAAAATAGTTGTGATTTTGGTCAATGTAAAATTCATTTTTAATCATAATCTCAATGTACTGAAGTGCTGTATTTTAAATATTTTCATCTCTTTTTTACAAAGAATGAAAAAATAATAGAACAACAACTTCTTGTGGATCAACTGAGTGAAGAACTGACAAAACTTAACCTGTCAGTGACTTCTTCAGCTAAAGAAAATTGTGGAGATGGGCCAGATGCCAGGATCCCTGAAAAGAGACCATATACTGTACCATTTGATACTCGTTTGGGGCATTATATTTATATACCATCAAGACAAGATTCCAGGAAGGTAAAGTCCAAACATTAATCTTTTTCTTATTTTGAGATTAAAAAAATTTTAGCTATAATATCACAGTGTATTTGTACAGTCTCAGCAGATTTTTTTTTGTTAGGTTTTATGGAATTTTGTATATACTTTCTTTTTCTCTTAAGCATACTTCTTTCTAATAAAAGAAACTAATAAACAAGAGAATACATAGTTACATTTGGAGGGAATAGTTGGATGGAGATAATGTCTATACCTCATCAATGCGAAAAAGGTATCCTTTGCCATGATATCTTCAGACATGACCAAGTTTAATATCTACATGAATTTATTTCTTCCTTTAACCACACAAAGTTGAGATGTTAGAGGGTATTTATTTCAACTTATTTGGTCTGTCATTATTTTTGAAATAATATTTATATGTTATTTAGTCTTACCAAGTAGACAAAATCAAGACAGTATAAATATCAATATGAATTTTAGTTTGTGTGGTTGGTAAATATATACACACAGTTTTAAGAATTAAGGAGTCTCTATTATGGAAAAGACTTAATTAGCAGATTCATGAGTTTTGGTTTAGCAGGTTCATGAATTCTGCTTTCTATTTCCTCATTTTATGAAGGGAAATGATTTGTTTACGTGAGATCCTTCTGGTTGTTACAGTCAGAGGGATAAGAAATGAAAGGCAAGTGATATATGAGCAGTGCCATGGACTTTGCATCAGGCAACCTTGGGTGGTATGAATACTATAATAGCAGCCTTGGGTGGTATGAATACTATAATAGCAGCCTTGGGTGGTATGAATACTATAATAGCTCTGGACATTTGGTTTTCTTTGTAAAAAGAAATTTTAAAAGGAAATTACAATCCCAGAGAATGAAGTTTGACTCTGAACAAAAGGTTTTATTATTTGCTCCTTAAATAATTCCCACACTCTCAGAAGAGAAAACGAGATGCCTGCCAGTTATGGGATAAAATAGCCATGTCTAGTATGTTGTACTCATTAGATCAATACTTGTTGAGTTGGTTCTTCCTTAAATAATTCCTCTCCCTCATTTCCCATTGGGAGGCCACCTGAAAAACTTTACCCCTGTCTATCATGATGCCGATATGACAGATGATCTAATTAGGTGACTGACAGCAGAAGCACAAAAATCAGATATAAGATGATTTTCAGAATCAGGTAGGATTTTTTAGGAGAGAATACGTGACGGGGGCTTATTGTCAAGTGATTGAATCCTAAACACCGTGTGATACTCATATTCCACTATATGTTACAATTTTAATGGCTTATAATAATTTATATTGATACATGGACTGTCTCCTCTAAGATTTTATTGCCTTTTGTGAGAAGTCATCTCGAGGTTTGGTTACAGAGGTGATGAAAAGGAAATATTTTGTAATAGAAACCAGAACAAAGGTATAAAGGCAATCTCTAATTTATTGTTGTTGTTTTCCAAGGTCATTGTTTTTTTTGAGTATTTAAAGTGCATTTCCAATAGAAGAATGTTATACTATAGAAAATTCCCAGGCTAGCCATACAATTTTATTTGTCATATGACATATATTAAATATTTTTCCTAGAGCCTTAATTCAGCTATACCTAACCACCATATATAAAGAATAAGTATATATACATTGTGGTATTCAAATTAGGAATACTGCCCTGGCAGAGGGAGTGGAGATGGCTCTGGGTTTCTTCCTGTGGTGGGATTTGGATTGGAGCACCACAGTTCTCCAGGTGTTCTGAACTGGGAAGATGGGAAGCGGGCACATTTGTTGGGGTGTGTCTGTGCTGTGTTTAAGAGCTGGAATGTTTTCCATGCGTGCTTTTCGTTTCATTTTTGAATACTATTTTCCATAAGTGAAGACAGAAGAGTTGTCCAGAAGAGAAGGAGTTGTGTATACTCTGAAAGAAGTATTTGTCTGTGAGGCACAAAGTATCATTAAATTAATTTTGACCTTTGTTTGAGGGGAGCATTTTCCAGTGATTGGCTATTTTAAGAGTGCCAATCTAATAACTCCTTTAACAGCATTGAGAATAATAGGATAAAATTAGACTTTTAAAATATCACTTTTTTTGTTGTTGGGTGGGGGAATCACTTGGAAGGTCCACACAGGTCCACCTGTGTACTCTCTGGATCGAATATTTGCTGGGTTTCGAACACGAAGTCGGATATTGTTGGATCACATAGAAGAACAAGATGAGGTCCTCCACTGCCAATTTTCTGATAACAGTGATGATGAAGAATCGGAAGGCCAAGAGAAATCTGGAACTAGGTATGTTAAATATACACTGATTTAATAAATATTTAGAGTTATATGCTGCAATAAATATAGAAGTGTAGGTTTTTTCCATTGGAGTATATCTTTTATGTTTAATATAAGAGTAGGTAACTTTTGCTAAATGTACTATCATCTAATGTGTTATGAAAATAGTATTTGAACACAAGTCATCAGTCTTATAACTGAAAAATAATTTTGCTTTTAGAGCTGTTATAGTAATTAGATTATAATTTTCAGAGGGAATTTTTTTTTTTTTTTGGATTTCCTTATTCTGCTGCCACAGTGGCAACAAACATGACTTTTCTACTGATTCAACATGGGTGGTGGGGGGCATCCTTTTATTTTAGGCAATATTAGTAGCATTCTGTTTTTAAATGTAATTAATAATTTTTTAACATTACTGTCACTTTCTGGGGAAACTAATTTGAGGGCAGATTAGAAAACGCTAACAAATAAGTTAACTTTCTGATTTTTTTTTTTTAGATGTAGAAGTCGTTCATGGATTCAGAAGCCAGACTCTGTTTGTTCCCTTGTTGAACTGAATGATACTCAGGATGAAACACAAAAGTCAAATTTGGAGAATGAAGGTACATAGATTTTCTTAAATAATGTAGACCTAATGGTTATAGGACACTTATCTTTTTCCTCAGTTGATAGTTTAAGAAACATCCGGGAATTCTCAAAGACCAGAACTTGGTACAAATGCTTTTCTGGTTGGTAGAACTTCTTTTATGTTCTCTGTTTTACCTCTTTTACTCCTTAATAAAAAAGATTTTCTATCAATTAATTATGGCTAGAGATATAGGCTTACTCCCTTAGAATAAGGATTTTTATATTCAGACCTCAATTGATATGCTTTGTATTCCTAATGATGTTAAAGTACAGTATGAGTAATTGTACTAGGTATCTACTCCTTCACTGGGACTTGTGCCTAACATCAATTATGTATTTGGCATTAGAGCCCAGTTAGTGTACTGGGTGCTGGTAATGTTTTAGTACACAACTGCTAAGAATTTTTATGCATCAATAACAACATCAAAAACATTTATGAGCCACATATAGTAGCTCATGCCTGTAATCCCAGTGCGTTGAGAGGCTGAAACGGGAGAATTGCTTAAGGCCAGGAGTTTGAGGCCAGCCTGAGCAACATAATGAGATTGTCTCTCTACAGAAAATTAGCTGAGCATGGTGGTGCGTACCTACTCAGGAGGGAGGCTGAGGTGGGAGAATCGCTTGAGCCCAGGAGTTCGAGGCTATAGTGAGCTGAGATCACACCGCTGCACTCTAGTCTAGGCAACAGAGCAAGACCCTACCTCAAAAAAAAAAAAAAAATCACCTATAGTTTTCACAACTTTTTTTTTTTTAGATGGAGTCTCTCTCCGTCACCCAGGCTGGAGTGCAGTGGTGTGGTGTCGGCTCACTGCAGCCTCCGCCTCCCAGGTTCAAGCGATTCTCCTGCCTCAGCCTCCCAAGTAGCTGGGACTACAGGTGTGTGCCACCACACCCGGCTAATTTTTGTGTTTTTAGTAGAGATGGGGTTTCACTCTGTTGGCCAGGCTGGTCTCGAACTTCTGACCTTGTGATCGGCACACCTTGACCTCCCAAAGTGCTGGGATTACAGGCATGAGCCACTGTGCCCAGCTGGTAGTAGTAGATTTTATTAACTCATCTCTCTTGGTCAATGTGTGGTTGACCCACAAAAAAGGGAATCAGGAATATAAATAACATAAGTGCTACACTTTGAAAATGTAGAGCATCTCTTTAGGAACCTATATGTGGCTTTATTAGCCAAAAGTTTAAGTATAACTAAAATAAATATAAAAATGTGGAAATAATAAAGGTAAATGCTACTCAAGCAGCCATGCTTGAGCTGTTTGTTACTGCTCTGCAACCAGGAAAAAAACTTACGTTGGAATGTAAATGAGCTTACACTAGTTTCTTCCTTGAGAAAGTCTGGCTATGAAAAAAGTGTCACCTGAACTAAAGCAGTGTGCTTAGTGACATAGTTGATTTACATTCTGGTGCAGGCAGTAACAAACAGTGCTAGACCACACTCTGAGTAGCCTGGTATAGTCTGCATTCTCCAATTACAAAAAAAGTAGAAGTTGATAGGAAACAAATTCACCCCTCTGTCCATCTGGAAATTTTACACCTGTCTCAAATAACTCATGTTAAAGGCAATGAGAACCTGTGTGTCTGAACCTGTGGGATATTATGAAAGAATATATACATATACATATTAATTTGTAAGAAAATAAAAACTCTTACTGTAAGCTGGAATGCTAGAGTCCCAATTACTGTGTATTTTTTCCCCTTTTTTCTTCCCTTCTATTTTGTCTCTTCCACTGCCACCTCTAAATTGCTTTTGTGTCTGCTTTTCTTTTTTTAACTCTACTTCTGTTGAATATTTTACCAGCAGATAGTTTTAGTTTTATTTCTGCGTTGTTTTTTTTTTTTGTAAGATTTAAAGATTGATTGTCTCCAGGAGAGTCAAGAATTGAATTTGCAAAAATTAAAGAATTCAGAACGCATACTTACTGAAACTAAACAAAAAATGAGAGAACTTACGATTAACATCAAGATGAAGGAAGATCTGATTAAAGAATTAATAAAAACAGGTAATAGTATCTTGTGAGCCAGCTTATATGAGAAAGAAAACTTCTAAAATTGCTTCTGATGTGGTAACAGTTACTTTAGTTTTTGAAGCTCAGATCTATCCACTTAGCTTGGATTGGTGTAAGAAGGTGAGTTTTTAGGCCAATGTGTGGAGGTTAGTTATCAAAAGAATTTTGTTCTTTTGGGATTTCACCTCTGAATTGTTCTAACCAGCGTGAACTCTGCATTGTGCTGAAATTCTGTGGCACTTAATGTGCCAATGACAACATGTTTATATTTTTGAGACAGGGTCTTGCTCTGTCACCTAGGCTGGAGTGCAGTGGTGCAGTCATGACTCACTGCAGCCTTGACCTCTGGGGCTCAATCAATCCTCCTACCTCAGCCTCCCAAGTAGCTGGGACTACAGGCGTGTGCCACCATGCCCAGTACACATCAGTAGTTTTTATAAATTTTTTTTGCAGTGTATTAGAATTGATAAAATATAGTATAGATGTCCTGTTGTTATTAGTTGGCAGAAGCAGCTGCTATTCAAGAGAAGTCTTCAGTGAGAGAGCATTGAAAAGTAAGCACTCACTGACACTTTTGATAGTCACCATCTCTGAGTATTTTTAGGAAAGCTCCAAATTGCCCTTGGTTCTAATGAGCAAGAAAAGGGTCTTCTCTGTGTAAGCTCTGGTATCCTCTATTTAAAGCAACCACATTGGGTATACCAGGCTAAAAAACATGCTTGTTTAATGAGATCCATAGTAAGATAACCTTTCTGAAAGAAAGTCATTGATTCTAGTGGGTAAATATCCTCAACTTCCACAGGCAGTACCCTGATTCTAGATCAGCTCCTAGATACTCCTAAGAGGGGTCAACTGGGGTTTGATCCTGCCTGTGAGGAAGCAGCATGGTCAAACTAATTTAAACATCTGGGTAACTGGAGCTAGAATGATGCATAGTACACATGTCACTAGGAATGAGAAAGGAGAAGGCTTTGGGAAAGTAGCTAAGCAGAGAATGCTTCTTTAAAAATGTCAAAAAAACAACACAAACAACTTAATACCTTTAATGCTCTCTCACTGAAGACTTCTCTTGAATAGCAGCTACTTCTGCCAACTAAGTAGTTGGCAGTAAGTAATAACAGGACATCTATACTATATTTTATCAGTTCTAATACACTGCAAAAAAGTTTTATTAAAACTACAGGTGCGTACTGGGCTTGGTGGCACACGCCTGTAGTCCCAGCTACTTGGGAGGCTGAGGTAGGAGGATTGGTTGAGCCTCAGAGGTTAAGGCTGCAGTGAGTCATGATTGCACCACTGCACTCCAGCCTAGGTGACAGAGCAAGACTCTTGTCTCAAAAAAATAAACATGTTGTAATTGGCACTGTATTTTTTTAGTGGTTCATAAAATATTGGTGTGTTGAACAATTAATGAATAGTCCAAAATGATTTGTTAAAATATAGTAGTTGTATGTATTTTAAAGTTAGTCAAGTAATCGTAAATTAGAGTCAGAGGGCAGTTCACAATGCATTTAGTTAAATAACTTTTATCAAAAAATGATGAGTATTTTTGGATAGCAGTATAACCAGCTATATAAATAGTATAATAGGCTGGGTGCAGTGGCTTACGCCTGTAATCCAAGCACTTTGGGAGGCCGAGGCGGGCGGATCATTTGAGATCAGGAGTTCGAGACCAGCCTGGCCAATATGGTGAAACTTTGTCTCTACTAAAAATACAAAAATTAGCTGGGCATGGTGGCATGTGCCTATAATCCCAGCTACTTGGGAGACTGAGGCAGGAGAATTGCTGGAAGCCAGGAGGAGGAGGTGGCAGTGAGCCAAGATTGCACCATTGCACTCTAGCCTGGGTGACAGAGCGAGACTCTGTCTAAATAAATACGTAGTATAATTAACTGTCTCTGGTGATTATTCATCCCCTGAGCTTTAGACTCCTATTTTTTACTGCCACGAGTTTGCCAGTCTAGTTCAGGGACAGTTGCCTATTCAGAGCAAATCAAAACCAAGCTTTTAGGGTCACTAGCTGGACTTAGAATAAAAAGAGATACAGAAATATCTATATTCTATTTTTTCTGTTCTATATATTAATAAGAAAATAATTTAAAAGGAATTAATCTTGAATAAGTTGAGGTTAGTGATAAAGGAGAGTCAGCTTTGGATGAAAAGATTCTTAAGAGATGTAACAATCAAATGTATTGTGGACCTTGTTTAGATCCTGATTAAAATAAACCAATTGTGAAACACATTTTGAGGCAATTGGGAAAGTCTGAATATGGGCTGATTGGTATTAATATTGTTAGTGTGACAATGACTTTTTGGTTATGTCCATATTTTGTATGAATGCTGATTGCGCTATGTAACAAAATGAAGTATGTATAGGTTAGATGAAATGACATCTGGGATTCCTTTAGGCATATTTGAAGCAACTGTGACAAAATCTTGATAACTTTTAAATCTGGATGATGGGGATTCATTTTATTATTTCTTTTGTTATATTTAAAATTTTTCATAATAATTTAAAAAAGGAATTCAAGGAGACAGATTATTGGTAGCAGGAGGCTGGAGTGTACTAAGCAAGAGGACAGTCACTCCAAATATCCCTCTTAACTGAGTTTGATGCCAGCAAAGCTCAACTACAAATTCAGAGGACCAGATATGTCACACTAAACGCCAAAGATTGAACCAGTGAGACTGGCCGCAGATGGAAACAATCATTAAGGAATTAATCATTAAGAGGCCTGATGGCAAGATGTGTTTGATGGGGGTTGGTGGGGACAACTGGGTTTTTAATGCTATGCCTTAAATAGTATCACTGCCTGGCTGGATTTTAGAGTAGAGTATTTTTATGTTTTTGATGTTTAACTTCTTTTCACATAATTTATACTAATAATAATTATTATTATGGTTAAGGTAACGATGCCAAGTCTGTAAGCAAGCAGTATTCTTTGAAAGTAACAAAGCTAGAGCATGACGCAGAACAGGCAAAAGTCGAACTAACTGAAACACAAAAGCAGCTACAGGAGCTGGAAAACAAAGATCTTTCTGATGTTGCAATGAAGGTAAAATTACAGAAAGAGTTCCGTAAAAAGATGGATGCTGCAAAGCTGAGAGTTCAGGTAATTTAAAAAATGTAATTGAGAAAACTTATTTAAGCTTTCTTGCTTCTGAGGGTTCTTGTACTGAGTTAGGAAAGAAGTGGGATTCAGTTTATACCAGCAAGAGAAACTGGGTGTCAACTTTTCTAGTGTGCTGGTTGATTTACATATTTTACAATCTGGGGAGTATATTTCTTCATTCAAGAAGTATATTCTTTCAATCTTCATATCAAAAAACCACATGGTAAGAAATAAAGATAACTACAAAATAGTGCTTTTTTCCTGAAGGACAAAGGATTAAATAATGGTTAAATAATACAAATAAAACAGCTGGTACATATATGACACTTTGTAGACACTCAACAAATGAGAACTATTTCGAGATATGGTTTTCTGAAACCATAACTGACTGGCTTAAGAAGGGTTAATAACTTTGTATACTGCGACTCATCCTTAACTTCCTAATGCCTGGTTTTAGCTTTAACTTTAGAAATAGCTACAGTTAAACATTCTATTCTGTGAGAAATATTCCATCACATAGAGATTTTGTGTGAAGAAGTCATTTCCAGGTGCTTTGGAGAGAGTCACAGTGCTTTGTTAGTCTGATCATAATGAACTTTCTAGGATGCCTCCTCTATTTCTTTACCTCTCATGATCTACTGCTTTCGTGTTATATTTATATTTTTCCATTATAGGTAGAGTTGTAATTAATCTATTCACAGGCCGGGCGCGGTGGCTCAAGCCTGTAATCCCAGCACTTTGGGAGGCCGAGACGGGCGAATCACGAGGTCAGGAGATCAAGACCATCCTGGCTAACACGGTGAAACCCCGTCTCTACTAAAAAATACAAAAAACTAGCCGGGCGAGGTGGCGAGTGTCTGTAGTCCCAGCTACTCGGGAGGCTGAGGCAGGAGAATGGCGTCAACCCGGGAGGCGGAGCTTGCAGTGAGCTGAGATCCGGCCACTGCACTCCAGCCTGGGCGACAGAGCGAGACTCCGTCTCAAAAACAACAACAAAAAATCTATTCACGCCGGGCGCGGTGGCTCAAGCCTGTAATCCCAGCACTTTGGGAGGCTGAGACGGGCGGATCACGAGGTCAGGAGATCGAGACCATCCTGGCTAACACGGTGAAACCCCGTCTCTACTAAAAAATACAAAAAAATTAGCCGGGCGAGGTGGCGGGCGCCTGTAGTCCCAGCTACTCGGGAGGCTGAGGCAGGAGAATGGCGTGAACCCGGGAGGTGGAGCTTGCAGTGAGCTGAGATCTGGCCACAGCACTCCAGCCTGGGCGGCAGAGCGAGACTCCGTCTCAAAAAAAAAAAAAAAAAAAAATCGATTCACAGCATTATTATTATTGCTGAACTATGTCACAGTTATTTGCTTTCAACAAAATAGGTGTTTACAATATACCTCTGGTGTGCCTGGTATTTTGTAATATACCGGGATATTCTGGTGTGATAGGCCAGAAAAGTCCCTCCTGGGGTTTCTAATGCCACCTCAAACATCTGGATATTTCCACTAAAAGTTGTTACCTAAATAGCTTCTCAAGTCAACATCAAGTTAAAATAATATGACTTGAATGTTTGAACTGCTTAAAGGAGGACATAGGGTGGTTATCTATGTCACACCTTCCATTTTCCTTCAGAACAGTTATTTCCACTTTGGAATTCACCTTTCCATGCTTTGCTTCCTGCTGTATATCCTTTTCTGCTAAGAGTACTGATAAGGAAAAGAAATGAAAGGTGTAGAGCTTTACCTCAAAAGAAACATCTGATACAGCAGAGGACAGAAACAAGACATAATTTTAGAAATTTTGTACCTTTGACATATCCATGCACTACCCATGGGGATAATGAGGATGAGGAGGACAGTAGTTACCATTTGTTGAGGGCCTATACATACCAAATGGTTTATATGCATTATTTAATCCTTTGAAGTGGGCATTTTTAGTCATTTTACAAATGTGGAAACAAAGGTTTAGAAAGGCAAAATAACTCAGTCAGAGTCCCATAGTGGTGACAACAATACCAGTTTTCAGTACTCTTAACATATCATACTGGCATGTATCTCAGCCCACTGCAACTGCCTCCTCCCAGACTCAAATGATCCTCTTGCCTCAGGCTCTCAAATAGCTGGGACTACAGGCATCCGCCACCATGCCTGCAAACTTTTGTATTTTTAGTAGAGACGGGTTTCACCATGTTGGCCAGGCTAGTCTCAAACTCCTGACCTCAAGTGATCTGCCTGTCTCGGCCTCCAAAAGTGCTGGGATTACAGGTGTGAGTCACCGCACCCAGCCATATCATTCTGTTTTAAAATATTGAAATACTAGTATTTTTATTGGTATAAAAAAGTTGTTTCAATTTTTTTTTTTTTTTTTTTTTTTTTTTTTGAGACGGAGTCTCGCTCTGTCGCCCGGGCTGGAGTGCAGTGGCCGGATCTCAGCTCACTGCAAGCTCCGCCTCCTGGGTTTACGCCATTCTCCTGCCTCAGCCTCCCGAGTAGCTGGGACTACAGGCGCCCGCCACCTCGCCCAGCTCGTTTTTTTGTATTTTTAGTAGAGATGGGGTTTCACTGTTAGCCAGGATGGTCTCGATCTCCTGACCTCGTGATCCGCCCGTCTCGGCCTCCCAAAGTGCTGGGATTACAGGCTTGAGCCACCGCGCCCGGCTGTTTCAATTTTTAAAGCAACATTTTTAAATTAAGGACTTCAAAAACCTGTATTTTTAATGGCTTTAGGAATATGTAGAGCATTACATGCTGCATTAATAGTTTAATGCTGACAGATGCACTTTTGAGCAACTATAGAATAAGTGCAAAAGACAATGGCAACAGTATCTCACTCTTAAGACTTTCAGGATTTACACTGATATTTTTATTATGTGAAAAAGACACTAAAATGCTGGTATTACAATTTTTGCTGCAGTATTGTAATTACCGTCAATTGTAAGTGGCAAAGCCAGTGTCCAGATTTAGGTACTGGAAACGGCAAAGGCCTGTGGCCTCCAAGCCAGTGGTACCCAAAGTAGTTCATCTGCAGATTGTTCTTCTTCTGCGATGAGCTAAATGTCAATCATTGCACAGCTTTCTTGATCAAAAAAGTCTTGCATGAAAACATCAATTGAATCTAATAGTATGCTGAGGGATATAAAATGGACAACAATGTGAACTAGCACTGGTCAACAGATCACATTTTGAGTAGCACTGCTCTAAGCAGCAGTGCCTCTTGGATACTTAGTTTAATTAAAACAAAACTTGCCCATGCTAACACTTTATTGCCAAGATAAAGGAAATAATTAATTGTGGTTTGCATAATTTATGAATGACATCCCTTTACCTTTTTTATACCACCTAATTGGTACTTAGTGCAATGCTAATCACATAATTCAAGTCTAATATATATTTGGTCAGGACTAAATTGTAACACAAGTAGTTTATATTAGTGGTGTGAATACTTTGAAAGTCTAATCTATCTATATGTAATTTTAGTTAGATGAGAAGGAATTTAAGTTAAATGTTAAAATAGTAATTATAATGGTTGGTCACTCTCAGGGAAGATGTTATCAGCTCTGATCATCCTAACTCAGGGATTAACGATTTAGGCTATATAGCTGTAGCTATAAAAACAACAGCACAGTGGAATACTATGCAGCCACCCAGAACAAATCTATATGAAAAGACCCCTGAGATAAGTAGGAAAAAAGGGAGACAGTAGTCTATATAGAATATATATGAAGCTATTTGCATGCATATGCATACTTTTTTTTCTGGAAGAATATTTAAGAAATTGGTAATTTTGCATTGGGAAGCAGGACAGGTAGATTGGGGTGTATAAGAGTGACTCTTTTAAAATATAAATTCAGTTTTATAATGTTTTAACTATTTTTTAAATTAAAATGCTTATTAATAAAAAGCAAATCATCTGTTTCATTTTGTTTGTTGTCCACATCAGGAAGTCTCATCATTCTTTATACTTTTACATATGTGATGAAAATTATGATGGTTTCCCTAATTGCAAAAATGGAAATGTATGAGAGTAAGCGATTGTGAACCTGTCAAAAATAAATGAAAATCTAGGGAAAATTTCTTCCTTTACCATCAAATGAAAAGATTAAATTTAGTTGAGGAATGTGAGAGATTCAGTTTTTCATTTTGAAATATTCCATATGATCTCAGGTCTTACAGAAGAAGCAACAAGATAGTAAGAAACTGGCATCACTGTCAATCCAAAATGAGAAACGTGCTAATGAACTAGAGCAGAGTGTAGATCACATGAAGTATCAAAAGATACAGCTACAAAGAAAACTTCGAGAAGAAAATGAAAAAAGGAAGCAACTGGATGCAGTAGTTAAGCGGGACCAGCAAAAAGTCAAAGTAATATTGTCATACATTCCTGCTAAGTATAATATGAAATGTTAAACGACTCAGAGCTAACGAAGCCGTGGTCTTCATTCAGTTGGCTTGTGAAGTATCTACCCTTGACCTTTCCTTTACTGCTGTCCTTATTCACTTTAAAGCTTTGTTCATCTATCTACATAGTAAAACCTATTTATTGAATTCTGAGTACTGTCTTGAAGGCTTTGACTTCACAAAAGAAGGTACAATGGTAATTTCTCTTAGTAGGATCTTAACTTTAATTGAAGCTGTCAAAAACATACATTTATAAAGCCAACTTTCTAAATAATACCTACCATTTGAATAGGATTTTCTGTTTTCAAAGTGCTTTGACATGCATTGTCTATGTGGCTACATAGAAAAAGTACCAGGTAAAATGGTACCATTTCATTCACAGTGAGCAGAAAAATGATCAGATCTGTATGCACAGCAGTTCTAGAATAGATTGGGCTGGGGAGGAACTTAGTGGTGTCAGCCTAGGCTCTTGGACCAGGCTATCATGGGTTCAAATCCTAGCTCGCTCAGTAGCTCACTCAGTTGCTGGCTGAGAGATTTATTGAGAAAGTAAATTTTCTCAAATTTCTCAAAAATTTTACCCTCTCTGTTTATTCTTATCTAAAATGGCCTTAATCCTACTTGTCCCACAGGGCTTTTTTGAAAAAGATGATGATGATCATAGTAACAGACACTTATCTAGTACTATGTGCCAGGCTCTGTTCCGTTGAAATGTTAAGCTGAACCCAAGGCGTGGGACGTAATTGGAGATTTCCTAGATATTTTAAAAATTAAGGTTTTATTTTTTTTAGAGCAGTTTTAGGTTCACAGCAAAATTGAAAGGATGGTACAGAGATACGCCATATACTCCCTGTCCCTGCACATGTTTTGCCTCTCCCATTATCAGTATGCCCCAGATTTCCTAGATTTTCAACAATGGATATAACCTATTTTCCGACCTTAAAAAAAAATCATAGAATTCAGCAATGGAAGGGAACTTAAAGAACATTTAAACCAAGTTACTCATTGTTTATTATTAATTTTTAAGTTGTGGTAAAATATATATAACATACATTTTATCATTTTAACTTTTTTTTTCCTTTTTTTTGAGATGGAGTTTCACTCTTGTTGCCCAGGCTGAAGTGCAATTGTGTGATCTTGGCTCAACACAACCTCCGCCTCCCGGGTTCAAGTGATTCTCCTGCCTCAGTCTCCTGAGTAGTTGGGATTACAGGCGTGCGCCACCATGCCCGGCTAATTTTGTATTTTTAGTAGGAAGGGGTTTCTCCGTGTTGGTCAGGCTGGTCTTGAACTCCTGAACTCAGGTGATTCGCCCGCCTCAGCCTCCCAAAGTGCTGCGATTATAGGCGTGAGCCACCATGCCAGGCCCATTTTAACTATTTTTAAGTGTATAATTCAGTGGCATTAATTACATTCACAATCTTGTGCAATCATCACCACTATTTATTTCCAAAACATTTTCTTCACCCTAGACAGATACTCTGTAACTATTATGGAATAGCAGCTCCTCATTTTCCCCTTCCCCCAGCCCCTGGTAATCTCTAATCTACTTTCTCTATGAATTTGCTTATTCTAGATACTTCATATAAGTAGAATTATATAATATTTTACCTTCTGTGTCAGGCTCATTTCACTTAGCATAATATTTTCAAGGTTTGTCTACATTGCAGCATGTACAAGAACTTCATTCCCTTTTGTTGCCAAATAATATTCCATTGTATGGATATGCCACAGTTTCTTTATCAGTTCTTCCATCAGTGGACACTTGAGTTGTTTCTACCGTTTGGTTATTGTGAATAATGCTGCAATGAACACTGGCATACAAGTAAGTCTCTGTTTTCAATTCCTTTGGGTATGTACCTAGGAGTATGTACCTAGGAGTAGAATTTCTGGGTTATATGGTAAATCTGTGCTTAGCTTTTTGAGAAACCACTGTTCTCCAAAGCAGCAGCACCATTTTACATTTCCACCAGCAATGTGTGAATGTTCTAATTTCTCTACACTTTTGTCAACACCTGTTTTCTTTCTTTCTCTTTATTATAGTCATCCAAGTAGGTATGAAGTTGTATCTCATTGTGGTTTTGGTTTGCATTTCCCTAATGACTAATGACGTTGAGCATCTTTTCATGTGCTTATTGGCTGTTCATATATCTTCTTTGGAGAAATGTCTATTCAAGTTCTTTGTCCACATTTTAATTTGGTTCTTTGTCTTTGTTGTTGAGTTGTATGAGTTCTTTATATATTCTTGACATTAAATCCTATCAGATACATGATTTCCAAATATTTTTTCCTATTCTGTAGGTTTTCTTTATACTTTGATAATATCCTTTGATATGCAAAAATTTTTAGTTTCATTGAAGTCCGATTTATCTATTTTTTTTCTTTCGTTGCCTGTGCTTTTTGGTGTCATGTCTAAAAGTCCATTGCCTAAATCCAAGGTCAAGAAGGTTTACCCCTATGTTTTCTGCTAAGAGTTTTATGGTTTTTGCTTTTATATTTAGGTCATTGGTCCATTTAGGGTCAGTTTTTATATATGGTATGAAGTAGTGGTCCAGATTTATTCTTTTGCATGTGGAACTCCAGTTGTACCAGTACCATCTGTTGAAGAGACTGTTCTTTCCTCCACTGAATGGACTTGGCACCCTTATCAAAAATCAGTTGGAGGGGGAAATAGAGAAATGCTGATAGGGGAAATGGGGAGATGTTGGTCAAGTGGTGCAAAGTTGCAGTTGTATAGAATAAATAAGTCTAGAGACCTAATGTACAGCATGATGACTATTGTATACTGGAAATTTGCTAAGAGAGTGGATTTCAGGTACTCTTACCACACACACACACACACACACACAAATGCTAATTATGTGAAGAGATAAATATGTTAGCTTGACTAATCATTTCACTATGTATATCAAAATATCATGTTGTATACCTTACATATGTGCAGTTTTGTTTTTTTGAGACAGGGTCTCTGTCACCCAGGCTGAAGTGCAATGGCATGATCATAGCCCACTGCAGCCTCCAATTCTGGGCTCAAGTGATCCCCCTGCCTTAGCCTCCTAAGCAGTTGGGACTACAGACGTGCACCACCACACCTGGCTAATTTTTTTTTCTCTACTTTTTGTAGACAGTGTCTTGCTGTATTTCCCAGGCTGGTCTTGAACTCCTGGCTTCAAGTGATCCTCCGGTCTTGGCCTCCCAAAGTGTTGGGATTACAGGCCTGAGCCACCATGCTTGGCCCCAATTTTTATTAAAAAAAAAATCAACTGGCCATAGATGTATGGTTACTAGACTCTCAGTTCTATTCCATAGGTCTGTATGTCTATCCTCATGCTAGTATCACACTATTTTGATTACTGTAGCTTTGTATTAAGCCTTGAAATCGGGAAGTAAGTCCTTCCACCTTGCTCTTCTTTTTCAAGATTATTTTGGCTATTTAGGGACCCTACACTTTTCCATGTGAATTTGAGGATGGGCTTTTCCATTTCTGCAAAAAAGGCCATTGGAATTTTGATAGAGATTGTTGAATCTCTAGATTGCACTGAGTAGTACTGACATCTTGACAATATTAAATTTTCTTATCCACAAGCATGGGAAGTCTTTCCATTTGTTTAGGTCTTCATTAATTTCTTTCAGCAATGTCTTCTAATTTTTAGTGTACTAGTTGTATTTTACCTCTTTACTTAAACTTGTTCCTATTCTTTTCGATGCTATTATAAATGGAATTGCTTTTTAAATTTCCTTGACACTGTAAGACAACCCAGTGAAGAGTATGAGTTTAATTGCAGCCATGGACAAGTATTCTATACTCACCTAGGATGGAGTACAGAAGTTAAGAGGGCAAAAATCAGAGCCATGAGGAACTCCCATATTTAAAAGAACTGGTAATAATGATGTTCATAATAATAGTAATAACAATAATTATAGCAGTAGTTAACATTTAGTGAGATTTATATTCAAGCAATACTGTGCTAAGCATGTATGTGTCATCTTTTATCCTTTTTTCTTATTTTCAACTTTTTTTTCTTCTGGATTGGTCTTTAAATATCTTAGTTTTTTTCATCCTAAAATTATCCTCCTTCAACCTTTTTCCCTTCCCTTTCTTACCTCCCCTTTGTAACCAAACTTCTTGGAAAAGTTGACTGCATTTCTTTCTGTTACTTCTGCTTTCATTCATTCTCTTATCCTCTCCAGCTGGCTTCTGGCTCTGTCACCCACTTCACAGCTCTTAAGAAGTTAACTAGTGCTGTCGCTGTCGCTAAAGTCCTTATCTTAATACTGTGCATCCAGCACAGTTCAGCACTCCCTCCATCTTGAAGTATTTTCCCCTTGCCTTTGTGACATTATACTTTCCTTGTTTTTTCCTCTCTTTCTGATTGCTTGTTCTCCGTCTTGGCTAGCTCATCCCACTCTACCAGTCCTTTTAAATATGGGAGTTCCTCATGGCTCTGGTCTCTGCCCTCTTCTATACTCTATCCTAGGTGAGTATAGGAAACTTTTCCATAGCTGCAATTAAACTGAAAATTTCCAACTTTAATGCTTAATCCCAAGTCTTGTTATTTGAGCTCCAGTCTCTTCCCTAGGTTGTCTTATAGATGAATTCATGATCTTCCTTACTTACCTTTCCATGATTCCCCACTCCCTGCTCCCTTCATGGGTGAAAAAATGTAGTTCTCCAATGTGTCTTACATGATATATCAGTTGGGTGAGCTAGAAATTGAGGCATCATCATTGGCTCTTGCCTCTTTCTTATGCATATCCAATGAACCACTAAAGCCCTTCAGAGTATATCTTTAAAACACCAATCTGTCCAATTTTCATTTCTGCTGCCAACAACTTAGTCTATTTTGTTTTAGCACTTCTTCCAATGTGAAGATCAGGCATACCTGTTCGGTGTTGTGGTCTTTGAGTTTTAACTCCTCATCTCTCATAGGCCATGGCTTAAACCAGCAAGACATAGCACTCTGTAAATCTATGCTTAGGGAAAAGAAGACACTCTCTTCTTCAAAGAGTAGAAGTCTGCTGAAGTGCAACTCTGCTTGTAACTCAAACTGTTTACCTTCTTATCTAGGGCACTTTTTTTTTTTTTTGAGACAAGGTCTTGCTCTGTCATCCGGGCTTGAGTGCAGTGATGTGATCACAGCTCACTGCAGCCTTGGCCTCCTGGCCTCAAGCAATTCTCCCCTCAGCCTCCCAAGTAGCTAGGACTGCAGGCACATGCCAGCGTACCTCACAAATTTTTTAACTTTTTGTAGAGATGAGGTCTTACTATGTTGCCCAGGCTGATCTCAAACTCCTAGGCTCAAGAGGTCCTTCTGCCTCAGCCTCCCAAAATGCTAGGATTACAGGCATAAGCCACCACACCTTGCCACCTAGGGCACTTTTATTCCATCTTGCCAGATCTCTAATTCTAGTGAAATGACCCATTTATGGGGGATAGCAGGTATTCCAGAAAAAGGAACAGACTTTCCCAAAGATATGTTGTTGATGTATCCTCTACTTAATGCAAAAACAGAAAACCTGCTTACAGTCCTAAAGAATATTTGTCGTCTGCTTGGAGCTAACTTTCTGACACTCCTGTCTGTCTCTTTTCTACGTGACTAAACCATCTCTAAAGAATAGTACAACTTTTGCGTAGGTTCTCTTCAGAGTAGCAGTTCTTAACTGAGGTCCATGGATAGGCTTTGAAGAAAAGATATGAGAACTCCTGAAATTGTGGGTGGTGGTGTGATTTTAAGCTTTTTAACCACCCATTTCCTCATCTATAAAATGGATTTTCTAATAGCCCCTATATCATAGCATTGTTGTGAGGGCTAAATGGGATAATTAAATAGATATAAAAAGCCTAGCACAGTGCCTGGCACACAGTTATTTTAATATGTATAACAAAGATTACAATGTAAGAAAAAAGGCATTGTCTGGAGCAACATGTGGAAGAGGGAATTAGAACTACTGCAGTATACTTTTTTTTTTTTTTTTTTGAGATGGAGGCTCTCTCTGTCACCCAGGTTGGAGTGCAGTGGTGCGGTCTCGTTTCACTGCAAGCTCCACCTCCCAGGTTCACGCCATTCTTCTGCCTCAGCCTCCTGAGTAGCTGGGACTACAGGTGCCTGCTACCACGCCCGGCTAATATTTTTGTCTTTTTAGTAGACACGGTGTTTCACTGTGTTAGCCAGGATGGTCTCAATCTCCTGACCTCGTGATCCACCCACCTCGGCCTCCCAAAGTGCTGGGATTACAGGTTCAGTATACTTTTAAAGTGTATGTGGACAAACAGAAATAGTAGAGAGTCAACTCCAAGTATAAGGTCTCTTTATTTATGGTAGCTTTATTTCATCATCCTGAAATTTCTAGGACTATGACAGGGGCTAAATTAATAGCTATGAACTAGAGCTAGGGAAGTATCAAGAACTATCAGTGGTAAAAAAAAAAATAGGGTCCAAATTCACTCATAACCCAGATGGGTGTAACATTTTTCTTTATTTAGTCTATAGCACCTGTCTTCTTTGTGAGTGCCCCTCTCTTCTTCTATCCATGTCATGATTATTGCTGGAAATATGGTGGAAACTAATCAGATGTTCTCTCTGTTCAAACCTTGTTCTAAAAATGTAAACACTTCCTTTAAATACTTCTCAGGTCTCTTGAATAAGAATGCTCAGTCTCTTAGCCTCCTGTTCCCTAGGCTTGTCTCCCTAAGATGGCATCCAGTGTATGTGGTTGGGTGTATAGCTTTCTTTTATCCTATGCCTTGGAGTTGAGGATTGTGAGCAGCTGGAAATTGTTCTCCCTTGTCTACCTTACCCTGTCTAATCTGCTGGCCCCTGATGATGAAACCCCTGGCTGGTATAACTCACAGTTTGGTCTTGCTTCTGGTTTAGAGCATGGGGGTGCTTTCCCTTCATCTCATCTCCCACTAGCATTATAAGCCCCTACTGAGGCTGCTAGGCATTCTGTCTAGTTTGCTAGCCCAGTGGCCTGTCCTTATACCTAGTTTGGGAGCCAGTTCCCCATAATGAGTACCTACATTAGCTCTCAACTCAGGATCCATGCCACATGAGACCAAGGAGTCCAATGAGGGTCTCTTTCCTAATTGTACCTCTCTGCTCTTTCAGCAAGGCTGGGCAATTGTATATGGGTGTGGGGCTTCTGCACTGCAGTCTGCATTTTCTCTCCTGAATAGGTTGCCCCTCTGTCCCCACTGATACCTTTACTTATCATCCCCGTTTCTGGACCAAAACTCAGAGCACAATTGGGAAACAAGTCTTTCTTACTGCCTGTTTTCTCCTTTCTGCTATTCCCAGGGCTGGAGAGCACTAGGCTTTTCTTTTTTTTTTTTTTCTTTTTCTTTTTTTGAGACAGAGTCTTGCTCTCTCGCCCAGGCTGTAGTGCAGTGGCGTGATCTCGGCTCACTGCAAGCTCCATTTCCTGGGTTCACGCCATTCTTCTGCCTCAGCCCTCCGAGTAGCTGGGACTACAGGCACCCGCCACCACACCCGGCTAATTTTTTTTATTTTTTAGTAGAGACAGGGTATCACCATGTTAGCCAGGATGGTCTTGATCTTCTGACCTCGTGATCTGCCCGCCTCGGCCTCCCAAAGTGCTGGGCTTACAGGTGTGAGCCACCACGCCCGGCCTAGGCTTTTCTTTTACTTCCTTTCTCTCAGTGCTTCTGAAATTACTTGTGGAGAAGGTATAGTTTTTATTTTGTTATAAATTTGTCACAGCCTAACACTTTTATAAAACATGAATTAGTAGAAAAGTGAAATTTAAAATATACAAATAAAAGTCCATTTTAAAAATTGTTAAGAGTCATCAAACATAAAATTATTCTGTCAAATTGCTATAAACGTATCTCAGCACTTTCAGTTATGTGCTTATCCATCATAGACCAGTAATAGAGAGTATGTGGACTGGCCCACTTTGACTCATGTCCTCCTTCCTGTCCTGCTAAGCTTTAGTGATGAACAACGTCATTTCTAAACCCCTGGAGGGCACCATGAACATTGCGCCTTTTGTTTTTTGCTTTGTTTTGTTTTGTTTTAAGACGGAGTCTCACTCTGTCACCTAGGCTGGAGTGCAGTGATGCGATCTCAGCTCACTGTAATCTCCACCTCTCAAGTTGAAGCGATTCTCGTACCTCAGCCTCCTGAGTAGCTGGGAATACAGGCACATGTCCAGCTAATTTTTATATTTTTAGTAGAGACGGGGTTTCACCATGTTGGCCAGGCCGGTCTTGAACTTCTGACCTCAGGTGATCAGCCTGCCTCGGCCTCCCAAACTGCTGGATTACAGGCATGAGCCACCACGCCTGGCCAACATCGCACCTCTTGACTTGACCCTTAAGACGTGGATGGAGGCTGGGTGTGGTGGCTCATGCCTGTAATCCCAGCACATTGAGAGGCCGAGGCAGGCGGATCACCTGAGGTCAGGAGTTTGAGACCAGCTTGGCCAACATGGTAAAACCCTATCTCTCCTAAAAAAAAAAGAAAATACAAAAATTAGCCAGGTGTGGGGGTACACGCCTATAATACCAGCTACTCAGGAGACTGAGGCATGAGAATTGCTTGAAACCCAGGAGGCGGAGGTTGCAGTGAGCCGAGAGTGTGCCATTGCATCCAGCCTGGGTGACAGAGTGAGACTTCGTCTAAAAAAAAAAAAAAGATGTGGATGGAAACTAAAGAAATTTGGAAAATATGCTTCAGAAGACCATGATCTGTCTTCCAAGTCTATTCTTATATTGCAAACTCCCATTTTTGAACACCAGAAATTGAACATTATTTTTCTTTTTGCATTTTTACTATAATAAATTTTAATATACTCACAGCAGATGGATGTCTTGGGTGGAGTAACTATGAAGGTAATGAGCTCAGAAAGGCAGAAGAGAAAAACCCACTTACAAATTTCAGTCTTATCCTTGTTATGCTAATGTGTAACACTCATGAAGAATGAAAAAAACACTGTTTTGTTAGTAAATCTTAATTTTTGCACTTATATTTTATTGCCTCAGTAAGAGCTAACATTCCTTTCTTCTTAGATATGCTAATTACCCTGGTCTGATCACTATACATTATATGTATTGAAATAATCACTATGTACCTCACAAATATGTACAATTATTATTTGTCAATTAAAAATTAAGGCTGAGCATGGTGACTCATGCCTTTAATCCCAGAACTTCAGGAAGTTGGGGCTGGAGAATCACTGGAGGCCAGGAAGATCACTGGAGACCAGCCTGGGCAACATAGCAGACCCCATCTCTAAAAAAAAAAAAAAAAATTAGCTGGATGTGGTGGTGCACACCTATAGTCCTAGCTACTTGGGAGGCTGAGGTAGGTGAGAGGATTACTGGAGCCCAGGAGCTTGAGCTTACAGTGAGCTATGATCACGCCATTGTACTCTAGGTTACAGAGTGAGACCCTATCTCTAAAAAAATTTTTTAAACAAAAAATCCCCACATTATTTTCTCCTGAAATAGAGCCCGAACTGTCATCTACTCATTTTCTCTTTCTGTGACTAAGGAAGTAAATGTTAAGAAAATGTCGCTGGACGGCTTGAGCCCAGAAGTTTGAGGCTGTGATTGTGCCACTGCACTTCAGCCTGGGTGACAGAGCAAGACCTTGTTTCCAAAAAAAGAAAATAATTATCATCAGCATACTTAATGGTCAGGTGTAAATGCAATAAGGTGTTTTCAATTTCTTTTTCTACAGGAACTACAGTTAAAAACAGGACAGGAAGAAGGTCTAAAACCAAAAGCTGAGGATCTCGATGCATGTAACTTGAAAAGGAGAAAAGGTTTGTTTGGAAGTATAGACCAACTCCAGGTTTGTCAATTCTATTTAGTGTTTCCTGGTTTCTCTTCAATCTGATGGTTGTCTAAATAGAGGTAAACTCATGCCTGTAATCCTAGCACTTTGGGACGCCAAGGTGGGTGGATCACCTGAGGTCAGGAGTTCGAGACCAGCCTACTCAACATGGTAAAACCCCGTCTCTACTAAAAATACAAAAATTAGCTGGGCTTGGTGGCGGGTGCCTGTAATCCCAGCTACTTGGGAGGCTGAGGCAGGAGAATCGCTTGAACCCTGGAGGTGGAGGCTGCAGTGAGCCGAGACCACGCCACTGCACTCCAGCCTGGGCAACAAGAGCAAAACTCCCTCTCAACAAATAGATAGATAGATGTAAAAACTGGTGGACTCTGAATAAAACCTTCAAACACTAGATGCCGCCCAAATGCAGAATTTCTAGTATTTGTTTTGAAACTTATTATTTTTATTTTCTTAAATTTTAGATTCAAGGATACATGTTCAGGTTGGTTATATGGGTATATTGTGTGATGCTAAGATTTGGGTTTCTAATAATCCTGTTGCCCAAGTAGTGAAACTTTAATTATTACAAAATTATTTTCTCATCCAGAAATGTACTGTATTTTTGTTTTATCTTGCTCTCAGCAGAATCAATATATTCTTTTTTTTTTTTTTGAGATGGAGTCTCGCTCTGTCGCCCGGACTGGAGTGCAGTGGCCGGATCTCAGCTCACTGCAAGCTCCGCCTCCCGGGTTTACGCCATTCTCTTGCCTCAGCCTCCCGAGTAGCTGGGACTACAGGTGCCCGCCACCTCGCCTGGCTAGTTTTTTGTATTTTTTAGTAGAGACGGGGTTTCACCGTGTTAGCCAGGATGGTCTCGATCTCCTGACCTCGTGATCCGCCCGTCTCGGCCTCCCAAAGTGCTGGGATTACAGGCTTGAGCGACCGCGCCCGGCCAGAATCAATATATTCTTATTTCAATAGAAATGAGTTTATTTGAATGCTGTAGAATATAAACATGAAATCTGTGTTCACTGGATTGTATTTATTCCCATCTCATGAAGATGAGTGTATTTCTTTTTTTTCTTTCTTTCTTTCTTTTTTTTTTTTTTTGAGACTGAGTCTCGCTCTGTTGCTCAGGCTAGAGTGCAGTGGCGTGATCTCAGCTTACTGCAAGCTTCACCTCCTGCGTTCACGCCATTCTCCTGCCTCAGCCTCCTGAGTCCGGGGACTGTAGGCACCCACCACCACGCCCGGCTAATGTTTTGTATTTTTAGTAGAGATGGGGTTTCACCGTGTTAGCCAGGATGGTCTTCATCTCCTGACCTTGTGATCTGCCTGCCTTGGCCTCCCAAAGTACTGGAATTACAGGTGTGAGCCACTGCACCCAGCCAAAGACGAGTATATTTCTAAAAATCAGAACTCTACATTCAAAGAAAGTCAAATTGTATATGTACTCTATATATTAAAAAGCCATTATTTTAGTGCCATCTTTTAAAAAGAAAGGCATAATCCACAAACTAATTTTGAAGTTCAAAGAAATTGAAATTTTAAATTTTCTGTAAGAAAAAAATACTGTATTTAAAATACCCAGAATGCAATTATCTCTATCTTACTTTATTCTCTCTTCATAACTTTTACATTACATTTTATTGGTGACATTTAATAGTGACATGGGTGCATTCCTACACACACCCATTCCACCCAGAAATGTCATCACCAGTTGTAATTTTTTAGTTTTTTTACTTTTAAGTGGAGCTTAAAAAGAATCTCTTATTCATCTTTCAAACCCCACTCACAGTTTAAGAATGTTTGTAGAATATATTTAAGTTACTTGCTAGACTTCCTAGGATCTCCTACTGGAGTATTTAAGGATATGACAAAACTAACATTTTTATAGTTGCTCTTTCTGTTCCTAATAATTGTAGAGCTACTATAATATTTTAGGCTCCAGTATTTATCTGGACATGATAGTGCTTATAAGATCATACTATTAATATCTTGGTATTATTGGAAGACTCAATAGCTGTGCATCTTCTTTGCCTTGGCCATTTTGCTCTCTTTTTCTTATATATATTCACTGTCTCATTGTATTATAGGTTTCTAGAAACGCTTTCTAGAAG
This sequence comes from Trachypithecus francoisi, assembly GCF_009764315.1. Taxonomy (NCBI): domain Eukaryota; kingdom Metazoa; phylum Chordata; class Mammalia; order Primates; family Cercopithecidae; genus Trachypithecus; species Trachypithecus francoisi. The sequence goes on from NW_022681461.1 coordinate 13,793,868, forward strand.
GTTCATGAAGGACTAGGAAATAATACTATATTGATTTCTTTTCCTATTTATTTGTTGTTTTGGTGGCAGTGCTTCATTACCGTGTCCACTTGGTAGAGTTCCTTTTAAACAGTCATATTCCATCTATATTTATGTTTGTATTTGTTTCTGGGTATCCTTAATTCAAGAGAGTACTCAGATGTTTGTTTTGGAGATCTTTTCAGCAATTTTTTATTTTTGTTTTTTCATTTTTTAAAAAAATAATTATTTGAGGTTGACAAGCTACAATGCAAATTGGGTTTCCTTCCAAACTCCATCATCTGTATCTTCCACTGTGTATATTCATTTATTCACTTCGTTGATTGACTGAATCAGGCATTGATTCACTCATTCATTTAACATTTTACTGAATGCCTACTGTGGCCCAGGCAATATACCAGCCATGTGGATAGACAGTTAAAAACAACAGCCCCTGCAGCCAATCAAGGAGCTCAAGGTGGGGAGATAGATAAGTAGAGCAACCACCAGTGTAAGTGCTGTGATGGAACTATGCACCACTACAACAGAGTAAAAGACTCCAGGCCAGGCGCGGTGGCTCAAGCCTGTAATCCCAGCACTTTGGGAGGCCGAGGGGGGCGGATCACGAGGTCAGGAGACCGAGACCACCCTGGCTAACATGGTGAAACCCCGTCTCTACTAAAAAAATACAAAAAACTAGCCGGGCGAGGTGGCGGCGCCTGTAGTCCCAGCTACTCGGGAGGCTGAGGCAGGAGATTGGCGTGAACCCGGGAGGCAGAGCTTGCAGTGAGCTGAGATCCGGCCACTGTACTCCAGCCTGGGCGACAGAGCGAGACTCCGTCTCAAAAAAAAAAAAAAAAAAAAAGACTCCAGTATGTTCTTAATATAGGCATAGAAAATTATCAGTCCCTTATTTGTCAGGCTAAAAAATCCTAAACTGTTTAACATATCTGGGGAGTAAATTTTAATTCTTTATAAAACAACATAGCTACATCTTGACTAGAATCACTGATGTCTTTAGGATTTCAGATGGGAACCTGAGTTACTCTGAGTGATAGTTTTTAAATGTTCATTTAAGAGATTTCAGTCAATCTGAAATTATATCATTACCATGTAATTTTTATGGCAGAAGGAAAAACAAGTAACTTTTTTTTTTAATTTTAATGTAGAAATTGGATGAGCAAAAGAAATGGTTAGATGAAGAAGTAGAGAAAGTTCTGAACCAACGCCAAGAATTAGAGGAGCTGGAAGAAGACTTAAAGAAACGGGAGGCCATAGTTTCTAAGAAGGAGGCTCTGTTACAGGAGAAGAGTCACCTGGAAAATAAGAAATTGAGATCTAGTCAGGTATTCTGTTTAATACACTATTTGATTCTGGTTGTAAACCACTCTACACTCCCCACTAGGATGACCATAATCAGAAAAACAGATAATAAGAAATGTGGCGAAGGAGGTGGAGAAATTGGGACCTTCATACACTGCTGTGAAATTGGAAAATGGTGCAATTGCTTTGGATAACCATCTTGTAGTTCCTCAGAAGGCTAAACTTAGAGATACTATGTGACCCAGTAATCTCACTCCTAGGGATGGATGGATAGATAGATCTATTTCTGTATGTATGTCTCCATGAGAAATGAAAGCATGTTTCCACACAAAAACTTGAACATGAACATTTATAGTAACATTATTCATAATAGCTAAAAACTGAAAACAACACAAATGTTCATTAAGTGATGAATGGATAAACTGATTATCCATACAATAGCATATTATTTGACAATAGAAGGGAATGAAGTACTGATGTATGCTGCAACATGGATGAACCTTGAAAACCTATATTAAGTGAAAGAAACTAGTCACAAAAGACCACCTTTGTATAATACCATTTATATCAAGTCTCTAGAATAGGCAATTCCATTTCTGTCCAGAGACAAAAAAGTAGAATAGTGGTTACCTAGGGTTGGTGGGGGATTGGGGAAGAAATAGAATGCCTACTAATAGGTGTGGGGTTTCTTTTTTTTGGGGGGGTGATGAAAATGTAAAATGGATTGTGGTGATGGTTATATAACTGTGAATATACGAAAAACCATTGAATTATATACTTTATTGTTATTTTTTATTTTTTGAGATGGAGTCTCGCTCTGTCGCCCAGGCTAGACTGCAGTGGCGCGATCTCTGCTCACCGCAACCTCTGCCTCCCAGTTCAAGAGATTCTTCTGCCTCAGCCTCCCAAGTAGCTGGGATTACAGGTGTGTGCCACCACGCCCAGCTAATTTTTGTATTTTTAGTAGAGAGGGGTTTCACCATGTTGGTCAGGTTGGTCTCAAACTCCTGACCTTGTGATCAGCCCGTCTTGGCCTCCCAAAGTGCTGGGATTACAGGCGTGAGCCACCATGCCCAGATTTGAATTATATACTTTAAATTGGTGAGTTGTATGGTATGTAGATTATATCTCATTAAAGCTATTATGTTATTTGAATTATATACTTTAAATTGGTGAATTGTATGGTATGTAGATTATATCTCATTAAAGCTATTACGTTTTTTGAAAAGCCATAAAAAGGAAAAGACAGTAGAGGAGATAACAGAGGACAAAAGATTACCAAAAAAAGAAAAGATGGAAAGCAAATAGATGAGAGCTTATTAACTTAGCAGAACAGAAGATGCTGCGGTCCAAGTACCTAGAGGGACACAAATGAGAGCCAGGCCAAGATCCTACATATATGCCACCATACATCTTTTTTTTTTTTTTTTGAGACGGAGTCTCGCTCTGTCACTCAAGCTGGAGTGCACTGGCCATATCTCAGCTCACTGCAAGCTCCGCCTCCCGGGTTCACGCCATTCTCCTGCCTCAGCCTCCCGAGTAGCTGGGACTACAGGCGCCCGCCACCTCGCCCGGCTAGTTTTTTGTATTTTTAGTAGAGACGGGGTTTCACCGTGTTAACCAGGATGGTCTCGATCTCCTGACCTTGTGATCTGCCCGCCTCGGCCTCCCAAAGTGCTGGGATTACAGGCTTGAGCCACCGCGCCCGGCCCACCATACATCTTATCAGCTTTTTAATATCTGACTCTGAAATGTGATGGGCATTTTAGGAATGCTTTAGATGTTTTCCTTTTAAAAAAATAACAGCTTTAGAGAGATAAAATTCACATAGAACATCAAAAAGATTAAGAAATGAAGGGACCAAGATTTTCAGAAGGCAGGAGTAGCATAAAGATGAAAACAGGGCATAGTCATGAAACTATTTTTTCTTACTCTGGGACCGATTTATTTTCCGAAGATTGAACCAGGCACTGCAAAGGTTGTGATAAGTCAAAAAACTCCAAATAGGGAATGAATGCAAGTCTGCATATGAATTGTGAAACATCTATTTCCTAATCTCTCCTTGGATCCAAGAATGCTGGCCCAGATTTATACTTCCTAGCAGGAGATTAGCATATTTTCTGAAACATCTAAAAAGATATAAAAACACTTAAATTTGGAAGCCGCCAACTAAGTGGCCCACATGTATGCTATCACCACAAATCTTAGCAGCTTTTTGATACCTGACTCTGAAATATGATGGACATTTCAGGAATGCCACTATTAAAGACAGAAAACAAAACAAAAGGAAAAAATAAACTCACAGACATTAGAGATAGAGCAAGAAGCGGAAAAAAACTTCACAGAAATCTTAATATTCTCAGTGTGGTAAAAGAAGATTATAAAGAACTACAAGTTATTAAAAACATGAACTCCTGGAAATTAAAAGGGTTGGAGGATAGGCAGGGCATGGTGACTCATGCCTGTAATCCCAGCACTTTGGGAGGCTAAGGTAGGTGGATCACTGGAGGTCAGGAGTTCGACACCAGCCTGACCAACATGGTGAAACCCCGTATCTTCTAAAAATACAAACATTAGCCAGGCATGGTTGTGGGCACCTGTAATCCCAGGTACTTGGGAGGTGAGGCAGAAGAATCGCTTGAACCTTAGAGGCAGAGGTTGTAGTGAGCCAAGACCGTGCCATTGCACTCCAGTCTGGGCGACAAGAGCAAAACTCCATCTCAAAAAAAAGGGTCAGAGGATAAAGTTGAGGAAATACCCCCAAAAGTAAGTAAAAATATAATAGAAAGTAGGAGAGAAAAAAATTTAATTGGCAGATAAATCCAGGAAGCCCAAGATCCAAGTAATGGGAATTCCAGAAAGATACAACAGAGAAAACAGAAGAGATGATCAAAGACACCATGTAAAAAATTTTCTTGGCCAGGCGCGGTGGTTCACACCTGTAATCCCAGCACTTTGGGAGGCCGAGGTGGGCAGATCACGAGGTCAGGAGATGGAGACCATCCTGGCTAACACGGTGAAACCCTGTCTCTACTAAAAATACAAAAAAATTAGCCAGGCGTGGTGGCCGGCGCCTGTAGTCCCAGCTACTCAGGAGGCTGAGGCAGGAGAATGGCATGAATCCGGGAGGCAGAGCTTGCAGTGAGCTGAGATCACGCCACTGCACTCCAGCCTGGGTGACAGAGCGAGACTCCGTCTCAAAAAAAAAAAAAATTTTTTTTCTCAACACCAGTAATGTGAGACTCTAGACTGAAATAGCCCATCAAGGGCCCAGCAAAATGAGTACCCAAAACATAGCGTTGTGAAGGCTTGGATACACTGAGGAAAAAAGAAGGTCCTGAAAGCATCTAGACAAAAAAGACTACTTGTAAATTGCAAGAATCAGAATGGCATTGGACTTCTCAGCTTTCTTCATGACAAGTTTAAGATCTGAAGCAATCTTTAAACTCATGAGGAAAATTAAGTCTAATAAATAATTTTCTTCTTAGCCAAACTCTCAATCAAATGTGAAGCTATAAGCAGCATTTTCAGGTAAAAAAACAAAAACAAAAATCTCCCATTAAGCCTGTCCAAGGAAACTACTAGAGAATGTGCTCCACAAAAATAATGGCACAAACTATAAAAAAAGAAGACTCGGGATTCTGAAAATGTGCTGCAACATGGAAATTCTCAGGAAATACCAAAGGGAAGACCCAGGACAACCGGTCCAGTGTGGAGCAGGATGGACGCTCCAGGCAAAATGTTTCCAGAAAAGAATAGATTGAAAAGATTTCCTGATAAGTTTGATCAAATGAAAAAGTGTTGAGGAATTTTATAGTTCTATTGGAGAAGAATTAGCTATAAGGTGCAATAAAAAGTTGTATCAAAATAGAAGCATGATCATTTCACACTAGATAGTTCACCTATGAATAACAAAGTTATAATGAAAATGAGTATTGATTTAACTAAAAACTGTAATGTAACTTATATTGGGAGAATGGAGGAGATTGGGACGTACAGTAGCTATAAGAGTGCTAAATCCTTATCTCCCATAATACACAGTCAATAGACAATGCCTAAAATTGATAATGTCATTCAGAAACATAGACATAAACACCAGAAGAACCAACTGAAAAGGTTGAAGGTGGCTGTCTGAGAGTAGGATTCAATTAAAAGCTTGGGGGAGGGGAATGCCTTTTTAAAATTATAAACTTTATGATAGTATGTGTCTATATAATAAACCTTATGGTAGTATATACAGATAATTACTGTCAAAAATATTTTACAAATTACCTGAAATTTGACCATAATGAGCATCTCCATAAATCTGGCCATATTTTCTGATCAGAATAAATTAAGAGTAAAAACAAATTATATGTTTAAGCCAACCAATCATATGTTTAAACATACCAAATCTCAACCCCTAGTAAATTGTAACATAATTCTACAATGTAGAATGTGAGCCAAGAAAGAAAAGTTCAGTTTAGAAAATAAGAAAAAAGAAAAATACTGCCTCTGAAAACCTAGTCAAGGCAATTCTTGGTAGTAAACTCAGAGTTTAAATAAATGTTTTTTTAAAAAAGGCATTCAACTTAAGATTTTAGAAAATGAACACCCCGGCTGGGTGCGGTGTCTCACATCTGTAATCTCAGAACTGGGGGCTGAGGCAGGTGGATCACCTGAGGTCAGGAGTTTGAGACCAGCCTGGCCAACATGGTAAAACCCTGTCTCTACTAAAAATACAAAAAATTAACTGTGCGAGGTGGCAAGCACCTGTAATCCCAGCAACTCGGGAGGCTGAAGCAGGAGAATCGCTTGAACCTGGGAAGCGGAGATTGCAGTCAGCTGAGGTCGCACCATTGCACTCTAGCCTGGGGAACAAGAGCAAAACTCCATCTCAAAAACAAAAAAAGAAAATGAATACCCCCTCCCTCAATAATGTAAAAACTAAAAATGTATTCATTTAGCAATTTTCTCTGTTTTTCCTAATTTTTATGCAGTCTAGATTTCTAGTAACTGTTTTTGGTGTCTGGTGGGTTGTATCTTTTAGGCCTTAAACACAGATAGTTTGAAAATATCAACTCGCCTGAACTTATTGGAACAAGAGTTGTCTGAAAAGAATGTGCAGCTCCAGACCAGCACAGCTGAGGAGAAAATAAAGATTTCAGAACAAGTTGAAGTCCTCCAGAAAGAAAAGGATCAGCTCCAGAAACGAAGAAACAGTGTGGATGAAAAACTTAAAAATGGTAGAGTGTTATCACCTGAAGTAAGTCAGTATTCTTTGGAACTGGAGGTGCTGTATGATGGATCACTTGAGTGATTTCCTCAGTCTTTTTCACATAATCATAAATGTTATCCGTTAAACTTGGTTTTGAGATTTTGTCAGATGTAGTGAATTCACCTGGCACTTATTTGGCACCATAAACCATGCTTGACTAGAGACTGAGATATCCTTACATAGTGGTCCATGGACACGGCCCCTTCCTGGCACTGCCAGGCATTTTGAAACTATTACTTTCCTTGAGTATATTTGCCTCCTCAGCTGGGGTTTTTCGTCTGAAATCACAGAACATGGAAAATGATTTGAGGGACTCTTCTGGAGGGCACCTGACTTTTCTCTATACATATTTCTTGAACGATACTAGGTAATTTATTACATACAGCAGATGCCTAAGGAATATGGGGTTAATTCTTTCCATGAAACCTTGGTCGAGAAGGCCCAGTGTCCATACTATGTCCAGCCAAATAGATGCATAAAATTCCAATCCCAGTAAAAGACCTTTTAGTTACAGTTAGTTTTTTAAAACTATAGTTTTAGTTATAGTTTTTTAAAACTATGTAGAAGATGATTCATTTACAGGCTGTCAAATTGCCCCAGACTTTGTCTTTTTTCAAAATTTTCAGTCAGTTAGCAGTGGTACCTGTCCCTTACTTCATCAGAGAAAGATGAATTTTTGAATGGGAACTGCCTCCACAGATATTTATTGTTGGTGTCTTATTATTACCAAAGCAAGGGAAAGTTGCTCAGAGAAGGTGAATAGCTGAGAATCACACACATTGGTGAATCTTGTAGTGTTTTAGTTTGGAGCAAGTGACAGGAAGTTAAGGGGGCTAGTTAAGAAACAGGAGCAAGGATCGTTAGATTGTTGCTCATTGAGAATTGATGAAAGGATTGATTTACAAATCAATCCTTGACTGGGGGCTAAGTGGCAGTTGAAAGGAACATTATAGATCTCTATTGCCCTGTTTTTATTTATTTATTTATTTTTATTATACTTTAAGTTCTAGGGTACATGTGCATAACGTGCAGGTTTGTTACATATGTATACTTGTGCCATGTTGGTGTGCTGCACCCATCAATTCATCATTTATATCATGTATAACTCCCCAATGCAATCCCTCCCCCCTCCCCCCCCATGATAGGCCCCAGTGTGTGATGTTCCCCTTCCCGAGTCCAAGTGATCTCATTGTTCAGTTCCCACCTATGAGTGAGAACATGCGGTGTTTGGTTTTCTCTTCTCGTGATAGTTTGCTAAGAATGATGGTTTCCAGCTGCATCCATGTCCCTACAAAGGACGCAAACTCATCCTTTTTGAGGGCTGCATAGTATTCCATGGTGTATATGTGCCACATTTTCTTAATCCAGTCTGTCACAGATGGACATTTGGGTTGATTCCAAGTCTTTGCTATTGTGAATAGTGCCGCAATAAACATACGTGTGCATGTGTCTTTGTAGTAGAATAATTTATAATCCTTTGGGTATATACCCAGTAGTGGGATGGCTGGGTCATATGGTACATCTAGTTCTAGATCCTTGAGGAATCGCCATACTGTTTTCCATAATGGTTGAACTAGTTTACAATCCCACCAACAGTGTAAAAGTGTTCCTATTTCTCTACATCCTCTCCAACCTGTTGTTTCCTGATTTTTTAATGATTGCCGTTCTAAGTGTGTGAGATGGTATCTCATTGTGGTTTTGATTTGCATTTCTCTGATGGCCAGTGATGATGAGCATTTTTTCATGTGTCTGTTGGCTGTATGAATGTCTTCTTTTGAGAAATGTCTGTTCATATGCTTTGCCCACTTTTTGATGGGGTTGTTTGTTTTTTCTTGTATATTTGTTTGAGTTCTTTGTAGATTCTGGATATTAGCCCTTTGTCAGATGAGTAGATTGCAAAAATTTTCTCCCATTCTGTAGGTTGCCTGCACTCTGATGGTAGTTTCTTTTGCTGTGCAGAAGCTCTTTAGTTTAATTAGATCCCATTTGTCAATTTTTGCTTTTGCTGCTGTTGCTTTTGGTGTTTTAGACATGAAGTCCTTGCCCATGCCTATGTCCTGAATGGTACTACCTAGATTTTCTTCTAGGATTTTTATGGTATTAGGTCTAACATTTAAGTCTCTAATCCATCTTGAATTAATCTTCATATAAGGAGTAAGTAAGGAAAGGATCCAGTTTCAGCTTTCTACTTATGGCTAGCCAATTTTCCCAGCACCATTTATTAAATAGGGAATCCTTTCCCCATTTCTTGTTTCTCTCAGGTTTGTCAAAGATCAGATGGCTGTAGATGTGTGATATTATTTCTGAGGACTCTGTTCTGTTCCATTGGTCTATAGCTCTGTTTTGGTACCAGTACCATGCTGTTTTGGTTACTGTAGCCTTGTAGTATAGTTTGAAGTCAGGTAGCGTGACGCCTCCAGCTTTGTCCTTTTGACTTAGGATTGTCTTGGCAATGCGGGCTCTTTTTTGGTTCCATATGAACTTTAAAGCCGTTTTTTCCAATTCTGTGAAGAAAGTCATTGGTAGCTTGATGGGGATGGCATTGAATCTATAAATAACCTTGGGCAGTATGGCCATTTTCACGATATTGATTTTTCCTATCCATGAGCATGGTATGTTCTTCCATTTGTTTGTGTCCTCTTTTATTTCACTGAGCAGTGGTTTGTAGTTCTCCTTGAAGAGGTCCTTCACATCCCTTGTAAGTTGGATTCCCAGGTATTTTATTCTCTTTGAAGCAATTGTGAATGGAAGTTCATTCCTGATTTGGCTCTCTGCTTGTCTGTTACTGGTGTATAAGAATGCTTGTGATTTTTGCACATTAATTTTGTATCCTGAGACTTTGCTGAAGTTGCTTATCAGCTTAAGGAGATTATGGGCTGAGACGATGGGGTTTTCTAAATATATAATCATGTCATCTGCAAACAGGGACAATTTGACTTCTTCTTTTCCTAACTGAATACCCTTTATTTCTTTCTCTTGCCTGATTGCCCTAGCCAGAACTTCCAACACTATGTTGAATAGGAGTGGTGAGAGAGGGCATCCCTGTCTTGTGCCAGTTTTCAAAGGGCATTTTTCCAGTTTTTGCCCATTCAGTGTGATATTAGCTGTGGGTTTGTCATAAATAGCTCTTATTATTTTGAGGTACGTTCCATCAATACCGAATTTATTGAGCGTTTTTAGCATGAAGGGCTGTTGAATTTTGTCAAAAGCCTTTTCTGCATCTATTGAGATAATCATGTGGTTCTTGTCTTTGGTTCTGTTTATATGCTGGATTACGTTTATTGATTTGCGAATGTTGAACCAGCCTTGCATCCCAGGGATGAAGCCCACTTGATCATGGTGGATAAGCTTTTTGAGGTGCTGCTGAATCCGATTTCCCAGTATTTTATTGAGTTTGCCCTGTTTTATAATTTAAGCTGGGTAAATGTGCAGAGGAACAGAGAGCCAGGTTGTCCTCCCAAGTTGTTAAATTGGAGTCCAAGGCTTATAGATTTGTAGCCATGAGAGCCTAAGATACAGCAGAATTCAAATATTTAAGGAATTCTGCCTGCCTGTGACTATAACTAAGCTCTATAGAAGCAGCAAAAAAAGAAAAAAAAGAAAAAAGAAAGTATTATGTTTCCATTGAGAAATTAATATTCTATTTGGGAAAACAGATAAAAATATAAGAAAACTCTAAACTCTGAAGGACATTGAAAATCAAGTTGTGGATAATGTATTTACAGCTATACCTCTTACATTATTTATTCAAAGCAATGAAGTGATCATTTGGGGGAAGATTCATCAAGGCAGCCTCAGTAGATCAGAATCTTGAGCTAGATTATGAAAAACATGATATGCAGTGGCAGATATAAGAAAGAAGGCCGTTTTAGATAGAACATCTTTGAATAAGGCACAGAGATGAGAATTAACAAATTATGTTTGCAGTAGGGTAGAGTTCCATTAATATCAAGAAACACTTAGGTTTCTATTTCATGTGGGATCCTGTAACAAAAAGCATTTACAGATTTGTGGTGAAAATATAGTACGGTGCATGATACCTATTTTGCAGCTATTCTGGACTGGGGTTTGAGGGAAGGATGAGCCTCCTACAACTGGTAGAGTTCTACTTAGTCACATGAGCTTCTGTGTACTTTTCTTCTACATGGTTGGTTCTTCTTAGTGTAGCTCTCAAGTGAGGCTCTGCTCTTACCACGATTTTAAAGCCAAGGTTAATATTCCCAAATAGATCTGTCACTAGCAGATGATCAAGAGCATGAGATTCTGATGTGACACAAGGTATCAATAAAATCTGGTTGGAGTGGTTTGCTATCTTAATGTCTTTAAACTTGTTTAGGATTATTTTCTCTTTCCACAGTAAATTAAAATATTTTTCCTAATTTTATTACTTTATGGAAATTGATAGATTTTAGATCATTACACTAATAGAAGATTACCCAACAATTTACTACAGACAAGTCACACCGCTCTTTTCTTTTTTTTGGTAAAATTCAGAAACTAAAATTAAAGAATACTTGAACCTTAGGTTTCTAATAATACAGAGTAGTTGCTTAGTAAGTAGGGAGGAAAATATAAGATCTTTATTTAATCTTTTAAACTTTCTTTTTTTTTTTTTTTTTTGAGACGGAGTCTCGCTGTGTCGCCCAGGCTGGAGTGCAGTGGTGCGATCTCGGCTCACTGCAAGCTCCGCCTCCCGGGTTCCCGCCATTCTCCCGCCTCAGCCTCCGAGTAGCTGGGACTACAGGCGCCCGCCACCACGCCCGGCTAGTTTTTTGTATTTTTTTAGTAGAGACGGGGTTTCACCGTGTTAGCCAGGAGGGTCTCGATCTCCTGACCTCGTGATCCACCCGTCTCGGCCTCCCAAAGTGCTGGGATTACAGGCTTGAGCCACCGCGCCCGGCCTTAAACTTTCAATTTTGCATTTTGTGAGAACATACAATTTGTTTTTGGAAATGGAGTCTCACTCTGTTGCTCAGGCTGAAGTGTAGTGGTGCGATCTCGGCTCACTGCCTCTGCCTCCTGGGTTCAAGCAATTCTCCTGCCTCAGCCTACCGAGTAGCTGGGATTACAGACATGCGCCACCATGCCCAGCTAATTTTTTTTTTTTTTTTTTTTTTTTTTGAGACAGAGTCTTGCTCTGTCACCAGGCTGGAGTGCAGTGGCATGATCTCAGCTCCCTGCAACCTCCACCTCCCTGGTTCAAGCAATTCCCCTGTTGCAATCTCCCAAGTAGCTGGGATTATAGGCACGTGCCATCACGCCTGGCTAATTTTTTGTATTTTAGTAGAGATGGGGTTTCACCACGTTGACCAAGATGGTCTTGATCTCCTGACCTCGTGATCCGCCCACCTCGGCCTTCCAAAGTGCTGGGATTACAGGCGTGAGCCACCGCGCCCAGCCTAATTTTTGTATTTTTAGTAGAGACGAGGTTTCCCTATGTTGGTCAGGCTGGTCTCGAACTCCTGACCTCAAGTGATCCACCCGCCTCAGCCTCCCAAAGTGCTGGGTTTACAGGCATGAGCCACCACACCCTGCTGAGAACATATAATTTATAGAGAAATCTATGCAGTGCTTGCTTAAAAGTTATCATTAGTTTTTTGTTTCATTTTACTTGGTCTCTGGACCAGCAGCAACAGCATCACTTGGGATCTTGTTAGAAATGCAGATCCTCAGGCCCCAGTTGGACTTGCTGGATCAGATTCTGAATTCTAGCGAGCTCCTCGGTACACATTAAAGTTGAAAAGCAGTGCTCTATCATAAAACAGTCAACTCTTGATAACCTGTGGTTTGTATTGTGACAAATTTTTCATCCCAGGATAGTTTCCCATTGCCACGTATCTTGTCAACCTACACCTATTGCTGAGTTAGAGGGAACTACAAACATTGATATGCTGCAGCCTCACTGGAGCGGGCTGTCCTTGGGTTTCTATATTCATACTACCTTATATTATCTCAGTACTTCCTTAACTTAGATCCAAAACCATAGAAACTGAATTTATATGAAATTGTTCTCAGCCACGTTTAAAGGCAAACTCTTCACATTTGTTTTTGATAAAATATAGTCACAGTATGAATTCAAAAGTCAAGTAAAGTCCTCACTGAACATTGTGGATAGGTTCTTGGAAATTGTGATTTTGAGAGACATCATGTACATCAGGTCCTCAAATTACATTGTTTTTCTTCAACATAGTTGCTTTTGTTATGAAGTTAATAGGGAAAAAAAATTGTTGCGTTATATATTGTTTCTCTTAAAGTCACAGTTTCCAAGAACCTATTGATGATAAGGACTTACTCTATTTTGGATAATTCACTTTTGTTTGTGGCTCCTCTTACTTGTTCACCTAAGTACATTTTAGTATTTAAGGGTTTTTTTTTTTCTTGAAAAGGTGAATATTATTTTATTCCTTATGAAGCAATTATCAAACTATCAAATTCCATATGGTTAGTGATTGCACAGAGAAATAGAATGGCTGATGAGCATTTTTCTTTAGGTAGATCAGAAATATTCACACTATTGGCCAGGCATGGTGGCTCACGCCTATAATCCCATCACGTTGGGAGGCTGAGGCAGGCAGATCACCTGAAGTCAGGAGTTCCAAGACCAGCCTGGCCAACGTGGTGAAACCCCTTCTCAACTGAAAATACAAAAATTAGCTAGTTGTGATGGCATGCACCTATAATCCCAGCTACTTGGGAGGCTGAGGCAAGAGAATTGCTTAAATCCTTAAACCCAAGAGGTGGAGGTTGCAGTGAGCTGAGATCCCACCACGACCCTGTCTCAGAAAGAAAAAAAGAAAGAAAGAAATATTCAGTTATTTTCCTTTGGGGTGTTAGGGGGAGGAGTGGAGAGAAATAACATGGGTCCTGTAACCAAGGACACATGAAAAATTTTTTTCTTCTCTTTCTTAAGTCAACAGATACTGAGTTCAAACTATATGATAGGTACTGTGCTGGGCAATAAGGGTATGCAGATGGACAAGACAGTCTGCCACAGGAACTTATTGAGGTGGCCTCCACAATAGGTATAGGTATATGGAAACATATATCCAAGTCTCACCAATCTGAGGTAATTCCTTGCCAGAGCTTTGTATCACCAACATAACATGTATTTGGATAGTTCAAAGAACTGGAAGAGCTGGGCATGGTGGTGTATGCCTGTAGTCCCAGATACTCAGGAGGGCAAGGTAGGAGGTTCGCTTGAGCCCAAGAGTTTGAGTTCAGCCTGGGCAACATAGTGAGACCTGTGTCCAAAAAAAAAAAAAAAAGAAAAGAAAAAACTTGTAGGTTTTCCGACAGGGATTCATCAATCTTCTCTAGTATGTGAAAAAATACTATGCTGCCCTATTTTTTTTTTTTTTTTTTTGAGACAGAGTCTCGCTCTGTCGCCCGGGCTGGAGTGCAGTGGCCGGATCTCAGCTCACTGCAAGCTCCGTCCCCTGGGTTTACGCCATTCTCCTGCCTCAGCCTCCCAAGTAGCTGGGACTACAGGTGCCCGCCACCTCGCCCGGCTAGTTTTTTGTATTTTTTAGTAGAGACGGGGTTTCACCGTGTTAGCCAGGATGGTCTCGATCTCCTGACCTCGTGATCCGCCCGCCTCTGCCTCCCAAAGTGCTGGGATTACAGGCTTGAGCCACCGCGCCCGGCCACGCTGCCCTATTTTTAACGCCTACATTTTCCTTCTAATAACATTTCATAGGAATCTTATGAAATATGTCAGATACTTAAATCCTCACTACTTTTTAATGCCATATTGTGCTTTTTTAAAATTACTAGTTCTTAATAACTTATTCTAAATATTTAGAGTAAGTTATTCCCTCTAGGCAGTATATTGTTTTGATAGATCATTGAAGCGACAAGAGTAAATCTCTGGATCTCACTAGTGGAAATTTTGACACATAATCCGCACTTTAGGGGTTATGGAGGAGACACATGACAACACTGCTAATCCCGTGGCTTAGGCTTTGTTCAAGTATATTCCTTGGATTAGATGATCAGCATTTGTTGTATGACCTTGTAACATTTCAGAACTCACCTAAACTTCTGTCTTTTCCATTTCATTCCATCAGGTTTATTGAGGGCTTAATGATTATGTTAATATGTTGTGTGTGTGTGTGTATACACACATGTATACATACACTGCATTATGTGGTATAGCAAGCACTCAAAAAACATTTTCTTAAAATCTAGTAAAAGAGTGGTAATGTCCATTAGACTCAAATAGTTTGGTAGGATCTGAGTATATGACAAAGTCATACTATTTCATTTAAAACGAGTGATTTCTGTTATATCTAGGAAGAACATGTTCTTTTCCAACTTGAAGAAGGGATTGAAGCTTTGGAAGCTGCAATTGAATATAAGAACGAAAGTATCCAGCGTCGCCGGAACTCACTTAGAGCATCATTCCATAACCTCTCTCGTAGTGAAGCAAATGTCTTGGAACAAATAGCTTGCCTGAGTCCTGTTGAGATTAGAGCTATTCTTTTCAGATATTTCAATAAGGTTTGTTTTTGAGGGTCAGAATATTTTTCTTATAAAGATGGGTCAAGATGCTTACATCCTACATTTATTTTGAATTTTTAAAGAAATTGAACGACTCAAAGATTTGATGGTGTAACTACAAATTTAAGCACGATTTCTCTTCGTAGAACTAAATGTTGTCATCTGAAAGCTTTGTGATTATCCAAATATGTAGGCCTAACTTTGTGAGGTTCTTCAAGTTGGAGGGCCTTTCAAAAGAAGTCCTTTTTGAAAGTTTTTAAAACCAAAGAATTTAAGTTATATTCCTTGCTCATTATTTCTTGGGTGTTTTCTAGATGTGGCTGTTGCTACCTGGCACTCATGACAAATCAAGGGCCCTCCAAGCTTTGATTCCCTTCCCTTCATTGCTGTAGGGTAGAGGAATCTGAACTTTCTCGTAATGTATTAGTTGAAATGAAGATGAAATGGTGTATCAATGGCAAAAAGAATAATAGATTTTATGAACCTGAATGTGCCGAAGTCAATTAAAATGTTGTATTTTTTACAGATGAAATCATTTTCTGATCCAGAGATGTTTCATAGCATTGAGAACTATATCCATCTTCTCTCTAATGTCTTTTCCACTTAAGATATATATTATGAAGTGTTAAACAATGAGATAACTCTTTTCTCTGAAAAATACATTCCATTTATGGGAATATCTGACAATTAATGAAAAATGAAACACTGATATATTAAAATTAAGTCCTAAGGCTGGGCGCAGTGGCTCATGCCTGTAATCCCAGCACCTTGGGAGGTTGAGTCAAGAGAATCATTTGAGCCCAGAATTTGAGATCCTGTCTCTACAAAAAATGCCAGAATTAGCCGGGTGTGGTAGCATACACCTGTAGTCCTAGATAGTTGGGAGGCTGACGCAGGAGGATCACACGAGCCCAGGAATTTGAGTTTGTAGTGAGCTATGATCATTACTGCACTTCAGCCTGGGGCAACAGAGCAACAGCCTGTCTCAAAAAAATTAAAATTATAATTCTGTAAAATAAGGAAGAAAAATGAAAAATGTTATGCACAGCCTCCTCTTGGATAATCATCATCAGTAGTAAGCTACTGTTACTGTTATTGATGAGAGTGCATCCTATTGTTGCATGTTTGGAGGGTAGAAAGATGGTGGAGTCCTTTAATATAGATAACTCTTTATGCTCCTCTTTTTTTTTTTCCCGAGACGGAGTCTCACTCTGTTGTCCAGGCTGGTGTGATCTCGGCTCACTGCAACCTCCGCCCTCTGGGTTCAAGCAATTCTCCTGCCTCAGCCTCCTGAGTAGCTAGGATTACAGGCATGTGCTACCATGCCTGGCTAATGTTTGTATTTTTAGTAGAGATTGGGTTTCACCATGTTGGCCAGGCTGGTCTCGAACTCCTGACCTCGTGATCCTCCTGCCTCGGCCTCCCAAAGTGCTGGGATTACAGGTGTGAGCCACTGCACCTGGCCCTTGTGCTACTCTTAAAGCAAGGCAACCTGGCTAAGGTCAGTGGATTTTCTAATCCTGGGAACCCTTGTATTAACGATTATTTTTCTGGAGAGGTCATTAGATAATTAATAAGTTCTGTGATGTAGACATTGTCTGAAGTATTTTTACTTCACATCAGGGAAGAATCCAATAGACAAAATGCATAACATGGCTGGGTGTGGTGGCTTTGGGACACTGAGGCAGGAGGATCCCAGTGCTTTGGGACACCAAGGCAGGAGGATCACTTGAGGCCAGGAATTCAAGACCAGCTTGGGCAACATAGTGAGACCCTGTCTCTATGAAAACGATTTTTTAAAAAATTAGCCAGGCATGATGGCATGTACTTGTGCTCCCAGCTATGTGGGAGGCTGAGATGAGAGGACCACTTGATCTCAGGAGTTGGAAGCTGCAGTGAACTATGATTACACCACTGCACTCCAACCTGAGGTGACAGAGTGAGACTCCATCTTAACAACAACAACAACAAAACACCCAAACTGTCACTTATTTATAACATCCATTCTGGAGTTTAAACTTGGAATTGTCTAGATGTTTCAAGAATCTTTACCCTCTCACTATCCACTTAGACTAGAGAAATAAAGTTACAGAATTATTAAATGTAAACCACATAGATTACATTTAAGAAATTATGGAAGGGTGATTATTAGAGCAACAGTACATTAAAAATGAAAGGGTTGGCCGGGTGCGGTGGCTCACGCCTGTAATCCCAACACTTTGGGAGGCTGAGGCAGGTGGATTACGAGGTCAGGAGATCCAGACTATCCTGGCTAACACGGTGAAACCCCATCTCTACTAAAAATACAAAAAATTAGCTGGGCGTGGTGGCGGGCGCCTGTAGTCCCAGCTACTTGGGAGGCTGAGGCAGGAGAATGGCGTGAACCTGGGAGGCGGAGCTTACAGTGAGCCGAGATCGCGCCACTGCACTCCAGCCTGGGCAATAGAGCGAACTCCATATCAAAAAAAAAAAAAAAGTAATAGAAAGTGTCATTGAAAGAATTCCAACAAATTCTTTTTTTTTTTTTTTTTGAGATGGAGTTTTGCTCGTCACCCAGGCTGGAGTGCAATGGGGCGATCTTGGCCGCACTGCAACCTCCGCCTCCTGGGTTTAAGCCATTCTCCTGCTTCAGCCTCCCAAGTAGCTGGGATTACAGGCATGCACCACCACACCCAGCTAATTTTGTATTTCTTTTTAGTAGAGATGGGGTTTTACCATGTTGGTCAGGTTGGTCTCAAAATCCCACCTCAGCCTCCTAAAGTGCTGGGATTACAGGCATGAGCCACCGTGCCTAGCCTGAATTCCAACAAATTCAAAAGGCTGTTAGGTTGTTTTGTGAATATGTTGCAAAGCATTTGCCTAAGGACCCAATACCTGGCAGGAATCATTTACACTATGGAGATTAAGGAAGTTGATCTTTAGCCTAAGAAAAGTAGATTATTATATTAGCTTATCTAAGACACACTTCACAGGTCAAAATATGTATTTGCTAGGTGGTGAATTTGCGAGAAGCTGAACGGAAACAACAGTTATATAATGAAGAAATGAAAATGAAAGTTCTGGAACGGGATAATATGGTTCGTGAATTAGAATCTGCATTGGACCATCTAAAATTGCAGTGTGACCGGAGACTGACCCTCCAGCAAAAGGAACATGAACAAAAGATGCAGTTGCTGTTACATCATTTCAAAGGTAACTTCCCCTTTTTGACAGTTAGGTAAAGTCGATGTGTAGGTGGGGGTACTGAAGGAAGACAGGACAAAATTTGATCACTTAAAAGCTCAACATGTTTAAATAGTTGCTACTTGTCTAAGTTTTTGGGCTTTACATGCTTTGGTTGCCGCATTTTGGGACAGTTGACTTTGTTGTAGGGCTATTCGTGCTTGGAATGCCATCCCTTCTGCCTGCCTCCAGTATGCACATAAGAACTGCTACAATCCTGTCAGCTTGTTGTTGGTCTAGTCTTTATGTAGAAATGTGGGATTAATTCAGGCTTTTTGGTATACAGTTGAATTTTTTTTTATTTCCCAGGGATATAATACTATCATATTTAAGTTATTTTCCACTTACAAAATTAAAGTGATAGGTTCTGTCATATTCCTAGTTATATTTCTGGTTATAATTGTCAGTTAATTATAAAATTTTATGCATTAAAGTTATATCTTGGGTCAAAATTATACTGCCATTGATGGGCACGTATCATTACCATTGAGCAGTAGTTCACCACCAATTCTGATAGAAAACTCTCAGAGTGATCTGGCCTCATTTTACCTAGGCATATGGCCAGTATACAAACAGCTACTATGGCAGCACAATCATTGTTAGGTGATATTGTTACTCCTTCAATTCAGGCTGCTTAGTCTTGATTCTCATAAACCCATAGCTGAAAATAGATCAAAAGGGATCTAGAAGAAGCAACCTGAGTAAGCAGAAAACTGGAAAAATCTGTGAATTTGAGTGTTGAGGCAATTTGCCTCTAAGTTAATTCTGTCACTGGTTAATTAGCAACCAGTTGCCTAATGACAATTTCCTTGCAAGATCTCACACATCATTACATTCAAACATGCTCTCCTTACCTTAGTTTAGTTCTGAAGCTGATATTTTAATATTTTGTAAAGTGACTGGGATTATACCACAAAAGTTCGTGCTATGGCCAAATAAGAATATATAAAAACTTGGCCAAACACGGTGGTTCATCCCTGTAATCCCAGCACTTTGAGAGGCTGAGTGAAGAGGATCGTTTGAGCCCAGAAATTCGAGACCATCCTGGACAACATGGTGAAACCCCATCTCTACAAAAAATACAAAAAACTAGCCAAGCGTGGTGGCACGCGCCTGTAGTCCCAGCTACTTGGGAGGCTGGGATGGGAGGATCACCTGAGTCCCAGAGGTTGAGCCTGCAGTGGCTGTGGTCACACCACTGCACTCCAGCCTGGGTGACAGAGTAAGACCCTGTCTCAAAAAAAAAAAAAAGTTAAAAAGTCATTCATTTCTATAGCTGTACAAATTGTTCATAACAAAGTTGTGGCTGGGTGCAGTGGCTCATGCCTATAATCCCAGCATTTTGGAAGGTTGTGGTGGGAGGCTTACTTGAAAGCAGCCTGGGCACCAGAGTAGGACCCCATCTGTATTAATCAAGGATCTCTAAAGGGACAGAACTAATATGATATATATATACACACACACACATATATGAGATATATAGGATACATAAAATATATAGGATATATATAGGACATATATAAATATAAAGGGGAGTTTATTGTATTGACTTACACAATCACAAGGTCCCACAATAGGCTGTCTGCAAGCTTGAGGACCTAGGAAGCCAGCCCGAGTCTCAAAACTAAAGAACTTGGAGTCTGATGTTCAAGGACAGGAAGCATTCAGCATGGGAGAAAGATATAGGCTGGGAGGCTAGGCCAGTTTCACCTTCTTATGTTTTTCTGCCTGCTTTATATTCATTGGCAGCTGATTAGATGGTGCACCAGATTAAGGTTGGATCTGCCTTCCCCAGCCCACTGACTCCAATGTTAACCTCCTTTGGCCACACCCTCACAGACACACCCAGGATCAGTACTTTGCATCCTTCAATCCAATCAAGTTGACACTCAGTATTAACCATCACAAGTCCATCCCTTGTCAACTTGAACTTGTGTGTATACATCTCCTGAGATCATACATAATCTTCAAATAAAGACAATAATAAGGTTATAATTACACCTAACATAATACAGCTGTCCTTCATACAACCGGAAATGCACCAATCCCCAACCCAAATGCTATTACATAAAGTTAACAATACTTAAATGCTGATGTGAAGTCAATAAATCTTATGTCACGTGATAAACAACAAGGAAATAAAATGAAGATATTTTCTTCGTACAAGTGTATACATGCACAAACATGTTTTTAACAAAATGAGGAAATATGACAGTTACAGTCCTCATTTCTGCAGCTGGTCACGTGGTCATAGCTGGTATTGATGACTACCTTCTTCTGCTACCCATTCTGTATTCCCTTTGCCTTCAGCAAACACCTCAGCAGGTTGTGGGTTTTTTTCCTAGTGGAGTGACCCAACCCTTCATTCCTGAAGGGTCTGGACCATTTGTAGTCCTGACTGGATTGGGCTGTTGTAGTTTCCCATTGACCTTAATCACAGAGCATGGTAATATTAAGCGACGCCCTAATGGATCTCCTGTATTTCGTGCATACTCTTCCTTACTTCTGTTATGGAGTAGTAGACTGATTTCATCTTGATAGTCCAGGTCACCCAGCCAACACTGTAACTCCCTTCTTAGCCTGTTGACTTAAAGGTAGGTGGAGCCCAAAGTGTCCAGGTGGCAATCTTAACTTTTAATTGTGTGTCTCCTGGTGGCTGTGTTCCTTCCTCTGGAACAAAGACCTCTAGGCCAGCAGAACATAATGCTGCGGGAACAGAAAGCAAAAATGTTGCTAGTGGATCACTAGGGGTGATAGTGGGTGGTGCCACTTCCACTTCCACCCCTTGGTCCCTGGACCCGTGAATCCTGGCTATGGGAGAAACAGTATCATATACTGGATGCTGATGCAGAGCATATACGGCCTTCTGGAGAACTTTGTCCCAGCCCTGCAAAGTATTATCATCTAGTTGGCATTGTAATTGTGACTTCAAAAGGCCATTCCACCGTTCTGTCAATCTAGCTGCTTCAGGATGATAGGGACCTTCATCCTGTGAATGACCAGTGAATCCCATGAGCATGAGCCCACTGCCGCACTTCTTTAGCCATGAAGTGAGTGACTTGGTCAGAGGCAATGCTGTGTGGAATACCATGACAGTGGATAAGGCATTCTGTGAGTCCACGGATGGTAATCTTGGCAGAAGCACTGCATGCAGGATAGGCAAACCCACATCTGGAGTTAAGTGTCTGTTCCATGAGGACAAACCTCTGCCCTTTCCATGACAGAAGAGGTCCAATATAATCAACCTGCCACCAGGTAGCTGGCTGATCACTCTGAGGAATGGTGCCATATTGAGGGCTCACTGTTGGTCTCTGCTGCTGGCAAATTGGGCACTCAGCAGTGGCTGTAGCCAGGTCAGCCTTGGTGAGTGGAAGTCCATGTTGCTGAGCCCACATCCCTGCCACCATGGCCACTTTGTTCATGGGCTCATTGGGCAATGAAAGGGGTGGCTGGGGAAAGAGGCTGAGTGGTGTCCACAAAACGGGTTATCATATCTGCTTGATTATTAAAATCCTCGTCTGCTGAGGTCACCCGTTGGTGAACACTCACATGGGATACAAATATCTTCACAGTTTTTGACTACTCAGAGAGGTCCATCCACGTATCTCTTCCCCAAAATTGTCACCAGTTTTCCAATCATGCTTCTTCCACCTCTCTGACCATCCAGCCAAACCACTGGCTACAGCCCATGAATCAGTATATAACCGCATATCTGGCCATTTCTTCTTCCATGCAAAGTGCACAACCAGGTGCACTGCTCGAATTTCTGCCTACTGGGAAGATCTCCCTTCACTGGTGTCCTTCAGGTATGTCCTAGAAAGGGGCTGTAGTGCCGTAGCTGTCCACTTTCAGGTGGTGCCTGCATATTGTGCAGAACTATCTGTGAACCAGGCCCTAGTCTTCTCTTCCTCTGTCAACTGGTCATAGGAAACTCCCCATGAGGCCATTGGTGCAGGCTGGGGAGAAAAGGCAGGGTGGTGAGTGGAGACCATGGGCATTTGTGCCACTTCCTCATGTAACTTATGCCTTCAGGACCTGCTTAAGCCTGATCACATATATAGCATTTCTATTTGATGATGGAATGCTGCTGTGTACGACCCACTTTATAGCTAGATAGGTCAGAAAGCACCCCGTTCATGATGAGCAGTTCAGGTCACATGGTGACTTGATGACCCATAGTCAAACATTCAGTTTCCACCAAAGCCCAGTAACAGGCCAAGAGCTGTCTCTCAAAAGAAGAGTAGTTACCTGCAGAAGATGGCAGGGCCTTGCTCCAATATCCTAGAAGCCTCTGCTGTGATTCACCTATGGGGACCTGCCAGAGGCTCCAAACAGCATCCCTGTGTGCCACTGACACCCAAAGCACCATTGGATCTGCTGGGTCATATGGCCCAAGTGGCAGGGAGCTTGCACAGCAGCCTGGACCTATTGCAGAGCCTTCTCCTCTTCTGGACACCATTCAAAACTGGCAGTCTTTCAGGTCACTCAATAAATGGGCGAGAGTAACACACCCAAATGAGGAATGTGCTGCCTTCAAAACCCAAATAGGTCCACTAGGCGTTGTGCCTCTTTTCTTGGTTGTAGAAAGAGCCAAATGCAGAAACTTATCCTTCACCTTAGAAGGAATATCTCGACAGGCCCCACACCATTGGACCCCTAGAAATTTTACTGAGGTAGAAGAGTTCATCATTTTCTTTCATCATTTTGTCCACTGAACTTAGGAGCAACCAACCAGCTTCATTATGTTCCTTGGTTCTCCACATATGGTCAAATTTATTACATATAGAGTCACTAAACTCCTTGCCTCTCATGAGCAGTGAATCAGGAGTGTCAAATGCATTTATTTTGCATAATTCTCTAAAGAGTTCATGCCAAGGACTATCAGTGTTCTCCATACTATTAGGAGTAGAGTCCTTAGCATTTTTGGGTCTAATCAGATTAAGTAGCCAACTCCAGAAACCCCAAAACCAACAAAAGAACTCCATCCTTAATATTCTGTTCCTCTAGAACCACTCCTGGTACCAAAACCTGTATTAGTCAGGGTTCTCTAGAGGGACAAGGGACAGAACTAATAGAAGACATATATCTATCTATATAGATAGATATAGATAACTATATACATATATACAGATATCTATATAAATATATCTATATATAAATATATCTGTCTACATATATATATATAAAGGGGAGTTTATTATTAACTTACACAATCACAAGGTCCCATGGTAGGCTGTCTGGAAGCTTGAGGAGCAAGGAGAGCCAGTCTGAGTCTCGAAACTGAAGAGCCTAGAGTCTGATGTTCAAGGACAGGAAGCATCCAGCATGGAGAAAGATGTAGGCTGGGAGGCTAGGTCAGTCTCGCCGTTTTATGTTTTTCTGCCTGCTTTATATTCGCTGGCAGCTGATTAGATGGTTCCCACCAGATTAAGGGTGGGTGTGCCTTCCCCAGCCCACTGACTCCAATGTTAACCTCCTTTGGCCACACCCTCACAGACACAGTCAGTACTTGGCATCAATACCTGACATCTTTCAGTCCAATCAAGTTGACACTCAGTAGTAACCATCACACCATCTCTACCAAAAATTTAAAAAATTAAACCAGGTATGGTGGCGTGTGCCTGTGGTCCCAGCTACCCCGGAGGCTGAGGTGGGAAGATTATTTGAACCCAGGAGGTTGAAGCTGTAGTGAGCCATGATTGCACTACTACACTAACCTGGGCAACAGGGTGAGACACTGTCTCAAAAATAATAGTAATAGAAAATAAAATAAAAAAGTTATAACTGACAGTGTTAACAATTCATGAATTTTCTAATTTAAACTGAATATCAGACATAAAATTAAGTTGATTTATATGACATACTTTATGGGGATTCTGATTTATGATCTCATTCATTTTAAGTATTTTTTAAAACATGATGGACTAATTTAAAATATTCAAATATACTTAAACAAAATTCTATAAAACAGCCAATTGTAACCAAAGAAAATCACAAACCAGTAGGATCATTTTATAAATATGCCAGCAGGAGACAGTAGGTCTGAAATTGCATTTTTTCTGAAGGTAGTAAACTGGATTTCACTGGTTCAAGAGCATAACCCAATGGAGACAATGTTAGATATTCATAAATATTAATGAAAATAATAAAGTTTCTAAACTTTATTACCTGTAAACTTAAAGTTTAGAAACTTTATATTGTGGCATAAACTAGAACTTTATGCTGGACTATATTCTCTCTTCTTTTTCTGTGGTGTTCTCCTTTGTGATTTAATCTTTATGACCTCTTTTAACAGGACTTTGTTTTTGTGGGGGTTTTCGTTGTATATTTCTTGGGCCTATAAATCCTAGTCATATGACTTTTTATATAACCACAGTTCCTGATATAAACTTGACAGAAGATACTAAAGCAGCCAATGAACAGAGTTCCAAACATGAACTTTTTATTAAAAAACACCTTACTTCTGGTGTTCTAAGGATAGGTCTAGTTGGTAGCTACTGCAAAAAAATTCTTATGAAAGTGTGAGGGTTGGCCGGGCGCCGTGGCTCAAGCCTGTAATCCCAGCCCTTTGGGAGGCCGAGACGGGCGGATCACGAGGTCAGGAGATCGAGACTATCCTGGCGAACACGGTGAAACCCTGTCTCTACTAAAAAATACAAAAAACTAGCCTGGCAAGGTGGCGGGCGCCTGTAGTCCCAGCTACTTGGGAGGCTGAGGCAGGAGAAGGGCATAAACCCGGGAGGCAGAGCATGCAGTGAGCTGAGATCTGGCCACTGCACTCCAGCCTGGGTGACAGAGCAAGACTCCGTCTCAAAAAAAAAAAAAAAAAAAAAAAAAGAAAGTGTGAGGGTTGGTAGGGGGTAGGATTGAGGGGACTAAGGGCTCAGTCCCACTTTGGAAAATTTTGCAGGCAGAAAAATCCAAATTGTGGCTGAAAACAAACCCATTCAGGTAACAGATATGTGTAACATGCTTATATAGTCCAGGGGCTGTGTTAAAACATAATTTTGCAGCCGGGCACGGTGGCTCATGTCTGTAATCCCAGCACTTTGGGAAGCCGAGGTGGGCGGATCACGAGGTCAGGAGATCGAGACCATCCTGGCTAACACGGTGAAACCCCGTCTCTACTAAAAATACAAAAAAATTAGCCGGGCATGGTGCCATGCACCTGTAGTCCCAGCTACTCGGGAGGCTGAGGTAGGAGAATGGTGTGAACCCGGGAGGCGGAACTGGCAGTGAGCCGAGCAGCTCGCGCCACAGCACTCCTGCTTGTGCGACAGTGTGAAACTGTCTCAAACAAACAAAAACATAATTTCGCATCATTTATTTAAAACTTATTTTAAATGCAAATTTTTGTTGTGTAGAACAAGATGGAGAAGGCATTATGGAAACTTTCAAAACATATGAAGATAAAATCCAGCAGTTGGAAAAAGATCTTTATTTCTATAAGAAAACCAGCCGGGATCTTAAGAAGAAACTTAAGGAACTGGTAGGGGAAGCAATTCAGCGGCAACTAGCACCATCGGAGTGTAAGACTTCCAGTGTTGTCACTCTAACACTGTTTCTCTAGCGTTTGGTGAAGTCATGCTAGCTTTGTAGTGTAGCCTGTATCAATTGATTGGGTTACTTAGGATTGATACTTCTGTTTGTCTCTGTAAACAAAAATCGTAGCCTAAGATAGAACCACATGAGAAGTGAATGAATGAACAAATTTATAGATGCAAAGGAAATGATCAATTATTGATTGTCTGCCATGTGCCAGGTGCTTGTAGACCTTAACTCATTTACTCCCTCAATTAACTCTATAATCTAACATAGCTGTTGTTTTCCTGTTTTATAGTAAATTAAGCCTTCTGATATCATTAAAAAAGGTGTAAGGTAGATAAGAGTGAAAGTATGTATTTTTAAGATAAATCAGATGTTTTTATGTATCATGACCCCTGGAAATTAAAAAATATAATAGAACCTATTTTTAAGACAAAGATGTTTCCTTGTATAATTATATGTTGATATGTAGATTTAGTGCATTCCTAAATGAAATAACATATGACAAAATATTATACTTTGCAAAAGTAAAAAATACAATGAAGATATGTTGCTATGATTAAAATATACCCTCTTTAAGATAGCTGAATAGAGAGGAATCAATATTTCTAAAATAATAAAGTCTACATTGTATAAAAGAATTAGCTAATAATTTCTAATAACTTAAGTAATTTAAGTATGGTTTATGAAAAGTTGGCTTTAAAATCTTTTAGGCACACACTTATTTTTTACCTGGAAAGAAAACTACTTAAAGATGGGCACACAAGATGTAAGAAGACCAGTGAAAAATAATATGGATGAGCAATGAAGTGATACATGCTGAATATGTAATAGAAGTAGAATTGGTCAGGTGCGGTGGCTCACGCCTGTAATCCCAGCACTTTGGGAGGCCAAGGTGGGCGGATCACTGGAGGTCAGGAGTTCAAGACCAACCTGACCAACATGGTGAAACCCCATCTCTATTAAAAAATACAAAATTAGCTGGGTGTGGTGGTGCATGCCTGTAATCCCAGATACTTACGAGGCTGAGGCAGGGGAATCACTTGAACCTGGGAGGCTGAGGTTGCAGTGAGCTGAGATCACGCCATTGCACTCCAACCTGGGCAACAGGAACGAAACTCTGTCTCAAAAAAATGCTAACTTATATTTGTGACATTTATCATGTATAGACATTTTCAAAAATAATTCCTTTTAGCCCCCAAACTCAGGATAGGCTGAGGTCTGCTAACTCCATTTTCAGATGAAGCCACTGACGCTTAGAGAAGGCAAGTGACTTGTGGACAGAACAATAACTATAACATAGTCAATGTTGTCGCTTATCTTCTGACTGCTGGTTCAGTATTCCAGGATAAAAGTTGCCTTAGGATACAGATGTGATACAAACCTACAAATCCTGCCAAAGAGATTATACTTTCTGATTCTCAGTATAGTAATACAGAGGTGCTTACCAATATAACTCATTTATTTGAAATACTGCCGGCTATATATAGCTAAAACTTTTAACTTGAAACATTACTTGCCAAAAATTAAAAAGTAAACAGGTATCAAGTAAGAAACAGAATAATCAACATAAGACCACTTTAGCTTTTAAAAAAAGTCTACTGTCAAATTTGAGGTATCTGATATTAAGACATCTAGCTTGTAAATGGCCCATGTTTATGCCACTGAGTCTACTAGACATTTCTTTAAAATGACAATGTGATATACAGGTTTAAGAAATCTGGATCTTCATCCTGCTCTTTAACCAAACACACAAATCTAAAACATAGTTAATTTTGGAGAGGTGTACAATGAGAATAACACTGTTCTGACCAACTAACCCAAGGAGTCTAGTCTTGATAATAACGTTGGAGATACTATTTCAGCTAATTTGCTATTCTACCTAGAAACATTTAAAATACTTCCATTTTTGGCTATAAAAAGTAATGTATAGTCATTATAGAAAAATCTGAAAATGAAAAAAACAAATCAGTTATAATCCTACCCACATTTGAGCATAATTCTTTTAATATTTTCCCCATGCTTTAAAATACACAGTTGCAACTATATTGGGGATATAGTTTACACTATATCCTATCTCATAATGCTACTCTAATATAATGACATGAAACAAGGTTTGTTTGAATTATAAAATGTAGCAATTTATATCCAACTCTGAGTTCCAGAAAATGTTTTACATGCTTAATAATCAGTATCCTAGTTAATAAATAACCATCTTGGTATTTGGTGCAGTGTTTTTTGTTTGTTTGTTTTTTGTTTTTGAGATGGAGTTTCATTCTTGTTACCCAGGCTGAAGTACAGTGGCGCTATCTCAGCTCACTGCAACCTCCACCTCCCGGGTTCAAGCGATTCTCCTGCCTCAGCCTCCCAAGTAACTGGGATTGCAGGCGCCACCACCAGGCCTGGCTAATCTTTTGTATTTTTAGTAGAGACCATTTCGGCCAGGCTGGTCTCGAACCCCTTACCTCAGGTGATCTACCAGCCTCGGCCTCCCAAAGTGCTGGGATTACAGGCGTGAGCTGCTGTGCCTGACGGTTCAGTGGGTTTTCATAGAAGACTGTCTACAAGACTTATATTTTCTTTGAATATTTTTGGCATTTTCAAATTGCAGAAAAATTCATCTTTTGACTAAAATACTTTGGGTCACTTGATGGTCATCCTATGTTACAGTGTATATGTTTTCTAACATGAGGATAAAATCAGTTTTATATGAACCTGCATTCTCTCTATTTATATTTAAACCTATCCTCGTATCAATTTAAATCACTATAAAACTATGTGTAAGGATAATAGAGTCAAAAGATCTGGGTTGGAGTCCTTACTTCTTTCACTAGTTGTCTGACCTTGGGCAAATTAATCTTTCCCTAGTTGGTTCCCTCAATTATAAAATTCTGGAAGAGGGAAATTTTCTTGTGAAGAATCCAAGTGGGCTTTGGAGTAAACCTCAGCAATCAGCCTCTTTTCTTATGATCTTTTGAAAATAAGATGTCTTACTCCTTCCCCCAGATACTGTCATCTGGGGAGCAGGAATTTTTTTTTTTTTTTTTTTTTTTTTAGAGTTGGGGTCTCGCTCTGTTGCCCAGGCTGGAATGTAGTGGTACAATCATGGCTCACTGCAGCCTCAAACTCCTGGGCTTGAGCAATCCTCCCACCTCAGCCTCTCGAGTAGCTGGGGCTACAGGCATGAACCATTGCATCCAGCTAGGGCGCAGCATTTTTAAAAGCTTCCCAGTGACTCTGATGTACAGCAAAGTCTGGGAGCCACTGTCTGTGGTCAACTTTGTATGAGTTCCATGTACGAGGATCTAAATCATTTGCTAGTTCAGGTTATTTGATTTTGAGATAATTTTAAAAACTAGAGAGTCAGTTATGTTTTAAACCAGGGGTTACAAACTAGAATGCCTACCTGAGCCAGGGAAGCTAGGGTGAGCAGTGGGGACTGCAGCAGTCATCTAAATGGTCAGTGGCAACTGTGTTCCAGCTGTTGTTGCAATTTAGAAGCTGTAAACTCTTACAGTTTTTCTAAAAAAGCTGTAAATCTATATTTTTATAAGAAACTTTTCAATTTTTAAATTTTGGGTCAAGTATTACTAACATTATAGGCCAAGCAAAACATGTCTCTGGGCCAGATTTGGCTTGGGAGCTGCCAGGGTGCAACCTGTGTTTTAAAACTTTGTCTTTGCAGGACTGGGCCAGGCATGGTGGCTCATGCCTTAATCCCAGCACTTTGGGAGGCCAAGGTGGGCAGATCACCTGAGGTCAGGAGATCGAGACCATCCTGCCTAACACGGTGAAACCCCGTCTCTACTAAAAATACAAAAAATTAGCTGGGTGTGGTGGTGGGCACCTGTAGTCCCGGCTACTTGGGAGGCTGAGGAAGGAGAATGGCGTGAACCCGGGAGGCGGAGCTTGCAGTGAGCCGAGATTGCGCCACTGCACTCCAGCCTGGGCAACAGAGCGAGACTCCATCTCAAAAAAAAAAAAAAAGAAAAGAAAAACTTTGTCTTCGCAGGATGAAAAGTATACTAAGCATGCATCAATATGTTAAAGTTGGCATGTTTCATCATATTAGGTCTAGTACCTATAATGCATTTCTCTTAAGCAAGTTTTTGTCTTTGATATTAGATATTCTTTGATTTAAGAACCTCTAGCTTTGATCTCTTCACTCTAATTCCAGTGGGGTGTCCCCACCTAGGGCATATTCTCTCATCTCCATTTTGATGACAGAAATTGTGGCACACACCCCATAGTACATTCAGACAGCAGAACGCTGCTATCATGCTGGGAGTGCCAACCAAGACCAGATTTCCACACATATAATGCCAAGTCCCAGAGTTTTCTCTCGAGATATGGGGCAGAGCCAATATTATCCAGTGCTGGCATCACTTGGCCATGATTTAGAATTCACTAGTAGCAAGACCAGCAGAGAAGGCAAGCATGGAAAGGCACAAGAGGCGCCCAAAGCACTCTTATGTTTCCAGGGAGTACCAAACCCCCAAAAGACTATTTCTCAACTTTGTTCCATGAATTAAAGTTGTGAGTTATTCACATGCAAGATGCCTATAAGTGAAATAAAAATATATTCACACATCTGTTCATCTAAAATAAGTCATTTAACAAAAAAGTTGTAAAACATTATGCATATTGGGTGATAATAATGTATTTATGTTAAGACGCTTTGATTAAAATACCTAATTTTGAGGAAATAATATCTAATTTTTTGGTTTGGGGATTATTTTTAGATCATGAGGCTGGAGATGGAGTCCTGAAGCCAGAAGAAGGAGGCATGCTTTCAGAAGAATTAAAATGGGCATCCAGACCTGAAAGTATGAAATTAAGTGGACGAGAAAGAGAAAGGGACAGTTCACCAAGCAGCTTAAGAACACAGCCAAATCCTCAGAAGCTCTGGGAAGATATCCCAGAATTACCTCCAATTCATAGTTCTTTAGCACCCCCCAGTGGGCATATGTTAAGTAATGAGGATAAAACAGAAATAGGTGATAATCAGTTTACAAAATCTTACAGTCAACTATCATCCCAAATTCTGGTTGCAGGAAATGTGGGACATCTTCATGGTATTACACCAGTAAAACTGTGTCGAAAAGAATTACGTCAAATTTCCGCTTTGGAACTATCATTGCGACGTTCCAGTCTTGGAGTTGGGGTTGGATCAATGGCTGCTGATTCCTTCGAAGTATCTAGGAAACCAAGTGACTTAAAAACTTAGACATTTAATAATAGGACTTTAGTAGATATGTAAAAAGATTCCTTTTTCTAACCTGTTAAAAACTAAAGCTCAGTTTCACTACCTCTTTCCTCAAAATAAAGGAAGAAGGGGAGGAAGGAATCTCTAATTCTTTTATATACTATAGATGTGTACATCTTCTGTAGAATACTTGGGGAGTTTTAATTTATATTCCCATAGTAATCAAACATGTTTTCCAATACTTGATAACATTTAAATATTTACATTTATAAATATGCTTAAATGTTTTTCCAGGCATATTTGAAGAATAAAACTAATAATAGACTAAAATATCTTTCAAGTATGTATTATTATATAATATAAATGTACATTATATTATAAAAGTATTTTACAATATAACTATATTATTGTTATTCTCAAATACAAGTATATTGTTATTTTTAAAAGATCCAGCTAAATACTGCTTTTGTCAGAGGGAGTCACCTGCTGCATATGTGGGCTAAGACAACCTCTCAGCTTTATGGATTGAGGCTCATTTACAGTCCTCACAGTTCACAGAAATGGTCAGTCTCGACTTTTTAAACATGCTCACTGTTCTGTTTCTGGAATTTTTTGGATTTTTAAAAATTTATAATGTTATATTTTTTGTTTACTACTATTACGCAATATAAGTTTTCATGCCTTTCCTGCTCTATGCACTCGATATATCTCTCACTATGCTACTAAAATTGGGAGAAGTGGATGCTGTTCCATGGAACAGGGAAATGATAGAATAAAACTAAAGCATTGTAACATTTCAAGAGAAAGAACACTGGTTATGACATCTCTGGTCATACGGAGTATGTCTGTAAAGCTTGAAGTCTCGCCAAAGCATCTTTAATGATCTGATGGGCTTAATATGATATTTTTCTCTACAACCTCCTTAGTCAGGCTTTGCAAACTGGCCAAACTACATTGGGGCTGTAAATATGTCAATGAAATTTTTACTAACATCTCCAAGTTCTTCTGGCCAAAATTTTACTATATAATGTACAATTTAGTTTGGAATTAAGAACTAAACAGTTTACCCATGAAATTTAGCTTGTACTTTTTAACCATATTTTTCAGTTATAGGAAACATCCATTGTAATGACCTGAGAAATTATTTTGTTACTTAAGTTGTTCTTTGTTACTTTTTTTTTTTTTTTTTTGAGGCGGAGTCTCGCTCTGTGGCCCGGACTGGAGTGCAGTGGCCGGATCTCAGCTCACTGCAAGCTCCGCCTCCCGGGTTTACACCATTCTCCTGCCTCAGCCTCCCGAGTAGCTGGGACTACAGGCGCCCGCCATCTCGCCCGGCTAGTTTTTTTTTGTATTTTTAGTAGAGACGGGGTTTCACTGTGTTAGCCAGGATGGTCTCGATCTCCTGACCTCGTGATCCGCCCGTCTCGGCCTCCCAAAGTGCTGGGATTACAGGCTTGAGCCACCGCGCCCGGCCTGTTCTTTGTTACTTTTCCAAATCTTTCACTTGTCAACCAAGGTTGAGTTTCCTAAACTAATTAATGTTTGGGTGGGGGCTGTAGCAAAACCATCCTGACATGGATGCT
The DNA here is from genome assembly GCF_009764315.1 of Trachypithecus francoisi. Classification (NCBI taxonomy): domain Eukaryota; kingdom Metazoa; phylum Chordata; class Mammalia; order Primates; family Cercopithecidae; genus Trachypithecus; species Trachypithecus francoisi. The sequence continues at coordinate 13,826,500 of NW_022681461.1, forward strand.
TACTCAGAGTCACCCACTTCCTTGCTGAATCCGTTTTTTCTGATGTAGTGCTGCTACAGACCTTTTCCTTTTGTCCTTCCCTCTGTTGCTGTGGACTTGATCATCTCACATAGGAACCAAACTGTCACCCTGTGCTCAAAGACTTAAGGCTTCCTTTCTCTCATTGCTAGCTCCTAGGGAGTAGAGCTTCTTGGTCTCCTTGCTAAAAATCAGTTCCTTTAGGAAACAAATCAAAACAAAACCAACTTATAAAAAGGAAAATAGTTTATCTCTTAAACATGGTACTAAAATTTATTTAAATTAAATAGATTTCTGTGGACTTAACCTGGGAATGAAACAATTTTTAATATTGGTCCAATGAGATACTATTTTCTAAATTTCAAAAACCTAATTTACAAACTAACTGGGAAGTTTTATTTTTACCAGGGACTGTTTGAAGTCAGATTCTGGTTTCCAGCTAGTCTTCCATTTTTATAAATTTATGTATATTCATATATATAAATATAAATCATACAAACCAAAGGTAAAACATACACATTATAAATATGTATAAATGCACTGACCTTTGCCATTTTTTATATATATATATATTTTATATATATATATACACACTTGTATATATACAAGTATATAAGGAAATGTGTATTTCCACAGGTAAAACTAGTATGTGTAAATTAATTATTTCCAATTAAGGCATAGCACATTACTTAATCTTACAAGGAATTTATAATTAGGACCTTCATTAATAAATACATATTTATTTAAATATATTATTGCTGTGCTTTGCTGAAGGCACTGACCTTTTACCATTATCTATATATATATACACTTGTATATAAACACTTGTGTATATATATAGTGTATATATACTTGTATATAAATATAGGGTATACATTATACATTATTTCATTATATATTTCATATCATATAATGATATATAGTTATAATGTATATATAGATACACTTTGTATATAGACATAGATATATAAATAGATAATGGTCAATGGTCAGTGCCTTTAACAAGCATAGCAATAATATATTTATAAATATGTATTTATTAATGAAGATCCTAATTATAAGTTCCTTGTAAGATTAAGTAATGTGTTATGACTTATTTAGAAATAATGTATTTAAGAATGTATTCTGATACTGGAATCCTACTTGCTCAAGAAATTAACACATACTTGTTTTACCTGTGGAAATACACATTTCCTCAAAGCCAACTCACTAATAAAGCAAGAAAATTTATATGAAAACAACAATGATTAAGTTTGATTATGCAACTGTGAGTTGATTTCTAAATAACAAAGGTATGGTTTTTTCCTGCCTTTTGGTTAAACATATATCCTTTATATAGTATGACAGATTTCATGGCATATATGCAAACACATATATAAATAATGTCGTGAATAATATATTCTGGAAATGAACCTCTGGTCATTCTAGTTTAGTCAGTGTTCTCACAAAGGAAAGAAAAAATGAGACACCTACCCAAGGCAAGTAAAATTATTGTTTTACATTTACTAATAATGATTTTACTCTTTTTCACATGCTTTTTCTAAACGTTTTGTCACTCTATTGCCTTTTTGCATGTATATAAAATGTTTGTGGTTTTCTTTTTTTTATTATTTTTTTTCTCTAGCTGTAATAAAGCATTTGAAAGGAAAAATATTTGTAAAGGACTAGTTACTTTCCTAACTCTAGAGTGTTATAGCTAACAGAGATGGAAAATTCTGTAAGGTGGGAACCACAGGTGGTGAGAACATCGATGAAGGTGCTTTTGTGCTTTAATGTGTGCTTTCTTTTTGTTAATGTATTTTTTTATTGTTGCCTTAATTCTTCATATCTTCATGAACTCAGGGTCCAAGGAGTCAGCAAAAATATGATCTTCATTAATTGTGGACTAGATTGCCACTAGCCATTGCCTTGTTCAGTCTAGGCCAATAAAGTGAGGAATGCTTATTTGAGACTAAATTCCTTATATAGAAAAAAAATGAAAGTCTTATACTAAGTTGTGGAATGACTATCAGGGAGTGAAATCCTCAGTGGGCATTGGGTTCTGTGGTCAAAACAAATTCTTACATTAAATGCAAGTATGACATACTTCGATCTTTCACTTATTTCCTTAGGCACCTAGTCGTGACTTTAAAACAGTGGGGTATCAGTATTTGAAAGTTCAGGTAGAAACTTACTTATATCCACAATTCCTCTCTCAACTTCATTGGAATTTTTAAAAAAATTCATTATGTATATTTTACATTTAAAGTTATAACAGATTGTAGGCTGCCTTAACACTGATAATATATTCTTCTACATTTATATTTTCAAAAATTGAAAATAAAGGCGAGAATGAGATCCATCTGTAATAAGCATCTCAAAAGCATTGGGCATGTAGTACTCTTGAGCTTATGTTGGCAGAAGTACACCAAGGGTAGGGTACTGGGGAGCCTCTGCCCAATAAGGAGAAGTATTTTATCACTGTCATTGCTGCTGATAAAAGCAGGCTCACTTTTCATAGGTTTTGTTGTTTTTAAATTATCTGTAAATAATGCACCCCTTATTGCCTACACCAAGGTTGACTGCTGCGATTCCTTCCATTCCTTGGACTGTACTGCATACAAAGATAAAGCATCAAATACTGGAATAGTGTTTGATTTTTATAATGGCTTTCATGTTGACCCCAACATGACTTCAACATGGAGTTAATCAGAACAAAAGAAATTATGAAAAGAAATCCCAGAAAAAGTTGATGTTACAATGATAGCTTTTGATATTTTGCATAGTTCTCATTTGTCTGTTTTTATGTTTCCTTCAGGAATTTCTACTGTGAGTCAACAGAATTGGCACTATTTGAAATGCTAACTGTAATTTGATTGAAACCAAATATATTGAATTAGACTTACATATTATGTTCTACTGGTTAATTATAACACACAACTCTATTCAGTTATCTACAGTACTTTAAGAGAAGAATACAGGGCCGGGCCCTGTGGCTCATGCGTGTAATCCCAGCACTTTGGGAGGCCGAGACGGGCGGATCACGAGGTCAGGAGATCGAGACCATCCTGACTAACATGGTGAAACCCCGTCTCTACTAAAAATACAAAAACTAGCCGGGCGAGGTGGCGGGCGCCTGTAGTCCCAGCTACTCGGGAGGCTGAGGCAGGAGAATGGCGTAAACCCAGGAGGCGGAGCTTGCAGTGAGCTGAGATCCGGCCACTGCACTCCAGTCCGGGCGACAGAGCGAGACTCCACCTCAAAAAAAAAAAAAAAAAAAAAAAAAAAAAAATTAGCCAGGCGTGGTGGCGGGCGCCTGTAGTCCCAGTTACATGGGAGGCTGAGGCAGGAGAATGGCGTGAACTCGGGAGGCGGAGCTTGCAGTAAGCCGAGATCGCGCCACTGCACTCCAGCCTGGGCAACAGAGCTAGACTCCCTCTCAAAAAAAAAAAAAGAAAAATACAACAATCTCATAGTCTGTTATAAAGAGCAAGATCCCTATATGCCTAAGGAACAAAATCATTCACAAAAGAAAAGAAGATAAAATTCAATATATTTTTTAAAATGTATACTTAATGATTCTTGGAAATTTGAAACTATTAATAATTATATAATTAAAGTAGAACAAAAGGAACTATTTTAAAATCTTATTTGTATACTGTATTACTGTGTTTTCAAGCTTACTACAGTACATATATAAAGCAAGTTATAATTTTTCAAGTCCAATGTGGTAAATATTGTTAGAAGTTATGTGATTGGCCAGGCACAATGGCTCACGCCTGTAATCCCAGCACTTTGGGAGGCCAAGGCAGGCAGATCACGAAGTCAGGAGTTCAAGACCAGCCTGGCCATGGTGAAACCCCATCTCTACTAAAAATACAAAATTAACCAAGTGTGGTGGCACACACCTGTAGTCCCAGCTACTCGGGAGGCTGAGGCAGGAGAATTGCTTGCACCCGTGAGTCAGACGTTGCAGTGAGCCAAGATCGCGCCATTGCACTCCAGACTGGGCAACAGTAGGAGACTCATCTCAAAAAAAAAAAAAGTTATGTGATATGAAGTGTCTTATTTTTAAACGAACCATTCCTTGGACCCCACTCCACACTTACCAACAACAAATTATAGGCATGTACTTACTCACCTTTCATTTCCCACAATGATCCAGGATTCCAATAGCTCTAAAACAGATGAGTGGGAGGGAGACAGGAGGGAAAGAGGTTTATTTGAAAGCATTCCATAGACAAAGGATTTTCAAAAAATATTTTGAGAGAATATATTTCTCTGGCATAAGGACTGAAACTTAAATTCAACCTTTGGCTAGCTCTAGACACTAAAGAATACTCTTGATTAGTACTGACTTTGCCATTTAAAAATAGACAACTATTTTTTATACTGGTTTTTATTTTTTATACTGGTTCCTTTTCCTATATTTACTATTCACTCAGGATATTATGAAAAGAAGCCATCCTAGATCATATTTGAATATAAATTATGGAGCCATTCAATAGAGAATTACAAGAAATAGCAGTTTGTGGTAAATTCCAATCACCTAACAACATACACTGAAGGAAAGCAGTTAGGACTTAAGTGATTTTACCTTTGAAGAACCATGAATGATATGCCAAAATAAACAAACAAAAACGGCTGTAGGCAAAATGGGATTTATTTCTGCAAAACAATGATATCTCAACTATTTTGCTTATCTTTTCCCTCTGCTAAAATATCCCTGAATTTGTCTACCGACTAATTCAAGATTACAAACCAGCAGCTACTGGCCTGCCTTGAGAGGCTGGATTAACATTACTCATTTTCATATGTGGGCTGTAGTTGAACTTCACCATCCTATTCTCTAGGAGTGAAAAGCAGTGAGGAGTTTTCTGAGTTCAACTAATTGATAATTTTCATAATTTATAACTATTAAAGTCAAAGTGTTGTTGTTACTTTCTAGCATACTTTTTCTAGATGGGAATAATGAGAACAGGGCAAGGTATTTTAATACTGAGGATTTAATCTCCTTTTGAAATTTCCATCACCTGGGAGGGTTGGGCAGCATCTGAACTGTTCCATTCAAGGCCTGGGGCTAAGCCCATCTGTTTCACCAGACACTTTCCTGGCTAGCTCCAGGTGTCACCAGCTGTTAGACATGTCTAGAATGACACAGGCTGTAATTTTATTAATAGAGTACATTAAATGATATTTTCTAAACCAGTCTTTTTAAAAAAATCTATTTATGAATCACTACCCCACATCTAAAATCAAAATCATACTTTTCAAATGCAACACAAAGTAATTAGGAGGGAAATTACTATTTTTGCTACATAGTAAATAGTCTTGTTTTATCAAATAAATGCTTTATCAAATGAAAGCACTTTGAAAATTGAAGCATCATATATGTTTAAGATTAAATTATAAGTAGGTTTTCTATACAGTTGGATGTCAAAATGGGCTAACTGGCACACATGGTTGTTTATTTTATATATATGCAAATCATAAGACATCTTCTAAACAAATTCTCAGTTTTAGTTATATATATCTTCTAAACAAATTCTCAATTTTAGTTATATATGTTTCAACAGTATAAATAAGAGTATTCTCTGGGAAGATTCATGTGAATTCTAGCAAAAATGTTTTAAAGACTTGCTGAATCTATTTTTATAGTCATAGAAGTGCTTCATGACTATTTCTTTGATTTATGAGTGAAAGAGGATGTTTTCTACTGGATCTTTGACCACCAGTTTTTGGCTATTTATTACTTATTTTTTTAGTAACAATTACATTTGTGAGTTATTGAACTATGTCTGGAAAAATAACTTTTCTTAAAACTGATATGAATTTTAAACCCTATTTTCCCTCAAAGAAACTATAAAACAAGAAGTTAATTTTTTTGCACATGTATAGGTATATGATCAAATAAAAAGCAAATCAGTCTTCATTTAGCATCTGAGACTTTTAGCTCCTAAATACAAGAAGTGTATTATAATTAAATTTAACATTACCATAGTGGCCTCTCCTTCATAAACATTCAGAGGGAAACTCATTCCCCTTAGTTTGCAAGTATTTGCCAGTGTAAGAAATACTTTTTCTCTAGATCATAGCACCTATGACCTGAGCAGGCAAGTAAAGAGAAGGTCAAGACTTTAAGGGTAATGGAACCTACAATCATAAATATTCTAGTCGATTGTGAACAAATAAATCAGAAAAGAAGAATACTAACATACAGTTTTCCTGAGTTACCTTAAGTGGTATGAGGTATTCTTAGTAAGGTTTACTACAAAATTCAGTATCTCCCATGAGAAAGGAAGCTAGGTTTAAGCATTTGATTCTGTGAGTTTAGTTGGCCCTTCACCCTTCAAGACATGGGCCAGCACTGTGGGGTTTAGTTCTTATATGGGAAATAGTCTGTGCCTCTTCCAAAGGGCGGGCTGGTAGCTAAAGTTACTTATTTTCTGAAAACATTAAAAAATGGCATCTACATGTAAATGCTAAAATGTAAAGATGGGAATTTCTACAGGCTTTTAATTTACAGGCATTTCCCTGCTTTATATTTTCTATCAACCTTTATATTTTTGCTGATAGAGTTGAAAACTAAAAGCCCTATCCCTCAAGGAACTTACAGTCCAGTGATACTACTTATGGAGAGAGTAAATCAGGTCAAGGAAATAGAAAATGAGGGGTGCTTTTTCAGATGGTAATGATGTTTCTGAGCTCATATATACATAAAGCTGTAAGAACTATATGTAAACATACTGATCAAAAAATGCTTCTGTAATGTATGGATGCTCAAAAGGAGCAAGTATCATAAATTGTATTTGAACATGGAAATCACATCCAACCAGCTTTGATGGAAGAAGAAGAGCACTTTACAGTTTTAAGTCTTACATTTGGGTCTTTGATCAATTTTGAATTAGTTTTTGTACATGGTATGAGATAGGGGACCAACTTCATTATTTTGCATGCAGATATCCAGTTGTGTCAATATAATTGGTTGAAAAAAACTATTCTTTCCTCATGAAATTGTCTTCATACATTTGTTGAAAACCAATTGACCACACAGGTTTATTTCTGCACTCAATTTTATTCCACTGGTCTACATGTCTGTCCTATGAAAGAACCACATTGTCTTGATTATGTAGTAAATTTTGAAGTCAAAGTGTGAATCCATGAACTTTGTCTTCTTTTCCAATATTTGTTGGTTATTTGGGGTCCCTTAAGTTTCCATATGAATTTGAGGACCAGTTGTCGATTTCTACAAAAAGGGAGATGGAATTTTGATAGGAATTGCATTGAATCTATAGATCAATTTGGGGAGTACTGCCATTTTAGCAATATTCAGTCTTCCAATCCATGAACTTGGGCTGTCTTTCCATTCTTTTAACCATGTGTTTTAGTTTTCAGTGTACATGTCTTACACTTCTTTGGTTAAATTTATTTCTAAATATTCTTTTTGATGCTACCATAAATGGAATTGTGTTCTTAATTTCATTTTCAGATGGTTCATTGCTAGTGTCAAGAAATACAACTGCTTTTTATATATTGATCACCATTTATTTTTAGTGGATAGTAAATTGGTTTAAGAACAAGCAAAGTCTTGGAATCAACCCAAATGTCCATCTGTGACAGACTGGATTAAGAAAATGTGGCACATATACACCATGGAATACTATGCAGCCATAAAAAAGGATGAGTTTGCATCCTTTGTAGGGACATGGATGCAGCTGGAAACCATCATTCTTAGCAAACTATCACAAGAAGAGAAAACCAAACACCGCATGTTCTCACTCATAGGTGGGAACTGAACAATGAGATCACTTGGACTCGGGAAGGGGAACATCACACACTGGGGCCTATCATGGGGAGTGGGGAGGAGGGAGGGATTGCATTGGGGAGTTATACATGATATAAACGTCATGCACATGTACCCTAGAACTTAAAGTATAATAAAAAAAAAAAAAAGAACACATGCCATGAATCAAGAAACTTAGGTGGTGCTTCCCCATACAAACTAATTTAATGAGCAGAAACCCCAACTACTTTTTGTTGTTGTTGATAAAATTTTAGCTGTTTATTTTTAAGACTGTTTCTTCAGGAATTGTTTCTATTTTATTTCTAGGCTAAAGGTGGTAAGAGCACAGTAGGTCATTTGGCATTTGTAGTCTATAGTATGAGATCTTTCATATGTATTTTTCCTGTAAGTGAAACACAAAGGAACAATCCTGAGCAACGCATGTCTCTCTGTATCTTCAGAATACTTTCTATATATTCTTCAGTGCTATATACTGTATTTTAAAGATTATAATGCTGACAAAGTTAATTTATTCAATAAACTTCTATGCGCTAGGTCTTCATGCTGAGTGCTAAATGCTAAAAGAAACAAAGCTTAATAAACTACAGATCCATCCGCCAGGGAATATACAGCCCGTTGAGGAAAGACAAGTAAACAGGCAGTTACATTTGAATTTGTTCATGCAACCACCATTTGAATGCAAACAATGAGCCTGGCACTGTAGTGACATACCAATGAGTAAAACAGACCAGGTCCCTGCTTTTAAGGGCTCATAAAGTAAAGAGGAATATAATGACTCTGGTAAAAATACAGAGGGTACTGTGGGAGTATGGAGGAAGGGCATCTAACTTTTAGGGGTAAGGTGAGTGAGAATACATGGTATTTGGTTTTCTGGTTCCTGCACTAATTCGTTTAGGATAATTGGCCTCCAGCTGCATCCATGTTGTTGCAAAGGACATGATTTCGTTGTTTTTTATGGCTGTGACTATTTTGTTTTTCTTGGAGTTTATTATTTTCTTCTTCTTCTTCCTTCTTCCTCCTTCTTCTTCCTCCTTCTTCCTTTTTCCTCCTCTTCTTCCTCCTTCTTCCTCCTCCTCCTCTCTTTCCTCCCCTCTCCCCTTCCCCCTCCCCTTCCCCCTCCCCCTCCCCCTCCCTCTCCCCCTCCCCCTCCCCCTCCCCTCCCCCTCCCCCTCCCCCTCCCCCTCCTTCTCCCCCTCCCCCCCCCCTCCCCCTCCCTCTCCCCCTCCCCTTCCCCCTCTCCCTCCCCCTCTCCCTCTCCTTCTCCTTCTCCTCCCTTCTTCTCCTTCTTCTCCTTCTTCTTCTGATGGAGTCTCGCTCTGTCACCCAGGCTGGAGTGCAGTGGTGTGATCTTGGCTCGCTGCAAGCTCCGCCTCCTGGGTTCACACCATTCTCCTGCCTCAGCCTCCTGAGTAGCTGGGACTACAGGCACCCACCACCATACCCAGCTAATTTTTTGTATTTTTAGTAGAGACGGGGTTTCACCATGCTAGCCAGGATGGTCTCGATCTCCTGACGTCCTGATCTGCCCACCTAGGCCTCCCAAAGTGCTGGGATTACAGGCGTGAGCCACTGTGTCTAGCTATTCCCTCTTTCTTAAGTAGCTTAGTTTTCTCTCTCTCTCTCTCTTTTTTTTTTTGAGACTGGATCTCATTCTTTCACCAAGGCTGGAGTGCAGTGACGCAATGATAGCCCATTGCAGCCTCAATCTCCCAGGCTCCCACCTCAGCCTCCTGAGTAGCTGGGACTACAGATGTGTACCAGTACACCTGGCTTTTTTTTTTTTTTTTAAGGTAGAGACGAAGTCTCAAAATGTTGCCTGGCCTAGTCTCAAAACTCCTGAGCTCAAGCCATCCTCCCGCCTCAGCTCCCAAAATGTTGGGATTACAGATGTGAGCCACCACACCTTGCTGGTTGCTTAGTTTTCTCTATACTTATCACCATTACATCTCCGTATTTTCCACCACAGTTGTGCAATTTTGTTCAAAAGGTTCAGACATATTAGGTAATCCATCATTTCCATTTTCTTTTCTTGGAGACATCCCTTCTAGAGCCTTCCATCCTCTAGTGTGCTCTCCAGGCCTGCTACACAGCTGACCTCCTGGAACCTCTCTTCACCTTCATCTAGGGCAGGGGTGTCCAATCTTTTGTCTTTCTTGGACCACACTGGAAGAAAATGAATTGTCTTGGGCCACACATAAAATAAACTAACAATAGCTGATGAGCTAAAAAAAAAATTAAAAATCACAAAAAAGTATGTTTTAAGAAAGTTTACAAATTTGTGTTGGGCCACATTCAAAGTCATCCTGGGCCACACACCACGGGTTGGAAAAGCTTGATCTAGGGAATTCTCTTTGTTTTCTGCCTTGGTTGGAGTTCCGGTTTACCAGATCCCACGTTTTTCTGTTTCTTTTTCTTTTTTGAGACAGACTGTCACTCTGTCACCCAGGCTGGAGTATAGTGGCATAATCTCAGCTCACTGCAGCCTCTGCCTCTTAGGTTGAAGTGATTCTCCTGCCTCAGCCTCTCAAGTAGCTGTTATTACAGGCATGTGTCACCACATCGGGTTTTGTTTTGTTTTTTAAATTTATTTTTGGTAGAGATGTGGTTTCACCATATTGGCCAGGCTGGTCTCAAACTTCTGGCCTAAAGTGATCCACCTGCCTCAGCCTCCCAAAGTTCTGAGATTACAGGTGTGAGCCACTGTGCCCAGCCACATGTTTTTCTGTTTCTTGATATACACCTTTACTTGGATGGAGTGCTCCTTCCAGCAGTTTCCTGAGGGAGAAGTATATATGGAAGCTAAAATTTTTGAGAATTTCTTGATTTTTGACATGTTTTCTGGCTCTCTGCACTGCTTTTATTTCCTCTAAGTCCTTTTTTTTTTCTTTCTTTTTTGAGACTGAGTTTTGCTTTTATTGCCCAGGCTGGAGTGTAGTGGCTTGTCCTCAGCTCACTGCAACCTCTGCCTCCTGAGTTCAAGCAATGCTCCTGCCTCAGCCTCCCAAGTAGCTGGGATTACAGGTGTGTGCCACCACGCCTAGCTACTTTTTTGTATCTTTAGTAGAGATGAGGTTTCACCATGTTGGCCAGGCTGGTCTCGAACTCCTGATCTCTAGTGATCTGCCCACCTTGGCCTCCCAAAGTGCAGGGATTATAGGTGTCAGCCACCACACCTGGCCACTGAAGCTCTTTTTTTTTTTCTTTTCTTGTTTGTTCATTGTAGGTTCTGTCTTTCATGTAAGGAGGTTTCTTCAAATAAATAGAGATCATCAGCTGTTCACCACATTTAAGAATAAGGTGATAGCTGGGCATGGTGGCTCATGCCTGTAGTACCAGCTACTTGGAAGGCTGAGGCAGGAGGATCTTTTTTGTTATTATTATTATACTTTAAGTTCTAGGGTATATGTGCACAACGTGCAGGTTTGTTACATAGGTATACATGTGCCATGCTGGTCTGCTGCACCTATCAACTCGTCATTTACATTAGGTATTTCTCCTAATGCTGTCCCTCCCCCAGCCCCCCACTCCCCAACAGGCCCTGGTGTGTGATGTTCCCTGCCCTGTGTCCAAGTGTTCTCATTGTTCAGTTCCCACCTATGAGTGAGAACATGCGGTGTTTGGTTTTCTGTCCTTGTGACAGTTTGTAGAGAATAATGGTTTCCAGCTTCATCCATGTCCCTGCAAAGGACATGAACTCATCCTTTTTTATGACTGCATAGTATTCCATGGTGTATATGTACCACATTTTCTTAATCCAGTCTGTCACTGATGGACATTTGGGTTGGTTCCAAGTCTTTGCTATTGTGAATAGTGCCACAATAAACGTACATGTGCATGTATCTTTATAGTAGCATGATTTATAATCCTTTGGATATAGACCCAGTAATGGGATTGCTGGGTCAAATAGTATATCTAGTTCTAGATCCTTGAGGAATTGCCACATTGTCTTCCACAATGGTTGAATTAATTTACACAGGCAGGAGGATCATTTGAGGCCAGGAGTTTGAGGCCAGCCTGAGCAACACAGAGATACCCTATCTCTAAAAAACCTTTAAAATTTGTATTATTATTTTAGAGAGTCTCACTCTGTCAACCAGGCTGGAGTACAGTGGTGCAATCACAGTTCACTGCAGCCTCAAACTCCTGGCTCAAATGATCCTCCAAGCCTCAGCCTCCCAAGTAGCTAGGACTACAGGCGTGTACCACTAGACCCATCTAATTTTTTTATTCTTTTTTGTAGAGATGGGATCTCACTATGTTGCCCAAGCTGGTCTTGAACTCCTGGGCTCAAGTGATCCTCCCACCTCAGCCTCCTAAAGTGTTGGGATTACAGGTGTTAGCCCATGCACCCAGCCAAAAATTTTCAAATAAAAGAATGAGGCAATAAAATGTTGATGAGAGCCCTTGTAGGTACAATCAGGGATTGCTGACTATTGGGCTGACTGTAGGAGACAGGCAACAAGCCACACTCTTCACCATGGGATCCCCAAACCTCAGTATTTGGAGACCTCTTCTCTTGGAGCAGCTGGTTTTCCCCTAAGAGGAAGCTTCCAGTCTCTTGACAGGATCCCAGCATTGCAGGATCTGAATTTGTGAATGAAGCTGGGGGAAAGGGGTCTGCCTTATAATTTAATATGCACAACTTCACTTAATTCTGCTTTTCTGTGTAGTGAGTCATCCCTGTCTTCAGCTCTGCCTGGTGCCCAGGAGAGCTCTGAATCAACCTCTCCAGAAAGCAAACCATCTATCTTCTGGTGAATTTGGGCAGCATGGAATGGAGTAGGGAACACAGGGGAGGCAGGATCTCATTCTCTTTAGAAAACATTCGCAGTGAATTCTCCTTTTCAGCCCTGCTCTCCCTCTACTTTCGAAGAGAAGGCAGCTCTAGGCCGGGCGCGGTGGCTCAAGCCTGTAATCCCAGCACTTTGGGAGGCCGAGATGGGCGGATCACGAGGTCAGGAGATCGAGACCATCCTGGCTAACACGGTGAAACCCCGTCTCTACTAAAAATACAAAAACTAGCCGGGCGAGGTGGCGGGCGCCTGTAGTCCCAGCTACTCGGGAGGCTGAGGCAGGAGAATGGCGTAAACCGGGAGGCGGAGCTTGCAGTGAGCTGAGATCTGGCCACTGCACTCCAGTCCGGGCGACAGAGCGAGACTCCGCCTCAAAAAAAAAAAAAAAAAAAAAGAGAAGGCAGCTCTAGTTTTAGAGCCTTTCCAGGGTGCTGTGACATGGATAGGTTTACTTAATGGCTGGTTCTGCCTCCTCCCAAAAGCTTAAGTAGTCACTTTGGAGGCTTTGGTAAGTCAGTGATCACTCATCCATCTGTTTTCCACGTTCCTAAGTTTTGTTGGCATTTTATTCAGTGGGGAGCTCTTTCCCTGTTTGCTTTTTCTTTATAGATTTATATCTTTTTTATTCCTTTACTGTCATTTTAATGAGGTCTCTGGAGTAAGTGGAGACAAACGTGTGTTCAATGAACTATGCTTAACCAGAAGTCCCCTTGCCACTGGGTTTTAACATGTACAGATGTAATGAACATTTTCTAAGTAGGAAAAGTCCATGTACAGTCAAAGCAATTCCATAATAAGTAGAAATAAGTATGATAATAGAATAACCATACCTAACTTAATGCTTATACGTACTTGCAGTCTTTAGAATGGTTGTGTGTGTGTGTAACGTGTCTTATCCTCACCATAACCTCATAATTCTACCCCTAGCAGTCTGAGTCCAAAGCCCCTACGTTATATAACATAGTACATCATTTCCCAAGCTACGAGTAATCTTATTTTCAATTTATCAGGTCTTTAGTCCATTCCTACTTATTGTTAACTTAAGCTATAACTGAAGTTTTAATTTTTTTAATTTTTAATTTTAATTTTTGGCCCAGGTGCTGTCGCTCACGCCTGTAATCTCAGCACTTTGGAAGGCTGAGGTGGGTGGATGACTTGAGATTGAGAGTTTGTAACTAGCCTGGCATCATGGTGAAATCCTGTCTCTACTAAAAATACAAAAAATAGCCAGGCATAGTGGCATGCACTTATAGTCCCAGCTACTTGGGAGGCTGAGGCAGGATAATTGCTTGAACCGGGGAGGCGGAAGTTGCAGTGAGCGGAGACTGTACCACTGCACTCTGGCCTGGTTGACAGAGCAAGACTCCATCTCAAAAATAATAGTAATTTTAATTTTTGTGCATACACAGCAGGTATATATATTTATGGGGTATATGAGAGGTTCTGATACAGATGTTCTGATTATGCAATGAGTAATAATCACATCATGTAAAACAGGGTATCTAGCTCTTTATAACCGAGGTTTTTAATGTAGATTTTGAACATTTACTGTGCATTGTTTGATGTGGCAGAGCTAGCATCACTGTAGATTATCTACTCGAAATACACAGTGGAGGTAGGACAGAGTAGTCTATGACAAGTTTTAAAGCACTGTCATTTAAATTGGAAAACCTGGCATGTGTCTGGTTTATAATACAGACAGATGGGCATTTCCTGTAAAAGAAGGCAGTTACCATCGTAATTTGAGAGGTCGGAGAGAAGCAATTAGAAATCTTACTTTAGCAACATAAAACGTGAGAGCATCTGTTTAATGAAATGTGATATTTGCAAGAGTTTAACATATTAAACCACTCATGTCCCTGTGCAGCCTAATTTGGAGAATTCAACCCTTTACTCATAGATGAAAGATTGTAGTACTAGGGCTACTATCACTCTCTCCAAAACTACTCACTACTACAACACTATTGTGGTATTACTCTTGCAGTAATTCTTTGTGAGGGGTATGTGTATATATGTATGTACGTATGTAGAATAGATATATATACAACTGTGTGGATGTTCATTCAAAGTCCTTACTGCATCTCAATTCCTTGACCTCCCTTCAAAGGATCTTGTACCCTCTGGTACCTCAATTATCCATTCTCATATGCATTCCTTATACTCTAATATTACTGATAACTACAGCCCCTCCTCTAATTTAATTCAAGCCTCCACTCTCCAACCATCTCTTATCGTTCCAAGGTCATTCCACATAGTAACTAAACTTCAACAATTCTCCAACCTATCAAAAACACCAATTCAGTCACTCTACCATCTTTCCACTGTTCTTCACTCCTCTCGTAACTTCTTACCACTTCTGAAATTATAAGGCCTCCTTTGCTTCTACCACCACCAACTCTGCCCGTAGCTCCTCATTATGCTTACCTGGTCAAATCTCAGTCCTGGTTACTGCCAAAACTGCCTACTCAGTGCCTGCACATGAGCAACTGATTATGGCTGGAGAAAATTGCATAACCAAGTGGCTAGCCTCACTCTAAATTCATGACCACTTATTCAGTGGGGCTCTTAGTAATGCCTGGAAACTTTACCATGTTCTTTAGTCAGTCCATTCTCCCTCACTCAAACTCTGATTTCACCTCCCTTCTTCTCTCTTCTTTTCTCGTTACTTCCCATTAAGGACTACACTACCTAGAGTAGGCTAAACTACTATAACAAATAGACTGCAAAATGTTACGGCTCCAACTCAATAGAAATATATCTTGCTCACATAATTGGGTGTCCAGGTCAGTGGGTAGCTCTCCTTCATCCAGGCACCTTCTTTCTTGTGGCTCGGCCAACTCCAGAGGCTTGTGGTCATCTGCATAATTGAAGCAGAGTCACCGTGTCCACGGTCCAGCTGGCAGAAAGGAAAATGCATGAAAGAGGCACGAGTACTCTCAAAGTAAACGCCTTGGCCTGACAGTGGCAGACATAACATCTGCTCATGTCCTATAACTTAATACTTGACCATATGCAACTGGAAGAGAGGCTGAGAAAAGCAGTCTGTGTTTTCAGGGAGAAGGGGAGACTAAATTGTGATGGACAATTAGCAGTCTGCCAAAATGATCTTGTTCCTCATTTTGCTGAGAAAATAAAAGCAAGTGGAAGGGAAACTTTCTCCCACTGTCAAATCTATCTACGTATCTCGGTATGTCCCATATATGTGGGAACTGAGGAAGATGGGATCCCTAGACCAACCTCAACCAGAAAGGGAATCTTTCTTTCCAGGCTTTCAATGAGAACAATGTGGTCTTAAAGACCCTACTACCTAATCACAAAATGCAAACATACCTTCTTTCCTTGTGCTTTTCAACCTCTGTGGTTTTGGATATTGTTGATCAACACTCCTTTCAGTTCTGCTTTTGCGAAACTCCAATTTACCTTGCTGATGATTCTGCATTACCCTATTCTCCTCCCACTTTCTGTTCTACACCCTTTCTTTGCTGGCTTCGCTCACCTAGATCAAAGCTTCTCAAACTTTTTGATGTGGCACAAATCTCTTCGGGTTCTCGTTAAGTTGGAGATGCTGGTTCAGCAGGTCTGGGGTGGGGCCTGAGATTCTGAGTTTCCAACTAACGTCCTCATGTCAGTGCTGCTGGGCCACTGACCACATTTTGAGGAGACTCTAAAGAGGGTGTTTTCCAAGATGGTGACCTTTGTTTTCTTCTTTTATCTCACAGCAATATCACTGCTAGGCTGATTATTAATGAGTCTATTTTCTAGTTCAGTCCTCTTTCTCATACTACAAAACCTTTATTTCTAACATATTAGTGTCCATGTCTCTCTGGCTGTCTTGACAACCCTGTGAATTCTTAAAATGTCCAAATCTAAACTGATCTTCTCTCAAGAAGTAGCTCCTCCTTTCCTTTGTTTGTAATTGTCTCTTTTCAATCTTGCAATTATCTATAAACTCAAAACCTCCACTTTCTTTGATTTCTCTCTTCCTACCCACAATTAATCAATCAGTTGCCAAATTCTATAGATTCTGCATGCACATCATCTCTCAACCATGCTTTTTAAATTCCCCTGGCTGTCCCTTTAGGTCAGACTCATCATTACCTTTTACCTGGCCTACAGTAGAACTGTCAGTTTTTCCACTTCTAATTTCTGCTTCCCCTCACATATAAATCAATCGCGCAAAGAAAAAAACCTCCTTTTCTTCTCCCAAACTTCTGAACCACGAAAACTCAAAATGCTGAATTAAATACAAATGCATCCATTTGGCATCTTAGGCCCCATACTCCTTTGTCTCTGCCACTTCTCAACATACCCTGGAGTCTTTCCTCTTTCCCCAACACAACTTTCACTGATTCACCTTCATATATATTCTCGTGCTATCCCTTCTTGCTGTCAAACTCTCCCTGTCTCCTTCAAGGTCAATCCCAAATGCCTACTCCTTCATGCTGCCTTTCTTTCCTTATCCCCAAGACAGATATACACGGTTCTTTGATTCCTGGCAGTACTCTGCCACTTTTCACATGGAACCTATCATGGTTTGTCTTTTATTGTCTATTTTATCTTTGTTTTATGCCTTAGTTATTTGAAGGCAAAGGTATCTTCAACTCCCCTCTGTAACTCTGCAGCATCTTACCTGTGGGGCGTCTAATATTAGTTGAATCAGGGGGATTTATGGAGATAATGTGATGCGCTGGTAAGCTCACAGCATTGGAAGCCAGTACGGCTGGGTTCCGGCTCTCCCGTTTATCAGCTGTGAGGCTTTGGGTAAGTCACTTCACTTCGCCTGTAAAGTTAGACCACTACTACCTGATGGAGATAACGTTATAGCGCCCTGCAACTCTACAGGGAACGGAGAAATGTTAGCTATTTTCCTTACAGAGATCTGATGCAGTCTTGCTACTGGAATCTTGACTTGCAGGACCATCCCTACTTCACTGCCTGGAGGTCGAACCCCAAGTTGCAGGGAACCCGGGCTACCAAGGTCCCACCGCCCTTTCCACTCCAGGGCCCTCTAACTGCTCTCCGAGACGCAGGTGGTCCTGCCTTGCTGTGGGGGAGTGGCCTGGAGTCTCATTCCCTCAGGAGGCCTCCCTCCTTCCACCAGCTCGAGGAGAGCCCTTCTCTTCCCTGTGACCCCGAAGACCGTGGCGCCGCCGCCTACGTGAGGCGTTTGGACCCTGCCCGGCCCCCGTAGCTCCCCTTCTCCAGCAGGTGGTTCTGGTCCTCTCCCCCAACTCGGGCACGCACGTCACCGGCGAACCTCTAACCAGCGCCAGCGCCGCCACCAACCGCGAAAATAAACAAACCCCCGCGCACGGCGGACGCGCCAGGCCCCGCCCCCGCCCCCGCCCCGAGGCTCTCACGCCGCCCCCTCCGCCCGGGCTTCCCTCCACCCTCCGCCCGCCCGCCTGCTCGCAGCCGCGCTCTCCCCGCCCCTCACCGCAGCCTGCAGCCGCGCTCACCGCCGCGGTCCGCCCCGGCGCCCCGGGACCCGTTAGTGTCCAGCCCGCGGGCCGACCGCGACCCCAGTCGGGCGCGAGCCTGCCCCCAGCCCTGCCGACACCTGACCCAGACCAGTCTCAGCGCCCAGTGCGGCCGCCCGGGGAGCCGCGGGAGAGGCGGCGGCGGGGGGAGGTGGGAGAGGAGGGCCGAGCCGGCGGCCCGGGAGGCCCGGTGAGTACGCGGAGGCGGGCCCGCCTCGCGGGGTCCGCTCCGGCGCCCCGGAGGCGTAGGCAGCGGCTCGACAGCGCTCCCCTCGGCGTCCCGGGCTCGGGTGGCGGGGACTCGGCCTGAGGCGACGGGCCCCACTGGCCGGAGCCGCTGGGCAGAGGGCACGGGAGGGCCGCTCCGCGGAAAGGGCCGCGGCCCGACGCTGGGCTCAAGGCTCGGGGCGGCGGAGAGGGACTCGTAGCAGACTCCCAGGCCGGCGGCCGCTGAGCCTCCTGAGACCCCGCGGGGGCCGCTCGAGTGACAGGTGCCACCGTCCCCTCCCCGTCGCTGGCGCCCGCGCTCCCTCCCGGGGAGCTGGGCGCTCGGAAATTTCTGGAGCAAAGACCTGACTCGTTTTCTCCCTTTCAGGTTTTGAAGCCGCTTCTCTGCCCGAGTTAGGTTTCGCCCAGCGCAATTTCTTTCTCTATGTACTTTGCGAATAAGTTTCGGAGCATCGGTTAACAGCCTATGGGTGAAATTTGGCGTTCATTCATGAATGAGGTATAGTGAATTACTTTTTGAATATAGTGCTCCTCCTCCTCCCCCGCCAGCTATTGAAAAGTAAACGAACTTGATTTTTTTTCTTCTGTTGTTGTTTGGAACAGCCTTTGCGAATTTTTGTCAGATCGCGAGCATTAAGGTGCTTCATAAATATTGAACAGTAATGACAAAAATAGTTTATCAAATTGTCTGATTGCCTTTTCTCTTCATCCTCTTTTTCACTCTTTTGCCAGATTTTTCAGAGTTGATGCTAATGCTTTAATTGGAAGGACTAATGAAAGATCATCTGTCTTACACTAAAAAGCCAGAGACACTTTCCTTCACCATTTAGCATTGTCTGTTGTGTAGTAAATGTGCTTGGGATTGTAACTGGAATCATTTAATAAATGTGACTTGTAGTTATAAGAATATTTGAGAAGCTTTTTGGCTAATTAAAATATTAAAAATCTTCATAGAAATCTAGATCTCTTTTCTCAACAGATTTATAACACTACAGTAGCTTCAATTCTGGAGTAAGAGCAAAACCCAGAAGCTGACCAAAAGAACATTGTGGGCAAATGAAAATACATGTACTTTACTCGTGGGAGAATCCCTCAGGTCCTCACTCAGTACCTGCTTGTATTTTTTACTTAACTTTCTTGGCCTACAGAAAGTGGAAACTGCAGATTGGAGAGGGATGGCAGTACTTAACTATGAGGAGAAAATGGAGTTTGGGGCATACGCATTGGGTTTACTGTATTTACAGTGTGTTTGGAGCACAGTTTTAGTATGCACTTCACACTTGCTGATTGTGAACCCTTTTTTTTTTCCCCCTGAAGCGGAGTTTTGTTCTTGTTGCCCAGGCTGGAGTGCAATGGCGCTATCTCGGCTCACAGCACCTTCTGCCTTCCAGGTTCAAGCAACTCTCCTGCCTCAGCCTCCTGAGTAGCTGGAATTACAGACGCCCGGCTAATTGTGTGTGTATGTGTGTGTGTGTGAGTGTGTGTGTGTGTGTTTAGTAGAGACAGGATTTCGCCTTGTTGGCCAGGCTGGTCTCGAACTCCTGACCTCGTGATCCGCCCACCTCGGCCTCCCAAAGTGCTGGGATTACAAGTGTGAGCCACCACACCCGGCCTGTGAACCCTAATTTTTAAGAAGCCAAAGTGAAAAATACTGTCTAGTTATTTGAAGAACAGAACATGAAATAACACAATTTTTTATTTCACCAGGTGTTAAATCAGTGATACTTGGTGCCATTTCATATTACGCTCAATTAATGTAGATCTAAGTTATGCCATTTCGTATTACGCTCAGTTAATGTAGATCTAAGTTATGCCATTTCGTATTACGCTCAGTTAATTTAGATTTAAGTTATGTTTCAGTGAGGCCACACTAATTGACATCTACATTGATACCTTTTTGGTCAGGCTAATTGGTAGTGTTAATATAAGATGGCTATCATTCATCTTATAAAAGTGATATATTTGGTTGTTCTTGATTTAAGGAGTTTATATATATAATTGTGTGTGTGTGTGTGTGTGTGTGTGTGCTGAAGTTCCCTAATTGTGGTCTTCTGGACTGAGATATGGCTGCTGCTGTCTGTCTTGATTCTAGTGAAGTCTTAGTGTAGAGGGATAAGGTCATAATGGCAATGTGCCTCCAAACCTTGATAGAGGCCAAGACTACCGGCTACTTAGGAATTCTGCTTAGTCCGGCGTAGTGGTGCATGTCTGTAATCCCAGCACTATGGAAGGTCGAGGGTGGAGGATTGCTTGAGCTCAGGAGTTTGAGATCAGCCTGGGCAACATAGTGAGACCCCATGTATACGGAAAGAGAAAAAAAAAAAGAAATTCTCCTGCTTGTAGCTTAGGCTATTCAGTTTTAGAAGCAGTTTACTTAAGCAACCAGTGCATCCTAATTCTTTCAAATTAACACTTTTGTTTTTTGTTTTTTTGAGACAGTCTCTCATTCTGTTGCCAGGCTGGAGTGCAGTGGCGCAATCTCAGCTCACTGCAACCTCTGCCTCCCAGGTTCAAGCGATTCTCCTGCCTCAGCCTACCAAGTAGCTCAGACTACAGGCACGCACTACCACGCCCAGCTAGTTTTTGTATTTTTAGTAGAGATGGGGTTTCATTGCATTGACCAGGGTGGTCTCGATCTCTTGACCTTGTGATCTACCCACCTTGGCCTCCCAAAGTGCTGGGATTACATTCGTGAGCCACCATGCCCAGCTGGCATAAATCAACACTTTAAAACCAGATATGCTTCCTAGACAAAATTGGTTGTGGCGATTAGTTTGTTAGAATGGTACTTACCATAATGAAACAACTTTGAACTGCTAATAATTGCTCGTGCACATCTGCATTATGGGACTTGAGGATTGTCTATTGTGTACTTCATGTTTTTCTCTTTCTACTCGTAGAGCACGTCTTTCACTGCATAGATAGCTGTGTACTTGAAGAATGTAAACATGAAGAAAACATGTAACCATGAAGTTCAATAATGTGTCTTCTGTGTGTCAGGTCCTGTGGTGTTTGTAAGGGATAGAAACTCTTGTCTTTCAGGATCTTGAAACCAGGATCATAGGGACTAGGCACAACAATAAAGAGGTAATTTTTTGGAGTCCATTCAATAATAGTAAGTTTAAAATATGGAAATATGACAGAGGCGGGAATGTTTGACTTCAAGAACAGGTCAGAGAATGCTTCATAGATATGCTAGCACCTGAGCATGATTTTGAGGAATAAATGGAAGTTTTTCGTTTAAGAGATAGATGGCATCGTAGACAAAAGAGAACAGCAGAAAGATATGAGCAAGTAAACTAATTGTGTGTTCAAGAAATTTCAAGTTGTTTTTTCTTGGAGTACATGCAAAATCTGAAGAAAGAGAGTTGCTGTAGAAAGCGCTAACATAAGCTGTTACATTTAATAAGTCAAATAATTGGCTTTTTGGGTATGAAGTATTTGTAAAATAGAGACTTTGTTACACTTTTGACATTGCTGTCATCTTTTGTTTTTTTTTTTCTTTTTTGACAAAAGGTCTCAGGTTGTCACCCAAGCTGTAGTGCAGTGGCACAATCACTGCTCACTACAGCCTTGACCCCTAGGCTCAGGTGATCCTCCCACCTTAGCCTCCCAAGTAGCTGGGACCACAGTCATGCACTGCTATGCCTGCTAACTATTGTACATTTTGTAGAGAAGGAGTTTTGCCATGTTTTCCTGACTGATCTTGAACTCCTGGGCTCAAGCAGTCTGCCCACCTCATCCCTTCCAGAGTACCAGGATTACAGGCATGAACCACCACGCCTGGCCTGCTGCCATCTTAAGTATAAATTAATAGTTTTTACTAGTGGTAGTCATTACATTGTGGAAGATAGTAGAATATATATTTATAAATGGTGAACTGCCTGCATATTGAGAATGTGTGTTTATTTCACATTTTACCCTGAAGCGTTTCTGTTTTTAAAATTATCTTGTAAATTTATTTTGTCTTCCTTCAACTATACATTATCCTTGAAATTAGTTTTATCATTTATTTTATGAGATAGGGTTTTGCTATGTTGCCTGGGCTGGTCCCAAACTCGTGAACTTAAGTGATCTCCTGCCTCAGTCTCCCAAGTTGCTGAAATTACAGGTGTGCACCACTGAGCCCAGATATCCTTGAAATTGGTTTTGAAAGAAACTCCAAGGGAAGAGGGGAAAAATATAAATAAAATAATCATTAGAGTTCTGCACCAAAAACCTGATTTGTGTAGTATTTTAATAATGTGCAAATGTTTAATATACAGTATTAGCCACCATATTCATAGACTAATGTATGTAACTTAATTGGCAGTCCAGTGTATTTTCATTTGCATTGTATGCCTTAATTATTATGTGTATATAGATGACTGAGCATAGAAACATCTAACTTTTAAAGACCAAATGTATTTGAAGAAGTATAGAGAGGGAGGGAGAAGAGCTGTGTTTGAATCTGTTTATCCTAACATCTCTTAGATGTGACTGTATGTGGAGATGCAGAAATTTAGGACACAAGACTGGAGGAATACTAACGTTACCTAGCCATGACCTGAAATATAGTATCTTTTAAAAGCCTAATGTTTTCCTGGTCTCCCTATTTATTTCTTTCTCATCAAGGTTAAAAAAAAAAAGTTACAGAGGAATTCCTGGATTGCATAACATGACTATCTTTTTGAAAATTCTGAAAAATTAGTTAATGAGGGTGATGTTCTCTTAAAAGTATGCAACATACTAGTCTTCGATAGTTGCTCTCTGTCATTTGACTTCTGCATCACTGACATGAATGGCCAAAGGCGTCTCGTTGTCAATTCTGGCCTTTAGTTGCCCTTTCTAAATTTTGACACAGGGCAAAAAAAATCAATATTGTATTGATTACATTGTGCTTAACTTTTTCAACTTGTATACAGATAACCATTTGTTCTTTTTTAGTTTTTTTTTTTTTTTTTTTTTGGGAAGTAATACGATCATTGTAGAGCTGGGCATGGTGGCTCATTCCTGTAATCCCAGCACTTTGGGAGGCTGAGGTAGGGGGATTGCTTGAGCTTAGGAGTTCAAGACCAGTCTGGGCAACATGGCAAAACCCTGACTCTGCAAAAAATTAGCCAGGCATGGTGTCACATGCCTGTAGTCCCAGCTACTCAGGAGGCAGAGGTGGGAGGATCACCTGAGACCAGGAAGTTGAGGCTGCAGTGAGCCATGATGACACCACTGCTCCAGCCTTGGTGTGGGAGTAAGACCCTGTCTCAGTTAAAAAAAAAAAAATTATATATATATGTGTGTGTGTGTGTGTGTGTATATGTATGTTATATATATGTGTGTGTGTATATGTATATCGTCATTATAGAACATTTGGGGAAATAGTAAAAACTATAGAAAGGAAAATTAGTGAGTAATCCCATGTATTTCTTTCTTCTTTTTGGTATGTGTATAAATAATAGACATATTTAGAAATTGGGGATTATTTTCATATTAAGTTTTAGTCCCTTCTTTCATTTAAAATTACATTTCCTTCTCTTCCACTTCTGAAGCACTGGCCAGCGTACCTTTTGACATAGTATGTAGATTTCTGTCGAGGCTGTTGAGGTGGATGATGTGTTGATACGTTGGCTATTTTTTTTTTAAATATAACATAGCACAGATGATTGAGCCCTTCCCGTTGTTTCATCTCCTATCCCCTTAGCTGCAGATTAAGTAGTAGTATTTTTTGTCTTTAATATTTACTGTTATGTAAAGTGTAATATAATGACAAGTGGCTGCCACTATCTTACTCTTTTTTTTGCACCTTACCCTGATCAAACAAGGGATCATTAAAGGAGCATTTCCCCCTTTCAATTTTACCCTTTCAGAAGTTAAGACATGTTAACACATAGATTGCTGATGTGACATAGCGTAGGTAGCTGCTTTACCAGAAAAATAATTTTGTCTTTTGAGTGTTTGTCATTGGTTCTTTTCTTGATTAACAGTATTTGTCATAATACTTTCTTTTTGCTTTGTCTTTCTTTTGTTCCTTTTCATTCATTCAAGAAACATTTAGTATCTATTGTATGCCCACTATTTAAGATATAGTCTCAAATGGGACTCTTGGGTTTCTGGTAGATAGGTATTTTCCTTCTGTAGTATGTTATGTGTCATCTTTAGGTCTTTGACTCTTTTCAGTGGCTGACCACTCACCTACTACTCAATGCCTAAAAACTTTTTTCTTTTATTTCAAAGATTAAAGCCTTAGCTTGTATAGGGGCCACATGTTGTTTAAGTTTCAAAACACTTTGCAGTGGAGTCAGGCATGCTCAGTCAAATTTTTAAATAGTTTGTACCAGTTCTCCTATGTCTCATGGCACATTTCAGTCTAATAATAATAGTAACACCCGTAAATGCTTATATAGTCATGTGCTGCGTTAACTATGTTTTGTTTTCGTCAATGATGGACATATAAAGCAGTATTTTTATTGTACCTTTTCTTTAGATACACAAATACTTACCATTGTGTTACAGTTGCCTCCAATACAGTCATATACTATACAGATTTGTAGCTTAGGAGCAATAGGCCATACCATGTAACCTAGGTGGATAGTAGGCTGTACCAGTTAGGTTTATGTAAGCACACTGTGTGATACTCACACAGTGATGAAATCACCTAATGATGCATTTCTCACAACGTATCCCCACCTTAAGTGATGCATGACTGTATTGAGTGCTGCTGGCTACTGTTCTAAGTACTTTACATATATTAACTTTTTCAGTCTTTACAAAAACTCAGAGAGATCAAGTAGGTTGCTCAAGGACTTACAGTAAATAGCAGGTTGGGTGTGATGGGCATTCTGGCTCCAGGTCAGTGGTCTTGTGCTGATGTTCCCTGCCATTTGCTTTCTGCATTACTGACACAAAGAACCAGAGGCATCTCATTCTCCCAAAACTGGAAAGAGATTTAAAGGTGTCTGTATTGAACTAGATGGAAAAAAATGTGAAAAACGTTCTTGTTATAGTATATGATTAGGATAAGTAAAACAATGTAAATTAATAGGAAAGATACTAAATGTTGAATTTCTATAAAACTTCAGACTCTTTTCAGGGTTTCTAATGAGAGAATTGTACTTGCTTCTGTGAACATTAACTTTTCATTTTTCAAATCAGTTTATCCACCAATGAAAATATTCAGTTCCTGATCTAGACTTTTAAATAATGATGTCTTAGGATTGAGTGTCCATTAAAGCTTCATTTGTATGAGAAGGTAATAAAAACAAACAATTTTTATCTAAGCATTCAGTAATTTGCAACAGTTGGAATTCTTTTTAAATAATCTGACAGCTCTTTTCATCAAAAATGTAATAGAAAATTTCTTGTGATAAAGATGAAAAGATTTGGGGCAATTGCGGTGGCTCATGCCTGTAATTCCAGCACTTTGTGAGGCCAAGACAGTAGGATCACTTGAGCCCAGGAGTTCGAGACCAGCTTAGGCAACATAATCCCCATCTCTATAAAAAGTAGAAAAAATTAGCCAGGCATGGTGGCACACACCTGTAGTCCTAGCTACTCAGAAGGCTGATGTGGGAGAATCATTTCAGCCCAGGAAGTCAAGGCTGCAGTGAGCCATAATCAGGCTACTGCACTCCAGCCTGGGTGACAGAGCGAGACCCTGTGTCAAAAATAAACAAATGAATAAATAAGTGAATGACAGGATTTCAGATTCAATTGGACTTTCTAATTTCAAGTGTTTAAAAGTAATGACAAAGTTCTGCTATGCATTGTTTGAGCAGTCACCTTGCAGCTAGATTTGATGTTGCTGAAAATGGATGTCACTGGCAAATGGAGAAAAATATAATCAATACAGAGATTTAAGGCTGTTGCTTTAAGGAAACCTTGCTCACTCGATTTTGGGCTCCCCCGTTCTTGACTTCCTGCTTATTCTACTGTGTGCCTTGCTGTTTAGGCACCTTGAACATAATCTTCCAACAGTTTTACAAGCCTGTCTATAATAATGGGTAGCAGTGCATTCTGCAGTTGTCTGATGAGGTAGATTACTAGGACTTGGAGCACTTCTCTTTTCATAGTTGATGTAACTCCAGAGTGACATGTGCAGGAGCTACCCACTGAGGAGCACCGGATGAGGTTGCTTGTTTCTGGAAGTGACTGGAATAGAGGCTCTTACTTTTTCAGGGGTTTCCAGCTGCCCCAAGGCCTAAGGGAAACTATCTAAGGATACCCTGGTAAGATAGCTCTGCCTTATGCTACAGAAATAAAATTTCTTTTTTTTTTTTTTTTTTTGAGACAGAGTCTTGCTTTGTTACCCAGGCAGGCTGGAGTGCAGTGGCGCGATCTTCGCTCATTGCAAGCTCCACCTCCCGGGTTTGCCCCATTCTCCTGCCTCAGCCTCCCAAGTAGCTGGGACTACAGGCGCCCGCCACCTCGCCCGGCTAGTTTTTGTATTTTTAGTAGAGACGGGGTTTCACCATGTTAGCCAGGATGGTCTCGATCTCCTGACCTCGTGATCCGCCCGTCTCGGCCTCCCAAAGTGCTGGGATTACAGGCTTGAGCCACCGCGCCCGGCCCAGAAATAAAATTTCTATGAGCCTTGGAGAGATGTTTCAGAATAGAAATCTATGAACATTTAATGCATGCAAATAATCCATATATGAAATTCACAGTTTTAGTATCAGTCCTAGAATGGAAAGAAATTTCTTTGTGTAAGTTATAAGTCATGATAAGGCTTCAATAGCAATCTGAAAATATCAGTAGCTGAAAGCAGCAAAGTTGCTTTCTTGCTCAAGCTACATGTCCATCACAGGTTAGTAAGGGGGCTTTGTTTATTGTGGTTGCAGACTTTATTAGATCTGGCTGATAGAGATTCCATCTCAGTATATGCTTCTACAATCACAGAAGCAGGGAAAAGAGGACACGTTGAACCACACACTGACTTGTAAAGCTTTTTGAAGTTTATATTTCACTGGCCAAAGTAAGTTACCTGGTTATGCCTGCCTTCAACAGAGAAGTGATATATAGTATAATTCCCCTTCAGGGAGGGACAGTGAATATTTGCGAACAGTAATACAGCTGCCACTTGCAATTAATAGCCCCAACATTTAAAATTGAATATAATGATAGTTGAACAGTTATATAGGATTATTGTACCTTGAGTGCTCAAGCAAGTAACATTTTATATAGGATTGTTATTATTTTTTTGAGAGAGAATCTGACTCCATTGCTCAGGCTGGAGTCAGTGGTGCAATCTCGGTTCACTGCAACCTCCACCTCCTGGGTTCAAGAGATTCTCATGCCTCAGCCTCTGGAGTAGCTGGGATTACAGGCGTGTGTCACCATGCCCAGCTAATTTTTTGTATTTGTAGTAGAGACAGGGTCTCACTATGTTGCCCAGGCTGGTCTCGAACTCCTGGCCTCCAGTGACCTGCCCACCTCAGCCTCCCAGAGTGCTGGGATTACAGGTGTGAGCCACTGCACCCGGCCTATAGGATTATTTTAATAAAATATGTTGAGGTTGAAGCAGAATTCATCTTTTCCGTAATAAATCTGGAATTTCTTTTCCATTTTGAAACATTTTCTCCTTTGTCATAACTTATGAAACTTTCATTCCCATGCTTGCAGGAAAGATTGGAAGCAAAAATCTGTCACAATTTATCAATGTGGTATCATCTCTGTACATTGTGATATTTTGTCTTGATTTGCATATTTCTAGGCACAGAAACAATTTGTCTTGACATGATATTGGAATAAAAATGCTATGATTTAATGACGGCTAGACAGCATCTTCAGACATCAGTTCTTACTGTGATTTTTCTTCATTGTATACCAAAAACTTGAAAGATTTCTAAATGTTTTTCTGGTTACTTAAGGTGGGAGATTGAGTACGTGCTTCTCATTTTTCTTCCCTCCTGAAAACATACAAACGATAGTGTGTGGTTGGCTTTTAGAATGGATCTTAATAATAATCCTTACTTCTTAGTATTCACCTTTACAAAGCCCTTTCCCACAATGAATAGGGTGGCCTGTGTGATAATGTGATGTACTAAGAAATATATTTGTAACCAGTGGGATATTGTGGAAATGACAGCAGTTCATTCCGATATGAGCACTGTGAATCAAGACATAGGATAAAACTATAAAGAAAAGCAAAGGAGTAAGTTATACGAAAATCAGGATACTTGTTACCTCTGGCTGGTGCAGTGGGGGAATGCAGTTGGAGAGAAGCATAGAAGTCAGTTAACATTTTGTTAACCTTTGTGCTGGCTACTTGGAGTGTTCATCTTAATTTTTTTCAAACTGAATGCTTTATTCAGTTTCTGTGTACCTGAAACATTTCAAAATACAAATTTCTGAGTTGCCATTCTGTTAAGACAATCTGTGTCTTTTTTAATTGGAAGAGTGCTTAGTCTTCTGGTTGTTACAGGGCTTCTTAATTTGGACTTTCAGATTAAGGTTCAGCAAATCTAGGTCCAGGTGGACACTCAGCCACTAACTTCCAGAAAGAACTGAGGGAAGTCACATAACCAACTTAAACTCCACTTACCTTAGCTGTATAACTAACGATTTGGGTTAGGAGCTACTGGGGGACTTTTAAGATCCCTTCTAAGTCTAAACGGTTGTGGAAAAGCTGACAGCACACGGCATGAAGCTACACTCACCTATGCTTGCATGGAAGCTAGTGAACTAAAACATAATGCGGAAGGCATTTTGAAAAGTTTCCTTTGGTTGAGAGAATTTAAGCCCTTTATTTTTGCTGTCAGTTCTAAATCACAGTCTCCAGAATCAAACTTATGGTAGTATTTTATATATGATAAAGATGGTATTCTGTCTTTACTCCTTTTTTTCTTGTATTGGAAGTTGGGAGTTAACATGTAGTTGGACTAAAGGTCTTTTTTTGTATATAATGAAAAAATGATACTCTTTTCCACTGTAAACCATATTGATTTAGGATATTCTTTATAAATATGTATATATTACAGAATTATTGAGAGAGGAAAACCATGCATTTTTCAAGTATACATGGAAAAATGAGCACATTATATCTGTGAAATCTTATATCATTTTTCTATTGTAAAATGTTACATTGTTTACTTTAATAAAAATATACCGCTAATAGTGTTGTGGGTATTAATCCAAATTTACTAAAGCCAGTGTCAGAAGAAATTTACTTTATATACATATGGTTGTTTTAGAATCTACAACGGATTTTACTGAGAGTTTGTTTACCCATCTGCCTATTCTTCTCCCTCCCCACAGAAATTATTCTTGACAGAAGTATTTTAAAAGAAAAATCTTTACGATGGCCTCAGCAGTACTTAGTTCTGTTCCCACTACTGCTTCTCGTTTTGCCCTGTTACAAGTGGATAGTGGCAGTGGTTCTGATTCAGAACCTGGAAAAGGTAAAGGTCGAAATACTGGAAAGTCTCAAACTTTAGGAAGCAAGTCAACTACAAATGAGAAAAAAAGAGAGAAAAGAAGAAAAAAGAAGGAACAGCAACAGAGTGAAGCAAATGAGGTAACACTTAAAATTATTTGTGTTGTCTGCTTTCCCAGTAGACAATAATCATCCTGAGAACAGATACTATCTTGTTCACCTGTGTATTCATTGTACCTGTTACACAGGTATTCTGTAAATATTCAATGAATAGATGTGAATTTGTGTATATTTAAAATCAAATGTAATGATCTTTTTTTTTTTTTTTTGAGACAAGCTCTCACTCTGTCACCTAGGCTGGAGTGCAGTGGGATGATCACAGTTCACTGTAGCCTCAACCTCCTAGGCTCAAGGTATCCTCACACCTAGCCTCCTGAGTAGCTGGGACCACAGGCACACACTGCCATACCTGGCTAATTTTTGCATTTTTTGTAGAGATGGAGTTTTGCCATGTTGTATAGGCTGGTCTTGAACTTCTGGGCTCAAGCAGTCTGCTTGCCTCAGCCTCCCAAAGGGCTGGGATTACAGGCATGAGCCACCACACCCTGCCTGAACATTTTTAAAATGCATTTTTTTCTGACTGTGGAAGTTTGTGTGCTCATTGCATAAAGGTTAGGAAAGTCTTAAAAGGAAGCAAAGGTCACTTACAGATATAACCAGAAATATAACCAATTAATATTTTGGTATGTGTTTTCTGTACACATATATAAATTTATATGAATATATATGTGTATGTATATATCCGTGTTATACTTAAATGAAGATGGGATTATTTAATAGACTGTTTCATAACTGGCTTTTAAAAAATATTAGCCATGAGCAGTTTTCCATATTGGTAAATACAGATCTCTGTTATTTTAAATGAATCCACAGTTTACAATATTTAATTACGTGGTTATTTCATACTTTATTTAATTGAACTCATGATAAGCATTTGGGTTGTTTCCTGTTTTCTACTGTTATAGGCAAAAATCATATGACTAGTTGTTTTTGTTTTTTTGAGACGGGGTCTCATTCTTGTTACCCAGATTGGAATGCAGTGGTGCGATCTCGGCTCACTACAACCTCTGCCTCCCAGGCTCAAGTGATCCTCCCACCTCAGCCTCCCAAGCAGCTGGGACCACAGGCACACGCCACTACACCAGGCTAATTTTTTGTATTTTTGGTAGAGACAGGGTTCATCGTGTTGCTCAGGTGATCTACCCACCTTGGCCTCCGAAAGTGCTGGGATTATAGGTGTGAGCCACCACGCCAGCCTCTCTCTGTTGCCCAGACTGGAGTTCAGTGGCATATAGCTCACTGTAGCCTCAAACTCCTGGGTTCAAGCAGTCCGCTTGCCTCAGCCTCCCAAGTAGCTAGGACTACAGGCAAGCACCACCACATCCAGCTAATTTTTTTTTTTTTTTTGTAGAGACAGGGTCACAGTACGTTGCCCAGGCTGTTCTCAAACTCGCGGCCTCAAGCAATCCATCTGCCTCAGCTTCCCAAAGTGCTGAGATTACAGGTGTGCAACTGTCTTTCTGACCCTCTGTAACTCGCCTTGAATGTACATTTTTATGCATTCGATGGTCATTTTTTTTTTTTTTTCTGAGATGGAGTCTTGCGTTGTCACCCAACCTGGAGTGCAGTGCCGCGATCTCAGCTCACTGCAACCTCCACCTCCTGGGTTCAAGTGATTCTTCTGCCTCTGCCTCCCAAGTAGCTGGGACTACAGGTGCCTGGCACCACGCCTGACTAATTTTTATATTTTTAGTAGAGACGGCGTTTCACAGTGTTGGCCAGGCTGGTGTAGAACTCCTGACCTCGTGATCTACCCGCCTTGGCCTCCCGAAGTGCTGGGATTACAGGTGTGAGCCACTGCACCCGGCCCGTTTCTTTTCTTCAGAGTAAAAACTGTATAGAAGGCCGTTTTTTCCTAGACATCCTTAGCATTAGTTACATGACCAACATTTAATATGCCCATTGTTTTTAAAAGAAATGCTGAAATACAACTCTAGTATGTGTTTTGTTTTAATAGAAGGAGCAGTTGGGTATATAAGGACCTTCCTTATTATTATTTAATGAAAGAAGTAGTAAAAGTGTTTTATTCTCGTAGTAATGTCCCAAGACTTAGAAAAAAGTATTTTAACTTTATATTTTTCTATTAAATTTCCATCTCCATTGCTTTCTAAATATTCTTTAAAATGCTATCCACACAGTTACTTTAAAGGAAAGACATTTTCCTCACTGGATAATAACCTTTCAGAAGTCAGATCTTTCAGAACTTTTGATTGCCCATTATTTTCTTTTAGGAATTAAGATGATTTGGGGGAAACAGAAAATAAGGCAATAATGGAGTTTATATTAGAGAATAAGAAAATGTAAAACAGAATGAGTGTGAAGGATCTGCCCTTTGCACTTCAGCCATTTGCAGTTCTATCAGCCTTTACTTTCTGTAAAGCAAACAGCAGCCAACCTACCAGTGCTTCATTTCCAGCAGCATCTCCTCTTAAATGTCCTTTCCAAATCAGAAACCAGCTACTGGTGGTGTTTCTATCTTATTCCCTTTTGTAGAACAATGTACTTGGTAAAAACTGCAATTACTTTTGCACCAACCTAATATTACCGGTTAAAATTGTTAATCCACAATTGAAAGCCTCTTTATTAGTTTATCAGGGCTGCCATAAAAAAATACAACAAACTTGGTGGCTTAAAACAACAGAAATTTATTTTTCACAGTTCTAGAGTCTAGTAGAGGTTCAAGTCCACACGTCAACAGGGTAATTCTCTCTCTGAGACTCTTGAGTAGAGTATTTCCGTGCCTCTTCTAGCTTCTGGGTGGCAGCTGTTGATCCATGGCATTCCTTTGGCTTGCTGTGTCATCACCCCAATCTCTACCTGTGTTGTTATGTGGCATTCTCTGTGTATCTGTGTCTTCACCTCTTTGTATAAGGACACCAGTCATATTGGATTAGGGCCCAACCTAATTCAGCATGACTTCATCTTAACTTGATTACATCTGTAAAGACCCAAATTCCAAATAAGGTCACATTCACGGACACTGGGGGTTAGGGCTTCAAGGTATCTTTAGGGAGGATACAATTTGTTAAAAACTTCAGATAAATTAAATTGAACAGTTCAAATACGCAAAGACCGATTCACAATTCAGCAGCCCCCAGAACCAGAATAGGTTCAGAGCTACTCCTGAGCTGTCAGATGGTCAGGTAGTATTTATGGACAGAAAATGGAAGTGAGGTACAGAAACAGCTGGACTGGTTACAGCTCCACCTTTGCCTCATTTCAACATGGTTTGACAGTTGGCCACCTGTGATTGGCTAAAACTGGGTGATTGGTACAAAAGTAGGTTATAGTTTGTTTATATATTGTTAGGTTACAGTTCACTATGTATGGAGAAACTTTCAAGTTGAACTTAAAATATGTAAGGAGGCAGTGGGGGCCAGGCGCGGTGGCTCATGCCTGTAATCCCAACACTTTGGGAGGCTGAAGCGGGCAGATCACCTGAAGTCAGGAGTTCAAAAAGTAGCTGGGCGTGGTGGCATGCAACTGTAATCGCACCTGTTTGGGAGGCTGAGGCAGGAGAATTGCTTGAACCTGGGAGGCGGAGGTTACAGTGAGCGAGATCGCACCACTGCACTCCAACCTGGTGACAGAGCGAGACTCTGCCAAAAAAAAAAAAAAAAAAAAAAAGTAAGGAGGCAGCTTTAAACTTTTTTTTTTTTTAACTGCTCCTTGCAGAGCAGGGCTAGCTCATAGGCAGTATGCCCAGTCTGCTGGCTAAACTTAATTTAACAAATTCAGTTCATAACAGCCTCTCAGTATTTTTCTCTCTTGTTTCAACTACTTTGTCTCAGATTATTTTTATTGTTGGGAGTGGCTTGGCCCATACTGTTTTAGTTGATTATGTTACTTTGTGGACTAGGCCCTGTATTTTTCAGCACTAGCAAAGTAGTTGTCAGAGTTGTTTAGGCGATCTCTTACTCTTTAAACTTTTAAATGTGTATGCTTCTGAGCTATATTGTTTTGCATTTTATTTTATTTTTATTTTTGAGACAGGGTCTCACTCCGTCACCCAGGCTGGAGTGCAGTGGCATGATCACTGCTCACTGCAGCCTCAACCCCCCAGGCTCTGGTGATCCTCTCACCTCAGTCTCCTGGGTAGCTGGGACCACAGGTGTGTGTCACCACACCCGGCTAGTTTTTGTTGTTGTATTTTTTGTAAAGACTGGGTTTTGCCATATTTCTGAGGCTGATCTCAATCTCCTGGACTCAAGCAGTCCACCAGCCTCAGCCTTCCAATGGGCTAAGATTACAGAGGTGAGCTGCTGAGCCCGGCTGTGTTTTGCATTTTAAGAGCACACTTGTTTTACTGTTTTCTACTCCTATGAACTTTTCTTTAGTAAAGAATGATTAAAATGGCGGTATAATAGAGTATAATACATTTTTCACTTAATCATTTCATATCTCTACCAATATTATCTCAAATGCTGGCAAAATTAACATTCTACAAAGATTGTACAAAACACAAATAATAACTTTAGTTGTGTGAGTTAGCAAAATGAATGGAGTAGAAGTATAAAAATACCTTTTTTTTAAATTTAAAAAATCATTAGTATCCCAGGATTGGTAAACTGAATTTAATATATTTTTTCTTTGTTTTATTATAGCTCAGGAATCTTGCTTTTAAGAAAATTCCCCAGAAATCCTCCCATGCTGTTTGTAACGCTCAACATGATCTTCCATTGTCAAACCCAGTACAGAAGGATTCACGAGAAGAAAATTGGCAAGAGTGGAGACAAAGAGATGAGCAGGTACAACTAAGTAAATAAAATTGCTTTGTTTATTCATTGAATTTATGGATTTTTCAGATGGCAGTGCCTCTGAATTCATGTCACCACTGTTCTGAGAAGCAATTTGTATTGGATTAATTCACATTTGCTGCTTTTAATAAGGGGTTCTGTTTTTGATCTACTCAAAAACAAAATTGATACATTTGTTGTTTATGTTAGTTTTGGCAATATGAAGCAGTTATTTTGTGATTTTAAAAATCATCTGCCTTTTACAAATCAAGGAGAGACAGGGAAGGTAGGGGAACAGTA
Source organism: Trachypithecus francoisi (assembly GCF_009764315.1). Classification (NCBI taxonomy): domain Eukaryota; kingdom Metazoa; phylum Chordata; class Mammalia; order Primates; family Cercopithecidae; genus Trachypithecus; species Trachypithecus francoisi. The sequence continues at coordinate 13,861,305 of NW_022681461.1, forward strand.
TTAAATTATTCTAAGTAAGAAAATCACGTTTGTAGGGCAGAGGTCTCTTGTTAAAAATACACAGTGACTAGGCTGGGAGTGGTGGCTGGCACCTGTAATCCCAGCAATTTGGGAGGCTGAGGCAGGTGGATCCCTTGAGCCTAGGAGTTTGAGACCACCCTGGGCAACATAGCAAAACCCTTTGTCTGCAAAAAATAGAAAAATTAGCTGGGCAGGGAGGCGCACGCTTGTGGTCCCAGCTTCTCAGGTGGCTGAGGTGGGAAGATCACCAGAGCTCAGGAGGTGGAGGATGCAGTGAGCCATGATTTTGTCACTGCACTCCAGCCTGGGCAGCAGAATGAGACCCTGTCTCAAAACAAAAAACAAAACAAATAATACCCAGTGACAGTTTTGCTTAAAAAAGAAAGCTTTTGGGAAACTTTACTGTTGTTTCTTTAACCTGTTTACATGATATTTTGTTCTTCTATGTCTCTATTAAATGTCATTAAAAACCAAATAAAATAGATAACTCATTAAGACCAATACATATCTTTTTTGTGTGTGGAGTCCAGGAAAATAACATACTAAGCCTGGAATGTACTCTAGGAGATGCTGTGTGTATATAGTAAGTGATGAGTTATTTATTTGCCTGTCAGACTATCATTTGATACATTCAGAATGAGTATCGTTCTAGCAGATACTAGGTCTAGTAGAGTGGCTATTTCTGTCATTCTTGGGTTATCAGTTTTAAAATAAATAGACTATACTAAGTTATTCTCTTAACACAAACTATGCTAATTATAACATTTTCTTTAGGATTTTGCAGTGCCTCAGGCTCATCATTATGAGCATCAATTATTACTGTAGAGCCATGCAGTAGTGCTGTTCAAATGGCAGTTCCAGGCACTGGTATACTGGATAAATCATCTTGTACTGTTTCTAGGAGTTGATTCTTTTTTTCCTTATAAAATATTCATTATGACCAATTCTTGTTTACAAATATAAATGTTTTAATGATATACTTGTTTAGTCAGTAATAGAATTTGCCAGTGTCTTCATTGGAGAGAATTTCTCCCAGTGGCCTAAAGTGCACTAGAGAACTAATGGAGGAAAACTACTCAAATTTGCACCAAAATAAATTTCATGCAACATGGGAACTTGATCACAGATATCTGATTGCCTTTTCTTCTGCTCCCACTGATTGCTGCTGAAATGAGCAGGTAATGATGAAAAGGAACTAGTCTAACTTGGCCCCGATCCTGTATAAGGATGCCATTGAAGGCCCAGGAACTTTGATGAATTTCTGCTGAGTATACTACTGATGGATCACTTAGGAAGACTTAGAACCTTATGTGGGAGCCTCACTTGGAAGAAAATAATGTGTGGAAGTAGAGCAGATCTTGAGATAATTACACTGAAAGGTGAGGAAGAGATAAGGGCAAGCCTTGCAACTGATGGACAGTATACTGTTTGGAATCTATTTTATTATTATTAATAATAGATTTCAAAAGTAGCTACATTTAGAGGGATCAGGCAATGACTATATACTAGGCAGAAAGCACACAGTATGGTGGGTGTTCTTCCTGACACAGTATGAGAAATTTCGGGGATGGAGGGCTGAGCCAGACAGAAAGCTGGACATGGAAAACTTAGCTGTTATTTGGCTGCTTATGTCAAACACAAAAGAGAAATTATGCTAAGAACAAAGTTTCCTAATCCTAAATCACCATATTGATAATGCGAATTTACATCAACTAAGTCTCAGCACACAATCTGAGAGCTAGAATTAAACACCCAAGCAGATGAACAGTAGGAAAGCACCCAGTTCACCTGTTTATGAGCAAACACTAGATCTCAGTTAATCTCATGTCAATGGAAGAAAAGTTTCTGGCACATGAAGGAAAAGAACATTGTACTTAGTGTCTGGAGTGAAAGCACACCTTGAAAAAGATTTGCTGCAGGAAACGGAAGTTAATTTTAGATAGCACCTGTGTTTTGCTTTAATAAAAATCAAGAGGCTAGAACATTTTATAAAAGTTAAGGGGATAGTAACGTTATATAACAAGGTAAGATAAAATAATGAACTAAAATGAAAAAGTGACTGAGAGAAATTAAAAGGGAAATGGGTGAATTAAAAGTGAGACGGGACTGGGCGCAGTGGCTCACACCTGTAATCCCAGCACTTTGGGAGGGAGGCCTAGGTGGGTAGATCACCTGAGGTCGGGAGTTTGAGACCAGCCTGACCAACATGGAGAAGCCCTGTCTCTACTAAAAATACAAAATTAAGCTGGCGTGGTGGCGCATGCCTGTAATCCCAGCTACTTGGGGAGACTGAGGCAGGAGAATATCTTGAACCCAGGCGGCAGAGGTTGTGGTGAGCCAAGATCATGCCATTGCACTCCAGCCTGGGCAACAAGAGTGGAACTCCATCTCAAACAAAACAAAACAAAAGTGATATGGGTGAATTTTAAAATTTAGGAAATAAACTCATAGCAGATTAAAAACTTAATTAGAAGGACCAGAGTATCTACAAAGCTGAGCCAATTGTGTGAAGGAAAATTTGAGATAAGTTTTGCTGATAAAATTGACATGATAGATTGGAACACTGAATTTAAATCCAGTAGAAGCATAACTAATGCCCCTGAAACAAATAGAACAGAGGCAGATATTAAAGATTATGTTGATAGGCCGAGTGCAGTGGCTCATTCCTATAATCCCAGCACTTTGGGAGGTTGAGGCAGGAATATTGCTTGAGGCCAGGAGTTTGAGACTGGCCTGGGCAACATAGTGAGACCCCAGCTCTACAAAAAAGAAAAAAGATTATTTTGATAAAAATTTCCTTAAGCTTAAGACTTGAATCTAAGCTTGAAAAGAACACCAAATTTAAGTCTTTTAAGAATTAGATTCTACTTTTAAGAATGAGGAATAAGGAAATGGTAGTATAAATATATGCAAAGGAGAAAACTGGTTGCCTACACAGGATGAAGAATCAGGCTGGCTACTTTAAATACCAGAACGAAAATGTTAGAACCAAGAATTCCACATCTAGCTTAGAAGTCATTTGTGTGAATGTGAAAGAAACGTACTCAGGCCCAGTGCAGCAGCTTATGCCTGTAATCCCAACACTTTAGGAGACCAAGGTAGGCAGATCACTTGAGCCCAGGAGTCCGAGACCAGTCTAGGCAATATGGCAAATCCCCATGTCCACAAAAAAATGCAAAAATTCACTGGATGTGGTAGCGCATGCCTGTAGTCCCAGCTACTCAGGCTGCAGTGAGCCGTGATCATGCCAGTGCACTTCAGCCTGGGTGACAGAGCGAGACCCTAGCTCAAAAAAAAAAAAAAAGAAAAAAGACACTCTCAGACATAGCAATAACTGAGAGAGTATACCACCATTATCCTTTCTGCAAATTTTTCTGAGATGTGCTCCTGCCAATTAAAAAGGAAATCTAAATGAAGAGCACAAACAATAAAAAAACACTAGTGGTGAGTAAGCTAGTTCAATAAATAATTAACTCTAAGTAGTAGCTAACTTGTATCTATCCCAGCACACTTCATTGTGGAAAAGTAGTCCACAATGAAGTAATTGGAATGGGTGTCATATGATATATGATGGATAAAATGATATGTAAATTATATCCCAGTAAAGCTGTTTTTCAAAAAAACATGTAAGGCATGGTTTTGACTTGGTTGTATGCGTAATTTTCACTTAAAAAAAATTTTTTTTTTTGAGACAGAGTTTCGCTCTTGCCACCCAGGCTGGAGTGCAGTGGCACAATCTTGGCTCACTGCAACCTCCACCTCCCGAGTTCAAGCGATTCTCCTGCCTCAGCTTCCCAAGTAGCTGGGATTACAGGCATGTGCCACCATGCCTGGCTAATGTTTTGTATTTTTTTTTTTTTTTTAGTAGAGGCAGCATTTTACTATCTTGGCTAGGCTGGTCTTGAACTCCTGACCTCAGGTGATCCCCCAGCCTCAGCCTCCCAAAGTGCTGGGATTACAGGCATGAGCCACCTTGCCCAGCTACTGTTTTTTAAAATGATTAAATCAAGATCAAGAACCATATTGTTCACTGATAGCTATTGCCTATGAATAAATCTCTGTGTAGATTTTTTTAGGTATAATCTGTTTTATTCATGATGCACTGATATTATTGATTCCAGTGTACCTTTTTTAAAAAGTCATAACTGAAAAAATAAGTAGAAAAATCTCTTAAGGGTTTCAGTGATTAACAGACCAAATTTTATTGTGTATTTCTTCTGTTACTGTATTGATTCAAACTCTACACGTCACTGGTATTTTTCTCACTCTGATGTGAAATGTCTATTAGTATGTCCACAATAGCAAGTTCTCTCGTATGTGACATCTTTCGGTTCATTTGATAAAGGTTTTTTTCCAATAGCTTGTTCTGGTTTTGTTTGTTCGTGAGTGTCATATTTATCATTAAGTGTGTGACTGGTGTAATAAATCCCTTGGCAGTAGTTTGACTACCTGGTTTCCTTATAAGGAGTATAAATTCAAATTAATCCATTGTATTTTTGGCTCTTTAGCAACAAAATTAATCACTTTTATGCTGGAAAGCATTACTTAGTAGTTGTTCTGGAAAGACTCCTACAGGTCCCTAGGCTTTGTTTGAAAGTGAAACAAAAACTGTGATATCTTCAGGCCACTGGTCTCCCCAGGTTTCTTTCTCTCTTTTTTTTAAAATTTTCGTGTATTTTTTGAGACGGGGTCTCACTCCCATCGCCCAGGCTAGAATGCAGTGGTGCGATCATGGCTAACTGCAGCCTTGACTCCCGGGCTCAGATGATTCTCCCGCCTCAGCCTCCCAAGTAGCTGGGACTACAGGCACACTGCACCATGGCTGGCTAATTTTTTGTATTTTTAGTAGAGATGGGGTTTTGCCATGTTGCCCAGGCTGGTCTTGAACTCCTGGTCTCAAGCAGTCCACCTACCTCAGCTTCCCAAGGTGCTGGGATTATAGGCGTGAGCCACCACACCCAGTCTTCTGACCAGATTTCTTGACAGGTAGCTGGGAGCAAAAGATTGATGACTCAAATGAAAAATTTGTTCATTATCTTAATTTTCTATTTATAACTTTAAATTTAAAAATTTTAAATTTTATTTAACTTTATAAATTTAAAGTTACAAATTTAAATGTAAATTTCTGCTCCTTTTGTGACATCATTCTTGTCCTTACACATACACATTTATATTCTATGTTCACTGTATTGGAGTCCTGTTAATTTCAAAATTTATTGTGTTTTTATAGTTGCATTATTTACGGTTCTGTTTTCATTACTACTTTTAATTCTTTCTTGGCTCATGAACCATTTTTATTGCTTGGAGGTATGATAAAGCATACAACAAAAATGCAGACTTAGTAGATGCAAACAGCACTCAGAAGACATAAAAATACATTAGCTGAGATGAACTGAATGTGGTAATGAATGTGAATGATATATGTCATTTTTGTAGAACTCTTGACAACCTTTGGAATAATTATGTTCAATAAGACTACTGTAAGATTTCTGGGAAAATAATTGAAAGATACGTAGTCTACACTTTGAAAATCGAATGGGTTAGAGGACCACTATGCACTACTGCTATTAAGTGTAATCAGTTGGCTATAAGTGTTAGATGTCTTCAGAATGGGGATCTTTTTTGTTTTATAATAACTATATTTCCATGTTGCCTATGAGAATTGAAGACTGACTGTTCATTTGGAATTTATTTTGTTTGGATTTAAATGGGTAAAATTGTAATGGTACTTAGACTTACAAATTAATCTCAAAAAAATGTTAGCACCAAAATATTTACTGTCCTTTAGGTTTTTCATTGGTTCTTCATACTCTTTAACTGATTGAGCTATAGGTTTGCTTAATTAGAAAAAAAAAAATGTTTTACTACTAGATGGGGAGTAGGAGGCAGTGAGGAAGTCAAGAGGAAGGGGATCTGAAGTACTCCATCTTGGGCACATGTAAGTATCTTCTTGAATTCTGTAGGCATTTTATTTTAGGCCTACTGTTTCCTCTTTTTCTTCCTCTCCTCCTCCTCCCATAAATAAAAAGAAAATAAGAAGGAACTTACCATTTGCAAATTTAAACAAGGTACTTTTTTAAAAGTATGGTTTTATTTGCATTTTATTGCCTGGAGCCTGTCTTATAGGCCCAGTCTCTCTGTCTCCCTCTCTCTTTTACCTGTACATTTACTGATTAAGTAGATTGTCAGCTATATTTATAGCAGTCTTTGACAGAGAATAAAGATATGTTTAGAGAATTTCGAATCATGTTTTCTTTCTCTTTTCTGATATGTGTTGGTCTTGTGGTACCTTTCTCCCTATTATCTAAGGTCAAAAACCTTATCTTTGATTCTTTCACACTTTATATTGTTGGTGTTCCAAAACTTGATCAGTCTCTTCTTTATTTTCTGCACTGCTACATTTTGGTCCAGGTGCCCATATACTGTCTGAGATTACAATGGCTTAGTTAGACACATTGATTCTAGGTTCTTGCTCTTCTAATATTCCAGTTTATGTCTTAAAAATTACTTTTATTTAATATTAGCATTCCTCTTTTGTCTGCCCTATATCCTTAAATTTTAGGAAGTGTCTGGGACCTAATGCTGCCCTAACTAAGCAATCTTATTTTCTACTGTTCTACAACATGGGAGGGTAATTCTAATTCATTTGGTACTGCTCTTATGCCAGGAACTGTGCTGGGTACTTCATACGTATTACAAGTTTAAATCCTCAAAACTACCTTGTACAGTTGATATTCCAATGTTCTTTTTAAATATTCTGAGATTCACAGAAGTTAATATAACTTGTTCAAAGTCACAACTAGCATGGATGGAATAGGAATTTAAATTATCCATTTCTGTGATCTCCCAAAGCCTGTGTTTTTTCCACATCTTTTTCTTGTAATGTTTAAAATTCACTTTTTGTCAGAATGACTTTCCTTAGTATCCCATAGTATATCTTTTCTTGATATTGTAACATTAACATAATGTGGCTCTTCGTGCAGTTCTGTTTCTGCCTATCCAAATTGTATCTACATTTAAATACCAACGTAAAATTACGTTTGTTGTTGATCTTCTTTTTCTCAACTTTTGTAGCTCTTTTAATGTCTAATTCTGTTTCCTGTAGCTCATACACGTTAATCTTACATCCTCAGCTGGGTAGGAATTCTTCAAGGGCAAAGACCAAATTTAAGCTGCTGCTTTAAGCCCCTTAGGCAGGAGGGCACAGCCCCTAGAAGACTCTAAATGAATCCTTAGTGGCTGATTGATCATTACAGAGACATTTTTGAAAGATTTGTTCTAGTTTCAAAAATTTAAATTTAAATCATTTTTGTCTACTTGCATTTTCTTGTATACTAGTTTATGTTAATAATTAAAAGGTAAATTTAAAGTCCACACTACTATTAGAATCTCTTACTGGAAGGGCCATATTTTTTTACTTTAAAATTTCGGTGTCGTTCAGTTTTTATCAAGCTATTAGAATGAGCTGCCTTAATATTTAAATTCTGTGAGTTAATATGAAAAACAAAAATGACGTCTAACAAGAATTCCACTTCCTAACCTGTTCTGCTCAGTACCTTGTTTCTGGAATATCGTCAGACTATGTGACATATTACAAATAATCTCAAATGCCCTTTCTATAATTAAATGCCATCAATAGGGATTAAAAGTTTAGTGGCAAGTTGAACCAACTTTGTTCAGAATAAACAAGTAGTTTTGTTACTCTTTCTTTTTTTGAGATAAGAGTCCCACTCTGCCACCCAGTCTGGAGTGCAGTGGTGTGATCTCAGCTCACTGCAACCTCCACCTCTGGGTTCAAGCGATTCTCCTGCCTCAGCCTCCTGAGTAGCTGGAACTACAGGCATGCACCACCATGCCAGGCTGATTTTTTTTTTTTTTTTTTTTTTTCTTCAGTAGAGACAGGGTTTCACCCTGTTGGCCAGGCTGGTCTCAAACTCCTGACCTCAGGTGATCCCCCCACCTTGACCTCCTAAAGTACTGGGATTACAGGCATGAGCCACTGTGCCGGCCTAGTTTTGTTACTTTTTCTGTTAGGATGATTACTGTCCTTTAAGTGTAGTGAAACATTTTATATCAGTTTGCCATGAGGTTAGGTGGAGAATTGATGTAAATTTCCTTTTACCTTATAACTGTTGAATACCCATGTACGTAAGTGTATATAATAAGCCTAAAAGATTAATTTATTACTTTTTCTTGCTAATTTCTAGTTTAGATTAATTTTTCACTTCTTTTCAGTTATTCCATAAAGTATGTATAATTTACAGTGGGCTTAATCTGATTTTCTAGTCCTATATATCCTTACTTACCATTTTAATTCTAATTGTATTTTTCTGAGTTAGATTGTTTTTCTGTGTGAGCTTAATCTTTTTTCCTCTCTTTTTATTGTATCAACATAGGATTAGATGAGATGCTTTCAAAGGGATGACTTTGTTTAGAAATGTTTAGTTCATAGTGTCCAGTATTAAGATTTTTCTAGTTTTTAAGGTGTCTCTTTGAAACAGATCACTTCCTTTTGGAGTTGGTTTCTAGTTTAGTTTAGATTTTTAAAAATTATTAAGCAACAGATATAATTATGATTAACTTAGGTAAAAAAAACTTTTCTGAAGGATACTGAGTGATTCTCAGATTTGAATTAAAAACTAAATAATTAGGTCTTGGGAAAGCTGGAAACCAAGGAATTTGGGAGTGCTCAGAGGCATGAACTAGTAGATGTCATTTTTCAACGGTTATCATCAGATAATTAAACTCCACCTGCTTTTTCTTTGTTCTCAAAATTCCTGGGAGAAAAAAAAGGAATTTGATCACTTGCCCCCACCTTTTGTCATTGGTGATGATAGCTTGGGTGTTTGTGTGGTATGGCAGTGCTTAGTGTACAGAATTATGTGACTGGCTGTCCTGCTGAGACCATGGGACTTTGGAATGAATTGCAGTTATTTAAAGGAATCGAGGAAGGGATTCTGGACTGATTTTAAAAAAAAAAGAGATGCCCACTAAATTTATGCTTTTGTTACCCTGTACACATGGACACATACATGTATACAAATCCAGGATGTTTACACATGTCATGTTGCAACTGTCTTATATACAGCTGCAAACACACTCACTTTATGCCCAGCAGTGGACAACCCAAAGTTCCATCCAACTACTGCAGCATTCTGTTTGGCAATTAGGAAAAGTAAGTCCTGTAGAGATTAATTGGATTGGAGGGTGGTAAAAGCTAGATTTTAAAAAGTTAGGTGAGCTGGGCACGGTGGCTCACGCCTGTAATCCCAGCACTTTGGGAGGCCGAGGCGGGTGGATCACGAGGTCAGGAGATCGAGACCATCCTGGCTAACACGGTGAAACCCCGTCGCTACTAAAAATGCAAAAAAAAAATTAGCCGGGCATGGTGGCGGGTGCCTGTAGTCCCAGCTACTCGGGAGGCTGAGGCAGGAGAATGGCGTGAACCCGGGAGGCGGAGCTTGCAGTGAGCCGAGATCGTGCCACTGCACTCCAGCCTGGGCGACTGAGCGAGACTCTGTCTCAAAAAAAAAGAAAAAAGTTAGGTGAGATTGATTAGTGAAAAAGAGGAACAAATGTATATCACAAAGAATCATTATTAGATGACTTAAAGCAACCATATAGTTTATCATTTGAGAGTAAAAAGATGCACTATGAACAATTATTCTGTAACGCCTGGCATATACCAGGACATTTGGCAACCTAATTATGTACCTGTGGTTTTTTCTATATCCAGGAAGTGGTATACTGTGTTTAATAATGTTTATTGAGTTTTTTTTTTAGTATTCTTATATTTTTGAGTAATAATCACTCATAATTTTTGGTGTCCTAAACTGAATGTTGCCTTTGACATCTATTATAGTGCCAATTATTTGGTAAGATTTTTTTTTATTAAGGTGAAAAGTAAGATTATATCATATACAACAGATAATTAACAATGAAGAGGAGAAATGAAAATCTCAAAATTGGAAGTGTGTATTTTGATGTCTTCTATAGAATATAGGCTTCCTAGTTTGGCATGGTTAGATAACTTTGGAGAATCCATATTGTTTTTTAACGTATTTGCTTTCTTTTCCTCTCTATATAGTAATGTCTGTGGTTATTTTGCTCGTGTGATGTAATGATATTGTCTGTTTATTGTGAAACTTTTTTTTTTTTTAGCTGACATCTGAAATGTTTGAAGCAGATCTTGAGAAGGCATTGTTACTAAGTAAATTAGAATATGAAGAACACAAAAAGGTATTTACATACTTAATGATTTAGATATTTTAGAAGTTTAAGTGGTGAGGTTAAAATCAACCTATTTGAATTTTACATAAAATTTCTTCTATAAAGTTTGTCCAAAAATTCATTACCGTAATGAAATATTACCAAGAAGTGTTTATAATAGGATTCCTTCTCAAGTTTTGAGATAGAACAGAAACAGTTGGACTAAAGCTTTGTCTGACGACTTGGAACATTTAGTTAAGGAATTTCCCCACCTAAGATGAAGGGAAGAGAGAGAATAAGATTCACAACAGATGATTTTAATTTATTTTTATTATTATTTATTCTTGGGACCGAGTCTCATTCTGTTGCCCAGGCTGGAGTGCAGTGGCATAATCTCACCTCACTGCAACCTCCGCCTCCCAGGTTCAAGCAATTCTCCTGCCTCAGCCTCCTGAGTAGCTGGGACTACAGGCGTGAGCCACCACACCCAGCTAAATTTTGTTTTTTAGTAGAGATGGGATTTCACCATATTGGCCAGGCTGGTCTCGAACTCCTGAGCTCTGCTGATTTACGTGCCTTGGCCTCCCAAAGTGCTGGGAGTACAGTCGTGAGCCACCGTGCCCAGCTGATTATTTTAATTTTAAATGAACCTAGAAAATAAGTGGATTTAAAATTTTAATATGGGCTACTATATAGTACATGGGCATTTTTTAAGAGACCTCTGCCAGAGATGCACTACATTCAAATAAAGTAGGAGGCCATTTCTGAAATTTTGGCCTTGAAAACTCAGCCTTTGTCACTGAGCTTTGATATTAGGTTGTGTGCTGAAATGCATTCTATAGCTTGTTATTGTAGGAGGATTTGAGTAAAAAGAAGTGTTGGTTTCCAGTTTCTGTATTTAAGTTATGTGAGTATTCATTATATTAACATCACTTAACATTTTATTCGTTAACATTTATTGGGATTATTTTTTGGTTTATAAAATTTGTTCAAGCTGTGATTACTCAGTGGTTGACCTTAAATGGCCTCTGGTCATCCTTAAGACATTTTGGCCATGTCCTTGTGCATTAGTGTCTTCATCCAAAATGAAAAGAAGCAAATAATTAAAATTCACAGCAGCTACTCAGGAGGCTGAGACAGGAGGATTGCTTGAGGCGAGGAGTTTGAGACTAGCTTGGGTTAACACAGCAAGACCCTGTCTCCAAATATATGTGTTTTTTTTAATTAGCTGGGCATAGTGCTGTGAGCCTGTATTCCCAGCCACTTGGGAGGCTGAGGTGGAAGAATCCCTTGAGCCCAGGAGTTAGAGGATGCAGTGAGCTATGATCATCCCACTGTACTCCTCCTGCCTGGGCAACAAAGGGAGATCCCATCTTAACAAAAAAATTCACAGCATTGCTTTTGCTAGTTATTGAACTATAGTTCCAGGGAAAAGGAAAAAAGTTGCTAATAAAGTGGGCTGTGTATATTATATGTGTTTCATTTCCATATCCCTCTTTCCGTTACCCCAAATGACAAAGAATGAACTATAACCATTATTGTTACATAGCCATTTAGACTCAAAGCAGGAAAATTACAAAAATTGATACAGCTAGTTTTACTATGATTTAATCATTTAAATGAACTATCAGGTTACACTGGAGAAGTAATCCTGTTTTGCTCAATTAGGAGATAAAATTTATCAAATAGAATATTATACAAAGGTGACTTCTTGCTGTTAGATTTATGGATATATGTCTAGATTCTAAAGCTAGAAGGATTACCTGTTTCCTTAGAGGAGAAATAGAGTAAATAGTGTTGATAAAATGTCATACTGCCAGCCAGTGTTCTTTGCACAGTCATAGGTGTAATACTCAAAATCATTGATTTTAGCAGATGATAATGACTAAGAGAAGGGAGGAACTTCTTTTGTATACAATGGGTAGTTTGATGGGATTGTATTGATGTGTAGTCATTGAGATAAAAGTCAATATTCAATAAAAAAGTCTTAATACAATTGTTTTAGCCTAAGGATTTTTATAACAGATAACTAAAGTTTGGGATGGTATTTTCTTTTCTTTCTTTTTTTTTTTTTTTGAGAAGAGTTTCACTCTTGTTGCCCAGGCTGGAGTGCAATGGCGCAATCTCGGCTCACCACAACCTCCGCCTCCCGTGTTCAAGCGATTCTTCTGCCTCAGCCTCCCGAGTAGCTGGGATTACAGGCATGCGCCACCACCCTGGCTAACTTTGTATTTTTAGTAGAGACAGGGTTTCTCCATGTTGGTCAGGCTGCTTGAATTCCTGACCTCAGGTGATCTACCCACCTCTGCCTCCCAAAGTGCTCGGATTACAGGAGTGAGCCACCATGTCTGACTGAGATGGCATTTTCTGTTCTTTCTGTCAGTTATTCACCAAATAATTATTGAATAGCCAAAATGTGCCCCTTGAGTGTAGTGGAGGGAGACATAGCGTATAGTATTGAAAGATGTATGTTCTCAGTGCAGTGGAAATTCAGAAAACTGGAAGGCTTTTCAGTGCCTTTAATGGGGATGGGTTTTAGGAAAGGATTCCTTAAAAAGTCTTATTAGATGTATTAGAAGTTCATGAGGTAGACAAGAGGAAAGTAGGCATTCTGAAGGAAGGAGTGGCAAGTATATAAGATGTATACATGTGAAAGAATATAGCATATTTGAAAAACTGTCATGTAAGGACCTGGAACTTCTGGAGATACAACCAGAAGGATAGGACATAAATTACTTCATGTACTAGGCAAGGAGATTGGGTTTATACATCCATTGGCAGAAAGCTGTTTAATCGTTTTTTTTTGTTTTTTTTGTTTTTTTTGAGACGGAGTCTCACACTATTGCCCAGGCTGGAGTGCAGTGGTGTGATCTTGGCTCACTGCAAGCTCTGCCTCCCTGGTTCACGCCATTCTCCTGCCTCAGCTTCCCGAGTAGCTGGGACTATAGGCGCCTGCCATGACGCCTGGCTAATTTTTTGTATTTTTGGTAGAGATGGGGTTTCACTATGTTAGCCAGGAAGGTCTCGATCTCCTGAACTTGTGACCTGCCCGCCTCGGCCTCCCAAAGTGCTGGGGTTACAGGCGTGAGCCACCATGCCCGGCCCTAATCATTTTAACTTTTAGATTGATTTTGGGTTTTCATTTTAGAAACTCATGTGTAGCAGTGTAGAAGATGGATTGAGGAGCTAAAATTAGAGACTGTTGCAGTATCCAAGCAAAAGGGAGTTGGGGAAATGACTGAGTGTACAAAGAACAGAGAATGAATTTAAGAGATCTTCAGGAGATAAGTTAAACAAGACCTAGTAATTAATTGGCTGTAAGGTGTGTAGGAGAGTAGGCAAGGATACTCTGAGGTTTCCAACTTAGACAGATGTCCAGATGGTGGTGGCATAACAAGGTACTTCATAAAGGATCCAGTGGGGAAGGCAGGGTGGTGAGATGGAAAGATAGAATATATTTCATGTGGAGATGCTTATTGAACATTCCAGTTCAGTTGTCTGTCTGTAGAGAAATAATTAGTTTATTGGTAGAACTTTAAACTTTGAGATTGAAGAGCAGTGGGTATAAAGGTTAAATAGGTTAAGAGTGGGATAATGTGAACACCTGCTATACTTTTGAGAAGGTTGAGAAAAGAAGCCAGCAAAGGAAACTTAGCAGTAGTCAGAAATGAATTAAGAAAACCAAGAGATGCTTGAAAAAAAAAGTGTTTTGGATTTGGTGATAAAGAGGAGGTTGACTTTAATTTTAGTGTCAGAGACCAGCAGAAGCCAGATTTCAGTGGGATGAGGCAGGAAATTGCTGATTATTGTCTTAAATTTGGTCTTGAAAGGAAGAAAGTAGCAACGAGGAGGGGATTATAGACCAAGGTGTAACTTTTTTTGTTTTCATTTTAATGTTTAAGATGTAAGGGATTGAGTAAATGAATAAAGAGGTATCCATTTATACAATTTGGCTAGCCTAAATTTTGTTTTTTTATTTGCCTTTTATTTTTAAAAAAAATAAACTTTAAGAAACATATTACCTATTGGTGAGTTTATTTTACAGTTTGTAAACTGAACTTAATTATTGTTGGTAATTCCTTTTAGGAGTATGAAAATGCTGAAAATACTTCAACTCAGTCCAAAGTTATGAATAAAAAAGATAAAAGAAAGAATCATCAGGGAAAAGACAAACCTCTCACAGTATCACTAAAAGATTTTCATTCGGAAGGTAATATATATACAATGCTATCATGCTAAAAGAACTATTCTACATCTTTTATATTTCAGTTGTAAATATCTTTATAATTTTTAAACAATAAGTAAAAGTTGTTCATGTATCATGTAGAATGTAAAAAATGTAAACCTGTGTCTTAGTTTGTTTTGTACTGCTGTAACAGAGTACCTGAGAATGGGTCATTTATAATGAATGGAAGTTTATTGGCTCACAGTTCTGGAAGCTGGGAAGTCCGGTATCAAGATGCCAGCATCGGGTGAGGGCCTTCTTGACAAGTCATCACATGGCAAGAGTGAGAGCAAAAGGGGGCCAAATTTGCCCTTTTATAACCAATCCCACCTGTGAGGGTGGAGCTCTGATGGCCTAATTCCCTGTTAAAGAACCCACCTCTTAATATTGTTACAATGGCAATTAAATTTCTTCTTCTTTTTTTTAGATGGATTCTCACTCTGTAGCCCAAGCTGGAGTGCAGTGGTGCACTGCAACCTCCGCCTCTGTGACTCAAGCAATTCGTATGCCTCAGTCTCCCGAGTAGCTGGGACTACAGGCCTGTACCACCACACCCAGCTAGTCTTTTGTATTTTTTAGTGGAGATGGGGTTTCACCATCTTCCACAGAGTGGTCTCAAACTCCTCAGCTCAGAAGATCCGCCCGCCTTGGCCTCCTGAAGTGCTGGGATTACAGGCGTGAACCACCACACCTGGTGACAATTAAATTTCAACATGAGTTTTGGAAGGGACAAAATTGTTGGGAAATAAACTAAAACCATTTGGGGTTTTAAAGTAATTTAAAATCAGTCATTAAAACCCCATAAAACTTTAGTAAGAATTTATCTTTTTGTATTTTTGAGTTTGTCTCTTTTCTAAAACTTACTGAAAATAAAAATTGACATTTGTAGTTTGAGTCATCTTGAAACATATTATTTTCCTTATACATGAACTGAGTTGGCTTACACTAAGCCAGGAATGGTGTTTTCATATTTCAGCCATTGTTGGTCAATGTCTTCAAGTTACCTGGAACTGCATCTTAAAAAATGAAAATACAAATTTTAGAACAAGACTTACTACCAGAAAAGTGTTTGTAGTATCATTTGTATTTTTTATAAAATGGAGAAGACAAAAGAAATTTTACTATCCACTAAACTTTTGAAGAAAAACCACAAAGTACATTATTTTTAATGTGGGAAATGTTAAAAAATACTTAGCCTGTGCTGTACAGTATGGTAGCTGCTATTCATGTGTGGCAATTTAAGTAAAAGTTAAAATGAAAATGTAGCTTCTTAATTGCACTAGCCATATTTCAAGTGCTCAGTAGTCACATATGACTAGTGGCTTCCATGTTAGTCCAGCTATAGGACATTACTATCATCACAGAAAATTTTATTGAACAGCGCTTTGTCTATACCAGTCAGAATAGTTGTTCACCATATGGACAGCTGTTTGTTCATTGACAGAGCATTTTATTTGATTCATATGAATTCAGCCTTAGTACATTGGGCATTGTTCTGTGAGGATAAATATTACCTTAGCAATAATTTCAAAAAGAAAAAACTTAAAATACTGCTTTCAAAAATAAGCCTTTCTTTGAAAATCAGAGAATATATTTAGAAGATTATATTGTTTTCCTTTGAGGATCAAGAAAGTTTTTCCCTGTAGGCTGCCAGTGATTAAGTTGCTTTGCTTTGGAGTTAAAAAAACAAAGATGGCCAGGCGCGGTGGCTCACACCTGTAATCCCAGCACTTTTGGAGGCCAAGGTGGGCGGATCACGAGGTTAGGAGTTCAAGACCATCCTGGCTAACACAGTGAAACCCCATCTCTACTAAGAATACAAAAAATTAGCAGGGCATGGTGGCACGTGCCTGTAGCCCCAGCTACTCGGGAGGCTGAGGCAGGAGAATCGCTTGAACCCGGGAGGCAGAGGTTGCAGTGAGCTGAGATCACGCCACTGCACTCCAGCCTAGGCGACAGAAGGAGACTCTTGTCTCAGGAAAAAAAAAAAAAAAAAAGACATTTTATTAAAAACTAGGCAGAAACATGGAAATAATGGTTTCTAAAACTCCTGTTTTCCATATTTAATTTCTTAAGTAGTATGTAAATTTTAGAAAAACATCAGTATGGCCAGGCACGGTGGCTCACGCCTGTAATCCCACCACTTTGGGAGGCCGAAGTGGGGCGGATCACAAGGTCAGGAGATCGAGACCATCCTGACTAACACGGTGAAACCCCGTATCTACTAAAAATACAAAAAATGGCCGGGCGCGGTGTCTCAAGCCTGTAATCCCAGCACTTTGGGAGGCCGAGACGGGCGGATCACGAGGTCAGGAGATCGAGACCATCCTGGCTAACACGGTGAAACCCCGTCTCTACTAAAAAATACAGAAAACTAGCCGGGCGAGGTGGCAGGCGCCTGTAGTCCCAGCTACTCGGGAGGCTGAGGCAGGAGAATGGCGTAAACCCGGGAGGCAGAGCTTGCAGTGAGCTGAGATCCGGCCACTCCACTCCAGCCTGGGCGACAGAGCGAGACTCTGTCTCAAAAAAAATAAAAAAAAAAAAAATTAGCTGGGCGTGGTGGTGGGCGCCTGTAGTCCCAGCTACTCGGGTGACTGAGGCAGGAGAATGGCGTGAACCCGGGAGGTGGAGCTTGCAGTGAGCCGAGATCGCGCCACTGCACTCCAGCCTGGGCAACAGAGCGAGACTCTGTCTCAAAAAAAATAAAAAAAAAAGAAAAGAAAAACATCAGTATGTTTTTGTTGTTGTTGTTGTTGTTGTTGTTTTTGAGACAGTCTCGCTCTGTCGCCCAGGCTGGAGTGCAGTGGTGGGATCTCAGCTCACTGCAAGCTCCGCCTCCCGGGTTTACACCATTCTCCTGCCTCAGCCTCCCGAGTTACCAGTATGTTATTAAAGAGAAGCTACACAACTTTTGCAAGTCATGATTAACACAGTTGAGGTTCTTCCTTAGGTTCTGGCTTCACATTGTATGCTAAATAGAACATGCTAGAAGAGTGACTGTGTAACTTACCAAGATTTGGTAGTTTGATCTGAAGTTGGTGATTTTGGCATTTACTGTGTTTATGGACACTGTTCTGATCAAGAAATTCTTTAGAGAACTGGACCAACTTTTAGATTCTGAGTCGTCAGAAAGTTGTATTATTTTTAGTCCTTGAAAATAGAAAACTTCTGCTGTAGACAAGAAGCACTGTTAAGTATTAGATATTCTGATCATCTCCAATTTAAATAAGAATACTTGCTCACTATTTGTACTTTATTTAGAGACAGAGTCTTGCTCTGTTGCCCAGGCCGGAGTGCAATAGCACGATCCTGGCTCTGTGCAGTTTCCGCCTCCTGTGTTTAAGCGATTCTCATGCCTCCGTCTCCCAAGTAGTTGGGATTACAAGCATGTACCACCATGCCTAGCTAATGTTTTTGTATTTTTAGTAGAGATGGGGTTTCACCATGTTGGCCAGCCTGGTCTGAAACTCCTGGCCTCAGGTGGTCCGCTTGCTTGGGCCTCCCAGAGTGCTGGGATTACAGGTGTGAGCCATCGCCCCGGCCTTATTTGTACTTTAAATTCCCTTACACTTTCCTCATTCTGCTCTTGGTAATTGCTTTCCAGAAATGCTGCGTTGTTTCTAGGCCAGTAATTTGTTTCATCTAGGTATATTTGTTATGGGTTATTTTTTGTGTTAATTGTATAAATATATATAAAGTTTTAGGTTTTTTTATAGTACTATTAAATCACCTTGATATATATTTTTAAAATAAAATAGCTAATAGTTTCAAAGGACATAAATTACTATTCTACCTGTTTGTTACACAAAAGCAGCAATCTGAACATTTTTTGTAGTTGTTGTAACCTGTGATTTGATTTTGGACATATTTGTGTCCCCTTAACTTGCTCCCCCCACCTCCCAAATTATGTGGAATCAAAAAACTAAATTATGTGGAACTGTGGAACTCATATGCTTAAAATGCAATAATATCCCTTGATATGGGTGTCATTTACTAGGATAATAAGACTTGATCCTTAAGCTGAGTAAATTAGTAATTATATACTGAATTTTAACATCTTAAACCTAGAAAAGTAAATCAGATGAGAATCCTAGAAAACCCTCAAATGAATTCTGTAACTCATAGGAGATAATTTTGAAATTCCGTCCGTTTGGTGTTTTTTTTTTTTTTTACATGTTAAAACATTTTTATATGTTAAGTTCCTTCAATAAAGTTTCATCTTTATTTCTTTTTCATTTACAGATCACATTAGTAAAAAGACTGAGGTAAGTCTTATTGTAGCCATCTTGTAGAAAACACTGATGATTTTAAGAATAATACTTTAATATTTAGCAGTAAGTCTTTTTTGAGACATAATCATTTGAAGGACAACCCATAGGTTTGTCTTGAGTGAACCCAATCATGTTTCTGCCATTATATAAGGATATAAAATGCATTAGTGTAGAATAAAAACAAGATTATTTGCATGAAGCATAATATCGTTTGGCTTTATCATCCTAATTTGTGTATATGTGTGTATGAGCCAAAGGTTACTTTGTGTGTGCCAAGCTTAAAATCTCAGAGAAAAGTGGTTTAATCTCCCACTTTGTATTTTAATCTTTATTAAAAACTTATCCTGAGAAGGTGTCTCATAGTATTTTGGAATTATGGAAATTTGAAATGAACTGTGATTCTTTAAATGTACTCATGGGTAAGAGTAACCTGATTATATACTTCACTTACCATTCACTGGTAGTGTAGCCTACACTTCCTGGTGTTGGGGATTTGGAATTTTTTGTTTCTGTTATTTAAATGCTGTAGTACAGCCTCTGCAAATCTTTTAGTTGGGAGATTGTGCTATTTAAAAAATCCTCTAACATTGAGGAAGATACTAATAAAATGTTGAAATTATTTTTATCTTTTAAGGTAATAATTTCAAAGTTTTATTCTTCTATTGCATATGTGTTCTTTTTTTTTTTTTTTTTTTTTTGAGACAGAGTCTCGCTCTGTCGCCCAGGCTGGAGTGCAGTGGCCGGATCTCAGCTCACTGCAAGCTCCGCCTCCTGGGTTTACGCCATTCTCTTGCCTCAGCCTCCCGAGTAGCTGGGACTACAGGCGCCCGCCATCTCGCCCGGCTAATTTTTTGTATTTTTTTAGTAGAGACAGGGTTTCACCGTGTTAGCCAGGATGGTCTCGATCTCCTGACCTCGTGATCCGCCCATCTTGGCCTCCCAAAGTGCTGGGATTACAGGCTTGAGCCACCGCGCCCGGCCATGTGTTCTTATTAGTAGTTCCATTGTTTAATTTTTTTTATGGTCAGATGGTCCTTGATTTCACTTATATATATGGCTTCTGACCATTTTTTTGTTTATTTCAGACATTTGCTTGACAGGCTAGGAAAATGAAATCTCTCTCTTAAAAAAACACATCTAAATAATTCTGTGATTATATTATTAATTTGGTTCCTAACTACTATGCATGCAAACACAGAATTGATTTGTTGTTAAAACAGATGGTTGATTTTTTTTTAAGTTATTTGCAAACCACTGTCATCATTTCTTAGATTAAAATTTAAATGACTACATATATAGACTGAATATTAATTCCATGTTTGAAAGTGGCAAACATACTTTTGAACTGATTCCAATTCATTTTTGTCCATTGATTGATTTGGAGGATAGTGTTATACAAATAAGAAAGCAGGTATATGTTGTGTAATGCATTATTCTACAATAGTGCAAGATAACTCTATAAACTGTTTGATGCTTGCCTTTTCTTCTTTCCTGATTTGAAAGAAGACAAAAAATGCAAACTGGCAAGATCCTATTTAATTATTAAAGATGAGTTGTATTTAAACAAGCTTCTGTATGTAGAATAATGTATTTTGTATTTCCTTATAATTTTAGAACTGTGTTCTGTCGTGTTAAATTATTTGATACATAACATTGATTTTGAAGATTTCTAATGATTAAGTTCCACATTTGTAAATACAGTCTAATTATAATTTATTTCCCTTATAACTAAATTAAGAAATTGGTTATAATATGTAATTCACATTACCTTTTTTTTTTTTGTTTTTTAACTTTTAAGTTCAGAGGTACATGTGTAGGTTTGTTATATAGGTAAACTTGTGTCACAGTGGTTTGTTAATACAGATTATTTTGTCACCCAGATATTAAGTCTAGTACCTATTAGTTATTTTTCCTGATCCTCTCCCTCCTTCCACCCTTCATTCACCCTCTAGTAAGCCCCAGTGTGTCTTGTTCCCCTCTATGTGTCCATGTGTTCTCATTATTTAGTTCCCACTTATAAGTGAGAACATGCAGTATTTGGTTTTTGTTTCTGCATTAGTTTGTTAAGGATAATGGTATCCAGCTCTATCCATGTCCCTGCAGAGGACACAATCTCATTCTTTTTTATGGCTGCATAGTATTCCATGGTGTATATGTACCACATTTTCTTTATCCAGTCTACCACTGATGGGCATTTAGGTTGATTCTGTGTCTGCTATTGTGAACAGTGCTTCACTGAACATACACGTGCATGTGTCTTTATAATAGAACCATTTATATTCCTCTGGGTGTATACCCAGTAATAGGATTGCTGGATCAAATGGTATTTCTGTTTTTAGTTCTTCGAGGAATCGCCACCCTGCTTTTCCACAATGGTTGAACTAATTTACACTCCCACCAATGGTGTATAAGCATTTCTTTCTCTGTAACACAACCAGTATCTGTTATTTTTTGACTTTTTAATAATAGCTATTCTGACTGGTGTACTTTTTGATACTTGTTAAAAGTATGCCAAAATTATGTTCCATTTCCATTAGAGGTGTTACTTTCTGGGACTTAAATATTTAAATGTTACAATGGTTATACCATTAATCTAGGAATTTAGAAGATCTTTTTTTTCCACAGAGAATCCAAAAAATCCTAAAGAAAATTTCATTTGAACTCTTAAATAAAATGTTATTTGCTCCTAAAATGTACTGGTTTTGTTAACATTGTATTCTGAATGATTGACTTAATTCATTCCATCTTTAATATATTACTTAGGCCAAGGAATTTTTTTTCATGGCTACTCTAAAGTTCTTAACATCTGTGGAGAATAGTATGCTTCTTACTTACCTCCTCTTAAATCAGATATTTATTGGATAAAATTCAGGAGGGAAAAGATTTTACTTTATTGAGGGTTGATGAGGTGTACTTGAACTGCATATATATTCCTCTGACTGTTAACTAAACTTGTTCTCAGGTTAATTTCATTATTTCTTTTTTCTTCTGTCTAGAGTAGGTGCTTGTACATACCTCTTTATAAAATCTCAACAAATCGTGCCTTTTCAGGAGTTTTATTTGATTCTTAGTCTTTTTCTGTTGGACTGAAGTTGTTTTCTTTTTTAATATGTTGCTTTTTAAATGCCAGAACTGTTAGGAAGGCAATCTCACAGATACTCATTTCTCTGTAGTCCTACTTTTATCTGGCCTTCCAAACTCTGGTCCTTCTAGTATAGTTTTAGTTTTAAAAATCGTAGTGACCATCATGTGTCTTGAAGTCTAAACGATCAAGTCTTCAATATGCTTGAATGTACTATCATTGGAAGAGTATCCAAGAAACTGTAACAGTGGTTGTCAAAGGCGACGGTGGGGTAGATATTGGACAGAGGGATATGAGAAGTAGTTTACTTTTTACAGTATAAGCTTCTGAATTTTCTGTCATGTCCGTGTACTACTTATGTAAAAATTATATTAAAAATAAAAAGGACTGTGTGAAGAAAGGAACCAGGGAACAAACCCAGTCCTATTTGTCTCTGCAACCTACTTCCTTCTTATAGCACTGTGCTTTAGCACTATGCTCCACATGTCTACCTTTAGCTGATTATGAATGTGGACAGATAATTTATTCACTTTAGGCCCTAGTTATATTATGAAGAGTAATGTTGGATCTATTGATTTCTAAAATTATGATAAATGACCTGAGTGCAATTGAAAATAAAGAATAAAGAAAAATACGCTAAATAGTGAACCCTGTAGTTAATGCTACCAACACACAGGAGTGTGGCAGTAATAAAATTAGACTATTAATTTTTTTTTTTTTTCTTTTTGAGATGGAGTCTTGCTCTGTTACTAAACTGGAGTGCTCACTGCAACCTCCGTCTCCCGGGTTCAAGTGATTCTCGTGCCTCAGCCTCCCAAGTAGCTGGGTCTACAGGTGTGCACCACCATGCCTAGCTAATTTTTGTGTTTTTAATAGAGGTGGGGTTTTACCATGTTGGCCAGGATGGTCTCCATCTCTTGACCTCGTGATCCACCCGCCTCAGCCTCCTAAAGTGTTGGGATTACAGGTGTGAGCCACTGCACCTGGCCTAAATTTTTTATTTTGTTTCTTGTTTTTTTTTTAGACTGTTAAATTTTAAAAGCAAATAAATTTAATATAGCTTTAAATGAATCTCACCTAGAATCTGGTTTTACCTGAAGATTCAACCTATTTTCTATTCTTCTCAGTGTGTTGAGCTCATTCTTGTTACTAAGCCTTTCCTTGTTTGTGTGTGTTACATTTGTTAGCTCTCTTTGGTTGTAAGCAACAGAAGGCCAACTAATTCAGCATAAAAAAAACAGAGACAGTTATTTGGTTCATATAACCACATCATGGAAGAATAGGGGGAGAGTTGACCTCATAGTTGACTGGATCGAAGCATTTAGACAGCTTTAGGATTTCACTCCCTACTCTCAGCTGCTATCTGTTCCTTCACTTCAAGCGAGATCACATGATTACTTGGGGATCTTGGGGTTATAGCTTTACAGAATTTCTTACAAACTGTTAATTAGCTGTTGAGGTTTGACAGATTCATTTCTTTTTTTTTTTCTTTTCTTTTCTCTCTGTTTTTTTTTGTTGTTGTTTGTTTGTTTTTTGACACAGAGTCTTTCTGTGTTGTCCTGGCTGGAATGCAGTGGCGCGATCTTGGCTCACTGCAACCTCTTCCTCCTGGGTTCAAGCGATTCTTGTGCCTCAGCTTCCCGAGTAGCTGGGATTACAGGTGCCCACCACCACACCCAGTTAATTTTTTATTTTTAGTAGAGATGGGGTTTCGCTGGATTGCCCACGCTAGTCTGAAACTCCTGGCCTCAAGTGGTCTACCAGCCTTAGCCTCCCATAGTGTTGGGATTTCAGGAGTGAGCCACTGTGCCCAACTCAAATTGTTTTCTTTAAAAAAAGAAAATTTTTTTTCCTTTTTTATCATATCATCCATCAAGTTGTTTTCTTGAGGAGTTGAGTCAAGGGGCAAGAGTATTTCCTAGATGGTGTGATATGTTTCCTATCATATCACATCAGGGGTCATAGAATGTGAGGTTATTTTTATGATGTTAAATTGATTACTGGTTCTAAAACCATTCTCCAATAAAAGGAACCAGGACTCCTTGGAGAAATACCTGTATCTAGGGTGATGAGAGGGAATACACAAGATGAGCCCAGAGCCAGGCATGGTGGCTCTCGCCTGTAATGCCAGCTACTCCGGAGGCTGAGGTGAGAGGAATGCTCGAGGCCAGGAGATCCAGACCAGCCTAGGCAACATAGTGAGATCCCATCTCTTAAAAAGTTTTGTAAAAAACATTAGGCTTAGTGGTGCACACCTGTAGTCCCAGCTACTCTGGATGCTGAGGCAGGAAGATGGTTTGAGCCCAGGAATTCCAGGATGAACTATGATAGCACCACTGCACTCTAGCATGGGCAACAGAGTGAGACCCCATGACTTAAAAAAAAAAAAAGGGACTGGGCGTGGTGGGTCACCCCTGTAATCCCAGCACTTTGGGAAGCTGAGGCGGGCAGATCACGAGGTCAAGAGATCGAGACCATCCTGGCCAACATGGTGAAATCCCGTCTCTACTAAAAATACAAAAATTATCTGGGTGTGGTGATGTGCACCTGTAGTCCCAGCTACTTGGGAGCTGAGGCAGGAGAATCCCCTGAACCCGGGAGTTGGAGGTTGCAGTGAGCTGAGATCACGCCACTGCACTCCAACCTGGCAACAGAGCCAGACTCTGTCTCAAAAAAAAAAAAATCCAACCTAGCCACAGAACGAGAGCAAGACTCTCTCTCTCAAAAAAAAAAAAAAAAGAATTGTGTGGGTTGTCTGTTTACTGTGTTGATAGTTTTTTTGCTGTGCAGAAGTGTTTTAGTATAGCTAGGTCCCATTTTTCAATTTTTGTTTTTGTTACAATTGGCTTTTTTGTTGTTGTTGTTTTTTGAGACAGGGTCTTGCTCTGTCACCCAGGCTGGAGTGCAATGGCATGGTCTCGGCATACTGCAACCTCTGCCTCCGAGGCTCAAGCAATCCTCCCACCACACCCTCCTGAGTAGCTGGGACTACAGGCACATGTCACCACTCCCACCTAATTTTTTGTATTTTTGGTATAGACAGAGTTTTGCCATGTTGTCCAGGCTGGTCTCAAACTCCGGGGCTCAAGTGATCCACCTACCTTGACCTCCCAAAGTGCTGGGACCACAGGCATGAGCCACCGTGCCTGACCTGCAGTTGCTTTTGAGGAGTTGTTCATAAACTCTTTCCCGAGGCCAGTGTCCGCATTGGTATTTCTTAGGTTTTATTCTAGGATTCTTGTAGTTTTAGGTCTTACATTTAAGTCTTGAATCCAGCTCGAGTTAATCTTTGTATATGATGATAGGTAGGGGTCCAGTTTCAATCTTCTGCATTTGGTTAGCCAGTGATCCTTGCACATTTTATTGAATAGGGAGTCCTTTTCCTTACTGCCTATTTTTGTTAACTTTGTCCCCAGTAGTCCCTATTTCTGGCATATAGTAGGTAATGTAAATGAATGTTGTTGATGAATAAATGTTCTGCCTTCTCACCAAAACCTTCCCTAGACTTTTTTGGTCTGTCTCCCCTGTACATTTTAATGATATTTATAACAGGCACATAGTAGGTTTCATTTTGTCTGCTAGTTGAAGTGTATTGTTAGGGCTTTTATGGAGCTTTGCATTAAGAATTCTGATACTGTTGTTGCTCAGCAAGAAAAAATACAATTATCAGTTAATTATATTGCCATTTACGAAAGAAGAAGTTGGTGCATACTTTACAGATTCTTGCCATCCCTGATGTACAGAAGAGTGCTTAATTATTGTGTCTGTTACTATTTCATGTACTAGTTGTCTCTCTGTGAATTCCTTGAGAGTAGCCCATGCAAAGCATAGTATTATTTGCATAGCAAGAGTTTAATAATAATTATTTCAAGTCAAGTTCAAAATTTGAGTCCATCAGGTTCATCTTAGGGGTGAGAAAAAGTAAACTTAATTTGTATATAATGTTATACTTAATGTAATAGCTCATTGAAGAACACCGTGTTCTTTCTTTTTTTATTTTAAATTTCCAACTTCTATTTTAAGTTCAGGGGTACATGTGCAAGATTTACAGGTTTGTTACATAGGTAAATGTGTGCCATGGCAATTTGCTGCACAGATCATCCCATCACCTAAGTATCACGCCCAGCATCCATTGGCTGTGTTTCCTGATACTCTCCCTTCCCCCATCCCCCGCTCTTCCACAGGCCCCAGTGTGTGTTGTTCCCCCCTACCTTGTGTCTATATGTTCTCATCCATTCAGTTCTCACTTATAAGTGAGAACACCAACAGTATTTGGTTTTCTGTTCCTGAATTCGTTTCTGAGAATAATGGCTTCCAGCTCCATCCTTGTGTATGGCTGCACAGTATTCCATGGCATATATGTACCACATTTTCTTTATCCAGTCGATCATTGATGGGCATTTGGGTTGATCCCATGTCTTTGCTATTGTGAATAGTGCTGCAGTGAACATACGTATGCATGTATCTTTATAATAGAATGATTTACCCAGTAATGGGATTGCTGGGTTGAATCATATTTCTGCCTCTAGGTCTTTGAAATAATTTACACTCCCACCAAAAGTGTAAAAGCCTTTTCTCCACAACCTCATCAGCATCTGTTTTTTTTTTTTTTTACTTTTAATAATAGCCATTCTGACTAGAAGAATACCATTTTCTTTTGAGACAGGGTCTTGCTCTGTCACTAAGGTTGGAGGGCAGTGGTGTGATCACAGCTCACTGCAGCCTCAATCTCCTGAGCTCAAGTGATCCTCCTGCCTCATCCTCCTGAGTAGCTAGGACTACTGGTGCACACCACCATGCCCAGCTAATATTTTCTACTTTTTGTAGAGATGGGGTCTTGCTATGTTGCCCAGGCTGATCTTGAACTCCTAGACTTAAGCAACTCTCTTGCTTTCCACAGTGCTGGGATTATAGTTGTGAGCTAATACACCTGGCCAGAACATCATTATTTAGATTTCCTCTTGAAATAAGTTAAAAGCACTCAAGAGTGGTAAAAGAGAAATAGTACATATAGATGGATCATTTTGAAGTTTGTGTGTTACTGTATATTAAGGTGTCTTAAAACTGTAAAGCTGAGAGGCTAGTCCTTGAGGAGGTGACTTTGGAGCCCTTGGAAATATGAAAGTATTGTAATGAAAGTGACAGTTTTTCCCAAATTGATCTATAGAGTCTTTGCTGTTGCAGTGAAAATCCTGGAGTTTTAAGAAC
The DNA here is from genome assembly GCF_009764315.1 of Trachypithecus francoisi. Classification (NCBI taxonomy): domain Eukaryota; kingdom Metazoa; phylum Chordata; class Mammalia; order Primates; family Cercopithecidae; genus Trachypithecus; species Trachypithecus francoisi. Next base: position 13,888,321 of record NW_022681461.1, read on the forward strand.
TCAACAAGTTTGCCGGGCATGGTGGCTCACGCCTGTAATCCCAGCACTTTGGGAGACCTAGGCAGGTGGATCACAAGGTCAGGAGATCAAGACCATCCTGGCTGACACAGTGAAACCCTGTCTCTACTGAAAATATATATAAAAACAAAATTACCTGGGCGTGGTGGCAGGCACCTGTAATCCCAGCTACTCGGGAGGTTGAGGCAGGAGAATGATGTGAACCTGGGAGGCGAAGCTCACAGTAAGCAGAGATCGCACCACTGCACTCTAGCCTGGGTGACAGAGTGAGACTCCATCTCAAAAAGAAAAAAAAAACTCAACAAGTTACTAATATGGAAAAGCAATTGCCAAAAAGTAGCTAAGAACTCCTAAAGAAGAACCATATGTAATGTCACTCTGTCATTTATCAGTATTCCATATATGCATGTGTTTGTTTTTGAGCTATTTTGTTCTGCTGGTGAGTTTATTCCTGTGCTGATATTACACTATGTTAAATATTCTAACATCGTAATGTCTTATATATGAAAAAGCAAGGGACTCTTTCTTAGCCATATTAGAAAAAAATCCAAATTGGATCTCTGCCTTCTATCACACATTAAAATCAGTTCTATATAAATTAAATGCTTATATGAAAGGCAAATTTTATAACTTTTAGAACTATAAAATACAGTAAAATATATTGTGGCACAGGGTTAGGGGAAAACTTAGCAAAAACACTAACCATAAAACAAAAGGTTGATAAAATAGATGTCACTCAAAATGAATAACTTATTTTCCACAACATACCAGAATGGATATAAAAAGACAAGGCACAAATGGGAAAAAGCTATTTTCAAAACAGAAGTGATAAAGCATTAGTATTCAGATAAAGAACTCCAATCAAATGATTACTGTCTCATAAAAATATAAAAAATAGACTAGTGACATTATGCATTTCACAAAATAGGAAATATGAATAGCAAAAACATACAAAATACTCGATTTTGCTGCTAACCAGAGAAATGCAGTTATGATCACACTGAGATACTGTTTTTTTCCCACCCAACAGGCAGGCAGAAATTACGAAGTGTATAGATAACAAGATGCAGAGGTTATAGATCAAGCGAGTTTTGGATCAGTTTATATTGGTGGGAATGCAAATTATTACAAATATTTTGCATGAGTTTGATGTTCATATAAAGTCAAATATTCATTATAACCCAGGAGTCAGCAAGCTTTTTTTCTGTGAAGGACCAGGCAGCAAATATTTTAGGCTTTGAGGTACATCCAGTCTCTGCCACAACTACTTAGTTCTGCCACTGTAGTATAAAAACAGCTATAGACAATACTTAAATGAATGAGCTTCATTTGCGTTCCAGTAAAACTTCATTTGCAAAAAAGAGGCAGCATTTTGGGCTGTAGTGTGTTCACCTCTGATACAAATTATGACTTAGCAGTTCACTTGTAGGTACAAATGCCTTAGAGAAGATTACATGTATTTCCTAGGAGCCACGTACAGAAATATTTATGTGTGCAGTGGCCCAGCATCATGACCTCCATACTACTCAGGAAACAAATTTGAAAAAATTCAAATGGTTATCTTCAGTAGAATGGATAAATTTTAGTATAATCACACAATGGGTTACGTAGTAGTGAAAGCAAATGAATATTTAAGTCCAGGTAGCAACATGGATGAATCCAAAAGAGAATGTTGAGTGAAGAACCAGTCTCAGAGGAATGAATGCATCAGAGTGATACCAATTTTATTAAACTTAAAATTCAGCACAACTATTCCTGCTAAAAATGTTTAATCTATATGTAAATCAAACCTTAAGATCTGACTTCCATGTTGCAGGAGATGTAGGAGTTAGAAGTGCAAGTTAAGTGATACCTAAAAGAAACAATCAGGCAAATTTAGAAGATAGATAACTTTGTAGGACAACTGACCTGGTCTCTTCAACAAGAAACTGTTATGGAGAAGAAAAGTTTGGGTGTGGATGAGGTTCTCTAGATTGAGGAAGATTTAAGAGATAACCAAATGGAGGCCAGGCGCAGTGGGTAGCGCCTGTAATCCCAGCACTTTGGGAGGCCGAGGTGGGCGGATCACGAGGTCAGGAGATCAAGACCATCCTGGCTAACACAGTGAAACCCCATCGCTGCTAAAAAAAAAAAAAATTAGCTGGGCATGGTGGCAGGCATCTGTAGTCCCAGCTACTCGGGAGGCTGAGGCAGGAGAATGGCGTCAACCCGGGAGGCGGAGCTTGCAGTGGATCACACCACTGCACTCCAGCCTGGGTGACAGAGCCAGACTCTGTCTCAAAAAAAAAAGAAAAAAGAAAAAGAGATATCAAATGCAATATATGTAGGTTTTTATTAGATTAGTAGTAAAAGACATTTTTATACAATTGAAATTTAAATGTAAAGTAGGTATAGACCGGGCGCAGTTCCCAGCACTTCGGGAGGCCGAGGTAGGTGGATCACTTGAAGCCAGGAGGTTAGAGGCCAGCCTGGCCAATGTGGTGAAACCCCATCTCTACTAAAAATAGAAAAATTAGCCAGGTTTGGTGGCATGTGCCTAGAGCAAAACTGTCTACAAAATAATAATAAAGTAGGAATAAGGTGATGTTAACAAATATGATTTTTGTTAGGTATGATAATGATAATATGGTTAAACTGGACAATTGTTTTATAGCTGCATGTGAAAGAATTTCAAGATGAATTATCATAATAACTGTACTTTAGTATAAAATACCTAGGCACAAAAAGGAGGGCCAAATATAGAAAATCCTTAAATCTAAGTGTAGAATATATGGGTGAAAATTTTCATAATAAGAAGTTAAGAAACCAAACAAAATGAAATTATATTATTTAGTGATGCATCTGTAAAACAACAGAAACATGGAAATGATCAACACTAAGTTGAGGTAATGGTTCCTCGTGGAGGCACGAAGATGAGACTAAGGGAAGAATATACAGATGGGCCGCAAGGTCTATAGGTAATATTCTAGTTTTTAAGTAGAATGGTGTGGGATCAAGGGTGTTTTGTTTTGTTTTAAAACAGCTGTATTGAGTTATAATTTAAGTACTGTAAAATTCACCCATTGCAAGTATGTAATTCACTCATAGTTGTGCAGCCATAAACACAGTCTAGTTTTGGAACTCAGAAAGTTCCCTCATAACCATTTGTAGTCAATCCCTACTCCCACCTTCAGTCCCTGGCAACCACTGATTTACTTTCTGTCTCTAGAGATTTGCAGTTTCTTGTAACCTGTAATGGACTCATAGAATGTGTAGTCTTTGTGTTGGGCTTCTTTCACTTAGCATAATGTTTTTGAGGTACATCCATGTTGTAGCATGTAGCAGCAGTATACCATTGTATAAATGTTGTTTATTCACCAGGTTATAGGCTTGCTGTGAACATTTGACATATGTCTTTGTGTGGATATGTTTTAGTTTCTCTTAGGTGGTTACTTAGGAGTGAAATTGCTGGGTTGTATGGTGAATTTATGTCTAACTTTTAAAGACTGTGTCAAATTGTTTTTCAAAGTGACTACCATTTTTCACTCCCCCCAGCAATATATGAGAGTTCTAGTTCCTATGCATCCTTGTCAACACTTGATGATATCTCTTGTTTTGATTATAGCCATTCTAGTGGGTATGTAATGTATTTCATTGTAGTTTTAGTTTGCATGTTCATAATAACTGCTGATTTCAGACATCTTTTCATATGCTTATCAGCCATTCTTATATTTTCTTGAAATATCTATTCAAATTTTTTGCTCATTTTTGTGTGTTTTCTTATTGATTTGTACGATTTCTTTATGTGTCTGGAAACAAATCCTCTGTTAGATACATGATTTGCAGATACTTTCTTCCAGGCTGTGCCTTGCCTTTTCTTTTTAATTTTTTATTGATACATAATAGATGTACATATTTTGGGGATGTCTTTTTGGTTTTTTAATTGTCTTTTGAAGCACAAAAATTTTAAATTGTTATCAAGTCTAGTTTTGTCACTTTATGAATTGTACTTTTTGTGTTCATTAAATAAATCTTTGCCTAATACAAGCCATGATTATTTATTCTAGAGGCTTTATGGTTTTAGTTCTTCCTTTAAAGTCTGTGATCCATATTTTGAATTAATTTTTATGAATTGTGAAGAAAGTTCAAATTTACCTTTTGTCATATGCATTGACACTTCTCCCAGCACAACACTCTTATATCCTTAATAAAATACCTTGACACCTTTTTAAAAAGTAAATTTGGTCATAGATATGAAGGCTCATATCTAGATTCTCGATTCCGTTCCATTGATCTGTATGTCTATATTTACATAAGCACTGTAGTGTCTTATTCATTGTATGCTTGGTACCAAATAGGTGTGCAGAATTTGAATTAGACTGAAATTGAATTGACTAGACTTATTAAGTTAAATATTCCATATTCTTATATTTGCCATATTTTAATCTTTTTATCTGATATATGTGGGATGTAGTAGTTGATTTATTTTTGCTTTTCTCCCCCCTATAGTTTTTTATCAGTATATCTTTTGAAAAAAATCCCATCTCTAGATCAGAAAGAAACTTCGTGCCTCACTCAAAAATACTTAAGGGACAGAATGCCCTTTGTGATAGGCATGATGGTAATAGGAGCAACTATCAACAGACAGGGACATTGGCTAGAATTATAATCTCTAGTGATATGACATCCAAAGGCTGATTAGTTGATAGCAGTATGTTATTCCTTACATAGAAGCTCAGCAGTATTTTTAGCATTTCTGTATTTATTGCTGTAAAATAGAATATTACAAGAATATACTGGAACTATTTTATGAAGCAGTAATCTTAGAGTTATACCTGTATCCCTTAGCAATTGCACATGCATTCTTAAGACCATAATTACTTGGTGGGGAAATAATACTTGCTCTATCAACTTCTCATGATGTTTATGAAATTCAAATAAGGTAATGTTTGTTTAAGTGCTTTGCAAAATATAAAGTGTTGTACAAACATTTTAAATGTCATTCATATAGTAAGCACTGATATACAAATAAATTTTTTTCAAACACTTTACTTTCTAAGATAATATGAAGTGAAAAGTATGAACAATTATTGAACCTTGGGGTCATTTGCCCACAAATACAATTGAGATGGGTAAAATTGTGAAATTGTGAATAACTGTAGCTCAAGAATGTGGGGTCAGGCATGGTGGCTTACACCTGTAATCCCAGCACTTTGGGAGGCTGAGGCGGGTGGATCATCTGAGGTCAGGAATTTGAGACCCACTGGCCAACGTGGTGAAACTCCATCTCTACTGAAAAAAAAAAAAAAAAAAATAGCCAGGAATGGTGGCATGTGCCTGTAATCCCAGCTACTTGGGAGGCTGAGGCACAAGAATCGCTTGAACCTGAGTGGTGAAGGTGTGAAGATTGTAGTGAGCCGAGATCGGGCCACTGCACTCCAATCTGGGTGAGAGTGAGACTGTCAAAAAAAAAAGAGAGAGAATGTGGGACATAGGTGAAACCAATGAGTGAAAGGAATATTTTCTTCAATCTCTGTCTTCATAACAGGATATTGAAGAGGAAATGCTCCTTCTCTTGGAGAATGTAAAATTTCTATTATATAATTGGATAGACAGTGATAAAAAATCGTATCTTTTACAAATCTTCTATTGGCATGTAGAATTTATATAAAAATTATTTTAAAATGCAATGTAAGGCTGGGCACAGTGACTCATGTCTGTAATCCCAGCACTTTGGGAGGCCAAGGCGGGCAGATCACCTGAGGTCAGGAGTTCGAGACCAACCTGGCCAACATGGTGAAACGCCGTCTCTAATAAAAATACAAATTAGCTGGACGTACATGCCTGTAATACCACCTACTCAGGAGGCTGAGGTGGGAGAATTGCTTGAACCCAGGAGGTAGAGGTTGCAGTGAGCCAAGATCATGCCATTGCTCTCCAGCCTGGGCAACAAGAGTGAAAATCTGTCTCAAAAAAAAAAAAGCAATGTAAAAGATTGAGCAACATAAAGCTGTGATAATCAAGACAGTATGGTACTGGCATAAGAATAGACGTTTACAGATTGATAGAATAGGATTAAGAGTTCAGAAATTGATTTTGGACAAGACTATTGATTTTGGACAAGAGTCCCAACACAGTTAAAAGGGCAAAAGAATAGTCTTCTCAATGCATGATGCTAGATATCATCATGCAGAAGAGTGAATTTCGACCCTTTCTTCACACCTTGTACAAAAATTAACTCAAAATGGATCACAGAACTAAACACATGCACTAAATCTATAAAACTTTTAGAAGAAAATATAGGAGTAAATTTTTGAGTTAGGCAGTGGTTTCTTGGATAAAATTGGACTTCATCAACTTTAAAAACTTCTGTGATACAAAGAATACCATCAAGAATATGCCAAGACAACCCACGAAATGAGAGTAAATGATTGCAGATCATATTCAATAAGATACAGACATGCAGAATATATAAAGAACTGTTACAACTCAAAAAAACAAGTAACCCAGTTAAAAATGGGCAAAGGATCTGAGAAGACATTTCTCCAAAAAGATATACAAATCTCCAATAAGCACACAAAAGGGATGTTCAGCACCATTCGCTGTCAGGGAAATGGAACTGAAAACCCCAGTGAGATAGCACTTCACACCCACTGGCTATCATGAAAAAGGCAGAACAAGTGTTGATAAGAATGCGGATAAATTGCAACCCGCTTGACTGCTGATGGGATTGTAAAATGATGGACTGCTTTGGAAAATTATCTAGTGATATCTCAAAAGGTTAAACATAGAGTCACCAGCAGTTCTACTCTTAGGTATATACCCAAGAGAATTGAAAATATGTCCACGCAAAATCTTGTGCATGAATATTATAGCAGCATAATTCATAATAGCCAAAAAGTAGCAACAACCTGAATGTCTATCAACCAGTGAATGGAGAAATAAAATGTAGGATGAGATATTTGGCAATAAAAAGGAATGAAGGGCTGATACAAGCCATAATATGAATGAATCTTGAAAATATTTTGCTAAGTCAGAGAACCAGTCAAAGGTTCACATATTGGGTTATTCCATATATACAAAAATGTCCATAATAGGCAAATCTATAGAGACAGTAAATAGATTAGTGTTGCCTGGGACAGACAGCAGGTATTAGGAGGAAATGGGGAGTGACTGCTAATGGGTACAGTTTCTTTTTGGGGTGATGGAATTGTAATACAGTTGATTGGGGTGATGGTTGTTCAATTCTGAATATATTAAAAAACCACTGTCTTGTACACATTAAATGGGTGAGTTGTTCAGTATATAAATAACAGAAATTTAAAAAGCAATATCTGAGTCCAAAAAATACGAAGAAAGGAAATTTCCAAATGTGTCTCTACTGTTTTATCTTCCAGAGATGGAGAAGGACCAAGTGGTTGATTGTCTCTTAGCTGTCATTTTTCTTTTTTTTTTTTATCCTTCTAGTGCTTGCCTAGGTGTACCAAATGTGTATCCCTTCTAGTGGTTGACTAGGTGTATTAAATGCATATCAATGCATGTTGAATGATAGTAAATCATAATTCATTTTTGACAGGAATTGAGTTCTTCTCAGACTTTATCACATGATGGAGGATTCTTCAATAGACTGGAAGATGATGTTCATAAAATTCTTATTAGAGAAAAACGAAGAGAACAGCTTACAGAATATAATGGAACAGATAATTGTACAGCTCATGAACACAACCAGGCATGTAAAGTAGAAAATTCTCTTAAAATCACAGTAAATTGAAATGTAATTTTTATTTTTTAAACAAGTAAGCAGTAGAATCAAATTATTGTGTAAAGTAGTAGTTTAGGATATGATCTTAGTAATTATCACTCAAATATTTATATTAGAAAGTATGGAGTATACTTATACTGTATGAACTAGTTCATTCCTTGATGACTGTTTGCTGAGCATGTGCCATAAGCCGTGTACTGTTAGGCACTCAGAGGAGGGAGTGGAAACATGAAGATGCGTAAGACCTCTCTTCCCTTAGACACTCAGAGTTGTGGGGATATGGAGAGGTAGACCTGTAAAAGGATCATCATTCAGCACAAATGAAGACTTTAAGGAAGATATGAACAATAAAAAAGAGGTGGTGGCTCAAGCGTGTAATCCCATCACTTTGGAAGGCCGAGACAGGCGGATCACGAGGTCAGGAGATCGAGACCATCCTAGCTAACGCGGTGAAACCCCGTCTCTACTAAAAAATACAAAAAAAAAAAAAACTAGCTGGGCGAGGTGGCAGGCGCCTGTAGTCCCAGCTACTCCGGAGGCTGAGGCAGGAGAATGGCGTCAACCCGGGAGGCGGAGCTTGCAGTGAGCTGAGATCCGGCCACTGCACTCCAGCCTGGGCGACAGAGCGAGACTCCATCTCAAAAAAAAAAAAGGAGATTTTGAATAGTGAAGGTAATTGATCACTGCTTGGGTGAATTGTGATGGTTATATAAAAAGTGACATTTGGGATGGAGTATGGATAGTGAGGAACTGTATAAGCTGAGAAACAGAGAAAGACTTTGGGTCTAAGGGAGCTACAAGAATAGACGTCCTGAAATATAAAAGGCCCTAGACTAAATATTTAGGAAACTGAAAAATTCTGCAACTAAAAAGTTTACGGTTAAGCAAGTCTGGGATGACATGACTGAAGAAATAGATTGGATTTATGTCAGAAATATCTTTTCTGTGAAAGTAAGAAGTTAGAATTTTATCCTATACAACAGAATAAGCTATAGCCCATGAATCAAATCTGGTCAGTGGTCTGTTATTACAAGGACTGTAAGCTAAGAATGGCATTCATATTTTCAAAATAGTATTTAAAAAAGAGAAAAGAGCCTGGCACGGTGTCTCACACCTGTAATCCCAGCAGCTTGGGAGGCTGAAGCAGACAGATCACTTGAGACCAGGAGTTCAAGACCAACCTGGCCAACACAGCAAAACCTCATCTTCACTAAAAATACAAAAATTAACCAAGCATGGTGGCACATGCCTAGAATCTCAGCTACTTGGTAGGCTGAGACATGAGAATTGCTTGAACCCAGGAGGTGGGGTTGCAGTGAGCCAAGATCGTGCCTCTGGACTCCAGCCTGAGTGACAGAGCAAGACTGTGTTTCAAAATTAAATAATTTTAAAAATTAAAAAAGAAAAGAGAGAATATGGCTGGGTGCTGTGGCTCATGCCTGTAATCCCAGCACTTTTGGGAGACTGAGACAGGCGGATCACTTGAGGTCAGGAGTTCGAGACCAGCCTGGCCAACATGGTGAAACCCTGTCTGTACTAAAAATAAAAAAAAAAAATCGAGTGTTGTGGTGGGTACCTGTAGTCCCAGCTACTTGGAAGGCTGAGGCAGGAGAATCATTTGAACCCAGGAGGCAGAGATTGCAGTGAGCCAAGATCGCACCACTGCGCTCTAGCCTGGATAACACAGCAAGACTCCATCTCAAAACAACAACAACAAAAAATATGTGACAGAGACAGTATAAAACCCATAAAGTCTAAGATGTTTGTTGTTGGACCCTTTACAGAAAAAGTTGCCAGCCTCTGCTACATACCAGTGTTACCCAAAATATATTATCTGAGGGAGAAAAAAATGCTTTCTCTCCTCATACCCTGGTCCTGTTTATATGGGACCAGGAAGAGGTGAGACATACGCCAAGATCCTCACTGCCACATCTTAAATTCCATCATACAGAGAAAGTGTGTTACCTCTCAGACCTCTATGTCTGCATTTATTTTTCTCACCATAACCACTAGTCTCTTACTTCGTCTTAACTATGAACCTGTTCTTTACTCTGTATTGACCTCCAATCCATCAATTCTCCCAGCTTGAAACTTGTAGTAATTTCAGTAATGTCCCCATGAACACTTTACCCTTACTTCCTTAATTTTCTGTGATTCCTTTCTTGCCAGTATGTAGCATTGGCTCTCACAATATTGTCTGCCTTGCCTGTTTTAATTCTCCGGCCACCAGGTGTTTAAAAAGTATTTTTTAAAACACTGCTAATGTTATCTGAAAATCAGTGCTATGTAACTTTTGCCATAGTCTCATTTCTTCTTAATGGTCCTTTGATTGATCTCTTTCTAACTTCGACAAATTCCTACAATAGCCATTCCAAATTTGGAATCTGGTTCCCATCTGTTTTCCATCTTTTCCTCTCTTCAATGGATGTTATCTCTTTGTTTACTGCAAAGACTGGTAAATTCAGTCATACAGCAAATTAACACCATCTATTAATGTTTGTGTTATATGGTATACAGGAGAAGCTTTAAGAACTTTTTACTCTAAAGCAGCAATAAGATTTATTTGTAAATAACACTATTTCTTATGGAAAATCTATTCTCAACTTAGTTGTGGGAAATCCTTGCCTACCCTGATGTACTCGCGAAGTTCTTTCTGGCACTGAATTAAATTTAATGTTTTCTTATCTTTCCTCGACTTCCAAATTTTATGTGCAATCCAAGCATATTAGTCCATTCTCATGCTGCTATGAAGAAATACCCAAGACTGGGTAATTTATAAAGGAAAGAGGTTTAATTGACTCACAGTTCATTTGGCTGGGGAGGCCTGAGGAAACTTACAATCATGGTAGAAAGCACCTCTTCACAGGGTGGCAGGAGAGAATGAGTGCCAAGTGAAGGGGGAAGCCCCTTATAGACCATTAGGTCTCATGAGTATTCACTCACTATCACAAGAACAGTATGAGGGAAACCATCCCCATAATTCAGTTATCTCTTACCTGGTCCCGCCTTTGACACATGGGCCCAGCCAACCATATCATTCTGCCCCAGGCCCCTCCCAAGTCTCATGTCCTCACATTTCAAAATGCAGTCATGCCTTCCCAAAAGTCTTCCAAAGTCTTAACTCATTCCAGGATTAACCCAAAAGTCTAAAGTTTCATCTGAGACAAGGCAAGTCCCTTCTGCCTCTGAGCCTGTAAGTTAGTTACTTCCTAGATGTAGTGGGAGTACGGGCGTTGGGTAAATATGCCCATTCCAAATTGGAGAAATTGGCCAAAATGGGCTACAAGCCCCATGCAAGTCTGAAATCCAATAGGGCAGTCATTAAACCTTAAAATTCCGAAATGATCTCCTTTGACTCCACATCTCACATCCAGGTCTTGCTGATGCAAGAGATAGGCTCCCACGGCATTGGGTAGCTCTGCTCCTGTGGCTTTGCAGGGTACAACCCCCACTAACTGACTGCTTTCATGGCTGGCATTGAGTGCCTGCAGTTTTTCCAGTGCAAACCGTGGATGGATCTACCATTCTGGGGTCTGGAGGACAGTGGCCCTCTTCTCATAGCTCTGCTAGGCAGTGCCCCAGTAGGGACTCTGTGTGGGGGCTCTGACCCCACATTTCCCTTCCACACTGCCCTAGCAGAGGTTCTCCGTGAGGGCTCTGCCCCTGTACCATACCTCTACCTGGACATCCAGGAGTTTCCATACATCCTTTGAAATCTAGGTAGCAGTTCCCAAACCTCAGTTCTTCTCTTCTGTGCACCCACAGGACCAACATCATGTAGAAGCTGCCTAGGCTTGGGGCTTGCACCTTCTGAAGCAAAAGCCTGAGCTGTACCTTGGCCCCATTTAGCCATGGCTGGAGCAGCAGGGACATAGGGCACCAAGTCCGTAGGCTGCACACAGCATAGGGGCCCTGGACCCAGCCCAGAAAACCAATTTTCCCTCCTAGGCTTCCAGGCCTGTGATGGAAGGGGCTTCTGTGAAGGTCTCTGACATGCCCTGGAGAAATTTTCCCCATTGTCTTGGTGATGAGCATTTGGCTCCTACTCACTTGTGCAGTAGATTTGAATTTCTACCCAGAAAATAGATTTTTCTTTTCTTTTTTTTTTTTTTTTTTTTTGGAGACAGAGTCTCGCTCTGTTGCCCAGCTGGAGTGCAGTGGCCAGATCACAGCTCAATGCAAGCTCCGCCTCCCAGGTTCACGCCATTCTCCTGCCTCAGCCTCCGGAGTAGCTGGGACTACAGGCGCCCGCCACCTCGCCCGGCTAGTTTTTTGTGTTTTTTTTTAGTAGAAACGGGGTTTCACCGTGTTAGCCAGGATGGTCTCGATTTCCTGACCTCGTGATCCGCCCGTCTCGGCCTCCCAAAGTGCTGGGATTACAGGCTTGAGCCACCGCGCCCGGCCAGGTTTTTCTTTTCTACTGCATTGTCAGGCTGCAAATTTTCTTTTTTTTTTTTTTTTTATTATACTTTAAGTTCTAGGGTACATGTGCATGACGTTTATATCATGTATAACTCCCCAATGCAATCCCTCCCTCCTCCCCCCTCCCCATGATAGGCCCCAGTGTGTGATGTTCCCCTTCCCGAGTCCAAGTGATCTCATTGTTCAGTTCCCACCTATGAGTGAGAACATGCGGTGTTTGGTTTTCTCTTCTTGTGATAGTTTGCTAAGAATGACGGTTTCCAGCTGCATCCATGTCCCTACAAAGGACGCAAACTCATCCTTTTTTATGGCTGCATAGTATTCCATGGTGTATATGTGCCACATTTTCTTAATCCAGTCTGTCACAGATGGACATTTGGGTTGATTCCAAGTCTTTGCTATTGTGAATAGTGCCGCAATAAACATACGTGTGCATGTATCTTTGTAGTAGAGTAATTTATAATCCTTTGGGTATATACCCAGTAGTGGGATGGCTGGGTCATATGGTACATCTAGTTCTAGATCCTTGAGGAATCGCCATACTGTTTTCCATAATGGTTGAACTAGTTTACAATCCCACCAACAGTGTAAAAGTGTTCCTATTTCTCCACATCCTCTCCAGCACCTGTTGTTTCCTGACTTCTTAATGATTGCCATTCTAACTGGTGTGAGATGGTATCTCATTGTGGTTTTGATTTGCATTTCTCTGATGGCGAGTGATGATGAGCATTTTTTCATGTGTCTGTTGGCTGTATGGATGTCTTCTTTTGAGAAATGCCTGTTCATATCCTTTCCCCACTTTTTGATGGGGTTGTTGTTTTTTTCTTGTATATTTGTTTGAGTTCTTTGTAGATTCTGGATATTAGCCCTTGTCAGATGAGTAGGTTGCAAAAATTTTTTCCCATTCTGTAGGTTGCCTGTTCACTCTGAGGGTAGTTTCTTTAGCTGTGCAAAAGCTCTTTAGTTTAATTAGATCCCATGTGTCAATTTTTGCTTTAGGCTGCAAATTTTCTGAACTTTTATGCTCTGACACCTCTTGAATGCTTTGCTGCTTAGAAATTTCTTTCACCAGGTACCGTAAATCACCTCTCTGAAGCTCAAAGTTACACAGATCTCTAGGGCAGCAGCAAAAAGCCACCAGTTTCTTTGCTAAAGCGTAGCAAGAATGACCTTTACTCCATTTCCCAACAAGTTCCTCATCTCCATCTGAGACCACCTCAGCCTGGGCTTCGTTGTCATTCAAAAAGTCTCTAGGAAGTTCCAGATTTTCCCACATTTTCCTGTCTTCTAAACCCTCCAAAGTGTTCCAGCCTCTGCCTATTACCCAGTTCCAAAGTCACATCCACATTTTCAGGTATCTTTATAGCAGCCCCTGACTCTCTGTGGTACCAATTGACTGTATTAGTCCGTTCACATACTGCTGTGAAGAAATACCCGAGATTGGGTAATTTATAAAGAAAAGAGATTTGACTCACAGTTCTGTATGGCTAGGGAGGCCTCAGGAGGCTTACAATCATGGTGTGAGGCACCTCTTCACAGGATGGCAGAAGAGAGAATGAGTGCTGAGCAAAGAGGGGAATCCCCTTATAAAACCATCAGATCTTATGAGAACTCACTAACCGAAGAACAGTATGGGGGAAACCGCCCTCTCCACCTGGTTCCACCTTGACACTTGGGGATTATTATAATTCAAGATGAGATTTGGGTGGGGGTAGAGCCAAACCATATCACCAAGCAACCATGTTAATTAACTTTTACGGTTAGTGTATTCACTTCTTCTTTTTTCATTGATTATGGTTTTCCTTTTTCATTATGATTTTCCCCTTTGTAGTATCTTCTTAATTTTTAAAGCCACCTGAGATCATTTTTGGATAGAAGGAATGATATTTGTATATTTCAGCACATAATTAGGTTCCTCAAGGCCTTTATAGAACAAAGTTGGGTATATAACTTGATATTAACACTTTTAAATAATTAAGTAGCAGTATGATATAAAACCAAAGTGATAGTGTGACATAGTGGAAAGAGAACAGACTTTGAAATCAAACAGTTTTATCAATTGTATTACATTGGGATGAAATTACCTGCCATTCTTACACTACTAGGGAAGTTATAGATTATGATTTAAAATGTTGAGCAGAACATGTTTTCCACCAGTATGTACTTAATAGATAATTATTTTTGTACAAGCAAAAAATGGTGAGCCCCAGAAAAGATACACTGTTAAAATGCTATAGTAATTCACAGGAAAGGGGATCAGAGATGGCTTTGTGAGGAGAAAATAGCATTTGAATTAGGAACTTAGAGTAGGATTTGGGTTTTCTTTGTGTGTGTTTTTTTTTTTTTTAATTATTTTTTGTGGCTACATAGTAGGTGTATGTATTTATGGGTTCCAGGAGATATTTTGATACAGGCATGCAATGCTTACATAAGCACATCTTGTAAGCATTTATCCTTTGTGTTACAAACAATCCAATTATGCTATTTTAGTTATTTTTAAATGTACAATTAAATTATTGTCTAGTCACCCTGTTGTGCTATCACATATTAGGTCTTATTCATTCTTTCTAATTTTTTGGTACAGATTAACTATCCTTACCTCCTGCCCACCCCCTCACTGCCTTTCCCAGCCTCTAGAAACCATCCTTCTACTTTGTAACTCCATTAGTTCAGTTGTTCTGAATTTTAGATCTCACAAATAAGTGAGAACATGTGATGTTTGCCTTTCTGTGCCTGGCTTATTTCACTTAGCGTATGACCTCCAGTTCCACCCATGTTGTTGCAAATAACAATTTTTTTATGGATAAAGAGTACTCCATCATGTATAAATACCACATTTTCTTTATTCATTCATGTGTTGATGTGCACTTAGGTTGCTTCCAAATCTTGGCTATTATAAACAGTGCTGTGATAAACATGGGAGTGCAGATATCTCTTCAGTATACTGATTTCCTTTCTTTTGGGTATATATCCAGCAGGATTGTGGGATCATGTGGCAACTCCAGTTTTATTTGATTTTTGGAAGAGATAGGTGTCTAGTTTTATTCTTCTGCATATGGATATCCAATTTTCCTAGCACCATTTATTGAATAGACATTTTTCCCCAGTGTATGTTCTTGACACCTTTGCCAAAAATGAGTTCACTGTAGGTGTGTGGATTTGTTTCTGGGTTCTCTGTTCTGTTCCAGTGGTCTATGTGTGTGTGTGTTTATGCCAGTACCTTGGTATTTGGTTACTATAGCTCTGTAGTATAATTTGAAGTCAGGTAACATGATTCTTTCAGTTTTCTTCTTTTTGCTTAAGATATCTTTGGCTATTCTGTGTCTTTTGTGGTTTCATGTATATTTTAGGATTGTTTTTTCTATTTCTGTGAAGAATGTCATTGGTATTTTGATAGGGATTACATTGAATCTGTAGATTGCTTTGGGTGGTATGGACATTTTAACAATATTGATTCTTCTAACCCATGAACATGGAATATCTTTCCATTTTGTCATCTCTTCTTCAGTTTCATTCATCGGTGTTTTATAGTTTTCATTATAGAGATTTTGTTTAGTTAATTCCTAGGTATTTACTTTTATTTATGGCTATTGTAAATGGGATTGCATTTTTTTATTTTTTTTCAGATTGTTCTCTGTGGCCTGTAGAAATGCTACTGATTTTTCAAGGTTGATTTTGTATCCTACCACTTTACTAAGTTTATCAGTTCTAATAGTATTTTTGTGGAGCGTTTAGGTTTTTCCAAATATAAAGTGATATCATCTGCAAACAAGAATAATTTGACTTCTTCCTTTCCAATTTAGATGCCCTTTCTTTTTCTTGTCTGATTGCGCTAGCTAGGACTTCCTGTACTACAATGAATAACAGGGTGAAAGTGGGCATCCTTGTCTTGTTCTAGATCTTAGAGGAAAGGCTTTCAGTTTTTCCCCATCCAGTATATTACTTGCTGTGGGTTTATTGTGTATGGCTTTTATTATGTTGAGATATGTTCCTTCTATACCCAGTTTTTTGACGGTTTTTATTGTGAAAGGATGTTGAATTTTATCAAATGCTTTTTCAGCATCAGTTGAAATGATCATGTGGTTTTTGTCCTTCATTCTGTTGATGTGATGTATTGATTTATATATATTGAACCAGCCTTGCATTCCTGGGATAAATCCCAGTTGGTCATAATGAATGATCTTTTCAGTCTGTTCTTGAATTCAGTATTTTTTTCAGGATTTTTTGCATCGATATTCATCAGATATTGGCCTCTAGTTTTCTTTTTTTGATGTTTCTTTGTCTGGTTTTGGTATCAGGGCCTCATAGAAGGAGTTTGGAAGTATTCCCTCCTCGTCTTTTCTCAAAATAGTTTGAGTAGGATTTGTATTAATTCCTTAAGTGTTTGGTAGAATTCAGCAGTAAAGCCATTGGATCCTGGGCTTTTCTTTATTGGAAGACTTTTTATTATGGCTTCAATCTTATTATTGGTCTGTTCAGATTTTGGGTTTCTTCATGGTTCAATCTTGGTAGGTTGTATGTGTCTAGGAATTTGTCCATTTCCTCTAGATCTTTCAATTTATTGGCATATAGTTGCTCAGAGTAGCCACTAATGATCCTTTGAATTTCTGTAGTATTAGTTGTAATGTCCCTTTTTTAAATCTCTGTTTTATTTGGAACTTCTCTTTTTCTTGATGTGGTTAAAGGTTTGTCAATTTTAATTTTTCTTTTTTTTTGTTTTAATTTTTAATTTTTTTTCAATTTTTAATTTTTCAAAAAATCAACTTTTGGATTCTTCATTTCAGTTTCATTTATTTCTTTTATATTGATTTCATTTTAGTTTCATTTATTTCTGCTCTGATGTTTATTTCTTTTCTTCAAATTTTGTGTTTGGTTTGCTCTTGCTTTTCTAGTTCTTTAACATTAATTGTTAGGTTATTTGAAGTTTTTCTTCTTTTTTGATGTAGGCACTTATAGCTATAAATTTTCCTCTTAGTACTGCCTTTATTGTATCCCACAGCTTTTGGTGTGTTTTCCATTAGCATTTGTTTCAAGAAATGTTTCAGTTTCCTTCCTAATTTCTTTGTTGAGCCACTGATCGTTCAGGAGGATATTGTTTAATTTCCATGTATTTGTATAGTTTCTAAAATTCCTTTTGTCCTTGATTTGTAGTTTTATTTCATTGTGGTCAGAAAAGATGCTTGATATTATTTCAATTTTTTGGATGTTTTAGGACTTGTTTTGTGACCTAACATAGGGTCTATCCTTGAGAATTATCTGTGTATTGAAGAAAAGAATGTGTATTCTGCAGCTGTTGGATGAAAAGTTCTGTCAATATCTATTGGTCCTTTTGGTTTATAGTGCAGGTTAAGTCCAGTGTTTCTTTGTTGATTTTGTTTCTAAAAGATCTGTCCAGTGCTGAAAGTGGAGTGTTGAAATCACCAGCTATTATTGTATTGGGGCCCGTCTCTCTCTTTAGCTCTAATAAAATTTGCTTTATATATCTGAGTGCTCCAGTGTTGGGTGTATATGTATTTAAAATTGTTATATCCTCTTGCTGAACTGACCCCTTTATCTTTATATAGTGACCTTCTTTGTTTCTTCTTATAGTTCTTGTCTTGAAATCTATTTTGTCTGATATTAATATAGCTACTTCTGCTCTTTTTTGGTTTCCCTTGTCATGGAATATCTTTTTTCTTCCCTTTATTTTCAGTCTATGTATGTCTTCATAGGTGAAATGTGTTTCTTGTAGGCAACAGATCGTTGGGTCTTATTTCTTAATCCATTCAGCCATTCTATAAAGACAATAGAATTTGAACATGCAGAGATGAAGTAGAAACTGGGATGCCTTGAGTAAAAGTATGGAGGTAATGAAGTATAAACCAGTTTCATTAAAATAGAAGGTTTATAGAGGAATGTAGTATAAATTTGGTAAGTTAAGTTGGAAAAGATTGTAGCAAATTTAAAGGCTGGTTCATAATTTAGTCAGCAGACATTAAAGAATTTTTGAAGGTTTTTGAGCAGAAAGCAAAGTTTATTACAGTAATATTAATTTCACTGCAGTGCCTAGGAAAAAACCAAAGGAAGGTAAAGACTACTAATTATTAGTAAGGATATAGAACAGCATTAACATACCACTAGTGGGAATGTAAATTGGTATAACCATTTTGGAAAACAATTTGGCATCCACTTTTAAAGTTGAAGATAATGGGCATGACGTTATGTTCTAGAAATTCTATGCCTAGATTAAACCTTGAAGACATGTCCAAAAAAGTGTTCAAAACTCAGTTGTTTGTAATAGCAAAAGAATAAGAGAAGTAAGTTGTAGTTATACATAGCAACATGGATGCATATCAAGAGCATAGCATTTAATGAAAAACACAGGTCACCAAATAATAATTTGATGACATTCATATAAATTTTTTTAAATAGCCCTGTCTCTACAAAAAAAAAATTATCCAGGTGTGTTGGCATGCACCTATAGTCTCAGCTACTCAGAAGGCTGAGGTGGGAGGATTGATTGAACCTGTTAAGTCAAGGCTGCAGGGAGCTGTGATCATGCCACTGTCTTTCAACCTGGTCATTGAAGCAAGACCCTGTCTCAAAAAAATAAATAAAAATTAAAAATAGAAATGTAATACATTATTCAGGGCTTCATATACATGTAGTAAAAGACTTTAACAAAGGAAAAGAATGACAGAATCTGTAATCATGGATATCCTCAGGAGAGGAGGGAAAAGGGGTGTGATTGGAGAGAGACATATGGTATTTGTAAGGTATTGGTAATGTCAAATTCTTAATCTGCTTTTTGGTTTATTTTTCTTTTTACCTAATGTGTCATACATAAAATTCTTTTGCATATGTGAAGTTTTTCCTAAGTGAAAAAATTAGAATTTTTTCATAGCATTTCATTAAGTGTAAAGGAGAGAAAAGAGGATTCATGCCATTTAAAGAATTATCCACTTCTCTCTCTGTGTATACCTCTTTCCTCTACCCATTGTGCTTCTTTCTCAGAGAAAGAAAACTCTTCTGCTTTCCAAGGTTAAAATCCTTTTTAGCTGTGCATACATTGATATACTAGGCATTTTTAAAAGTGAAAAGTAAATCAACCCTAAGACTGTCATTCTTAACATGACATGTAGTTTTTTTTTTTTTTTTTTTTTTTTTTTTTTTTGAGACGGAGTCTCACTCTGTCACCTGGCGGGAGTTCTGTAGCACTCTTTTGGCTCAGTACAACCTTCACCTCCTGGGTTCGAGCAATGCTTCTGCCTCACCCTCCCAAGTAGCTGGGATTACTGGCATGCATCACCATGCCCAGCTAATTTTTTGTTTTTTTTTTTTTTTTTTTTTAAACTAGAGACAGGGTTTTGCTATGTTGGCCAGGCTGGTCTCGAACTCCTGACCTCAAGTGATCTGCCCACCTCAGCCTCACAAATTGCTGAGATTATGGGCATGAGCCACCATGCCCAGCCTAGTTTCATTTGTTAATAGTGTTTTTCTAGGAAACTGCCTAGATGCATAGGTATTTTAAAATAATTTTAACAATAATGAATCTAGTTTTCTAACCCCTTTTGTAAACCAGGTGTTATATCCTGCCACATCAACATGCTGTAAGTTGCTTGGTACTTGCCCTATTATTGAACATTGTTTAGAATTGATGGCTTGATATTCACTGATCATACATTTAATATTTTGGTGAATTGTTTCCTTGGAGTAGATTGTTTTAGATAGTAATTGAATCAAAGGATATAAGCTTCTGTGTTGCTCTTGGTGCATTCAACATACTGTCTTCTAGCAGCAGGATGTGAGCTTACTAATTTCTCCACAACTGCACCAGCGCTAGGTAGATCAGTCATCCCTGATCCCGTCCCCTCTTGTGGCCTTTGGGGCTCTGTTTTATTAATTATCTTTGTGGCATATTCCATCCTGTTGTTTGATGCATACTTTACTCTCACTGTGTTCAAACCCAGGCTCATCATCTTCCTCTCCACACGAAGCATTTGGCTTGACTTCTGTCATTTCAGTTTTTGGTTTCCTCATTTTACCTAGGTATCCAGATTCTACAGTGTTTTTTTTTGTTTGTTTGTTTTTTGTTTTTTCACTTTTCTGTTTTTCAAGATTTTTAAAGTTTTAAATCTTTGAAATATTTTTCAGATCTATCTGTTTCCATTTTTACCAACATTCTCTAATTTAGGCTCTCATTATCTCTTACTGGCATTATTTCAGTAATCTAACCAATCTTTATGCTTCTTGCCTTTAATGCCAGATAATGTGTTACACCCTGCTAACAAATGCCTTTTTATAAATCTTTACTTCCATCATGCCATGCTGTGCCCTTAAACTTCAGTGTCTGTTGAATTAAGTACAGTGTCCTTGACCTGACACCTAAAGTCCTTAGGCTATGCTTTTCAAACTGAGTTTCCCAACCCATTCAGTAGGTCCTAAAATCAATTTAGTAGGTTGCTACCAAAAAATGGGAAAGGAGAAAATGTCAGAGTATGTGACACCTATTTATATTTTGTGAAAGTTGTTTCTATGTGTGCATGTGTCTGTGTGTCTGTGTAAAACATTCCTATCATAGGGCACTGTCAAATAAGTTTGAAAACCTTGTTATACAGGATATCCTTAATTATCTTTAGCTGTTTGTACTCTTCCAATTTTTCTTCTAGCTGGAGTAGACCACTCCTATCACAGAATGCTGGGTGCGTCCCAGCTTTATTCAAGGTTCATTTCATTCATTTCACATGCCATCTCCTCCCAGAAGCTCTCTCTCACTGCCTCAGCCGAACCCCAAACCCGAGACACAGAAAACCTGGATATAATTTTCCTTTTTCTATACCCCATAGCATTTTGTTTTTCTTATGGCACATTTCACATCACACATTTTCCCTGTCATTTTTAATAGATTACAGATCCCTTGTAGGCATAGGCTTTATCTTGTACATCTTTTCATCCTCATTTTAGTATAATATTTTCTACTTAGAAGATACTTTTTAAAAGGTTTTTATTGAAATGTAGGACTTCATTAAAAAGTATACATTAAAACAATACGACTTTGTTTTAAAAAGTAATATCTCTTGTAGAAATTTTGGAAACTACTGATAAGTAAAATGAAGAAATGATAATGGCAAAAATAAATATTTGAGGGTTTGCTATGTATATTCCAGACACTGTGTTAAGTACTTAAATTGTATGATCTCATTTGATTATTAACAACTAACTATGAAGTTGGTAGGTATCATTATCATCCCCAATTTTCAGTTGTAGTGGGAGAAAAATGACCCTAATCTCATTCTCACCTAGAGAAACCAGCTAGGGTACTGATATTTTAGTGTGGTCTTACTTTTTCTATGGATATATACTTTTTCCCTCATCAGTGCAGAAACTGTTAGATGGACCACTTTTTCAGTTAAACGCAAATGGTGAGCATTTCAGGACATTGGTTTTTTTTTTTAATTTTTGTTTTTGAGATGGAGTCTCACTCTGTCGCCCAGGGTGGAGTGCAGTAGCGCAATCTCAGGGCACTGCAACCTTTGCCCTTCAGGTTCAAGCCATCCCTGTGCCTCAGCCTCTCGAGTATCTGGGATTATAGGCATGTGCCACCACCCCCAGCTAGTTTGTGTATTTTTAGTAGAGGGTCACCATGTTGGCCAGGCTGGTCTCAAACTCCCGACCTCAGGTGATCTGCTCACCTCTGCCTCCCAGAGTGCTGAGATTACAGGCGTGAGCCACTGTGCCTGGGACATTAATTCTTATACATGGAATAATTTCAGTTTATAGGTAAATTGCCTCTGATTACTTATACTAAGAAAAAAAATTTTTTTAATGTACCAGTTTGGCCTGGTGAGGTGGGTCACGCCTGTAATCCCAGCACCTTGGGAGGCTGAGGCAGGTGGATCGCCTGAGATCAGGAGTTCAAGACCAGCCTGGCCAACATGGTGAAACCCTGTCTCTACTAAAAATACAAAAATCAGCCAGGAGTGGTGGCAGGCACCTGTAATCCCAGCTACTTGGGAGACTGAGGCAGGAAAATTGCTTGAACCCGGGAGGCGAGGTTGCAGTGAGCTGAGATCACACCACTGTATTCTAGCCTGGGAGATAAGATCGAGACTTTGTCTCAAGAAGAAGAAAAAAAAAAGTACTAGTTTGATAAAACCTGGATTTGCTTACTAGCGAGATTGTACTTTTTTTCATGTTTGTTGGTCATATGTCTATCATATTGGTTGCATTTTCTGTTTTTCCTTTACCTTTTTATTTTGTTAGAGTTTTTTTTTCTGATATCTTTCATCAAATCACATCTATCAATCTTTTCCATTTTTCCTCTTTTTTTTATATGAATTTCAGAAGGGCTTCTTATTCAAAGATAATCATATTCATCAAGATTTCTAAAAATACGTAATGGTTTATTTTTATTCAAAAGTAAAACAGTATTATTCCATGATTATTTACTCAGTATAAAATAATTTTGATAAAAGGAAATTTTAAACAATATATTGTAAAATCTTTCATAATCCCATGTTCACACAGTTATAATTTAAAGTTTTGGTGTATATTCTTCCAGAATTTTTTCTTTGCACATACTACAATTTTGGAATCATGCAGATATTATTTTATAGCTCTATATCAGCATTTTTAGTGACTTAGTTTTCAGTTGTTGAATTTACTATATATTTAACCTATATCCTGTTGTTTGGCATTTAAATTGATGTCCAGTTTTGTGTTGTGATAAATCTACAATGAACACTTTTCATAGATACTTCGCTACCTCATTTATCTTTTGGAAATAAATTTGTAAAAGTGAGATTCTGGAACTTAATAGTAGTATATTTCTAATTTTGACCTACTCACCTCATTACTTAAACTAGAAACTTAGATTGCAGTGTCCATCTTCTTCCTCACCTGCCACATTCTTTCAACCTTTCATCAAATGCTACCTCCAAATTATTTCTCAGATATACTTCTCTGTATTTATACTGCTTTCACCCTAATCCAAAGCATAATCTTGTTTGACCTGGGGTTATAGTAGCAATTAAAGGATCTTTCTACCTGTCTTACCTCACTCCATTTCGTTTCCACACAGCATGAAAAGGGATCCTTTACAAACATAAGTCTCACACAGTCAAATCTAACCTAGCAGTCCTCCTTCACTGCTTTCTGTTTTATTCAGAATAATGTGCAGACTGTTCTTATGGCTTACAAGGTCCTCCAGGATCAGGTCTCTACTGGCTTTTCCAAAGTCATCTTGGACCATCTTCCCCCTCACTATCTTACCATACTGGCTTATTTTTTTCTTCAAATTCTCCAGGCCCTTCCTTCCTGCAAGGCCTTTAAACATACTGTTCTTTCTACCTGGAAAGCTCTCACTTCCCCTTTTTACTTAGCCAATTCCTACCCATCACACAAGGTTCAATTTAAGTGTCACCACTTTAAAGAGCTTTACTAATCTAGAAAAGAAGCACAGAATCTTTTCGGTTTGGTTCACCATGGTGTACCCAGCTCCTAGAAGTTAGATGCTCAGTGAGTATTTGTAGGGTACTACGTTGATGTTGCCACATTACTCCTTAGATAAACAGAACCATTTATATTCTCATCAAAAGTATGACTTTGGGGTGATTTTTTTTTTACACTAAATTTGTTTATTTTGGTATATGGTGCAAGATGACAGCGATTTAACCTGATTTTTCCCAGTTAGCCATTTGTCCTATAACCTACCATTATTCTGTAATTCAGCATTTTCTCACTTTTTAAAAGTATCGTCCTTACTTACAATAAACTCTTATATCTCAAGTCTCTTTCTGGACTTTGTTTTCTGGTACATTGTTCTGTCAACCTAGGTGCCATGATTTTATTTATTTTGCCTTATATAATTGATAGGCAAATCTTTCTTCATCAGATTAACTTTTTGTTTGCTTCCATCCTGAATTCTCCCAGATGAAGTCTTTACTATCTTTATAAGTTCCAAAGAACAACATCCTATTGGAATTTCTATTGAAATGTTAATTGAACTTACAAAGTAACCTGTAGCCTTCCTATTTACAAACCAAACTTTGTGTCATTTTCAAGATTTTATAATTTTCTTAGTGTTGGTCCTAATCACTTCTTAGTGTTATTCTTCTGGTTAGTTTTTCTTGCTGTTGTGAGGAAATTATTTTTCTAGTTATGCCTTCTACCTGTTAATTGCTAATATAGAGAAAAGCTATTTATTTTATTTTTTATATTTTTTATTTATTTTGTATTTTTAGTCATTTTTTGAATTTTTGAATTTTTAAGATAGACTAATAACAACAACTTGTCACAGAGCACTTTTAATATGTTTGTTCCAGGATAGAAATATCCTTTGAAAGCCCTGATATTGTTTGTCAGTATGTTTGGGTTAATTATAAATACTTCCTTGCTTGCATTGTATATATTAAGATTATATAATTGAGTGAAAATGGAAATGTAGTCAGCAGCATAAGATGGCCTCAGAAAATTAAGGTCAGAATTTTTGCTCTTAAACTTTTCACAAAGGAATATTACAAACCAGGATTAGCAGAATAATCAAAGTCCTAAAATGTTGTTTCTCTCTTTTCAGGAAGTGGTTCTGAAAGACGGAAGAATTGAAAGACTAAAGTTAGAGCTAGAAAGGAAAGATGCTGAAATCCAGAAGCTGAAAAATGTAATCACTCAATGGGAGGTTTGTGTCCATTTACTATTGCTAAAGAAAATAATTCTATACATTTTCGTATTTTGTTTTTCTTATATGTAAATATGTTTAATATGCAATTCATGGGAATAGTCATTCTATTTTTTATGTTCTTAAACTCTTTGATTAATGGTTTAAAATCTGAATGATTGATTATTTATTTATTTATTTATTTATTTGTTGTTGTTGTTGTTGTGTTTTGAGTCTCATTCTGTTGCCCAGGCTGGAGTGCAATGGCATGATCTCAGCTCAGTGCAACCTCTGCCTTGGTTCAAGTGATTCTCCTGCCTCAGGCTCCTGAGTAGCTGGGATTACAGACATGAGCCACCATACCTGGTTAATTTTTGTGTTTTTAGTAGAGACAGGGTTTCACCGTGTTGGCCAGTCTGGTCATGAATTCCTGGCCTCAAGAGATCCACCCACCCCAGCTTCCTAAAGTGCTGGGATTATAGGCATGAGCCACCATGCCTGGTCGTATTTTGTTTTTTAAAAATGAACTTTATTGTGGTATAGTTTACACACAGTATAAAATGTATTTTTGTTGTTATAAAATACATATAACCATTTAAACTGTATAATGCAGTGGGGCATTAAGTATCTTTACACAGCATTGTGTAACCATCACCACTGTCTATTTCCAGAACTTTTTCATCATCCCAGGCAGAAACTCTTACCCACCAAGAACTCCCTATTCTCATTTTCCACACCCTGGTAACCTCTAATTTCTATGAATTTGCCCATTCTAGATACCTCATGTAAGTGGAATCATACAGTGTTTATCCTCTTATGTGTGGCATATTCACTTAGCATAATGTGTTTTTTGTTTGTTTGTTTTGTGAGACAGTCTTGCTCTGCTGCCCAGGCTGGAGTGCAGTGGCACAATCTTGGCTCACCACAACCTCTGCCTCCCAGGTTCAAGCAATTCTCCTGCCTCAGCCTCCTGAGTAGCTGGGACTACAGACATGCACCACCATGCCTGGCTAATTTTTGCATTTTCAGTAGAGACAGGGTTTCACTATGTTGACCAGGCTGGTCTCAAACTCGTGACCTCATGATCCGCTCGCCTTGGCCTCTCAAGGTGTTGGGATTACAGGTGTGAGCCACTGTGCCTGGCCTAGCACAATGTTTTTAAGGTTCATCCACGTTGTAACGTGTCAGAATTTCATCCCTTATTATAGCTGAATAATTTTTCATTGTGTGTATATATTTTGTTTACTGGTGCATAAGTATCTGAGTCCTTGCTTTCAGTTCTTTTGGGTATGTACACACCTAAGAGTGGAATTGCTGGATTATATAATTCCACATTTAACTTTTTGAGGAACTGCCAAACTTTCCATGGCACCCACGTCATTTTACCTTCCCACCAGGAGTGAACAGGGGTTCCAGTTTCTCCACATCCTTTCCAGCACTTGTGATGTATACAATGTATTTTTAACTACAAATATTACCTCTCCCCTTAGGTTTTTAAAAAAAAAAAAAACATTTTTTAAATCTGTTATTCATATCAACTATCATTCTTTTTTGACTAATATAAATTCACTCAACAATTATTTATTGAGTGCCTATAATGTGCCAGATACTTTTTGCACCCTGTGTATGTGGTAGTGAAAAAAAATAAATCAAGTTCCAGCCCTGATGGTTCTTACATTTACCTTCTTCTTCTACTCATGCCTTTCAAGAATCATCCCTACTAAAACTTTTTTTGACTGCACCCACTCATTTACCTTAGCTTTTCATTTACATTTCCCTTCGTTTTTGTTGTACTAGGCACAGGGAATACAAAGATGAGTTAACAAGAAGCTTATAGATTAATGGGGGAAGATAAACATGTAAATAGTTGCAGTACAGTGTAGGATATGACAGAGTGCTTCAGAAGAACAGACAGAGGAATGAATGAGTTGCTGCTATCAAAAATTGGTAAGGATCTCATAGAAAAGATGATTTTTCCAGGTAGAGAGAATTGTGTGTACAAAGGCATGGGAATATGATGGAAAGTACATTGTGGCTGACATTCAGAGAAATGGGAAACTAGAAGTTGAGATTGCAGGTATGAGTTGGGGTCAGAATTCGAAGGCATTTGGATTTTAGAGAGGTTATTAGGCCGGGCACGGTGGCTCACACCTGTAATTCCAGCACTTTGGGAGGCCAGGGCGGGTGGATCACGAGGTCAGGAGATCAAGACCATCCTGGCTAACACGGTGAAACCCCGTCTCTACTAAAAATGCAAAACATTAGCCGGGCATGGTGGCGCGCACCTGTAGTCCCAGCTACTTGGAAGGCTGAGGCAGGAGAATTGCTTGAACCTAGAAGGCGGAGGTTGCAGTGAGCTAAGATGACGCCATGCACCCCAGCCTGGGTGACAGAGCAAGACTCCATCTCAATAAAATAAAATAGCATTAAAGATCTTTAGAAGGGAAGTGACATGATGATTATTAGGTACCTGGCACATTACAGTCATTGAATAAGTAATTTTATGTGAGTTAATATTAGTCAAAGAAGAATACTTGAGATGAATAATAGATTTAAAAATCGCTTTTTAAGAAAGCCTAAGGGAGGAGTTAAGATTTGTGGTTTAAAATAAAATGTATACATAACAAGTGCTGGCAAGGATGTCGAGAAATTGGAACCTGTTCACTGCTGGTAGGAATGTAAAATGACGCAGCTGCTGTGGGATGATATTGGGAAGATATTTGGGATGATAATGCATGTTGCTGAGGCTTGGAGTGAAGACAACCTGCTAAAACAATGGATAAGTATAGAGTGTAAGAGGAAGAGCACATCTTTAATTGGTTTGGGGAATGGGAACTAACAGATTTCATTTTGGACATGTTGCGTTTTAAATGGCTACTTTTTTTAGACACAGCGCAGCAACAGTACATGTGTATTTAATTTTATCAACTTTATATGCTCTCTGTCATGAAATTAAACATACTAGCAAAAATGTTATGTACTTCATATGTGCTCTTTATTATAAGCTATATGTTAGTGGTATTTTATACATTTATATTTTTATATATGCAGTTTTTAAGCAGTGCAAACAATTGTCACAGGTAATCATGCTGATTTACAATTTTTGCTTTGTGAGATATTTTAGACCCTAAACCTTGAGTAAGAGGTACCTCCATGAAGACTGATCGGGACCTTGAACGAAGGCTTGAGCCAGAGATAGTTTGGTGAAATACTAACATAGGTTGAAGCCCTGAGGGTGGGAATTTCATAGTGAGTGTAGTTTCATATTCACAATGACTATTTCTATATTCATAGCAAATATAGTTGTAGTTGAGTATATGTGTTTTCCCCCGTTATATTTTTATGTTTCCATTTGACTGGTCTCCCTTGTTCATTTCTGAGCTACTCAGCAGTCCTCCTACCTTTATATTCAGCATGGCGCTTACTTTGTTTTATTGTATTGACTGCAGTATTATTCAGTAAACATTATTTACTTATCATCAGTGATTTAAGGGACAGAGTAATATTTAGTAAAAGCCATCTTTATTGGACTTAAAACACTTTTTAATTTGTTTTTTAAAAAAGATTTGATCCCAGCACTTTGGGAGGCCGAGACGGGCGGATCACGAGGTCAGGAGATCGAGACCATCCTGGCTAACACGGTGAAACCCCATCTCTACTAAAAAAATACAAAAAATTAGCCGGGCGAGATGGCGGGCGCCTGTAGTCCCAGCTACTCGGGAGGCTGAGGCGAGAGAATGGCGTAAACCCAGGAGGTGGAGCTTGCAGTGAGCTGAGATCCGGCCACTGCACTCCAGCCTGGGCGACAGAGCGAGACTCCGTCTCAAAAAAAAAAAAAAAAAAAAAGATTTGAATCTGGTAACTTCTATACATATCTATGTATATGTTGAGAGGAAAAAATGATTTTTCTTATATTAATGTTTTCTTTAGGTTTTTGTTTTTCTATATATGTTAAATGCATTGTTTTCTCTAATGTATTAACGTATTAAATCTTTGTAAATGATTCAGGCCTGGGCGCAGTGTCCTCATGCCTGTAATCCCAGCACTTTGGGAGACCAAAGTGGGTGGATCACTTGAGGCCAGGAGTTCAAGACCAGCCTGGCCTACATGGTGAAACCCCATCTCTACTAAGAATACAAAAATCAGCCAGGCATGGTGGTGCACACCTGTAGTACCAGCTGCTAGGGAGGCTGAGGCAGGAAAATCGCTTGAACCCAGGAGGCGAAGGTTACAGTGAGCCGAGATAGCGCTACTGCACTCCAACGTGGGTGGCAGAGCAAGACTCCATCTCAAAAAAAAAAAAAAAGTAAATAAATAAGTGATACAGAGAGTGTTATAAGATGTGTTGAATAAGGGTAGCATGGGGTAAAATTGCCTAAAATATGGATGCGAATGTGGGAACACAATCCTTCTTGTTCATAAATGTATACTTGTATCATTATGTAATGTGAGAAGAAGCCATCTGGAAAAAGAAATTGAAAAAGAGTTGAAAGATATTTGGATAAAGTACTAATTCATGCCAACCAAAAATTATAACAGTGATTATTTAGTCAGTGAAGTAACAAACGATTAGTGAATCCTCAACTGAGAAGGTATAGAACTGCCCTATAAAATTCAGTATCCACTACAAGTCTATCGCATTTTAAATTTAAAGTTTAAAAATTAATTTTTCTCAGTCACACCAGCCACATTACTAGTGTTCTTTCAGTAGTCGCATGTTGGACAGCAGCAAATACAGAGCAGATGTAGAAAGTCCTAGTATATTGCCGGACAGTACTGCTTTAGAACTGTGGCTCATTTTCCTTTTGGTTTTCATTTAAACTATTTTGAATTGTATAAGGGTTTTATCTGAGGAAGAAAAGAAGATTCTTTAGGAAAATTGAGTTTTCTCCACTTTTATCCTTCTCTTCTTTAATTTTCAATCACATATAATATTGATACATATTATTGTGCCAGGGACTTAATTTAAGTTGTAGATAGTTCTGAATACATTTTCCTCCATCCTGTTTGTTTCAAAAAATAATTATATTTTTGAGCAAGCCTAGAATTCAGAGCTCTGTAAGTTGACAGTAAGTAATTATTTTATCTCTTACTTTTAAAAAAACTAAATCTTTTTTCTTTGACTATTAGGCAAAGTATAAGGAAGTAAAGGCAAGAAATGCACAATTATTGAAAATGCTTCAGGAAGGTGAAAGTAAGTGGATTTTACATTTTTGTAATTAAAAGTTTATCTTAAATAATATCTGAAGGTACTTTTTCAAATGTGTGATTTACCAACTCAACAAAAGTGTTTGGTAGCACAATAGGGTTACTATAGTTAATAATTTGTATATTTCAAAATGCCTAGAAGATTTGAAGTGCCCTCCACACAAAGAAATGATAAATGTTTGAATTACTGGATATCCTAAATACCTATTTGATCAGTACACTTTGTATGCCTGTATCAAAATATCACATGCACCCTATAAATATATATGATTATTATGTGCCAATAAAAAAAATTGAAAAAGGGACTCAACAAAGTAGAAAGGTTTCCCAGAGTGATATAAGCTAGATAGTTGGCCAGGCATGGTGGCTCATCTGTAATCCTAGCACTTTGGGAGGCCAAGGTGGGCAGATCACTTGAGGCCAAGAGTTTGAGACCAGACTGGCCAACATGGTGAAAGCCCATCTCTATTAAAAATACAAAAAGTAGCCAGATGTGGTGGTGCACATCTGTAATCCCAGCTACTTGAGAAACTGAGGCACGAGAATTGTGAACCCGGGAGGCAGAGGTTGCAGTGAACCGAGATTGCGCCACTGTACTTGCAGCCTGGGGAGCAGAGTGAGACTGTCTAAAAGAAAAAAAAAAAAAAAAAAAAGAAGCTGGATAGTTGCTCATAAAGTTATTATTAGATCACTCTTACAGCACCTTAGTTTTATACCAGTTTATAACTATCTGGGTAAAAGAAACTCTTAAAATTCAACTCTTATAACTTACTGAAGTATATTTAGAGGGAAAACAAGCCTAACATTTGCTTAGGATTCTGCTTTGCAGCTCTTGAAGGAGGCAGTCTGTCATCACTTTAGGTTTTCTTTTTTGTTTCCTTCTTTCCTTCTCCCCTCATCACTGCTCTTCATACTTTTGCTGCTACTCTGTAAACTTTTGACAAGAGGTTACCAGCAGGAAGCCAAGGAAATCAATCCAAAAAATGATTACAGGTTATGAGACTAGTAAAGCTGATATACAAAAGCCCACCAAATCAGTTGCATTTCTCACTATGTATATACCTAGTGACATTTATCCTGAAAGTTTTATGAAAATTTTCCATTCATAATAAAAAAGGAAATATATGTTAATTTTTTAATATGAGACTTAGGCAAAGGAAATTATAAACCATAAAAGAAACAGAGATTAAGACATAAAGGAGAAAATCTTTCTCTGAATAGACAAAATGAAATGTAATCAACAATTTTCCTATTAATAAATGCTAATGAAACTCCAAAGGTAGCTCCTGTGAATATTGTATAGCTCTTAAGAAATTGTGAAATTCACCTTGAAAAATGAAAAAATACCAAAAATTGTTTTCAGCTGTGAAGGTGCAGTCAGCCCTCCATATCGGTGGGTTCCCCATCTGTGGATCAGTCAGTTGTGGATCAAAAATATATTTTTTGAAATTGTACATGTGCAGAATTTTTTCTTGTCATTACTCCCTAAACAATACAGTGTAACAGCTATTTACATAGCATTTATGCCATATTAGGTATTATAGGTAATCTAGAGATGATTTATTTTGTTTTATTTTTATTTATTTATTTTTTTGAGATGGAGTCTCACTCTGTCGCCCAGACTGGAGCACAGTGGCGCAATCTCAGCTCACTGCAAGCTTTGCCTCCCGGGTTCACGCCATTCTCCTGCCTCAGCCTCCCGAGTAGCTGGGACTACAGGAGCCCCCCACCACACCCGGCTAATTTTTTTGTATTTTTAGTAGAGATGGGGTTTCACCATGTTGGCCAGGATGGTCTTGATCTCCTGAACTCGTGATCCTCCTGCCTTGGCCTTCCAAAGTGCTGGGATTACAGGCGTGAGCCACTGCACCCAGCCGGTAATCTGGAGATGATTTAAAGCATATAGAAGGCTATTCATAGGTTTTATGCAGATATATACCATTTTATATCAGGGACTTGAGCATCTTTAGATTTTGGTATCCTTGGTAGGTCCTGAAAGCAATTGTTTACCAAGGGATGACTATACTTGGAATAGAACTGTCCAAACAAAATTTAAACTGTATTACAAAATAGTTGTCAAACAATGAGTAAAAATCAGAAATCACGTCCAGTTGAACAAAACATGAATACTCTTGAAGTAGATTCAACCTTATGTTTTTTATAACTTAATTATTTTACAAATAGAAGTTAAAGAATTATGGGGTGAGGCCAGGCGCAGTGGCTTATGCCTGTAATCCCAGCACTTTGGGAGGCAGAGGTGTTCCTCACCTGAGGTTAGGAGTTCAAGACCACCCTGGCCAACATGGTGAAACCCTGTTTCTACTAAAAATACAAAAATTAGCCAGGTGTGGTGGTGTGTGCCTATAATCCCAGCTACTTGGGAGGCTGAGGCACAAGAATCACTTTAACACAGGAGGCGGAGGTTGCAGTAAGCCAAGATCATGCCACTGTACTCCATCCTGGCTGACAGAGTGCGACTTTGTCTCAAAAAAAAAAAAACTATGGGGAAAGACATTATTTGGACATTTAAATGTCTACATCCTGAGATTAATTTAGACCTGTGCATGTCATTGATCTCCATGTGGGTCTTCTAAAGAACAAAATTATGAAAATAAAAAAGTAAGTTATTTAGAAGATATATTTCTAAGTGCAGAAATGAAGAGTATCATTGTGTATTGGATGTATAAATACTAAATATGTAAAAATAAAATAATATTTCCTCCTCATAAAACACTGTGGAAATTGAGATAGTTAACAGATAAAAACTAGCTCTCAAAAATAGATTAAGAATCTCTATCAGTAACAACAGTGTCCATAGTATAAGTAATCCAAGTAGAATTTTATATAGGATCATTACGTGAAAATACTTGTAACACTTATAATGTAAATATAAATATGGTCAGTTCTGTAATAATGCAGCATGTGTTCCTAAAAATCACTAGTCTGCAAAAGCACACAAGATGGCCAGGCACGGTGGCTCACACCTGTAATCCCAGCTTTGGGAGGTTGAGACAGGTGGATTGCTTGAGCCCAAGAGTTTGAGACCAGCCTGGGCAACATGGCAAAACTTTGTCTCAAAAAAACAAAACAAAAACAAAAAACAAAAATTAGCCTGGCATAGTGGTGCATGCCTGTGGTCCCAGCTACTTAGGAGGCTAAGGTGAGAGGATTGCATGAGCCCAGGAGGCTGAGACTGCTGTAATCATGCCACTGCACTCCAGCCTGGGCAACAGAGTGAGACCCTGTTGATAAGGTTTGGCTCTGTGTCTCCACCCAAATCTCGCCTTGAATTGTAATACTCGCATGTCAAGGGTGGGACGAGATGGAGATAATTGAATCATGGGGTGCTTTCCCGCATGCTATTCTCATGATAGTGAGTTCTCACAAGATCCGATGGTGTTATAAGAGGCTTCCCCCTTCGCTCAGCACTTATTCTCTCTCCTGCCACCCTGTGAAGCGGTGCCTTCTTCTGTGATTTAAGTTTCCTGAGGCCTCCCCAGCCATGTGGAACTATTAGTCAATTAAACCTTTTCTTTATAAATTACCCATTCTCAGGCAGTTGTTTATGGTAGTGTGAGAATGAACTAATATACCCGTCTCAAAAAAACAAAAAAACCCACAATACTTATGAGAAAAAGGGAGGTTAGAAGCACAACACTTAAAAACGTTGTCAGTGACACATGAAAAAAAGATGGGAAACTAATAAAAACAGTAACACAGTTTTACACATGTTAAAATGGTTAAATACATAAATATTACATAAATACAGCACTTTACCTTGAAGAAAACCTAAAGTTTGCTTGTGGGGAAATAGGTCTCAGAAGGGTTACAGCTTGTGTGTTACTGCTACATGGTGGAAGGATGGAAAGTTGTCAGACCAGATGGGTGTGGTTCCTAACACACAGTGAACCAAGGTAGCTGGTAGATATTCAAGGAGTACATGTGGGTGTGGTTTTCTCTGTTCATAAAATTGTACTTAAGTGGATTGAAAATTTGTGGTATGGGCCGGGCGCAGTGGCTCAAGCCTGTAATCCCAGCACTTTGGGAGGCCGAGACGGGCGGATCACGAGGTCAGGAGATCGAGACCATCCTGGCTAACACGGTGAAACCCCGTCTCTACTAAAAATACAAAAAACTAGCCGGGCGAGGTGGCAGGCGCCAGTAGTCCCAGCTACTCAGGAGTCTGAGGCAGGAGAATGGCGTGAACCCGGGAGGCGGAGCTTGCAGTGAGCTGAGATCCGGCCACTGCACTCCAGCCTGGGTGACAGAGTGAGACTCCGTCTCAAAAAAAAAAAAAAAAAAAATTTGTGATATGTTCAGGTTGTTACCTAATACATCAACCTCATTGAAACAAATTTGTGTTTTCAAAACAAGCATTATAGGATAACTGACTGTAATTGAAATATTACATAACTATTTAAAATCACTAGTTTTTAGCAAGTGTTTATAATCCTGGGGATGGAGGAGTAGAAAGCATAATTTGTAAAAGTTCCCAAGTTGATTCTTGAGAGACTGAATTGATTCTTGATAGGTTGTTTCATCTCATCATACTAAACTATGAAAATAAATTTGAACTACAATCTTACATTGACAGAGCTGTGGTGATATCAGTACTCATATATTTGAACATTTCCTCCTTTGCTAATTTTACTACAATTTTACCTCTCTAGTCTCTCCTAATTTGTTTTCAAAGTGAGGAGTTAGTTTTTCATACATTAGCCATTACCATGAGTTACGGAAGTTCTCAGCCATGTGAAACTTTCTGAAGCTTAGGAAACATAGGGCCAAACTATAGATATCTTGCTTCCACCAAGAGAGAAAAGCCCCTAAAAAAAAATGAATAGTTTTAAGAGACCACACATGTCATATGACCATTTATGATCATATGAGCTACATTTAGTTGACATTGCTTTATTGGTATGAAAAGTCAGAGAATAATTATTTTGTTGGCATTATAGTCTGCTCACCCCAACAATCCAACAAAAAAGCACTCTATGTTGTTTTTATTTATTTTGAGACGAGTCTCACTCTGTCACGCAGGCTGGAGTGCAGTGGCATGATGTTGGCTTACTGCAACCTCCTCCTCATGGGTTCAAGTGATTCTCCTGCCTCAGCCTCCTGAGTAGCTGGGATTACAGGAATGCACCACCGTGCCCGGCTAATTTTTGTATTTTTACTAGAGACAGGATTTCACCATGTTTGCCAGGCTGATTTCGAACCCCTGACCTCAGATAATCCGCCTGCCTCAGTCTCCCAAAGTGCTAGGATTACAGGCGAGAGCTACCGTAATTGTTTTTAAAATCTTGCTTTAAGATTAGTCAAGGTATTTAAAATGTTTTCTATGTGTAAATTTTTTTTCTTGTATCCTTGTCCTATTTAGAGTAGATGTAAAAATTAATCTTGCATCATATTTATGCAGTTAAGAATACATATTTTTTTTATTGACAGAGTCTCACTCTGTCACCCAGGCTGGAGTGCAGTGGCACCATCTCGGCTCACAGCAACCACCACATCCCTAGTTCAAGGGATCCTTATGCCTCAGCCTCCCAGGTAGCTGGGATTACAGGCATGTGCCACCACACCTGGCTAATTTTTGTATAATATTTTTTAGTAGAGACAGAGTTTCGCCATGTTGGCCAGGCTGGTCTCCAACTTCTGGCTTCAAGTGATCTGCCCACCTCAGCCTCCCGAAGTGCTGGGATTATAGGTGTGAGCCACCATGCCCAGCAATAAATATTTTAACACCATAGAAAATGTAAAATTTCTAAGAAAAAAATGCTGTGGTGATAATGATCAGAATTTACTGGTGAAAATGTAAAACAAACAAACAAAAAAGAATTTACCAGTGAAAAGTAAGAGCTATGCAAGGTCAAGAAGTACATTCTTTAAGTATGACAAGAAATCATTGTTCTAATTGCACTACTATGTCTTAGTTCCCTGAAGTACTGTTAAAGTATTTGAGTGACTGGGAAATCTATACTGCTGTTTTTCCTTTTTTGTCAGTGAAAGATAAGGCAGAAATACTTCTTCAAGTTGATGAATCACAAAGTATCAAGAATGAGCTCACTATTCAGGTAAGGAACTGTGGAGCATACGTGGCTGGTTTTCTTAAGCTGTCTTTAGTCTTGAATTATTAAACTTCACTAAACAAATACAGCCCATCAGCACTGTAAAGAAGTAGCGTAAATTATACTTTATTATTATGTAATAGCACATGAATGAAGATTCTGTTTACAACACTAAAGGAGGTAGGTATGTCCTTCCCACTGAAGAATGGGGGATGATGAGGTTGTATTTTAATGAACCATGAATTTGGAGACAGAAAGGACAGATAGAACTTACCCTGTATCTGGGCTTGATTTTTCTCCCCTTCACATGGTTATTGTCTTCTCTCAGGACAGTTTGCCCCATCTTTAATATAGAGCTGTGTACAATACCAAATGGAAATTATGAGGGGAGTTTCTCCTCTGTTACTCATCCATTTAGTTGTCAAAAACCTATCATTGTGAATATGTTAAGAATTAGAGTATTTGCCAAAAACCCCAAAATGTCTTTTTCTTATTGAATATTTGGTTACAGGTGACTTCACTTCATGCTGCATTAGAACAAGAAAGATCTAAAGTGAAAGTATTACAAGCAGAATTAGCCAAATACCAGGTATGCTTTTATATTTATAAGTGTTTTTATCGCAAATAATACACTTGGAGTAGATACTGTGTAGAATAAATGCAGTATTTTATTCATAGGCCAAAATTTATTCACTAAATATATTGATAATTTTGTTATTGGTCATATAATTTACAATGTAGAAGATGTTAAAGTTATTCTGGACATTGGTATATACAGCAATAACTAGCATAATTCAGGAAAATCTTTGGTACTACATAGATGATACAGCATGCATGCCATTGAATCATACTGGGGAAAGGCACAAAAGGACAGTTGTCCTGTTTATAAGGTTGATCACTTCGGTGCAGCGATATCTTCCAGATATCTCCATTGTAAATATATATTTTCCCTTTTGTAATTAATATGTGAGGTGATACTTTGAGATTGTATGAATATCCTTTTCACCTAGTGGCTTTAGCATCCATTGATATTTGTGTCTTTTTTTTGTGATTGCAAAATAGTGATTTTCTAATTCTGTCATTTCTTCTGCATTTACAAGCTAGCATTGAGCAGTTTGTTCCAGGATGCAGCAATTAAAAATACCAGTGCTTTGTGTGTGTGTGTGTGTGTGTGTGTGTGTGATATATTTATGTGTGTATATATATGTGTGTTTCTAAATCATAATATAAAATACATTAACTGGAATCATAGCCAAAAAAGCTCAAAAGCCACTGATGGTGTGGAGAACATAGCAGTTGATTAGCCCTGGCTTTAAAATTGAATCAGTCCCAGAAGGAGAATTCCCTTTACCTGGGAGACCTTGACAAGGATTCTTGTGTGTTTGCTGTTTTGGATTTTTAAGAAATCTCATCGAGAAGCATGGTAGGAGTTTTATGTATAGTGGGTATCTACTTCCAAAAATATTTTTGCTAAATTTATTTTTGTTTTTCTGCTAACAGGAAATAAATCTTGTTTTTGATACTTGTCATTACACATCTCATGTTCCAAAAAACCTATTCATACTGTTTTTCTCTGAATAAATCTTGCAAAATTTTTATGTGGTCACGAGTGAATGACAGCATTCTTATGCTCGAGTATTGTTTCATTTTCTTTTATAATGTTGATATAGAAATAGTTACAGTCAGAAAAAGAATGAAAGAAAGAGAAATTGCCATCATTATTTAATGAGCCTGGGCTCCATATGCCCCTGATACAACCACCTCTCTTTGAGAGATGCACTTCCACAGAAAAAATGGTTCCTGAACTTGGCTGATCATTGGGATCACTTGGAAACTTTGAATTAAAGATTGTTAGCCAATTAAATAGGTGTGGGGCAAAGTCTAGATGTCAGAATTCTAAAATATTACTGCTTAGGTAATTCTGATAATCAACTAAGTTTGGATACCGTTGCCATAGTTTATAAAAATGGGAAAAACTGTACATACAACTATTATAAGGTAAATACATCAAACCATTATTTATGGTTAAATTGAAGGGGGTAGAGTAGCTATTGATGATTTTAATTTTATTCTTTGCATGTTTGTACTTTCCATATTCCTACAATGAGTATTTGCTTTTTAAATCAGACTAAAACAGAAAATACTATGTTTATGTTATGTTAAAATATTTACGTAAAACTCTTCTTGTCCTTTATGCTGCCTTTTCTTTTCCTTGGCTCAAGTCAGATACCATAAGTGATGTTTCATATGGAGCAAATTAAATATAAATTTATATATGCAACTGAGAAATATGAAAACCATAACCTAGTTTTCAATCCACTAATGAACAAAATCAAATTTCTAATGCTAATATGAGCAAAACTCAACAGAACTTGAACTATAAATTAAATTACCCAAAAGGTAATGAACTGAATTACTAAATTTACTGATCATATGGAACAAATTAAGTGTATCATTTATTTTAGTATTGATCAAAAACTTTAATTCTGGAATAGTCAAAATGAGTTCTAAAAAAATAAAATATCGGTGACCTTACTAAGGCACGACTCTTATTCAAATAGAAGTAACTTTTCTAAAACCGACTTTAACCATTTATAAAAAATAACCATGTTAAAATAATGTAGCGGTATGTAGACTCAAATTTACAACAAAATCAAAAAAGAAATTGCTTCCTTCTCATACTCCAAGATGCCTTTGGTCTATATTTTTTAAATGAAGTGGCCCCAAAATGGTATGTCGTAAATAATTTGCCCTATTTTTTTTTTTTTACAGGGTGGCAGAAAAGGGAAAAGAAACTCTGAATCCGACCAGTGTAGGTGATTAAATTAGCCTTTGAAGTCAACACAAAGTTTAAAACTTTCAGGATTTTGCAAAATTGTATATATTTAATGCCGTGCAACTGCTAAACTATGCAGTTTTTGTTGAAGGAACTAAAAGCAACTAGTTCACTAATGGTCTATAATTTTATTTCTTTTGGCTTAAAGTGAAAAAGAAGAAATAGAGAATTCCAGCAGAATTCAGTGGTTATTGTTTACTATCCATACTTCTTATCACTTTAGTTTTTCATCAGTCAATAAAATTAATTTACTCTTCCACTAATACGTTTGATTTGTTAAGTTTCAGAAACATGAAAGTATTTTTGCTTACAGCATAGCCAGTCAGTTGGGTCCTTTCAGTTTAGTGAATATTTTCTCAGTACTTTCTGCACACTAAACCCCACAGGACATGCAAGAGGAAATATGGCTGATATCCTCAAGTAGCTTATGCTTAGGGGAAATAGAAGGTGGGAGTGGGTAGGCCAGGTGCGGTGGCTAACACCTGTAATCCCAGCGCTTTGGGAGGCCTTGGTGGGCAGATCACTTGAGGCCAGGAGTTTGGGGCCAGCCTGGCCAACATGGTGAAACCCCATCTCTACTAAAAATATAAAAATTAACCAGGCATGGTGGTGCACACCTGTAATCCCAGCTACTCGGGAAGCTGAGGCAGGAGAATTGCTTGAACCTGGGAGGCGGAGGTTATAGTGAGCTGGGCGACACAGAGAGAATCTGTCTCAAAAAAAAAAAAAAAGAAGGTGGGGGTGGGTAAAACAAGAGCAAAAAATAATTACCATAGATACTAGAGTATGAAATCACATTGTTTGGAGATTGAAAAAACTTGCATGAAATAACTTTTAGAGGGTAGATACTTTTTCTGTAAATTTATTGACAGGCATTCCAGGCAGGCAGAATTAAAAACAGTGTGTGGGCTGGGAATGGTGGCTCCTGTCTGTAATCCCAGCACTTTAGGAGGCAGAGGTAGGAGGATCTCTTGAGCCCAGGAGTTCGAGACAAGCCTGGGCAACATGGTAAGACCCTGTCTCTAAAAACAAAATTAGCCAGGCGTGGTGGCACGTGCCTGTAGCCCCAACTATGCACAGGAGGCACAGGTGAGAGCATCACTTGAGTCTGGGAGGTCAAGGCTGCAGTAAGCTGTGATCTTACCATTGAACCCTGGATGACAAAGAAAGAAAAGAATTAGGGCCGGTTGCAGTGGCTCACACCTGTAATCCCAGCACTTTGGGAGGTTGAGGCAGATGGATTGTTTGAGCCCAGGAGTTCGTAACCAGCCGGGCAACATGGCGAAACCCTGTCTCTATAAAACTAATAATAATGTCTGTGAATGCTTTCACCATAAGATAAGGGCTAAGCCAAGGTTGTCTAATCTCCACACTTCCCCCATGTCAGTATCGTATAGGTGATCCTACCTCATGCAGTAAAGCAAGAAAAAAAATAAAAGGTATACAGATTGCAAACAAACAAAAAATTTGGCTTGAGAGCAATAACATGCTTCACTGGGAATAGAAAGAGTATTGGTAGCTGAGTTTGGTGGCTCATGCCTGTAATCCCAACACTTTAGGAAGCTGAGGTGGAAGGATCACTTGAGCCCAGAAGTTCAAGACCAGTCTGGGCAACATAGTGAGAACCCATTCCTACAAAGAATTTTTAAATCATCAGCCAGGTGTGGTGGCATGTGCCTGTCGTCCTAGCTACTTTGGAGGCTGAGGTGGGAGGATTGCTTCAGCCTGGAAGCTTGAGGCTGCAGTGAGCCATGATTGCAACACTGTACTTCAGCCTGAACAACAGAGCAAGAGACTGTCTTTCAAAAAAAAAAAAAAAAGGGTGGAGGGCATTGGTGTGTAGGAGGAATAAATGAGAGATTTTTCACTGGTCTAATTAATTGCTATAATAATTAGTTTATGGGATTCAACTTTTTAGTAGAGGCAGCAAAATACAATCATGATTCATTAAAATACAGGATTTTAGGCCAGGCACAGTGGCTCATACCTGTAATCCTAGCACTTTGGGAGGCTGAGGCAGGTGGATCACTTGAGGCCAGGAGTTCCAGACCAGCCTGGGTAACATGGTGAAATCCTTTCTCTCCTAAAAATACAAAAATTAGCCAGTTGTGATGGTGCATGCGTATAGTCCCAGCTACTGGGGAGGCTGAGGCACAAGAATGGGTTGAACCCCAGAGGTGGAGGTTGCAGTGAGCTGAGATCATACTGCTGCATGCCAGCCTGGGCAGCAGAGCAAGACTCTGTCTCAAAAAAATAAAAATAAAGTACAGTTTTGTGTGTGTGATAACAAAGATGAACACATAAATGCTGGTCTTCAATTGAACAGAATAGGTAACCCAGAAATAATGCTGCATACCTCCAACTATCTAATATTTAACAAACCTGACAAAAATAAGCAATGAGGGAGGGATTTCCTATTTAATAAATAGTGCTGGGATAACCGGCTAACCATGTGCAGAAAACAGAAACTGGACCCCTTGCTTATACAATATACAAAAATTAAGATGGATTGAAGACTTAAATGTAAAACCCAAAACTGTAAAGACTCTGGAAGACAACCTAGGCAATACTATTCTGGACATAGAAATAGGCAGAGATGTCATGATGAATAAACCAAGAGCAATTGTAACAAAAGCAAAATTTGACAAACAAGATCTAATTAAAGAGCTTCTGCACAGCAAAGGAAACTACCAACAGAGTGAACAACCAGCCTACAGAATGGGAGAAAATTTTTGCAAACTATGCATCTGACAAAAAGTCTAATACCCAGCATCTATCTATAAGGAACTTAAATTTACAAGGAAAACATTAAAAAGTGGGCAAAAGACATGAACAGACGCTTTTCAAAAGAAGACATACATGCAGCCAACAATCATATGAAAAAAAAACTTAACATCACTGATCATTAGAGAAAGGCAGATCAAAATCACAGATACCACATCACACCAGTAAGAATGGCTGCTATTAGTCAAAAAATAACAGATGCTGGCAAAGTTGTGGAGAAAAAAGGAATGCTTATACACTCTTGGTGAGAGTCTAAAATAGTTTAATCACTGAGAATGATAGTGTGGCGATTTCTCAAATAACTAAAAACAGAAATACGATTTGACCCAGCAATCCCATTACTGGATATATATCCAGAGGAATATAGATCATTCTGTCATAAAGACACATGCACGCATATGTTCATTGCAGCACTGTTCACAATAGCAAAGATGTGGAATCAACCTAAATGACTATCAATGGCAGACTGGATGAAGAAAATGTGGTACATATACATGATAAATACTATGCAACCATTTTTTTTAAAAAAAGCAAAAATTTGCAGGAACATGGATGGAAGTGGAGGCCAGTATCCTTAGCTAACACAGAAACAGGAAACCAAATACCTCATGTTCTCATAAGTGAGGGCTAAATGAACGCATAGGGGGAACAACATGTACTGGTGCCTACCAGAGGGTGGAAAGTGGGAGGAGAGAGAGGATCAGGAGAAATAACCAGTGGGTACTAGGCTCAATACCTTGGTTATTTAATGATTTGTACAACAAACCCCTGTGACACAAGCTTACCTGGGTAACAAACCTGCACATGTATCCCTGAACTTAAAATTTTTTTAAATGCTGGTCTTGGCCTCCAAAACCAGCGTTATATGAAAAATTCCACTTCATGACAATCTTTGAAGAAAAAAACACAAAGGTAATGAAATTGTCCTCATCGCTTATATATGCCTTGCCTCTCCCATGAGGTTATATGAATATTGCAAAGACATATAGCTATAAGACATATAGAAAACAGCAAAATGACAGCAGTCTTATCAGTAATTAAATGTAGCGGACTAAATAATTCAATCAAAAGACAGATTAGCAAAATGGATGTAGATAAAAACCATGATCCAACTAAATGCTCTCCACGAGACACTTGCTTTAGATCCAAAGATACAAATAGGTTGAAAGTGAAAGGATAAAAATGGATATTCCACACAAGTAGTAACCTAAAGAGAATAGAAGTGGCTACATAATATCAGACAAAACAGACTTTAAGTCAAAAATGGTTGCAAGAGACAAGA
Source organism: Trachypithecus francoisi (assembly GCF_009764315.1). Lineage (NCBI taxonomy): Eukaryota > Metazoa > Chordata > Mammalia > Primates > Cercopithecidae > Trachypithecus > Trachypithecus francoisi. The sequence goes on from NW_022681461.1 coordinate 13,931,314, forward strand.
CATTATATATTAATGTTCAATACAGCAAGTAGATGTAATAAACATTTATGCATCTAATAAACTATCAAAATATATGTAGCAAAAACTAATAATATTGAATGGAGATACAGCTCTACAATGATGGTTGGAGATTTCAATATCCCACTCTCAATAATAAATAGAACAACCACACCGAAGATAAGGAAAATAGAGGACTTGGACCACAGAATAAACCAATTGAATCAGACATATACAGAACACTCTACCCAACAACAAAACACCTATTTTTTCTCAAGTGCATATGGAATATTTCCCAGGACAGACCATATATTAGGCCATAAGCTAAGTTTCAAAAGACTTTCCGTTTTTTTGTTTGTTTGTTTTGTCTTGTCTGACTCATCTTCTACCAATAGACTTTTAAAGATATTAAAGTATCTTCTCCAGCCACAAAGACAGGAAGTTAGATACCAGTAACAAAAGAAAAATGGAAAAATTCACAAATTTGTGGAAATTAACATCCTCTTAACCAATGGAATAAAGATGAAATTACAAAAGAAGTTGCAAAATACTTAGAGACAAATGAAAAAAACACAAAATACCAAAACATAAGGGACACAGTGAAAGCAGTGCTAAGGGAGAAATTACTATAATGTTTATATTAAAAAATAAATCTCAAATCAACAACCTAACTTTGCAAAGTAAGGAATTACAAAAAGAAGAACAAACTAAACCTAAAGCTAGTAGAAGGAAGGAAATAATAAAGACTAAAGCAGAGATAAATTAAATAAAAAACAAAAAGAGAAGATTAACAAAACCAAAAGTTGGTTTTTCAAAAAGATTAACAGAATTGACTTCAGATAGACTAAGAAATGAAGGAAGAAGTCTCAAGCTGCTAAAATGAGAAATCTAAGTGGGAACATTACTACAAATTCTAGAGAAATAAAACAGGATAAGAGTACTATGAACAATTGTACACCAACAAATTCGATCACCTAGATGAAATGGAAAAATTCCTAGAAACAGAAAATTCACCAAGATTAAACCACAAATAAATAGAAGATTGAATCAATAATAAAACTTTTGTTTGAAGAAAGAAAAGCCGTGGACCTGATGGGAGACGGATGGTGGTGATAATTGTACAGCAATATCAATGTACTTAATGTCACTAAACTGTACACCTAAAAATGGTGAAGATTATAAATTTTATGCTGTGTGTACTTATGTTATATGTATTCCCTACAATAAAAAGTAGAGAAAAAAGAATATTAGGCTCTTCATATAAAGAAAAATCTAAATGGTCTGTAAGCCTAGCTTCTTGGGAGGCTAAGGCAGGACAATCGCTTGAACCCGGGAGGTGGAGGTTGCAGTGAGCTGAGATTGTGCCATTGCAGTCCAGCCTGGGCAACAAGAGTGAAATTCCATCTTAAAAAAAAAAAAAAGAAAAAGAATATACACAGAAAGAATTTAAATGTTTCTGACAGTAATGCAGGAAATTAGAAATCAAAATGCTATGAGGCATATAGAAAACAAACAGCAAAATGACAGCAGTCTTTTCTTATCAGTAATTACTTTAAATGTAAATGGACTAAATAATCCAATCAAAAGAGACTGGCAAAATGGATGTAGATAAAAACCATGATTCACCTAAATGCTCCCCAGAAGACACTTGCTTTAGATCCAAAGACACAAATACGTTGAAAGCGAAAGGATAGAAATGGATATTCCATGCAAGTAGTAACCTAAAGAGAATAGAAGTGGTTACATAATATCAGACAAAATAGACTTTAAGTCAAGAAAGGTTACAAGAGACAAGACATTATATATTAATAAAATGTTCAATACAGCAAGTGGATATAATGAACATTTATGCATTTAATAAACTATCAAAATTTATGAAGCAAAAACTAATAGAATTGAATGGAGAAATAGTTCTATAATGGTAGTTGGAGGTTTCAATATCCCACTCTCAATATTAAATAGAACTACCACACAGAAGATAAGGAAAATAGAACCACAGAATAAACCAGTTGGATCAAACAGACATATACAGAACACTCTATCCAACAACAGAATACCTCTACCAACATGGCAAAAATTTAAAAGTCTGATAATACCCAGGGTTGATGAAATTTGGTACCCACCAAAATTCTCTTACAGAATTGGCAGTAGTGTAAATTGTTACAACCATTTTGGAACATATTTTGGCATTACCTTGCAAAGCTGAAGATTCATGGATCCCATAACCCAGCAATTCCACCCTTAATTATAGATACCCTGAAGAATCTTAACGTATATATTCATAGAAGCATCATTTGTTATAGTAAAAAACTGGGGAAAAGAAGTCCATCTGAAATAGATTAACAAGCCTCCCCTATATAGTAACAATATGGATGGATCTCAAACAATACTATGTGAAAGAAGAAAGAAAAGAATACAAATAGTATGATTTTAGACATATGAAATTTGAAAATAGGCAAAATTAATTGCATATTGATATTTTACAGATGATAACATACAAAATCAAATACATGATTATCATGAAAGTCATTTTACTTTTTATCTCTAGGGACGGGGAGAGGATTATGATAGGAAGAGACACACTAGGGGGATCTTCTGGGCTGCTGGTTCTATTCCTTGACCTTGGATACAATTACATACTTACGTATATCTTAATATATCTAAATTATATTTATATATAGATGTACTTTATGTACCATATAATGTATATCACAAAATTAATTCATGAAAGGGGGACTGTTTGCAAGCATCTCTCATTTTAAATACTCTCCATAAGGCAGTTCCATGTTACGTTAGAAAACTAAAATAATCCTAGATCCTAGACCCTTAAATAAAATAAACTATTTAAATATTTCTAGGAAGAAACAATTAGGCTTTTGCTCCCTCTTAAAAACGTATGGATGTGTCTGGGCCCTGGAAGACTCTAAATGTCCATTTTGCCTTTTTTGTGATTTTAAAAATATTCTTAATTTTGCCCTTTTGATAATAATGAGCAAAAGGGAATTTTTGAACACCATGTAAATTTTAAAAGTATACTTTAAAAAGTATACATGACTGCAAATGGGAATACTATATGTTGAGTAGTAATCTTTGATTTAAGATCAAAGTAATGCATTGGCCATAGCTCTTACTTGCTTTAGAGCATTGATTGTGTGCATCTTTTCCCAAGTTCATACTCAGTAATGTCATATCATATTGATATCTTGAAATTGAGTATGATGGAATATTTACATGGAAATTGGCAAATGATACAAGCTACAAATGCACCCCCATCCCCACCCCAGGCTTTTATTAAACATTTATCAGCACACCACTGCTTAAGGACTAAGAGTTCTGAATATAAGTTTAAACTTTTTTTTCATTAGTTTTCATATCTTTGGAGAAGCTTAACCTACTTGACAACTCTGTCAAGGCAATCAAGTATTTCTTAGGACTAAAACAAAAATGCATCTCTAACAAGATAATTGATGTAAAACTCAGAAAAGAGTAAATTGAAATGTAGAAAAAATGGAAGAATAAACACAGTTTGGCATGCCTTAGACCATGCCCCTCCCATTTTGTTGCTAATATGAAAAGGAAAAATTACTGAAATAGTCTCCCTTGTAGGCAGTTTGCTCAGCAGTTGAGTTTTACTTCCAACTGCTCTGTTTAGGAAAAAATAAAACTATCCTCTGTTCTTTGGAGGTGAAAACATGGAGGCAGTTTCCATGTTGGGAATATTACGAAATTTGGGGCGAATGTGTTTAGTATTTGATGTAAAGTTTTTTCATCTTTGTCCCAGCTCCCTGAAGCTATTTAATAAGGCCTTTACAGTTTTACTGCCATTGTATTAATCAGGGATACAGAAGTATTATTTATCCAGCTTTTCCACCAAATGGAAAAAGTTATAATAGCCCTTCTGAAGTGAGATGTAGATACTAGATACTTGTGAGATGCAGTGGCCTTTAGTGAGTTAATGTCTAATAAGAAGGAAAATGGGATGGAAATCCAGAAAATCCAGACTATGTTTTGACTGTGTTGACCATTTACCCGATGATAGCCATTTAGTTGTCCTTTGCCTCAGTCTCTCCATTCTAAGACTTAGACTTAAAATACTAATTATATAATTCATAAAGATTTGCATTTATCTTTTGGAGCATGTTGGGATAGAGGCAGTGTTGAAGCATAAAGTGGTAGAATAGATTTAATGATCCAACACTAAACAAGACAAAAATAACTTCCGCATTTCAATAAAGGCTATGTTTTCTTCCCCCTCTTCCTTTTTCTTCCCCTTCTCCTCTTTCTCCTTTTTCTCCACCTTGGTTCTTCTTCTTTTTTGTAGAGATGGCGGTCTTGTTTCGTTGATCAGGCTGGTCTCAAACTCCCAGGCTCAAGTAATTCTGCCTTGACCTCCTGAAGTACTGGGATGACAGGTGTGAGCCACTGTGCCCAGCCTCACCCACTTTTACTTTGGGTGCCATGTGATCTGTTTCTTTCTTTTTTGTTTAACTTTTATTTTAGGGTCAGGGGTACATGTGCAGGTTTGTTACATATGTAAATTGCATATCATGGGGGTTTAGTATACAGATTATTTCTCCACCCAGGTAATAAGCATAGTACCTGATAGGTAGTTTTTTGATCTTCACACTTCTCCCTTCCTCCACCTTCGAGTAGGCATTGGTGTCTGTTGTTCCATTCTTTGTGTCCATATGTACTCAAAAGTTTAGCTCCCACTTGTAAGTGAGAACATGTGGTATTTGCTTTTGTGTTCCCATGTTAGTTCACTAGAACACTGGCCTCTGGCTCCATCTATGTATCTATAAAGGACATGATCTTGTTCTTTTTTATAGCTGCATAGTATTCCATGGTGTTTGTGTACCACATTTTCTTTATCCAGTCTTCCGTTGATGGGCATTTCGGTTGGTTCTGTGTCTTTGTTTTTGTGAATAGTGCTGTGATGCTGTGATGAACATACACATGCATGTGTCTTTATGGTAGAATGACTGATTTTCCTTTGGGTATATGTCCAGTAATGGAATTGCTGGGTTGAGAGCTAATTCTGCTTTGAGTTCCTTGAGAAATTGCCAAATTGCTTTTCACAGTGGCTGAACTTGTGTGTTTAGTACACTGAACCTTAGAGATTTGGCTTCTACTTTGCAGAAAAGCTACTCCTTTTGAAAGCATACTTTCCCTCCTGCTCTTCCTCCTCTTTCTCTTTCCTCTCTCCCTTCCTCCCTTGCATTGTAGTGGCTTGCTTAGCAGTGAATTTTAAGATACAGCCTTCTAAAAAAAATGGCTAGTTGTTGTGTAAGATATTTTACGGAGTCTAAACTCCTACAAAAATAGGTCTAAGCCCAGTCTAGACTGCCTGTAATGTTTTCATTTAATTATCAAATTCAGCCTATATTTAGAATAACATTCTAATTACACTGTTCACTTAGATGTATTTTTACACTGATTTTCTTTTTAAATTCACAGTTTCGTAGGGGAAACTCAGCCTCTTTTTTAGGTTGAAAAAACAATATTTGTGCTGAAAAATTTTAGTTGTTTTTTTCTCCACCAAATTTTAAAGTGAGAACTATATTGGAGGTTGCCAGGCTCAGCCAATACAAGAATCCTTCTGTTACATCTGTAGTACTATATTTTCTTTGCTTTTCTGGTTTTTTTTTTTTTTTTTTTTTTTTTTGAGACAGAGTCTCACTCTGTCTCCAGGCTGGAGTGCAGTGGTGTGATCTCGGCTCACTCCAACCTCTGCCTCCCGGGTTCAAGTGATTCTCTGCCTCTGCCTCCCAAGTAGCTGGGACTACAGGCGTGTGCGACCACGCCCAGCTAATTTTTGTATTTTTAGTAGAGACAGGGTTTCACCATGTTGGCCAGGATGGTCTTGATCTCTTGACCTCATGATCCACCCGCCTCGGCCTCCCAAAGTGCTGGGATTACAGGTGTGAGCCACCACACCCAGCCAGTACTATATTTTCATTTGGCTTTCATGAACATTCACAAGCAAATTTAGTCAATTGTTGAGTACTTCTAATTATTAAAGCCTCCTCCTTTTAATGATACGGTTTGGCTGTGTCCCCACTCAGATGTCATCTTGAATTGTAGTTCCTGTAATCCCTACGTGTTGCTTGAGGGACCTGGTGGGAGGTGATTTAATCATGGGGCGATTACCCTCATGCTGTTCTTGTGGTGGTAGTGAGTAAGGTCTCATGAGATCTGATGGTTTTATAAGGGGCTTTTCCTCCTTTTGCTCATTCTTCTCCTTGCTGCTGCCATGTGAAGAGGAACATGTTTGCTTCCCCTTCTGCCACGACTGTAAGTTTCCCAAGGCTTCCCCAGCCATTATGAACTGTGAGTCAATTGAACCTCTTTTCTTTATAAATTACCCACTCTCAGGTGTTCCTTCATAGCAGTGTAAGCACAAACAAATATACTTTGGGATGCACTGAACTGCCTCTTTTTAGTTTCCATTCAGTGATCATAATTCTGTGCTCAGGAGCCATATAATTGGTTGTAGTGTATTCAGAAACAATTACCGTGTTCACACTGAGACTTTTTTCTTGTCCAAGTTGAACTTTCCCAGCCTTTTGAAGGCAGTGTAGTAGGGTTTAAGAACACAGGCTTTAAAACCGAAACAAACTTGGGCTTATAGCCTAGGTACAGCATTTACTACTAGTCCTATGCTTTGACAAAAGACACCTAATTTCTCTAAGCATCAGTGATCTTACCTGTAAATTAAGCATAACAACACCCTCATAGGACCCTTGTGAGGAGATAAAATCAGATAATGGATGTAATGCATTTAGTACAGGACCTAGTCCATAGTAAACACCGAAAGAATAGCAACTTATATTTGGATGTCTCTCGTGTAGTTTATAGATCTTTCATTGAAATCACTTTCCTCTGGGTACACTCTGGTGTGTCATTATTCCTCTTAATAAGTGGCTCCCAGAACTTAACTTAGTTGTTTTAATGTAGTTTGAATAGTTCATAGTACAAAAATCTTTCTTTTCTTAGATGGCAAACCCATTTTAATGCAGCCTACACTTAAATTATTTTTGGTAGCTAGGCTACTTAAGTTTCTAGTTGACTAAAACCAAGTCTTTTTTTCGGTTGCAGTACCATCAAACCAGCTCTTTAGAATGTATTTGTTTATTATAGTTATGTCTATTCACTATTCCTAAATTTGCTTTGGCCTATCATTACAGAAATTTTAAATGATTCTGTCATCTGCTATATTTGCTAGTCTTCTAAATGCTATCCTCTATACTTTTTAAAAAATTTTCTGGATACATAATAGGTATACATATATCTGTGCATTTGATCAAGATCACTCATGTCTTCCACCTTGACAGTAATAGTGGACAGAATATAAAGCACAAGTACAAAGTCCTGGTGTATGCTGCTGGAGACTTCCTTTCAATTGAGAGAGAGGAAGTTCCAGGCAGATCTCACGTGAACTCACAGAATGAGAACTCACTCATTACTGTGAGAATAGCACCAAACCATTCATGAGGGATCTGCCCCTATGACCCAAACACCTCCCACTAGGCCCATCTCCAACAATGGAGGTCACATTTCAACACGAGATTTGGAGGAAACAAACCATCCAAACCATATCAGATAATGTATGAGGTTTTTGTCAAGTATCTTGCTGAAATCAGAGTTGCTGTGTTTATATGCCCAATTATCAGCCCAATTATTCTGTTAAAACTTGTGAATAAAGCTACTCCAACACAATACAATATTCTCACCAAATTCATTTGTCTTTTAGAGGTCACTGCTTCATTTTGTTAAGTTTTTGTTTGTTTGTTTGTTTGTTTTGAGACAGAGTTTTGCTCTGTCGCCCAGGCAGGAGCAGTGGCGCAATCTTGGCCACTGTATCTGGCCAATAATGTCTTTTATTACAAAATCATCCAGCTCAGAATCACATGTTACATTGTGTTGTCATGTCTCATTTGTTGTCCTCAGTCTGGAACAGTTTCTCAGTTTTCCTAGACTTTCATAAATTTGACACTTTTGGAGAACACAGGCCATTCATTTAGTGAAATGCCTCTCCGTTTGCATTTGTCTAATGTTTACTCATGATTAGACTTACATTATGCATTTTAGGCTGTAAAATCATAATAGTGGTGCCACATTCCTCTCACTGCATCCTATTAGGTGATGCATGAGACAGATTTGTCCCATTCCTGATGATGTTCACTTTGATGATTTGATTAAGGTGGTGTCTGCCTGGCCTTTCCCATATATTCTTTTTCCCTTTGTTTAAAAACTTGTGTCAGTTCCTTTAAAACTATGTAAATATACTGTCTTAACCAAGTTTTCAATGTATTCATTTATTTATATCTTTGTGGACTCATGGTTTCTCATTCAGTGAGTTGTAATCTATTATTTTGTTGTTCAAATTGTCCTCAGTTTGGTTATTGGGAGCCTCCCTCAGCTGTTTTTGGTGCCCCTTAGACATGTCCCATAATTCTTTTAGCACTTTTTTGCTTTCTAGTACAACAAAAAAGATGTACTTTTACTGATCAGCCCCGTGAATGGGGCATTCTCCAGGGAACCCTGGTTTCTTTTATAAGAGAATGGTATTTAAAAGCCAAGATCTGTGTGCTAGGTATGCTTATTGCTATTGTGATACTGCTGCTCCTAGGTCTTTTGGTGTACAGAGCTAAGAATATACACACATGTATTTGTTTTTGTTCTTTTTCCAAGATGGCAGGTAGGAGGCTTTTAGTATGCCTTAGCCACTAGGAAATAGCAAGATAGTACATAAAGATCACCTCTGTGAGCTTTAATTCAAGAAGGAAAATGGGAATCTACCAAAATCGTGATGGACACCCCAGATCCCAGGGAGGAGAACACAAGCAAATAGCCCCCCATGATGGCATCTGGCTGATAAAAGTGAGTGAAGCCCCATTATGTGAGACAGAGAATCTTCCTCTGTGACTTACCTTTTGTATTAGTCTATTCTCATGCTGCTAATAAAGACATACCCGAGACTGGGTAATTTATAAAGAAAAGAAGTTTAATGGACTCACAGTTCCACATGGCTGAGGAGGCCTCACAATCATGGCTGAAGGCAAAGGAGGAGCAAAGGCACGTCTTACATAGTGGCAGGCAAGACAGCGTGTGCAAGGGAACTGCCCTTTATTAGATCTCATGAGACTTATTCACTATCATGAGAACAGCATGGGAAAAACGCACCCCCATGATTCAGTTACCTCCCACTGGATCCCTCCCACAGCACATGGGGATTATGGGAGCTACAATTCAAGATGAGATTTGGGTGGGACACAGCCAAACCATATTACCTTTCTACTAGGATCCAAGCAACCCAGGATGAAGGAGGGCATGTTGTTTGTCCCAGCCCTGGAGCTAGCCTGGGGAAAGGCTTGGAGGCACTGAGAGGAAAAGAGACTGGGAAAAGCTACAGGCATTTTCTCAGAGCAAGGGCTGGGAGCAGAATGCCATTTTTTAATTCAGGCACATACAAAGTTAGTCATTCTTTGGTGACCTGGCAACATGGTCATGCAGAGATTTTAGTTTTAGGCCAGAGATTGTAGCACCTGCTCTGGAGTGGGCTAGGGGCCTCTACAACCAGAATTTTAGAAAAGGCCTCAGCAGTAGGTGAAGGAATTGTGTTCTCTCCTGCCACAGGCTTAAGGCAGGAAAAGCTGCTACCACTGCAGTTTCTCCTGGGCAACAAGACTTGCAGCCAGGGCCAGATTGATGACCTAAACCTGGTCTGTATGTCATTGCTGGATGTACCAGCCTGCTCTTCAAAAATTGTGGTGCAGCAGGGCTCTCTCCACTCCACACCCAGGAAGATCTCTAGGCATTCAGAGCACCTGTTTGCATGGGTTAGCAGCCTGAGTTTCCCTACCATTCCTGTGCAGAGATCCTGGTGCAGGAGGGCCCTCTCTACTTCATGTCCAGGCAGATATCCAGGCATGCAGAGTACCCACTTGTCTGAATCAGTAGCCTGAGCTGGCCCGTCCTTCCTGTGTTTAGACTGTGGTGAAACAGGGCCCTCTCTGCCCCACAGCCAGGCACATCTCCAGGAAGTTAAACCACCCATTGACCTGGATTAGCAGCCTGAGCTGCCACACCTTGCCACTGCAGAGATTCTGGTGCAGCAGGGCCCTCTACATTCCGAAACCAGGCAGACCTCTAGGTATCTGGAGTACCTATTATCCTGGATGAGGAGTTTAGTCCCCTCTCTCACCCCTTGCAGAGAAATTGGGACTGAGGAATTTTCTCAGCTCCATTCCTAGGTACACCTCTGGGTGCCTAGTGGCTACTCACTGGATACTCCCTTGGTGCTGATGGTTGCGCCTGCCATGAAGGGACCTGTACATGGGCCTGCCTTGTCTGGCCCTGCCCATCTTGCCCCACCCCCTCAGGACTGAGCAGAGAGTTCAGACGATTGTGCACTCCACAGATCAGCCCATTGTCTGAGGCAACAGGGAGCATCTTCCAGTAAATAAGGCTCAAGCATATACCCATCCATGTTGGCTGCAGATGACTCTTACCTATAAGTACCATCCGCTGGCTTGCAGGTCAAACTATACAATGCAATATAAAACCTGCCGAAAGAAGTATACAGGGCTATAGAAGCAAAGTCAAAAGACCCTACCCAGCATTCTCTACAGTCACACCCCCAGGGTTGGCAGTGGGAGTTGGAGAAGGGAATGGAGAAAAAAGCCCAATAATATTATAGGAAAATAATATACCTGCACACAAATACTTATGAAAATTAGAAGTGCCAGTGTCTCCAGATGAAAGGGAACTGTCATAAAAACTCTGGCACCATGAAAAATCTGAATATAGAGACACCATCACAGGATTGTATTAGCTCTCCAGCAATGGTCCCTAACCAAAATGGAAACTCAGAAATGACAGGTAAAGAATTCAAAGCAAGGCTTTGTGGTGGCTCACACCTGTCATCTCAGCACTTTGGGAGGTCAAAGCAGGAGGATTGCTTGGATCCAGGAGTTTGAGACCAGCCTGGATGACACAGCAAGACCCTGTTCCTAGAAAAATTTTAAAAATCAGCTGGGTGTGGGGGTGCCTGCCTATGGTCCCAGATACTCAAGGTGGGACCTTGAGTGGGAGGACTGCTTGAGCCCAGGAGTTCAAGGCTGCAGTGATCTGGTGACAGAGTGAGAACCTGTCTCCAAAAAAAAAAAAAAAAAAGAAAGAAAAAGAAAATAAAAGAAGAAAGAATTCAAAGAATGGATTACAAGAGAGCTCAATGAGATCCAAGACAAGGTTGAAAATCAACACAAACTTCTAAAGCAATTCAGGAACTAAAGGAAGAGATGAACAGCTTAACATGAAACCAGTCAGAGCTTCTGGAATTAAAAAACTCACTTAAAAAATTTCAGAATGTAGTTGAGAGCTTTATTAGTTGACTGGACCAAGCTGAAGAAAGAATTTCAGAGCCTGAAGAATAGTCTTTTGAAATAATCCCAGTCAGACAAACATGAAGAAAAAATACTTTTTAAAAATGAACAATGTATTTGAGAAATATAGGTGTGTAAAGAAACCAAACCTACAAATTATTGGCATTCCTCAGAAAGAAGGGGATAAAGTAAACAACCTGGAAAATGTATTGGAGGAAATAATTCAAGAAAATTTTCATAATCTTGCTAGAGAGGTAGATGTCCAGATATAAAAAATCCAGTGAACACTTGTGAGATATTATACAAAATGAACACCACCAAGGCAAATAGTCACCAGACTGTCCAAGGTCAACACTAAAGAAAAGAAGTCTTAAAGGCAGCTAGAGAATCAGGTCAGATCATATACAAAGATAACCCCATCAAGCTAACAGTGGACTTCTCAGCAGAAACCTTGCAAGCCAGGAGAGATTTGGGGCCTATTTTCAGCATTCTTAAAGAAAAGAAATTCCAGGCAAGAATTCCATATCCTGCTAAGCTAAGCTTTGTAAATGAAGGAGAAAGAAAATCTTCTCCAGACAAACAAGCACTAAGGGTATTTGTTACCACTAGACCAGCCTTACAAGAGATCCTTAAGGGAGTTCTAAACATGCTAATACTTACTATCAAAAAAACAGACCAGTACATAGCCCACACACCTTACAAAGCAGCCACACAACAGAAACCGTAAGGCAACCAGCTAACAACTTCACAGTAGGATTCTATTTCTAGGAAACCCTAAAGACTCCACCAAAAGGCTCCTAGAACTGATGAAAAGACTTCAGTAACATTTCAGAATACAAAACCAACGTACATAAATCAGTATCATTTCTTCTATATATTCATAACGTTAAAGCTGAGGGCAAATCAATAATAAATCCTTTTTACAATAGCCACAAAAAATATACCTACAAATACATCTAACCAGGGAGGTGAAAGATCACTATAAAGAGAACTACAAAACACTTCAGAAAGAAATTGTAGATGACACATACCAATGGAAAAATGTTTTATGCTCATGGATTGGAAGAATCAATATCATTAAAATGGCCAGACTGCCCAAAGCAATCTACAGATTCAATGCTATTTCTATAAAACTTCCAATGTCATTTTTCACAGAACTAGAAAAAAACTATTCTAAAATTCATATGGAACCAAAAAAGAACACAAGTAGCCAATGCAATCCTAAGCAAAAATAACAAATCTGGAAGTATAACATTACCCAACTTAAAACTATACTATAAGGCTACAGTAACCAAAACAGCATGGTACTGGTACAAAAACAGACATGTGGACCAATAGAATAGAATAGAGAACTCAGAAATAAAGCCACACACCTATAGCCATCTGATCTTTGACAATGTCGACAAAAATAAGCAATAAGAAAATGACTCCCTTTTGAATAAATGGTGCTGGCTAGCTATATACAGAAGAATGAAACTGGACCCCTACTGTTGGCAGTGGCAACCCATTTGGAGTGGCCACGGCCATCATGCTGGTTGCAGCAAGGAGGTGTGGCTGAGGTTGTACACTCTGTGGAGCCGGCGGGAGCCAGGGATAAGTGGGTACCTCACCCCTTCCAAGTTGGTGGGGCAGGAGCTTGCCAGGTGCAGCCACAGCTGCCCAAGTTGTGACTGTGGACATGGGCCTCCCACTGCCTAGAGCAGGCAGGATCCCTGCCTTGCCCCAGGTGCAACTGCTGCTGCCCAAACTGCAGCTGTGGACTCAGGTATCCCTGCACTCTTGGGGGCCTTGCCCACTGCCCCCACAGGCACAGAAATGCCTGCTCCCACTACCTGGCTTCTCCTTGCTATTGGTGCCTGCTCCAGTCTCAGAGCAAAGTTGGGATCAACCCCAGGTGCTGTCACAGCCTGCCCAGGTGTGCACATGCTTGGGGCAGTGTTGACATGCCAGTCTCTGCCACCTTGGCCCCCTCTAGATTTTGGGCACTAATGAGCATAGGAGGGAAGCCAATGGGGGTGCTGAGAGAAGCTTGACATTGGCCTACAGGCACCCCTTGGCACCTACAGCCTGAGTGCCATGAATGGCAGCAGGAGGCAGACAGGTTCCTGGGTGGGATGGGGTGGGTCCCTGACGAGGCCCCACCTTCAGGTCAAGGAGGGCCTGAAGCCTGGGAGCCAGGCTGCTAGTCCCGCAGACCAGAGTAGAAACTTGTGGTGCCTTTTCAAGGCCTGCCCAAGGCCCACCCATGGACCGATCAGTGTGTACTTCCTCCCCTCTGAGGCCCATAAAAGCCCTGGGTTCAGCCACAGTTGAGCAGACTTTGGGATGAACAGCTACAAAGAGGAGCTACCCACTCCAGAGCCTCCTCTGAGCTATTCTGTCACTCAATAAAGCTCCTCTTCACCTTGTTCACCCTCCAGTTGTCTTCATACTTCATTCTTCCTGGACACAGGACAAGAACTTGGAACCTGCTGCATGGCAGGGGTGAAAGAGCTGCAACACGAACAGGGCTGAAACACACCCCTTGCTTTCTGGTGTTGAGAGTGAACATAAGGAGAGAAGAGCTGTGGCCCTTCAGGGAGCCCAGACCTGGGAGCTCCCTGAGTCAGGGCTGTGACTCCCTCTTTGGGGCCCTGTGAGTCTCCAAGCTTCCAGGCATCACTACGTTCCCCATTGGCAGCTGTGGAAGCTGCTTGTCATGTGCGTGGTCCAGCCGCACCCTTGCAGAGAACCAGCACCCATGCCAGCACCTGGAGCTGCCTGCCCCACTGCACCACCCAGTGTGCCTGACTGTGCACAGTGGCTGGACCCCATGCTGTCTCAGTCACACAACACTTGCCGCTCCATCCTGGCTTGCCCTTGGCAGGCAGGGGACCTAGGCTGGTAGCATGAACTGAGGGCAGCTTTCTAGGTCTAGTGGGCAGAATGAGTCCAGCAGGCCCAGGCAAAATTCAGGCAAAGGCACCACCAGCCACAGAGGTTTCTGCCCAGAAAAGTGACACCTCAAGGATCCTGTAACACTACCTTTCACTATATGCAAACATTAATTCTAGATGAATTAAAGATTTAAATGTAAGACCTCAAACTATATGAATCCTAGAAGAAAACCTAGGAGACATTATTTTGGACATAGGCTTAGGAAAATAATTTATTATTAAGTCCTCAAAAGCAAGTTCAACAAAAACAAAAATTGACAAGTGGGACCTAATTAAAGAGCTTCTGCACAGCAAAAGCAAGCATGAACAAAGTAAAGAGAGAATCTTCAAAATGGGAGAAAATATTGACAAACTATGCAGCCAACAAAGTAATTTCCAGAATTATAAGGAACTTAAACAATTCAACAAACAAAAACCAACCCCATTAAAAAGTGGGCAAAGAACATGAAGACACCTCTCAAAAAAAAGACATATAAGTGGCCAAGAAACATATGAAAACATGCTCAACATCACTAATTATCAGAGAAATGTAAATTAAAACCACAATGAGATACCATCTCATACCAGTCAGAATGGCTATTAAAAAGTCAAAAAAACAGCAGGGGCTGGTGACGCTGCAGAGAAAAGGGACCACTTATACACTGTTGGTGGGAATGTAAATTAGTTCAGCCACTGTGGAAAGCAGTTTGGAGATTTCTCAAAGAACTAAAAATAGAATTACCATTCAACCCAACAATCCTATTACTGGGTGTATAACCAAAGGAAAATAAATTGCTCTACCAAAAAGACACATGCACGTGTATGTTCAATATAGCACTATTCACAATAGCAAAACATGGAATCAGCCTGTGTGCCCATTAACAATGGATTGGATAAAGAAAATGTGGTACATATTTCTGTATCGTATTCTGCTATATGAATACTACAGAGCTATAAAAAAATTTACTTGCTGTATCATATTCTGTTATATGAATACTACAGAGCTGTAAAAAAAAAAAAAAAAAAAGAAATTGTGTCCTTTACAGCAACATGGATGCAGCTAGAGGCCATTAGCCTAAGCAAATTAACATACTGCATATTCTTACTTATAACTAGGAGCTAAACATTGAGTACTCATGGACATAAAGGTGGCAATGATAGACCCTGGGGACTACTAGAGAGGGGACGGAAGGAGGAGGGAAAGGGTTGAAAACTACCTGTTGGGTACTCTGCTCACTACCTGGGTGACAGGATCATTCATACCCTAAACCTCAGCATCATGTAATATACCCGTGTAACAAACCACGTGTACCCCTGAATCTAAAATAAAAGTTGGAATTATTATTATTATTATTTATTTATTTATTTTGAGACGGAGTCTCGCTCTGTCACCCAGGCTGGAGTGCAGTGGCACAATCTCGGCTCACTGCAAGCTCCGCCCCCTGGGTTCACGCCATTCTCCAGCCTCAGCCTCCTGAGTAGCTGGGACTACAGGTGCCTGCCACCACGCCCGGCTAATTTTTTTTTTTTGTATTTTTAGTAGAGATGGGGTTTCACCGTGTTAGCCAGGATGGTCTCGATCTCCTGACCTCGTGATCCGCCTGTCTCGGCCTCCCAAAGTGCTGAGATTACAGGCGTGAGCCACCGCGCCTGGCCTGAAATTATTTTAAGAAGAAGAATACATACACTCATAGATACATTTGCATCTATAGTTACATATCTATATCTATACTGAAAACCATGAGTTCAACTGATTCCAATCCAGTATTGTAAATTTCATTCTAGTTTTCTCCCTTACCGTATTTGTAATTCCCTTCTCAGACAGTAAGAGACCTAGCTCCCATTATCCTTTATATCCATACAATTGAGTCCTATTACTCTCAGTAGTTATACTGTATAAAGTCCGTGAGAACACCGAATTACTAAATACTGAACACCTTGTCAGAGCAGAAGCACAGGGTTTGGTTCCTGCAAGTCTCTGGTCACAACATTTCTATCCACTGATCAATGCATAACCTTCTTTTATGTGTGTTTCTATTTAAGGACCCTTATTTACTATACGTTGTTTTTTCATTAAAATTGAACTCATGGCCCCAGCAGTGTAACTCATGCCTAGGTAAAGCTTATCTACATGTGTATTTTCTCCATAAGGCACATCACAGCCTTCTTGTGCTTAAGAACACTAGTCTGCACTTTAGCCCTATGCTTGGGGCCATTGTAAACAGTGAAATCCCCACAAAAGGCCAAAAAAAAAAAAAAAAAAAAAAAGCCTTTAAAAAAAATTTGGCACTGGCCGGGCGCGGTGGCTCAAGCCTGTAATCCCAGCACTTTGGGAGGCCGAGACGGGCGGATCACGAGGTCAGGAGATCGAGACCATCCTGGCTAATACGGTGAAACCCCGTCTCTACTAAAAAATACAAAAAACTAGCCGGGCGAAGTGGCGGGCGCCTGTAGTCCCAGCTACTCGGGAGGCTGAGGCAGGAGAATGGCGTGAACCCGCGAGGCGGAGCTTGCAGTGAGCTGAGAGCCGGCCACTGCACTCCAGCCCGGGCGGCAGAGCAAGACTCCGTCTCAAAAAAAAAAAAAAAAAAATTTGGCACTAAATAAACATGGAAAAGATACTTGTTTACAGTATGAGTGCTGAAATGAAACAAGAAGACCTCAGCTGGGAATGTGTACATCCAGCAATTTAAGTTTTTTGTTACTATGCACATGTCCGTGAATGGTCACGAAAGCATCGCAAGTATTGATTTTGAGGTTACAAATACATTTTGCCAAGGAAGCAAATTCTCAAATATGGAATCCACAAGCAATAAGGATCAATTATATTTATTTGATGAATGTCCTCATTTGTAACCCATCTCCTATTGGTGCTGCCTCCCCACTCCACTGTGGGAATGCCCTTCTCACCCTGCTCAGTCTCTGACACTCAGCTCTGGCTCTAGTGCCTGCCACCATGTCCCCCACCTTCTTCTCCTGCACTCTTGAATCCACTTGTTGACTTTAGGACTGAATTAGGAAGAGAAAGGAGAAGGATACTACTTCACTTTGAAAGCTTAAAAAGAATCTGTCTAAATCAGTGAGGTATTTCAGAGGTAGGGAAGAAATAAAACATTTATGTATGTCTCACTGAGCTTAAGGAACAAAGTAATACAGATACAATTGAGGCCCCACTTTCCATATATTCTTCCCCAATTCCATTCCCTTTCTTTCAAAGGTGGTTACTGTCTTCATTTATTTGTTATTCCTATGCATGTTTTTATACCATAATATCTTATTTTGCATATTTTAAAACTTGATATAAATGATATACTATATGTAGTGATATACGACTTGCATTTCTTTTTGCTGAATATTTTTTAGATTTTACTAAATTGATACCTATATCTCTGATTTGCTTATTTTACTTGCTGTATCATATTCTGCTATATGAATACGTAAATATGTTATTTCCCATTTTAATTATTACAAACAGTGTGGCAATAAATATTCTTGTATATGTCTCTTGTGATACTATAAGGGAGTTTTCTAAGGCCTATATTTAGAAGTAGAATTGCTGGATTGTTGGATGTGAGTACAGAAACTTTACTGGATACTGTCAGTATTATTTTCCAAAGTGGCTATACCAATTTACACTCCCAGCAGCAGTGTGTGAAACGTCCCTTTTCTTCACATCCTTAACAACATTTACTATTGTCAGATTTGTTTTTGCCTATAAGTATAATGGCTACGAAATAATATCTTTGTTTAAATTTGTATTTTTCCATATAAACTATGAGATTGAGCATTTCTTAGGCATTTACGTTTGAGTGAAATGCCCATTTTTCTTTTAGATATTTTTTTGTTTATATACAAGCATTCTTGATGTATTCTGGATACTAATTGTTGTTTATGTTTCCCATGTATACTTTGCAGCATATGGCTTATCTTTTCATTTTGTTTATAAAGTTTTTGATGTACAGAAATTTTCTATTATTTATTTATTTATTTATTTTGAGACAAGGTCTCACTCTGTTGCCCAGGCTGGAGTGCAGTGGTGTGATCATGGCTCCCTGCAGCCTTGAAGACCTCTTGGGCTCGAGTGATCCTCCTGCCTCAGCCTCCTGAGTAGCTGGGACTACAAGGCATGCACCACCACACCTGGCTAATGTTTTTTGTTTTTTATTTTTGTAGAGATTAAGTCTCACTATGTTGCCCAGGCTGGTCTCAAACTCCAGAGCTCAAGTGATCCTTTTGCCTCAGTCTCCCTAAGTGTTGGGATTACAGCTATGAGCCATTGAACCCAGCCAGAAGTTGTTTTGTTTTGTTTTGTTTCGTTTTGTTTTGTTTTGTTTTTGAGATGGAGTCTCGGTTTGTTGCCCAGGCTGGAGTGCAGTGGCGTGGTCTTCGCACACTGCAACCACCTCCAAGGTTCAAGTGATTCTCCTGCCTCAGCCTCCCAAGTAGCGGGATTACAGACCCATGTCACTGTGCTTGGCTAATTTTTGTATTTTCAGTAGAGACAGGTTTTTTTTTTTATTTTTATTTTAATGTAATTATGTAAGTGTTTCTGTTATGATTTGTGCTTTTTGCATCTTTTTAAGAAATCCTTTGCTAGCTTCTAAAAGCTATTAAGTTTTGCTTTCCACATTTAGGTTACCAATCCCATACATAAACTTCTTGCTTACCCCAGTCAAGCTATGACACCGTCTTGCAGTGATGGTTTGGATGTGGTTTGTCCCCACCAAAAGCCGTGTTGAAATTTGATTCCCAGTGTGGCAGTGTTGGGAGGTAGGGGTCTAGTGAGAGGTGTCTGGGTTATGGGTGGCAGATTTTTCATGAATAGATTAATGCCAAGTGAGTTTTCACCCTTGAGGAGTGGATTAGTTCTCTCAAAAGTGGGTCATTACAAAGTGAGGTTCCTCCGTTACAGGAGGAACCTTTGGCCCCCCTTTGTACATGTCCACTGCCCCCTGTGACCTTCTGCCATGTTATGACATAACTGAAAGACCCTCGCCAGAAGCCAGTGCCATTCTCTTGAACTTCCCAGCCTGCAGAGCTATGAGTGAAATAAACCTCTATTTAAACATGTCCCAGCTCTGGCTATTCTGTTATAGCAACACAAAACAGATTAAGATAGTCAATATGTATATTAATACAGTCATACTCTTCAGGGATTGCACCTTAATTATACACAATTGAGACAGAGTGTTTAATCTTTCATGAAACTTCAGAGTTTAGCTTATAAACAGTTGAGCATTTCACCCTGAAATTAATTGAAAACTATTAGGATGCCAGGCACAGTGGCTCACACCTGTAATCTCGGCACTTTGGGAAGCTGAGGCAGTGGATCACCTGAGGTCAGGAGCTTGAGAGCAGCCTGGCCAACATGGTGAAAACCCATTTTTGTTTCATTTTTGTGAAACAAAAATCAGCTGGGCATGGCGGCACCTGCCTGTAGTCCCAGCTACTCAGGAGGCTAAGGTAAGAGAATTGCTTGAACCCAGGAGGCAGAGGTGATTGCAGTGAGTCAAGATCACACCACTGCACTCTAGCCTGGGTAACAGACCGAGACTCCCATCTCAAAAAAAAGACTATTAGGGAGTTCTTACAATTAGCATTTTTGTAAACCTTAGTAATTAAGTGATTTTTCTTTTTTCTGTAACTCTAAATTCTCCCAATGTGGGGAATGTACTTATAAATAATAAATTAATTAAAGTCTTGCCATTTCTTAACTGGCTTAATGCTAATTTGAGGGTCTTATTCTTTAGAGTAGCATAGGCCAAATCACATCTGCTGCCTGTTTTCCTGCAGCCTGTGAGTAATAATGGTTTTTACATTCTTTAATGGTTGAAAAAAACAAAACAAAAACATTTCATAACATATGAAAAGCATATGAAATCCCAATTTCAATATCCACAAGTGAAGTTTTATTGTAACATTGATTGCTACACTGATTCATTTACATATTGTCTATGGCTGCTTCAATGCTTACAACAGCTGAGTAATTGCAACAGAGACTGCATCGCATGCAAAGCTCAAAATACTTACAGTCTTACAAGATAGTGTTCCCTGTGAGAGCAAAGGGCAGGCAGGTTTACTGCCTATTATAAAAGATGTGGGTTCCCTAAGCTCAGAGTTCCTTTCTTGTAATGCAGTCTACTACATGTACTGATGACATTTGGCCCTCTTTGAGTTGCCATCTGGCAACTAGGCCTTTGGGAACTGGCACACTAAAATGCTGATACTTTGCCTACTGTATTGCTGTGAGTAATAAAGTCCCTTGTTTCAGGAGTCTTGTGTCTTCTATCCACATCTATACAATTGTGGTAGACAAACTTGTTTGTTTGTTTTTTGAGATGGAGTCTCACTCTGTTGCCCATGCTGGAGTGCAATGGCATGACCTGGGCTCACTGCAACCTCTGCCTCCCAGGTTCAAGTGATTTTCCTGCCTCAGCCTCCCCAGTAGCTGGGATTACAGGCACGTGCCACAACACCTGGCTAAGTTTTGTATTTTTAGCAGAGACAGGGTTTCACCATATTGGTCAGGCTGGTCTTAAACTCCTGACCTCCGATGATCTACCTGCCTCAGCCCCCCAAAGTACTGGGATTACAGGCATGAGCCACCATGCCTGGCCTTAGACTAACTTTTTAGTTGGCATGTAGAGTAAAACCTCAGATGCTTCACAGTTCTTGAAAGTTTTGATACCCAGGATAGGATGCTGTCAGATATATGGCTTTTTGGAAGAGGAAAGATAGGGGTCTTGTGGCTTGGTCAATGGGATTTTAGGGAATCATCAGGAACCTATTGATTAAATTGTATTCTCAATCAGGCTACACATCGTTCTACATTTTACTGCCTCTTAATGAGGAGGAATTGGAAAGGTGGTCGCAGGCCAACTACTGGGAAATAGGTTTAATGACAGCTACCCAGATGGTGGCCTGGTTGTTGCTGACTCTCCTCTGGGTGAGAGAACTTCTTTGTCAATCTGCAAGTTACTCCATTGTAATTACAGCTAAATTTTGCCTTCTTTCAAATACCTACATTGAACATAAAAGGGAAATATGCAAACGCTATGGGCAGAAACCCAATACATTTTTAGAACTTTGACTGGTTTACTTGGGAGATGAGGGAGTAGGTGTGTAATGCTTGATAAGAAAGGCAACAGCTAGGCTATCTTACAGCTCAGACCTTCCTTTAGTCTGTCATACGAATCTTAGATCCATCTGGAGATGACAGTAAAAGGTCTTGGAATTTTTTGCAGTGCACATGGACTGCTACAAAAAGCTTTGGCCCTCTGAGAGAGATTTTCCTGAGACAGGTAACTCCTGTGGGAAATGATAAATGAGGCATTCACATTACTATTAAGGCTCCAAGAAACTGCCTTAGACTGAGATTACAATGTTGATGAGGTAACCAACTGAAGAATGAGAAACAAACCCAAAGAAATCTAGATAACTTCTTGTAATCAGCCCTGCCATCATGGAAAACTCCACCTATCATTTATGTTGAATTTAAGAGATGTTATTTTCATAATGGGGCAGTAGATATCCCAGATTAAGGTGGACTCCTCAAAAAGGTCACTTTTTTTTTTTTTTTGAGATGGAGTCTCACTCTGTCGCGGCTCAGGCTGGAGCGCAGTGGCGGGATCTCAGCTCACTGCAAGCTTCGCCTCCCGGGTTCACACTATTCTCCTGCCTCAGCCTCCCGAGTAGCTGGGACTACAGGTGCCCGCCACCGCGCCTGGCTAGTTTTTTGTATTTTTTTAGTAGAGACGGAGTTTCACTGTGTTAGCCAGGATGGTCTCGATCTCTTGACCTCGTGATCCGCCCGTCTCGGCCTCCCAAAGTGCTGGGATTACAGGCTTGAGCCACCGCGCCTGGCCAAAAAGGTCACATTTTGTGAGCCAAGCCCAAAGGGCACAAACCCCAGACATACTTGGAAAATGTGGCTCTGGCTGCCACAAAATTAAGACTTTGCAACCTTATATATGGCTTTCAGTGGACGGAAAATACTGGAAGTTTGTTTGGTTAAGCTGCGGTCAGCCACTGCATAGCTTAAAATGCACCTCGCTTACTGTACATAGTCACTCTCTCCTGTGCCTCTCAATCTCTCCCTCCCCCACTACCCCAACCTGCTTTAAGGAATAGATGATTAGGAGTTTCCTGGTCACCAAGGGGGACCAAAGGTCTAGGCACCTGTCAAGTGTGTTGGGGAACTTTGCGGAGGGGAGGAACTCCAATTCTTATGGTCTTGCTGGATATAGGCGTCCGAGTCACTCTTCTACCCAGTTCCATGGGAGGCACTAGCATGTGGATTCAGCTAATGGAATCTGGGCAGAGTTCACCTGGTGAAGGAGAGCTAATAGGTAGGTGGGACCCATGGTTCAATCAGTGTATTGTGTATTGCTTTTACATATGAATGTGTAATAGGAATTGATGTATTCCCTCATCCTGTAAGTGCCATAGGAGAGTCTCCTGATTGGAAAAAGCTGCAGGTAGAAAAGTGCTAGTGTCTGAGGCTCCATCGTCGTAACGACCCCTCTAAGTTACAAGTTTACGTAACTGGTGATTTTGCTGATTGAAGTCTCTGACAAAGGGGGGCAGCTTCTATCTGGAGGTGCCCTTGGGGTTTAGGACTCATAGCCTCCCTGACATAGCAACCATATATATCCATTTTGAAAAGCACCTGGTAGTTTGCTACTGGGCTCTTGCTGAAATACAGTGCCTGACTGATAAAGGCCTTTTGACTTCTAGCCTGATATTCCCGTTTTGGGGGGCATCAGCTTGGACAGAATGACTAACAAGGTGGGAAGGGCTCAATAAGCCTTGTTTGTCAAATGGAAACAATATATTCAAGAATGCCACTGTTCTGGCCCTAGAAGCATCTTGGCTTTATAGGAGAAAGTGGCACCTATCTCTCCGGGGGAAATCTTATCTTTCCCCTTTCCTCCTGACTTTTGTATCTGAACCAAAGCCACCAGCTCAGTGGTGCCCTCAAGTCACAATTCATTATCCTAAATGCCTGTGCCTAATTCACTCATGGTTTGGCCAAACTGAAACCTGATGGGAGTTCTCTGAGCTGTGGTGGCTATTCGACCCCAGTGTTGACTATGTAGAACCAAAAATGGATGTGGTTACTGTACTAGTAGGCAGAATTCAAGGCCAATGTCTTATCTCTGACCATAGTCCTCTTGATGAACCTTGTTATATTAATACTAACTCTTGGGCTGTTGCACTGGCCTAGCTCTTTGGTCCGCACTTGGAAACTACAAAGTAGCAGACTGAAAACTCTCCTCTTTGGGTCCATGAACTGTGGAAACAAATCACAGCTGCTGACTTGACTGTGTGGGTGCCTTAAGTAGATGTCCATTGTAAAAGCTCAATCTCTGATGAGGCTGATTGGAGTCAAGCACTGATCAAGCTTGGACTGCCCTGACACCATTGTTGCCTCTGTGCATCCTTGAACTAGACATGGTACACACTCATCATCACAGACAGGGCAGAGTAATCTAAACACCTGATGCAAAGGCTACCATTGCATGCCAAACCTGTGACTCCTGACAAAAGTGGACACATTCGTCTCACGGTGAACAAGACCATGCTCCTGGCATATTAATTTCACTGGACTTTTGACCCCCTCTCGTGGATATTGGTGGTGCCTAACTGCTGTTGACACTTTTTCACGTTATAGTGTAAGTAGTCCAGTCTAATCAGCTGACTTTAGCCACACTGCCGTGGTCCTTGAAACTAATTTACATCATGCCTTTGAGTTTCTGGACCATTTACAATCTAGTACTGCTGTGACTTTTAGGGCAAAAGCCACTCAGTGGGCTAACAATCAAGATACTTCATGACCTTCCATGCTCCCACTATCCACAGGCATTTGGTATTGGTGAGCATTGGAATAATTACCTCAAAAATTAACTCAAAAAGATCTCTCACTCTATCTCTCATATTTCTTCTTAGTCCACACATTTTGGTACTAGGTATTTTGGTCACTGAATGGGGCTGTCCCCAGAAAGGGATCATCTTTTCTTGGCCACTTCCTAGATAATGATCAGGACAAAAGGGATGGGATTGGGTGGGGCATGTGTTGCTTATAAATCTGCCTTGAAAATTCAGAATTCCACCCTGGGAATTCCTGGGCATGATGCTTCTCTCTTTCCCCTCATGGCAATCACAGGCTGACCCAGTTGGTACATCCTCTGGGTGGCGGCCAGCCAAAAGGGAGCCTAAGGGATTTAATTCTGGTTCAGCTACTTAGCTCTTGTTTAACAAGGTCCCAGGTCATTAGGATAATGACCATGTGGTTGGAAACATTGCTCCCTATAGTAACCCATGTGGACCAAAATGGAGGACACAATGGGACTCTATATGTTTTAGAAAAATGTCCTTTTGTTGTTGTTGTTGTTGTTGTTACACCTTACCTTTCTGGATACAAGGTCTGGGTGTGAGAAGGAAATTATTTGAAAAAAAGGTGAAATCTAATGTGTCTGGATTGAGACACACTGATTTTTTTTTTTTTTTTTTTTTTTGAGATGGTGTTTTGCTCTGTCTCCTAGGCTGGAGTGCTGTGGTGCAATCTTGGCTCGCTGAAAACCCCACCTCCCAGGTTCAAGCTATTCTCCTGCTTCAGCCTCCTGAGTAGCTGGGATTACAGGCATGTGCCACCACACCCGGCTAATTTGTGTGTGTGTGTGTGTGTGTGTTTTAATAGAGACAGAGTTTCACCGTGTTGGTCAGGCTGGTCTCAAACTTCTGACCTCAAATGATCTGCCTGCCTCGGCCTCCCAAAGTGCTGGGATTACAGGCATGAACTACCACACCGGGTGGTGGTGGAGGAGGTAGATCAAACAACCCCAGCACTAGGAGAAGGAACATCTTAGAGTTTGGGAGGCATAGGAAAGGTAGAAACATCAATGATCTATCTTTCAGAGCCATCACTGGATCTTTACTCATGAAGGAAAATACTCTGGTGAGGCTCTCCTGAACGAGCAAAGACTTTGAATATAACTGACTACTGTGTCTGCCACATCCTGCCAGACAGCTCTGACTGCAGTTGATTGCCATACTCCTTCACCTTTAATAAGAAAACTACTGAAAAGAGCAGAAAATGGCCCAGCTCCTATATCTCTCATGCAAAACATCTGTCGACCTCTCTGGATATCTTTCCCACTCCTGTTCCTGTAAACTTTGCTAGTCATTCTATAGAGTAGATGAATACCACCTGGCTGGTGGCAAGGACAAATAGAATGGTATGGACTAAAGGCCCTCAGGCAGTCCCTCCATAAATAAAAACTAGCCTCAGTTATTCAAACTGTACTGGGAATCCTAAGGCCTACCAACCATCTGGGAGGCCCTAATGCGAATCACATGTTGGAGGCTCTGATAATTATAAACAATGTTTTCTTTCCAGGTGCACAATGTATACTCCCAGGATTGATTTTTTTTTGTTTTTTTTTTGAGATAGAGTTTCACTCTGTCGCCCAGGCTGGAGTGCAGTGGTGCGATCTTGGCTCACTGCAACCTTTGCCTCCTGGGTTCAAGTGACTCTCCTGCTTCAGCCTCCACAGTAGCTGGGACTACAGGCACACACCACCACACCCAGCTAATTTTTGTGTTTTTAGTAGAGACAAGGTTTCATCATGTTGGCCAGGCTGCTCTTGAACTCCTGACCTCAAGTGATCCGCCTGCCTCATGAATTTTTTATGTAGAAGTCAGCCAGTAACTTGCCTTATCTTAAAAACACCTTACAGACTGGGTGCAGTGGCTCACGCCTGTAATCCCAGCACTTTGGGAGGCTGAGGCAGACAGATCACTCGAGGTCGGGGGTTTGAGACCAGTCTGGCTAACATGGTGAAACCCCATCTCTACTAAAAATAGAAAAATTCGCAGGGCGTGATGGCATGAGCCTCTAGTACCAGCTACTCAGGAGGCTGAGGCAGGAAAATTGCTTGAACCTAAGATGTGGAGGTTGCAGTGAGCCGAGATTGCACCGCCACCACTCCAGCCTGGGTGACACATTAAGACTCCATCTCAAAACAAAACAAAACCCCAAAACACCTTACAGTGACTTACACTGTAGGGGTGGTCGTAAGAAAGCTTCCAGTGTTTCAGGAAACACCATCAGTAGATAACTGTGAGAACTATGCAAATGAGGTTATTCTAGATTACTTAGAAGATATTCTCGGCTGGCCGCGGTGGCTCAAGCCTGTAATCCCAGCACTTTGGGAGGCCGAGGCGGGTGGATCACGAGGTCAGGAGATCAAGACCATCCTGGCTAACATGGTGAAACCCCGTCTCTACTAAAAATACAAAAAACTAGCCGGGCAAGGTGGCGGGCGCCTGTAGTCCCAGCTACTCGGGAGGCTGAGCCTGGAGAATGGCGTAAACCCGGGAGGCGGAGCTTGCAGTGAGCCGAGATCGCGCTACTGCACTCCAACCTGGACGACACAGGGAGACTCTGTCTCAAAAAAAAAAAAAAAAAAAAAAAAAAGATTTTCTCAGAGGGATAACTGACTTGCTATGTATACATGCACCTGTGCCAGTTATTCCTACAATGTGAGCCAGCGAATTAAAAGAATGAAACAAAATTTTACCTAACTTTAGCTGAAATGATCAGTGATACCATATTGGCTCTGGAAGGGATTCAAATCTGCCTCATTTCACTGCTTAGGGTTGATGATTGATGTAATTGCCCTAGATTTCCTCCTTGCAGGCCATGATGAAATAGGTGCAAATGCTAATACATCTTGCTGTACTTGGATATATTCCTTGGGCCAAGTGGAAAAAATCAATACATAAACAATGCCAAGGAGGCAGCCAAAGTAGACGCTAAAGCTTTATGAGATTTGTTCAGCTGATCGGGCCTGGAACTCTGGAAAACATGATTATTAATATTGTAGGTTGGCCTTATCTTGCTACCAGTAGTCTTGTTGACAACAGTCTTATTAATGCTGTATGAAACAAATTGAATAGATTTGGTCCCAGCCTCTGGTGAAGATTCATCAGAGTGACTATCAGTGTGGCATACTCATGGAAAAGTTTGCCAGAAGTCAAGAAAGTACAGAAACAAGGGGTGGATGTTGAAAGACAATTCTTTATAGGTCTTTCATGATTCTGCACATCTGATGAATAGAGGCACTGCCTGGCTATAGTGGATAGAAAAATGACTGCCAAAGATGTCCACATTTCAATCTGCAGAACCTTTGAGACTGCTCGCTCACTCACTCTCACTCTCTCTCTCTCTCTCTCTCTCTCTCTCTCTCTCTCTCTCTCTCTCTCTCTCCTCTCTCTCTCCTCTCTCTCCTCTCTCTCTCTAGGCATGGTGGTATGTACCTGTAATCCCAGCTACTGGGGAGGCTGAGATGGGAGGACTGCTTGAGCCTAGGAGATTTTGGCTGCAGTGAGCTGTGATTGTGCCATTGCATTCCAGCCTGGGTGACTGAGTGAGATTCTATCTCTTAAAAAAAAAAAGAAAAAGAAAAAAAACATGGCTGGGCACGGTGGCTCACGCCTGTAATCCCAGCACTTTGGGAGGCTGAGGCAGGCAGATCACGAGTTCAGGAGATCGAGACCATCCTAGCTAACACGGTGAAACCCCGTCTCTACTAAAAAGACAAAAAATTAACTGGGCGTGGTGGCGGGCGCCTGTAGTCCGAACTACTTGGGAGGCTGAGGCAGGAGAATGGCGTGAACCCAGGAGGCGGAGCTTGCAGTGAGCTGAGATTGCACCACTGCACTCCAGCCTGGGTGACAGAGTGAGACTCCCCCTCAAAAAAAACCAAAAGAAAAAATAGAAAAGAAACCTTTGAAAATATGTTACCTTACATGCAAAAGTGACTCTGCACGGTGTAATTAAGAATACTAAGATGGGAAGAGAATCTTGGATTAGCCGAGTGGGCCAACATCATCACAAAGATCCTTATGAAGGGAAGAGGGAGGCAGAGAGTCAGAGGAGATGTGACAATGAAAGTAGAGGTTGGAGTGATGTGGCCACAAGTCAAGGAATGTGGGCGGCTTCTAGAAACTGGAAAAGGCAATCTATTCTCCCTTACAGCTTCCAGAAGAAACACAGACTTTGATTTTAGCCTTTTCAGATCAATTTTGGACTCGTGATCTCCAGAACTGTAAGTTAATAAATCTCTGTTGTTTTAAGCCACTAAGTTCGTGGTAATTTGTTACAACAGCAATAGCAAACTAATACATTGTCTTTCTTCTGGACAGTTGTCTCCTTTTCTTTTCTTTTTCTTTTTGAGATAGGGTCTTGCTCTATGGCCCAGGCTGGAATGCAGTGGCACAATCTCAACTCACTGCAGCCTCAACCTCTGGGTGCAGACAATCCTCCCATCTCAGCCTCCTGAGTAGCTGGGACAACAGGTGTGTGCCATCACACCCAGCTAACTTTTGCATTTTATATAGAGATGGGGTTTTGCCACATTGCCCAGGCTGGTCTTGGTCTCCTGAGCTCAAGCAATCTGCCCGCTTCAGCTTCCCAAAGTGCTGGGATTATAGGCATGAGCCACTAAACCTGGCCTGGACTATTTTTTCAAGGGTATTTCTATAGTGAACAGTCTTAGAAGATGAAGTATCTTCTTACAGAGCAAACTGAAGTCATGATTACTGCCCATTATAAAAGATTTGGGTTCCCTATGTTTGGATTTCCTCTCCTATAATGCAAACCACTGTGTGTACAGGTGTCAACTAGCTCTCTTTGTATCACCCTGTGGAAATTAGGGCTTGGGTAACTGATGCAAGAAAATGCTGACACAGTGGCCACTGATATGGCTGTGAGTAACAAAGACCTTTGTTTCTCATGTAGGAGTCTTGTGTTTTCTGCTAGTACTCATGAAACTGATAGCTTGTAAGTAGGGACTCAGATCCTTCACAGTTACTTGACAGATTATAGAACAACTTGGATAAGCCACAGGTTCTGCCTTGACCTTTCAACTCATTGACCATTCTCAAATGGGAAAAAGGCTGTACGAATTATTCAAGTGCAATGAATGATGGGAATACAACACTTTCTTTTTTAAGCACCTCTCAGCTTCCAGAAGCATTATATTTTTTCCCCCAGAAGCATTAGTATCCTCTGGAATTTTTGGATGATTGGCATCATACTTCTTACTGCAGATTTTGAAAATTTCGAACCACTTTTTCCTGTCCTCAGTAATCACCTAAAATTTCCCCATGGCTCATTTGCTTAGTTTATACAGGATGGCAGACTCTCCACATAAGGTAACTTCCTAAGGTCAAGAAACACATTCCAAATATGTTTGTTTTGAATACATTTGTCCACTGAAATCACCAGGCTTAGAGTTTTACACAAAATAAGACCAAGCCTGAGTCTACTTATCAAAGTATATATCCTTCTATTCATATGTTTCCAGGAGAACCAGTCTTAACACTTCTGCAAAATACCCAATGCTCGCCTTAGGGACTGTGTCTTAGGTTATCAGTAGTAACCTGTTTGCAAGAGAGGTCAAAGGAGAATAGTCTTCAAATATTTTCAGGCATTTTCGTAATACCTGAGTAAATTCCAGACTCTTGATAAGGGATGAGTAGGTGAGATGCAGTAACTGAGATTAAGTTTATAATGGAATCCTGGCAATACTTACCATCTACTGGGAAAAATTCACAGTGAAGTTTATCTTTGAGTATTCTAATAGACTCAGAATTAAAAAGACTTTGTAGTGAAATGTCATTCTTTTGATACTTGATAACATTTGCTACTACACTTTGTAAGGGGAAATAAGAGGAAACATGCAGATGGTAAGGATGATTCCACCAGCTCTCTGTACAGCAGTGGTTCTCAACCAGGGGCAATTTTGCCTCCCATGTGACATCTGGCACAGTCTAGAGACATTTTCTATTGTCATGACGGGGGTAGGGTGGGAATGCTACTGACATCTAGTGAGTAGGGATTCTGCTAAACATCCTACAATGCACGGAAAAGCCGCCCACAACATAAAATTATCTGACCCCAAATGTCAATAGTATCAAGGTTCAAAAACCCGGTAATACAGGAAGGATTAAAAATAGTGAGACTGGTGATAGAATAATTCTGTATCTTGACTGCAGTGATGGTAACACAAATTTATGTATGGAATTTTGCATAGAGCTACATGCATACACACACACGTGCAAATGAATGCAGGTAAAAAATACGATAAAAACTAGTAAGGTCTGTAGTCAACATGTCAATTTCCTAATTTTGATATTATGCAACAATATCAAATGCCACCACTGGGGGAAGCAAGGGTACACAGAACTGTGTTCTATTTTTGCAACTTCCTATAATTACTTCAGAATAAAAAGCGAAAAAATGAATAGAGCCCCAGCTGTGTTCTTCAAAGAGGCTCTCCTTACCTTTTGCCGCTGCCAGCGCCCCCTTTGCTTCTGGGTGTTACGCAGTGCTTGGTACAGCACCAAGAAAACTGTGGGATCCTACTTAGCACCTTTTATCCAAAGTTTGTAGTGGCTGTACATGTATTAGGTTGGTGCAAAAGTAACTGCAGTTTTGTCATTAAAATATGGCAAAACTGCAGTTACTTTTGCACCAACCTAATATTTGCACCTTCTACCCAGTGTCTAAAGTTTTAGTTGGCAAATATAAACACCCATCCTTACCACCACCTCTTCTCCAGCCCGAAGACTCAGAAACAACTGGAACACTTTATTACCTTTGATTTCGAAGTAGCCCTAGAGATATTTATGAAGTGTTCCAATTGTTCCTAGGCTATGGACCCACTTTGAGACTGGTGTTCTAGGAGAGGTTCTATTTCCCATTATGAACTCTTTCTCAAGACATCGTCCCTTAACATGCTTAAAATCATATCCATTCCTTAAGGGCTGGCTCAAAATCACTGACTTGTCCACCTTCCCCTGCCCCAATGTTTCCTTTCTCTGAACGTCTATTGTAAAGCAACTAAGTTCTTTTTTTTTTTTTTTTTTTTTGAGATGGAGTCTCGCTCTGTCGCCCGGGCTGGAGTGCAGTGGCCGGATCTCAGCTCACTGCAAGCTCCGCCTCCCGGATTCCCACCATTCTCCTGCCTCAGCCTCCCGAGTAGCTGGGACTACAGGCGCCCGCCACCTCGCCCGGCTAGTTTTTTGTATTTTTTAGTAGAGACGGGGTTTCACCATGTTAGCCAGGATGGTCTCGATCTCCTGACCTTGTGATCCGCCCGTCTCGGCCTCCCAAAGTGCTGGGATTACAGGCTTGAGCCACCGTGCCCAGCCAAAGCAACTAAGTTCTAAGGCATGTATCTATACATCTATCTTTCTTTGAATTAATCATCTATGTCACTATACTATAAACTTCAGGAGAGACAAAGGAGTATAACATATGATCCACTGCTCTAAAGGAGTTTCCTCTCTGGTAGAAAACATGATGGTTCAACAATTCAGTTCAACGATAAATGCTCTCATGCCAAGAAATTACACTGGGCACTGTGTGGTATTAGCTTGGTACAAAAGTAATTGTGGTTTTGGACTGTGAATTTTAAATCATTGTAACTAGGCTCAAACATCTTACTAATCAAAATAGGAACCATTACAATCAACACATTTTTGCCAATGAGAAATAAGTTTGTTTATTCCTGTAGCATAAAAATCCATGCTTCGGGATTCAACCAACTCTTGGAAAGCATGTTCTGCATCCTGCCGATTGTGGAAGCGTTTTTCCTGCAAAAACTTGTCAAGATGCTTGAAGAAGTGGTAGTCGTTTGGAGAGAGGTCAGGTGAATATGGAGGATAAGGCAAAACTTTGTAGCCCAATTCATTCAACTTCCCAAGTGCTGGTTGTGCAGTGTGTGGTTGGGCACTGTTGTGGAGAATTGGGCTCTTTCTGTTGACCAATGCCAGCTGCAGGCATTGCAGTCTTTGATGCATCTCATTGATTTGCTGAGCATACTTCTCAGATGTAAGGGTTTCACCAGGATTCAGAAAGCTGTAGTGGATCAGACCAGCAGCAGACCACCAAACAGTGGCCATGACCTTTTTCTGGTACAAGTCTGGCTTTGGGAAATGCTTTGGAGCTTTCTGGTCCAACCACTGAGCTGGTTGTCACTGGCTGTCGTATAAAATCCACTTTTAGTGGCACATAACAATCCGATCGAGAAATGGTACACTGTTGTGCAGAATAAAAGAAGATGACTCTTCAAAACCACGATTTTTTTAAATTTTTGCTTAGTTCACGAGGCACCCACTTACCAAGCTTTTTCACCTTTCCAATTTGCTTCATATGCCGAACGAGTGTAGAATAGTCAATGTTGAGTTCTTCGGCAACTTCTTGTGTAGTTATAAGAGCATCAGCTTCAATGATTGCTCTCAATCGGTCATTGTCAACTTCTGATGGCCAGCCACTATGCTACTTATCTTCAAGGCTCTCCTCTCCTTTGCGAAACTTCTTGAACCACCACTGCACTACTGTGCATTCGTTAGCAGTTCCTGGGCCAAATGTGTTGTTGATGCTGTGAGTTGTCTCCACGGCTTTACAACCCATTTTGAACTCGAATAAGAAAATTGCTCGAATTTGCTTTTTTTCTAACATCATTTCCACAGTCTAAAATAAATATAAAACAAACAGCAATGTCATTAGCAAAAAAAAAAAAAAAAAATGAAATGCACATTAAAATGATAACATAACCACATCTATTTAAGAATGTATTTCAATATCAAACAACAAATTCCAACAATGCAAAAATCACAATTACTTTTGTACTGACCAGCAGTTCCCCAACCTTTTTGGCACCAGGGACCAGTTTTGTGGAAGACAATTTTTCCATGGACTGGGGGTCAGAGGGAGATGGTTTTGGGATGAAACTCTTCCATCTCAGATCATCAGGCATTAGATTCTTTTAAGGAGCACACAACCTAGATCCCTCACATGCCCAGTTCACAACAGGGATCACGCTCCTATGAGAATCTAATGCCGCTGCTGCTGCTGATCTGACAGGAGGTGGAGCTCAGGCGGTAATGCTTGTTTGCCTGTCACTCACCACCTCCTGCTGTGTAGCCCAGTTCGTAACAGGCCACAGACTGGTACTGGTCCATGGCCCACGGGTTGAGGACCTCTGTTATAAATAATGATTAAAACTTGATCCCTGTTTTCAACGCCTTTATCTAATAAACGAGATATGCACAGACATATGATACAAGACAGAATGTGGTAAGTGACATCAAGAAGGTAATAAAGCTATATGGGAGTATAGAGGATTTAAAGACTATTTTGGATCAAAAATGGGTTATTAGGGAATGTCACATTTGAGTCTTGCAGGATGGGTAAAATGATGGGGTCAAAATAAGGGGGAAGAATTTCTACTTGCAGTTGAAGCTGGAAAGTGCAAGACATGCCTGGAGAGCTTAGCTGAACACTTTGGTTGAGGATAGGATATGAGTGAAGAGCAAGGTCTTTGGGTTACAGAAGACCATGGACATCATGCCACAAAGTTTAGACAGTACTCTTAACACTTTGGTGACAGTGACTGGAAGTTTTCAAGCAGGTGTCATAATAAAGCTTCGTTCTAGGATAACATATGGCATCACTGGAAAGTAATAGTTGAGGATGCAGACTTTAGATTGAGGCAGAGGAATCTGTAGGAGGTTATTGCTGTAATCTAGGCCAGAGCTAATGAGGGTGTAAATTAGACTGGTAGCAGGAGAAAGTTTTAGATGATAGAAGCTGTGCTACAAATGATGAATGGTCAAGTGAAATGTGCAGGTAATTATGATGGAAGGTCTGATTCTGTAGGCTTGGGTATTCAAGGAGTTTCAGAAAGCAGGTAGCAATAATGGGTACAAGGAGGTGGGTGTAATGACTTGAAGGAATGATCAGAAGTAAGAAAAGTATAATGTACAAGTGCTTCTAGAGATGGTAATAAAGGTATTTGACTGGAATGGAGTGTATATATTGAGAGCAACAGGAGTCAACACTACGAGTTAGCTGTGGAAAGTCTAGTTAAGAAGCTTTAGGCTGGGTGCAGTGGCTCACACCTGTAATCCCAGCACTTTGGGAGGCTGAGGTGGGTGGATCACCTGAGGTCAGGAGTTTGAGACCAGCCTGGCCAACATGGTCAAACTCTGTTTCTACTAAAAATACAAAAATTAGCTGGGCTTGGTAGCGCACGCCTGTAATCCCAGCTACTTGGGAGGCTGAGGCAGGAGAATCGCTTGAACCCAGGAGGTGGAGGTTGCAATGAGCCAAGATCATGCCATTGCAATCCAGCCTGGGCGACAGAGCGAAACTGTCTCAAAAAAAAAAAGAAAGAAAAAGCTTTGGTTTTATTTTCTAGGCAGTGGGAAACTTAGGATAGATTTTTGAGTAGGGTAGTAACATGATGAAGGCATATTATTTATAGCACTTATATGACGTATGTAGCACCTCGTATTAAAAGTATGTTCCTGGACACAAGATTAGAGGATTAACGTTTGTTAGAGGATACTCAGTGAATTCTTATTGATTGACTGACTCATTTTGTCAAAAAAGAATTATTCCATCATGTGAATAGTAACCTTCTATCAATATACTTGAACTCTGAATAATGGATTTTCTCAAAATGGGACTTCCTCAGTTGCAGCTGGCTCATACTGGCTTGTGAGGGCTTACTGGTAAAATTTCACATGTTTTGTGAGGAAGGTGATCTCAAGTTGGTAACCATTTGCAAGTATTTACATCAAGGAAATTGGCAAATGTAATAAATCAAAGTTTGTTTTCAGGAGGACTGGTTATTAGTCATTTACCAGCACATCACTGCCAATCTCCCTCCCATCTCTTACCCCCACCATCCAACTATCACTTCAAGTTTTTTGACGGCAGAAACTGAGTCTTATTGTTCTTGTATGCTCAGTACAGTATTATACAGTATTAGGGCATTAACTGTGATAAAATATACTCTTAAAATTTTATCCAGACCATTTAACAAACAAAAACCATTCAGAAGAAAATGCCACAAATAAACATCTGGACCTGGGGTTGGCAAACTATCTTCTGTGGGCCAAATCAGATCTTATGTCTGTTTTTATTTTGCAAGTAGAGTTTTTAGTAAACACAGCTATGATTATTCATGTATGTATTGTCAACGGTTACTCTGTAATACAAGGGCATAGCTTAGTGTTTTAGACTGAGATCCTGTGGCCCACAAAGCCTAAAATATTAGGTTGGTGCATAAATAATTGCAGTTTTTGCAATTTTTTTTTGGCACCAGCTTAATATTTACTATCTAGCCCTCCCAGAAAGTTGACTGTCTCTGATTTACACCATGGTCCCCACCACCTCCAGTGTCTCTTACAGGTCAGGATTATATCAAAAAAGTGCCCTAACTGGATAACTATACAGTATCTTCTTACAGGTAAATCTTATTACCTTACAGTGTCACACACATCAAACATTTTTAGACAATGTAGACACAGATAATTGCAAAGTCCATAAATGCAGGGAGACACACACACACACACACACACACACACACACACACACGGTATTTGCTGGAGAATCAAGAGAAAAACCGTCAAGTCTTCCTGGGGCATGTGATATAGGATGCATAGAAGTTAGACAGGTGAAGGCAAGGAGAAAGTCATTCTAGGTAGAGGAAGGCAGCTTAGGCAAAGCGTGCAGGTAAGACAGCATGACAGGGAAAAACAGGTAATGAGGAGCTAATGAAGTTGAGGAGAAATTTTATTTAGACATATGGAAGAAATTCGAAATGATTGATTGTCCAGTTGTGGCACTTTCTATCTTGAGAAGCAGTGATTACCTCACACCTAGACATAACCAAGTAGTCATCCTTCATTAAGCAGAAGGCCTTGTTATTGAGCCACGCTGCCAGAAATTTAGGTGATATCAAATGATGTCTATCCGGAAATCGATACCCTCAGAATTCTCTTAGACCCAGATTCCATACAGCTCTGCTAAAAAGTCGTGTTTATGTAACAGTATTTATTCGCAGAACAGGGTTGGACGGCTTAGGAGCAGAAATGCAGAATGTATCTTTGTGGATTTGGGTCACCACGGGCTGTCAGGATTTAAATTGTGCAACACTGATTAATATAGTTAATGTGCTGGTTTGTACATTCCTTGCAAGTCATCTTTTTTTTTTTTTTGAGACGGAGTCTCGCTCTGTCGCCCGGGCTGGAGTGCAGTGGTCGGATCTCAGCTCACTGCAAGCTCCGCCTCCCGGGTTCACGCCATTCTCCTGCCTCAGCCTCCCGAGGAGCTGGGACTACAGGCGCCCGCCACCTCGCCCGGCTAGTTTTTTCTATTTTTTAGTAGAGACGGGGTTTCACCGTGTTAGCCAGGATGGTCTCGATCTCCTGACCTCGTGATCCACCCGTCTCGGCCTCCCAAAGTGCTGGGATTACAGGCTTGAGCCACCGCGCCCGGCCGCAAGTCATCTTTAAAACCAAATGATGTAATTTCAAATTCGGATTCTCAGAGGTAATTTATTTCTATCTGCATTACACTGAAAATAATTTTGGAACTATTCTTAATGCCACTTAAAGTCAGACAATGAGCAGTAACTTGATAGAATAGAAAGTGAACACCTCAGCTATATTACATTGTCCCAGTTGGGTGGACACTCCTCGGGCACCCTGTTCCGCCCTACACACTGTAGGAAATCGAGTTCGCAGAGAATCTGGGGGCGCTCGCGCGCAGCTGTCACCGCAGCAGCGGAGGCCACTGTCAATACAGGTCGCCTGATTGATCGTCTGACCAAACAAGGCTAACCCGAGGGCGGTAAATAAGCTCTGGCCATGAAGCAATGACTCCGCGGGATTGCTCAGGGCACTCACAGGCTTTTACTCCAGTTTCCGTTCGTTGTGCTGAGGACCTTTCCGCCATTAACTTACCCCAACTCCCCCGCATAGGGCAATACGAGCCCTCCAAATATCAAACGCTAAGCATATTAAAATAACAAAATACCTCGCCGCTATTTTATCACCAGACCCTCCTCCCAGCGGGGAACGCAGAGTAGGCAGAGAGGCAAGGCAGGGCAAGGCGACTGTGACAGCGCGGAGAACTGAGCACTGCCCAGCCAGGTATGAGGTAAGGTGGGGAAGATTACCTGGACCGCGAGCGCGCAGGCGCATCCGCGGCCGCAGGGCCCACTGGTCCCTTTCTGGTAATTTCGCTAACCGTGACGTCATCTTGGTGCGCCGTTACAGCGCTTAACTGGAAACTGCGATTTAGTTTTTGGTGAAGGGAACGGAAAAAAAACATGAACTGAGCTACCCGCCCCATTTTGCTTTTAGTCCTTCACACTGGCTTCGCCTACACTTTCGGCAATGGAGCGGGAAAGGAAAAGGCACGTAGGCTGAGCTCAAAGCGGCGCCAGCCGGGAATGACTCGGCGACGCCGCCAGGCGCGTTACCCGGCGTGCTCCGCGCGGCGCCGGCGAAGGGACGTGGGGGAAGGGGCAGGGAGGAGGAAGCGGTGGCTGCTGCGGATGTCGATGTGAGCGAGCGGCGCCTGAACACACGGCGACTGCCGAGCGCCTGACCCGGGCCTGCGCTAGAGCCTGCACCGAGCTCCGAGGCCCCACACCCGCTAGGGTGGCCCTGTGCCCGTTGCTACTGAGGCGGCGTGCTCTGCATTCTTCGCTGTCCAGGCCTGCCGGCTCCGGTGTCTGCTGGCTCCTCCTTGCTCGCCTGCTCCCTCCTGCTTGCCTGAGTCACCGCCGCCGCCGCTGCAGCCATGGCCGAGAGTGGTGAAAGCGGCGGTCCTCCGGGCTCCCAGGATAGCGCTGCCGGAGCCGAAGGTGCTGGCGTCCCCGCGGCCGCTGCCTCCGCGGAGCCCAAAATCATGAAAGTCACCGTGAAGACCCCGAAGGAAAAGGAAGAATTCGCCGTGCCCGAGAATAGCTCCGTCCAGCAGGTGAGGTCGCCTGGTGCTCGGGCCGGGATGGGGGTGGCGGCAGGACCTCCGCCCGCCGCCGCAGGAGACCTTTTGGGAAAGACCTGGGAGAGGGGTCGTCCTCCCAGGTGCCCTCGGCCATTCTCCTGGGCGTCGTCCCAAATTAGATCACACCCAAGTTAGTGGGTTTGCGCCTTGGGACACCGCAGTGGTTTGTGGCGTGGCGGCGCGGCCTGTTTGTGGGACGCGCCGATGCTGCTTTTCTCGGAGCCTTCTTTCCCTGGCATCCGCCGACCCTCAGCCTCCTCCCCCAGTTCCCCGCCCTCCGTCGCCTCCCGTCCAATTCCTCACAAAGGAAAGGGACCCACCGCTAGGCTCCGGGCGGGGTGGAGGCTGGGCGGGGGCGAGGGTTCGCTTTAGCTCAGGCTGCGGTTTTGTTTCATGAATTAAAAAAGGGGGTGGGTGGGATCCTCGTTGTTTTACGTGCCTGCTTGTTAAGGTAGGTTTTGGGGTGAGGTGCACGTGTATATTTAGTTCTGCATTTTAACTCCTGAAATCTTTTCCACCTTGCTACCTTTTAAAAAAATTATGACGTAGAAACCGATTTTAGCTCCATCTTAAGTAGTAGTAATAGTACTAGGTTTAAGGAGAAAAGTGAATGACTTTCTTTCATTGATGACTTGCTCTTTCCCTTTTAGTATGTTTATCATCTCTTAGATGCCAGTCATTGGGTAGGTTTTTGTTTGATTTTAGAGGGGCGATAGCGATGTTGATATTAGCCGTTGCAAGCAAATAAAAAAGAAAATTGGAGTTAATGGAGAATATTACTTAAACTTGGTTCAGGAATACAAATCTTGCAGTTAATTAAGATCCTTGGTGGAATTTAACAAATAATTTTAGTGTATTGTTGAATACGTCGTATTTTCCATAATTACTGACTTAATCTCTGAAGATCGCACACAACGTGAACAGTTTGTGACAGGAAACAATCAACAGTTCCTGAAATGTACCTATCAGTTTCCCCAGGGACTGTAGGTGGTTGGTATATTGGTTTAGCGAGTTCCAAAGGTAGTGTGTTTTGTGAGGCAGTGAGGTGTGTAACATCGAATGAGAAACTTTTACCACCAACGGAATTTATCACTTTTTTTTTTGTCTCCTAGTGCCTGTAAAAATGTTCCTTACCATTTTTGTATTTTCAAGCATACGGAAAGTTGAAAGAACTGGGCAGTGGACACACATATGTCCATCATCTACAATTAGCATTTTACAGTATTATAATCGATTATCAAGTCCATTTTATTTTTGGGGAGCAATTCAGAGTAAGTTGCACGTATCAGTAGATGACACCAGTACATGTCACTTCAGCATTGTGAACTAATATTTGCCTAAGTTCAGCTTCATTTTTTACGTTTTTTGACGTAATTTTGACATGCAGTGAAATGCATGCCATTCCATGAGTTTTCACAAATGCTTACACCTGTGTAGCCCAAGCTCTTATCAAGATACAGAACATTGTAATTGACTAGAGAATTCTTTCTTACCTTTTTTTCCCAAGTCGTTTCAGTCACTCGGCCTTTCCATCAACCACTCCCCCCTTTTTTTTTTTATGCCATAAGTTACAGAGTTGCCTGTTTTAGAATTTAACATTAAGTGGGATCCCATATAGTCTATAGTACTGTTTGTATTTTTCTGGGTAAGGCTTTTTTTTCCCACTCAGCATAATGTTTTTGAGTTTCGTCTTTGTTGCGTGTATCAGTAGTTCCTTTCTTTTTATTGGTGTGTAATTTTCCACTCTATGTATATACCATAATCTCTTCACTGTTGAAGGTCACCTGAACTGTTTCCAGTTAGTTACTGTGAACAGTCTTACACAAGTGTTTTTGTGGACTCTTTTCTCTCTCATGGTTATATACTTAAGACTTGGTTTGAGTAGGTCATAGGGCGTTTTAGTTTTGTGCGAAATTATGTTTTAAAAAATGCTTGTGGGCCGGGCATGGTGGTTCACACCTGTAATCCCAGCACTTTGGGAGGCTGAGGTGGGTGGATCGCCTGAGGTTCGAGACCAGCCTGGCCAACGTGGTGAAGCCTCGTCTCTACTGAAAATACAAAAATTAGCTGGGCGTGGCCGCAGGCACCTGTAATCCCAGCTACTCAGGAGGCTGAGGCAGGAGAATCATTGCTTGAACCTGGGAGAGGGAGGTTACAGTGAGCCGAGATTGCACCATTGCCATCCAACCTGGGCAACAAGAGCGAAACTCCATCTCAAAAAAAAAAAAAAGCTTGTGTAGTGCTGGCTTCAGCAGCACATATACAAGAAAAAAAGCTTGTGTCATTTTACCATCCCACCAACGAAGATATATGGGAGTTCCTATTGCTCCATATCCCTGCTAACATTTTGATATTGTCAGTCTCTTTAATTTTAGCTATTTTAGTGGGAGTGTAGCCATATTAAGTTTTAAAGTTCAGGTCTGGTTTCTAGGATTCCTGATTCATGCCTCCACCATCCTGGGCGCTTTCAGCATTTTACTGCAAAAGATTAGAAATAGTCAATATTTTATAAATGGAAAAATTCCTTTCAGTTAATATATGATGTTATAGCTGTGAGGATGTTTTTGCTTTTTGTGATGGTAAAATTAAAATTATAAATTCTGGGAACGCTTTTATTTTACTGTAATGTAACCAAAATGAGTTTTTTTTTTTTTTTTCCTTTTTCTTTTTTTTTTTGAGATGGAGTCTCACTCTGTCACCCCCCAGGCTGGAGTGCAATGGCGTGGTGTCGGCTCACTGCAGCCTCCACTTCCTGGGTTCAAGGATTCTCCCGCCTCAGCTTCCCTAGTGACTGAGACTACAGGCACGTGCCACACCACACCCGGCTAATTTTTGTATTTTTAGTGGAGACAAGGTTTCACCATGTTGGCCAGGCTGGTCTCGAACTCCTGACCTGGTGATCCACCTGCCTTGGCCTCCCAAAGTGCTAGGATTACAGGCATGAACCATGGGGCACCCAGCCCAAAACGAATTGTTAGTAGATAAAATTAAAGTATTTCCAAAGTAGCCTTTTCTGATGGCAGTTAATTTTTAAATTTTTGATCATTGTTTTATGTTGAAGCAGAAAATGTGATAAAAATTGACGCTTACCACCACACCAGAGAACCTGAAGACAAGTTGGGCTTGTATATGCAAGGGAAACAGATACAGGAAAATGTGGAAGAAAAAGAAAAGCAGTTTTCAAATGACCTATTTGTAAAATCTACTTGAAGCACAAAAGATATGCTATTTTATGATTTAAGAATTTTAAAGGGTTTGATTGAAACTATTTGCTACAAATGAAAGTTTATCATTAAAAAATACTTAATGACATTAAAATTCCACTGAAAATGTCCAGTTAGAAATTGGGAAATATTTAGTCTTTAAAATTTGTACCTAATTTTGGAGGGTCAGAGGATAAGCTGAAGACAGATCTCCAGAGAATAATATTGAAGGCTTATGCTCTGTATCAGGCAAATTCCATTTTCTATAAGTTAAAATTTCTTTCAGTAAGTATTTCTGTGTAATGTAAATTCCTTAACACATTATAACAAATGCTGTTTATGTGAACATGCTGTAATAATTTATTAGATGAAATTATGTTAAACTTCTTGGGTAAATTGTGAAATAAGTTGTAAGATGGTAATTTTCTATTTTTCCATTGGTTTCTGATCGTGAGTACCAACAGGCGGAAACAGGATGCCTTAATTTTTTACAGTGCTGTATACATTTGGTATTTAGTAATGTTACCTGTTCAAGGTTACTAATAAAGCTGAAGCTATTTTCCAATTTAGAGTGAAATTTATTATTCATGGAGCACTCAGAATCAATTAAGTAACATAAGTTTTTACTTCCAGGTAGCTAGAATAGGTAGTGAGAATATAAACTGTGCTATGTGTATTCCAAGGTGCTGTCATTATTAGAGATTTTCATAATACAGGTTGAATGTCCCTTATGGGAAATGCTTGGGACCAGAAGTGTTTGGGATTTTGGATTTTCTTTTTTTTTTGTTTGTTTTTGATTTTGGAATATTTGTATATACATAATGAGATATCTTGGGGATGGCACCTAAATATAAACATGAAATTCAGTTATATTTCTTGTACATTTTATGCACAGAGTCTGAAGGTAATTTTATATGATATTTTAAGTAAATTTATGAGTGAACCAAACTATACATTGAACCATCAGAGAGCAAAGGTGTTACATATGGTATTTTTCCACATATAGTGTCATAGTGTTAAAAAATTTCAGATTTTGGAGCATTTCAGATTTCATATTTTTGGATTGGGGATGCTCAACCTGTATGTAAGTAAATAGATACAAAAGCATCAATGTGTAGTGGCACAAAGGCCCTGTGTATGAGATTTCTTTTTGGTTAATTATTCATCATCAGCTATTGAAAAGAGCTTTGAGGATTTCCAAGCATCCACGAGCAAGATAACATCTAGAAGAATGGAGAGTTATATATGTGAGACATTAATGCAGATAATGGAGGGGAGTTTCTGTATATCTTCTAATTAGCTTATTTTGGGATTTCATAGACTGTTAGGTTATGTGTAAAAATTTTGAAATGCATTTGCTTGACATGTCCAGGCAGTATGTACTTTGTTTTTAGAAAGTGCCTTCTGTCAGTGCAGACTTCTGGGAAAATATTAATATACTTAGACGTAATTTAAATGTACTGAGTCAAATTGAGCCTTTCTTTGATAAGGGAAATTGCCTTAGGGTCATCATCACACACATCATTTAATGTTATACTGTGTAGTGTGAATCTAGAACTATACTGTCCACTTTGATACCATCACCCACATGGGGTTATTAAGTACTTAAAATGTGGTTGGACTGAAGTGAGATGTGCTGTTAAGTGTAAAATTTACACCAGATTTTGAAAATTTGGTATGAACAAAATAACTTAAATATCTTAATGGTTTTGATATATTGTGTGTTGAAATAGTATTTTGCAGATTTAAGTAAAAGATCAAACTTAATTTGACCTTTTATTAAAAACTTTTTTTCAGTATGACTTCTTAAAAGTTTAAAATTACTTGTGGCTGATATATATTTCTACTGGACAACATCTTATCCAGAAGGTTGGATTGAATCAGTATAGTAAGATATCTGAGAAGAAAGTCTAAGATCATTGTTTTCTTATATGCTTTATTCTAATACTGAACAGCTGAAAAACTCATTATTTAATGATTCTGATTAACAGAGATTGCTTAGCTTTAAGAAACAGCATAATTGAAGTATAATTTGCCTACCATACAATTCACCATTTTAAAGTCTGTAATTGATGTAATACATTCACAGGGTCGTGTAGTCAATTTTAGAACGTTTTTATCACCCTCAAAAGAAACCCTGTACCCTTTAACAGTTGCCCTTCGTTTCTCCCTGGGCCTCCCAGCCTTAGGCAACTACTGATCTATTTTTTGTCTATAGATTTGCTTGTTCTGGACATTTGTTGTAAGTGGAATCATGTGGTCTTTTGTGATTGGCTCTCACTTAGCATAATGTTTTCAAGGTTCATCCCTGTTTGAAGCATGTGCTGGTACTTCCTTCCTTTTTATTGCCGAATAACATTCCATTGTGTTGCCAACAGCATTCCACATTTTATTTTTCTCTCACGTGGTGGACACTGGGTTGTTTCTACTTTCTGGCTATTATGACTAATGCCTCTGAACACTCATGTATAAGTTTTTGTGAGGACATATGTTTTCATTTTTCTTGGGTGTAGATCTAGGCGTGGAAATTGCTGGGTCAAAGCTGTATGTTGAACTTTATGAGGAGCTGCCAAATTATTTTCCAAGGTGTCTGTACCATTTTACATTTCCACTAGCAATGCATGAAGATTCCAGTTACCACATTCTCAATAACATTTGTTACTGTCTTTGTGATTATAGCCATCTTACTGGCTGTGAAATGGTATCTTACTGTGATTACTTTGCTTTTTATTTTCATTATTATTTTTGCTGGAGGCATTCTGAGGAAAACTGGAAAGCCTGCTAGACAAATTTGCCTTTTATTATTTGAGCAGTAGTTCTCAGTGTGGTTTGGGGGGGTCCCTATACCCTGTTAAGGGGACCATGAGATGAAATGATTTTCATAGTAATTCTGAGACGTTTTTATTTTTCAGTCTAATTTTCTCAAAACGGGGCAGTGCACTTGGCTAGAGTCTTTAAGGTGTGGGATATGACAACAGATATGTAAATCTAGCTGTCTTCTGTTATAAGACTAAAATGATTTCCAAAAATTTAAAATAATGCCACTCTTATCACTGAGAAAATAGTTATTTTTCATAAGGATGTAATTTATATTAATATATAGTGTATTATTTTTAAATGAATTTATTTTTAAAGATTATTCAGTTTTAATTTCTAATATTATAAATACCAACAACTATAAATAAAACTCTTTGGATTTCTGAAGTTGTAAAATGGTGTCCTGAGAGCAAAAATTTCTATGGTGGAGTATTTAATAGATG
Source organism: Trachypithecus francoisi (assembly GCF_009764315.1). Classification (NCBI taxonomy): domain Eukaryota; kingdom Metazoa; phylum Chordata; class Mammalia; order Primates; family Cercopithecidae; genus Trachypithecus; species Trachypithecus francoisi. The sequence goes on from NW_022681461.1 coordinate 13,975,954, forward strand.
AAGTATGTCCGTAAAATATTGGGTAGTGGCTCCACTAAGTTGCCATTACCTCTTGCCTAGAAACTGCAGTAGCCGGCCGGGCGCGGTGGCTCAAGCCTGTAATCCCAGCACTTTGGGAGGCCGAGACGGGCGGATCACGAGATCAGGAGATCGAGACCATCCTGGCTAACACAGTGAAACCCCGTCTCTACTAAAAAAAAAAAAAAAAAAAAAGAAACTGCAGTAGCCTACTGATCAGTTGCCTCACTTTTCTATAACTCTCCTGCCAGCCATTTGAAGAGTGATCTCTGAAAAATGTGAATCAGAGCATGCCACTCTCTGTGTAAAGCTAATAGCTCCCTGTTGGTCTTAGAATGTATAGTGGGGTAGAGAGGCACTATGTAACACAGTTCCGTGCCCGCTCCATTTTCTGCAGATGCCTTCTTTCTTTGCTTGCTTGGCTGATTGCATTGACCTTCTAGTTCCTTGACCTGTTAATACTTTTTTCCTGCCTGAGGACTTTTGTACAGTTTGTTCTTGTTACCTAGAATGCAAGAACACTCTTTGCTCATTCCTCTTCCATCTTTAAATCTTAATGCAAAGGCCAGTTTCTCCAGGTAGTATCTATTTCTGATTGTCCAGACTAGATTGGGATCCCCTGTTGGATTTCTCACAGCAGCCTGTTTTTAATAAGAATTCATCACAACTTAAAATTGTATATTTATGTGATTCCTTCTCTTTAGAGAGGGGCTGTGATTGTTCACCATTGTATTACCAGAGCCTAGGGCTCAATAAATTGTTTACAGATGAATCTAGTCCATTATGTACAATAATGCATATTCAGTAATAACTACTTATTGTTGAACCTTTACTGAGTGTAGTATGTACATAATCTCATAGCTTCCAGCCCTCTTGTGGAAGCTTCCTCTTAAGCTCTTCCCCCCTAGGTCACCACTCTCCAAGCACAACTCTTGACTGCTTCATGATGTTCACTCTTGCTTCTCTGCCTGGAACATTATTCTTCTAGAACCACCTTTGTTAGCTGGAGATTCTCATCTGAACCACAGAGCACAGAAAGTGATTTGAATAGCTATCCGTTTCTCTCAAAGGTAGTTCATGATGAATATAATTTTAGATGTATAGGAGACAAGTTAATTCATTACATAGTGAGTGGTTCGCTGGAAAATGCTGGTTTATCAACCCGTTCTTCAGGAAAAACACTGATTTGTAGTGTTTGCTGGATTTCCATAATGTAAATATTGTCACTGTGGCAGATTTCAAGATACTGTTATTAAACTGGCTCACAAAATTTATGAAAATTTAAGACCCATTGCTTATAATGGGTGCCTTAGGGCAGGGGCCAGCAAACTGGTAGTCCAAATCTGCTGTGCCCATTTGCTTGTGTGTTATCTGTAGCTCCTTTCAGAATAGACAGTGTGACTGCTAGAGCCAGAAATATTTACTGTCTAGCCCGTAACAGAAAGTTTGCTTACCCTGGTATTTTAGGGCTTCCTGTTACTAGATCTTGTTTATCAAAACATTTCTCATTGGAAATGTTTACCGTGACTTATTTTTTATAGAAATACAATGTGAGCTGGGATCAGTGGTTCACGCTTGTAATCCCAACACTTTGCGGGGCTATGGTGGCAGGATTGCTTGAGCACTGTGGCTCAGTGATCATAGCTCACTGCATCCCCCCACTTCTGGAGTTCAAGACCAGCCTGTCTACAAAAAAATAAAAATTTATCTAGGTGTGGTGGCACACACCTGTAGTCGAGCTAGTCCAGCAGGGTTGAGCCCAGGAGTTTGGAGGTTACAGTGAGCTATGATTGCACTGTTGCATTCCAGCTGTGGTGACAGTGTGAGATTTGGTGTCTTAAAAATAAAAAACAGTATGAGCCACATATGTAATTTTCCTGTTAGCCACTTTAATAAAAAGGAAAGACTGAAGTTAATTTTTCAATAGTGGTGACTCAGACATAAAATTTATCACGTTAACCATTTTTAAGTGTTCAGTTCAGTGACATTAAGTACATTCACAATCGTTACCACCAGCCCTTTCCAGAACTCATCATCTTGCAAAACTGAAACCCTGTGCCATATAATCAGTAACTCGCCATTTCCCCCATTCCCCCACCTCTAGCAACCACCATTCTTCTTTCTGTCTCTGAATTTGACCACTCTAGGTATTTCATATAAGTGGAGTAAGACAGTGTTTGGCCTTTTGTGATTAACTTATTTCCCTTAGTATGATGTCCACATGGTTCATTTATGTTGTAGCATGTGTCAGAATTTACTTTTTTTTTTTGAGACAGGGTCTCACTTTGTCACCCAGGCTGGAGTGCAGTGGTACAATCATGGCTTGCTGCAACCTCTACCTCCTGAAGTTCAAGTGATCCTCCTGCCTTAGCCCTCCAAGTAGTTGGGGCTACAAGCTCACGTCACCATACTAGGCTGCTTTGTATTTATTTGTAGAGACAGGGTTTCGCCACTTTGCCCAGGTTGGTTTTGAACTCCTCAGCTCAAGGAGTCTGCCTGTCTTGGTCTCCCAAAGTGCTAGGATTATACAGGTGTGGGCCATCACACACGCAGCCAGAATTTACTTGGTAAGACTGAATAATATTCCATTATATGTATGTACCACGTTTTTAAAATCCATTGATCTGTTGCTGGTCACTTGGGTTGCTTCCACCTTTTGGCTATTGTAATTTTAATATGCTTTATTTAACCCAGTATATCTACAATATTTTAAGGTGTAATTGATAAAAAAGACTGTAAAATATCTTGCATTTTAAAATACTAAGTCTTTGAAATGTATTTTGTAATTTACACTTAGAGTATATCTCAGTTTGAAGTAGCCACATTTCGAGTGCTTAATAGCCATATGTAGCTAGCGACTACTGAATTAGCACAGCTAATAAAGCTTTCAGGATGTGCTTCCACCTACCTTTTCTCCTGTTTTCATTGCATTTCAGCCAGTTTGTATTGTCTCTTCCCCTACCCTCAAATATCACTAGCTCTTTCTCCCCCTTTTTGGGACTTTGCAAATGCTGCTAATGACAATGACATAATGGCCAATATTTATTGCAGGCTTGATTTGTAAAGCATGATGCATTATATTTTCTTAAAATGTCACACAGCTTTATGCTGAAAACACTGTTATTATCCTTTTTTTAAAAAATGAAGATGCTGTCCGGGCATGGTGGCTCATGCCGCTAATCACTGCAGTTTGGGAGGCCAAGGCGGGCGGATCATGTGAGGTCAGGAATTTGAGACCAGACTGACCAACATGGAGAAACCCCGTCTCTACTAAAAATACTACATTAGCCAGGCGTGGTGGCGCATGCCTGTAATCCCGGGTACTCAGGAGGCTGAGGTGGGAGAATCGCTTGAACCTGGGAGGCGGAGGTTGCAGTCAGCTGAGATCACGCCATCACACTCCATCACACTCCAGCCTGCGGGACAAGAGTGAGACTTAAAAAAAGCCGGGTGTGGTGGTGCACGCCTGTAGTCCCAGCTACTCGGGAAACTGAGGTGGGAGAATCGCTTGAATTTGCGAGGCAGAGGTTGCAGTGAGCCGAGATCTCGCCACTGCAGTCCAGCCTGGGCGACAGGGAAACTTTAAAAAAAATTTTTTTTTGAAGCAGCGTCTTGTACTGTCGCCTCGGCTGGAGTGCAGTGGCGCAATCTCAGCTCACTGCAACCTCCGCCTCCTGGGTTGACATGACTGTCTTGCCTCAGCCTGCTGAGTAGCTGGGATCACAGGTGCACACCACTACACCCGGCTAATTTTTTGTATTTTTAGTAGAGATGGGATTTCACTATGTTAGCCAGACTGGTCTCGAACTCCTGACCTCATGATTCGCCCGCCTTTGCCTCCGAAAGTGCTGGGATTACAGGTGTGAGCCCCCATGCCCGGCCTAACTGTGTCTTAAAAAAAAAAAAAAGATACTGAGACTCATGTTATTAATGTGATCAAATTCATACACATATTAAGTAGTAGACTCTAGATTCAAACCCAGTGACAAACTTGGGAGGCCTCACTGATCCAGTGCCCCAAACTGCCTTGACTTTCCTTTGATTGGCTTTTCAGTCTTTAAAAATGGATTGAAGAGCTAGATGTGGTGGTTCAAGCCTGTAGTCCCAGCTACTTGGGAGGCTGAGGTGGGAGAATTACTTGAGCCCAAGAGTTCCACGCCAGCCTGGGCAACATAACAATACTCTATCTTTTTAAAAAAAGTTTATTTAAATGTTAGTTCATCAGAGGGTAATTGGACGCACCAGTCTATATCTGATCATTGATTATAATCTCTGATACCATTTTGTGATTATGTGGATTGTCTCCTTCACTCCCCCGCCGCCCCGCAATACTGTAAGAACTTCAGGGGCAGGGACTATTGTTCTTACTTTCTAATCCCATGTTGCCTAGAATTTTTCTAATCCCATGTTGCCTAGAATTGTGGCCTGGGCACATACTGAGTAGACAAGTATTTATTAAATGACCAAATAGTGTTTTAAATATTTATTTGCAATATTTTGTACCTAGTTGGGATTTTTTTTTTTTTCCTTTTTTAGACAGAGTCTTGTTCTATCACCCAACCTGAAATGCAGTAGTGCCATCACAGCTCACTGCCACCTTGATCTCCTGGGCTCAAGCAATCCTCCCACTTCAGCTTCTGGAGAAGCTAGGACTGCAGACGTGCACCACCACACCCAGCTATTTTTTGTACTTTTTTTTGTTTTTTATTTTTTTGTTTGTTTTTATAGAGACAGGATTTCGTTGTGTTGCCCAGATAGGCTGGTTTTAGGAATATTTTAAGAATGTAATTTTGGAAAAATGTGTTTACTCTTAGTCATCTTGAATGTCTGATGGCATTATTACAGTTATTTTCCTGTAACTGCTACTACAAAAAAGATACGAGAGATGATACATTAGCTTGATTTAATCTCTCCACATTGTTTACATAAATCAAAGTATCATATTGTGCTCCGTAAGTGTATACAATCATGATGGCAGGTGGATCATGAGGTCAAGAGTTCGAGACCATCCTGGCCAACATGGTGAAACCCCGTCTCTACTAAAAATACAAAAATTAGCTGGGCATGGTGGTGCGCACCTGTAGTCCCAGCTACTCGAGAGGCTGAGGCAGAAGAATCGCTTGAATCCGGGAGGCAGAGGTTGCAGTGAGCCAAGATCACGCGACTGCACCCTATCCTGGCAACAGAGTGAGACTCCGACTCAAAAATAGTAATAATAATAAAAAGTGAAGTTAAACTAGACAAATACCATTAAATTGAGATTAGGAGCTTTTTTTAGAGACTGAAGTTGATACTTAAAACTGCCGCTCTTTGCAGAGACTATTGGATTAGCATACTTAACAGATTCCATTTATTATAGGCATGAAAATATATGTGTGTATTTGCAAAATATTGTTGCTAGACCTGAACTCTGATTTTTCCAGGTATAATTATACAAGTATGAGTTAGTTTGATGTCCTATAGATATGACAACAGTCTGCTTGGTTTACTGGTTAAGCAACTGCTATATAGGTGTCTAAAACTTGGGGGTAATTTTTTTTGTTTTTACTCTTTAAAGCTCTCTCCAGTTTTCTTAAAGGATATAACTTTTACATTTAACAAATTATGCATATTTTTATTTTAAAATTAAGAAATTCAAATGATGTTGAAAAGTATAAAAAAGGGGACTGGGCGTGATGGCTCACACCTGTAAGCCCAGCCCTTTGGGAGGCCGAAGCGGGCAGATCACAAGGTCAGGAGTTCAAGACCAGCCTGGCCAATATAGTGAAACCCCATCTCTACTAAAAAAGTAAAAAAATTAGCCAGTGTGGTGGGGCGCACATGTAGTCCCAGCTGCTCGGGAGGCTGAGGCAGGAGAATCACTTGAACCCAGGAGGTGGAGGTTGCAGTGAGTCAAGATCATGCCACTGCACTCCAGCCTGGGTGACAGAGTGAGACTTAGTCTCAAAAAAAAAAAAAAAAAAAAAAAGGTGGGGGGGGCATTCAGCATAAAAGATAAAGTTAAATTTTTTTTTTTTTTTTTGGTGATTCTGTCCAGAAAGGTATTTATATGTTTATATATAATTTTTGACTTTTGTTAAGCAAATGGGGTCAACCACCCACAATTTTCTTTATCTTACTCTTTTTACTTGTATTACTTTGGTAGTCTTTCCATGTAGAGCTAGCTCATTAGACTGTTATTTATTATTTTTGTGATTTATTGTTTTGATTTGCTTATGAATATTTTGAGAAAGGAAAGCATGAACCTTAGAATTGGAGAAATCTGATGATGTGGTAAGGAGCTTTAATCAGCTCAGCCTCACTGGCTACGTTTTTAACATATCATGTAATACCTGGTTCAGTAGATTGTTTGGAGGATTTTGTGACATCATATGTATAAAGTACCTGACTCAGAGTTTATATGATTTACTTATCTTGGTTTCTTTCCCCACAGCCTTTTGTTCAGCAGTGAATTGAGTTTCAAGTTTTTGCAATAGAAGGAAGTATATCTATCCTAGCATGTGAATAGTGATATGTTTAGTTTGTAATTCCTGTCAGATTTAAATCAGAGAGATTCTAAAAAATAAATTTTCTAAACAATACACTAACATTTGTGGCTGTGTACAGTTTTATGAGAGAGTGCCCCTTTCTCATATATGTTACATATTCAGTGGTTGTTTCTCATACTTGGCATCCTTGTATAAAGGGTTATGCAGTGTTTTAAGTAATACTACTAACTTTAAGGTTAAACATCAGACTCTTGGAGAATGATAATGGACAGAACCATGTATATGGATGATTTATGGACATTTTTTCAAATGTTATTAGCAATATTGAGTAAGGAGCGAATTCAAAAATAGACTCTTGAAGGATCTCTGCCTTAAGATCCTGAAATAGCAAAGATTTGAATACAGCATTCAGATAACTATTTAGAGAATCCTTGCTAAATGCTGTTATGTGACTGTGGGAAATTCGTGTATGTTTTATCTTCAGAGCTGAAGTAAATTTTACTTTTGGATAGGTTGATTTCCACCCCCCAGGATGTTTAATAGGGTGAGATAATGGTTATTTAAAAGCAAGTTTGAATGTTTGGATTTTGGAATGTGTGTAAAGGGTGACATTGTTGCTTTTAAAGTTAGATTAACTCCCTTTTCAAAGTGTTTACAGTTTAGAGCTTATCCTTGCATAATTAGATTAGCAATATTTGAATGTCTTAGTGAGTTGTGCCCAGGCAATTTCCATGTCTCGTAATTCTCCCATCAGCCCTGCAGAATAAATATCTGTTCCTGATGAAGAAACCAAGGCTCAGAGACAGGTTACATCCTCCAGGTCACAGAACTAGTATGTAGCAAAACCAAGATTTGAATTCAGGCCTCCCTGTTTCAAAAATATTCTTTCCTAATTTGATTCTCCTCTCTTCCCTCCATATGTGTGTCTCATTTTCTTCTCGAGAACAGGGAGTAAGCAAAGTTGACCCTCAATAGCTGAGATTGGCACAATAAAGTTGATACACTGTATCTTTTTCATTTCAGGACAGCATTTCCCATTCTTTGCACATTCTATTTGATACGGTTTTCTAACTCTTAATTATTTGCTGCTTTTCTTCCTCAGATTAAAAATAGAAAATTTAGGGGAGAAAGAAGATATGCTTTCAAGACAGGAACTTGACAGTCTGGTTAAAAAAAAAAAAAAAAGAAAAAGGCAGATACAGGATACCTTGAGAGTCTGGAACAGTTATCACTGTATTGCAGAACAGCAGTTGGTATTCACACCAGTAACTCAGCATTATCAAAAGTTAAAATTACACTGAGTAGAATGGAAAACAATTTTGGTGCTCACACAGGGGTAACCTTCAGTTAGCTGGAGAATCCACTCATGTGCAACACCTGGCTTTTGGATGATATTGAAAAAAATGAGGGGTTACTGAAAGTTGTTTTGTCTGTGCTGGGTTCATTTTGAAATCATTACATTGCTTATTCAAGGTGCATTAGAATTTTGATTCTTATGGTTTTGAGAAAACGTTTAGTAATTCTCAGCTTTCAGCTCTCTGGCCTGTAGTTATCGTAGGTTATCAGTGCAAGGCCAGAGTTGGATGTACATCCTGTAGGAAATATGGATACTTTCAAGCCCATTCTATCATATATCTTTAATTTTGAGTTAATAGTGACCACATAGGCTTAAGGGCAAGAATAATTTAATGTAGGTAATCTTTTTAATGGAAATTACAAAATTCTTCCTTTATGGTTCTGGCTATTCCCTAGATGAAAATATTTATTATTATTATTATTATTATTATTATTATTTTTGAGACGGAGTTTTGCTCTTCTTGCCCCAGGCTGGAGTGCAATGGCATGATCTCAGCTCACCGCAACCTCCATCTCCCGGGTTTAAGTGATTCTCTTGCCCCAGCCTCCCAAGTAGCTGGGATTACAGGCATGTGCCACCATGCCTGGCTAATTTTGTATTTTTAGTAGAGATGGGGTTTCTCCATGTTGGTCAGGCTGGTCTCAAACTGCCGACCTCAGGTGATCTGCTGCGGCCTTCCAGAGTGCTGGGATTACAGATGTGAGCCACTGCATCCGGCCGAAAATATTTTGTATAATTGTAATAAGTTTTATTTTTCTGCAGAGGAATAGTGTCAGTGAGCTACCTCTGTCTAAACAGCTTTGAGATTTTCTAAGATGGCTAATTAAGTTTTTCTATATCAGTACTGTTTAGCTTCTGATTTTTGCTGTTGTATGATAAAAGTGTAGATTAAACAGACAAGGAAGTTAAGTTCAAATGTTAGAGAAAATTTCTAGAAATTTTGAAGACGGTGTAATCTGAAAGCTATTTCTCTATTCTGTAGGAAGCAGAATAGAAGTTTAAAGATATTTGAAGTATATGCAGAATTTTTAGCTGTAGGACAAATTCCGTTTAGATAAAAATACTACATTGTTTAACTTGATTTAATTTTGTTAAATTAATAAACCGTAAAATATGGTTTATTTGGAGAAGTGTACCATATCTGGCATGGTACAGTTAAACTTAAGATTCATTTATCTTGGTTTCAAATAGAATGGCAGATAGCTGAACTTAAACACACAGTTGTTTATCTCTTGGTTTTTGCTTGCTCGTTCCAAGTTTTGTATCATTTTTACTCAGAACAAATCAATTTAACAGTAGTCTTCTACTTGGAAGTGGTTCTAATATCTAAATTAGGTGACCTTGGTTGTTTGAAAGTTAAAATAAGAACTGAATTATAGCCGGGCGCGGTGGCTCAAGCCTGTAATCCCAGCACTTTGGGAGGCTGAGACGGGCGGATCACAGGGTCAGGAGATGGAGACCATCCTGGCTAACACGGTGAAACCCCGTCTCTACTAAAAACTACAAAAAACTTAGCCGGGCGAGGTGGCGGTGCCTGTAGTCCCAGCTACCCCGGAGGCTGAGGCAGGAGAATGGCGTGAACCCGGGAGGCGGAGCTTGCAGTGAGCTGACTTCTGGCCATAGCACTCCAGCCTGGGTGACAGAGCAAGACTCTGTCTCAAAAAAAAAAAAAAAGAACCGAATTATAAATGGTAGTCGTATGCAGTTCTCTGTAGTTTATCACCATTTTTAACGTGTTTTCCAACTTTCAGCATGAAGTGCCATAAATTCGTACTTCAGGATTAAGATGTCCCTCCAGAACCAAGAGTCCCATGAGGCTGGAGGATCCCAGTATCTATGACATTAATTGTCAACAGCTCTGTAAATTTGTGAGTGAACATGATTTCTCACATATCTGTCAGGACTTTGGTTTGGTTTCTTGAGGTTTTGTTGTAAGAAATGAATGTGAAAATGTGTGATGCCAGGTACAGCATAGCTGTATAATAATGATTAATGGAAGTAATTTTTGAATGTGTACTGTAGTGTCCTACTCTTCTGCATCTAGGACACTGTAGAGAAGCCCTTAGTCTGTCCAGAAAGCCCTGATTATCCTTCAGGTACTGATGCTGACAACTCATGGTTAGGAGACTCCTGTCTTTATGTCTAATGTTACCAGAGGTTCAACTGAGCTATATTCATTGGTGTTCTACTAGATTTTGAGATTATAGCTGTTTTGGATGTCAGATTTTAATTGTCTCTGCCACGTATTATGTTAATGGATGATCTTTTATCCTTCGGTGATTATCTCTGTTGTCATTTTCATGTCTTATATCCAGTCTGATCTGCTACCTAAAACTAAGTTCTCTTCATTCCATTTCCTTTCAGTTGACCTGCCCAAGATGAGACGTATGTGTATGTATTTTATATATATATATATATTTTTTTTTTTGAGATGAGTCCCGCTCTGTCACCCAGACTAGAAGGCAGTGGCGCGATTTTTGGCTCACTGCAACTTCTCCTGGATTCAAGTGATTTTCAAGCCTCAGCCTCCTGAGTAACTGGGATTACAGGCGTGTGCCACGATGCCAGGCTAATTTTTGTATTTTCAGTAGAGATGGGGTTTCGCCACGTTGGCCAGGCTGATCTCAAATTCCTGACCTTAGATGATCCACCCACCTTGGCCTCCCAAAGTGTTGGGATTACAGTCATGAGCCACTGCACCCGCCCTCAGTGAGGCATATTTTAGCTTTGGGGAAGGGAATAATTTGAAATTGAAATACTCGGGAGTGCAGGCTACCTGTGTTTCGACTTCCTGATGTTTCTGTTTTTTTTTTTTTTTTTTTGAGGCAGAATCTGGTTCTGCTGCCTAAGCTGGAGTGCAGTGGCACGATCATAGCTCACTGCAGCCTCCAACTCCTGGACTCAAGCAGTCCTCCCATGTTGACCTCCCAAAGTGCTGAGGTTACAGGTATAAACCACCACACCCAGCCCCTGCTGCAGCTTAAAAGTTCACAGTCAACTTTTAAAACTATTTTTATTAAAGTAGAGCATAGAAGAATACATATATCATAAATGTACAGGTTTGTGTTTTAGCCTAAAGATCAAGAAAGTAGAACATGATACGAACTCCCAAGAAGTCACTTGCAAACTTAAGGTTACCACTATTCTCGCTTTGGACACCATGGATTTTGTTCCCAACCCTTAACAAAAACAAAAAACTTCATATAAATGAAATCATACAATTTATCTTCATTTGTGATTGGCTTTTTTGCTCTCTGTTGAGGTATCCATGATGATATGTGGCAGTAGTTCATTTGTTGTCATTGGGAGTAATCTATTACATGACTGCACTATAGTTTATTCTACAGTTGAGGGACATTTGGATTGTTTTCAGTTTTTGGCTAATATGAGTAACGTTGGTTCGAATGTTCTTGATTGTGTTTGTTGATGTATTTGTTGTGGACATGTAATTTGTTAAATAGTGGAATTGTTGGGTCATAGGGTAAGCATATGTTCAACTTCTCTTGCAAAATGTTATTCTAAAATGTACTGATTTATACTTGTACCCACAGTGTGTGTGGTTTCCAGTTGCTCTGCATCCTCTGTAACACTCAGTCTTAAACTGAACCCTTCAGTGCATTTGTCACTGGTTTTAATTTAACGTTATCTGTGTTGTCATCTAAATGTAAAGGATTTCATTTTTGTGAAATTCCTATTTCAATTTCTTGGCCATTTTTCAGTTGGGTTGTGTTGCTTGGTGATTTGTAGACATTTATGAAATCTGGATTTGAGCTGTGCTGGTTGTGTTGCAAATTGTCTCTTTAAGGGCCTATCTTTTTACTCTGCTAATGATAGTTCAGTATATGGTGCCCCTTTAAAAAACAATGGTTAGGTCTTTTTGTATCCCACTTAGGTCATCTTTTCCAGTTGATCAACACTTGATTTCTTGTTATCTTTTTGGTATTTAATTGCATGTGGTCCCAGAGTACAACTTGGTAAGATTTTAATTTTTTGAAATATGCTGACTTTCTTTATGGCCCAGGATATGTAGCCGAATTTAGTAAAGGCACTTAAAAAGAATGCTTATTCTGCAGTTGTTGGGTTTGGTGGTCTGTGCATGCCCAGTTAGGTCATATGTTAATTGTTCATATCTTTTCTGTTTTTACTAATTCATTTTGCCCATTTAGTCTGTCAGTTTTTCTGAGATAAATGTATTGTTTATAATAGCCAAAAGGTAGAAACAACCCAAATGCCCATCACCTGATGAGTGGATAAACAAAATAGGTGGTATATCCATGCAATGGAATACTGTTTGGCCATAGAAAGGGATGAAGTGTTGACACATGCTATGACATGGGTGAATCTTGAAAACATGCCAAGTATAAGAAGCTAGTCACAAAGACCATATGTTATAATATTGCCTTTATATGAAATACTTCTATGGAGACAGAAAGTATAAATTACTGGTTTCTTATGGTTGGAAGTGATGAGGCATAGGTCGGTGATAGCTGTAGGGTATAGATTTTTTTTGAGGTAATGAAAGTGTTCTGAAATTGACTAACACATATCTGTGAATACTCCAGAAACCATTGAATTGTATACTTTAAATGAGTAAATTATGTGGTATGAGTTATGTCTCCATAAAGCTTAAAAAGTTCTGTTGTTTTTGTGGGTATTTGAAAGGATGTAAGGAGAGATGCTTTTTTTTTTTTTGAGATGGAGTTTCGCTGTCATCACCCAGGCTGGAGTGCAGTGGCAGTCTCGGCTCACTGCAACCTCTGCCTCCCAGGTTCAAACGATTCTCCTGCCTCAGCCTCCTGAGTAGCTGGGATTACAAACACGCACCACCATGCCCAGCTAAGTTTTGTATTTTTAGTGGAGACGAGGTTTCACCATGTTGGCCAAGATGTTCTCGATCTCCTGACCTTGTGATCCGCCCGCCTCGGCCTCCCAAAGTGCTAGGATTACAGACATGAGCCACTGCGCCCGGCCAGATGCATGTCTTTAATCTAGCATCTTACCTTCAAATTCTAAAATGTGATAAAATGCTGTACAACTGTATGTTCAATAATTAAGTCATTTATTTCAGAATAACGAGGGATATCAAAGATTTTGGAAAGGATTTCTGAGTTTAAGGTTAAGAAACACAAATCTAGTTTTACTCTCATTTTGCATATGAAAAATAGTTAATCTGGATAGGTTTGTCTTTGAAGTCAAATCTAGGTTTGAATCCTAACTCCCAGTTTATTAGCTGTGTCAGTGTGGGGGGAAGGGAGACATCTGTAACCTCTTTTTCTGTGTCCAAAATAGGATTAAAATCTCTCTTCCTCACAAAATTGTTGAGTATTAAGAGAACTGGCGTAGTAGTAGCTACCATTGATTGACTACTGCCTATATACCTGATGTTTGCATTTATATACATTCTCGTTTAATCCTTACAAACCATGTGTTCTGCCATTCATTATATTATTATTTCGGATGGCTACTAAAGGGAAAATGAGGTGTCTAATAATGGGAGGATAGTTAAATTATGACCTGTTTCTAGATATAGAATATCATGCAAATGGTGTTCTATGAAGATTTTCTCTTAGTTACTTGGAAATTGCTTGTCTTAGATAAAAGGATTATGTATCGTATGATTTCAAATAAAGGAAAGAAAATACAGATGGAAAAGTTTCAAAATGTTTACTGAAGTATAGTTTTGTGTTATCTTTATGCTTTTTTTGGTATTTTTCAAAATGTTAGCAATGTGTATGGGAGTTGACAAAGGTAAAATAGATTTTTTAAAAACCAGTTGTTTACATTGGCTGTTATAACTTGATTATGGAAAATTTTATTCATACACAAATGTAGAGTGTTAGGAACTTTCATGTACCTATCTCTGATTTTCAACAATGATACATAGCTTATCATGTTTTTTATATATGCCTTCCCTTGCTTGTCCCCATAAGATTTTTAAAATCTCAGACATTCTGTCATTTAATGTCTTTCCATTTATCATGACAACCAGAAAAATGCCCCTATGTATTTCCAAAACACCTTCTTGGCAGCAGTTTCCTCATCTGTTGAGATCCACTGCTGTGGGACAGTGAGGTAGAGTAGTTTGAAGATGTGATTCTTTTCTGAATTTGGACTGATTTCCTGAGCCAGTCTTTTAATGTAGATTCCTGGGCCCACTCTGAAGCTTTCCTATTTGGGCAGTCTGGTAAAACCTAAGCATACTGGTGATTTTGGTAAAGATCTGAGAATAGTGTAAGTAAGTTTTTCTTTATAGCGTGACGCTCTTTTCTCTTGTCTGATTTTATATGTCTGGTCCCTGGAAAGCCTTTCTTCAGGTTTTATTGGCTACTTTGTAGTCTTTCTTTAGTTTTCAGTTATGGAAAGCCTTCTCTGACTTCCCTTTATGCTTCCTGTGGACTTCATGGTTTTACTTGACTCTCATTGGACTGTTCACCATCAGGGAAAGAGTTGTGTCTTTTATCTTTGATTTTCCATAGTACTGCTTGTTAATAAATATTGAATAAAATAAGTGGGAAGGATGGTCAGTATAATACAGATTAAGTATACCTTATCCAAAAGCTTTTTTTTTTTTTTTTTTTTTTTAAACAGACTTGGGACCAGAAGTGTCTCAGATTCCAGATTTTTTTTTTTTTTTTTGAATATTTGCCTTATATACTTACTGGTTTAGCATTCCTGATATGAAAATCCAAAGTTTGAAATGCTCCTGTGAGCATTTCCTTTGAGTGTCATGGATGCTCAAAAAGTTTTGGATGTTTGTGCATTTTAGATTTGGGGTATTTGCATTAGAGCTACTCCACCCCCAGGCCAAGAATATGAGATTGGCTGTGTATACTATATTCAACCAGAAAGAAAGGAACAGGACTGAAGATAGAAGTCTGAGGATAGATTATTTTGGACGTAGTAAGAGCTAATTGTGGCTCGAACTAAATTTGGTCTCGACATAAAAAGAATAAGGATATTGGGAAGCAGTGCGTTGTTAGGCCTTAGCAGAGGATCGAACATAGGATATGTGCACTATAATAAGACCTTTGTGTTAGAGACGAAGTGATAATCATTTCTTACTAAGATCAAGATACTGACATAAGAAGGACGCATCTCTATATTGTTTGAATTGGGGAGTTTTTGTTTTGTTTTGTTTTTAGAGGCGGGAGGGATCTTGCTCTGTCACCCAGGCTGGAGTGCAGTGGTGTGATAATAGCTCACTGCAGCCTTGAACTCCTGGGCTCAAGCAGTCCTCCTGCCTCAGCTTCCTGGAACATTGGCATTATGGTGTTTGAACTGTAGTGTCTGTAGTAGAGGCCTCTATGAGGTACCTCTAGAAACTAGACTGTATGGTGCTGTGCAAACAACTGTAATACATACTTACTTTATTTTTATTTAGTTTAAGGAAGAAATCTCTAAACGTTTTAAATCGCATACTGACCAACTTGTGTTGATATTTGCTGGAAAAATTTTGAAAGATCAAGATACCTTGAGTCAGCATGGAATTCATGATGGACTTACTGTTCACCTTGTCATTAAAACACAAAACAGGTATGGTTTTGGAAGATGTACAGCTTTAAAATCGTGGATAAATGTTCATACTTCTAAAAGTAACTAGTGTTGGCTGTAAATTAGTTTCCTTGTCATTAATATTTAAACAGTTAAAATTCTTTCCTTGCTGTCGATAATGATTTTTTTTAAAAAAGTGATTCCATGTTAATGCTTATACGATTGTCAGATAACCATTTCATATTTTACAAGGTTCATTGGTACTTAGTTATTATACCTAAATTACTTGCATTAGAACAAGCACGTTTTTAGCTTTTCTCTCTTTTTTTGAAACGGAGTCTCACTTTGTCGCCCAGGCTGGAGTGCAGTGGCGAGATCTTGGCTCACTGCACGCTCCGCCTCCTGGGTTCATGCCATTCTCCTGCCTCAGCCTCCTGAGTAGCTGGGACTACAGGCGCCCGCCGCCACGCCCGGCTAATTTTTTGTATTTTTAGTAGAGACGGGGTGTCACCGTGTTAGCCAGGATGGTCTCGATCTCCTGACCTCGTGATCTGCCCGCCTCGGCCTCTCAAAGTGCTGGGATTACAGGCGTGAGCCACCGCCACCGCGCCAGGTCCAGCTTTTCTTTTAGTAAGGAAATTTTTAGACAGAGATTGTGAGTGACTTATCTCCTTAGCAAACCACAAATTGATAATCATATTTCATTAAGTCTAAGGACCTTTTTTTTTTTTTTTTTTAAAGCGACAGAGTCATGCCGTGTTGCCCTGGCTGGGTTCAAGTGATGCGCCCATGTCAACCTGGGACCGTAGGTGTGTGCCACAGTGTCTAGCAGGCACCACCAGTTTTAAAGAGATACCTTTGTGTATCATTAAGAAAGAATACTGCTAACTGAATTGATGTTTTCTTGTCACTTAAAAGGTTTATTTTATACTTAGTGAAAGAGCTCCTTTAGACTTACATGGGTATGGGATTTTATCCTATCACTCTTGCATAACATACAAAGACTTAGTTGTCAGTGTCCATATTTTTTCATATAGTATCAAACTCTGTTCTGTCAAGAGTGTTGGTGGTGTAGCATTTCTTAAAAGAGCTCTCCAGTATTTTCTCCAGGATTTTGTTCCAAGCCATTAACACTCATTCTGTAAGTTTTTATGCTGGTATTCACCAATAGCAAATACTTGCTTTACTCATTCAAAATATTCCTTCTATTTTGGTGCTATTCTGAATACATGGTAACTTCTCTCAGGGCCGATTAATGGTGTAATTTTTTTGAAGACACTTAATGTGGTAATTAAGCCTGTCACGTATGGTACAACAGTGTAGCCAGGCATTCAGTTGAAGCCATGTAGACTACATGTGCAGGAATGTAGTTGATGCCTGGCTGTCAGCAATTGGAAGACAGATCCTGATTTCAGAGATGTTAAAATGGAAAAATGTGTGCTTAGCCAAAGTCAGGGAAAGAAGCAATGAGTGAGATTCAAAACTCTTGTCTGATATCATATGGAAAGGTTTTCTTTATTTTTAACTTTACTTTTTTTTTTTGAGACGGAATTTTGCTCTTGTCACCCAGGCTGGAGTGCAGTGGCACGATCTCGGTTCACTGCAACGTCTGCCTCCAGGTTCAAGTGATTCTCCTGCCTCAGCCTCCCAAGTAGCTGGAATTACAGGCATGTGCCACCACGCCCGGCTAATTTTGTATTTTTAATAGAGATGGGGTTTCCCCATGTTGGCCAGGCTGGTCATGGACGCCTGACCTCAGGTCAGGCCTCCCAAAGTGCTGGCTTTACAGGCATGAGCCACCTTGCCTGGCTTATTTCCTTTTAGAGATAATACTATTTAATAGGCCAGGCACGGTGGCTCACGCCTGTAATCTGACCACTTTGGGAGGGTGAGGCAGGGGCATCACCTGAGGTCAAGAGTTCCAGAGCAACCTGGTCAACATGGTGAAACCCCATCTCTACTAAAAATACAAAAAATAGTCCGGCACAGTGACGTGGACCTGTAGTCCCAGCTACTCAGGAGGCTGAGGCAGGAGAATCGCTTGAACCTGGGAGGGGGAGGTTACAGTGAGCCGAAATCATGCCACTGCACCTCCAGCCTGGGTGACAGAGCAAGACTCTGTCTTTAAAAAAAAAAAAAAAAGTAATAATTATTAATCATACTGATTTGTTGGCTTTCTTTTGGTGAAGTCTCTCACTTTTTATTGTTTTCAAGAATTTCACGGGCCTGAGTAAAACTGGCTTATAACCCTCAAGAACGAGAAGGGGAGAGATAAAAAAGTTGTGGGTTTTTGTTTGTTTGTTTGTTTGTTTTTAAAGAGTCTCGCTCTGTTGCCCAGGCTGGAGTGCAGTGGTGCAATCTTGGCTCACTACAACCTCCACCTCCTGGGTTCAAGCAATCCTCCTTCCTCAGCCTCCTGAGTAGCTGGGATTACAGGCATGCGCCACCACTCCTGGCTAATTTTTGTATTTTTAGTAGAGACAGGGTTTTACCATGTTGGCCAGGCTGGTCTTGAACTCCTGACCTCAGGTGATCACCTACCTTGGCCTCCCAAAGTGCTGGGATTACAGGCGTGAACCACCACACCTGGCCAAGATAAAGAAGTTTTTTATATAGTCAAACTTTGTGGGTGTAACTGGTCACTGACTTCCCTCTTATGAAATAACCTGTCTCCCTCTCTTACATAAGCAATATGATTAAAACTAATGAAATATTTATGTACGTTATACTCAGAGAGGAGGGGCAATTGCAGCATATTTTGTATTTTGTAGGATTTTATTTTATTTTGTACTTTTTGTTCCTAACGCTTAGTTTTCTCAGGCTTTTTACTAAGTGATAATATGATTTGGTCTGAGAGTTTACTCTTTATTTCTAGATGTCAGGATTTCAGTGGTTCTTTTAAAAATAATCAGCTCTACTGCTTACTCTGTGATTAATTATTTTCCCTAGGCCTCAGGATCATTCAGCTCAGCAAACAAATACCGCTGGAAGCAATGTTACCACATCATCAACTCCTAATAGTAACTCGACATCTGGTTCTGCTACTAGCAACCCTTTTGGTTTAGGTAAGTGTCTTTAGTCATCCCAATAGGGATGGGAAAAAATACTCCTTTCCCTTCCTGGGTAGTTTCAGATAAAATGAGAAAATAAAACATTATGTCACTTTAACAACAAACATTTAAAAAAAAAACATATATTCCTGTAATTGTAGATATTAAGGAAATAGGTAGGGATATGGATATTCTTACATATCAGTTGGTGCCTTTCTTTTTAATAATGAAAGAGATGTAGTGTATGTATACCTGATCTGACTACCACATAATTTAGTATGAATAAGATTAGCTGGTTATTTATTTATTTATTTATTTGAGACAGAATCTCGCTCTGTTAGCTGGTTGTTAATCATAAGCCAGCATCCCTGAATCATAATTTTTTCATTAGGAAAAGGAAGGAATTAGACTGCATTAGTTATTTTGTAACTGTCCTGAACGCGTGGAAAGGGGTCTGGGAAGCCAGCCTAGCCTAAAACTGCTTTTGCTTTTCTTATATTAGTTTTGTTTTATTTTATTTTATTTTATTTTATTTTATTTTATTTTTTGAGACGGAGTCTTGCTCTGCCGCCCAGGCTGGAGTGCAGTGGCCGGCTCTCAGCTCACTGCAAGCTCCGCCTCCCGGGTTCACGCCATTCTCCTGTCTCAGCCTCCCGAGTAGCTGGGACTACAGGCGCCCGCCTCGTCGCCCGGCTAGTTTTTTGTATTTTTTAGTAGAGACGGGGTTTCGCCGTATTAGCCAGGATGGTCTCGATCTCCTGACCTCGTGATCCGCCCGTCTCGGCCTCCCAAAGTGCTGGGATTACAGGCTTGAGCCACCGCGCCCGGCCTTGTTTTATTTTTTAAGAGAGGCAGGATCTTGCTCAGTCACTGAGGCTAGAGTGCAGTGGTGCCATCATAGCTCACTGCAGCCTCAGACTCCTGGCTTATGGCGTCCTGCCTTGGCGTCCCAAAATGCTGGGGTTACAGATGTGAGCCACTGTGCCTGGCCTGTGTTAGATTTATATATTGAGGTTCTGTGGAAGAGTTTTTTTTTTTTGAGACAGAATCTTGCTCTGTTGCCCAGGCTGTAGTGCAGTGGTGCGATCTTGGCTCACTGCAACCTCCGCCTCCCGGGTTCAAGCAATTCTCCTGCCTCAGCCTCCCGAGTAGCTGGGATTACAGGAGTGTGCCACCACGCCCGGCTAATTTGTTTGTATTTTTAGTAGAGATAGGATTTCACCTGTTAGCCCAGATGGTCTAGATCTCTAGACCTTGTGATCCGCCGAAGTGCTGTTATCCATTATCTTTTGATAATAGCTAGCCAAACTCAGTGGCTTATTACAACAAAGCTTCATTTCTTGCTACATTTTTCTGCATGCTACTTGCTTTTTACCGGTTTGTAAGGTGCCCATACCCATGTAAGTCTAAAGGAGCTCTTTCACTAAGTGTAAAATAAACCTTTTAAGTGACAAGAAAACATCAATTCAGTTAGCAGTATTCTTTCTTAGTGATACACAAAGGTCAGGAGATCGAGACCATCCTGGCTAACACGGTGACACCCCGTCTCTACTAAAAATACAAAAAATTAGCCGGGTGTGGCGGTGTAATGAAAGTCAAGGTAATGAAAGTCATTTTTCATTCTGCTGTATTATAGCTCTACCGTTTGGGACATGGCAGAAGAGGCAGCTAAAGGGTTTTAAGTTGAACCTGCTATACTTTGACCAGAAGTGGCACATACCATTTCTTGTAGTCCTTTGTCATTTCACATAGGCCTGTCCAAGTGCAAAAGAAATAATAAGGGTGCAAAATGAAATGTTTGGTGAGCACTGCAATCTGCTACTGTAGTTAGTCATACTGAAGTTTTTGTGGTTTCAAGAATGCATTAATACATTTATCTCTGTGCTTTTTGTATATAGTGTTCATTGTGCCTAGTATTCAGTCCCCGTCCTAACCTTCTTTACGTTTCCTTGCCAAAGTATTTATGCTCCAGACTCATTAAGTGTTGTCTCTTCTTCTGAAAGTAGCCATTCCACTTAGGTTATATTACCATAATATCCTGTGAATATTCTTTACTGAAGTACTTAACATCTGTGTAGACATTTATTTTCTTGTCTGTCTTTCCCACTAGATTGAGTTCTGAGAATGTCTTTCTCTTTGCCTTATTCTCAATACATGTGTAGCACAGTCTCTGGCATATATAAAAAATGCTCAGTAAGTGAGGAATGAATGCATTTGGTTGGTTATGTAATTTTACAAAGTAAACACTTTGTGATTACCAAAGTAAGCACTTGGTCATCCTGTTGCTCTGTTAGGTTTCTCCTTGGTTTAAGTCCTCCAAAGAGAAATCTATTTCCAGGTGTTCCCTGGCTTTCTGTATCCTTGATTGGCAGTATCAGCCCTCTTGTACCCAGAGTTTGTAGGTGAATTCTGCTTCCTGTTAATAGAACTTAAACTAGTCCTTTGGAAAGATTATTAGAAGTATAGTCTGGTGTGTGTATTTATTATTTCTTCCTTTAGCTGGCATATTCTGGAGTGTTTTTTTCTGACACCAGCCAATTGTTCAACACCAGCTCTGTGTCCAAGATTCAGTTTCTTTTCTGATACTACCTACCTACAGTTAGTATCCGATCTCACAAGTTAGCAGACTTAGTCCTGCAAGATTGCCCCTACTTCAGATACTAGTCACAAGTTCTAGGCCACCTGTACTTCTGACTGACCAGTTCTAAATTGGGGGTTCCCCTGACCTCCTCCTCAGGTTCAATAATTGCTAGAATGGCTCCTGGAACTCAAAAAAACACTTACACATTTACCTGCTTATTATAAAGGATACAACTCAGAAACAGACAAATCTTGAAAGAGAATTATAAGGGCACAAGGTATGTGGGGGTTGGAAGTTCAGCTCAGAGGTTCCAGGTCCCCTCAGCGCACAACTCTCCTAACACTCAGATGTGCTTTTCATGTTGAGTTTTCTTAATCTTATTGTTCAAGAATTTGCATAGAGCTCTATCTCCAGCTCCCTTCCCTCACTTTCTTGGTGGGTGGGGCTGAGAGTTTCAGCCCTTTAATCACTTTGTCTTTCTGGTGACCAGCTCCTTTCTGAGGCTATCCAGGGGCCCAAGTCACTTCATTAGCGTAATTATCAAAAAGGGCTTGTAATGAATAATAAAAGAGATACTCCTGTCACTCAGAAAATTCCAAAGGTTTTAGTAACTCAGGATCAAGGAGAAAGACCAAATATATTTATGTATTATACTACACACAAGAAAATATATTTTGTTGATTTTATTACTTAAATTTAATAACCAAAGTGTAAATTTTTGGCTAATTTCAATGATAGGAATTAAATATTAGTAATCGGTATTCGATTTGTTTTTAAATGATTTCTTGTGATAGACTGTTGGGTCAACTAATACTTTTTTGCATCTTCATAGTTTATGTCATGTTAATGATAAATTTTCTGACTTTGATTTGTATGTTTTTGCCCTTTGTCTTCTTAGGTGGCCTTGGGGGACTTGCAGGTCTGAGTAGCTTGGGTTTGAATACTACCAACTTCTCTGAACTGCAGAGTCAGATGCAGCGACAACTTTTGTCTAACCCTGAAATGATGGTCCAGATCATGGAAAATCCCTTTGTTCAGAGCATGCTCTCAAATCCTGACCTGATGAGACAATTAATTATGGCCAATCCACAAATGCAGCAGTTGATACAGAGAAATCCAGAAATCAGTCATATGTTGAATAATCCAGATATAATGAGACAAGTATGTGGAAAGTTCTTTCAATTTGTTTAGCTAAAAAATGATGTATTTGTTATTTAATTTTCTGTGATTAACGGGATTGTCTTATATGTATGGTTAAGCTAAAGAGAGAAATCCTTATCTTTGTTTAAGAAAACTCAACAAAGCCCTAATTTGGCTATTTGAACTCTGAATTTTCTCTTAAATTGAGGGATCTTTGTAAATAGTTTATTTTAAAGGCTTAAGAATCAAAAAGTCCAATGTTGGAGATGGGAAATTCACTCATAACAAAGTGCTTCCTTCTTTATATTATTTGAATGCTAAGTTCCTTTTTTGAGGTGAAATACACCAGGGATTATTTAAAATAATCTCCTGCCTTGTATATTGAATACAAAATTGCAACGACTCTAAAGCTTTAATTGGTTTTTATTTGTGATTCTAGAATCAGACAACACCTCATTTTATAAAATAGAGTGTTCCCATGAGCTGAGCAGAAGAGGTCGGCTTTATAGGCATAAAAGGGCTGAAGAAAGCAAAAACGAACAAAAAGCAGATGGGTCATTTCAAAGTTACTTTCCTAATAGGATTAAAATGGAAGGAACTCTTTCTTGTTACAGTGACTCACGTTGACTGCAGCTTACTGTGGTTTTGAGGGGGAAACTGGCCCTTTTCATAGTTGACTTGATTACATGGCACTTGGCACAAGTGGCTCCATTTTGGTTTGGTCTGGTCTGCTGGGGCATAGTGCAGGAGGCTGGTCCAAAACAGTGGCCTCCCATAAACTTTGTTTAATGGCAGTTAATAAAGTAATTCATGTAATTCATGTGTATTTCAATGCCTTTTTTTTCTTTTTTAATTTTTTCGGAAATCTTTTTCTTAGACGTTGGAACTTGCCAGGAATCCAGCAATGATGCAGGAAATGATGAGGAACCAGGACCGAGCCTTGAGCAACCTAGAAAGCATCCCGGGGGGATATAATGCTTTAAGGCGCATGTACACAGATATTCAGGAACCAATGCTGAGTGCTGCACAAGAGCAGGTGATCCACTGGCTCCAAGGTTCAGGCCAAGGAGTAGCTTCTGTTTTAACACAAATATGTGTATGACTGAGGGTAGCTTTTATATGAGGAATGTGGTTTTCAGTTTTTAAAAAGTTTAGTGGCCGGGCACGGTGGCTCATGCCTGTAATCCCAGCACTTTGGGAGGCTGAGGTGGGCGGATCCCGAGGTCAGGAGCTCGAGACCATCCTGGCTAACACGGTGAAACCCCGTCTCTACTAAAAATACAAAAAATTAGCTGGGTGTGGTGGTGGGCACCTGTAGTCCCAGCTACTTGGGAGGCTGAGGCAGGAGAATGGCGTGAACCCGGGAGGCGGAGCTTGCAGTGAGCCGAGATGGCACCACTGCACTCCAGCCTGGGTGACAGAGCAAGACCCTGTCTCAAAAAAAAAAAAGTTTCGTGTCTTATTTAAAACAAAAGCTTATTATTTGTGATTTTTGTGTCTTTATTACAGTTTGGTGGTAATCCATTTGCTTCCTTGGTGAGCAATACATCCTCTGGTGAAGGTAGTCAACCTTCCCGTACAGAAAATAGAGATCCACTACCCAATCCATGGGCTCCACAGACTTCCCAGAGTTCATCAGCTTCCAGCGGCGCTGCCAGCACTGTGGGTGGCACTACTGGTAGTGCTGCCAGTGGCACTGCTGGGCAGAGTACTACTGCGCCAAATTTGGTGCCTGGAGTAGGAGGTATGCTTGTAACAACTCAGGGTTTTTTCTTTGTTGTCCTCACTTACATAATTAAAACACTGTTTATAGTCTTATTCTTTCTGCTTTTGTGTGTGTGTATGGTGAGTATCTTTTATAAACAATCTTTTTCATGTTGCTTTTTTTTTTTTTTTTGAGATAGAGCTTCACTCTTATTGCCCAGGCTAGAGTGCAGTGGCACGATCTTGGCTCACTGCAGCCTCCACCTCCTGGGTTCAAGCGATTCTTCTGCCTCAGCCTCCTGAGTAGCTGGGATTATAGGCGCCCACCACGACGCCTGGCTAATTTTGTATTTTTAGTAGAGATAGAGTTTCTCCATGTTGGTCAGACTGGTCTTGAACTCCTGACCTCAGGTGATCCGCCTGCGTCGGCCTCCCAAATTGGTGGGATTATAGGCGTGAGCCACTGCGCCTGGTCACATTTTTTTTTTTTTTAAAAGGAAGCTTTAAATGTAGAGAGAACACTTAGTTACCTGTGTGGTTGTTACTAGAGCACATGTTTGCTGTCTTTAGCCTGGTTTTGTATTTTTAGATCAGTAGATTGTCAAGCACGCGTCTTGAGGTCAAGGCTATGCTGGCTGCATCAGAGCACCTGCCAGATTTATTAAAAATCAGATTCCCAGATCTTACCCTCAGACTTTGTGGAGCCGAATTTTTCATAGTGGGGTTAAGATCTGTGTTTGTGTAAAGCAGATTCTTATGTGTGAACAGGTTAGAAATTTACTTTTGGTCACTTTTCTGTAGACTGGACTCAGTAATAGATGTCTTCCTTTCAGCTGTTCAGATACTACATGCTGATGTTTTGTCTGTGAATTAGGTCCAAGATCATTAGCCATAGTGACAGTTTTGGTCCTAATGCTTGGCATATAAGTAGGAAGAAATGAGGCATGGGAACACTTCCCTAAGATGAGACAGACTGGGTATGTTTTAAAAGTTGCCTGTACTTTGGTAGAGAAAGTGGGAAGATGAGGTGCTGAATGAAGAATTTTTAAAAATTCATTCCTGAAAGAAGAATCAGAATGAGAAGAGTAATTAATGATCACAGTTGATATATATTCTTTTATAGAATACAGTGGATATCTTGAGATTTATGTATATAATATAGTTTTTGTAAAATCTGAATACCATTTTAAAATCAATAAAAAACAATCTGTTCTATATTCTACTTAATCCTTGCTTGATACTTACTAACAATTTTTTGAGAGGGTTGCATTGTTCTTACTTTAAAGGATATAGAGCAGGCAAAGATTGAATCATATTTCCTGACTGGTTAGGCTATTGTTTTCTTTCCCTTTACCATGATTGTCTACAGTAATAACTTTTGTCTAAAAAACCAAAAACCAAAAATCAGTTTTGCAACCTTTTACTCAGATATTTAATGGTTTGATACTTTTAACATTTCATGTTAATACTTCCATCAAGGGAAAACAAGAAATAGCAAGAATGAACTTTCTGTGCTGTGGCCTATCAGATTGTCATCATATTTGTACAGTATTATGATTCTTACTCAACTGTGACATTTGATGCATACATATATACACACATATACATGTAAAGATGACATTCTTGACTCTTCTTTGGTCCTGTAAGCACTTACTCTAGAATGTAAGGAAGTGTTAGAGCAGGAGTTGACAGATTTTTCATGTGAAGGGTCAGATAATACTTTAGGTATTGCTGGCCAAGAGGCAAAATGGAGAATATTACATCAAGAGAAAAAACAAATTTCTACAAATTTTTTAATTGACAAAATAAAAAATTTGGTAATATTTAGTTACAATATTTTCCTTATATCTACTGATAAGAAGAATGGGACTTCTTTGGGGGAATAACATTTTGCTTAATTGGGGTTCAGTGTTCTGTTTACCAAAATTGCAAAGTTCATCTGTTAATAGTGATATGTAATGAGACTTGACTGACTTTATTCAAAATACATACTCATTCCAAAAGCATTTGATTTTAATAGCATATTTATCAGTTTGGAAGGCATTTATAGAATTCCATTAGATAATGTTGTTTTTAACATGCCATTACATTCAGATTAATCACTTCAAAGTGAAGGTTAGATAGTAGCTCCTCAATTGCACAGTTAAGTGAATTTTGAAATGTGAATTGCCTTTGCATTTGCATTGAGTTCTGAAAAATGTTGCTGGTAGTATGAGCTCAAAAGTAAATATGCACATTTGTGAGAATGGAGATCTTGTTTCTCTTGATTTTTTTTTTTTTTTTTGACAACATAGGAAGTCTGTAAAGCACCTTGACATTAGTTGTGATTCAAACAATTTCAGTTGTCAAAATGACTTTAGTATGATCACACATGAATGCTGTTTTGCTTTGTAGTTGTAGGTTGAATTCGTGGAGAAGCATTACGAAGTGTCTAAGAAAAACGAATTCATATAGTAACTCAATGTTTGGTTGTTGGTAGGTTGACAGGGTGGTGGTTCTCATTTACCAAAATTTTAATCTTTGGCGTGAGCTGATAGAATAATGCAATGAAACTTTACCTCTGCTAAGTCACCATCAACCTTTTGTGTGGTTAGGCATGTCAGAATATTGAGCTATTGTTAATAAAAGTAATGAAGTTGACTATGGTTAAGTTCAAAGGAGTGAACAGTGCTCCTCATTGATACTCCTGGTTCAGTAGTATGTGATCTCCTGGTTCAAGATAGATCAAAATATTTTCCAGAGTAGCTCCTGATGAATAAGACAGTGAATAACTATAGTCTTGAAGGTTAAATACCGTACATTTTTATATGCTTTGAAAATATGTCCAACTAAGTCCTTTTAATTCCGCACGTAGCAGATTCTACTTCAAGTTGTATAAAATTCGTGTTTCTCAACTTTTTAAAAAATAGTCTTACCCTGGTTGTTCCATTCAGATTATTTATAGAGGATAATTTTTTTGGTCACTTCAAACTTGCCATTGACTCCTCATACAATTGAGTAATATCAGTAACATCTGTCAGCTCATCAGGAACTTAGAAATAGCACTCAGAATCATTTGCGTTGTTTTTAAATTGAATATTGATATCCTTAACTCTGAGAAAAACTGTTCTTCCTGGGAGCCGAGTAGACTTCAGTGAGTTTATTTTCTCTGGACACATTTGGTTACTGCAATCAAGATTTAATTAACTGTTAGTCATCACTAGTACTTGACTTTCTTTGGCTAACAAATCACTTGGAAACTTAAGTTTGGTTGCAGTCTTATTTTCATTTTTCTTTTTTGTGAAAAAGTGGCTATGATGAGGTATTTCGTTTTAAAGTTTATATTTTTTCTGACCATCGCTTTTCTGTGAGTGGGGAGTATTGTGATGAGTGGTTGTGCCGAAAGTGTTTATATATGTTGTATTCTTTCAGTGTCATTGCATAAGAAACACAAGTTTTGCCATCTCATTTAATAAAATATATTCCGGCCGGGCGCGGTGGCTCAAGCCTGTAATCCCAGCACTTTGGGAGGCCGAGACAGGCGGATCACGAGGTCAGGAGATCGAGACCATCCTGGCTAACACGGTGAAACCCCGTCTCTACTAAAAATACAAAAAGTAGCCGGGCGAGGTGGCGGGCGCCTGTAGTCCCAGCTACTCGGGAGGCTGAGGCAGGAGAATGGCGTAAACCCGGGAGGTGGAGCTTGCAGTGAGCTGAGATCTGGCCACTGCACTCCAGTCCGGGCGACAGAGCGAGACTCCGCCTCAAAAAAAAAAATAAATAAATAAATAAATAAAATAAAATATATTCCACTGTGCCTTAGAAACCTGACACTGGTAACTCCCCTTCTTCCTTTTTTCTTGTTCTGGCATGATTGGTATATACTGGTTATTATTTTTTTTAATGCTGCAGTGATTTTGTGCTGTGTGAGTATAATTGATTCACTGTGTTTTATAGTAGTATACTGAACAACAGTATGAAGGAGGCCAGGTATGGCATGGTGGCTCACACTTGTTATCCCAGCACTTTGGGAGCCTAAGGTGGGTAGATTGCTTGAACCCAGAAGTTTGAGACCACCCTAGCCAACATGGTGAAACTTCATCTGTACAAAGAAGACAAAAAGTAGCCAGGCATGTTGTGCAGCTGTAGTATGGCTACTTGGGAGGCTGAGGTGGGAGGATTACCTGCACTTAGGGAGGTTGAGGCTGCAGTGAACTGTGATGGCGTCACTGCACTCCAGCCTGGGAGATGAAGTGAGACCCTGTCTCAAAACAAAACAAATAACAGTGTGAAGGAGTGACACAGTACCATAGACAGTTTCTGTTCTAAGTCCTCACTGCTTTTGTAAAAGTGCAAAACACCCATAGACAATAAGTGAGAATGACTGTTCCAGTAAAAGGGTATTCATGGACACTGAAATTTGAATTTCAGATAGTTTTCACATTTCACAAAATGTTTATCTTGGATTTGTTTTTCCCTTAACCATTTAAAAATAAAAACATAAAGCAATTTTTTTTAAAAGACCGAGTCTCGACCTGTCACCCAGGCTGGAGTGCAGTAGCATGGTCTCGGCTCACTGCAACTTCCACCTCCCAAGTTCCAGCGATACTAATGCCTCAGCCTCCAGAGTAGCTGGGATTACAGGCACCACCACACCTGGCTAATTTTTTTTGTATTTTTTTCTTAGTAGAGACAGTGTTTCACCATGTTGGCCAGGCTGTTCTCAAACACCCGTCCTTGGGTGATCTGTCTGCCTCGGCCTCCCAAAGTGCTGGGATTACAGGTGTGAGCCGTTGTGCTCAGCCAAAAATTGTTTTGGTTTGTTTTGTTTGAGACAGAGTCTATCGCCTAGGCTGGAGTGCGTTGGTATGATCTTGACTCACTGCAACCTTCTTCTGTTGAGTTCAAACGATTCTCCCTTCTCAGCCTCCCCAGTAGCTGGAATTACAGGTGTGCACCACCCCACCTAGCTAATTTTTGTATCTTTAGTAGAGACGGGGTTTCGCCATGTTGGCCAGGCTGGTCTTGAACTCCTGACCTCAAATGATCCACCAGCCTTAGCCTCCCAAAGTGCTGGAATTACAGGTATGAACCACCACGCCTGGCCTTGAAACGTAAAAGCAATTTTTAACTCATTGGCTGAGCAGAAACATGTTGTAGGCCAGATTTGTCCTGCAGGCTGTAGTTTGCCAGCCTGTCTTAGAATACAGACACACCTCATTTTGTTGTGCTTCACAGATAGTGTGATTTTCACAGTTTGAAGGTTTGCAGTGAGCCTGCATTGAGCAAGTCTGTTGGTACCATTTTTCCAAGAGCATGTGCCCACTTCATGTCTCTGTGTCACATTTTGATAATTCTCACAATATTTCAGGCTTTTTCATTATTATTCTGTTACGGTGATTCTGTAATCAGTGATCTTTGATGTTACTTTAGTAATTGTTTTGGGGTACCAGGCACCACCTTGTACCTGGCGAACTTAATCAGTGAATGTGTGTGTTCTGACTGTTGAGCTGACTGGCTGTTCCACTTCTCTCTTTCTCAACTTGGGTCTCCCTATTCTCTGAGACACAACATTGAAATTGGGTCAGTTAATAACTCTGCAGTGGCCTCTAAGTATTCAAGTAGAAAAAAAGAGTCCTGCATCTCTTACTTTAAATCAAAAGCTAGAAATAATCTTAAGTTTAATGAGGGAGGCATATCAGAAGCTAAGATAGGCCAAAAGCTAGGCCTCTTGCACCAAACCGCCAAGTTGTGAATGCGAAGGAAAAGTTCTTGAAGAAAATTATAAGTGCTACTCCAGTGAAGACATCAATGACAAAAAAGTGAAACAACTTTATTGCTGATGTGGAGAAAATTGTAGTGATCTGGATAGATGATCAAACCAGCCACACCATTCCCTTAAGCCAAAGTCTAATCCAGAGCAAGGCCTTAACTCTCTTTAATTCTGTGAAGGCTGAGAGGTAAGGAATCTGCAGAAGAAAAGTTGGAAACTAGCTGAAGTTGACTAGCTTAGGTTTAAGGAAAGAAGCCATCTCCATAACATATAAGTACAAGGTGAGGCAGCGGGTGCTGTTGTAGAAGCTGCCGCAAGTTATCCAGAAGATCTCGCTAAGATCATTGAGGAATGTGGCTACATGAAACAACCAGTTTTTAATGTAGGTGAAAATCAGCCTTCTATTGGAAGAAGATATCATCTAGAATTTTCATTTCTAGAGAGAAGTCAATTCTTAGCTTCAGTGCTTCAAAGGAAAGGCTGACTCTGTTAGGGGCTAATGTGTCTGGTGACTAAGTTGAAGCCAGTGCTCATTTATTATTCCAATAATCCTAGGGCCTTGAAAATTATGCTGGATCTATTCCACCTGTGCTCTATAAATAGGGGGAAAAAAAAAAAGCCTGGATGACAGCACATCTGTTTACAGCATGGTTTACTTAATATTTTAAGTCTACTGGTGAGACATTGCTAAGGAAAAGATTCCTTTCAAAATATTACTGCTCATTGACAGTGCATGTAGTCACTTAAGAGCTTTGATGGAGATGTACAAGGAGATTAATGTTGTTTTTATGCCTGCTAATTAACACAGCATTCATTCTGCATACAACTCATGGATCAAGGAGCAATTTCAAGTCCTATTTAAGAAATACATTTCATAAGACTATAGCTGCCTTAAAATGAGTCCTTTAATGGATTTGGGCAAAGTAAATTGAAAACCTTCTAGAAAGGATTCACCATTCTCAGTGTCATTAAGAACATTCCTGATTCATGGAGAGGATGTCAAAATATCAACATGAATAGGAGTTTGGAAGAAGTTTATCCCTCATGGATGCCTTTGAGGAGTTCAAGACTTCAGTGGAGGAGGGGACTGTAGAAGTAGTGGAAATAGCAAGAGAACTAGAATGTAAAGTGGAGCCTGCCAGGTGTGTTGGTTTATACCTGTAATCCCGGCACTTTGGAAGGTTTGGGCAGGAGGATCCCTTGAACCTAGGAATTGGAGGCAGCAGTGAGCTGAGTTCGTGCCACTCCCCTCACTCCAGCCTGGGTGACAAAAGCGAGACTCCATCTCAGTTCAAAATGAAGAAAAGAGGTGGAGCCTGAACACTGACTGCGTTGCTACAATGTCATGAAAAAACTTGAACAGATGAGTTGCTTTTTGTAGATGAGCAAAGAGCGGTTTCTTGAGATAGAGTCTACTCTTAAGTGAAGATGCTGTGAACATTGTTGAAATGACAACAAAAAATTCAGAATGTTTTATAAACTTAGTTGATAAAGCAGTGACAGGGTTTGAGAGGATTGGCTCCAATTTTGAAAGTTCTGTGGTAAATGCTATCAAACAGCATAGAGTGCAACAAAGTTTTCCTGATGTGGCAGACTTCATTGTTGTCTTATTTTAAGAAGTTACCACAGCCACCTCAACCTTTAACGGCCACCAGCTGACTCATTGTTAGCAACTTTTGGCAATAAAATATTTTTAAATTTATGTGCAGAGTGTTTTTTAGACTGAAGGCTGTGGCATACTTAATAGACTACAGTGTCATGCAAACAACTTGTGTTTGGGCTGGGAAACCAAAAAATGTGTGTGACTTGCTTTATTGCACAGCAGTCTGGAACCAAACCCACAGTATCTCCAAGGTTGGACTCTAGGATGTGAAAAAACCTAAGTTAAAATTTACAACATGAGAAAATAGGAAAAACAAGAACTATGAAAAACAGTAGAATTATAATAAACTAGAAAGATACGCAAGAGGAGTTAGATGTCTTAAGCCTGATATAACTACACTGGATGGAATAGCAGAAGAGAGATGAAAAACCTGATGAGTTGACTTGGCATAGTAAGTTTGAGAATATATTTGAGTTTGAGTGTATATAGTTGGCAGTTGAAAATCTAGGTGTAAGTCAAGCAAATTAACTTAGTTCTCAAAGAAAATTTGCCTGAATATACAGTTGTCATCAGATACGGAATGTATCACATAAATTCAGCTGTAGCCCTTGGCAATTAAAGGAAAAACAATAATCGTAACAAGTGCTTTATACATTAATTTCTTAACAACCACCCTATGAAGTAGATACCGCTTTCTCCATTTTACACATGGGAAACGCTAAACATGAGGACACTAAATAACTTGCCCAAGATCACATGGGTTAGGTTAGATTTGAACCCAGGTAATCAGGCTCCAGATACTGCTGGGAGTCACTGTTACCTCTGGTTTCAAATGTTAAATGTGCCTACTGTTTTACTTAGTGAGTGGCAGTACACAGTGAAAGTGGGTGGAGGCATAAATCTTTTGTTCCTTTGGACATGAAGGCTTCCTTCTTTCATAAGGGTGAGCGATATTGAGTGCCAAATAAGATTCTAATTAATCCTTTGCAGTCCTGGAGGAAAAGTTGGCTCAGTCTTTTTCACTTTATGGAATTTTTCAGCAGTAATTTTGACCAAATCTAATTTTTGCCTTAAGTTGACTTCAGAAGCCCTCCATTAGACAAGATTTTACTGTAAATACAACCAGAATGTTTAAACTCGTAAGTCTTCTTTTCCTGGTATATGTTGGGCATGTACTTTTAGAGATCTTTTAGTTTTAAAGTTCTTTCATAGTTCAATTGATACATAATATGTATAATCATGTGTACCTGGTAAAATTCAAGCTTTAACTTTCCTGTATTTTTCCTTAATATGTCTTTTTTTAAAACAAACTTTCAGCTAGTATGTTCAACACACCAGGAATGCAGAGCTTGTTGCAACAAATAACAGAAAACCCACAACTTATGCAAAACATGTTGTCTGCCCCCTACATGAGAAGCATGATGCAGTCACTAAGCCAGAATCCTGACCTTGCTGCACAGGTGAGTTTGTAATTGTATTGAAAAGGACTGTGCAGTGTGAATTAAAATAACCTAATCTAGTAATTGTGATTTTGGCACATTTGTGTTGTGTATGATATCTTAACACACTAGAAAAGTAAACTGTGTCTCCAGTTTTTTAGACCATGTATTTCTTTGTTGTAAATTAATACAAAACATCTTTATCTCTGCCATTCATTGACTAGAAAGAAGTGCAGGTTTCCTTTGTTTCTACATATGCTGAGTTAGGAGACAAGTACAAAGTTCTGGAATGCCCACTCTTTTGAAGATAAACTACTTAATGAATTGTAAATCTTGAAAGCAATTAAGAGCAATGTTAATACGTTCGAAATACTTTTATTTAGTAGCTCACTCAGATTATAATAGTCACACTCAAAATGGCAGTTGTAAAATAGCATGAAGTCATTTATTAAAGACGGGGATTTGTCAGAACAATGTTCTCATTCTTTCAACTATTGATTTCCCTGCTGAAGATCGTATACTGGTCCCTTATTAATGTATTCCTTTTTCTAATTTGTTTCTAAAGAGACCACAGCTAAGAAAATTAGGGGATCTCAATGCTGGCTGAACATTCAAGATCACTTGGGAAGCTTTATAGACAGTACTGACGCTTGGGCCCCATCCTTAGAGATTTTGAGATAATCGCATCTGATAACTCCTTCCCCCTCAGGTTCTCTAGGTACTGTCTAGGTTCCTTACCATAGGGCTTGAAAAACCACGGAGAATGTGAAATAAACCTTGATCATCTGTAGTTTATGTTTGCTGTTTGTTAAAAATGGCTTCTGTAGTGTGTCAGGAATTTGGAAGACTTTATAGTTAATCCCATCCCTTAAATTTTAAAAGCTTTAAGTCAAATGAATGGTTTTTATTTTCTAAATTCTAGAACTATATTGATTCAAGTATCTTTGACATATAATTCTCAGTAATAACTTATGCCCTCACCAAATTTGTGAAATTGGAAATAACGAATTTTAAGAAGAATTTTTGTGTCTGTGATTCTGTATATTGGAGGTACATTTTATGGAAGATTGATTTATTCATATGAAACTTATCAGACTGAGTTGTTAGTATTAAATGCCTCAATTTACCATAGTAAGCCATTTTAAGTGTGTATATGGCTCATACTGAATGTGCATCTTGCTTTCAAAATTTGACTTTAACAAGCACATGCCTAGCAATTTGTAGTAATCTTACATTAGTAAAGTGACTTGAGCACTCACATACTAGTTTTTTACTCTAAAGCACAATGTTGCTAATACTAGAT
Organism: Trachypithecus francoisi; assembly: GCF_009764315.1. NCBI lineage: Eukaryota > Metazoa > Chordata > Mammalia > Primates > Cercopithecidae > Trachypithecus > Trachypithecus francoisi. The sequence goes on from NW_022681461.1 coordinate 14,009,880, forward strand.
TGGCAGGTCTTTTATTACAGATAATTTAGAAACCATTACAGTGCTTGTTATCAGCAGATTAAAATCTGTGTTTTTTTCTATTCTTTTGATTTTTAAATATTTAAAAAGAGTCTTGAGTGTAAAATCTTATAGTATAAGCACTCAGGTAAGTTACAAGAAATATCCTAATCAAATGAGATGATTATCTGCGAATAAATACATTTAAGATGACGTGCTTTTTTAATATTAAATGAAGTAAATTCCAAAAGATATGTGTGGTAACCTCGTTAATATGTTCATAATAAAGAAGTATTTGACTGGAACCAGTAAAAAAGCAGGTTTGTTCGCCTTAAGCCGGTATTAGTTTACTTACTGTGAACTTATTGGTCACTTTGAAATAAATACTGTATATTCCTGAAAGGTTGTCTGACATCTGCTTTGGTTATGGTATTGAAATTAACCAAAAGATCACTTTGCAACAATTGGGGTGAATTTACTCTACCAGCATTTACATTGCTCTTAAATACGGTTAACTACTTGAGGGCGAGGATCATTTCCTCCCCAGACTTTGGGTAGGTAAATAGGCTGTCAGTAAATCCTTGTTAGTTGACTTTTTTACTCCATCTGGAGAAAATGATATAAAATGTGTCTTTTGAAGCTACAAGAATTTATTAGTTTCTGGTTATGCTGATTGTGTATTTTAATCTTATTTTCAAGTATGTGACATCATACTAATATTGATCCTGATTTTTAAATTCTTAACGTTTATTTGAAGGTTGGGAGATGCCACTTTTCTCATCTCTGGTGGTAGTGAGGTGAAATCCAGATGCTAATCTTGGTGTTCTCAAATGGATTTACATCTTTTAGGTCTTAAATCATTTAAATACTTTCTTCAGAGGACTGTTGGTGCTAGGCCTGGCTGATTTTCACCTAGCAGCTCCATTTCTCTGGCAAGTTGGTTGCTGTTTTGCGGTGTTATTTTTTTGGACCTAATATTAGCTGTTTTGTAGTAGGCAGGTAGATGTAGTGGTCCTTTTCAGATCTGGATTTTCTCTGTGCCTGCCACTTGTGTGTCGAGGTTTCTAAGCAATCCATGTTACATAGTTTCATGTATTGATGTTTATGTTTATTCTGTCAGTGTAGTAGAAAATACATCTTCATGAATGCCAGTTACTCCCATTTTTCTTTCAATGGCAAATGTTCACCTTTGTTCAAGGAAAAGCTTAAGAAAATGATTCCTTTTATTTTTTAGGATATTGCATGTCATTATCATAACCACCATTCTCATTGAGAGAGAAGATGCCTTGTTTTTGTTTTTGTTCTTCTGGAGATCCCTCTTGTGGACAGTATCTTCCCTTTTCCTTTTTTATTTATGTTCTGCCTTCCTCTCTTTTAAGTGCCAGTTTAGGCACTTGGGGGAAGATAGAATAAAACAAGGTACATTACTTGTTTCAGATATTTCCAGTTAAAATTGTTTGAACACTTGCCCCATAGATGATGCTGAATAATCCCCTATTTGCTGGAAATCCTCAGCTTCAAGAACAAATGAGACAACAGCTCCCAACTTTCCTCCAACAAGTGAGTAAGACAAGATGTTAGCTGTCTTGGGTAATGATTTGCTTGAAAAAATTTGATGATAAACATTTTCCTTGCTCTTCTCTGGCTGATAGCAAAACATAGAATAGAGACCAATAATGCTGTCAATTCGTAGAGAATTCAGCTTGATCTTAACTGAGTCCCATTTCATTGCTGACCTTTTGCTTATGTTTCTTAAACATAAATTCTGAGGAAAGAACCATTTTGTTTTTGCTTTTTAGGACCTACGATTTGGAATGCTTTGTTAATACCATAAACCATTTCCTTTCACTGTACTAACTTTGAAGTGCTTCCTTGTGTCATGTTACGCTTTATGGTTTAACTAATTTTGAGTAACAGGAAAGAGCTACCCTGTTCTGTTTTACAGGATTTTTTCTTCCAAATTAATCGAATTTTTTTTTTTTTTTCAACGGGTAGATCTCATTTCCTCAAACTCGGGATTAGTAAGATTTAAATGGTCAGTGTTGTCATATAAGGAAGGTTATATTATAAACAAGTACTTGAGATTGCCATGGTATTTTATTATTTAAAACGACAAAAGAGAAGTTAGTCTTGGTGTTTTGAAACTGGTAGTTCTAGGGCTTCATATATTATGCAGATGACTCTCAGGCCTGTAAACCATTTTCCAAGGTTGGTGTCCTTGATCTATTGTAATGATGTAAGCCTATCTTTGGGTAGTCACGTGGTGTATATTTGGAAGTAGTAAAGCTAAACTCAGCATACATGTATTAACGTCAAATTTGCAACTATTGTTTTAGAGTGTACCTTACTGGTAAAAATTGTTGTATCAGTAACAGGTAACACTTGGTTAGGTGGAATATGTGGCTTTTACCATATTACCATGTCGTAAGAATTGTGCATTTGGAGGTTGTCTCTTAGAAATAATACTTTACCTTCTGTTGGAGAAGGGGAATAGTTGTGGCTTCCAAAGTAGCTCCTGATTTTCTTCCATTATGAAAATGGCTTTCATGATGGACTTAGGAGGAGGTCAAGTAATGATTTGCACACTAGGTTTGCTGTCAAAGAGGAGACACTTGTGTTTATTTTGGGAAAGAAATTATGGATTACCAGTGTCCAGGAGTAAGGTCTTAGATTTTCTCCAGAAGCATAACAAAGATTTAAAAATTTACCTTCACTGATTTTAATTCTTTTGTAACCACTAGTTTCTTTCTTCCTTAGATGCAGAATCCTGATACCCTATCAGCAATGTCAAACCCTAGAGCAATGCAGGCCTTGTTACAGATTCAACAGGGTTTACAGACATTAGCAACGGAAGCCCCGGGCCTCATCCCAGGGTAGGTTTATTTGGGGAAGATGATGAAAGTGCATAATGGTTACTTTCTCTGAGAATTTCAGATTTAGTAATGTTCTGCCTTTTTTTTTTTTTTGGTTGTGGGGAGACAGGGTCTTGCCCTGTCGCCTAGGCTGTGAGTGTGGTGGTGCAATCATGGCTCACTACAGCCTCTACCTCTCAGGCTCAAGGGATCCTCTCACCTCAGCCTCCCGAGTAGCTGGGACTACAGGTGTGCACCACCACACCCAGCTAATTTATTTATATATGTCTGTCTGTATGTATGCATTTTTGTTGTTTTTAGAGATGGGATTTTGTCATGTTGCCCAGGCTGGTCTCAAACTTCTGGGCTTAAGCGATTCGGCCTGCCAAAGTGGGATCAGAGGCATGAGCCACGGCACCTGGTCCCCATCTCCTCCCCCCGCTTTTTTTTTTTTATATTTAGGAGATGGATTTTTGCTGTTTTACCCTGGCTGAACTTGAACTTCTAGGCTCAGGTGATCCTCCCACCTCATTCTCCCCAGTAGCTGGGACACAGTGCCTGGCCATGATTGTTTTTAAGTCAGGGTTTTCAAAGGTAAAAATTATTATTAGTTTTTAAATTCTTTTTAGAGATAGAGTCTCACTCTGTCGACCAAATTGGAGTGCAGTGGTGCAATTTCGGCTTACTTCAGTCTCTACCTCCTGGGCTCAAGCAATCCTCCTACCTCAGCCTGCCAAGTAACTGATACTACAGGTGTGCACCACCACACCCAGCTAATTTTGTTTTTATTTTTTGTAGAGATGAAGTCTCACAAAATGTTGCCTAGGCTGATGTCAAATTCCTGGGCTGCTGGGATCATCAGTCTCCCAAAATGAGCCACTGCACCAGGCCAAAAGGGCTTATTTTAAGAAAATAGCTTAGCTTAATTATATTAAAATGTAACCGATTTACGGACTGGCCTCTGGTTTTGCAGGACCTTAGGATATTTCCTATTTGTGCTTTCTCTAGGTTTACTCCTGGCTTGGGGGCATTAGGAAGCACTGGAGGCTCTTCAGGAACCAATGGATCTAACGCCACACCTAGTGAAAACACAAGCCCCACAGCAGGAACCACTGAACCTGGGCATCAGCAGTTTATTCAACAGATGCTACAGGCTCTTGCTGGAGTAAATCCTCAGGTATCAGTTCTTTTCCATTCAAGTTTTGTATTCCTTAATGTTGGAAATTTAGAAATTTCCAAAAAGAAGGAAAAAGGAAAGCAGTAGTTCTTAGGTGTTTAGGTTAATGAAAAATGCAGTCTTAAGGATATTGAATAAGAAAACAGGCATTACAAAAGTTGTTGACTTTGGTGCTATCTGAGACACTAAAGGAAACATTGTTAATGGTTGTAGAGAAGATGTGCTATAACCTAAAGTCTTACTTTTTAGAAATTGCCTTTTAAAATGCATTTTTTTTTTTTTTTTCCTATTTGAAAATAATTTGAAATAGGTTTTGCTTTAAAAAAGTTCTTAGGGAGGAATGGAAACTTGATTATCTCAAGTACTTCCAGGACAACTGTATTCTAGTCTGTCTTTTGACTGGAAAAAAGTCCTAACTACCTTACTCTACCCATTACATCATCTCCTGCGGTAGCTTGTTACATATATATATATATATGTCGTAAATATGGCTAAAGAATATGGACCCCCAATAATGTGCTTGCATCTACAAACATACATTGGCTTTACTAATAATGTGCCATTATATAAAGATGATCGCCAGTTCAAGCCTATTTTATTAGGTTGTCCGCAAACTTCTTAATGTCTCAAGGTCTGTTAGGTGCTTTCTGTTTTCTTTTCTGGGTTTCTTTTCCTTTTTCTTTTCTTTCCCTTTCCACTTTCGCCTTTACCTTTCTTCTTTCCTCTTCTCCTTTCCCTTTTCTCTTTCCTCTTCCCCTTTCCCTTTTCTCTTTCCTCTTCCCCTTTCCCCTTTCTCCCCTTTCCCCTCTTTGCCTTTCGTTTTTCCTTTTTTCTTTCCCTTTCCCTTTCCCTTGTGACAGACTGCCCTGGCTGGGTGCCATCACGGCTCACTGCATCTTGCACCTCCTGGCCTCCAGCAATCCTCGCACCGTAGCCTCCGGAGTAGCTGGGACTACAGGCGCAGACCACCACACCTGGCTAATTTTTGTATTTTTTGTAGAGATGGGGTTTCGCCATGTTGCCCAGGTTGGTCTCAAACTCCTGAGCTCAAGCTATCCCACCCGCCTTAGCCGCCTCCCAGAGTGCTGGGATTACAGGCGTGAGCCACTGTGCCCGGCCTGCTGTTTTCAAGCCTTACTAAATACAATAAACAGAGTAGTGTTCTGTCTTATACATATCTGTATTCCCGATAAGCTAGCGTAGTATAGTTTCTGGCTCATGGTAGATACTCAGTAAGTATTCATGGAATAAATAAGAAAGAAGGATTTGGAGTATTAGAATTAATTGTTACATAAGTTAACTTACCTCTGAATTACCAAGTAGGGCTAGGATTGATTGGTCATTTATGTGATTTATGTGGTTTTTTTTTATTTTTTTAACTTCATTTCTGAAGAAAAGATTTGATGCTGCTGAATTGTCAGAATTAAGAGTATAATTTTGAGCCTGAAACTGAAGCTCTTTTCTAAGAGTTGACTGTCCAGTGTGCAAGTTAAACTCACATTCATTCAAAGAATCATTGAAACTTTAGAATTTCATACATGAGGATACCGGCTTTTATAAGTTACTCAATTGGTCAGTAGCTACACAAATCATCTAATTCTGAACTATTTGTGTATATATATGTGTTCAAATTTTTCTGCACGTACGTGATCCTCTAAAATAATGGTTGATGTTTATTAAGCTTCCCCGCCTCCCCCACCAAAGTAGAGTTGTGATCTATTTGACGTGATTATTTAGGTATAAACTAGACTATTTAAAATAAAGTGCTAATGGACTTTTAAATATGTTGGATATGTTTCAAGAGGTGGGCAGTGTTTTTGAAGCTCAGTAGATCAGCATATGTTATAAAAAAGCAATTAAAAAATTTTAAAAGTCAGTCAGGTATGGCATGGACTGGCTTCCTTTAGAGTTGGATTAATTTTTTTTTTCTTTAATAGCTACAGAATCCAGAAGTCAGATTTCAGCAACAACTGGAACAACTCAGTGCAATGGGATTTTTGAACCGTGAAGCAAACTTGCAAGCTCTAATAGCAACAGGAGGTGATATCAATGCAGCTATTGAAAGGTTACTGGGCTCCCAGCCATCATAGCAGCATTTCTGTATCTTGAAAAAATGTAATTTATTTTTGATAACGGCTCTTAAACTTTAAAATACCCGCTTTATTTCATTTTGACTCTTGGAATTCTGTGCTGTTATAAACAAACCCAATATGATGCATTTTAAGGTGGAGTACAGTAAGATGTGTGGGTTTTTCTGTATTTTTCTTTTCTGGAACAGTGGGAATCAGTGCTTTTCATTTAAGGCTACTGCATGCATCACTTCTGCATTTATTGTAATTTTTTAAAAACATCACCTTTTATAGTTGGGTGACCAGATTTTGTCCTGCATCTGTCCAATTTATTTGCTTTTTAAACATTAGCCTATGGTAGTAATTTATGTAGAATAAAAGCATTAAAAAGAAGCAAATCATTTGCACTCTAATTTGTGGTACAATATTGCTTATTGTGACTTTGGCATGCATTTTTGCAAACAAAATGCTGTAAGATTTATACTACTGATAATTTTGCTTTATTTGTATACATATAGAGTATGCACATTTGGGACTGCATTTCTAGAAACATACTGCAATAGGCTAGCTGAGCAAAACACCTGTAACCAAAAAAGTGAAGATAAGAAAATACTCTTAAAGCTGAGTATTTCCTAATTGTACAGAATCTTACAGCATCTTTGACAAACATCTCCCAGCAAAAGTGCCGGTTAGTCAGGTTTGTTGAAAATATAGTAGAAAAACTGATTCTGGTTATCTCTTTAAGGACAATTAATTGTACAGACACATAATGTAACATTGTCTCAACATTCATTCACAGATTGACTGTAAATTACCTTAATCTTTGTGCAGACTGAAGGAACACTGTAGTATACCCCAAAGTGCATTTGCCTAGGACTTTTCAGCTTCTCCCATAGGTAGTTTAACAGGCATTAAAATTTGTAATTGAAATGTTGCTTTCACTGAAAAAGTGTCTAGATGTTTCAGTTATTTTTAATCGCCATATAAAAATAGAACTCTCTTTTGGGTTTATCTGTTTTCTCATGCACAGGCAATACACGAATTTAAAATGAGTTGTGAGCCAATTGTTTCTGGAGTGTTTTGGTAGTTCTGTTAAGAAATAGTTAAATATTGTGCTTTTCAGAGCCTCAGAGAAAGGGGGACGGGGTGGGGGTGGGGCAGTGGAATCTATCCTGGATGGGGCCAGCTTAAATAATACTGGCAACCAAGATTCTGTTAGGATTTCTGTGCATATAGTATAGTAAAGAAGTATCATTCAGGGGTGAAAAACAAAGAGCCGTTTTAATGATGTTGAGTATATTTGGCTGTTTTATAGCCTTTTTCTTCCCTCCCCAAAGAATTCTGTTTGCCTAACTCTCAAACTGTTGGGGTGGTACATTCCTTGAGGACCAATTAAAACATAGTTTAGGGTCAGTAATACATTTGGCTGACTCTGGTTCAGTATTCTCTTAGGTGATTATATTCTCTCATGTACAGTTACAGGAAATTAAAATGTTAAAGTAACCTAAAATGAATTCAGACCAATAAAATCAAGGGAAATACAAGTTGATTCCATTACTTCTGTACGTTGCTTGCTATTAAAAAAGGTTAAGAGGCCAGGTTACCCACCAGTCCATGCACTGTTCTGACACTTTCCCCAGGAGGAAAACAAGTACAAAGGTTACGGTGGAGGCATGAGTAGAGATTGTTGAGAAAGGTACTCATGTGTCTTTGCTCTTTCTGCTTTATGCCTCAGTCTGGTTTAAAAACTTCTGTACTGGCGAATGTGGTATTCAGTGTGGGATAGTGTCATAACTAATTTGACAATTTATTAATCACAAAATAACAATAAATCTCTAGCTTTTACACTTGATTTGTCTTGCCTCTTTTGTAGAAAGAAAAAAAATGTCTTTAACTTTTGCTAACCATGTGTTTTAAAGGCTATTGGAGTTGATTTACCCCAGATTTTGTCACATTTTACATTCTTTATTTTTCAGGTTTTCCAATTAAAATGTCACATGGTCTTTTGTGGTGTGATAAAAAGATAGCACACTGGGAAGGTAGGTGACTTGAGCTCCACTTTTGATCTTGGTACTTGACTAGTTATGTGACATTGAGGCGTCATGATTTCTTTATTATATATGTAGTGGTGAGGCTTATAGGTGCACTGGACTGGGCGAGAAGCCCTAAAGTACCTTTAAGCTGCTGCAGTGGTATGGTTTTTGTTTTTAATATGTTTACCTTTAGGTCTAAGTCTAAAGATAAATATCGACATCTTAAGGGGTTCAAAATACTTAAAATTCTTATCAGCACTGAAAGGATGTTTAAAATATTATAGGCTTAAATTGTTCTCATATTGAGTGATAATATTTAGTACAAATTGAATAAAGAATGGAGTAGTGAAGATGTCATTTCAGGATTTTATTTCCTAATTATACTATTTGTGATATCCTAAACAAAGTGTAGCAAATTCTGAAAAATCAGATGAATGACACCTGGCCTCTGTGTGTGTGAGAATCTTGAGTTTCAGACTTGGTTTAAATATAATAATGAAAAGAGTCTTTTATTCTTATTATGTTAATTTAATAGGCATATCACAACAAAATATAACCATGGATAACAATATGCTAGTGACAAAAGTGAAGCTAAGCCATGTGTACAATGACATCCACATGATTAACAAAAAAAGGCTATGTGATTAATGCAGGGAAATACTCCATATTGTACTTCTTCTCTTAGAGATTACTATTAAACATATTACAGTCAACAGGAAGTCTTACATTAAAGAAGTCTATTTAAAGTTTTATCAGCTTTTTCCAGTCTCACTAGACCATCTCTTAACTATTCTTTAAGGTGATGCCGTATGCAATGAACACACTTCTGTACCTCGTGTATCTACCCTTCTCTCTGGTGTTGCACATGGTATTTATCTACTTTGGCTCCTATAAAGCCTACCATTCTTTCTGGGCTTGGTTCTGAAGGCGTCCTAAACTTTGCTGATCCAGTGTTTGGTTAACTCTTAACTGTTCATACGTAGCCTTTACTGTCAATTGCTGCATTTTGCTCCTCCCCTTCACCTTGTAGTGTTTTGTTTTGTTTTTGTTTCATTTTTCTGCTTTAAAATTGTCTTGGCAGTTACCTAAGTTAACACCAGTTGTTCCTCTTCAACTTGTCTGTATCTTTTCTCATAGGCAACTATTATGTCAGAAAGTCAAATTATTGAACATCTACTGAGTGCCAGGTTCTTTTCCAGTTGCTCAGAGTATACCAGCAAATAAAACAAGATTCTGTCCACATGGGGCTTACATAGTAGAATGTAGGCAGATAGCAAAACATACAGATTGCTTGCCAGGTAATCAGTGCTTTGGTGAAAAATTCTGCATAGTAAGGAGACTAGGTCAGGAAGGTGGTGTTCTTATTTTATGTAAGGTAGTCAGAGAAAGCCTCAACTCATTGAGGAGGTGACATTTGAACACACACTTCAGTATCTGGAGGGGTGAACAACTTTTCCAGGAAGAAGGAGAACTAATGAAAAGGTCCTGAAATAGTGTCCTTGAGTGTATGTCAACCTAAAGGGAAGAAGCTGAGGCACAGAATACAATTTCAAAAGAGTTTACTTGAGCCAAAGTGAAAACAACTGCCAGGGACCCATTTCAAGTTGCCTTGGGGAGTACTCTGTTCGGTTCAAGCAGGTTTTTAAAGGCAAAGGGGAACAAGGAGTGGGCTGATAAAAGTTTTGACAGATATTCTCATTGGTTTCCAGAGAGAACATTGATTAGCCAGGCGTGTACACTGTTGAACATAGGGTAAAAGTTATGGCGTCTCCTGTACGGCTCAATGGCTACTTGGTGTCAGTCCAGAGCCCACATAGTAAGTTGCTTCAAGAGGTAATTATTTAGCTCAAGAGGGAAGGAGATGTGACTGATGTCACATTTTAAATACCTCTCTGAGCCTGATTAATTTAAAGGGGTTTGCATTCCTCAGATAAAAACTTTTGTTTCCTTCTCAGTATGTTTGTAGAACACAAGGAATCCAGTGTGGCTGGGCAAGATGAACAAGGGAGGGGGGAAGCAGGGTAGGAAATAGGAGAGAGGTGGGGGTGGTTCAGGTGTTTGACACGGAGGACTTGGTAATACACAAATCTTTAGGACCCACCCCCAGAGTTTGTGATTAATAGGGAGTTGGGGAAAAATGTGTATGTCTAACAAGTTCCTAGGTTGGACAACTAATGAAACAACTAATGAAAACCACTGCACTACAGGAACCAGGGTGAAAGGAGGAAGGCTTTTCAGAGGTTATAATCTAGTGAGAGATCACAAGGACTTGGACTGGGCTGGTGGCAGTGGAGGTGGTAAGAAGTTGGATTTGGGGTATGTTTTGAAGGTAGAGCCAACAGGATGGACTGATAATAGAGGTGTGAAGTTTAGAGCAAGAGAGGAGTCAAGGCAAACAAGGTAGAAAGACAGGAAAAGGAGTGGAAATCAGGATTTTGGTGTTGACATGTTAAGTTGAATATACTTGATGGAACATTTAAGTGAAGATGTTGAGGCCAGTGGAGAGCTGCAAAGGAGAGGAACAGATAGGTCATAAGGTGAGAGCTAAGAGAGGTCGTGAAAGCGGGTGATGAAACTTACTAAGACGGAGAGCGGTTCAATACACTGCTGCCTCAAGTTCTCATCATGGATTGAGTGTTAACCCTTCGCATTAGTAAAGGAAGGACCCTCGTGACTATGACTCTCTAGAGCGGTTTAGAGTGGTGGGTAAAACTGTGGTTAGAGTGGACTGGCAGGAGGCACAGTTTGGAAGAGAGAGAAATGGGGCAGTAGTGGTGGGGTGGGTGCTGTGGTGGTGGTGTAGAAATTTGCCTTTTTTTTTTTTTGGAGACGGAGTCTTGCTCTGTCGCCCAGGTTGGAGTGCAGTGGCGCGATCTCGACTCACTGCAAGCTCCGCCTCCCGGGTTCACGCCATCCTCCTGCCTCAGCCTCCTGAGTAGCTGGGACTACAGGCGCCCGCCACCACGCCCGGCTAATTTTTTTGTATTTTTAGTAGAGACGGGGTTTCACCATGGTCTCGATCTCCTGACCTTGTGATCCGCCCGTCTCGGCCTCCCAAAGTGCTGGGATTACAGGCGTGAGCCACCGCGCCCGGCTTTTTTTTTTTTTAAGATGGCAAATACTACATGTTTTTATTTTAATTATAATGACCAGTGTGTGGGGCATGGGGGAGGGGACTTGCCCAGGTAATTGTTTTCTACCAAAAGAGAGAAATGTAAAGAGAGAAACGAGTTACTGCTAGCCTTTGATTCCCAGAAGAGGTTTAAAAAAAAAAAAATCGGCACCTTTGTTACATGGGCTGAGCTGTGAGAGAGAGTTTGTCTTTCCAGCCATCGTTTGCCTCAGCTGGGTCTGCCTTTTCTTGCCAGTAGAAGTGGCACCTGCCAGCCCATCTGAACTACACTTCATGGTCAGCCGTTTCAGAAGTAGAGGAAAAGCACCCCTCCCAGCATTTTTGCTTGGGTAAGATCTCATAGAACAAAACTGAGATTTCCTCTAAGCTCGGACAGTGGTGAAGCTCACCCTCAATTTGTAATTCCAGCCTATGCCTGATAACATGAGTATTTCTGACTTCCAGTCGACTGTCTTGCTTGCCACTTTGTGCTTAGACAAGGCTAGACACATATAGGAATTGTCAGTAGTTTCCCTCAAAGACCAAAGCTGAGTGTAGGAGCCTAATTCTTTAATGGAATATATAGTAGACAGTTGGGGGTATTCAAGCCAGATTTTTTTACGAAGGTGTTTCAGACACATTTTCTATTCCTTATGTTTTATAGAGAGGGGAGGGAATTTCCACTGTGTTGTGGTTATGTAATGCTTTATAACAAACTACACCACAGCTTGGTGGCTTAGAACAGAATCATTCATTTTGTTCATGAGTGAGCAATTTTGGCAGGGCTTGGTGAATACAGTTGGACCAACCTGACTGAGTCTGGAGAATTTACTTTCGAGGGGGCTTATGATGCACATGGGTGTTAAATTAGTGCATGCTTTTATCTGGCAGTGCACTCAGGGTCTCAGTTCCTTTCCACATGGACTTCCCAATAGGGCTACTGTGCTTCCTTACAACATGGCCGGTGGGTTTCAAAAATAAGTATTTTAAGAAAAATGAAAAGTGCTGTTTTTTTTTAAGTTCTGGGTCCCAAACTGGCCCAGTGTCATATCTCCAGTATTCTATTGGCCAGGCAGTCTTAGCTCGCCCAAATATAAGAGGAGGGGTCAAAGACCCACTGCTTGTTGGGAAGAATGTCAAATAATTTGTGACCATCTTAATCTTATCACACACTACAATCCCAGAAGGAGGAAAATGTTGGAGGTTACACATTTCTTCTCCACTGTTCATCCCTTTCTAAGGGAATTAGTGACATGACTGCTCGTTGAAGAGTGTAAGAGGAACTAAGCATAAATATGAACCCCTTTGGGAAACTGTAAAAAGGGAAACATTCCCTGCTGGTCTACTTCCTGCCACAAGGTTAGTGAGATAGGCTTGACCGCTATGGGGTTTTTTTTTTCTTTTAAACTGGTAAAGTATACATATCATAAAATTTACCATTGTAACCATTTTAAAGGGTACAATTCAGTGTCATTAAGTATATTCATAATGTTGTATAACCATCACCATCCTTCAGAACTTCCTTATCACCCCAAAAGGAAACCTTGTAGCCATTAAGCATTCAATCCCTATTCCCTCCTCACCCAAGCCCCTGGCAATTGCAAAATCTGTTTTCTGCCTCTCTATGGATTTACTTATTCTGGACATTTTATATAACCGGAATCATTTAATATGTGGCCTTTTGTGTCTGGCTTCTTTGACTTATGTTTTCAAGGTCCATCCATTTTGTACTGTGTAATCTCATTCCTTTTTATGGCTGAATAATATTCCACTGTATGTTTATGCCACATTTTATTCATCTGTTGATAGACCCTATTCACCATTTTCCTATTGTGAACAATGTTGCAATGAATATTGGCCTACAAGTTTGAGTTTCTGTTTTCAGTTTGGGAACCTGAAAAATCTGAGACAGATCTCAGTTAATTTAGGAAGTTTATTCTGCCAAGGTTGAGGATGTGCCCGTGACTCAGCTTCAGGAGGTCCTGACTACATGTGCCCAAGGTGGTTGGGGCACACCTTGGTTTTACACATTTTAGGGAAGACATGAGACATCAATCAATATATGTAAGATGTGTGTTGGTTTGGTTCTGTCTAGAAAGGGGGGGCAACTCAAGCAGGGAGGGGGCTGGGGGCTTCCAGGTCACAGGTAGGTGAGAGACAAATGGTTGCATTCTTTTGAGTTGCTGATTAGTCTCTCCAAAGGAGGCCATCAGATATGCATCTAATCTCAGTGGGGGGGGGGGGGGGGGGTGACTTGAATGGAAGGCAGGTTTGCCCTAAGCAGTTCCCCTGGTTGACTTTCCCTTTAGCTTAGTAATTTTGGGGCCCTAGATTTATTTTCCTTTCAAATTTTTTTTATTTTGGGGATATATGTAGGAGTGGAATTGCTGGGTCATAATGGTAATTCCATTGCTAACTTTTTACGGAACTGCTGAACTGTTTTCCATAATGGCTGCACCATTATATATTCCCACCAGCGTTGTTTGGGTTCCAGTTTCTCTACATCTTGCCAACACTTCATTCCTCCTCCATCCCATCCCCGTTGTGTTGTTTTGTTTTGTTTTGTTTTTTTAAATTACTGCCATCATGGTAGGTGTGAAGTGGGATCTCATTGTGAGTTTTTTTGTTTTCTTGTTGTTTTTGAGACAAGAGTCTCACTCTGTTGCCCAGGCTGGAGTGCAGTGGTATGATCTCAGCTCACTGCAACCTCTGCCTCCCAGGTTCAAATGATTCTTCTACTTCAGCCTCCTGAGTAGCTGGGACTACAGGCATGCGCCACCATGCCCAGCTGATTTTTGTATTTTTAGTAGAGATGGGGTTTCACCTTGTTGGCCAGGCTGGTCTCGAACTCCTGACCTCAGGTGATCTGCCTGCCTTGGCCTCCCAAACTGCTGGCATTACAGGTGTGAGCAGCACCAGGCCTCATTGTAGTTTTGATTTGCATTCCCATAATGACTTGATGATGAGAATCTTTTCATATGTTATTGGCCATTTGTATACCTTTGGAGAATGAAGTCTTGTATTTTTCTTTTGTTGCTTGTGCTTTTGGTGTTGCAGCTAAGAAAACATTGCTAGGCTGGGCGCTGTGGCTCACACCCGTAATTGCAGCACTTCAGGAGGCTGAGGCGGGTGGATCACCTGAGGTCAGAGTTTAAGACCAGCCTGGCCAACATAGTGAAACCCTGTTTCTACTAAAACTACAAAATTAGCTGGGTCTGGTGGTGCGTACCTGTAATCCCAGCTACTTGGGAGGCTGAGGCAGGAGAATCATTTGAACCCGGGAGGCAGAGGTTGCAGTGAGCCAAGATTGCATCATTGCACTCCAGCCTGGGTGACAAGAGTGAAACTCCATCCCGCCCCGCCCCCCCCCACAAAAAAAGAAAACACAGAATACATTGTTTCCCCCTATATTTTCTTCTAAGAGTTTTTTGGTTTTAGCTCTTTTCTATTTAGGTCACTGATAAATTGAAGTTATTTTTGTTTATGGCAAGAGTCCCAATTTGTAATTGGTTTTGTGGTTCTAGATTTGCAAAAGGAAGACCAGAATGTTTTACCCATTCCCACCCTTCCCCTTTAAGAAAATAATAACAAAACCCAGAAAGACCAAGGACAAACAATGACTTAAAGATAACATGATACTAGATGCTGAAATGTTGCTGATTGTAGACCATGCTCTTGACCAACTGAGATCTTTGGTTTTCTCAGGAAATTGTTGAAGTTCTATACTTCCTCTTCTCATTTCTATCTCTTGTCCACCCTCATACACTTACCACCCAGTATGACTTCCATTCTCTAGTCTTAATGAAGGTGTGATTTGTATCATATCTGCAGACACTAAGTCTACTTCATACTCATGTACTATGTACAGTGTGAATGCTGATCCCAATTTTAATGTAGCACTGTTAGAAGTCTCAGCATCACATAGAAAGCAGTGGGTACAAACCAGCCTAACAAAAGCATGTGGGTGAAATCCATATGGAAAGAATATATGAATGATGTTCAAGATATCATCTTGATATGTTCAAGATATCAAATAAGTTAAAGACATAAAATATTAGGCCATGAGGCAAGTGATAGCTTTGTGGACATCCTCATTAAACTGAAGAATTAGTTGAGGGCCACAGAAAATGTTAATCAGCAAAGGTGGTAATTCTCAACCCTCGCTTCACATTAGAATCAACTAAAAAGATGAAAAAGTAAGGCCACCTCAGACTAAGCAGAATTGTATCTGGGTGAGGCTTATGCACACATTTTAAAAGCTCTTAAAGTGATTGTAATGTGCTGCCAGGGTGTGACTTAGGCAGTGGTTTTCAGCTTCAGTTGTGCATGCAAATTACCTGGGACCTTGTTAAAATGCATATTCTTATTCAAAAAAACCCAGAATGGAGCCAAGACATGAGCTAAAGCTACATAAAACTCTTAGAAGAAAACATAGGTGTAAATCTTGGTGATCTTGGGTAAGGCAGTGGTTTTTTAGCTAGGACACCACAAGCACAAACAACCAATGAGAAATAGGTGAGTTGGATTTCATCAAACTTTAAGTTTTTTTGCTTCAAAGGAAATGATGAAGAAAGTACAAAGACAATCCAACTCGCAGAACACAAGATAACATTTGCAAGTAATATATCCGATCAAGAACTTTTACAACTCAACAATGAAGAGACAATTTTAAAAATATAAAGAATTTGAATAGACATGTCTCCAAGGAAGATGAACAGATCACCAATAAGCATGTGAAAAGATGCTTTTCATCACTAGGGAAATGCGAATCAAAATCTTAAGGAGATACCACTTCACACTCACTGGGATGGCTGTAATGAAGACAGACCGATAACAATTGTTGGTGAATGTGGAGAAATTGGAACCTTATATTGCTGGTGGGAGTGTAAAATGGGGCAGCTACCCGGAAAACAATTCAGCAGTTTCTCAAAAGATTTAACTGGACAGTTAGCATTTGACCCAGCAATTTCACCGCTATGTATATACCCAAGAAACATGAAAACAGTATGTCCCCACAAAAAATGTGCACATGAATGAATGTTCATGACAACATTATTCTTAACATCAAAAATGTGGAAACAACCCAAGTATCCATGAACTGGTGAATCCATTTTTTAAAAATGTGGTATATCCATGCAGTGGAATATTATTCAGCAACAAAAAGGAATGAAGTACTAATACATGCTAAAGCAGGGACCGACATTTTTACATAGGCCCCGGGTACTTCTTGGACAAATATGTTGGCTGGAGTTGGGTGAGATGGGATAATTTCTCAAGGTCTTCAGTTCCAGATAGGTTAACCACAAGAGGCCAAGTGGTAGAAGGGGAAGTGGTATATGTACTGGGACATGAATCCACTAGTCCATGTCACTCAACCATCTGGCCTCAGGGTAGAGGTCAACTACTACAACCTGGCCCTTGGGTGGAAAACCTACCAAATTCTAACTTTTTGAGAAGGGAAGTTAAATCCTCCCATCTAAACTCTTTGTGATTCTAAAGATAATGTGTCCCAAACTTTCAAACTGAGGCTTAAAAGATCTTAGTGACAGTGATGATATCTGACAGAAAAAGAAAAGTAGTTCCTGTCATCCAGATGCTAGCCTGGTATTAAAAGCTGGACCACCATGTCCTGCTGAGCACACACAGTTTCACAGGACACCTACATCAGTACCAGACTGCTCTTCAGCCGTGGTGGGTCAAGACAAAGGAACATTTCTTTAGTCATGTCCACACTGAAAAACATGAGCATTTTCCAAGATGCAAAACTGACCAAACATCTCCCTGTCCTGGTTAATGTGCTTCTTAACCAGTTATAGCTTTAGCTTCACTTCCTTCTTCACACTTTTTTTTTTTTTTTTTTTTTCCTGAGACCGAGTCTCTCTCTGTCACCAGGCTGGAGTGCAGTGGTGCAATCTTGGCTCACTGCAACTTTCACCTCCCAGGTTCAAGCAATTCTTCTGCCTCAGCCTCCCGAGCAGCTGGGATTACAGGCACCCACCACCATGCCCAGCTAATTTTTTGTATTTTTAGTAGAGATGGGGTTTCACTGTGTTAGCCAGAATGGTCTCAATCTCTTAACCTCGTGATCCGCCCACCTCGGCCTCCCGAAGTGCTGGGATTACAGGTGTGAGCCACCGCGCCCGGGCCATTTCCTTAAGATAACCAGTTTTCCCCCACTTCCTGACAGCATCCATTTAGAGAGCCCTGCTTCCTTGAACCCTACCCAGGACTGTCTATCATGCTTCCAAATCTTGAATCCTTTCTGACATCTTACTGAGTCTTTTGCACAATTTTTGGAGGTGTGTTGTTCTTATACAGTGAGCAGGCAGCCCAACTTGTTCAGGGCAGATTGTGTTCCTGTGTTATCTGGTCTGGAGTTGCACAGTGGTTGCCCTATTCAGATAGAGCGTGCATTTTATATTTTGTCACAGTCTCCCATATCCCACTAGTGTTGGTCGCATTCTTTGGCCATTCAAATTTGCAAGTCTTGCCATGGACTGTCATGGGTTGAGGGCATTTCCTTAGGTACCATCTGACTGGGTCCCTGATTAAGGTACGTGTTAGATACTCAACATCAGGTCTGGGGTCCTCCTAAGTGATGACCAGTGACTTCAACCTCCCACAAAGTGGACTTCAATTTGCACAGCATCCAGGGTAGGTTGCTGGAGGGAAACTCTGCTGGAAGGAATGGTGATCATCAGGAAATCAGCACCAGCTCACATTTCACATATGAGATTGTGTGAAGCTGGGCTGAAATAACTCCACACACTGATGCTCAACACAGCTTCCTGGCTGAATGTCTAATCAGATCCTAATTCCTTGGTAATTGCTGGCCCGTGATACGGTTAATACTCTGATCTTGAATATTTCATCTTTGAATGAACAGATGTGCTGTTCAGTGAAGGGATAATAAACTTGCATATTACAGTTTCAGAAAATTAAAATCCCTGGTGGATGGTGTCTTTGATTAAAGTCAGCTTGTTATAGTTTTCTCCTGGTTCTTGCACTCCATCCACTGAAAAATAATTTGCTCATCAGAGCAGACTCTAGAGAGGCACAGGATGTGAGCACTGGACCCTGGCAGCATCTAGTGACATCCCCTAGAGCTGTCTTATCTATGTCACCCAGCAAGCTTATGCCAGTGCTGTGCCTTGAGCCCAGGTTTTTCCCGGGTCCTGATTCCAGAGCCGGCTGCTCAGCTTATTGCTAGTTCATCCCATGCTTCAGGGACCTCATCCTAGACCCTGCCTGAAATAACCTGCCCAAGGGCTGGGGAAAGGGGTGTGGAAATACAGAGACCCTGGCGGGGCTAAGCTATCAGAGCCAAAAGACTTCATTCTTACGAGGCAGGTAACGCCCTCATTTTACAGGAGAGAAAAATTTAATCTGAAATTTCTCTGGTGGTGGGAATGGAGACTGGGGAGGGGGCGGTGGTGGTGGAGAATCCTGCCAGAGGAGAAGGTGAATCTTTTATCTCCATCCATTTTGAGCCACTGCAAACCATCCGGCCCTTCTTCCCTGGGCTCTTTGTGCTTGCTGAGTCCCCCCACCCCGGCCACAAGAGGGCAGTACCGGTCCACACCTCGGCCTCCCTGGGATCACTTTTGGGAAGATCAGAGCGGTGCTCTCAACTCACCAGACTCCTTTTCAACACCTCCTTTTTAACAGCTATTTTCTAATGCCCCTTTACTATCACAAAATGAGATTAATTGCTAACAAAACATACCTAAGCAAGTAATAAATGTAATGCCTTAGCTCTAATTTAAAGGACACATGAAAGTACGAATAAACTGTCAGTGTGTACTGCTGAGCACGACTACAGTAAACACAATGGAGTCGTTATATGCTTGCGCCCATTGTGGGGTCACCCCTGAAAGAATGCAAGTGCATGTGGGTTGCCGTGTCGGTGACAAACACATCACATCATGATTTTCTAAAATGGTAAACAATTCTTGGTAAAGTTAAAAAATAAAATGGGGGCCAGGCTCAATGGCTCACGCCTGTAATCCCAGCACTTTGGGAGGCCGAGGCAGGCAGATCACTTGAGGCCAGGAGTTTGAGACCAGCCTGGCCAACATGGTGAAACCCCATTGCTACTAAAAACACAAAAATTAGCCGGGCGTGGTGGTGTGCACCAGCTACTCGGGAGGCTGAGACAGGAGAATCACTTGAACCCGGGAGGCAGAGATGCAGTGAGCTGAGATTGGGCCACTGCACTCCAGCCTGGGCAACAGAGTGAGACTCTGTTTCAAAAAAGGAGAAAAGAAAACTCTCTTTGAACCCAGGACTCATTCTTAGGTGTAAGGTGCATGGGAGCTGGGCGCAGGCCCACCCTCCCGCTCATAGACTTTCTCCAAGTGGGATGGTGGGGAGGCGCCTGCGCTGGGGTTGCAGCCCTCCACAGTGGTGCATTCACTGCATTGCTTTTTTTTTTTTTATTGAGATAAAAAAATGCCAGTATCAAAAAATGGCAGATAAAAATTTATACACCATAAAATTCATTTGAAAACGCACATCAGTGGATGTAGCATATTTCACTATGCTGTGCAAACATCACTACTGTGTAACTCCGGGACATGCCCATCACCCCTAGAAGAAACTGTACCTGTTAGCAGCCAGTCCCAAGTCCCGCCTTCTCCATCCCAGGCAACCCATCCATCTGTCTCTATGGATTCTTCTACTCTGGACACCTTTTTCCCTTATCTCTCTGTGTGTTCACTGAATGCCTCATTGACGATTCCCTGCTGTTACACCAAGAGAAATACTTGAGAGGGGAAGGCCAGGGCAGTATTAAAATGGCATTCAATAGATTATCTTTTCCCTGCAGCCAGACCCTCTTAGCCAACCCAACTTTCCCTGTAGATCAGTGTCCTTAGCCAGAAAAGGAATTCCCCACCCATCTCTTTGGTCCTTTCTACCTGCTACCTGTGATCCCTGCCAAATCAATCAGCCGCTTTACACGGTTGAGGGTTAGGTGCTCCCCAGTCTATCACCAACCCAAAGCACCACTTTAGAGACTGCACTTCATCCCTGGCCTTTCGTGAGTTGTCCAGCGGGTCTTTGGCGAGAACTAATCCAGTCCTAAACTTCACCTTCATTAAGATTCTCCCTGCTGCTGCCATCTAAGTAGGCTCAGCATGAGCAGGGGATCCAAACAGGGTCCTGGTTGTCAGACCTCACCCTGGGGCTCCCACCTCTGGGAGCTTTCAGAGGTGAGACCGGGGCCCCTCATGACAGATGCTGCTTCAGTGGGTTTGGAGGAAGCAGAAACAGGTCTGTGCTTTTCAGTTCCTCAGGTGACTCTAACAGGCAGTGGAGGTTGGGAACCACTGCCTTCCTCATTTTTTCCTCTGTTTCCTGGCACCATGACAGAGGGGAGACCAAAGGGTAGTTCAGCCGTGGAGCAGCTGTGGGGGTCTGCCTTAAGTCTTTTGTCAAGGAATGTGCTTTGGCATTCGTTATGGGGAGGGAGCTGGGACGGGGGCACGATCCAGCCAGAACGGATGCTGTTCAGCAGGTCTAAGTCCCCATGGTCAAGGCCTTTGTTGCGTCCTTTCTGTCTCAGGAGTTTAGTTGGTGCCAGAGAATACACGATGCCTTATCTTTCACCCCAACTGGACCCACCTGACAGCCAGGGCTTTGTGTCACAAGCCTCAAACCCTCCACGGTGCCTGTCACATACAGTCTGGACTCACTACTAAGCACAATGGATTGGTTGATTTCTCTCTCCACATGGCAGGGGGACTTATCCAGCTGGATGTGTTAATTGGACAACTTCTAGTGCCTGGCCCCCAAATATGAGGGTTGATGTAAACCAAAGCCAGCCAGAAGCTACTCCAAATAGCTTGGCAAAGGGGAAAATCAAGGGCTCCATATTTTCTTAGGCAAGGGCCCTCCACCAAAACAGTCTTTTTATTTCATTGGCATATAATTTATTTATTTCCTTCCTTCCTTCCTTCCTTCCTTCCTTCCTTCCTTCCTTCCTTCCTCCTTCCTTCCTTCCTTCCCCCCTCCCTCCCACCCTCCCTCCCTCCTTCTCCCTTCCCTGCTTCCCCCTGCCCTATTCTCCCCTCCCTTCCCCTCTCTTCTCCTCCCCTTCCCTCCCCTCTTCTTTTCTTTTCTTTCTTGACGGGATCTCTCCATTGCCCAGGCAGGAGTACAGTGATGCAATCGTAGCAAACTTCTTGGCTTAAGCAGTCCTCCCACCTCAGTGTCCCCTGAGTAGCTGGGACTACATATGCATGCCATCATGCCTGGCTAATTTATTTTTTTCACAGATGGGGTCCTCTATGTTGCCCGACCCGACCTCAAACTCCTGGGCTCAAGTGATCCTCTCACTTGGCCTCTGGGGTCACTGGGATTACAGGCATAAGCCACTGCACCCAGCTGTAGTTCCTGAGTCAAATGTGACATACCCTGGTGAATAGAAACGGGTAAATTGGTTCTGAAACTCAATCTCTGGCCAGAGCTAACCAGTGGGCCCACAGGTTGCCACAGGGTGCCTGTTAGAGTCACCTGAGGAACTGAAAAGCACAGACCTGTTTATGCTTCCTCCAAGCCCACTGAAGCAGCATCTGTCATGAGGGGCCCTGGTCTCACCTCTGAAAGCTCCACAGCTGACTCTGATGAGCAGCCAGGGGTGGGAGCCCCAGGGTAAGGTCCTGTGGCCCTGGTTGGGACCAAAGGATAAAGCATCTTCCTGGAGCACAGTACGGGGAAGGGCTCAAAGCTGGCCCATGTTGGTCAGATTTTGGCCTGCACAGCTGGTGCCCAGGTGAGCTGCCTGCCAGGAGGGCACCAGCACTTCTCACCTCCTGCTCCGCATGCCCCAGGCCTGCTGCTGCGGTGCTAGTGATGCATCACTGCCCATTGGAAAGTTTCATTTCATGTCTTGGCCATAGTGGCTCTAGTGCTTTTTCTTCACCTGCCTAGTGTCCATTGCTGATGACTTTTACACAGGACGGCAGGCAGGTGGACACGAGCCTAGGCTCACGGGGGTCTTTAGAGACCTTTGGTTCCTCTTTGTAGAATGAGGGCTACATTGGGTGGGTCAGCAAGTCTCTCACTTCATTCGTTTGAGTTCCACATTGGCAACTTTGTGATGGATCATGTACTTTTTATTCATCTGAAATGACCCAATTTATATAAATGTTTCTTTTTCAAAAACCGTAATGTAACTACTTTCAATGGAAAATGGACACTTACCTTACATAGAAGGAAAGTAAAAACAGAAACAAGAACTAGATAAAGTGATTCAATTGTGGGGAGACCGCATGTCTGCCAGGGGTCTGAGCCTGCGGCTGTTCTCTTTGTCAAAAAGGAAGCTTGACAAGTGCTGGAGAGGGATGAAGACACTCATACGAAACAGACACTCCCCATGTCACAGACAGGCAAAGCAACAGAGAAATATAAGGGGGATCCCTTCTGATCACATGTGTCGAATTATTTAAAGCCACACCTGAAATCACTGACATCTGAAATCACATGCCTTGTATATTCCCAGCAATGCTGCCACACACTTCGGCCTGACTGCTGAGATCTGTCTCCAGTTCTGATACTCTGCAAATTCACAGACAGGGTGGAGTAGGGCCTTCTCACATGATCCATGAGGACAGCTCCCCTACTTGAAAAACAATGTTTTTTTTTTCTGCTAAAATAATTGTTTTCAATCTTTATTCCACCAAAATGATGCTTTTTGTTATATCAGATTTTGTTGAGCTGGGCACTGTGTCTCATGCTTCAAATCTCAGCAACATGGGAGGCTCAGACAGGAGGATCACTTGAGGCCAGGAGTTTGAGACCAGCCTGGGCAACATAGCAAGACATTGTATCTTAATTTTTTTTTTTTTTTTTTTGAGACAGAGTCTCCTTCTGTCACCCAGGCTGGAGTGCAGTGGCGCAATCTCGGCTCACTGCAAGCTCCGCCTCCTAGATTCACGCCATTCTCCTGCCTCAGCCTCCTGAGTAGCTGGGACTACAGGCACCTGCCACCACGCCCGGTTAATTTTTTGTATTTTTAGTAGAGACAGGGTTTTACCATGTTAGCCAGGATGGTCTCCATCTCCTGACCTTGTGATCCGCCCATCTCAGCCTCCCAAAGTGCTGGGATTACAGGTGTGAGCCACCACGCCTGGCCTCTTAAATTTTTTTTTTTTTTTTTTTTTTAGTTGGGCATGGTGGTGCATGCCTGTAGTCCTAGCTACTTGGGAGGCTGAGGTGGGAGGATCACTTGAGCCCAGGAGTTCAAACATGCAGTGGGCTATGATCATGCCACTGCACTCCAGCCTGGGTGACAGAGCAAGACCTCCTCTCTAAAAAAGAAAAAAAAATTGTGTTGACCAAACTCTAATTTTTTAAAAATTGAAATGGAGTCTCACTGTGTCACCCAGGCTGGAGTGCAGTGGCACAATCTTGGCTCACTGCAACCTTTGCCTCCTGAGTTCAAGCAATTTTCCTACCTCAGCCTCCTGAGTAACTAGGATTACAGGTGCCTGCCACCATACCCAGCTAATTTTTTTTATTTTTTTATTTTTACTAGAGATGGGGTTTTGCAATGTTGGGCAGGCTGGTCTTGAACTACTGACCTCAAGTGATCCACCTGCCTCAGCCTCCCAAAGTGCTGGGATTACAGGCGTGAGCCATCGCACCCGGCCCAAACTCTACTTTTTAAGTAGCAGTTATTTAAGTTTCTACATTTAAATTACACACAGATACATAACACACAACCGCTCAGCACAGAGCTGGTGATCAGCAGACACAGTTCAAGTTGACATACTTTTAGGCAAAAGGCAAGAAACTTGGTATTGCTGCTGGTGAGTATGTTTGTATTATGCCATTTAAGGAACTGAACAAAGTTTGCTTGTTTTCCAATGACTACCTTTTGAGACCTTAGCTTAAGAAGTAAGCAGAGATCACGCCACTGCACTCCAGCCCGGGCGACAGAGTGAGACTCCATCTCCAAAAAAAAAAAAAAAAAAAAAGAAAGAACAGCCACCACTCTGACCACAGCTCCAGGAGAGTGGATTAGGAGGTGTGTGGTGTGCTGGGTGGTGGGTGGATGATGTACATGTTTATACTTCCAACACCAATTTCCAGGGAATGTCAAAGACAGCCAAGTTTCATTTATTTGTGCACATATGGGCATGAGCAAGAATGTTCTAAACAATGTAACGATTTCCAGCATCGATTACAGAATTTCCTCTGATCATGTGATGAATTTAAACTTCAATTTAAGCTGGACTTTTAAAACTCCCCTTCTGCTTCCCGATGAACCAGCATAATTCCTAAAATTACACCTAAACAAGTCTGTCTTGATACATTGGGGTTTGTTTGCCTTTAGAAAAATTTAGAATCTAGTATGGGCAAGGTGGCTGGAACGAGGTTTGGGATGGCACAAATATTTATGCTTAATTTTGTGTGGACCACTGATACAAAATGATTCTCACTTCATTTTTAGAGTTTCCATAATTGTAGCAATTATCTCTGAAACACTTTTGTCCACACTTATTTGAATAAAGTTTTCTGGAGCTGCTGGGGGCTCTAGAGTCTCGAACTGGGACTGCAGTAATTCAGGGGGCATAAAATGTCCCTTTCTTTTGAGTAAGCGTCCAGAGATGACCTCAAACGACCCACTCAGATGGACCACCAGGAGCTGCATCTCAGCCCGCTTTGCTTCCTTTCCCGACTCCTCGCACTTCAGAGCTGCGCCATCTTTTCCTTGTGTTAATATGTCTCTGTACATTTTCTTCAGGGCTGAACAGGCTAGAACCACATGCTGTCCCGAGGCTACATCTCTGTTTAAAAAACGAAAAAAAACAGAGGGAGGTTAAAGAATGAAGACATTTAAAAATAACCTCTGTCAATTCTAGGTGCAGGACTCCAGTCCTACTTCCTGCCAGTGGAAGGCATTAGAAAGTGGTGGTTAAGCATCAGGCAGTACTAACTGAGTTAAAGATCTTCTGCTAGTAGTGAACAATCCTGGGCGAAGGGATTTACCTCGCTGATTGTCAGTTCGTCATCTGTTAAATGGGGCTATCTAGGGTACTTGCCCGTAGAGCTGTCATAAGGCAAACATTGTTCAGCTGCTGAGTGTGGGAGGCAGTCATCCTGGGGTCAGGACAGGACTCTGGAGTTAAGAGTTGGTGCATACATTCTGACTTGGGGCTGGCTTAGGGATTCAGTATAAAGTTCTCTTCAGAATGAAAGTTCTGAAGGAAGGGGCCTCCCTTGCGTGTTTTTTTTTTCATTTTGTTTTGTTTGTTTTGTTTTTGCAGCCAATACATGGCTAGCAAACATAAAAATGAAGCCATACTCCTTTTTATGACTATAAAATGACAGTACTGTAAAAATAGACTCATGAGTGCATTATGTTAGAGACCCAGGTAGGCAAAAATGTTCAAACCTTGAAACCCTGAGCCGTAAACCCCTAAATCAAAACTCAGCCCATGCAGAGACAGGGCTGCCAGCCATGTCAATGGGTGTGAAAAAAGCAAACTGAATTTTTGTTCATTTAAGTATATTCTAACTTCATATGGCCCAGACGGTTTTAGATGGATAAAATATGACTTCACCTTAGAAAGGAAGATCCGTAACCCACTGCCGGCCTTTTCCTTATCCTTCTCCAGGTCCTGACCAGGACACCATTGGGGTCAGACCCACAGATGGGTGGTGTGGGGGGCACCCTGTTTGCTCAGGGGCATGCTGCAGAGCTGGGCAATATGGACTCTAATCCTGGCAGCTAATTACCTGTTCACTCACAAATGACCTCAGGCCTTGCTGGTAGTCAAAGCTTGAAGTAAAGGGAGGAAAAATTGATAACTCAGATAGGCAATAACAGAAGTGGCACCAGTGGACATTTTTTGAGCACTTACTATGTATTAGGTACTGTTCTATTGCCCACTCACCAACTCACTTACTTCTTACAATAATCTGTGGGTAGGAACTATATTAATTCCCATTTTACTAATGAAGAAACAGACTTATGGAAACCAAGTGGCTGATCAAGACTGCTAGCTAGTAACTGTGGAGCTGTCTAGAAAGTTTGTCTCCAGAGCCCGACGAAACTCCATGCTGCCTGTGGCTGGCTGAAATCGTTGTGGTTACTTGATAGAAGTGTAGTCAGTTTTTAGAATCCTTTACCATCAGTCAATTGTGATTTCAGGAGTGCATTTTTCTTTTCCTGTCTTTTCTGAGGGTTTTCTTTACTTGCTGGCTGTGGCTTATGCCAAGGCCCAGTGGTCTCTTACCTTAGTAAAATGTCATGCAAGTTACAGAGCCATGGAATCCGGTCCTGAAAAAAACAACACCAAAAACCCAGACACAAAGTGACTTCTCCAGGTATTGTTTGTTTGTAGAGAAACATAGTTATATCATGTTCACAAATGTTACGGTCCAGCGAAAGCTCAGTGGTGTGAGAAGCGGGCCATGCACAAGGCTGAGGGGCCAGCCCCTGGGCAGAAACATTTTCTTTTGACTGGTGTCAGTGGCTCTTTTCATAATAATAAAAATTGCCCTAAAGTACCAGTATGTATCTCCCCATCTTAATGTCCCCATTTTACATATGTCCTCCCTGGTTCTGATAAGTTTACAAATCTTTTATTGTACTGCATGTATTCTTCAGGTATCTCTGATCTCAAATGCAGAGAGATAGACACATAAACCCTAATGTCAGCTGTCCCCTGGTCCTATTCTTCAAACCCTCCAAAGGACAAAATTCCCTTCAGATAAAATTATTCTAAGAAATTTATATTTTTGCCAAAGAGAAGACAGAGGAAATTTACGTAGCCCATGCTACAGTGTTTCACAAAGAAATCTTCCTGAGACAAGTAAATTCTCTCCTCCTTCCTGGTGCAAATCCTGATTATTGGCCATAATGCATTGGAAAACAAAACAGAAAAACCTTTCTATTATTGAAAATTTTAAACACACTGAAAAGCAGACAAAACAGTACAAAGCAAACCTCCATATACCAATACCCAGCTTCAGCAATTTTCTTTCTTTCTTTTTTTTTTTTGAGACTAGTCTCGCTCTGCCGCCCAGGCTGGAGTGCAGTGGCCGGATCTCAGCTCACTGCAAGCTCCGCCTCCCAGGTTTATGGCATTCTCCTGCCTCAGCCTCCCGAGTAGCTGGGACTACAGGCGCCCGCCACCTCGCCCGGCTAGTTTTTTGTATTTTTTTAGTAGAGACGGAGTTTCACCGGGTTAGCCAGGATGGTCTCGATCTCCTGACCTCGTGATCCGCCCGCCTCGGCCTCCCAAAGTCCTGGGATTACAGGCTTGAGCCACTGTGCCCGGCCAGCAATTTTCTTTTGAGACAGAGTTTCGCTCTTGTTGCCCAGGCTGGAGTGCAGTGGCGTGATCTCGGCTCACTGCAACATCTGCCTCCTGAGTTCAAGCAATTCTCCTGCCTCAGCCTCCTGAGTAGCTGGGATTACAGGCAGGTGCCACCATGCCTGGCTAATTAATTTTGTAGTTTTAGTAGAGATGGGGTTTCTCCATGTTGGTCAGGCTGGTCTCGAACTCCTGACCTCAGGTAATCCACTCGCCTCGGCCTCCCAAAGTTTTGGGATTACAGGCGTGAGCCACCATGCCCGCTGGCTTCAGCTATTTTCAACCCACGATTAGTCTTGTTGTACGTATGGCCCCAACCACATCCCACATCCCAAATAATCCCATCCTAGATGATTTTGAAGCTGATTCCAGAAACATGATGTGTTTTTTAAAGTCCTTGCTTTTAGGCATTTGATTATTACCATTTTATTTAGAATTTTTGATTTTATATACTTGAGATGGGCCTATATTTTTAAAATATGGACCATATTAAATGTCAGTGTCAAGGCTTTACTAGCTTTATGAGTAGGATAGTTTTCCCTTTTGTCCTGTTCTTTCAAACAGCTTGTATATAATATATAATGTTTGATAAAACTCATCTGAAAAACCCCCTAGGCCTGGGGTCTTTTTTGAGGGGAGATCTTTGATTATAGATTCAGTTTCTTTAATGAGCACTGTATTGTATTCAGGTTTTCTATTCTTGATTCACTTTTGGTAGCTGCAACATTTATGATGGCAGGAAGAGACCACACTTAGCTGAGCCACCCTCCCTGCCTGCCCTTCCCATCTCTTACTACATCCTCTTACTTGGCTAAAGAATAAGAAACTTGGTGGAAGCCAGGCGGCCACATAGCAGGAGCAGATTCAGCTCATTTCAGCCCAGCTTCCAGGCCTCCAGAACCTTGAACACAGTTCATATCTGTAGGTTACACTCGCTGTACAACGTAGTCACTTTTTATCACCTTTATCATTACTTCAAAGGAGTAACATAAACAATCCATGCCCTTACTGTAAATTATACAGCTCTCTGGACCTTCTGCTTCTTAAGCCAAATGCAGCACCAGAATGGTCACATTTTCACTGGGGAAAAAGCAGGTGTCCCTAAGCAGTGTCTGCCACTAGATCACTGCCATCCAACCCCATTTTCCCCACAGTATTGATATTTTTCATTGAAATTATCCAATTTTGTCTAAGTCTTCAAATTTACTGGCATCAGGTTTTCCACATCCCTCTTTTTGTTATTCATCTCAATTGTGCTGCTTTCTTCTTGATCAGTCTCACTAGAGATCTATTTTTATTTTGTCAAACAACTAGCTTTTGCTCATAGTTTATTTTTTTTCCATGACATAGCCCTCAGGAGATCCTGAAAACATGTGCCCAGTTTGTTTTCACTAGCATTCATTTCTATTATTTCCTGCATTTATTTTTTTCTACTTGAACTGAACAACTAGCTCATTACTTTTCATTCTTGTCATTTCCCAAAAATGCACTTAGAGGCTAGTTTCCCTCTAAGTAATGTTGTAACTGCATCCCACAAATTTTAATTGATAGTACTTTTGTTGTATATTACTTAATATTCTATAATTTCCATTATGATTTTTAACTTATAAATTATTTATATGAATGTTAATTTTAAAAAAATTTTGCTTATTTTTAGAGTTCCCAACCATTTTGGTGATGTGTGTGCATTTTTATTATTGATTTTACAGTTCATTATAGTAAAAAATGTGAGTGGTATGATACTGATTCTTTGAAATTTGTGGCAATATTCTTTGTGGTCTAGTACATGTCAATTTTTGTAAATGTCCCACATGAACTTGAAAAGAATATTATTTTTCATTAATGCCTATGTCAGGCTTGATGCATTTATTCAAATCTTCTATATTATTACTAATAATTTCTTTTGTCTACTTCATGTATCAATTTTTCAAGGTATTTAAAATTCTTCCATTAGACTGAGAAGTTGACAGTCCACCCTTCTCTCTTTGTGTATGTTAGAAAATGTCTTTGTGCTTACTTGTGAATCAGATTTTGTTAGTTGGTGAAGAATTCTTGGTTGACCGTTTTCAATAGTTTGAATAATTATTTCATTTTATTTGGGCCTTTGTTGAGAAGTCTCTTTTAGTGTATTAGGCAATCCTTTAGAAAATATATCTTATCTCTGGTAGCTTTCGGTAGGAAAAAGCCTCTTTGTCTTTGAGTATTACTCAGTATTACTCTTGTCCTGCTCAGGACTTATTTTGCATATTCAGTGTGAGTACTCATACCCTGGAAAAGTGTTATTACCTATTTGAATATTGCCTTTCTCCTATTCTATTTACTTGGGTTCCTTTTAGCTATGCGGGAAGTTTGACATTTTATCATACACATCTATTCATTTTTCTTGAGTATTTTGTTTAGCTCTCTTCTTCATCCTGGGTAATATGCTCCAATCTGCTTTTCTTCTAATTCACTAGTTCTCTCTTCAGCTGTATCTAGTTTATTGTTTAATCCATCTGTTGATTATTTTTTATTTCTAATATTTTTATTTCATTCTTTTTCAAATTTTCCTGTTCTTGTCTTCCATTTGATTCTATTATGTCTAGTTCTTGGAGTGCAACATCTTACAATTACTGTTTTTGCTGATTCGCTCTCATAGTGGTCCATTTTCCCAGCAGTTTATAGTTTTTGATTGTAGTTTCATCTTCAGCAAAAGATTTTTTTTTTCCTTTGTGGGAGTCCTAAGTTTTGGAAACACTTTCACAGGCAGTTTCATCAATTCTAGAACAGTTTTATGTCAGTTTATAAGCTCGGTGCCTCTTTGTCATACAATGTGAATTGGGGTGTAGCAGGGGCTCAGGTTTCTCGAGGATCAGTTTTTTCCCACCTGTGGCCCAGGGAGGCAGCTAGATTTTTTGCTCCTTTTGAGTTCAGTGGGTGGCAATATTTTTAATCCTCATTCAAAGACAGCCCTTATATAAGGACTTTATATTCTACTACTTGACATCAATGTTAACAACAACAACAAGACTTTATGTAAGATACTCAGGTCCAGTTCCATGCTTCATACAGGCTTACAATCTTATCTCCCATCTCTACAGGGTCATCAAAACCTCAGTCTCCTGCCCTCCTGGCTTTTACATAGTCCAAAAATGTGGGGGAGTGGGTTATTCTGGTTTAGTTCAGCCTTGCCACACTTTAATTTTGGCACATGAGATGTTCTCGTTTTGCTTTGGACTTTGGCAATTTTTATTTTCCTTTGATCTTTTCCATGAGGAGCCTTTTAAGCTCTCCAGCTCGGTAACCACCTTTAGCTCCTGTGTATCTCCCCTGGGCTCAGGACATTTCTTATTCAGAGTAATTTAATCTTCAGTAAGTGCAAGGTCCTTCTACCAAGGCTATCACTTTGTGCTCAGCAAGTCAAAAACCCTCTAGTTATCTGGATCAACCCTTCATAGAAGGAAGAGGAGAATTAGAAATAATATTTCTTTTTCTTCATATCAAATAAAAGATTATTTTTAAAGCATTGTGTGCTAATGTAGGATTGAGGGTCCTGTAAGTTTACTAAACATAGAACTCTAAGACTTTACTTCCATGCACACACTATTTAACCAGAGATCACTTAGGAGTTCAAATGTAATAGCTACAAAAATCACAAAATGTACAGATCAAATGATGACAGTCACACAATTTACACAAAGTATAATCTAAATGTCAATAACTACATAATTAACATAAATCAATACTCAAATCACAACAGTTACTGTCATGTATGTACTTAAGAGCTGAAATGTACTTAACAAATGAAACATCTGTTTATGTTAGCACTTGTCTGGGGGGTGTATTTAGTGGAACAAGTGTGGTTTTTTGTAAACGCAGTAACAAGATGATGAGGCTTACCAGCTCCATATTTGCAGACCACATGGTCGATTTTTATAAACGTCCCACATATACTTGAAAATAATATGTGTTATTTACTTTTCATTAATGCCTATGTCAGATTTGATACGTTTATTCAAATCTTCTACATCCTTACTCATAATTTCTTTTGTCTGCTTGATGTATAAATTTTCAAGAAAGGTTTTTGAAATTCCTCCATTAGACTGAGAAGTTGACAGTCTGCCCTTCTGTCTTTGTGTGTGTCAGAAAATGTCTTTGTTTTGTGGTTAATAAAGCAAAAACTAAAGTTATTAACGTTAGAATATATGAGGAGACTTTATGTGCTCTTGGAGAAGAGTATAGATATTTAATGCTTATTATTGGCAAGGTTTTCTAGGACATCCTACTAAAAAACTAGATGTTCTGGACACTCTGTGAAGAGAAAAAAAGTTGGACAGTCTACATTTATGCAACTTGAAACCACCATTGCAATTCAGTGTTTTCTGAGCTTATGGTGGGGAATGGGGGAGAAGGCTGTCAAGGATTATAGGCTACAGGGATAATTATCTGGACTGACTGAGCTCTGCAGTATTTTTTGATGGAAAATTGCCCCTAGGGAGAAGCTGCCCCTTCAAGCACAAATTTGGATTTCCACTTTCCTTTATCCATTTATAAGGGCTTATTGTGTGTGTAGGGAGACCCAGCCACTGTTCTGGGTGCTTTAAAAGTCCAATACCCTAGACATGATCACTCTAAGTTTGACTAATTCCTAAGGTACCATTTGAACTCATCTTTCTAAATTCCTTTCTTTCTCTTATTCCCCTTGTAATTAGCCAAGCTTTTCTACCACATTTATGGGCTAATGAAGATGAAAAAGACAATACTGCTATACATCAGCTTTTTTTTTTGTTTTTAAATAACCTTCTTGTATATATTTTCTAAAACAGCTCCTCTGACAGACAGTTGTAATGAAGGAAGGCACTGGGTCTTGAAGCCTTCCCCATTAGCAGGAGGTTCTACTTCCCACTCTGGGATTCAACCTTATAAAAACGTGGCACATATTGGCCCACAGGAAGGGAAACAGTGGCCACATACTTGACAAAAAGGTAGAATAAGCATTTAGGGGACTGATTTCTAACCCCGGAGTATGTTTTCCATGAAAACGGAGGCATCTGCCTTCAAATCATAGAAATTATGTCAAGTTCTATAGAGCTATGAGTCAAAGGATTGATCTTCTTAGAGAAAATGAGGGCCACAGTGAGGTGCTTTCCTAAGGACTTGGAAAAGAAGGAAATACGATTGTTCTCTAAGCGTTAAATTTAAAGATCAACAGTTAAAAGGAAGGGGCAGAGATGTGTAAAGTCATGTGAAGGAGTTAGAGTGACTCCCAGGCTAGCAAGGCATCACTGTGATTCAACTTAATATTTTCACATACCTAGAGGAAGCGTGTCTGTCCCAGACAGGCTGGGCAGGCAGGAAGGCCAGAGCAGGGCACTGTAGATTGAAATGTGAAGCACTGTCCAGCGGACATGGAGCCTTGGCCACTGGCCTGTGAACATCATATTCTCATTAGCAAGCCTTTCCTACTAATGCGTGGTCTCGCATCACCAGATTCTTTGGTCTTAACTCTCCCATGTTCACTAGGAAACCTCTGATTGTATGTTGACTTCTGAAAATGTGGGTACTAATGTGATAGTTACAGGCCACGTAACAGTAGTATTTCTTTTGGTACACGATATCAACTGGCATTTTGGTTTATGCAGGAACTTGTAAACCTGATTAGTAGGGGTCTCACATGAGAGATGAATCCATATTCAATGTGTTGACAATATCAAGGAGGCTGGGCCTGCAAGACAGAGAGCCAGCCCTGAAGTCCCAGCTGGGTAGTCAACCAGCCTTTTCCAAGGTGTTCCCCTTGTCACTGTAGAAGTCTCTGGGTGGGACTTTAAGACAAATTAAGACTAGTGCTGTGGGCTGCGGATCTCCATTCAGCAAGAAGAATGCTTCAGAAGAGGAAGTGATTGGAAAGTTCTTAGGGCTGAATGCTAATTTACATGATCACACATCTACTTAGAGTTAAGGGGCAATTCGAACTATGAATGAGGACCAACTCAGAGATGAAATACACAGAACAAAAATAATTTTTTTTTGGCATGAGTAAATGTTCATAATGAGTTTGGGGTGAACCAAAGAGAGAGGACAATTTGTTTAAATACCAGAATTTCTTTCTCATTAGCACAGGCACAAACTTGCATTTTGCTCTTTTGCTCAGATTATATATTCTGCCATTCCATCTGCACAAATATTTCTATTTGCTGGTGCTGTGGAAATGGAGATCAATCTGTATTATTTTATGGCTTAGGAAACAAATACACTTTTCATTAAGCTGAGTGTTGACTATCGTATTCATTATACTTTCTATGTGCCTGAAATATTTCATAAGAATGAAACAAATTAAAACATATAACAGAAAACATATTTGGGTAATAAGTTTTCTATCTTGCATACAAATAAATAGAGCTTTACTTTGAATACATGTTTTTTCATTGTTTTAATAGTGCCTTAATGGATGATTTAGTCAATAATAAAGCACATTGCTTCATCTAGTCATAATAAAATTTTTCAGAATCTCAACTATGAAAGCCATAATAAATATAAAACTATTTAAACAAAAATAGGTGCTTTTAGACATCTGCCCTATCGGAATTTATGGCAGACCAGACTAATGACCATGCACTGTGTGCATCAGTCATAAAAACAATAGAGAGGGTTGGAAATAAAACAGCAGCACTTTGAACGTGATTCCTGAAATTTCCAAATAGTGAATCATAATTCAATAATTATGAACTTTCCTTGGAGGCTCCCATGAAGCCACAAGGAGAAATGTTTTCCCAAAACAGCACCAGTGTGGAAATTCAAGTTCTAGTGCCTGACCTGCTTCAAGCCAGGGCACCATGCCAGTGCCGTCATGACCCTTTAAGTCAGTGCCTCAAACATCCTTAAGGCCTAACCCCTATCATGGATGCGCTTGCGGGGAACTGCCTGCCCCTCTTACTCCTGCTGTCACTCTCACCCTCTCTCTAACCCTTTTCTTTCCATTTAACCAACCTTGATTCACTGCTTGTGAATCATTTGTTTAATGGTTGGATGATCAGGGCCTTTAACACAGTAGGAAAAGTATGATCTTTGAAGTCAGAAAGACTCCCCTTGCTGTGTGGCTTTGCTTGAGTTACTTAATTTCTCTATGCCTCTCTTTGTTCATTTGTAAAGTTGGGATCGTATATAATTCATTGAGCTGCTTTGGGATTTAAATAAGAAAAGGAATAATTTTTTGGTTGATTTAACAGTTGAAATAAACAGTACTTATTTCCAACTCTGAACTTTTGAAAGAGTTTAAATTCACGAATTTCATAGGCACTGGGCCTTAATTCCACAAACACTAAATGTTAATACATGCAAAGCACCATACTGAGTGAGCACTGGGGATAAATATGAATGGTGTGGTTCCTATCGTCAAAGGGAAGACGCAAATGAGTAAATAATCTATTAAGTTACTTGAAGGGCAGTGATGAGGGCTGTAGGAGATATACTAAGAAGGGCTATGATAACACAGCAGGAGGACAGGCTATTTTTTTTTTTTTTTTTTGAAACAGAGTTTCGCTCTGTCGCCCAGGCTGGAGTGCAGTGGTGTGATCTCGGCTCACTGCAAGCTCCACCTCCTGGGTTCACGCTATTCTCCCGCCTCAGCCTCCCGAGTAGCTGGGACTACAGGTGCCTGCCGCCATGACCGGCTAATTTTGATTTTGTACTTTTAGTAGAGACAGGGTTTCACCGTGTTAGCCAGGATGGTCTTGAACTCCTGACCTCGTTATCTGCCCGCCTCGGCCTCCCAAAGTGCTGGGATTACAGGCATGAGCCACTGCACTTAGAGGACAGGCCAATCTTGATCAGGCCTTGGAAACAGTAGGCCTTGGAAAGAGTAAATCTTGAAGGATAAAGAGAATTTCAAGACCTTGACTGGCCTGCTAAGGAGTGTGGACCTTATTGTAAGGGTGCTAGGAAGGACCTAGACACATGAGCTCCAAATTTTATGTTCATAATGAAGAAAGGGGGCAATTGACATCTTTCTACAGTGAAGAAATTGGAACAAGAAGGAGATATTAGAGCAAATTCACTAAGCTCTGCACCTTCCAAACAGTTACTGTGGACAATATAATAAATTATGAAAATCAAACACACACACACAAGTCTTAGGGGAAAGAGAGGAGACAATCCAAATGAGCATCTCTGCCTATGGCTCTGATGTTCAAGGTTTTCACACTCCAGATCAAGCTTGTACAACCCACAGCCCGCAAGCCCTACTGCGGCTTTGAATGTGGCCCAACATACATTCGTAAACTTTCTTAAAACATTATGAGATTTTTTTTGTGATTTTTTTTTTTTTTCTCATCAGCTACCGTTAGTGTTAGTGTATTTTACGTGTGGCCCAAGACAATTCTTCTTCCAATGTGGCCCAGGGAAGCCAAACAACTGGACACCCCTGCTCTAGATAGTCCCTACATGCAAGGATGGGGAAGGCAGTGCACTCCCGACTCCCAGCCCAGTGCTCAGAGGTGAGCACAATGAATACTCCAAGAAGGGTTAAATCAGAATGTCATGAGGCTAGAGAAAGCTTTCTTGGCCTATGGAAACATCTCAAGAAATTAAGTGTCTTTTGGAAGGGAATGATGGGTAGAGAACAGATAATGGTAGAATATGGATGGAGAGAGACAGAAGGAAGGTGGGGAGTGGGAATGGTGGGGAGATGGGTGTGTTTTACCTTACGTAAAAGTATATAGAATGTTATATACTGGCCGCCCTCCAAAAAGAAAGAAGAATAATTCCAAAATTCAATTCATAGATATTTTTGGAAGATGAGACCAAGGGTGATACAGTTTATGAAAAATTTTTTTAGTACTTTCCAAATTTTCTATACAGGGCAAATATTACAATTATAATCAGGAGATTTTTTTTCAGGACTTTTTTTTCTTTTCCAAAAAAACCCTCTTTTCAAAATAGACTTTGAAGTTGAAGTCTACTCAGTTGTCACTGTAGGCTCAGATAGGACACTGAGGGCCAGGCGCCTAGGGGAGACTCACTGACTAGTAGTTTTGAAATTCTTTATTATTAATATCATGATAATGCTAATAATTTATCACAGCTTGGGTAGACTGTTTCTAGACTGGCACTATCCAACACAGCTTTCTGCAATGATGTTCTATAGCTGTGCTGTCCAATAAGGTAGCCACTAGCCACTCATGGCTACTGAGCTTTTGAAATGTGGCTGGTATAACCCAGGGACTAGATTTTACATTTTATCTATTTTAATTAATTTGCATATATTTTTTTCAGACAGAGTCTCACTCTCTTCCTCCAGGCTGGAGTGCAGTGGTGCAATTACAGCTCACTGTACCCTTGCACTCCTGAGCTGAGGCCATCCTGCCACCTCAGTCTCCCCAGTAGCTGGGACTACAGGCATGCACCACTGGCTATTTTTTTTTTTTTTTTTTTTTTTAGAGACAGGGACTTGCTATGTTGCCCAGGCTGGTCTCAAGCTCCTGGCCTTCAGCCTCCGCCTCCCAGAGTGCTGGGATTATAGGCTTGAGCCACTGAGCCTGGCCTAATTAATTTACATTTAAATAGCCTGAGGGAGCCCTTAACATGTTCCACTCAGACTGCAGCTCTGAGCCTTCTGAACACAAAACTCTCTCTACATCCTCCCTAGATTCTTTCTTAAGGGAGAACCAGGGCCTCTGCCTTGGACATGGACACGCTTTGATCCATCCACAGGGGGCTTTCCTCAGCTCTGTAGCATGGGGGCCGTGTGGGGAGGGTGGGGACCGGTTACCACGGCAACCAGGAGCTGTGTTGGTGCCAGCACAGCTGTGACCCATATCTTCAGTCTTAGACTCATTGGATTCTTATCAAGAATGAAAATCATCTGTCATTCTACCTCTTAAGAATGTAAACCATCTGGCGTTCTACCTCCTCCTCTCTCTATTTTGCTTATCTCTAAGGTCTGGCTAGCTTGTAGTTTTTTTTTCTGAAAAAATTTAGTAAGTAACTTGTGTTTCTTCCAGTAATCTTTTCTCCTGTACATAAATTTCTCTTCTGAATTCTACCCCCAAATCCATACAGTCCACTTAACAAGCATCACTTGTGAAGAAAAGGAAGACTATAGAAATTCCATTTTAAAATCTATCAATTTTGGTTGCTTTGTTATTTAACTTACCTTTTATTTGCAGTCACCAAACAGAAACCTAAAATAACACTGGCACAGTCACATTTTATACACTCCCTTAGAAATGGTTTATGTTATTGGCGTGTATATATGATTTATGTTGTGTGTGTATGGTTAGTAATAATAATTTTAAAACGTGATATTTGTTGAATGCTATAGGCACTTTTCTGTGCATATTTTTTTGTATTATCTCATTTAATACTCCCAAGAAGTCAATCAAATAGATCCTGTTAACATTCCTACCTCACAGGAGAAAAACGGGGCACAGAGAGACTAAGCCCTTTGTCAAGGTCATACAAGCCTGGTGGTGGACCTAGGTTGCCTATGTTTATTATCTCTCGTTTAGTATCAACATGATTACTACTCTCTTTTATTACTGCTCTGTTATACTATTATTACTCTCTTTTATAGTTCTGTTGCCCTATCTTCTAAAATCAAATGTTGCAAACCTGTGATGATTCAAGGCCTGAACCTCTACAAACTCAAGCTGCACCCCCCAGTAACAAACAGAATTGCACTCTTGGGGTGCTCTAGAATAGACCTAATAATGGTTTAATGGCTCAAGGCACAAAAAAGAAAAGATAGTGAGCCAGGGAAAGGACACCTGGGGGTGAGCCCAGCCCCACTGAAAGTGAAAACAACAGTGTTGGTCTGTGGCCAGTTCCATTCGTTCTTGCTCTTTGGACACCCTTAGTGCGTGGCCCCAGCCTTTGACCTGCCCTCATCTCTCCTGAGTTACGGTCAGTTATGCCAGCGAGGACAGTTTGTAACTCTGGTGTGAGACACTCTAGGGAATGGCCTTACAGCCTGCACCCAGGAGAGTGCTATTCACCCATTCATGCACTCGAAAACATGCCACAACTGTTTTCTGATGTTTACTATGCGTCAGGCCCGGGGGGTACAATGGTTAACAGGAACAGCCACAGTCCCTGCCCTTTTAGGGGTAAAGTCTAGTTGCAGAGACAAACATTAATCAAATTCTCAGACCGTCAGTTGTTGAGCTGCCACAGGGACAAGCGCAACAGTGAAATGGCACCATGAGAGTCCATCATGGAGGTTTCACTTCCCTGTGGGAGTGGCATGGGTGCTGAGATCAAAGGATGAGAAAGGCTAGCTCAGGGAAGAAGGGAACAGGGATCCAAAGGCCCCATGGGAGAAGTGTTTCAGTGGGAGGGACTGGAAGAGGCCAGGGTGCTCCCGTGGAAATAGCGGGGGCTGCATGGTTTCTAAAGAGGCTGGAGCCATGTGGAGGCGACGCCACGCATGCTTAGCAGTGTAGGTGTTTGGTCTTGATCCTGAGGTTAGTGGGAAGCCTCTACCGGGTCATAGGCATGACCAGATTTGAGTTTTCAACAATCACTCTGGCTTTGGGGTGAATGCCAGAGTACAGTGATGGTGGCAGGCTGACAGCACCTGGGAAGAGATGAGGACTTCCCCATGTATGAGGCACAGGGAGCCTCTGCCCTCTCAGGAATTACATTCTGCAGGTTAAAATCCCACAACAAGGTGTTTTGGCAGAACCTGTTCAGGCTGGGGCAGAGGGTGGCAGTGTTCCTGGGGCCGAGTTCAGACAGTTGTTCAGGACTGGAGCTAACATATGTAGAGGGTCTACTGGGCACCTGGCTCTTTGAAGCCCCTGTACAGTGACCTTAGGACTCAAGAACTCTACTGCACCAAGTGCTGTAGAGATCTCATCCTGTCACCCAGGTGGAACAAGTGTGATGGACACAGACAGCAACTGTTACCTGGTCATTGAGCGGTATCCCTTTTCCCATCTTCTTTCGATTTTCCTCCCGGTGATAGTCATCAGCATCATAGAATTTCCATCCCAGCTTTAAGAACAAAGTGAAAGGGTGTATGTGGCAGGCAGATGGGCCAATGTGACAGTCATTGTGGGGTTACTAATAGGCAGGTGTAGAAACAATACCACCTGCCTGGTTCCCATCAACCCCAAGGACAACCCCCAGGAGGGAAGCACCTTGTCATGCCATTTCACAACCCCCACGACTGGGGCTGCCACAGTCTCCTTTAATTCATTACTTTTTTGTGTGTGGGAGACAGAGTCTAACTCTGTCGCCAGCCTGGAGTGCAGTGGCTCAATCTCGGCTCACTGCAACCTCCGCCTCCTGGGTTCAAGTGATTCTCGTGCTTCAGCCTCCCGAGTAGCTGGGACTACAGGCAAGCGCCACCATGCCCAGCTAATTTTTGTATTTTCAGTAGAGATGGGGTTCACTGTGTTGGCCAGGATGGTCTTGATCTCTTGACCTCGTGATCCGCCCACCTCGGCCTCCCAAAGTGCTGGGATTACAGGCCTAAGCCACCGCACCCTGCCTATTCATCGCTATTTGTAATCACCAAGGAGAAAAATGAAATTGCTCCAGTGGGGTTCAAAGCCATGTGGAAGTGTCCGTACAAAGCAGAAAAAAGAGATGCAAGGAGATCAGAACACAATGGGACACGCACTTGGAAGGCGTTAGGACAGGTTACTAACCTCAGATGCCAGCAGGGCGCCCACGGTGGATCTGTGGAGAGGACACAGATGTTCTCATTACTGCCCTGCTCAATGTGTGGAGCTTCCTTCTGTGCAAGGATGTCTGGGAAAAGGATGGCTGCCCTAGCAGGAATTTAAACACCAATCACGGTGTAATCCTAAAGCAGTGATGCCCGTGACCCTGGAGTCTGGAGACTGGCCTTAGCTGATCCCCGCGAATGTCAATCAAGAAATAATTAGTTAACACTATTTTTTTCTCAAAAGGCAATATACAAGATCTCATTAAACCCAAAATTTTTCTTCAATAATCAGTTTTTGGTCCCTGTTGTATAATTTTGTGTGTGTGTGTGTGGGGATGTTGAATTCATAAAGTAATAAAATTCTGTTGAGAATATTGAGTGGAGGGGTCTGATGGAGGATTTAATCTCTAGCAGCACCCATGTAAAGTTCAGGGCACTCATAAAAGCATAAAAACATTTTTGGAGTTTAAAAGAGACACACTCCTAAAATAAAGGACATGGGTCAGTATCTCACGGATCACTGGCACTTGTTAAGACTGGGAGTTAAACGTTCTCTGTGCAGAGCATTTGGTAATATCTGTTCATACTCTACCAGGCGGCATGTGCTAGTGAAAGGGGCTCGGGACTCGGGACTGGAGATGGGGCCACAGTTGCCTTCTGCCACTAAATGACTGAGTGCTCCCAGCGAAGTCACCTGTTCCTTTAACCCTGAGTTTTCTCACCTGTAAAACAAGGGATCTGAGCCACACAATGTATCCATCCACCTACATTTCATTTGTTTATTACAAATGAAATTTGTAATACACCTACCCAGGATGTAATGGTAAGCTCACTGAGACATGGCCTTAGCCATCCTAAACAGTCTAGTACCACAGGGTAGGGGTGGAGGCCAGCGGACAATGACCCATAAAATGCTTTCTTGCTTTCAATGTTTAAAGTGTTGCCCGAATGCCAATTATTTAAGCACCATCTTCATAATTTTTTACTTATCCCCATACTGTTTTATCATGCCCTCTTAAATTTTGCATCACATTTTGATGTTTTTATTTAATTGCTTCACTTTTAAAAATTAAGTAAGTGTGTTAAGGAAACTTTCTTTCATTCCCTTACACAAGAAGCTATCATCACTTGCCTTGAACAGAAGGCACCTGAAAAGCTCTATGTAATGAAAACAGAACAATGTGATTAAATTCTAGCTGGACACTGTTGCCTAACAAAGGTCCTCTTTCTTTCACCAAAAAGCCATCAGAGAGGTGTTAGACACACTTGTACCAAACTGAGATCTTGATGTAACCAAAGGATTGCGAGAGCAATGAAACCTTTCCCGTTATGTTCATTCTATTGAAGGCTGCTCAGCGAGACATGCAGCCTATGGATGAACAGACCATCTCAGCCAGTCTCCACAGCTGGTGAAGCCGGAAGTATGCATAGCAGAAATCACACTTAAGACCAAGTTAGGTTGGGCGCGGTGGCTAACGCCTATCATCCCAGCACTTTGGGAGGCTGAGGCAGGCGGACTTTGGGAGGCTGAGGTAGGCGGATCACTTGAGGCCAGGAATTTGGGACCAGCCCGGCCAACATAGCAAAACCCCGTTTCCACTAAAAATACAAACTGAGCTGGGCATGGTGGCACACACCTGTAACCCCAGTTACTCCGGAGGCTGAGGCATGAGAATCGCTTGAACTCAGGAGGCAGAGGTTGCAGTGAGCTGAGCTCACACCACTGTACTCCAGCCTGGGCGACAGAGTGAGAGTCTGTCTCAAAAAACAAAACAAAACAACAACAACAACAACAAAAAGACCAAATTAGATTAGCCATGAATGAATATGCCATCCAGTACTCATAATCTGAAAGTAGAGCTAAAGAGATGTGGGTGAAGACTGTCAGGAAGAAGATGGGAAACAAAAAACCACGGTCTGGACTCTTGAATATGCACCAAAGACCCTGGCAGAAATAAGGCACCGTGCTGGGCCCCAAAATATGGTCAGACCCAGGATTACAAATCAAGATTTGGGGTCTATAGGTCTCCAGTGAGTTGGTCTAAATCAGGAGCAAGGGACTTAAAAAGACAACACAGGCCGATGGGGGAGAAGGAAGGGATGGAGAATCAATGAGAAAGATATTCAAAAGGTCTGAGCTTGTTTCCTCAGCAAAGAGAAGGACACCTGGAAGGAGATGTTAAGGGTGGCTTCACTAAGACTGTGAAAATATAAAGAAAACTAACAACACTGCCACCCACTCAAATGCCTGCCATCTTCCATCCTTTTATTCATTCATTAAGTCATCAAGTATTTAGTGAGTATCTATGAAATGCCAGGAACTGTTCTAGACACATGTATCAGTAAACAAAAAAGAAAATGATCCTCTACATTCAAGTGGGGGAAGACAGTAACAAACTGAGTACTTGAGGTCACTGTGTTTTAACAGTTATAAATGGAGTCTTTCTGTTTTGAGACTATTGTTCTCTTCAGTCATTAGGCTGTGACAAAGATTTTTCTAAATGTTATGGAGTATAATTTCAAAATCCTGTAGGGCTCCAATAGGGGTTCACAAAGTCACTAAAGAACTTGATGTTGCTACATCTGATGATGAATATAATCAAGTCTCAGTCTTTTTATTACTCAGCTAGTCAATAACATTGAACACATCTCCCTGAGGCTGAGCCACCAGAAGGCTCCAGGGTTCAGTTCTTTTTTATCTATACACACTCCTTTGGTGATCTCAACACCTTAGGTCTTTAAGTACACCCACACAACAATGATTCCCACAGTCAGATCTAAAGTCCCTCTCCTCTGAACTTCAGACTTGGACATCCAACCACCATCCACTTGATGACTGACTGGCTGGTAAAACTCACGATATCCCACACTGAGATTCTGAGATTGTCTTCCAAATCTGCTCTATCTACTGATTCCCCATCGCAGTTTGTGGCAACTCCCTCCTTCCAATTACCCAGGCCTAAATCTTTTTTTTTTTTTGAGACGGAGTCTCGGTCTGTCGCCCAGGCTGGAGTGCAGTGGCCGATCTCAGCTCACTGCAAGCTCCACCTCCCGGGTTCATGCCATTCTCCTGCCTCAGCCTCCCGAGTAGCTGGGACTACAGGCGCCCGCCACCTCGCCCAGCTAGTTTTTTGTATTTTTTGAGTAGAGACGGGGTTTCACTGTGTTAGCCAGGATGGTCTCGATCTCCTGACCTCGTGATCCGCCCGTCGCAGCCTCCCAAAGTGCTGGAATTACAGGCTTGAGCCACCGTGCCAGGCTGGCCTAAAATCTTGAATCATCCTTGACTTCTCTCTCGTCTTCTTACACCCCACATCCAGTGCCCAAACACATATTTCTGACTCCGCCTTCAAAATATTGCCAGCATATGACCACATCTCTTCACCTGCATTGTTTCTGACTTCATCTCCCATCATGCTTCCCCCTCACTCAGCCACAATGGCTTCCTTCCTGCTCCTTAAAGAAGTCAAGCCTTAGCCCGGCATGGTGGCTCACGCCTGTAATCCCTGCACTTTGGGAGGCCGAGACGCGTGGATCACCTGAGGTCAAGAGTTTGAGACCAGCCTCGCCAACATGATGAAACCCCGTCTCTACTAAAAATACAAAATATTAGCTGGGCGTGGTGGCGGACACCTATAATCACAGCTACTTAGGAGGCTGAGGCAGGGGAATTGTTTGAACTCGGGAGGCGGAGGTGGCAGTGAGCTGAGATTCCACCACTGCACTCCAGCCTGGGCAACAGGAGTGAAGCTCCATCTCAAAAATAAATAAATAAATAAAAAAAGAGGCCAAGCCTCAGAACCTTTGCACCAGCCATTCCCTCTGCCTCTCCAGCCCTTTCCTCAGCTAGCCACATGGCAGACTCCTCGTCTTTCAGGTCTTTGCTCAAACACCACTCCCCCAGAGGAGCCTTCCCTGACCACTCTGCCTGGCACTCTTGGTTCCGCTTACTCCAGAGCATCTCACCAATTCACACACTACATATATTCATTTACTCTGTCTCCCATACCAGAATGTAAATCCTTTGAGGGCAGGGATTTTATCTGTCCTGTTCACTATATGACAATGACATAGAGTAAGGATTGAGCTCAATAATTACTGAGTACATGAATATCACAAGCTATACATCATAGGGATTAGACCCCCCTCAACTGATCCAAGACTCAGAAGGGCACATGAATTACCCAAGCCCACACGGCCAGACAGCAACAGAACCAAGACCTAGGGCTCTTCACTCCTGTTACATCACATGATGCCAATGATTTTACATTCTCCAACTGATTCAAATCATATGGCAGCTAGGGATTTGGGGG
This sequence comes from Trachypithecus francoisi, assembly GCF_009764315.1. Classification (NCBI taxonomy): domain Eukaryota; kingdom Metazoa; phylum Chordata; class Mammalia; order Primates; family Cercopithecidae; genus Trachypithecus; species Trachypithecus francoisi. Next base: position 14,054,410 of record NW_022681461.1, read on the forward strand.
CTCCGTGTTTTATTTCAATTTCAGTTCAAGATTTCTTATCTTTGTGGCTAAGAACCCTACAGCAATTTTGGAAAGCAAAACCCATCTACCTGGAGTAAGTCTTTACACCTGACTACACGGACCACAACATGGGCCGTTCCTGATTCAGAAAATTCTAGAAGGGTCCTATAGGCCCTTGAAGGTTATAATGTTTAGGTGATCAAGTTCTATCCTTTGCTGCCTGTGGTCGAATGTTGCAGCAGCTGTCTTTTCTGATAAAGGGCACGGTTAGACTTTGGTTTAAACAGGGAGCCAAATGTTAACTCCTCAGTCTCCAAGTTAGCATACTGGGCTACCTGTGTGGTTTCCACAATTCTCTCCTTTCTTTCCAAACCTTCAGGAGCTACCCTCCATATTAACGCTGTCTCCTTCCAGGTTAAGCTGATGAAAGGAAGGGGAAAACGATTCACTTTACAAAATCGAATCGGAGAAGTCCGGGGCCTCACAGGAGGAGGCCGCTGTGTGTTCAGACGGCCAAAGGTCCGTGAGAGCCTGGGCCTTGGTTTGCGTCCTCTCGCTAGAGGCCGTGCGCCCTCCCGCCTAGCCCCGACGAGGCGCCCCGAAACCGAGCCCGGCGCCGCTCGCCAGGCCTCCACCTGCGCGGCCCCGCAGCCGCCTCTTCAGGAGCGGCTTCCTCCCTGAGCATGCGGTCGCTGCAGCCTCCCTGTCTTAGAGCGGGAACCCTGGGCTCGGATGCGGTCCCAGGATGGGCGCTCTCCTAGCAGGCTGGAGGGCGGGGAGAGTGCGCAGCAGCCGCGGGCCTCGGTTTCTTCATCTGCGAAGGGAAGGGTGGGGGGGTCCCCACGACCCCATTTCACCGGCACGGACGGCGATACGTCCGGCCTCCGCCGCGCCCGCAACGTCTCTCCCGGGCGCCCCCCGCCCTCTCCCGGACCTACTTCCCCGAGCCGCTCACGCCCATCACCAGCAACGCGCCCGGCGCCGCCATGACCCGAGCCTGGCTCCTTCCCGTCGCCTTCCGGGCCCCGCCGGCCCCGGCCTTCCCGGCGCCCGAGGGGCGGAGCCGCTCCCGCCCAGGCAGGGCGAGTGAGGGTTGTGCCCCTCTGCGCTCCCCCGGTTTCCCCGCGCCCCTTTTCCATGCTTTCCGCATCCCTTTCCCAACCTCCCCATCTCTCTCTCCTGCCCCTTCTTTTCCTCTCCCCTCCCCTCCCTCGTTCCTCTTCCCGGAAGTGAAGCGCGCGCCCGGCCTGGCACTGGCGTCTCCCTGGGCTGCCCGTAGTCGCCCAAAGCCCCGCCACCTGTCTTCCTACTGTCCTGGCCCCTCTTGGTTCCAGAAGAGCCTCACCCTGGCAGGCCGGATCCTCATCCACCCATGGAAAGCATTCATTCATTCATTTATAAAAATGTTCTTATAGAAAGAATAAACGGAAAATAAGACTCATACTTTCCCACGCCAGGCAGCAATAAGCAGCACTTCCTAAAACGACACCCCTTTCCCCGCGCCCCCGCGTAGATAGAGGGGTATGAATATTTTGTAAAACTGCGATCAGGCCATACACAGCGTTTTGTAATCTGGCCTTTTGTCACAATAATAAATGGCGGCCATCTTTTGGTGTCAAACTTAAGGTTGAGGGTTGACCATAGCAGCGTATGTCATGGCTGTGTGGCTCTGCTATTAAATCCAGCTCTTGTTGGGACCTTAAGAGGACGGAGCTCCACTTTAAAGTGCCCATTTGCTTTAAAACAATGTGTTAATTATCTGTCGTTTGAACTATTTGATTAAAAGCACTTCTAACCCATTTGGCATCACCACCTTTGGTCTTTTGTTAACCAAGGTCGTAGGTATTACTCTGTGTCCTAGAAAACAATAAAAGTGACATAAAAGCATTTATCTAATGAATAGTTCAATTACTCCTGCACAGACTTTGTTTTTCATCTACTTAGCTTGAGTAGATGAGATTTCAATCTGGATGGGGGCTGTACAGATGAAGAAATTGAGGCTTGGAGAGACATGTCTTACAACTCAGTTATGGTCAATACTCATTTCTTGAACATCTACGCATTTAAAAGATTACCCTCTAGGCATTCTCAAGCTTGATAAGAGGAATAGATGTGTATGCAAATACTTTAACTTATGTCCTGCTTCGCTAGCTCAGTATGAAAAAAAAATCTCATATTTCTTTCATTGTTCAAATCAGAATTATTAGCAGAAAATCTGGTTCTTCTCCTTGGATTTCTTTCCCAAGACATGTCCAAGGATCTTAAACTTGCTGTGCTGCTCAGGGTGGTGGCAGGAAACAGCATGCTCAAATTGGGGCAGGTGAACAGAATTTAACAAAGGGACTATTTGCAGAGATGTGGGTAGGGTCAGAAAAAGCAACTGGGGCAGAGTCCAGATCTGAGTAACCGAGAAGTGTTTTCACTCTTAAATAGAAAGGGGCCGATGAGAGGGAGCCTTTATATGAGAAGGGAAAATAATGGAAGGAGAGAGACAAGAGAGAATAGACCATATAGGAAGAAGTATCTGACAGGACTGTAGCCTTAGGAAGAGAGACAGACATTTCTTGTTGACCCAGCAGAAAAATAATCAGGAGAATAAATAACCTCTCCTCCCCTCCTCTTGCACTGTGATCTGCTAGTGGCCATACCCCACCCGTCAAACCCAATCGGAAGGTGGAGAGCTAGGAAGTGCGTTGGTGCCCATGCATGCCAATTTCCTGGGCTCAGAGCAGGGAAGAGAACGGTAGAGATTGTATCTGGAGGGACCAATGAAAGCTACCCAGCACACCAGTGTCAGTGAAACCCTGTGCCTGCTTCCAGGACAGCAGAACTTCAGAGGTGCCCCTAAGAGCTGAATTCCACGTTTTTTACTTTCCAAAGAGTGCCACCTGCTGGTCCTGGTTGTCTTGGTGCTTCTGAGCTGTTACTATGGGGCAACTCAGAGGCTGAATATTGGTCTGGTTTTAGGTCCTGCCTACTGCAAGAACTGTTGTACTGAGGCACATGGTACTCTGGAAACCGCAAGTCCCTAGTGAGGCACAGTTTCCTGCATGAGTTTCTATAGTCACTCAAGTCCAGCTCACCCCCAGATTCTGGACAGCATGTACTGTAAGTCTCAAACAGAAGTGGCAGTGCTCCTGTATGAAGCTGCCTGTTTCCACAGGGGTAAAGCAGAGCTCAGTGACGAGCACCTTAACGTGCACAGGCACTTCCCTGGGAGGCAAATCATCCACAAAGATGGCTGGGTTGGGGCAGATATTCACGTAACAGGAGCCTCACAGCTGTGATATGTCTAATTGAGAAGAGTTTGGATCTTCCCCCTTTCCCTTCCAGGAGAGTCCTTGATCCCAGTTTAATTCTGAGAGTTCAAACAGATGCATGAGAGAGCTTAGAAGTCAAATCTCGGGCCTTAACCGAGCCCTAAAGTAGCTCGTTATACCTTCTTCTGGAAATAATGGCTGTATACTTGCTTCACATCTTCATAATGAAAAAAGGGGCCACTTGAAAGATCCAGAACAAAGTTTACACAAAGGCAAAATGGTATCTGTTATCTCAATAAATGTAAAAGAAGCACTTGACAAAATTTAACTTCCCTTTGTGATCAAAATACTCAACAAACCAGGAATACAAAATTCCCAACCTGATAAAGAGTATCTATGAAACCCCCAGGTAACATCATACTTAATGGTGAAAAGACTGAATGTTTCTCCCTATGATCAGGAAGAAGGCAAGAATGTCTTCTCTCACCACTTCTATTCTACATTCTGCTAGAGGTTCTAGCCAGGGCAATTGGATAAGAAAAAGAAATAAAAGGCATCCAGATTGGAAAAGAATATGTAAAACTATCTCTATTTCCGGATGACATGATCTTGTTTATAGAAAACCTAAGGAATCCACAATAAACCTACCAGGGTTAATAAATGAGATCAGGAAAGTGACAGGTTATAAGATCAGTGTACAAAATCAATCATAATTCTAAACAATCTGCAAATAAAAAATTAAAAAAATTTATTTACAAGAGCATCAGAGAGAATAAAATAATTAGAAATTTAACAGAAGTATAAAATGGTAGTCTGAAAACGACAAAACATTTTTGAAAGAAATTAAAGGAGTCCTAAATAAATGGAAAGACAGCCTGTTTTCATGATTTGGAAGACACTATTTTTGAGATGGCAACACAGGATTCAACACAATCCTCATGAAAATCCCAGCTGACTCCTTTGCAGAAATTGAGAAGCTGATTCTGAAGTTCATACGGAAATTTGAAGGAGATAGAATGATCGTGAAAAAGGGAAAAGTTAGAGTATTCACATCTCCCATTTAACAAACTTATTTCACTTATACACTCATAAAGTCAATTCGGTACTGACATAAGGATAGACACACAGACCAGTGGAATAGAACTGGGAGTCCAGGAATAAATCCATAAGTTTATGGGAAGTTGATTTTCAACAAGGGTGACAAGACAACTCAATGAAGAAAGAACTGTCTTTTCAACAAATGGTTCTACAACAACTGGATGTACACATGTATAAAAATAAATTTTATTTATTTATTAAATTATTATCATTATTTTTCTGAGGCAGACAGGGTCTCACTCTGTTGCCCAGGCTGGAGTGTAGTGGCACAATCTCTGTTTGCTGCAACCTCCACCTCCCAGGTTCGAGCGATCCTGCCACCTCAGCCTCCTGAGTAGCTGGGATTACAGGCATGTGACACAACACCTGGCTAATTTTTGTATTTTCAGTAGAGATGGGGTTTCACCATGTTGGCCAGGCTGGTGTCAAACTTCTGACCTCAAGTTATTTGCCCGCTTCAGCCTCCCAAAGTGCTGGGATTACAGGCATGAGCTACTGTGCCTGGACTTGATTCACTTCTTGTCAATCATTTGTTTAATGGATTATCAGGGCCTTTAACAGAGTAGGAAAAGTATGATCTTTGAAGTTAGATTAATTTATGAATTAATTGATGGAGAAAAGCTGCAGAGATAGAAGGAGGGTGTGGTAATGAGACTAGTAATGAAGGGATATGGGTGTTGCGTAGCCTCTGACAAAATAACTAAAAGCCTCTTTCTGATTCAAGATCTCTGCCTATAAGATGAAGGAAGACAAGAGAGAATTACCTCAGTAATATCTTTCATAGGTCTGAACACTAAATAATTTCATCCTAATCTCTCTAGATTGTTCATATGAATAATTTTGGACAACTAAAACACACCTTCCTCAATCAAAAGACTTAACACAAGATTTTTTTGGAAAATACGGGCAGGAAACATGTAAAACAAAACTGACAGTGAATGTGAACCTATGTCAAGCCATGCCATGCCCCAAATGCCTCTAACATATATTTGGCATGGCACAACTGAATTAATCTTATGGAAGAGATAAAAGGCATGATCATTGATATGTAAAAACTGTGCGCATAAAATACGCCATTTCAAGGTGTTATACTAGTCATACAAGAATCAAAAGAAGCATTAAGACATTTATCTATCTACTTCAACTTCTGTTAAGCTTCAGAATACTTTCATCCTCAACAAAATCTTCCACAGAACCTCAATATATAAATCTAATATAGGCCAAGCACAGTGGCTTACATCTGTAACCTCAGCAGTGTGGGACGCCAAGGCAACAGGATGCCATAAGCCAGGAGTTTGAGGTTGCAGTGAGCTATGATGGCACCACTGCACTCCGGCCTCAGTGACTGAGCAAGATCCTGCCTCTCTTAAAGCAAACCAAAACGCTAAAAAACCAAAACCAAACCAAAACAAAACAAAAAACTAATATGAGAAAAGTAAAAGCAGTTTTAGGTTGGGCTGGCTTCCCAGACTCCAGCCCTTCCACGTATTGAGGACAGTTACAAAAATAACTAATGCAGTCCCATCCCTTCATTTTACAAATGAGAAAATTATTACTCAGTGGCGCTGGCTTATGAGGAACAATTAGCTAATCTTACTCATGCTAAATTATGTGGTAGTCAGATCAGGTATATATACACTGCATCTTTTTCATTATTAAAAAGAAATATGCCAGTTATTGACCACTTATTAAATGTAAGCTAACTCAGGACATCCATATCCCCAACCACTTCCTAAATATTTACAATTATAGGACTACATGAATTTTTTTTTACGATTTTTGTTGTTAAAGGGACATAATGTTTTATTTTCTCATTTTATCTGAAACTACCCAGAAACGGAAAAGAGTATTTTTTCCCATCCCTATTGGAATGACTAAAGACATTTATCTAAACCCAAAGGGTTGCTAGTAGCAGAACCAGATACGGAGTTACCTTCAGGAGTTGATGATGTGGTAACATTGCTTCCATCGATATTTGTTTGCTGAGCTGAATGATCCTGAGGCCTAGGGAAAATAATTAATCACAGAGTAAGCAGTAGAGCTGATTATTTTTAAAAGAACCACTGAAATCCTGACATCTAGAAATAAAGAGTAAACTCTCAGATCAAATCATATTATCACTTAGTAAAAAGCTTGAGAAAACTAAACATTAGGAACAAAAAATACAAAATAAAATAAAAGCCTACAAAATACAAAATATGCTGCAACTGCTCCTCTTCTTTGAATATAATGTACACAAATATTTCATTAGTTTTAATCATATTGCTTATGTAAGAAAAGGAGACAGGTTGGTTACCTCATAAGAGGAGAGTCAGTGACCAGTAACACTCACAAAGCTTGACTATATAAAAAACTTTTTAAATCTATCCCCATCTAGTTCTTGAGGGTTAGGGGCCAGTTTTACTCAGACCCTTGACATTCTTTAAAATAAAAAGCAAGAGACTTCACCAAAAGAAGGCTGACAAATCAATATGAATGATAACTGATTTTTACTTCTTTCTTTTTTTTTGAGACAGAGTCTTTGTCACTCAGGCTGGAGTGCAGTGGTGCGATCTCAGTTCACTGCAGCCTCTACCTCCTACACTCAAGTGATTCTCCTGCTTCAGCCTCCTGAGTACCTGGGATTACAGGCTTGCACCACCATGCCAGGCTAAGGTTTTATATTTTTACTAGAGATGGGGTTTCACCATGTTGGCCAGGCAGATCTCAAACTCCTGGCCTCCAGCGATCCACCCTCCTTGGCCTCCCAAAGTGCTGGGATTACAGGTGTGAGCTACCATGCCCAGCCAGCATCATATATTCTATGATCTCATTTACCTGATATGTCCAAAATAGCCGAATCTGTAGAGATAGAAGTAGATTAGTAGTTGTCAGGAAAGAAAGGGTGGCTGTTGGGAGAAAATGGGGAGGGTATGACAATGGATATTAAGTTTCTCTTTAGAGTGATGAAAAATTCTAAAATTGGTTATGGTAATGATTGCACAACTCTGAAAATACTAAAATAATTATGTAGTATATTTTGGGTAACTTTTATGGTCTGTGGATTGTATCTCAGTAAAGTTGTTAAAAATAAAAGATAATAGTAGGTTTACAGGGCAACAGCAATGAAAGTGAAATTTACAAAAAGATATGTACAATATTACTGAAAATGAATTAGAAGTAAGTCTAGCAAAAGGTATGCAAGATCTTGATGAAGAAAATTCTAGAAATGTTAGAGGCATCAAAGGCAAAATAAATGGTATGCCATGTTCTTTATTAGTAGATTTAATGTTGTAAAGATGTCGGTTTTCTCAAAATTGATTTAACAATTCAACGCATTTTCAATCAAAATTCCAATAAGATATCTCATGAAGATTCAGAAGCTTAATTCAAAATTTACATAAAAATGCAAAGGCATAGGAAGAGACAACTCTTGAGGAAGAAGAACAAGATGGAAGGAATGTTTCTACCAGATATTACATTTTGTTATAAGCCAGGCATGGTGGTTCATGCCTGTAATTCCAGCACTTTGAGAAGCTGAGGTTGGAGGATCTCTTGAATCCAGGAGTTCGAGACCAGCTTGTGCAACATAGTGAGACTCCATCTCTATAAAACAAGAAAAAAAATAGGTGGAGGTGGTGGTGTGTGCCTGTAGTCCTAGTTACTTGGGAGGTTGAAGTGGAAGGATCTCTTGAGCCCAGGAACTCAAGGTTACAGTCATCTATGATCATGCCACAGTGCTCCAGTTTTGGTGACAGAGTGAGACCCTGTCTTTAAAAAAAGAATAAATAAATAAACACATTTTATTATAAAAGTGTATTAAACCACACAATGTAGCATTGGCCTAAGGATAGAGTTACAGACCAATGGAACAGAACAGAAAGCCTGCAGACCCATCCACATATTGATATTTGCTATTTGAGAGAAGTGGCATTGCAGATTAGGGAGGAAGGATGGATTCATAAATAAATGATATAGGCACAGGTGATTATCCATGTGGAAAAATATGAAATTGGATTTCTACCTATATCTGTTATCATTTTGATGCATAACAAATCTCTCCAAAAGGCAGAACTTTAAAACAACAAGCATTTATTTAGGTCTTCTTTCTATGGGCCAACAATTTTGGTTGAGCTCAGCTGGCTGGTTCTTCTGGTCCTGGCTGGGTTCATTCATTCATCTGTGGTCAGCTGTTGGGTCAGCGAGGGGCTGACTGGCCCGAGATGGCTTCACCCAGGACGTCTTGTTTCACCTTCACATGGTTTCTCATCTTCTGGCAGGTTAGTCTGGGCTTATTCACACGGTGGAGGAAGGGTTCTAAGACATCAGGAGTAATTGTATAGGCCTTTTGAGGTCCAGACTTGAAACTAGCACAGCAGCACTTTCAAGAGTTGGGAAAGTAGGCTCTGTCTCTTGATGGTAAAAACTGAAAAGCAACATTACAAAGGGACATGGATACAGCAAAGGAAATAACTGGAGACATCTGTGCATTCTGTCAATCACACTGCCCAGATCTTATACAAGTCCAGGTAGATTAAAGGCTTAGCTATGAAAGAAAAATTAAAACATTAGACCTTGGACCTTATAGGTGAGTATAGGATAGTGAAAAATTTTTATTATTTATTTATTTATTTATTTATTTTTTGAGATGGAGTCTTACTTTTGTCACCCAGGCTGGAGTGCAATGGCGTGATCTCGGCTCACTGTAACCTCTGCCTCCCAGGTTCAAGCCATTCTCCTGCCTCAGCCTCCTGAGTAGCTGGGATTACAGGGGCATACCACCACACCCGGCTAATTTTTGTACTTTTAGTAGAGACAGGGTTTTGCCTTGTTTGCCAGGCTTGTCTTGAACTCCTGACCTCAGGTGATCTGCCTACCTCGGCCTCCCAAAGTGCTGGGATTACAGGCATGAGCCACTGTGCCTGGCCTAAGAATTTTTTAAACAAGATGCAGAAGGCAAAATTAATAAAGAAAAAGATGGATACATATTTTTTAAGACCTTGCCATGTATAGTACGAAAAGAAAAGTCACAGAACGAGCCTAGAGCTTTTCCGCTGCTCCCCCCACTGCCTAAAATGAGTTGGTATTGAGACTGTGAAGAAGTCTCCTAAAATCAATGTTAAAGAGACAGAAAACCTAATAGAAAAAAAAGAGTAAATACATAAACAAGAATTTAATAGGAGAGGAAACATAAGTGGTCCATAAACATAGGAAAAAATGTTTGATCTAACCTTACTAGTAATTAGAGAAATGCAATTAAAATATAAAGGCCAGGCATGGTGGCTTGTGCCTGTAGTCCCAGATACTGGATAGAGGTGGGGAGGTGCTGAGGTTGTGGGGAGTGCTTGAGCCCAGAAGGTCGATGCTGCAGTGAGCTGTGATCCTACCACTGCACTACAGCCTGGGCTACAGAGTGAGACCCTGTCTCAAAAACAAAAAACAAAAAACAAACCACCAAAATAAAATTGTCATGTACCATGTACATATGAAGCAAACTGGAAAAATCCAAAGTGGAACAGTACCAAATGCTGGCTGGAGTGTGACACTTGAAGATACTCGTCTTCTGCTGAAGGAAATGTAAACTGTTATCACTGCTCTGGAAAAAACAGTTTCATCTGATAGAGTAAAGCTGAATATGCACATATCCTATCAGGTTAGGACCATTATTTTTTTAATTAATTAATTTTTTAAATTTTACTTTAAGTTCTGGGACACATGTGCTGAGTGTGCAGGTTTGCTACATAGGTATACATGTGCATTGGTGGTTTGTTGTACCTATCAACCCGTCATCTAGGTTTTAAGCCTCGCATGCATTAGGTATTTGTCTTAATGCTCTCCCTCCCCTTGCCCCCCACCCCCTCAACAGGCCCCAGTGTGTGATGTTCCCTTCCCTGTGTCCATGTATTCTCATTGTTCAACTCCCACTTATGAGTGAGAACATGCAGTGTTTGGTTTTCTGTTCTTGTGTTAGTTTGCTGAGGATGATGGTTTCCAGCTTCATCCATGTCCCTGCAAAAGACGTGAACTCATTCTTTTTTATGGCTGCATAGCATAGTATTCCATGGTGTATATGTGCCACATTTTCTTTATCCAGTCTATCACTGATGGGCATTTGGGTTGGTTCCAAGTCTTTGCTTTTGTAAATAGTGCTGCAATAAACATACATGTGCATGTGTCTTTATAGTGGCATAATTTCTAATCCTTTGGGTATATACCTAATAATGGGATTGCTGGGTCAAATGGTATTTCTAGTTCTAAATCCTTGAGGAATTGCCACACTGTCTTTCACAATGGTTGAACTAGTTTACACTCCCACCAACAGTGTAAAAGCGTTCCTATTTCTCCATATCCTCTCCAGCATCTGTTGTTTCCTAACTTTTTAATGATCGTCATTCTAACTGGCATGAGATAGTATTGCATTGTGGTTTTGGTTTGCATTTCTCTGATGATCAGTGATGATGAACATTTTTTCATGTGTGTGTTGGCTGCATAAATGTCTTCTTTGGAGAAGTGTCTGTTCATATCCTTTGCCCACTTTTTGATGGGGTTGTTTATTTTTTTCTTGTAAATTTGTTTACATTTGTTGTAGATTCTGGATATTAGCCCTTTGTCAGGTGGCTAGATTGCAAAATTTTTCCCCTATTCTGTACGTTGCCTGTTCACTCTGATGATAGTTTGTTTTGCTATGCAGAAGCTCTTTAGTTTGATTAGATCCCATCTGTCAATTTTGGCTTTTGTTGCCATTGCTTTCGGTCTTTTAGTCATGAAGTCTTTGCCCATGCCTATGTCCTGAATAGTATTGCCTAGGTTTTCTTCTAGGGTTTTTATGGTTTTAGATTTTACATTTAAGTCTTCAATCCATCTTGAGTTAATTTTTGTGTAAGGTGTAAGGAAGGGGTCCAGTTTCAGTTTTCTGCATATGGGCTAGCCAGATTTCCCAGTGCCATTTATTAAATAGGAAATCCTTTCCCCATTGCTTGCTTTTGTCAGGTCTGTTGAAGATTAGATGGTTGTAGATGTGTGGTACTATTTCTGAGTTCTCTGTTCTGTTCCATTGGTCTATATATCTAAAAACTGCCATTACTTTTGCACCAATCTAATACAATTCTGCAATTCCATTCCTGGGTTTATACACCAGGAAACATGTATGCAAATGTTCAAGAAGTCTTGTTCATAATACTCTGGAATTGGAAAAAAATCTGAATGTCTATCAGTGGTGAAGTGATTTTGTAAGTCGTGTCATATTCAAACAATGGAGCCCTGTACAACAAATAAAATGAATAAATTATAGCTGCAAAAGCAAATCAAAGCCATATTGCTGATTGTAAGAATAAAATCCATATGATCCTCAATTACAGAAAATTTAAAAACAAGAAAATTGAGCAATATGTTTGTAGTTAAAAGGAACACACACACACACACACACACACACACACACACACTATGCAGAGAAGAAAAGAATGATTAACCTAAAATTCAAAATGAAAGGTGTTGGAAGAGGCACAAAATGTCCTCTAGTGAACTGGTAATGTTCTATTTCTTAGCCTAGATATTGATTACACAGATGTTTATCTTATTCTTTTATTTCAAAGTCTACCTGTAGATTTTATATACGTCTTTGTGTGTAATGTATCACACACAGACATAAGTGGGATCTTTCCTGCCTAATTTACAGGTGCCAGCAGCAGTGAGCGACCCAGGAAAGTACTCCCTGCGGGCAAAGCAGGAATGAATAATGTCTGATATGCTAGAAATCTAAACTGATCTCGACCTTCATCTCCTCCAGCTTGATTTATTCTCTAACCGGCCGCTACTGTTTTTGCTTACATTGCACTTGCTGGTAACTATCTCTGACACCAATGACATTGCATAACACTCCTTCACTGGTGTTAGTATGTGAATACTTGCCACTAAGTAAGAGTTACATTTTATTAAAAAAATTAAATCCACTTTAAAACAAAACAAAATAAAAATACCCTTCTGTGTATCTTTGACAGAGTATGTCCTTATCTCCTCTAACAGTGGCCAGTTGATTCAGGCAACACTTTAAATGATGACATGCGTTACCTATTATCTTCTTTTCTAATGCACTTCAAGTACATTTTCTCTCATTCTTTGATCCATATGGTAATGAGGATAATTTTTACAAGTACAAATTCCCCAGAAAATTAAGCTTCTCCAAATTTTCTTTGAGTGGAAGCCACAATTATACTGCATCACTGTTATAAAAATAGCTCCCTCTTTATTCTTTATTTTCTTGAAGAAAAGTTAGTTGTCCATTCTTGGGTCAATCCAAGTATGCCAGCCTTTCAAAACTTTTGCTCATGTGATGTACATTTTCTAAATTTCCTCTAAGATCAATTTCTTAAATAAAATAAAATGGCTAAGTTGCTTATTATTTGGCATCTCTCTCACACTCTTTTTTTTTTCTTCTCTGTAATAAATTCTTAGTTAGCCTGAAGGGTAGAGGGATGTGGATTTCAACTCAATCAAATTTCCTTGTAGACTGAGAGTGACACTTACTGTCACACAGGGAATTTGAGTATACTAAGTCTTCAGGGATATTAGAAAACTTTCTGCAGTTGCATCTTTTATTGACGATTCAGAAAACATGTCAGGACCGGGCACAGAGCTCATGCCTGTAATCACAGCACTTTGGGAGGTCAAGGCAGAAGGATTGTTTAAGGCTAGGATTTCAAGACCAATCTGGGCAACATAGAAAAACCTTGTCTTTCTCGCTATATATATATAAAAAGAAAATATGTCAGAATATTTAAGTGCCCTGGGTCATTATAAATATCAATGATCATCACATAGGGTTGTAGTTACCTACTGCCACATTACAAATTACCCCAAAACTTAGCAGCTTAAAACAGCAAACATTTATTTAGTACAGCAAACATTTATTATAGTACAGTTTCTGAGGGCCAGGAATGTGGGCTGGCAGTGAAGCTGTCAGTAGGGCTGCAGACTCATCTGGAAGCTCAGCTGGGGAAGGAGCTGATTCTAAGCTCACTCACATATTGTTGGAGGTCTCAGTTTATTGCCGGCTGTTGGCGGGAGACCTCAGCTGCTCACTACATCTGTCTGTCCATCGGCTGCCTGAGTGGCTTCACAACATGGTAGTTGGCTTCCTCCAGAGTGAGTTATGAGACCGAGACAGAGATAGAGAACCAATATGTAAACCACAACCTTTTATAACCTAATCTTGTGTCACAGTCACTTCTGGAACCATATGGGAGGGAATTACACAAGAGTGTGAATGTCAGGAAGTAGGAATTACTGGGGGTGTTGTCTTGGAGGCTGGTTACCACAGATAGAATTTATAATGGAGTAAATCCTCCTTTTTAAAAACATTATTAGTTGTAGTAAAAAAAAGTCCCAGATAACTGTCAAATACCATATGTTCTTACTTATAAGTGGGAGCTAAATAATGTGTAGACATGGACATAGAGTGTAGTATAATAGACATTGAAGACTCAGAATGGTGGGAGAGTGGGAGGGGCTGAGGGATGAGAAATTACTTATTGGGTATAAGACACTATTCAGGTGATGATTGTACTAAAAGTCCAGACCTCACCACTGTGCAATATTTCCATGTAACAAAATGGCAATTGTACTCCCTAAATTTGTACAAAAAACACCCACAAAACAAAATTTACCACCTTAACCATTTTTGAGTGGACAGTTGAGTAGTGTTAAGTGTATTCACATTGTTATGCAACACAGCTCAGAGCTCCAGAACTTTTTCATCTTGAAAAATGGGATACTTTCTTCCCCCTAACCGCCAGGTATGTGAGTGTGTGTGTGTGTTTAAATTTCAATAGGTTTTTGGGGATATAGTTGCTGTTTGGTTACATGGATAAATTCTTTAGTGGTGATTTCTGAGATTCTGAACACCCATCACCTGAGCAGTGTACACTGTACCCAATGTGTAGTCTTTTTGTCCTTCGCCCTCCTCCCACCCTTTCCCCAGAGTCCCCAAAGTCCATTGTATCATTCTTTTTTTTTTTGAGATGGAATTTTGCTCTTGTCACTCAGGCTGGAGTACAATGGTGTGATCTCAGGTCACTGCAACCTCTGCCTCCTGGGTTCAAGTGATTATCCTATCTCAGACTCCCGAGTAGCTGGGATTACAGGCAGCTGCCACCATGCCTGGCTAATTTTTGTATTTTTAGTAGAGACAGAGTTTCACCATGTTGGCAAGGCTGGTCTTAAACTCCTGACCACAGGCGATCCACCCACCTTGGCCTCCCAAAGAGCTGGGATTATAAGCATAAGCCATCATGCCTGGTCCATTGTATCATTCTTATGCCTTTGCATCCTCATAACTTATAGCTTAGCTCCCACTTATGAGTGAGAACATACAATGTTTGGTTTTCCGTTCCTGAATTACTTCACTGTACTTTGGCCTTCTTCAGCCAAGGTTGGAGAGGCCTGGGACACAGGGCACCAAGTCCCTAGGCTGCACACCGCATGGGGACCCTGGGCCCAGCCCACAAAACCACCTTTTCCTCCTGGGCCTCTGAGCCTGTTATGGGAGGGGCTGCTCTGAAGTTCTCTGACATGGCCTGGAGACATTTTCCCATGGTCTTGGGGATTAACATTAGGCTCCTCATCACTTATGCAAATTTTTGCTGCCCTCTTGAATTTCTCCTCAAAAAATGGGTTTTTCTTTTCTACTGTATCATCAGGCTACAAATTTTCCAAACTTTTATGATCTGTTTCCCTTTTAAAATGGAGGGTTTTTTTTTTTTCTTTTTTTGAGATGGAGTCTCACTCTGTCACCCAGGCTGGAGTGCAGTGGTGCACAGTCTCTGCTCACTGCAACCTGCACCTCCCAGGTTCAAGCAATTCTCCTGCCTCAGTCTCCTGAGTAGCTGGGACTAGAGGTGCATGCCACCACACCTGGCTAATTTTTGTGTTTTTGGTGGAGATGGGGTTTCACTATGTTGACCAGGCTGGTCTCGAACTACTGACCTTATGATCCACCCACCTTGGCCTCCCAAAGAGCTGGGATTACAGGCGTGAGCCACCACACCTGGCCCGGAATGCTTTTTTAACAGTACCCAAGTCACCTCTTGAATGCTTTTCTGCTTAGAAATTTCTTCTGCCAGATACCCTAAATCATCTCTCTTAATTCAAAGTTCCACAGATCTCTTGGGCAGGGGCAAAATGCTACCAGTCTCTTTGCTAAAACATAACAAGAGTTACCTTTGCTTCAGTTCCCAACAAGTTCCTCATCTCTATCTGAGACCACTTCAGCCTGGACCTTATTGTTCATATTACTATCAGCATTTTTGTCAAAGCCATTTAACAAGTCTCTAGAAGGTTTCAAACTTTCCCACATTTTCCTATCTTCTTCTGAGCCCTCCAAACTATTTCAACCTCTGCCTGTTACCCAGTTCCGAAGTATCTTCCACATTTTCAGGTATCTTTTCAACAATGCCCCACTCTACTGGTACCAATTCATTGTATTAGTCCGTATCCACACTGCTGATAAAGACATACCTGAGACTGGGAAGAAAAAGAGGTTTAATTGGACTTACAGTTCCATATGGCTGGGGAGGCCTCAGAATCATGGCAGGAGGCGAAAGGCATTTCTTACATCGCAGCAGCAAGAGAAAAAGAGGAAGAAGCAAAGGGGAAACCCCTGATATACCCATCAGATTTCGTGAGACGTATTTACTATCACGAGAATAGCATGAGAACGATTGGCCCCCATGATTCAATTACCTCCCCCAGGGTCCCTCCTACAACATGTGGGAATTCTGGGAGATACAATTCAAGATGAGATTTGAGTGGGGAGACAGCCAAACCATAACAAAGTCTTTTCCTAAGCCAATGTCTAGAACCTCTTTTTCCCCCAATGTTATCTCCTAGAATCTTTATAGTTTCAGGTCTTAGATTTAAGTATTTTATCCATCTTGAGTTGATTTTTGTATAAGATGAGAGATGAGGATTCAGTTTCATTCTTTTACATGTGGTTTGCCAATTATCCCAGCACCATTTGTGGAATAGGATGTCTTTTCCCCACTTCATGTTTTTGTTTGCTTTGTAGAAGATCAGTTGACTGTAACTATGTGGCTTTACTTTTGGGTTCTCTATTCTGTTCCATTGGTCTATATGCCTGTTTTTATACCAGTACCATGCTGTTTTGGTGACTATGGCCTTATAGTATAGTCTGAAGTAGGGGAATATGATACCTTCAGATTTGTTCTTTTTGCTTAGTCTTGCTTTGGCTATTCAGGCTCTTTTTTGGTTCCATATGAATTTTGTGATTTTTTTTCTAGTTCTTTGAAAAATGGTGGTGGTATTTTGATGGGAATTGCATTGAATTTATAGATTGCTTTTGGCAGTATGGTCATTTTTTGTAATTGATTCTCCCAATCGAGGAACATGGGATATGTTTCCATTTGTTTGTGTCATCTATGTCATCAGCAATGTTTTGTAGTTTTCCCTGCAGAGGTCTTTCACTTTCTTGGTTAAGTATATTCCTAAGTATTTTATTTTCTTTGCAGCTATTGTAAAAGGGGTTGAATTCTTGATTTGATTCTCAGCTTGATCATTGTTGCTGAATAGCAGGGCTACTAATTTGTGTATATTAATTTTGTATCCTGAAACTTTGCTGAATTCATGTACCCAGGGGCTCTTTGGATGAGTCTTTACGGTTTTCTAGGTATGTGATCATGTCATCAGCAAACAGTGACAGTGTGACTTCCTCTTTACCAGTTTGGATGCCCTTTATTTCTTCCTCTTGTCTGATTGCTCTGGCTAGGACGGATACTTTCTTGTAGCTGCATTTCTTGTTGATCAGACACTGGTAGACGGCGTCACCCTGATTTTGTGCTCTGTTTGGTTTAGATGCTTCTTTCCACCTATGTTCTACTGACTTAGTGGCCCCTTTCTTTACTCTGCCCTGTCCCCACATCCCTTGCCCTTACCATGAGACTCTGCAGGGCTCTGTATGAAGCACTCTGTCCCTTGTCTTTGGGCTTGGCCATCTGACTTACTCTGGCTGATGGAATGAGGGCAAAGGTGACAGTGTGCCAGTTTTGAGCCTAGGCCTTAAGAAATGTCACTTTTTCTGCTTGACTGCTTATGCTTCTGCCATGACCTTAAGAAGAGTCTGCTGCTGCCTATGAGAGTGTTGTCCCCTGCCCCCCAGAACTGATGCACATAGAGCAGATATAAGCCCAGCCTGCTATGAGGAGCCCCAACCAGTTAGACTTTTACCTTAAAGCCAAGCTACTCAGCTCAGGCAACTGCCAATCAATCTGCAGATACAGATGATGGGCTCAGCTGAGAGGGCAGAACCCATAGCCATGTGAGAAGTAAATGCTGAATGTTGGGTGTTGCTGATATTTGCGATCGTTTGATGCAAACTGATGTTCTGCCCTTTTCCACTCTGACTTCTGCCCTACAGTTTCCCAGACACACTCACATATCATCATTGTTTTTCCTTCTGCACTGTCATGACATCTGTCTACTGTTTGAGTTGACTGCAGCAGGTTCCAGAAGTAGTCTATCCACTGAGGATGAGCAGGAAAAGAATAACAGTCCCTCAGAATTACAAACATGAAAAGTACCTCAAGAGTTTCTGTACACAGGGTTTCTGGAAAGCAGCTGGTACTGCTGTGAAAGTTCCTTTTCCTCCTGGGGAGCAGAGTCACATTCTGCAGAACATCCACTGAATATGCTGAGGCAAAGTGTTTGCCATAGTGAAGTTTTGTGCAAGATGGTGCTTATTGATTAACAATGGCATGGTTAATGATTGATAGTGATGGATTCAATATGGGTGAATTCATCATGATTAGCAATAATGTTGGCTTAATACAATGTATTGATGATTAGTTTATTTTTTCTATCTTAAAGGATCATTCATAACCTTTTCCATAGTCTTCTCCTGACCCTCCGCACCTCCTTCCCAACTTCCTCTAGGACTGGGGTTTTTTTTTTTTTTTTTTTTTGAGGCAGAGTCTTGCTGCTGCCCAGGCTGCAGTGCAATGGTGTGATCTCGGCTCACTGCAACCTCCACCTCCCAGGTTCAAGCAATTCTCCTGTCTCAGCCTCCTGAGTAGCTGGGACTACAGGTGCCTGTCACCACGCCTGGCTAATTTTTTGTATTTTCAGTAAAGACTGGGTTTCACCGTGTTATCCAGACTGGTCTTGATCTCCTGACCACGTGATCCACCCGCCTCGGCCTCCAAAAGTGCTGGGATTACAGGCGTGAGCCACTGTGCCCGGCCAGGACTGGGGTTTTGAGAGGACTGGCATGTCTCTAAGTATATTTCATCCTTGATAGGGTTCATGTTTGTAGCACCTAGCACAATGCTACATTCAAATGAGTACTTGAATGCCAGTGACCCAACATAGTGCCTTTCACGGCAATTGCTCAACAAATAAATAAACTGGGCAATATCTCATGGAAGGTTAAATAAGGTAAAAAAGGAGATCAATTCTGTTGGCTTCAGTTTTCTAATCTGTTAGATCAAGGGGAGAGGGTCAGTGAAGTGGATGATTCCTAAGGCCACTCTTTGGCTTGAGCCTTTATTACACTTCTGAGACACAGTAGCTGGGGTTCTGGGACACCTGGCTCCGCCTCTAGCTATTGGTCTGACCCCTGAAATCCCACCACCTGGTGAGTGGGAGAGGGAAAAGGAGAGGCTTACAGTGGTTTAGATGCAGGGCACGGCACTTAAATACATCGTCTCATTTACTTTTCACAGTGACCTTGTAAGATCGGGATTTAGCAGATAAGAAAACAGGCAGAGTGAGGTTGAAGAACTACTTAGTAAATGGTGAATTGGGGGCTTGAAAAAATGCTTGTCTGACACTAAAATCCAAAATCCTTTCAGTTTTAACTATAGCATCACATGATTCAAGATGATTTATAAGAGGACCTTGGTTTTAATAGTGTCCTATTACAAATTTGGGATGGAGAATTCCAAGCCCATTTGTTTTTACAATATCTACCTTATTTAAAAATATATGACTAAATGCAATTGAAGGGAGAAGTATGCATGTAAGTACAAGATTATGTTAAAAAAGATTTTACATTTAACACAAAGAGCCAAAGTTATGAAGGTAAAGAATGTGCTGAACAATTCGGGAGAGACACGCTCCTACGGTGTGCCATTTTGTTAATTATGTGGCATTGTTTTTCAGTATGTCATGCATATAGAATAACCACAAAATCTTGCTCGTGTTGGTCATCTCTTGGGGCAGGATGTGGGTCTCAACAGTAACTCACTTGGCTGTTGGCCACAGTCTGAGATTGGATTAGGAAATCAGGACTCCAGCTACAGAGGTTTATTTCAGTGCAGGCTGAGCTAACTGGTGATAGGTGGGAGGTTAGGGTGGGGAACACCCCTTTCCTTCCCATCCCTCTACAAAGGGATGCAGGTTGAGCTGCACACACTATGGTACTCAGGTCCCTGGGCTTTTCACTTTATGTTACTAGAAGAACCCATATTTTTCCATTCATGGGCAGTTTTTCTCATTATCTTCAACTCTGTACTTTTTATTGCATTTTGGCCACTTTCTATCTATAATGATTGCCATTAAAGAACAGCTAGTCGGTGTGGATTTTGTCCAAAACATATACTCTTTCTCTCCGTAAACACTTTACATCTCTCTTTTTTTTTTTTTTGAGGCGGAGTCTCACTCTGTCGCCCAGGCTGGAGTGCAGTGGCCGGATCTCAGCTCACTGCAAGCTCTGCCTCCCGGGTTTATGCCATTCTCCTGCCTCAGCCTCCCAAGTAGCTGGGACTACAGGCGCCCCCCACCTCGCCCGGCTAGTTTTTTGTATTTTTTAGTAGAGACGGGGTTCACCATGTTAGCCAGGATGGTCTCGATCTCCTGACCTCATGATCCGCCCGTCTCGGCCTCCCAAAGTGCTGGGATTACAGGCTTGAGCCACCGCACCCGGCCACATCTCTCTCTTTTCACATGTTCAGGGCAATTTCAACCATGGACAGAATATTGAATTGTTATCAGAATTCCAGACATTTGTGCTACAGGAGCTTTGTAAATCATCTCATCCAAAAACTTCATTTGTGAATGGGGAAATTTGTTATTTAGCTGAGTGAAGTGACTTATCCAGAGCTGGGACCCAAACCCCATCCCCTGTTGCCTTGTTCAGAGCTTGTCCTACTATACCAGGGTCCTCCCTGTCACAAATTTAAGGCATCCAGGAAAGTTAGAACAGGCCCATGTGGGCCACAGTCTGAAGGTGTCAGGCTGTATCTTGAGAAAGCAGTTTCTGGATAATCGAGAATATTGAAAATGTGATATGTTTGTTCTGGTTCACTCAATCAACACATATTTATTGAGTGCAAACTGCGTGTTAGACATTAGGTTCAAAGCTTGGCAGGTAGAGCGGGGGGAAAACCTAAATGTGGTTCTTGCCTTCAAGGACGTTACAGACTGGTGGAGGAGGCAGGCCTTAAGCAGGAAACAAAATAATGCACACCAGAAATATTTTCCTTCATGTGAAGGAAGAGGATGAGAAGTTGTAACAGAGGGACCTGTTGGATTGAGAGTGGAGTAGGAAAGGTGTCCCTGAAAAAGGGACAATTTTAGCAAGATCAGAAGGATAAGAGGAGCTACTCCAGGCCGGGCGTGGTGGCTCAAGCCTGTAATTCCAGCACTTTGGGAGGCCGAGAAGGGCGGATCATGAGGTCAGGAGATCGAGACCATTCTGGCTAACACGGTGAAACCCCGTCTCTACTAAAAAATACAAAAAAAACTAGCCGGGCGTGGTGGCAGGCGCCTGTAGTCCCAGCTACTCGGGAGGCTGAGGCAGGAGAATGGCGTGAACCCGGGAGGCGGAGCTTGCAGTGAGCTGAGATCCGGCCACTGCAGTCCAGCCTGGGCGATAGAGCGAGACTTCATCTCAAAAAAAAAAAAAAAAAAAAAAAAAAAAAGAGGAGCTACTCTGGCAAGGAATAGTGGGGAGAGGGCCCAGAGAGGGAGGAGCATGTTCAAAGACCCTGAGGGGATGTGTGCAGAGTCTCATTGCTACCACCCTGTTAGTTGTTAGCAATGGTCACTCTGTTAGTTGTTAGCAGTGGACCTTCGGTGGTAGTGGGGAGACCAGCAGCAATCCTGCCCCCTAGACCATAGCCAATTGGTCCAGGGAAGGACACGTGACCCATACTGAGCCAATCAGATTATTCTCTCTTGGGAATTTGGAATGTGGAACCGACCCTAGGAGATCCCCAAGCCCAGGCAGGTGAAGGGCAGTGCTCTGGAGCCCAAGGCCTCCTGTTGAGGCACCCAAGCTGTCCTGGTGCAGGCCCATCTCGAAACCTGAAGGCTTACCTCTTCTGTGGATTCCATGAGACATCTCGACATATTTCCCTATTGGTTTAGATTTGCTGCAGCTACATGTAACAGGCTGGAAACAGCACTGCCTGAAATAAGGCAGAGGTTTGTATTTTTTTATGTCAAAGACTTTTGGAATTAGCCAGTGCAGGCTGGTGTGGAAGGTCCCATGGTCATTGGGTGCCAAGGCTCTGTCATAGGGTCATAGAATATTCAACATGATAATATGTGTAAGAATTTAGCCCAGAGTTTGGCACAGGGCAAGTGCTCAGTATTGTTGTGGACTATGGTCATGGTTACCAGCTTTACCTCATAACAGCCTAACTCCTGTCACTCAGTGTTGGGGCTCCTGACCACTCAGTGCTGGGTGGTTTTCTCTTCTCTTTCTGTCCTTCTTGTAGTTCCATGCCTTCCTATGCATATGGAGAAACATATTCCCCAAATGTCCATTTTCCCTCATCTCCACGCCACTCTTCTAGTCCAAGCCATCTGTTCCCTCTGAATTACTGCAATTGCCTTATTTTCTTGTCCTGCATCTACTCGTGGTGTACCCTAAGTCTCCTCACTCCAACAATCCATTTTACATGTGGCGTCCAGAGGATCTTTTAGAAATAGACCATCGCTGTTGCACTCCAAACCCTGGATGGGGAATCATCACACTTAGAATTAAATTCAAGTGCTTAACATTGCCTGCAACTTTCCATGTAATCTGGCCCTTACCTACCTCTCAAGCCCTGTCTTTTACTGTCACTATGCACTGGCCTTAGTTCAAGCCCTTTAGTTTGTCAAGTGTGTTCTCTCCCGGGCGCTTGCACTTGCTGCTCTCTCTGACCCACCACCAACTCTTCTTAACTCGGGGGTACACTTCAGGTCCCAGCTCACAGGGGACTTCTGTCACCTCCTCAGACAGGATTTCCCTGACTGTCCCTTCCCCATATCTCCTGATCATAGAACCTGTTTTTTCCTTCATGGCACTCATCATGATTTATACTTAGACATTTATTTCGTGTGTTTGGTTTAATGCCTATCCCATACTAGACTGCCAGCTCCATGTAGATCCTCATATACCTGTTTTCCTTACAATTGTATCCAGTTGTCGGCACAACGCCTGGCACGGAGAAGGTGCTGTGGGAATAAGTGTTCACTGAACAGATGATGCCACTGTAGCTGCATGACTGCTTGACAGATGAGGATTACTCTTGTGCCCCTGCCTCGCCCTCCCAGGTTCTGATAAAAAAAAAAAAAAAAAGCCAGGAAGAGAGGATTCTGGGAGCATAAGGAGGCCTGAGGGCACTGCCCAGGAGAAGAAGCTGTGGTATAGGTAAGGAGAACATTCCTCAGTCTGTGGGCAGGAGGGATCCAGAGTAAGCTCAAATTGAATTCAGAGTCCGGCTGTTCATGCAGAACTGCTGGATTGTGAGTCCTCCCACGAGAGCTGATATGCATAGGAAGGAGGCTGTACCAGGAGGAGGAGCTCTGCCTGGCGTCTCAGGTAATAGACAAAGGAGGTGGTGGGAAGCACAGCATGTGTGCCCCACCAGGGCTTGCAGGACGGGGCCTGAGTCCTCGGATGGAAGTGAGCTGGGTCTCAGGTGGGAGACCTTCATCCTGTCTCAGCCCGAATCTCCGCCTGCCTCCGGGACAGTGAGGACAGCATGAGGGCCAGTGGCTTTAGGTCACATAGGCATTGGCATCAGAAAGAATGTCCTCGAGGAAGCCTAGAGGAGCCTGGAATGCACCATCCCCTTCTCTTTCCAGCACTTTCCCAGTTTTCTATAGAAACCATCTCACACTCTCTCACCTTTTCTCAAGTGTCAGGTGACCCTCCACCCAAAGCCTCCTTCCATCTCCACAGGTGACTTCCTTCAGCCCCCCGTGGGCAGAGACAAAACAACCTCGGCTTCTTTCCACCAAACCTGTGTGCATCCCCCCTTTCCTGCTCCGCTTCTCCTGTCTAGGGCCAAGCCTTCCACTTCTCTCCTCTCTCCAGTGTTTCCTTTGAATTTCTCCTTCTCACTGGCATTTAAACTTGCCCAAACTTCTCCCATCTTTTTGTTTGTAGAGGCAAGGCCTCACTCTATCAGCCAGGCTAGAGTGCAGTGGTGTGATCATAGCTTACTGCAGCCTCGAACTCCTGGGCTCAAGTGATCCTCCTGCCTCCTGAGTAACTGGAACCACAGGCGTGAGCCACCGCATCTGACAAACCTCTCCTATCTTAAATGAAACCTTCGTTTGACCTTATTCACTCTCTTGTCCTTCATAGCCCAACTTCCTGAAATAGTGGACTATACTTGGAGTCTCCACTTGCTCACCTTTCAGTTTTCTACTCTCTGTAGTCTGGTTTCTCCTTTCCCATTACTACCTTGAGAACACTTTCACCAAGGCCATGATGGTGGGCTGAATAGTGGCCCTCTGAAGATATCCAAGTCTTAATTCCTGGAACCGTGAAGGTTACCTTATTTAGCAGGGCAAGATGCCTTACTACTGGTTTAGACTACGGAGGAATGGGACCATGAGCCAAGGGATGAAAAGAATGCATCTCTAAGCCCCAGCCTCCTTTCCCATGGAAATCTTTTACCTCTCTCGGCTCTTGCCTGATTTATCCTGTGGGTCTGCCGTGGGGAAGGAGGGCCTGGTTCATTTGTCTTTCTTTTTACCTCCTCTCGGAAGGAGATGGAGTATTTGAGAAAAAAGTTCAGGTATTAACAGGCTCTTGTGGCTTTCATCGGATGTCAGAGGTCTCTGGGTACATTGGAGGTTCTCTGCTGGGGCTCTTAGGTGGGTGGTGGGTGTTAGAGTTTGTATTTCTTGCTCCATTTGCTGGTTGCGAAGACTCCAGCCACTCATTCCTCAGCTTCCAGCATTCAGGAGCTTAGCTCTCAGCATTTGCTCTCCAGGAAAGTTTCTTGGTCCAGTTCATTTTAAGATGACCATCTGTCTTCCATAAGGTCTAAGTCTGGCCCATGGGTAGCAATGGGGCACCCTCATTCTGCCAGGCTCTGAAGAGGCTGCCATTCACCCATCCTAGCCTCTGAGCCTGGCTGAAACTGCTCACCTTCAGACTTTCACACTAGATGCTAGATCCTGCATACCCCACCTCCCAGGAAACACATGTCAAACTCTCCATGTGGTTTCTTCAAGCCTCTCTGGCTTGGTTAAGGTGAGAGTGTTGGAAATAAGAGCTCAGACTCACAAAGAAAATGAGCACTCAAATAAAGGATTTCTCAGCAGGCAAATTTACTTCTGCAGAAAGGTGCTGCTTGTTCTTCTGGTCACTGCGAGACCACACCAAACAAAGGAGGGAAGGGGTTAACCCTAACGCAGTCAGTCCCTGCTACTGTGTCCGGTCCTCATTGGCTGGGGTCAGACCACACAATCTAAGCTGATCCCGATTGGCTACTTCAAATGGAGCAGCGGTGGGAGCTACAGCAGCAGGAGGAGCAGTTTTGGAACTAAGGGTGCCAAATAAGGGTATGGGTTATTACAAATTGAGAACAGATGTGGGTTACAGATTGGAAATGGATGTGGGTTACAGATTGGGAACAGATGTGAGTTACAGACTGGGAATGGATGTGGGTTACAGATTGGGAACAGATGTGGGTTACAGATTGGGAATGGATGTGGGTTACAGATTGGGAACAGATGTGGGTTACAGATTGGGAATGGATGTGGGTTACAGATTGGGAACAGATGTGGGTTACAGATTGGGAATGGATGTGGGTTACAGATTGGGAACAGATGTGGGTTACAGATTGGGAATGGATGTGGGTTACAGATTGGGAACAGATGTGGGTTACAGATTGGGAATGGATGTGGATTTCAGATTGGGAACGGCTGGAAGGTTGTTTACCATAACTAGGGGCAAGGAGGCAAGGAAGTTAGGCTTTGAAAATAGAAAACAAGCGGAACCTTCGAGGAGGAACTCACTGTGTCCAACATATCTCTCTCCTCCCTCCATGGAGCAGACGAGGTGGGGGAAAGGACCACACAGAGATGAGTCTTTGGAATGCTTATGTGAAAGCAAGCCTCATAGATTATTTCCATGGCCTGTTCTATGAAGGATTCCTTCAGTGGAGAAGGTTTTTTCAACTCTGAAGCCTGAGGAAGTTGAATTCTCACATCAGAACCTTTATGTTACATCAAGACTGTTAATTCTATTAAGTGTAGAAGAAATGAAAGCCACAATTATCCAGCTACTCATACACATCAATACGTGAAGAAAGAAAGGAGAAAGCAGGGAAACCATATCAGTGCTGTGTGCACCTTGTTCGTGAAATTGCTTGGTAAGTTGTATAATGCGGAAGCCAGAGGCCTCCTGCTCTGTGAGATTCCTCAATCCCTGTCCTCGCTCTAGACTGTAGACTCTTCAGAGCTTCTCTTTCCAGTGTCAGCTCTGACCCTGGCTCCTCTTTTCCCCTGGCCCTGAACTCTTCCCTACTTTGCCCAGATGAGGGATTCTGCCCCTCTGCAATTTTCCAGGAACACATGCACCTTATAAGGCCTTTGTGGTGGTAGCAAACTAAGAAACTTGACACAGAGGCCCATGCAAACAACACAAGGTGGAGTATTAGACATCTTTTTTACTAAGAACCCTTGCCCTACCCCATGACTGGGATATTTCTTTGATTGTCTCACACTATATAATATTCCATATGGCTGCCAGTTTGAAGACTCAGATATCTAATTTGGCTCAAAATTCTAGTTCCTTTCCCATGTAGAGAAATGTAGTCTTTGGTTGCCTTGACTCCTGATCCATGTCTTTATGTTCTCTTACTCAAAAAGCTTCTTGATAGGTATTTTCTTCATGTATACACACACACACACACACACACACACACACACACACACACATACACACATATATATATTTTTGAGATGGAGTCTCGCTCTGTTGCCAGGCTGGAGTGCCGTGGCGTGATCTTGGCTCACCGCAATCTCCACCTCCTGGGTTCAAGTGATTCTCCTGCCTAGCCTCCTTAGTAGCTGGGATTACAGGCACCCCCCACTGCACCCAGATTTTTTTGTGTGTTTTTAGTAGAGACAGGGTTTCACCGTGTTGGCCAGGATGGTCTTGATCTGACCTCGTGATCCTCCCGCCTTGGTGTCCCAAAGTCCTGGAATTACAGGCGTGAGCAGATTTTTTTTCTTTTTGAGATGGAGTCTCATTCTGTTGCCCAGGCTGGAGTGCAATGGCGCAATCTCAGCTCACTGCAATCTCTGCCTCCCAGGTTCAAGTGATTCTCCTGCCTCAGCCTCCTGAGTATCTGGGACTACAGGCGTGCACCAGCACACCCGGCTAATTTCTGTATTTTTAGTAGAGATGGGGTTTTGCCATGTTGGCCAGGCTGTTTTCGAACTCCTGACCTCAGGTGATCCACCCACCTTGGCTTCCCAAAGTGCTGGGATTACAGGCGTGAGCCGCCGCGCCTGGCCCAAAAGAGATTTTTATTTGGTGGTGGTTGTTATCTGTTCAGATTGTAACATATTCAGTATGTGCCACCAGGGGTGGATTTTTTTTCTTTCCTGTTTTGTTTCCCAGCATCCAGAACAGTGCCTGGCACACAGTAGGCATGTTATTAATAGGTATCAGATGAATGTGGAATGAATTAATTTTCCTCATATAAAGCATTTGCAGTCTCCTGCAAAAGTGCCCCCACAAGAATTTCCCATGACGTATATGAATAGAAAACAAACAGCAGATTTAGCTATGGCACCTCTTCGAATCCTACTTGGGGTGTTGATCTCCAGGTCCACCCAGTGAGGTCTAGATCCATGGAGAGTTCCTCATCTCTCCTCTGGTATGCCAGCTTTCTGCACTAGGCCGCTTCCACGTTGTACAGGTGCTCTTGGGCCTGGGGGATGCACGTCTGGCAGAATTGCCCCTGCGTAAGCAAATGTCCCTAGAGATTCTGGGTGACTTGGTTTACTTCCAGCAGTGTCTTCTTGGGCATAAATTTGTCCTGTAGGGGGCGCCAAATTCCAACCTTTCCCTGGCTAGCCCTCTTCACTCTCAGGTTCCTGAGAGTCCCCGCAGGTCTCTGAGTCCCTGGTACTTGGAAGATGTGCCTCTGGGTGGGCACCTTCCTCTGCAGCCCTTCTTTCCAGAGCTTTGACTTTCTGGTAGGAGAAAGGTTGGGAAAGTCCGTGGAGTTCATTCTGTCTTGGAGACAACATGACTCACCCCTTTGGCTTCTTCATCTCCCTTTGGCTTCACCTCCATTTTCCAATACCTCCCAGATAAGTTGTAGCTCCTATACAAGCAGGATTGGACTATTGGCATCTTACTAGAAAATTTCCCCTTGTAAACCATACACTAACATACACAAAGGAGGCATTTCTCTTCACAGAGTCTCAAGGTTTTCCCAGCAGAACATCACTATATAATTATGATTAGTTGCTTAGTCTCCAATACTTTCTACATTAGTGAATGCACACATGAAACTTACTAGGCAGACTTTGTGCAGTGGCAGTATATTAGCCAATGAGGTTTGTCTGAGGCGCGATCATTGATAATTGAAAACTATTCCCAATACCTCACCAGGATGATTTGACATACCTTTGACACTGGCAATTTTTGACTTGGCGAAACAGCCTTTGGTTGCCTTGACTCCTGATTCATGTCTTTACATTCTCTTCCTCAACAAGCTTAATAGGTATTTTCTTCCAAAATAGGTTTTTTTTTTTTTTTTTTGAGACGGAGTCTTGCTCTGTTGCCCAGGCTGGAGTGCAGTTGTATGATCTCGGCTCACTGCAACCTCCACCTCTATGGAAACTGAGCAAAAAAAAAAAAAAAAAAAAATTACTGGACAATATAACTCCTTATTCCAGGTGTTGAAAGCTTTAAAAACTAAAAATTTATTTTATTGAGGTATAAATTATATAAACACACACCTAAAGGTTACAACTCAATGAAAATCTATATGTGGATGTAGCCCTGTAACCACTACTCAGATCACGACATAGCACCTTTCTAGGCCTCCAATGGGCTGCCTTATGCCCTCTCTCCAAGCTGATATCAATTATCAAATAATTGATACCAAAAAATTGCCACTATTCTGACCTATAGCAGATGAATTTTTGTCTGTTTTGGGGAAATATACAAATGAAATCTTTAGAGATTACTGTCTTTTGATCAACATTACATCGTCCTTGTTGCTGTGAATTGCAATGGTTTCTTCATTTTTTTTTTTTTTTTTTTGAGATGGAGTCTTGTTCTGTCACCCAGGCTGGAGTGCAATGGCGTGATCTCAGCTCACTGCAACTTCCGCCCCCTGGGTTCAAGAAATTCTCTTGCCTCAGCCTTCCAAGCAGTTGGGATTTTAAGCATGCACCACCATGCCTGGCTAATTTTTGTATTTTTAGTGGAGATGGGGTTTCATTATGTTGGCCAGGCTGGTCTTGACCTTCTGACTTCAAGTGATCCACCCACCTCAGCCTCCAAAATGCTGGGATTGGAGACGTGAGCCACTACACTTGGCCAATGGCTTCTTTTTCATTGTTGTGTAGTATTTCATTGTGACTATGCCTCAATTTATCCATTTTTTTTTTGAGACAGGGCCTTGCCCTGTTGTGCAGGCTGGAGTGCAGTGGCATGATCATAGCTCACTTCAGCCTCCAACTTCTGCTCTCAAGTGATTCTCTTGCCTCCGCCTCCTGAGTAACTGGGACTATAGGCATGGGCCACCATGCCAGGCTAATTTTTAAAAATTTTAATAGAGATGAGGTTTGGTTGTGTTGCCCAGGCTAGTCTTGAACTCTTGAGCTCAAGTGATCCTCCCGCCTCAGCCTCCCAAAGTGTTGGAATTACAGGGGTGAGTCACTATGCCTGGCACCATTTTACTCTTGATGGACATTTCAGATGCTTCTAGTTTGGGGTTTTAATGAAAATAATGCTGCTATAAACATTCTTGTATCTGTCTTGTACATAAAATTGCAATGAAGTCCAATTTATCCGTCATTTTTTAATGGTTAGTGGTTTTTATCTATTTGTAGTCAACATGTAAAAGTTTTGATTCTTGGCTTTGCAAGTCCATAAACTTGATTTCTATCAGCCTATCTCGGGTTGTTCAGGCCTAGAGAAGTGATTCAAAACCAGACTTACAATAGATAAAAGTATTTTGTTGTCTAAAAATATCCATACAAAATATTTTAATATAAGATTGATGTATAAGTCTCAGAGATAATAAATGCATTTGTGATTTACAATCCAACCCATCTCATTTCAGTCTCCAAAAACCTGAGAAAACAATTTATCAATCAGAAGATTGCTTGGTGGACATGGATTTAGAGTGAGAAGGTATTGAATGGACTCAGTAGATATTTACTATAAGCCATGAAAGACTCTAAGGAGCTGTCAGTGTTGCTCTGTCGAGTTCACTATTTTCTGTTACAGGAATCACCGAAGACTTGTGTATTTGTAGCTGGGTAATGATACTTATTCATATCCTTCTCCATTTTTTCTGTTGGTTCATTTTTTTTCTTACTGAATTACAAAAACCTCTTTGTATATTTGTTTGTGATTTACCCCCAATTTATCCTTTATTACTTCATTTATAATATTTTCTTTTTGCCCAGGAGAGGGTTAAGATTTTTACCTAGCATAATTTCTAGAATGATTTTTTTAAATGGAACTATAAGCCATGGCATTTTTATAGAATATACTGAAATATATTGACATTTATTTCTGTCATGTCAACTAGAAGTAATTTTACCAGAGAAAAAGCAGTGGCTCACGCCTAGAATCCCAGCACCTTGGGAGGCCGAGAAGGGTGAATTATGAGTTCAGGAGTTCGAGAGCAGCCTGGCCAATATGGTGAAACCCTGTCTCTAATAAAAATACAAAAATTAGCTGGGCATGGTGGCTTGCACCTGTAGTCCCAGCTACTCAGGAGGCTGAAGCAGGAGAATTGCTTGAACCTGGGAGGTGGAAGTTGCAGGGAGCCGAGATCGTACCATTGTACTCCAACCTGGATGACAAAGTGAGAATCTCAAAAAAAAAAAAAGAAGTTTTAAACCTATACATATTTGAAAAAATACATTATTAAAATATTCAGGAAATATTATTTTATCAGCTTATTGTTTTAATCATTTACTGGTAATACTTATTTGCAGACAAGATTGGCAGGTGTCAAAAAATTTAGAAAATGTCTGGAAGAAAAACATCATCTTGAGAAAATTCTGTCTAGAAACATTATTCTTCTGTGGATTCGTAAAAGATGAATTGTCATTGTAGTATTTTAGTATAAAACGTGTTGGTCCATCTCATGGATAAGTGAGTGTTCCCTGCGGCCTAGTTTGCAAACCCCTGTATA
Source organism: Trachypithecus francoisi (assembly GCF_009764315.1). Classification (NCBI taxonomy): domain Eukaryota; kingdom Metazoa; phylum Chordata; class Mammalia; order Primates; family Cercopithecidae; genus Trachypithecus; species Trachypithecus francoisi. The sequence goes on from NW_022681461.1 coordinate 14,085,386, forward strand.
GTATTTCTCAATATTGTTCCCCGCTGTAGGCCCTTCATACGAAAGTCTGAAGAAACATGTGGATAAAAATATTTCAGTTGGCTGGGCATGGTGGTTTACGTCTGTAATCCAAGCAGTTTGGGAGGCCAAGGCTGGTGAATCAGTTGAGGCCAGGAGATCAAGACCAGCCTGGCCAACATGGTAAAACCCCAACTCTACTAAAAATACACAAATTAGCTGGGCGTGGTGGTGCACTCCTGTAATTGCAGCTACTCAGGAGGCTGAGGCAGGAGAACTACTTGAACCCAGGAGGCAGAAGTTACAGTGAGCCGAGGTCGTGCCACTGCACTCCAGCCTGGGTGACCAGAGTGAGACTGTTTCAAAAAAAAAAAAAAAAAAAAAACTTTCAGTTAATTAAAAAATGTTTGTCACAAATATTAAAATAATAACAATAAAGCAGAATAAAAAAACTGACCATAAAAATGATAAAGGTTTCCTATTAGTGGGAGGGTTGACATTGTTTGGAATCATTCACAGAAGTGTCTATGCACAGCTTGAAAAAACCTTAAATTACAGGTTAACACCTCGTCATTTTATTTCCTTTGACTTCTACTAATTTATTTATTTATTGAGGTGGAGTTTTGCTCTTGTTGCCCAGGCTGGAGTGCAATGGTGCCATCTCGGCTCACCACAACCTCTGCCTCCCTGGTTGAAGCGATTCTCCTGCGTCAGCCTCCTGAGTAGCTGGGATTACAGGCATGTGCCACCATGCCTGGCTAATTTTTGTATTTTTAGTAGAGACAGGCTTTCACCATGTTGACCAGGCTGGTCTCGAACTCCTGACCTCAGGTGATCTGCCAGCCTCGGCCTCCCAAAGTGCTGAGATTATAGGCGTGAGCCACCACGTCTGGCCTACTTCTACTAATTTTGAGAATACCAGATCACAATGTTAAGTCATGAGGAACTGCAGCAAGCGCCGAGGAACTCCATCAGATGGTGCTGGCATTTACAGAAGTGAGGGGCAGAGCTCACTGGCAAAGTGTGTTCAGTGCTCCATCAGGGGCTAAATCAGCCAGCATCACACAGATGTTGGAAAGGAGAAGGATCCCTACTACAGTCTGGCTTCATTCAGCCCTGGAAGGTCATTCTTAACATTTCCAGCCTTTGCATACGATGTAAAAATATGCCCAACAACACACGTTGATTTTATTCTTGAAACAATGAAGAAAACCATCAACTGTTAAGAAAAGAGTCAACCCACAACCCGATGTTTGCACAATAGGCTACTCTTCTTAGGATGTCCTCATGGCCTTTTTTCATAGTATAACTTGAGAAATTTTGGCTCTGAATGAATAGGTAAGACAATTCATTTGAGAACCACGGAGGAGGTCCAACTGAAATAATAAACATTATCTTTACTCTGTGTTATTGGTATCATGGAATGATACTTTTTTGAAAATAAATATAAATTTTTATGCTTGAAATAATCCAGAAACAGAATGTTCTGAATTAACAGAATGTTAATAAAACAAAAAATTTTTTGATATCTGCTTAATGAACTCAGTACCTCATCATCAGTACAAAATAAAAACAAATTTCTCTTGATCATGGATTTTTGCAAAAAAGAATTATAGCTTCTCTGTCTCCCCTGAAATTATATTCCAAATTTTAATAGAGTTACTATTAATGCATCAGAAGCTATCTCTTCTTGGGAAACATATCACTTAAACTTTTAGAACTTAGTTTCTTCTTAATAATTGGAGAATACTTTCTCTGTCTCTCCCATGGTGTGGTTAAAATGAAGATGAAAACAGTTGTAAACTGCAAAAAGCTACAGAGGTGCTGGTGGTATTAGATGATAATTATTTAATCTTAAGGTCTATTCCCATCCAACCACCATTTTAGATATTACCATATCCCATTAATAGTAATGTGCTAGTGAGGTAAAAATACTCCAAGAGAAATTAAACAACAAAATGTTTGCAGTGTCTGTAAAACCTTGTGTTTTTTTTGTTTTTTTTTTTTTTAGACAATCTCACTCTGTCACCCAAGCTGGAGTGCAGCAGTGCAATCTCGGCTTACTGCAAACTCCACCTTCTGGTTTCAAGTGATCCTTCTGCCTCAGCCTCCTAAGTAGCTGGGACTACAGGCGCTCACCACCATGCCCGGCTAATCTTCGTATTTTCAGTAGAGACCGGGTTTCACCATTTTGGTCGGACTGGTCTCAAACATCTGACCTCAAGTGATCCACCCACCTTGGCTTCCCAAAGTGTTGGGATTACAGGCGTGAGCCACCATGCCTCGCCTGTAGAGCTTTTATAATGTAGACAAAGTCATCCTTAATGACTATTAAGGTTGTATTAGGATGTCTGTGAAAATCAACAGAATTTAATATTCCGTTTCAAATTTCTAAGATCTATGTAAACAAAATTATTTGATCACATTTGCCCCTGAAATGGTGGAATTATCAAACACTGCTTGATAGACCTTTGGAGAGCACCTGTGTATGTGGACCATTTGTAGGAACACAGCCCTACATGAGTGGAATGGAATCCTTCCCCACCATGGGCCGAAATGGAGAAGACCTCTTGACTGCCATGGTTGTGGAGCTGGTTAATGAGGCTTTTCCCAGTCTACCAGTCTATGGCTACTTCAAGGCTTTTGAGAGTTCCTGGTACATCTCTCCTTTAAACAGCATTGGAGATCTTGAATCAGAAGTATGTCTTATTTAGGCTGGGTGCAGTGGCTCACGCCTGTAATCCCAGCACTTTGGGAGGCTGAGGCGGGTGGACCACCTGATGTCAGGAGTTCGAGACCAGCCTGGTCAACATGGTGAAAGCCTGTCTCTACTAAAAATACAAAAAATTAGCTGGGCAGGATGGCGGGTGCCTGTAATCCCAGCTACTCAGCAGGTTGAGGCAGGAGGATCGCTTGAACCTGGGAGGCGGAGGTTGCAGTGAGCCGAGATGGCACCATTGCACTCCAGTCTGGGCAACAAGAGTGAAATTCCATCTCAAAAAAAAAAAAAAAAGTATGTCTTATTTATAATAATTTTATGGGTAGGAAAAATAAGATGAAAGTCAAAGGGTTTCCTAGGGTCACAGGGCAAGTCATTAAGTGATCATCATTTAAATTTAACTCAGTTCTTATAGTTGGGTGTGAGGTGATGTATGCTGGGTATAGCAAGCCATTCTTTACTTTTTAATTTGACAGAAAACTCACTTTATACATTTATCCTTGATTTCATTTCTTAACTCCGGATTTTATCACATGACATTAAAAGTAGACATTCGAATGAAACTTATCTTTGTTTTAACTTCATACAAAATTTCAAAAACCATGGCATGGGAACCTCCCATTAGCATGGCCTTTAGGTTGGGAGGGAAAAGAAGAATCACTTAGCCAAGACTGAACAAAACATGAATCATCTGAAAAGACTGCTTGGCCTCAGATGAACTAGAAAAGCGTTGACTCAGTAACCTATATTTCCCTCTGCTTACACTATTAACATGCTTTAGTGACACAGTCTGTTCAGTAATCTGGATCCTTAATATAAAACACTTGACATTTTTGCTTCTTTAGTTGCGTGTGGGAGGTACATTGTCATAAGCAGACTAGAACAAGGGAGTAGATGTTGAGAGAGAAGTTGAAAGAAAAAAATTCTGTCTCACAAATGTGGTTCTGATTACATATTCAAGATGAACAATTACAGTTTTGGGGCAATCTTAGGAAAAAGAACACCTAAGAATAATTATCCAAGTGAAAGGATTCTTTGTTCAAATCTTGAATATTTATTTACCTCCAAGCTAGGTGATTATTTTTATTCTCACTGGTTAGATGTAAAATACTCCCTATCTCTCCTGAAAGGCTGGGGTGGGGATGGGACAGATTCCAAATGAAACCACCAGCTCCTTTCAACTTGACGTCAGGATGTATGCTGGGGAAAAATTGTGTAAAAATAAGCTTGTCTTTCTTGCCTTTACTTTAAGAAAATTGTGATTAAATATAACATGAAATTTATCATCTCAACCATTTTGAGTGTACAGCTCCATAGTGTTAAGTACATTCACATTGTTGTACAATCAATCTCCAGACTCATCTTGTAAAACTGAAACGCATTAAACAACAATTCTCCATTTCTCCATCCTTCCAACTACTGGCAACCACCCTTCTAGTTTCTGTGTCTATAAATTTGACAACTTTAGATACTTCATATAAACTTACAGTATTTGTCTTTTTGTGACTGGCTTATTTCATTTAGCAGAATGTCCTCAACCTTCATCCATGTTGTCGCATGTGTTAGAATTTCCTTTTTAAGGCTAAACAATATTCCCTCATATTATGTACCACGTTTTGTTTATCCATTCATCTGTTGATGGACACTTGGCTTGCTTCCGCCTCTTGACATGGGTGTGCAAATATCTGTTTTTTTTTTTTTTTTTTTTTGAGACAGAGTCTTGCTCTGTCACTCAGGCTGGAGTGCAGTGGCGCGATCTAGGCTCACTGCAACCTCCACCTCCCAGGTTCAAGCGATTCTCCTGCCTCCGCCTCCTTAGTAGCTGGAACTACAGGCACACGCTACCATGCCGGGGCAATTTTTTTGTATTTTTGGTAAAGGTGGGTTTTCACCATGTTGGCCAGGCTGGTCTCCAATTTCTGACCTTATGTGATCCAGCTGCCTTGGCTTCTCAAAGTATTGGGATTACAGGCATGAGCCACTCCACTCTGCTGCAAGTATCTCTTTGCGATCCTGCTTTCCATTATTTTGAGTATATACCTAGATGTGGGATTGCTGGATGATATGGTAATTTTATTTTTAGTCTTTTGAAGAACTGCCATATTGTTTTCTATAGCAATGACACCGTTTTACATTCCCACCAACAGCACACAAGGGTTCCAGTTTCTCCATATCCTCACCAACACTTGTTATTATGTTTTCTGTTTTTAATAGTAGACATGCTCATGGGTGTAGGGTGACGTTGTGGTTTTGTTTTGCGTTTTTCCATGGATTAGTGATATTGAACATCTTGTCATATGCTTGTTGGCTACTTGTATATCATCTTTAGAGTGATGCCTATTCAACCTTTACTTTTTTGCATTCTTTATCTCATTGGGCTGCCTCCCTCATCCCTATCCCTTCTTAATTATTTATGCCTTATATAGATCCTAAAAGAGGACTTGTGGCAGCTTCCAAAGATATGTATAAGAAGACAAAATAATTGAGAAAATGGGATAAAAGAAAGCACAGTGAGGAAAATAAGATGAAGCCCAGGGGTAGGGTTAGGGCACAGAGCACATTTCAGTAGCCCTCTTAAGTTGCTGTGGCTGCAGGCTCCCTAGCAGCTAGGGCAGAAGGGAAAACATAATAATTTATTGTAAGGTAAACCCTAAAAGGCTTCTCAGGAGAGCATATCCATTCCTGTCTCTGTGACCTATGAGGTTTTCCCCATTGGACCTTAAACAGGGAACACTGTGAGATGTTGAGGACATCTATTTCTTCATCATAGATGACTCAATAGCAATTTTCATAGGCTCTGTCTTAAGCATCCCCCAGCAGCAGGCAGTGGCAGGAGGTGCAAGTAGGGCTCACTGAAGACAGTCTGCAAAGGGACAAAACAATGTGTCCCCTGGTCCCTGCTCTGGGTGTTGAGGCTTGACCTGTAGGTCAGGTTGCTCATCGAGGAAGGGACAGACTGCAGGACCTCTATGAGGACAACACCTCACATCCAGGGGCCAATACGATTCCAGCCTCAGCCTTCAAAACTATGTCTTTGAGCAGACCCCTTGAGGGAGAGAGTTGGTGTGACTGGTTAAGAGCAGATACAGACTTAGTGTGCATCTGGTATCTTTTTATCTAAAAGAAGACACCTTGATAGGTCATATGCTGTCCTGGCTCATGCTCCTGAGTTTCCTTAAAAGCAGAGCCTGAGCCTAGGCTTGAGTCTGAGCAGCTGATTTGGGAATGTGATTCCTGGAGCAGGGGTGAAGGGCTGGGGAGTGAAGCAGGGAAGGAGTGCCAATGCACGCTTCCTTATCATGCTGGTCACCACCCCTGGCTAAAGACAATGGAGGGTGCCCCAGAACCATCCCCAGGAAAGCACATTGGGTTTTGGTTTCTGTCCTCCATTGGGGAAGAGTTGTTCCGAGAGTGTCAACTCCTTTGCACTTCAGGGTTGCATGTGTGAATGTCCAGTGGGTGTCTCATGCTGTGGCATTAGCAGAGGAGCCGTTGGGCGGGGAGTGAAAGGCTCCTGGCATAGGGGAGGTGGGGTACTGTCAGATGCACCTGCGTAAAGCTGGTTGGAGTTTGCACAGAACTGGTGACCCAGAGGTGAGGCCAAAAGGACATGAAACTTGCATGTTAGATTAGGCCTGCCCTAATGACCTCATTTAGCTGAATTAATGCTTTAAAATCTCTGTCTCCAAATACAGTTGCACTCTGTGGGACTGAGTGGGGTTAGGACTTCAACATATGAATTTTGGTGGGGGTGCACAATTCAGCCCATAACAGTTACTATACTAAGAGAGGAGAGGTTGTTAAAATCTCCAACTTTTTTTTTTTTGCACAGGTTAGAGTCCAGTGGCATGATCTCAGCTCTCTGCAACCTCTGCCTCCCAGGTGCAAGCGATTCTCCTGCCTCAGCCTCCCGAGTAGCTGGGATTACAGGTACGCACCACCCCACCTGGCTAATTTTTGTATATTTAGTAGAGATGGGGTTTCACCCTGTTGGCCAGGCTGGTCTCAAACTCCTGACCTCAAGCAGTCCTCCCACCTTGGCCTCCCAAAGTGTTGGGATTGCAGACGTGAGCCACCGCACCCAGTCAAAATCTCCAACTTTGATTGTGGATTTGTCTCTCTTTCTTTTCAGTTTGATTGCTTTTTGCTTTACATAATTTGAAGCTGTCATATTAAGTGCATACACATTTAAGATTAAAAAAATCTTCCTGTGGACATCATTCTTTTATTATTAGGTAAGGTTCCTATTTATCTCTTATATTCCGCTTGGGATATTCACTAGCCCCTTCTAAGGAGCCAACATGAAGTATTTAGTTTCCCTGATTATGCTGTGCACTCATAAACTTAAAAAAACTTATTAGATAATACTTGTGTGGAATTTCTGTATTCTTTGGGATTACATTTGTGTGCACGTATCAGAAAACCAAAAAATAACAATTGGGATTACATTTGTGTGCACGTATCAGAAAACCAAAAATAACAATAACAAAAAATAACAGAAAACCAAAAACAACAATAATAGAATTTCTGTATTCTTTGGGATTACATTTGTGTGCATATATCAGAAAACCAAAATAACAAAACCAAAAAATAACAAAAAAAAAACAATTAAATGAGTTCGAAGTTTATTTCTCACTCTCATAAAGAACTCTGAAAGTAGAAGGTTCTGTGGATGGTACTTGCACAGAATCATGGGGGACGCATGCTCCTGTCTCTCTGCCTCGGCATAGCACAGGTTTCTTGGCCCAAGATGGCTGCTTGGAGCTCCAGCCATTGTGTCTGCATTCCGGGCAGCAGGAAGGAAGAAGAGAGGTGAGTGTAAGCTCAATGCTGCTTATACTCCATTGGTCAAAATTTAGATGCGTAGCCACAGCCAACCCCAAAAGATCCCAGGAAATGCACTCTTTATAGGTAGCACTGTGCCCAGGTAAAAAGGGGGATTCTGTGAATAGAGAGGAAGAAATAATGAATGTCAGAGCAGGCAAATAACAGTTTCTATTACTGCATTATATTTAGAATTTCTTCCAAGACTGCCCCCTTTCTGGTTGGGTTCTTTGGGTCCTTAAGCCTTCGGTCCTGGCTACTTGCTTTGTTGCAGGAAGCACCTTGCTCCTCCTGGCTGAGTGGGCTCCATTTCACATGGAATGAAGCTGAGCTGTGGCGGTGGCATCCTGCGGGGCTGCCCTGGAGGTTTCCTGGCTCCCTCACAATCCTGCTCTGCCTGCCAGGCTGCTGCCACCCCCCACAAAGTTTACAATCCAGACATAGTAGGACTCGGGTTGCCCAAGAGGCTCCAAATAAGAGAAGTGATGTTCCTAGGGTTTTAATGAGGCTCTAGTTTAAGAAACCTCAGACTTAAACGAAAGGTGAATTGAAATGCTTTATTCTTGCTCCCTGGCAGCCTCTGTCTTTCATGTCTTTCAAGCCCCTGTGAGGCTTTATTTACTTAATCCAGTAATAGAAGTCTATGATAATGATCAGAGCTAACACTTGCTGTGTGACCTCATTTGTACTATTATCGATCCATTTCCCAGATCAGACAACTTTTGCACAGAGAGATCAAGTCCCACGTGCAGAGTCTGGACTAGAACCCAGGCATTTGGGCTCCTGAGCCTTCGCCCTTATCCCAAGAGGAGTGCTGGCTCTCCGTCTTATTGTTTCTCAAGGAGAATTACAAGAGGTGTGGCACAATTTTAAAAGCAAAGTGAAATTTGCTTGAAATCTCATAAGACACAGGTTTCAAGAAACAAAACTTTCTGTCCATGACAAGGTTCTCTATGGAAGAAGCTGAGTGGCTGAAAGGGGAGGTGAGAGATGGAATGACAATACCAACACCCCCTTCCCTGGACTTCCTTACTCTAAAATTAACGGAGATGAAAGAGTGAAGGCTAGGAATGAGGATCATTGGATGTGGAGAGAGTATAAGAAGTTAAAGTGCTCCTGGCTGAGACACGGAAAAGAGGAGAAAGGGGATGAGAGTGAAGGTTAGGAAGGAGGCTGATTGGATGTGGAGAGAATATAAGGAGTTAAAATGCTCCTGGCTGAGACAGGGAAAAGAGGAGGAGGAGGAGGAGGAGGAGAAGCGGGGTAGGTTAAGAGACTCATTTTACTTTATTTTATTTTTTTGAGATGGAGTCTTGCTCGGTCACTAGGCTGGAACAAGTGACTGCAGCCTCTGCCTCCCAGGTCCCGAGTAGCTGGGACTACAGGTGTGCGCCACCATGCCCAGCTAATGTTTTTGTATTTTTAATAGAGATGGGGTTTCACTGTGTTGGCCAGGATGGTCTCGATCTCTTGACCTTGTGATCCACCTGCCTTGGCCTTCCAAAGTGCTGGGATTACAGGCATAAGCCACTGCGCCCAGCCAAGAGACTCATTTTAAACAGAGCCTGTGGAGCCAAACACTTGGAAGTCAGGCAGAAGAGGGGTCATTATCAAAGGAGGCTGAAGAGGCAAGGCCAGAGAGGCAGGAGGAAAACCACGATTGGGTAGGTTCAGGGAAGACAAGAAAAAGTTTCCACTGGCTGCAGTGTCTCATGTTTGTAATTTCAGCACTTTAGAGGCAGGAAGATTACCTCAGCCTAGGAGTTTAAGAGCAGCCTGGGCAACATAGTGAGACCCGTCTCTACAAAAAATACAAAAATTAGTTGGCCGTGGTGGCATGCACCTGTAGTCCCAGCTACTTGGGAGGCTGAGGTGGGAGGATTGCTTGAGCCCGGGAGGTCAAGGCTGCAGTGAGCCGTTACTGGACCACCACACTCCGGCCTGGGCTACAGAGTGAGACGTTGTCTCAAAAATTTTTTTTTCAACAAGGGATTATATCTAATGCCACTGAAAGCAAGACGTAAATTGAAGTGTGTCTGATGGATTTGGTAATGTAATTTTAATTATACTTTGAGTAAAATGGTAAACGCGTATTTTCTTTTGGAAAAAATATAATAGAAATGTGACCAGTACAGTATTGTGAGAAAATTGGGGGTGGCAGGGGGAAGGCTTTTGCATTACAAATTGCTGATAGTATTGCTTGAAAGGGCTTCTACCCCTCCCTCTGCTGGCAGGAATGGGACATGTCTGGTTCTATGTTCAGGGGAATGAAGTGAGTAGGGAGATGTTCTTAGCGTTGAAGTTTTCCGAAATGAAATGTAATCAGCGTGTTATTTTTTTGAAGCAACCTACATTTTTACCAGGACAAACTTGTGGGCAGAAAAGCCAGTAAAAATAGGAAATAATAGTTTCTCTAAAGCGAATTCTCAAAAATAGAAGAGATTGGAAAGCTATAGAATAATTTGGGATGGAAAATATGACTCTTGGCTCTGGAAATGAGTTGTAAGTCATGGTTAGTGAAGATCTTATATATCATCTGAAGAGGACTTGTGTTTAGTGAAATAAGTTCAGTTTTTGAAACACACTGATTCATTATGAGTAAGACACGCTCCATGTCCAAGAGGCTATAGGCTTATCCATCCCAAATTGCAACATCTCTTACAACTTGAAATTGATTATCTGGATCTGTTTGAAAAATGCCCCCAGCTGCTTCACTAATTGTACCTGATCTCAAATCTAGGTCAAAAATGGTACTTCAGTTTGAGAACAGAGTCACTGACACCATAAATAATGTTTGGGAACCTCTCCAAGTGCTAATTCCAGGGCTTTGAAGTAAAAATATAGCATCTCACCAATATTTCATTTTTCTTCTAAATTTGTATTAAACGTATTATCAAGGACATACAAAGTGAGTAACTTTTTATTGTGTTTTGCTTGTTTAGGTTAACAGATTCTGCTACAGAGAGTTTTATACCTCATCCAAGATTGTAGTTAGAGCACACTGTTGTATGTGCAAGTCGGTGATTTGAAATTATTCCAGTATAATGGGAGTTACTACCTTTTCCTACCCCAAGAACTGAAAATACAAAGACCACTCTTTATTAAAATATCCACAGTAAAACAGATACTAAGTTCTCTAATAAATCAAGTTTAAGAGCAAATATACTCTAAATCCTTTTAAACTAAATAATATCACTTTAATTAACTAAATTTAAGAACTGGAAGTTCTCTTGAAAATCCACTGAATATCTTTTCTCTAAACCTGGAATTCTTCCCATTGTAACATTTTCTGATCTGGGTGTTTCTCAAGACTTGATTAAGATATTGCTTTTCGACTGGACACAGTGACTCATATCTGCAATCCCAGTGCTTTCGGAGGTTGAGGCGGGAGGATCACTTGAGCCCAGGAGTTCCAGTCTTTATGGGCTATGATTGTGCCACTGTACTCCAGCCTGGGTGACAGAGTGAGATCCTGTCTCTAAAGAAAAAAAAAGGAGATTACTTTTTATTACTTGTAACAACCTATTGACATATAATTCAATGTATACCATACCATTTCAATGTATACCATTTCAAATGTATACCATACAATTGAAAGTGTATAATTCAATGGTTTTAGTGTATTCACAGGGTTACGCAACCATCACAGCCATCAAATTTAGAACATGTTCATCATCCCCAAATGAAACCATGTACCCATCACTCCCCATTCCTCCCCAACCACTCTGCCAGCTGTTTTGGACATTTCACATAAAAGAATTCATACAATATGTGATCTTTTGGGATTAATTTCTTTCACTTAGCGTAACTACACACCTCATTTTTAAAATTGCCAAACAATATGCTATCGTATTAATATGCCACATTTTATTTATTCATTAATCAGTTGATGAACATTTGGGTTGTTTTCACTTTTTTTGTGGCTATTTTGAATGCTTCTATGAACATTTGTGTACAAATTCTTGTGTGGACATATGTTTTTGCTTTTGTTGGATATATACCTAGGAATGGAATTATTGAATCATATGGTAAGTCTGTGTTTAACCTTTTGGGGAAGTGCCAGATGTTTTCCCAAAGCAGCCACACCATTTTACATTCCCATCAACAGTGTTATTAGGGTTCCAACTACTCCACATCCTTGACAATACTTGTTGTTACCTGCCTGATTATAGCCTTCCCAGTGGGAGCGACGTGGATTCTGTTGTGGTTTTCATTTGTGTTTCCTCAATGATTACGGAAGTTGAGCATCTCTTCATGTGCTTATTGGTTATTTGTGTATCTTTGGAGGACTATCTATTCAAATCATTTGCCCATTTTAAAACTGGGTTGCCCTTTTATTATTGAGTTGTAAGAATTCTTTATATACTTGGTATATAATTTCCTTAACAGAGGTTTAATTTGCAAATATTTTCTTCCATTCTGTGGGTTATCTTTTTCACTTTTTTGATGGTGTCCACTGAAGCACGAAAGTTGGATTGTTTTAGCATTTTAAAATTTATTTTATTTATTTAACATTTAATCTTTAAAAAATAAACCTTAAATATGAAAATTTTCAAACAAACTCGAGACAATATAATGAATCTCCTTGTTTTTAGCACCCGGCCTCAACAATTTGCTGTTCTTGTTTGATCTAGCCTCCCTCTCCATAACACTTTTATTTTCCCTTATGCTTTGTTTTCTTCTGAAGTTTTTTTCATTTAAAAAATTAGTATTAATTTTAATTGACAAATCATAACTGTATACATTGATGGGGTACATTGTGGTGTTTTGATGTATGGGTATAATGTGAAATGATTAAATCAAACTAGTTAACATAACCATCACCTTCCTTGGTATTTTTTGTGGCAATACTTTTGAAATTTCTTCTCTTAGTTGTTTTGAAGTATACATTATTTACTGTAGTCACTCTTCTGTGTAGTAGATCTCAAAACTTATTGTTCCTGTCTAACTGAATCTTTGTACCCTTTGACCAATAATTCCCCATTCATTTCCTTGATCCCCAGACTCCCTGACTCCGGTGCCATCATTCTACTTTCTACTTCCATGAATTCAACTTTTTGAAGATTCCATAAGTAAGTGAGATCACCTGGCACGTGTTTTTCTGTGCCTGGCTTATTTCACTTAGTATAATGTCCTTCAGATTTATCCATGTTGTTTCAAGTGACAGAATTTCCTTCTTTTTACAGACTGAATAGTATTCCATTGTCTCTACGTACATTATCTTTATTCATTTATCTGTTAGTGAATAGAGGTTGATTCCTTATCTTGGCTATTGGGAGTATGGGAGCACAGATATCCCTTTGAAACAATGATTTCAATTCCTTTGATTATGTTCCCAGAAATGAGAATACCAGATTGTATGGAGTTCTATTTTTAGTTTTTTGAGCAACCTACACACCATTTTTTCATAATGGCTATACCAATTTACATTTCCACCAACAGCATACATGGGTTCCCTTCCTCCCAACACTTGTTATCTTTTCTCTTTTTGATAAAAGTCATTCTAACAAGGGTGGCATGATATCTCATGATGGTTTTAATTTTTATTTCCCTGATAATTAGTGACATTGGGCATTGCTTTTCATGGCCCTGTTGGTCATTCGTATGTATTCTTTTGAGAAGGGCCTATTCAGAGTCTTTACCTATTTTTAAATTGGACTATTTGTTTTTCTTACTATTGAGAAATTCACTATTTGAGTTTCTTATATATTTTAAATATTAACCTTTATCAGGTGGATAGTTTCAAAGATGTCTCTTCACCTTATTGTTTCTTTTGCTGTGTCAAAGCTTTTTAGTTTGATACAATTACATTTGCCTATTTTCGCTTTTGTGGCCTGAGCTTTCAGGGCCATATCCAAAAGCCATTGCACCCAGGCTAATGTTGTGGCGATTTCTCCCTATGCTTTTGTCTAGTAGTTTTCCAGTTCCAGGTTTTATGTTTAAGTCTTTAATTCATTTTGAGTTGTTTTTGGTTCATGGTGTCAGATAAGGTTCTAATTTTATTCTTTTGCATGTGGATATCTAGTTTTCCATTTGTTGAAGAGGTCATCCTTTCTGCATTGTGTGTTCTTGGAACCTTTGTCAAAAATCAATTGACTGTATATGTGTGGGTTTATTTACGGTCTTTCTATTATCTTCCGTTGGTTGATGTGTCTGTTTTTATGCCATTACCATGTTGTTTTGATTACAATAGCTTTATAACGTACTGTGAAATCAGGGAGTGTGATGTCTCCAGCTTTGTTCTTTTGTAGTTCCATATGAATTTAAGGATTTTTTTTTACATTTCTCTGGAAGCTGACATTGGAATTTTCATAGAGATTGCATTGAATCTATAGACAATTTTGGGTAGCATAGGCATTTTAAACAATATTAATTCTTTAGCTTCATGAACCTGGAATATCTTTCATTTGTTTGTGTTTCTTCCTATTATTTCATCAGTGATTTATAGTTTCCAGTATACAGGTCTTTCATCTCCTTGGTTACATTTACCCCTAAGTTTTTGATTTTTTTTCTTGTTGCTATTGTAAATGTAATTGTTTCCTTTTTGAATAGTTCGTTATTAGTGTTTAGAAATGCTACTAAATTTCATATGTTGTTTTTGTATCCTGCAACTTTACGAAATGTGTTTATCAGGTCTAGCAGTTTTTTGGTGGAATCTTTAGGATTTCATATATATATATATATATATATGAATATGATCATGTCATCAGCAAACAGAGACAATTTTACTTTTTTCCTTTCTATTTGGATGCCTTTTATTTCTTTCTCTTGCCTAATTGTTCTGGCTAGGACTTCCAGTATTATGCTGAAAAGAAATGATGAGAGTGGGTGTCTTTGTGTTATCCCTGAACTCAGAGGAAAATCTTTCAACTTTTTGCTGTTGAGTATTATGTTAGCTATATGACATTTATTGTGTTGAAGTGCATTTCCTCTGTACCTAATCTGTTGAGAGTTTTGTTTTTTACCATGAGAGTGTTGAGTTTTATGAAATGATTTTTCTGCATTTATTGAGATGATCAGATGATTTTTATACTTCATTTTGTAAACATAGTATATCACATTTATAGATTTGTGTATATTGAACCATCCTTGCGTCCCTGGAATAAATCTCACTTGGTCATGGTGAATGACTGTTTTGGTATGTGATTGAATTTGCTAGTATTTTGTTGAGGATTTTTCCATCTATGTTCATCAGGGATATTGACCTATAGTTTTTTTCTCTTGTAGTATCCTTGTCTGACTTTGGTATCTGGGTAATGCTGGCCTCATAAAATGAGTTTGGAAGTGTTCCCTCCAGTTCAATTGTAGTTTGAGAAGGATTAGTATTAGTTCTTCTTTAAATGTTTGGTTGAATTTAGCTGTGAAGCCATTTGGTCCTGGACTTTTCTTTGATGAGGTAACTTTGTATTACTGATTCAGCTCCTTATTCATTATTGGTCTGTTCCGATTTTTTAAAAAATTTCTTCATAGTTCAATGTTGGCAGGCCGTTTTTATCTAGGAATTTATTTCTTCTAGGTTATCCAATTTATTGGCATATGAGTATTCACAATAACTTTCTTTGACCCTTTGCATTTCTTTGCTCTCTGTTGTAATGTTTCCTCTTTCATTTCTAATTTTATTTATTTTAATCGTCTCTCTTTTTTTCCCAGTTAGCCTATCTAAGAGTTTGTCAATTCTATCTTTTAAAAATGCAACTCTTATTGTCATTAATTTTTTTTGCCTGTTATTTTCTGGTCTCCATTTATTTCTGCTCTGATCTTTGTTATTTCCTTCCTTCGGCCCACTTTGGACTCAGTTTGTTCTTCTTTTTCCAGTTGCTTGAAGATTGTTGATTTGAGATCTCTCTTCTTGTTTGGTATGGGCATTGGTTACTATAAAAACAATCAAGTCCAGTTCTTTTCTCCCCCTGTGTTGCTTGTGCTTTCTGTGTCACATCCAAGAAGGCTTTGTCTAACCCAAGATCACAGAGATTTATACCTATGTTTTCTCCTAAGCATTTTATAGTTTTAACTTTTGCATTTAGGTCTATGATCCACTTGAGGTGTTTGTATACATGGTGAGGAATGGGTTTAACTTTTTTTTGTATAGATAGATGTCCAATGGTCACAGCACTGTTAGTTGAAAAGACCGTTCTTGGCCGGGCGCGGTGGCTCAAGCCTGTAATCCCAGCACTTTGGGAGGCCGAGACGGGCGGATCACGAGGTCAGGAGATCGAGACCATCCTGGCTAACACGGTGAAACCCCGTCTCTACTAAAAAATACAAAAAACTAGCCGGGCGAGGTGGCGGGCGCCTGTAGTCCCAGCTACTCGGGAGGCTGAGGCAGGAGAACGGCGTGAACCTGGGAGACGGAGCTTGCAGTGAGCTGAGATCCGGCCACTGCACTCCAGCCCGAGCCACAGAGCGAGACTCCGTTTCAAAAAAAAAAAAAAAAAAAGAAAAGACCGTTCTTTCCCTGATCAAATTGTCTTGACATCCCGTTGAAATCAATTGACCATAAATGTGAAGGTTTATATGTGAACTTTGATTCTATTCTATGGATCTACATGTCTGTTCCTTTGCCAGTACCGCACTGTCTTGTTTACTATTGCTTTTATGAAATTGGAAAGTGTGCGTCCTACAACTTTATTTGTAAGATGATTTTGGCTGCTCTGGGTCCTTTATATCTCCATATGTATTTTAGAATTTTGTCAGTTTCTGAAAAAAAGAGTCAGCTGGGCTTTTGATAGGGATTGTACTCAATCTACAGATCAATTTGAGGGTATTGCCATCTTAATAATACTCTTCCAGTGTATCAACATGGGATAATATGTCTTTCTATTCATCTAGGCTTTTAATTTCTTTTAGTAATGTTTTTTACTTTTAAGAATTTGTAGTCGTTTTAAAAAGAAGTATTTCATTTTTTGATACTATTGTGAATGAAACTATGTTCTTAAATGTTTGGGTTTTCATTCCTAGCATAGAGAAATGCAATTGATGGTGCATATTTTGTATATTAAGCCAGCAATCTTGCTGAACTTGTTCATTAGTTCTAATAGATTTTTTAGTGGATTCATTAGGATTTTCTTTATATAAAATCGTGTCAAAATAAAGATAGTTTTATTTCCTTTTCCAACTTGGGTGCCCTCTATTATGTTTTTCTTGCCCAATTACCTTGGCTATAATCTCCTGTGCAATGTTAAATAGAAGTGGTAAGAATGGACATCCTTATCTTGTTATTGATCATAGGGGAGGGTATTTCATCTTTTACTATTGAGATGTTAGACATGGACACATAGAGGGGAATAACACACACTTGGCCCTATTGGAGGGTAAAGGCCTGGAGGAGGGAGAGGATCAGGAAAAATAACTCTTGGGTAGTAGGCTTAATACCTGGGTGATGAATTAATATGTACAACAAACACCATGACATACCTATATAACATACCTGCACATGGACACTGGAACTTAAAATAAAAGTTGACAAGAAGTATGATGTTAGCTGTGGGCTTTCTTGTAGATACTTTTTATTAGGTGAAGGAAGTTCCCTTTTGTTCCTAGTTTCCTGAGTAGATAAAATGATACCATGATAAAATGTAGAGTTTGACAAAATTTTTTTTGCAACTATTGAGATGATCATATGGTTTTGTCTTTTATTATGTTGATGTGGTATATTACATTAACTGATTTTTGGTTACAAAACCAATCTTGCACTCCTTGGACTAATTCTACTTGGTCATGGTGATTAATCCTTATATATGTTGTTGGATTTGTTTGCTAGTATTTTGTTCAGGATTTTTGTGTCTATAACCGTAAGAGATATTGATCTGTAATTTTCTTTTCTTATGATGTCTTTTTCTGGCTTTTAGAAACTTTATTATTTTTTTTTTATAGAGATGAGGTCTTGCTATATTGCCCAAACTCCTAGCTTCGAGTGATCCTCCCGCCTTGGCCTTCCAAAGCACTGAGATTATAGGCATTAGCCAATGTGCCTGACCTGTCTGGCTTTGATATCAGGGTAATGCTGGCCCAATAGAATGAGTTGAAAAGTATTCCCTACTTTTGAAGAGTATGTGAAAAATTGGCATTAAAATTCTTCCTTAAACATTTGAAAGAATTAATCAATGAAGCTATCTGAGCCTGTACTTTTCCTTGTGGGAAGTTTAAAAACTACTAATTCAATCTCTTTATTTGTTATAGGTTTATTCAGATTTGTCTATTTCTTCTTCAGTCAGTTTCAGTAGTTTACATCTTTTTAGGAATCTATTTTACCTAAGTTATCTAATTCACTGGCATACAGTTTTGTGTGTTTATTGAACAAGTATATCCCCTCTTAATATTGATAACTCTCCTACCTCCATTCTCCATAGTTTATAGTGGCAGAATTCCCTAGCCACATTTATAAGGAGTGAGCTGGGCTTCCTAACTACCCTCGATTGATCTATCTGACCAACTGGGGGTTCAGAAAGAGCTACTTTTTCTCCAGGCACATGGACCAGTAACCCGTTAACTCAGAAGCTCTCAGCAGCCACATTTGACATCATGTTGCCTGAAAAATAGAGAAAACCATTCTGCAGCAAGATGTGTCAGTGAAGCTGACTGGAGGAGTACATATGGGAGGCAGAGGTTTGATTAGGACTAAACCCCTCATTCTAGTTCATTATCAAAATTGGGTTTCATTCTTGCTAATAGTTTCTCTCTCTTGCAGCCCCCCCTTTTTTTCTCCCTCAAGTTCTTTGAGAGGATGTCTTTCTTTTTTTTTTTTTTTTTTTTTTTTTGAGACGGAGTCTTGCTCTGCCACCCAGACTGGAGTGCAGTGGCGGGATCTCAGCTCACTGCAAGCTCCGCCTCCCGGGTTTAGAGGATGTCTTTCAAATGCAACTAATAGAATCTTGACTAATAGAGAGCTGGTCCTAGGGAGCAGGCATTGTAAGTAACAGAACTTAAGGGATGATTTCAACTTGAGGCAGCAAGGCTGCATTCTGTGTTCTCAGGGTGATGTTGCAGTCAGTGGCAAGCTTCAGTTCCAGGAGCCTGGATGAAAGTAGACACAGAATGAGAGATCAAGGATGCAACAAGGAAGAGACATCTTCCCTGTTAGTAACCAGTGAACTGAGACTGGGCTAGAAAATCACGTCTGGGTAAAAAATAACAGCTGGATTCTCTATTATTCCCCATCTCTAAAACTAAGATTGAGGTTTTTATGGGGAAGTTGGAGAATCAACAATTAGAAAGGAAAATCTTAGAGGACCTGGGTTCCCTGATGCCCTTTTTTCTAGGTCCTCTGTTGGACTAAGGGATGCAGCTTCCTGTACCAAAATAGAGAATTAGGTACAGAGACAATGAGCAGATGTAATCTGAGGGAAAGCCACCTTGCTACCCTACCCCACATCCTATTAATAGTTTCCCACATGTGGCCCCAAACCAAGGTCCTTAAATAGACACAAAGAAGGTGAGAAAATTCCTCAGTGTTTCTGCTAAGGATCAAGCTGCATGGTCATGGCCCTATCCCTGGAGTACCATTTAGCAGACCTAGGACTTTAAAGGTGATGAAAAGATTTGTGCCATGATGAGATCGCTTGGACACAGGAAGGGGAACATCACACACCGGGGCCTATTGTGGGGAGGGGGAAGAGGGGAGGGGGAAGGATAGCGTTAGGAGATATACCTAATGTAAATGACGAGTTAATGGGTGCAGCACACCAACATGGCGCATGTATACATATGTAACAAACCTGCATGTTGTGCACATGTACCCTAGAACTTAAAGTATTATAATAATAATAATAATAAAAAGAAACATTTATCTTTATTAACTGTGTGTTTACCTTGAGGACTATTTCATACAGAAAGGGCAATAAGGCTGGGCGCGGTGACTCAAGCCTGTAATCCCAGCACTTTGGGAGGCCGAGACGGGCGGATCACGAGGTCAGGAGATCGAGACCATCCTGGCTAACACTGTGAAACCCCGTCTCTACTAAAAAATACAAAAAACTAGCCGGGCGAGATGGCGGGCGCCTGTAGTCCCAGCTACTCGGAGGCTGAGGCAGGAGAATGGCGTGAACCCGGGAGGCGGAGCTTGCAGTGAGCTGAGATCCGGCCACTGCACTCCAGCCCGGGCGACAGAGTGAGACTCCGTCTCAAAGAAAAGAAAAAAAAAAAAAGAAAGAAAGGGCAATAAATAGATAAATACT
This sequence comes from Trachypithecus francoisi, assembly GCF_009764315.1. Taxonomy (NCBI): domain Eukaryota; kingdom Metazoa; phylum Chordata; class Mammalia; order Primates; family Cercopithecidae; genus Trachypithecus; species Trachypithecus francoisi. The sequence goes on from NW_022681461.1 coordinate 14,105,099, forward strand.
TATTTCCCTTTATTCATTCCCTTCAAATAAAGTTATTCTACAAACTACTTGTAAAGGTGGAAAAAAAAAGAGATTTGTGCCATGGAGTACTATGAAATGGAGTTCTCTCAAATGGAACTTATCAGTGACCCATGAAATACACCAGTCATTTCATGTAGTTTATTATCTCTAATACCAAGAATAAAATATGTATTTTTGGCTAGTGCCCATTTGGATTTTTTTTGGTAGTTATTTTGTTTTTCCTCCACATTTGTGTATAGGGTACAAGTTGGTTACATTGATCACATTTATCATTTTGTTTGCTAGTTGTAAAATCAGAAAGGGTCATACCTGGAGCAGATAGAAATTGTGCTGAAGGAATAATGGACGTTACCTGAAGATCCTGAATAAAGAGCAGTTGTTCTGTGAAATCTCCTTTTGGTGCAGTAATGGGTGTGGCTTTGCCACTGGGGAGAAGATGGTTGTATTATGCAAGGTAAGGTCATATTTGGAATTTCACGTGCAGCGGAAGAGGGTGTATATGTGATGAGCAGAAAAGAGAAGGAATGTGTACTTACTGGGGTAACAGCCTTGCTATTTTTTAGAATAGCCTCCATTTTTTTAGTCACAAGCTTACAGTGGTGGAACTCTCAGCAGCAATGTTTTGAAAATAACACAGCCCCTTCATCACTTTTGATTGGTTTAGAGGTGGCATCTGACCCAAACTTGACCAAAATCCCTTTCTTGGACCCTTTTACTATTTCATCAGTTTAGTAATGGACGTCTGACTCAAGCTGGGAATGCTATGGCTGGCAAGGTGGGGGTGGGAGGGAGAAAAGAGAGAGGGAGAGTAGAGGGGGGAGCGAGCAAGCGAGAGAGAGAGAGAGAGAGAGAGAGAAAATGAATCATTCTTTTTCTAATTACTGGACCAGTAACAAGTAAAGGTGCTCAAGGTCATCATTTTCTGCCATATGGACTGAGGAAGACAGGAAGCTCGTATGCAGCAAGAAAGAGGAATGAAGGCAACACTCACAGCAGAGTAGAGATGAGAGACAGAGGGACTAGTTGTGTTCAGGTCTCTGCTTCCAGCTTGCTCCTGGGGTCCCACTATTTCTTGCCGTTAGGTTTTGTGATCCAGTCCTTACAATCAGGTCTTCTGCTTTGCTTAATTTTAGGAAGATTTTGCTACTTATAAACAAAAGAATATAACTAATGTAGTCTATTAAAAACACTAAAATCCTATTTACCATATTTATGGTAAAATTTTTAGTATAATGATTTGTTATATAAACAAAAACATGGCAATATAATTCTTAGCCAATAGGCTTTTTTTTTTTTTTTTATACTTTAAGTTCTAGGGTACATGTGCATAACGTGCAGGTTTGTTACATATCTATACTTGTGCCATGTTGGTGTGCTGCACCCATCAACTCGTCAGCACCCATCAATTTGTCATTTATATCAGGTATAACTCCCAATGCAATCCCTCCCCCCTCCCCCCTCCCCATGATAGGCCCCGATGTGTGATGTTCCCCTTCCCGAGTCCAAGTGATGTCATTGTTCAGTTCCCACCTATGAGTGAGAACATGCGGTGTTTGGTTTTCTGTTCTTGTGATAGTTTGCTAAGAATGATGGTTTCCAGCTGCATCCATGTCCCTACAAAGGATGCAAGCTCATCCTTTTTTATGGCTGCATAATATTCCATGGTGTATATGTGCCACATTTTCTTAATCCAGTCTGTCACAGATGGACATTTGGGTTGATTCCAAGTCTTTGCTGTTGTGAATAGTGCCGCAATAAACATACGTGTGCATGTGTCTTTATAGCAGCATGATTTATAATCCTTTGGGTATATACCCAGTAGTGGGATGGCTGGGTCATATGGTACATCTAGTTCTAGATCCTTGAGGAATCGCCATACTGTTTTCCATAATGGTTGAACTAGTTTACAATCCCACCAACAGTGTAAAAGTGTTCCTATTTCTCCACATCCTCTCCAGCACCTGTTGTTTCCTGACTTTTTAATGATTGCCATTCTAACTGGTGTGAATTGGTATCTCATTGTGGTTTTGATTTGCATCTCTCTGATGGCCATTGATGATGAGCATTTTTTCATGTGTCTGTTGGCTGTATGAATGTCTTCTTTTGAGAAATGTCTGTTCATATCCTTTGCCCACTTTTTGATGGGGTTGTTTGTTTTTTTCTTGTAAATTTGTTTGAGTTCTTTGTAGATTCTGGATATTAGCCCTTTGTCAGATGAGTAGATTGCAAAAATGTTCTCCCATTCTGTAGGTTGCCTGTTCACTCTGATGGTAGTTTCTTTTGCTGTGCAGAAGCTCTTTAGTTTAATTAGATCCCATTTGTCAATTTTTGCTTTTGCTGCCGTTGCTTTTGGTGTTTTAGACATGAAGTCCTTGCCCATGCCTATGTCCTGAATGGTACTACCTAGGTTTTCTTCTAGGGTTTTTATGGTATTAGGTCTAACATTTAAGTCTCTAATCCATCTTGAATTAATTTTCGTATAAGGAGTAAGGAAAGGACCCAGTTTCAGCTTTCTACTTATGGCTAGCCAATTTCCCCGGAACCATTTATTAAATAGGGAATCCTTTCCCCATTTCTTGTTTCTCTCAGGTTTGTCAAAGATCAGATGGCTGTAGATGTGTGGTATTATTTCTGAGGACTCTGTTCTGTTCCATTGGTCTATATCTCTGTTTTGGTACCAGTACCATGCTGTTTTGGTTACTGTAGCCTTGTAGTATAGTTTGAAGTCAGGTAGCGTGATGCCTCCAGCTTTGTTCTTTTACATAGGATTGTCTTGGCAATGCGGGCTCTTTTTTGGTTCCATATGAACTTTAAAGCAGTTTTTTCCAATTCTGTGAAGAAACTCATTGGTAGCTTGATGGGGATGGCATTGAATCTATAAATAACCTTGGGCAGTATGGCCATTTTCACAATATTGATTCTTCCTATCCATGAGCATGGTATGTTCTTCCATTTGTTTGTGTCCTCTTTTATTTCACTGAGCAGTGGTTTGTAGTTCTCCTTGAAGAGGTCCTTTACATCCCTTGTAAGTTGGATTCCTAGGTATTTTATTCTCTTTGAAGCAATTGTGAATGGAAGTTCATTCATGATTTGGCTGTTTGTCTGTTACTGGTGTATAAGAATGCTTGTGATTTTTGCACATTAATTTTGTATCCTGAGACTTTGCTGAAGTTGCTTATCAGCTTAAGGAGATTTTGGGCTGAGACAATGGGGTTTTCTAAATATACAATCATGTCATCTGCAAACAGGGACAATTTGACTTCTTCTTTTCCTAACTGGATACCCTTGATTTCTTTCTCTTGCCTGATTGCCCTAGCCAGAACTTCCAACACTATGTTGAATAGGAGTGGTGAGAGAGGGCATCCCTGTCTTGTGCCAGTTTTCAAAGGGAATTTTTCCAGTTTTTGCCCATTCAGTATGATATTGGCTGTGGGTTTGTCATAAATAGCTCTTATTATTTTGAGGTACGTTCCATCAATACCGATTTTATTGAGCGTTTTTAGCATGAAGGGCTGTTGAATTTTGTCAAAAGCCTTTTCTGCATCTATTGAGATAATCATGTGGTTCTTGTCTTTGGTTCTGTTTATATGCTGGATTACATTTATTGATTTGCGAATGTTGAACCAGCCTTGCATCCCAGGGATGAAGCCCAGTTGATCATGGTGGATAAGCTTTTGGATGTGCTGCTGAATCTGGTTTGCCAGTATTTTATTGAGGATTTTTGCATCGATGTTCATCAGGGATATTGGTCTAAAATTTTCTTTTTTTGTTGTGTCTCTGCCAGGCTTTGGTATCAGGATGATGTTGGCCTCATAAAATGAGTTAGGGAGGATTCCCTCTTTTTCAATTGATTGGAATAGTTTCAGAAGGAATGGTACCAGCTCCTCCTTGTACCTCTGGTAGAATTCAGCTGTGAATCCATCTGGTCCTGGACTTTTTTTGGTTGGTAGGCTATTAATAATTGCCTCAATTTCAGAGCCTGCTATTGGTCTATTCAGGGATTCAACTTCTTCCTGGTTTAGTCTTGGAAGAGTGTAAGTGTCCAGGAAATTATCCATTTCTTCTAGATTTTCTAGTTGATTTGCGTAGAGGTGTTTATAGTATTCTCTGATGGTAGTTTGTATTTCTGTGGGGTCCATGGTGATATCCCCTTTATCATTTTTTATTGCATCTATTTGATTCTTCTCTCTTTTCTTCTTTATTAGTCTTGCTAGCGGTCTGTCAATTTTGTTGATCTTTTCAAAAAACCAACTCCTGGATTCATTGATTTTTTGGAGGGTTTTTTGTGTCTCTATCTCCTTCAGTTCTGCTCTGATCTTAGTTATTTCTTGCCTTCTGCTAGCTTTTGAATGTGTTTGCTCTTGCTTCTCCAGTTCTTTTAATTGTGATGTTAGAGTGTCAATTTTAGATCTTTCCAGCTTTCTCTTGTGGGCATTTAGTGCTATAAATTTCCCTCTACACACTGCTTTAAATGTGTCCCAGAGATTCTGGTATGTTGTATCTTTGTTCTCATTGGTTTCAAAGAACATCTTTATTTCTGCTTTCATTTCGTTATGTACCCAGTAGTCATTCAGGAGCAGGTTGTTCAGTTTCCATGTAGTTGAGTGGTTTTGATTGAGTTTCTTAGTCCTGAGTTCTAGTTTGATTGCACTGTGGTCTGAGAGACAGTTTGTTATAATTTCTGTTCTTGTACATTTGCTGAGGAGTGCTTTACTTCCAATTATGTGGTCAATTTTGGAATAAGTGCGATGTGGTGCTGAGAAGAATGTATATTCTGTTGATTTGGGGTGGAGAGTTCTGTAGATGTCTATTAGGTCCACTTGGTGCAGAGATGAGTTCAATTCCTGGATATCCTTGTTAACTTTCTGTCTCGTTGATCTGTCTAATGTTGACAGTAGAGTGTTGAAGTCTCCCATTATTATTGTATGGGAGTCTAAGTCTCTTTGTAAGTCTCTAAGGACTTGCTTTATGAATTTGGGTGCTCCTGTATTGGGTGCATATATATTTAGGATAGTTAGCTCTTCCTGTTGAATTGATCCCTTTACCATTATGTAATGGCCTTCTTTGTCTCTTTTGATCTTTGATGGTTTGAAGTCTATTTTATCAGAGACTAGGATTGCAACCCCTGCTTTTTTTTGTTCTCCATTTGCTTGGTAGATCTTCCTCCATCCCTTTATTTTGAGCCTATGTATGTCTCTGCATGTGAGATGGGTCTCCTGAATATAGCAGACTGATGGGTCTTGACTCTTTATCCAGTTTGCCAGTCTGTGTCTTTTAATTGGAGCATTTAGTCCATTAACATTTAAGGTTAATATTGTTATGTGTGAACTTGATCCTGCCATTATGATATTAACTGGTTATTTTGCTCGTTATTTGATGCAGTTTCTTCCTAGCCTCGATGGTCTTTACATTTTGGCATGTTTTTGCAATGGCTGGTACCGTTGTTCCTTTCCATGTTTAGGGCTTCCTTCAGGGTCTCTTGTAAGGCAGGCCTGTTGGTGACAAAATCTCTAAGCATTTGCTTATCTGTAAAGGATTTTATTTCTCCTTCATTTATGAAGCTTAGTTTGGCTGGATATGAAATTCTGGGTTGAAAATTCTTTTCTTTAAGAACGTTGAATATTGGCCCCCACTCTCTTCTGGCTTGTAGAGTTTCTGCCGAGAGGTCTGCTGTTAGTCTGATGGGCTTCCCTTTGTGGGTAACCCGACCTTTCTCTCTGGCTGCCCTTAAGATTTTTTCCTTCATTTCAACTTTGGTGAATCTGGCAATTATGTGTCTTGGAGTTGCTCTTCTGGAGGAGTATCTTTGTGGTGTTCTCTGTATTTCCTGAATTTGAATGTTGGCCTGCCCTACTAGGTTGGGGAAGTTCTCCTGGATGATATCCTGAAGAGTGTTTTCCAACTTGGTTCCATTTTCCCCCTCACTTTCAGGCACCCCAATCAGACGTAGATTTGGTCTTTTTACATAATCCCATACTTCTTGCAGGCTTTGTTCATTTCTTTTTCTTCTTTTTTCTTTTGGTTTCTCTTCTCGCTTCATTTCATTCATTTGATCCTCAGTCGCTGATACTCTTTCTTCCAGTTGATCGAGTCGGTCACTGAAGCTTGTGGATTTGTCACGTATTTCTCGTGTCATGGTTTTCATCTCTGTCATTTCATTTATGACTTTCTCTGCATTAATTACTCTAGCTATCAATTCTTCCACTCTTTTTTCAAGATTTTTAGTTTCTTTGCGCTGGGTACGTAATTCCTCCTTTAGCTCTGAGAAGTTTGATGGACTGAAGACTTCTTCTCTCATTTTGTCAAAGTCATTCTCTGACCAGCTTTGATCCGTTGCTGGCGATGAGCTGCGCTCCTTTGCAGGGGGAGATGCGCTCTTATTTCTTGAATTTCCAGCTTTTCTGCCCTGCTTCTTCCCCATCTTCGTGGTTTTATCTGCCTCTGGTCTTTGATGACGGTGACGTACTGATGGGGTTTTGGTATAGGTGTTCTTCCTGTTTGATAGTTTTCCTTCTAATAGTCAGAACCCTCAGCTGTAGGTCTGTTGGAGATTGCTTGAGGTCCACTCCAGACCCTGTTTGCCTGGGTATCAGCAGCAGAGGTTGCAGAAGATAGAATATTGCTGAACAGCAAGTGTACCTGTCTGATTCTTTCTTTGGAAGCTTCCTCTCAGGGGTGTACTCCACTCTGTGAGGTGTGGGGTGTCAGACTGCCCCTAGTGGGGGATGTCTCCCAGTTAGGCTACTCAGGGGTCAGGGATCCACTTGAGCAGGCAGTCTGTCCATTCTCAGATCTCAACCTCCGTGTTGGGAGATCCACTGCTCTCTTCAAAGCTGTCAGACAGAGTCGTTTGCGTCTGCACAGGCCTCTGCTGCTTCCCCTTTTATTGTTTAGCTGTGCCCTGTCCCCAGAGGTGGAGTCTACAGAGACAGGCAGGTTTCCTTGAGCTGCTGTGAGCTCCACCCAGTTCGAGCTTCCCAGCAGCTTTGTTTACCTACTTAAGCCTCAGCAATGGCGGGCACCCCTCCCCCAGCTTCGTTGCTGCCGTTTTGGTTAGATCGCAGACTGCTGTGCTAGAATGAGGGAGGCTCCGTGGCTGTGGGACCCTCCCGGCCAGGTGTGGGTATAATCTCCTGGTGTGCCCGTTTGCTTAAAGCGCAGTATTGGGGTGGGAATTACCCGATTTTCCAGGTGTTGTGTGTCTCAGTTCCCCTGGCTAGGAAAAGGGATTCCCTTCCCCCTTGCGCTTCCCAGGTGAGGCAATGCCTCGCCCTGCTTCAGCTCTTGCTGGTCAGGCTGCAGCAGCTGACCAGCACCAATTGTCCAGCACTCCCCAGTGAGATGGCCCCAGTACCTCAGTTGAAAATGCAGAAATCACCGGTCTTCTGTGTCGCTCGTGCTGGGAGTTGGAGACTGGAGCTGTTCCTATTCGGCCATCTTGCTCCGCCCCCTCCGCCCATAGGCTTTTTAAGTGAAAAAGAAAACTATAATTTCTCCTCCTTCTCTACCATCTTCTTCCCCTCTTCCTCTTTCTTCTTTTCTGAATCCTCCTCCTTTCTTTGGTGCTCTTGGAGCCTAGAACAATGATGGGCATTAATAGATACTCAGTTAATGTTTGTTGACCTAAACTGAACATAAATAAATAGGAAAATAAGAAAGAAATTCCTCCACAATCTCACCACTATATGAATTAAACCTTTTTCAATCATCCCTGGACTTATCACTGTCCACATTCTTCCATCATTTTTATTTTTCTGCAATCCCAGAATAGACCCAGTTTTGTATCCTACCTTTGTTCAATAACAGTGTACTATAAACACATTTCCGTGATGGTTGCAGCCTTCAAAATTGCAATTATTATTGTTGCTTCAATAACAGGAAAAGATAAATGTAGAAAGTATTTTTTATTGAATATTTCATAAGGCCAAACAGAAATGGGAAGTGCTTTCATTATAGTCAACAAGCCAAATCTCTGCCTCTTCTCTTGCTTCATTGCCTTTCCCTGAGAAACCACATCCTGTGCAAATCCAACTCTGCTCTTACTCCACGCCTGTTCCTGTGCTGCTGAACCAGGCTGGAAGAAAAACACAGCCACACATGCCGGTCTCAGTTTCACTTCCTGACCACTCACCCCAAGAAGGCCCATAATACTGCTCAGCAATCATTCTGTATTTCTCTAATCTATTTACTCTGCCTTCTCCTAGGCGATTCTTGTCATTCTTCAACCTCCAAACTCTGACGCTGCCTCCTCCAGCCTCTCTCTCAGGGGATAACTACATTTTCTTTCATTGAGAAATGAGAGGCAATGAAAAGAGACTTCACAAGGCCCCAGTGCCACCTCTCCCCATCTACCTCCATTTGTTCTGATATACTCTGCTTTCCCTCTTATTACTAAGAATGCATTGAACATGCTGCTCTTTCAGGCCTGTCCTTTCTCGGCACTGAGTCTATCCTTTCACCAGCTCAAGGATTTTCCTCCAGCAATTCCCTACCATTTCCACTATCCCCATCTCTTGAAACACTATTCTTTTCCTCTTTACTGGACTCTTCTCATTAGACTATAAATGTGCTGTTACCTCTTGCCTACACACACGCACGCACGTGCACACACACACACTCCCCAAAAAACTTCTCTTGACCCACTTCACCCTCTACCTATTGCTCCATTTCTTGCCTTCCTTGTCAATCAAAATTCCATGAGTCCAGTGGTTCTCAAAGTGTGGTATAAGGACCAGCAGCATTAGCATCACCTGGGAGCATGTAAGAAATACAGATTCTTGGGCCTTACTCCAAATCTACTGAATCAAAAATTCTGGGTGTGGGCCCAGTAATCTGTGCTTTAACAAGCCTGCAGGTGATTGTGATCAATACCGAATGCTGGGAACCACTGTTTACATATAGTTGTTGACTCCAATTTCTCTTCTCTCATTCTCTTTGAAACACATACCAGCCAAGCTTCAGGTTCCCCTATTTCCCAGAAATTCTCTGTCAAGGTCAAGAATGATCTTCATTGGTGGGACCAGGTTTCTCATTGTCAGAGAGTAAAGTTACAGATGAGCAGGACAGGACGGCTAGATGAACTCTGTGGTACCGGGTTAAGGTCAGAGATGTCACTATGAACTTATGTTTAGCTGAATATATAATTTCTGTCTTAGCTAGATGTCTCCCTTGACCCCAGACTTGTGTACCCAACTGTCTACTTAAAATCTCAATTCAGATGTCAACACACAACTAAAATTTAACCCAACTGAAACAAAGCTCCTGGTATCTCCTTCACAGACTTGCTCTTCCTGCAGTCATCACTATTTTCATGAATGGCAATTGCACCCTTTTGGTTGTTCAGGTCAAAAACTTTGGAAGTCTGTCTTAGTCTGTTTTGTGTTGCTAAAACAGAATACTGGAGACTCGGTAATTTATAAAGAAAAGATGCTAATTTGGCTCATCATTCTGGTGGCTGGGTGGTTCAAGATTGGGCAGGTGCCTCTGGTGAAGGCCTCCTGCTGCTGCTACTCATGGTGGAAAGCAGAAGGGGAGTAGAGAGGAGTGAAGTTTGCAAAGAGATCACATTGGGAGAAGGGAAGCAAGAGAAACCAAGGAAGCCAGACTCTTTTTAAGAACCCTGTTTTTGGGAGGCCGAGACGGGTGAATCACAAGGTCAGGAGATTGAGACCATCCTGGCTAACACAGTGAAACCCCGTCTCTACTAAAAAAATACAAAAAACTAGCCGGGCGAGGTGGCGGGCGCCTGTAGTCCCAGCTACCTGGGAGGCTGAGGCAGGAGAATGGCGTGAACCCGGGAGGCGGAGCTTGCAGTGAGCTGAGATCCGGCCATTGCACTCCAGCCTGGGCAACAGAGCGAGACTCTGTCTCAAAAAAAAAAAAAAAAAAAAAAAAAAAAAAGAACGCTGTTTTGCAGGAATGAATCCATTCCTGAGAGAGCAAGTGCTCGCCTCCATGGAGACCATTAATCTATCCACAAAGGAATCCCCCCCAGCCTCAGTGACTCAAAGACCTCCCACTAGTCCATATGACTTACACTGCCACATTGGGAATCAAATTTCAGCATGAGTTTGTGCAGGGACAGACTAAATCCAAAACATAGCAGAGTCATTTTTGACTTTTCTTTTACCTTATGTGCAGTCTTTTCAGTCCTGCTTTCAAAATATACTCCGAACCCAGTCACTCTTCACCACCTCCTTTGCTACCCAGGTCCAAACCACCGTCATTTCTTGCCTAGATTACAGAAGCTGATTCCTAATTGGTCTCCCAGCTTCTGCCCTTGCCTGTCTTCATGTGTTCTCAACACAGCAGCAAGTGATCCTGTTAGTTTGTAAGTCAGATCATGCCAAAATCTGCTCAAAATTCTTTATTGAGTTCACAATACTCTCAGAGTAAAAGTCAAATCCTTTCCTTTGCCTGCTGGTCTCTGCGTGATCTATTCACTTTGCAATGCTGTCTGACTTGGAATCCTGCTACTTTCCGTCTCCAGTCCAGCTACTAAGACCTCATGGCTGTTCTTCAACAATCCAAGCGTATAACTGCCTGAGGATCTTTGTGTTCATTGCATTATTTGCTGAGAACACTAAGTGTGTAATAATTTGTTATGCAACAATAGAAAACCAATGCAGATTAAATCACATGAAATTGCCAATAGTTCAAAAGCAATATATGACCTCCAAAATGGTAATTTCTTGTGATTCTATCTAATAAATTGGTACAGTCATCTTTACTCCCAATACCTCCATTTCATTTCCCTGCTTATTTCCTCTCAGATAATTGGATCACTGTCTAGTTTACTATTTTTCTTATGTATTCTGGTTATAAGTAGTTTCTTCCCACAGTAAGGTAAGCAGATCACTTTATCTGCTTTGTTCATGCTGTTGTCCCAGTGCCTAGAGGAGTGTCTAACATACAGTAGATACTCAGTAAATATTTGTCAAATGTTACATGAGTGAACGAAGGTAGGTGGAGGAGATGGGAATTTGAGCAACATGAACCGCTTTGTTGGACAAAAACTCAAGCTGAAAATCTGGTGGGAACTTGAAAAATCCAGGAGCTCTGTATTCACCCTTTAACTTTGGAGTTTCCAGAATCTGATATTCTGGAGAATTTCAGTTTCTGTGCTGAAATGCCTTTGATTCAACACAAAACAACTAAAATAGAAACATGGAAAGTTCTCAGAGTGGGAATTCTGGGAAATACAATTGAAGTTGAGGTTTGGGTGGGGACACAGCCAAACCACATCAAGGAGTATGTAGAAATATGCCAAATTATATATTAAATTAAGGGGGGAAATCAAAATAATACCTATATTAAAATTGTAGCCATTTTAAAAACACGTATCAAGTACTACTTGGCTTTCAAAAGAGACAAATCTTGTCATTTGCAACAGCATGGATGAAACTGGAAGATATTATGCCTGGCCTCAGATGGCCAGGTCAAAAAGTCTGACAGCTAAATTTAGAGAGCTGGAAATGGAAACAGCAGCAATCACATGGCTACTTCCCTTCCTCAATTTGAGGCCAATGGCAGGATGGAGGAAGGAAACTGTAGCTTCTGAGAACAGGCTGAGCACTGGGTGGCAAGTCCCCCTTTCTGTGGGCAGCATGCTCTCAGCCTCAGCTCCTGGGCCAGGCAGATGCTTGTGGATGAGCTGGGACACTTGAGAGTGGGTTGAGAAGGGTCTGTTTATCAAAAATGAGATCCATCTGCAAGAGGAAAGATCTCTTCCAATGTTATTGAAGTTTCCCAGTCCATCTAAGGTAAATTTTCTTCCTTAAGTAGATGGTATGCGTTTTTAAAAAATGACATTAAATATCTACACGTTTTCTTCAGCAGAGTATAGTACCTGAGCACAGATATCTTCTTAGTCTACCTTCAGAGAGTCTCCGGAACATTCAGCCTAGAATTTAATAACTTTCATGCCCATATTCTCCTTTTTTTTTTTTGAGACAGAGTCTCGCTCTGTTGCCCAGGCTGGAGTGCAGTGGCGTGACCTCGGCTCACTGCAAACTCCACCTCCCGGGTTCACAGCATTCTCCTGCCTCTGCCTCCCGAGTAGCTGGGACTACAGGTGCCCACCACCACACCTGGCTAATTTTTTTTGTCTTTTTTAGTAGAGACGGGATTTCACCGTGTTAGCCAGGATGGTCTCGATCTCCTGACCTCGTGATCCACCTGCCTTGGCCTCCCACAGTGCTGGGATTACAGGCATGAGCCACTGCACCTGGCCCATATTCTCCTTTTTAAAATAGTTTGTTATCTTTGCAAAGAAAAGTTTATCTAGACTACTTCAGGAAATTGAAGGGTTAATCCTATCCCTTACTCATATTGGCTATTGACATCATTTTCCAATATTGTGTCCAATTGTTGCCTATATCTATATTTATTTATTTATTTATATATAAATATATATTTGAGATGGAGTCTCTCTCTGTTGTCCAAGCCAGAGTGCAGTGGCGTGATCTCAGCTCACTGCTAGCTCCGCCTCCCAGGTTCACACCATTTTCCTGCCTCAGCCTCCCAAGTAGCTGGGACTACAGGCACCTGCCACCACGCCCGGCTAATTTTATTTTATTTTTGTATTTTTAGTAGAGACAAGATTTCACCGTGTTAGCGAGGATGGTCTCGGTCTCCTGACCTTGTGATCCACCTGCCTCAGCCTCCAAAGTGCTGGGATTACAGGCGTGAGCCACTGTGGCTGGCCCATATATATATTTTTTCTAACAAGTTTCAGTTGTTTACATTTATGGGGTATAATATGATATTTTGATATATGGATCAATGTGGCATGATCTACTTAAGCTAATTAACTTATCCATTATCTGGCTTACCTATCATTTTTTATGCTGAGACATCTGAAATTTACTCTTACTTATTATGAAATATATAGTACATTATTTTGACTGTAGTAATCTTAATTGCTATAAACCTAGGCCTCCTGTCTGTCTGAAACTTTATACCTTTTGATCAATAATTCTCCATTCCCTCCTTCCCACCCCATAGTGTCTGGTGACCATTGTTCTACTCTCTAATTCTTTGAGTTCACCTTCTTTTAGATTCCACACATGAGTAAGATCAGGCAGTATTTGTCTTTCTGTGCCTGGCATATTTCACTCAGCATAATATCTTCCAGATTCATCCATGTTGTTGCAAATGAAAAGATTTCTCTTTTTTTAAAGGCCAAGTAGTACTTGATACGTGTTTTAAAAATAGCTACAATTTTAATATAGATATTATTTTGATTTCCCCAATTAATTTAATACATAATTTGTCATATTTCTACATACTCCTTGAAATTGTTTGTCTGTGTCCCTACCCAAATCTCAACTTGAATTGTATCTCCCAGAATTCCCACATGTTGTGGGAGGGACCCACGGGGAGGTAATTGAATCATGGGTGCCACTCTTTCCCATGCTATTTTTATGATAGTGAGTAAGTCTCATGAGATCTGATGGGTTTATCAGGGGTTTCTGCTTTTGCTTCATCCCCATTTTCGCTTGCTGCTGCCATGTAAGAAATGCCTTTCACCTCCTGCCATGATTCTGAGGCCTCCCTAGTCATGTGGAACTGTAAGTCCAATTAAATCTCTGTTTCTTCTCAGTCTCAGGTATGTCTTTATCAACAGTGTGAATATGGACTAATACAGTGAATTGGTACCAGTAGAGTGGGGCATTTCTGAAAAGATACCTGAAAATGTGGAAGAGACTTTGGAACTGGGTAACAGGCAGAGGTTGAAACAGTTTGGAGGGCTCAGAAGAAGACAGGAAAATGTGGGAAAGTTTGGAACCTTATAGAGATTTGTTGAATGGTTTTGACAAAAATGCTGATAGTGATATGAACAATAAGGTCCAGGCTGAGGTGGTCTCATATAGAGATGAGGAACTTGCTGGGAATTGGAGCAAGGGTAACTCTTGTTATGTTTTAGCAAAGAGACTGGCGGCATTTTGCCCCTGCCCTAGAGATTTTGGGACTTTGATCTTGAGAGAGATGATTTAGGGTATCTGGCAGAAGAAATTTCTAAGCAACAAAGCATTCAAAAGGTGATTTGGATGCTGTTAAAAGCATTCCATTTTATTATTTTTATTTTTTTAATTATTATTTTTATTTTTTATTTATTTATTTTTTTGAGACGGAGTCTCACTCTGTCGCCGGGGCTGGAGTGCAGTGGCCGGATCTCGGCTCACTGCAAGCCCCGCCTCCCGGGTTCACGCCATTCTCCTGCCTCAGCCTCCCGAGTAGCTGGGACTACAGGTGCCCGCCACCTCGCCTGGCTAGTTTTTTGTATTTTTTAGTAGAGACGGGGTTTCACCGTGTTAGCCAGGATGGTCTCGATCTCCTGACCTCGTGATCTGCCCGTCTCGGCCTCCCAAAGTGCTGGGATTACAGACTTGAGCCACCGCGCCCGGCCAAAAGCATTCCATTTTAAAAGGGAAACAGAGCATAAAAGTTTGGAAAATTTGCAGCCTGATGATGTTGTAGAAAAGAAAAACCAATTTTTTGAGGAGAAATTCAAACCAGCTGCAGAAATTTGCATAAGTAGCAAGAAGCCTAATGTTAATCCCCAAGACCATGGGGAAAATGTCTTTGGGCCATTTCAGAGAACTTCATTTCAGAGAACTTCACAGCAGTCCCTCCCAGCACAGGCCCAGAGGCCCAGGAGGAAAAAGTGGTTTTGTAGGCCGGGCCCAGAGTCCCCATGCCTAGGGACTTGGTGCCTTATGTCCCAGCCACTCTGGCTGTGGCTGAAAGGGGCCAACATTTAGCTCACACTGGCTTCAGAGGGTGGAAGTCCCAAGCCTTAGCAGCGTCCACGTGGTGTTGAGCCTGTGGGTGCACAGAAGTCAAGAACTGAGGTTTGGGAACCTCCGCCTAGATTTCAGAAGATGTATGGAAATGTCTGGGTGCCCAGGCAAAAGTTTGCTGCAGGGGCAGGGCCCTCATGGAGAACCTCTGCTAGGGCAGTGTGGAAGGGGAATGTGGGGTTGGAGCCCACACAGAGTCTGTACTGGGGCATTGCCTAGTGGAACTGTGAGAAGAGGGTCACTGTCCTCCAGACCCCAGAATGGTAGATCCACCAACAGCTTACACTGCATGCCTGGAAAAGTTGCAGACACTCAACGCCAGCCCATGAAAGCAGCTGGGTGGGAGGTTGTACCCTGCAAAGCCACAGGGGCAGAGCTGTCCAAGACTATGGGAACCCACTTCTTGCATCAGTGTGACCTGTATGTGAGACCTGGAGTCAAAGGAGATCATCTCGGAGCTTTAAAATTTGACTGCCCCACTGGATTTCAGACTTGCATGGGCCCTGTAGCCCTTTTGTTCTGGCCAATTTCTCTCATTTGGAATGACTGTATTTACCCAATACTGTACCCCCATTGTATGTAGGAAGTAACTAGCTTGCTTTTGATTTTACGGGCTCATAGGTAGAAGGGTCTTGCCTTGTCTCAGATGTGACTTTGGACTATGGACTTTTGGTTTAACGCTGAAATGAGTTAAGACTTTGGGGGACTGTTGGGAAGGCATGACTGGTTTTGAAATGTGAGGACATGAAATTTGGAGGGGCCAGGGATGGAATGATATGGGTTGGCTGTGTCCCCACTCAAATCTCAACTTGAATTGTATCTCCTAGAATTTCCCCGTGTTGTGGGAAGGACCCAGGGAGAGGTAATTGAATCATGGGCGTTGGTCTTTCCCATGCTATTCTCATGACAGTGAGCAAGTCTCAAGAGATCTGATGGTTTTATTGGGGATTTCTGCTTTTGTTTTTTCCTCATGTTCTCTTGCTGCCACCATGTAAGAAGTGTCTTTCACCTCCTGCCATGATTCTGAGGCCTCCCCAGCCATGTGGAACTATAAGACCAATTAAACTTCTTTTTCTTCTCAGTCTCAGGTATGTCTCTATCAGCAGCATGAAAACAGATTAATATACTCCTCATAATAATGTCAGTAACTGTGCAAGATTCCCCAAGATTAACATATGGCCATTTCAATTTTTTGACCTTTTTATTGTAAATAATACTTTAGCATCCAGCTTAATAGACTCTCCTCCTCCCCCAGATGGGAGTATGTAGAGCTAGCTCTAAGTGTTAACAGAGTAACTAGTGGCTTATTTGATATGAAAGAAGACCATTTCCTAACTCCTTTCCCAAATTTCTCCATTGGCCTGCCGTATTGCCTAAAATTCCAGTAATTGGAAAATTCAGGTTAAGACTTAAACTTCATCTGAATCATGTTATTTTTATTTGGAAGGACAACACATAAGTAATTATCATCCATTAATTCTCTATTACTAATCAGTGTATTTGATTGACTTCTCAGTCACCAGGCAGATATTGAAGAAATGGGACTGGGACAGTCAGATTTTGACAGGGCACTATGGGCAGTATCTTTGCAGGTGCAAATGTGTCTCAGGCCAGGGAATCCTGGGTGACTGGGTCCATCTGAGGAGCCCAAGATTCATGGCTAACAATGAGACTCTAAGAAGAAGAAGAAGAGTCTTGTTCTGAGGGTGGATGTCCCACCCTTGAAATTGGCTTCCTTACATTTCAGCTCTGGATAAACAACTTCCTGTAGCTCCCGTCATTCTTCACAGTTTTATTCTGAAACTATAGCATACGCTTTTAGTAAACCAAAGTGGCATCCACATCAATAGAAACTCTCTGACCTTAAGTCTTATCTGCTTGAGATGACCTGGTGTGGCAGGGTCCAGAGAACACTCTAAGGACAGGAGTGGCTCCCTATGTGATTGGCTCAGTGGACTCTGCCCCTTACTTCCAGATCAAAAATAGCATCAGCGGTCTCTGGAATACTTCAGCGAATAATAAAGTAAGGGAGGCAACTGGAACAATTGTGTACCTGGTAAAATCTCATTATTATTATTATTCCCAGGAAATGGGCTCTCTGGATGAATGAGTCCCCACAGTGTTTTCATGGGAAAAATTAAATTAAATATCACTGGCGTTGACAGCCTGACTGCCAGTTAGCTCCCACCAGGCAGCCAAAAAGCATTAAATAGAATGTGTTTCTGACAACTGCTGCCTCTGCCTTTTGAGGTGATTATTTTTGGACTTTGGCTTGCTCAGTGGCCCCAAGTTGGTCAGCCTATGCCATCTTATGGCCTCCTTGGGTTAAAAAGCAAATGGTGGGCTCTGCATGTTTCCTGGGATGCACGTTGTACAAGTTTCTCACCTCCTGCGTTGGCAAGATAAGCAGAGGTTCTTCAAGAAACACTAGTATTTTGCGCCAGCAATCAGGGATATCTTATGACTGCAGGGCTAGCTCTTGAGCATGGACAATGGACATGTGGGCATATGTCTCCCTCTACAAACCAATATCTGGAAATTCAACATGGACCGCATCACAGGAAGATATGGATCATTGAAGCAGACCAGAGATACTCTTTTCCCGAGATGTCCGAGTAATGGACTCAGTTTTTTTACTTTGCTTTATTTAGGAAAACATGCACATATTGTTCTCAGTTGGGCTTTCCATATTCAGGTGTCAGGTTGAGACAGTGTAGTTGTAATGAGAATTTAATGTTCATGTAAATATGCAAACAACAAGGAGAGATTGTGGCTGCTGGCCTTGACATTGGTGACTTCTCTAGGAAAGTTCAGAGTATGGCATATATTAGGGACTTAGAAAATTCTTCTCCCATCTTTCCCCTTCTTCCTAGTTAGGTGGAGTACAATTGGAGAAGAATGCTTATGCAGTAAGTGGAGATATTTGGAGGTTTATACAGCAGTGGGGATTATTATTATTATCATTTTAAAAAATTGGATGAATTGCCAATTTTCTCAGAAAGCCAACAAACTTTTCCCAATAGTCTCCACTTTGATATGACCACTATACTTACCAGATGCTTGAGGATTGGTCTAGACAGAGGCCAGCCTCTGGGACTCCTGGAGGGAGAAGCTGGGGTTGAAATCTGAATGTTCCTTTAAATATTGTGGCAACAAACTTTACATTGATAAAGACTAAGGAAGCTCCCATGGTGATGAGGCAGGCACACTGAGTTGGCACTGCAAGGTAAGATTACTGCCAAGAGATGAATTTTATGGGAGCATGTCTGAATTCATACAAGCAAATCGTTTGAAGTAATCACCGTCTAAAGATATATTTTTATTCCTGTAAAGTAATGCAGGTGAGAGTGCTCTGCAAATCCTCAGGTATCTTGTGGTAGGATAATGTTTTGAGGTATTGACAAGTCTTACCCAGCTCCATTATTGTTTTTTTCCTCTTTAGTAGAAAGCAGCAGAAAGACATCTTCTTTGTGGCTTTAGATTTCAAAAGCAGGTCCTACGTGAGCTGGAGAGGACTCAAGGAGTAGTTAAAATGTTTGAGAGGGCGAGGAGGGATTCCTGCTCTTAGATTAGCTGGAGGAGGGAGTGGGAGGTGTTAAGAGAACAGACGGTAATGGAACCAGAGGAAGGATGCTTGCCTGCGAGGGCCAACTGGAGGGCACTGTGGGCTGGATCTGAGCACCCACAAGCCAGCTGGGAGCCCAGTCAGCGTCCACATGCTCCAGAGAGCATCATTTATCACTGGAGCCCCGGGACTAGGCTAACCCAGCTTTTTGTTGGGGTCTAGTCAAGCCCTCACTTCCATTGCCACCCGTCCTTTACTCAGAGGCTGCTCAGCAGGACTGTCACACTGGGAGAACAGTCCCCCATTCTGCACTCACCCAGGACACCTGCATGACTGAAGGAAGTGGTGTAGAGTCTTAGACATGCAGTAGGTGAGGGTGGAGTGAAGGGAAAGTTCCCAGACCTACCCTGGGAGGTGTAGGGGTAGGGAGCTGAAAGAAAACAACTTGGGAAGCCCCTGAACTGGGAAGGTGGTTAATTCTCTTTCTGTCATAAAAGACTCTACCCTAGATGCCAGAGGATCTGGCTTTTAATTACAGCTCTAAGTCATTGAGTAATTTTGGGTATAATACTGCATATCTTTGGGTCTTAGTTTCCAAATTGCATTCATTCATTCAGCCTCTCATTCATTTTTTTTTTTTCATTTAACAACTATTTACTTACTTTTCAGCTCTTCTCTATTGAGCACCACTTATTGGTGAAACTGTGCTGGGGGCATTGGCCATACAATCAGACATGGTTTCTGTCCTCAAGGAACTCAGAAGCCAGAGCTCCAAAATGAAAGGATGTAAGCCTTTGGCTTTTAAGTTTCTACCAATTCTGACATTCCATAATTCTATTAGTATTGCAAGTTGAACATTGATATCTTGTCATTAAAAAAGGGCAAAACCCTTCTTTCCCAGAGCCTGCGGCTCAATGACAACAAATCCTTGTCCTGAGAGATTGGCTTCAATATCTGGAAATGGCTAAGGGTGATTTGGAGCTACGTGTGGTGGATAGGACAGCTAAGGTGTAGAGAAGAACCAAGTCACAGATGGCCTGGCTGCAGAAACGTATGTTCCTGCGTTTATTTCTGGTTGAAGTCACCTTGGGCATAGCTTTTGAATGGCCTGTGGTAGTCTGCCCAGGAGTTCCATTTTTGTTAAGCTTTCAAATCATCTCCCAGTGGTAAGCTTGCTGACTGCATGTTTGAGGGAGAGTCCTTCCAGCTGCTACAGTCACCTCAGTCAGTTGGGGTTTTCAGTCAGCTTCTCTCATCTCCATCTTTGCACAGTCAGTGTGATTTTACTTTCCCTCTCCCTTACCTTCCTTCAAAGATTGGCAACAAATTTCAAGTAGTCAAGGATACCACGCCTAAGGAACTACTTGCTATAAACAATCTAATCCCAATTCATGGGTAATCTTCTATCTTCTGGGTGAAGGAACCTATCTAGGTTGCCATTCTTCCCTTATTACTCCCTAAATATCCTGCTGGCTTGTTCTGTGAGTGTTCACTTTCCTGTCTCATACCCTCCCAAGACCAGGAGCAATTTGATTCCATCCATTCATTATTTCTTTATTCTCCAAATATACAATAGAATAAATTGCATACCCTGTACCAGGCATTGTGCTGGGCTGGATGATGCGTAAGACATGATCCCTGCCTCATGGAGCTTCTGGCACTGGAGGAGGCATGGACACATACACAGTGAATTAGGATGCAGCATAGAGAGTGCAGATAGAGAAGTATCTAGGAGATAGCAAAAAGGAACAGAAGGAGGGCTGGGCTCTTCTATGTGGCAGACTGTGTTCTTGTTTGCAAACATACATGCTCTTCTCTATTTCCCTACCCTATTCATGTCAGGGTTTTCCATGAGACTTGCTTTGGCTCATTGAGTGATGTGAATCATTTTGAGTCAGCAGCTTTGAAAGCCAGCATATGGTTTGCCATGTTCTTTTTTTTTTGCCCTTTATGATGACTAGCAAGTATTCCAGGTTGCTCTGTCAGCCTGGTTCCTGAATGGAAGCTGACATGTGATCGTCGTGTAGAATAAGCAAGAAATAAATGGTTGTTTAGGATTTGTAGATTTCAGGGCTATTTCGGGTTTATGGAAATTTCAGGGCTATTTGTTACTGCAGCATACCTAGTAACTTCTGACCAATACATTTTCATTTGTCTTTATACCCCAGTGTCTGCTGCATAGCAGCTGCTCTCTAAATGTTTGTTGAATGAAGAGCTGAAGGGATTAGATCAGCTTGAACGAGAGAGAGAGAATGAGGAAGGGAGGCTCAGTGGTGTCTGGAAGGCCTTATATAAAAAAAAATTCAGCAAGAGCTTGGCCATCACGCATGTTAGAAGCTTTTAAAGCTGAATTTGACAGGAAAGGCTCACAGTGCTTCTGTCTTTTCTTATATCTTCTGTTTGCTTGTTATGTAACCAGAACCTGACTCTACTGCTTAGCCAGAAAAGAAGTAACATTAAAAAGATTTTGGGTAGCTCACAAAATCACTGGGCAGGGGGAGTCATTGCTAGAAAAGCAAACTTGGGGTTAAATTTCCAAGAATAATACCATGGAACTTTTTAGAGAAGGCAGTGTTTCCTAACTTCATTCTTAAGGATAAAAATAAATGGCTGTAAGAGACATTCAAAATATAGTGGCTCATAGAATATAGAAACTTACTTTTCTTTCATCTCAATTCTAAGGTGAGCAGTCTTGGCCTGCAGTCATCTAGGGAGCAAGAATCTTTCAAAGTCATTGTTCTATCATCTCTAAGGGCATTGTCATCATACAGGTTATCAGAGCTGGGTAGCTTCCATATCTTGGTCCTAGCCAATGGGAAGAGAGAAGAGGCACATTAATGGTCTTGCCTAAATCTGAAAGGGACATGTAACTCTTCTGCTTATATTTCATTGATAAGAAGTTAGTCACATGTCAACACCTAACTGTGAGGGACATGTAGTCTGATGAGGCAGCCATGCATCCAAAACCAGCTCTATTTAGTATGTGTCTAAGTCAGCTGTCATTGCACTAATGCTGTGTAACAAACCACCTATAAACCTGGAGGCTTTTAAACAACATGCATTTATTCTCACTCTCACAAATTTGCACATTGGCTATTGTTCAGCTGACCTAACCTAAGCTGAACTGGAAGGCTCCGATTAAGGCTACAGGTTGGTTGGACATGGTGCCAGGCTGTTGGTTTGGCTCCATGTACATTTGTTCTGGGGCCCAGGCTGAAAGGGCAATGTCTCTTTGGGGCATGTTCTTCTCATAATAGAAGTGCACAAGAATGAGCAGAGATGCTTGATGCCTGTGGAGACTCAGCCCAGAAAGTGACAGTACACTGTCACTTTCACTTAAATTCTGGTGGCCAAAGCAAGTTACATTACCAAGTCCAACATCAACAGGGCAGGGAAAATACACTGCCTGTTCTACTGGGAGATGCTGCAAACTCACACTGCCGAGGTATGGGTGTGTAATTCTAATACAGCGAGAATATGAATAATCCAGAACCATAATTCCATTCACATCTTATGAATGAAGGGGATAATGTATTTTGGTGGACAGCTAGAAATCTCTGCCACATGTAACCTTTTCATTTCTTGTCATTCATAGAATATGTAAAGCACATGAGGATGCATTGGAAGGAATTTGTGGTCATCAGCATGGGACTTAGTGATAAAACTCTGTATATACTTATAATAAGATTATAAAAAGATAAATAAAATATAAGATATTAGGAAATAAATATTGAACAATTATTAAACTTCTAAATAAAATCTTTTTAATTTTTAATGAGAAGTTCATGGCTATGATCTGAATTATTTTATTGAGGTATAATTTATATATAGAAATATAGTCATTTAAAGTGTATAATTTTATGACTTTTGACAAGTTTATACATAACATCTTTTAGATATCAAGATTTATACTTGAAATGGCTACTTTCAAATCCTGTGGAAGTTTGTCATGTATAGTGATAGATTTTAAATGATAGGTTGAAACATATGGAACTGCCAACATTAGGCCAGCCTTCACCTAGAAAATGGCAATTACATATGGCTCAATTTAACACAATCACATTTTGTCTAATCAAGTGCAGGCATACATTGGAGATATTGTGGGTTTGGTTCCAGACCACCGCAATAAAGCAAATATAGCAATAAGGCAAGCTGCACACATTTTTTGATGTCCCAGTACATATGAAAGTTATGTTTACAGAATACTGTAGTCTATTAAGTGTACAATAACATTATGTTTTAAAAAAATGTATATACCTTAATTGAAAATTCTTCATTGCTAAAAAATGCTATTGATTATCTGAGCCTTCAGTGAGTCATAATATTTTTGCTGGTGGTTGCTACAGCTTGGGGTAGCTGTGGCAATTTCTTAAAATAAGACAACTATAGGTGCTGGAGAGGATGTGGAGAAATAGGAACACTTTTACACTGTTGGTGGGACTGTAAACTAGTTCAGCTATTGTGGAAGACAGTGTGGGGATTCCTCAAGGATCTAGAACTAGAAATACCATTTGACCCAGCCATCCCATTACTGGGTATATACCCAAAGGATTATAAATCATGCTGCTATAAAAGCACATGCACATGTATGTTTTTTGTGGCACTATTCACAATAGCAAAGACTTGGAACCAACCCAAATGTCCATCAATGATAGACTGGATTAAGAAAATGTGGCACATATACACCACAGAATACTATGCAGCCATAATAAAGGATGAGTTCATGTCCTTTGAAGGGACATGGATGAAGCTGGAAACCACCATTCTCAGCAAACTATTGCAAGAACAGAAAATCAAACACCGCATGTTCTCACTCATAGGTGGGAATCGTACAATGAGAACACTTGGAAACAGGAAGGGGAACATGACACACTGGGGCCTGTCGTGGGGTGGGGAGAGCGGGGAGGGATAGCATTAGGAGATATACCTAATGTAAATGATGAGTTAATGGGTGCAGCACACCAACATGGCACGTG
Source organism: Trachypithecus francoisi (assembly GCF_009764315.1). NCBI lineage: Eukaryota > Metazoa > Chordata > Mammalia > Primates > Cercopithecidae > Trachypithecus > Trachypithecus francoisi. The sequence continues at coordinate 14,128,465 of NW_022681461.1, forward strand.
TATACATACGTAACAAACCTGCACGTTGTGCACATGTACCCTATAACTTAAAGTATAATACAATAATAATAATAATGAAAAAAAGACAACTATAAAGTTTGCCGCATCAATGGACTCTTCCTTTCTTGATAGATTTCTCTGTAGTACGCGATGCTGTTTGATAGCATTTAATCTACAATAGAACTTCTTTCAAAACTGGAGTCAATCCTCTCAAACCCTGCTACTGGTTTATCAGCTAACTTTATGCAACATTCTAAATTTTTTGTTGTCATTTCGACAATGGTCATGGCACCCTCACCTGAAGTAAAGTCCATATCAAGCGACCACTTTCTTGTTGTTGTTGCTCTGTAAGAAGCAACTCCTCATCTAATCAAGTTTTCTCATGAGATTGTAGTAATTCAGACAATGTTCAGGTTCTACTTCAAATTCTAGTTCTCTTGCTATTTCCTCCACATCTGCAGTTACTTCCTCCACTGAAGTCTTGAACTCCTCAAAGTCATCCATGTGGATTGAAATCAACTTCTTTGAAATTCCTATTAATGTTGCTATTTTGACCTCCTCCCATGAATCACAAATGTTCTTAATGGCATCTAGAATAGTGAATCCTTTCCAGAAACTTTTCAGTTTATTATTCCAGATCTGTCAGAGGAGTCACTATCTATGGCAGCAATAGCCTTACAAAATGGATTTCTTAAATAATAAGACTTGAAAGTCTAAATTACTCCTTGATCCATGGGTGGCAGAATGGATGTTGTCTAAGGAGGCATGAAAACAACATTCATCAACTCGTATATCTCCATTAGAGCAATAACGTGAAGTATGCCTGTATTTAAAAATAAAGTCAAAGCTTTTTTTCTTCAGCACATACAGATGTCAGCGTACTGATTTTAACAATTCACTAATGAAATTGACTAATCATCACATGTGAACCATTTTCACTTCTCCAAATTTGGCATTTTGCTTTCAATCCCTAATAAAGGATTGTTAATTCACACACAGACGCACACATGCGCACGTGTGCACACACACACACATGTGCATGCGTTTTACACATTTTTAAATTCAAAAAATTTAAAATTTTCAATTTAAGTGCAGATGCATAAAAACGTTAGTTAAGCTACTGTATTTAAGCTAAGGCTATCCTTCAACAAATCTGCAAGGTGAGATTTGTTTGCAAAATAATTCTTACTTTGGTGGATATATTTTTGACAGCTCTCTTTCCTTGAATGCCAATACATTTTGATATTAAAAAAACAGAGTGATGCTCTGATCTCATGCTTCACTGAAAACTGAAACCAGATGGACCCTAAGAGCTTGTATTTTGTTAGATTCACCATTTTAGTTTCATCATTCAATGTGCAATTTAGAGCCATAGGCAAACATTTACATATGAGAGCTTCTCTATGAGTAAACAACATGTGTTACTTGAATCTCAGGGTTTCAGATAAAATTCATGTTGTATAGGGCCTTCACATCTTCCTGACATTGCAACCAAATCATGAGTGCAGAAACCCCTGCAGTGTTTCCGTCATATTTCTTTTCTTCCCCACCCCCCACATCTTCATTTCTTACCTCAAATAATTCATCTGCAATAGTTTGATTTAGCATTTTGGTTCTGGAACAAATAATTTCTCTTTGGGCCTTCTAATTGATGCTCTAAATTGATAGAGTTACTCATGCCTGTACTTATACCAGTCAATTGATAATCTTCTCAATCTTCTGAATTAGTGTGGTTTCTACATTATACGAAATGTCATCAATGGGTCTGCTAATCGTATCATCTGATGGGGGACTCCTTTCTGTTTCTTTCTTTTGCTTCCAGTGGTCCCAAATAGGCTGTTGACAATTTCCATGCCATCAGATAAAAAGCACAATTCTGCATTTGTGTGGCATTTTAACTTCAGCAATTTTTTTCATAACTTTGTAACCAGTGCTCTGGTATTGTTGTTACCAGTATCATAAAAGAAGTTTATTTCTTATTTTGTGCATGTAGATGCATAAAAATGATTTTTTTTTGTTTAATGTGTAGAAGTAGAGCTGAGGTGGTGGTGTAGTTTGCATGGCACCATTGCTTCATTTGATAACTACAAATATGATGCTTGGAAGAGAAGACTTACCAGGGCGGATGAATCAAAATTTGAGACAGCCCCTATATTATTACCTAATTAGTAATTCAAACTCTTTTTTTTATTGCTTTGTCTGTCTCATGAATCTAATAGCTCTTAACATTTAATTTGAAAACTTTTCATAAATATGCATAAAAAGTGAATATTTAAATATAAAATATTCCATGGGACTAGAGGCCTTCATAGCTTCAGAATATCTTTTGGTCAATATATTTTTAAGTCATCTTCATTCTTAAGAATGTTTTAAAATAGACTATATAAAAAATTAAAGAATAAAATATTCAGAGACAAAATAAAAATATTGAAACTTTAGTTTTTACTTAATAAGGAAAAAATCTCAAAAAAGTCTATAAAATATAAATATCACAATCCTCATATATCCTAAAATATTTTGGAAAACCAATCTCCTGATGTTGTAAGGGCCTCAAATATCTTTTAATAGGTTGAATTAATTAATGTTTATTATTATTATTTTTAGAAATACAAATGAAATACAAATAAATTCTAACAAAAATCTAAAATTGGCTAATTAAAAATTCCAAAAGCAAATTAAAAAACTGAGAAAGAACAATGGAGAGAATTCATAAAAAGTCAGTCATTTAATAGCAAATAATATCCAGAATGAAAGACCAAAATATCTTTTACATTAGTAAAAAATTGTGAAAATTAATTAGGAAAGAAAACTAAATATTTTACATTCATCTGAAAGACAAATATAATTTCTCGGACAATAACCAAATTATAGCTAAATTAACTATCAGATGAATTGGGATGATCTAATGGGCAAGGTAAAGGCATGTGCTATGTGTATGGCTATTGTCAAGAATTTGCTGGCTGTAGGTCAGTAATGCATGGAGTTGTATGACCCAAAACCGTATTTGCTGAATTCAGGAATTTCACGGAAGGTGGCCATGTAAATCACGTTCAAAATATTTCCAATGGTATGTTTTAGTAAGCCATTTTTCTTCTTTTCTGTTTTTTTTAAAGGCTAGTGAAGCAGTGAACAGTGGAGAAGGAACAAAGAAATCTGTAGGGGAGTGGCCAAGGTGGCTGACTAGAGGTAGCCAGTGTGTGTGTGGCTGTCATGGAAAGGAACAGAAGGGGCAAGTAAATACAAAACCTTCAATGGAAACGTCCAGGTACTCGCATTGGGACTAATCAAGGAAACAGTTTGACCCACAGAGAATGAAGAAAAGCAAGACAAGATAACAGCCCACCTGGGAGCAATATGGAGCCAGGGGATCCTCCCCGGACCAAGAAGTGAATGAACAATCCCAGGAAACCACACTTCTCCCACAGATCTTTGCAATCCTGGGTCAGGAGATCTCCCTGTGAACCCACTCCATCAGGACCTTCAGTCCTCAGTCTGACAGACAGAGCTATGTGGAGTCTTGGCAGAGCAGCTGCTCAGGCATGCCTGGAGACCCTGGAGCCTTAGATACTCGGGCTTTTCTGCAAAAGTAGCTGCAGCTCCAACAAAGTGGTAGGTTACATTCCTGTACCTACCCATAGGAAAGAGGCTGAATCCAGGGGGCTGAGCAGTAATAGCCTGCAGGCCCTAATTCCATGACACTTCACAAGATAAGACCGACTGGCTTGGAACTCTAGCCAGCTACCAGTAGTGGCATTGCACCTCCCTGAGAAGGAGTTCCTATGGGGAGGGGCAGGCTGCCATCTTTGCTGTTTGGGCACCTTAGCTATTCCAGCCTTTGGGCTTTGGAGAGTCTGAGCTGACCCAGGTCGAAGGGGTCCCCCAGCACAGCACAGGTGCTCTACCAAATTTGGCCAGACTGCTGCTTTAAGTGGGTGCCTGATCCCATTTTCCCTCACTGGGTAGGACCTCCCAACTGGGGCCTCCAGCCACCCCGCCCAAGCTCTCCAGTCAACAGAGATCTTAATTCACCCTGGGATGGCACTCCAAGGGAGGGGTGGGCCGCCATCTTTGCTGTTTGAGTGACTTAGCCATTCTAGCCTTTGGGCTTTGGAGTATCTGAGGTGACTGGAGGTCAAAGTGGACCCCCAGCACAGCACAGCTGCTCTACCAAAAGGTGGCCAGATTGCTTTTTAAAGTGGATCCTGATCTGATTCATCCTCACTGGATGAGACCTGTTAACTAGAGTCTCCAGCCATTTCCTACAGGTGCCTTTGGGCCAGCAAAAGGTTTGTACCTCTCTGGAACAAAGCTCCCAGAGGGAGGGACAGGCTGCTATCTTTGTCATTTTGCAGCGTTCACTTGTGATATCTCCAGGTTCTAGAAAATCCTAGGTGGCTGGGGACTGGAGTGGGCCCCAAACATACCACAGCAGTTCTACAGAAAAGTGACCAGACTGTTACGTGGGCGCCTGATCCCATATCTCCTCACCAGGCAGGTCCTCCAGGCCTGGGCCTCCAGCCACCCGCTACCAAGCCAGTACCAGTTCAGCAACTCCTTGGACAGAGCCTTCAGAGCAACTGAAAGTCTCTCTTCCACTGCCCTTGGTGGAACTGCCCTTGCGACCCTCGGACTAACGAATTAGCAAAGACTTTAAGTGCCTTATCCACAACATCCCCAACAAGCCGCAGTCAACCCAAGAAGAGGAGGCCAGTCCGTCTCCCATGGGTCCCACACACTCTCCATGGCTTGTCACTAGACAAGGAACCATTGGCTTTGGCCCACTGCGCGAACTGTTCATCTTGTGCTGACTGCACTGAGCAATTGCTGACCAGCATCTCTCTGGGGTGGAGCCCCCAGGAGTCAAGCAAATGACCCTTGGCCACAACCACTACTAAGATCTCTTCCTCTGCTGCCTCTTAGCTGGGGAAGGAACATAAACACTGAGATCACCCAGAGCTGCAGTGAGCAGCCCACGAGTGCTAAATTGTGAACTATAGCCAGCACTCAAGGGGGAGAGGAACCCACACTTTCAGAGCACTGAGAGGGAGCACAGTTGCAACTATGAAGAAACATAGGGGAGCCATGCAATTAAGCAAGACTCTACAAACTGACCAATGAGCCTAAGTGTTATTTGTTGGATCACACCCCAAAGCTTCAACACCAAAAATACCTCACAAATATACCCCTCTATGAAACTAGAGATAAGAAGTCAGTTTCAAATAAAGCCACTACACAAAACCTTGGCCCAGTGAAAACATCCAGAAAAGAAGTCTATTGACCATACTTAATCTACACTGCAATTAAAGGAACACCCACATGCAGAGATGAGAAAGAACCAATGCAAGAACTCCAGTAACTCAAATGGCCAGAATGTCATATGTCCTCCAGATGACCACACCAGTTCTCCAACAGGAGTTCTTAACCAGCCTGAACTGGCTGGAATGACAGAAATAGAATTCAGAATATGGATAGGAACAAATATCACTGAGATTCAGGAGGATGACAAAACCCAATCCAAGGAAAACAGAAATCACAATAAAGTGATACAGGAGCTGAAGGACAAAATAGCTGGTATAAAGAAATCCTAATGGGTCTGACAGACCTGAATGACACAATACAAGAATTTCATAATGCCATCACAAGTATTAGCAGCAGAATAAATCAAGCTGGGGAAAGAATCTCAGAAGTTGAAGACTGGTTCTCTGAAATAAGACAGTCAGACACAAATAAAGGGGAGAAAGAGAGGAATGAACAAAACCTGCAAGAAGTATGGGATTATGTAAAGAGGCCAAATTTATGAATCACAGGCATCCCTGAAAAGGCACCTTCTTCTGCACAAGAAGATCATCCCCAAGACAAATAATCATCAGATTTTCCAAGGTTGACATGAAAGAAAGAATGTTAAAGGCAGCTAGACAGAAAATGTAGGTCACTTACAAAGGGAACCCCATGAGGTTAACAACTGACCTTTCAGCTGAAACCCTACAAGCTAGAAGAGATTGGGGACCTATATTCAACATTCTTAAAGAAAAATATCTTCAACTAAGAATTTCATATTCAGCCAAACCAAGCGTCCTATGTGAAGGAAAAATAAGACCCTTTTCAGATAAGCAAATGTTGAGGAATTCATTATCACCAGATCTGCCTTATAAGAGATCTTGAAAGGAGCACTAAATATAGAAAGGAAAAACTGCTACTAGCTAATACAAAAGCATATAGACCGTGTAACTGTAAAGCAGTCACACAAACAAGCCAACATGACAGCCAGCTAACAGCATAATGACAGGATCAAATCCACACATATCAATGCTAACCTTGAATGTAAATGGGCTAACTGTCCCACTTAAAACTAGAGTGGCAAGCTGAATAAAGAAAAAAAAAAAAAAAAAACCAAGATCCAGTGCTGTCTTCAAGAGACCCATCTCACACAAAATGACACTAATAGGCTCAAAATAAAGGGATGGAGGAAAATCTACCAAGCAAATGGAAAACAGAAAAAAAGCAGAAGTTGTAATCCTAATTTCAGAAAAATAGTTTTCAAACTAATAAAGATAAAAAAGGCAAAGAAAGGCATTACATAATGGCAAAAGGTTCAATACAACAAGAAGACCTAACTATCTTAAATATATATAATATATATGTACCCAACACAGGAGCACCCAGATACCTAAAGCAAGTTTGTAGAGACCTACAAAGATACATAGACTCCCGCACAACAATAGTGGGAGACTTCAACACTCCACTGACAGTATTAGATAGATCATTGAGGCAGAAAAGTAACAAAGATATTCAGGACCTAAACTGAACATTGGACCAAATGGATCTAATAGACCTTTATAGAAGTCTTCACCCCCCGAACAACAGAATATATGTTCTTCACATTCCCACATGACACATACTCTTAAACTGACTACATAATTGGACATAAAACAACTGTAAAAGAACCAAAATCATACCAAACACACTGTCAGGCCACAGTGCAGTAAAAATAAAGGTCAACACAGTGAAAATTTCTCAAAACCATACAATTACCTGGAAATTAAACAACAAGCCCCTGAATGACTTCTGGATAAATAATGAAATTAAGGCAGAAATCAAGAAGTTCTTTGAAAATAATGAGAACAAAGATACAACATACCAGAATCTGTGGGACACACCTAAGGCAGTGTTAACAGTAAAATTCATAGCACTAAATGTCCAAAATCAAAAAGTTAGAAAGATCTCAAATTAACAACCTAACCTCACAACTGAAAGAATTAAAGAAGCAATAACAAATCAACTTCAAAGCTAGCAGAAGACAAGAAATAACAAAAATCAGAGCTTAACTGAAGGAAATTGAGACATGAAAAACCATTCAAAAGATCAATGAATCCAGGAGTTTTTTTTTTTAATCAATGAAATAGGCCACTCGCTAGAATAATTAAGAAGAAAAGAGAGAAGATCCAAATAAACACAATTAGAAAGGACAAAGGGACTGTTACTACTCACCCCACAGAAATAAAAACAACCGTCAGAAACTACTGTGAACACCTCTATGCACACAAATTAGAAAACCTAGAAAAGAAGGATAAATTCCTGGACACATACACCTTCCTAAGATTGATCCAGGAAGAAACTAATTCCCTGAATAGACCAATAACAAGCTCCAAAATGGAATCAGTAATAAATAGCCTATCAACCAAAAAAAGCCTGGGACTTGATGGATTCACAGCTGAATTCTACCAGATGTACAAAGAAGAGGTGGTATCATTCCTCTAGAAACTATTCCAAAAAATTGAGGAGGAGGGACTTCTCCCCAACTCATTCTGTGAGGCCAGTGTCATCTTGATATCAAAACCTGGCAGAGACACAACAAAATGAAAACTTCAGGCCATTATCCTTGGTGAACATTGATACAAAAATCCTCAAGAAAATACTTGCAAACCAAATCAGCTGCGCATCAAAAAACTAATCCACCATGATCAAGTAGTCTTCATCCCCAGCATGCAAGATTGGCTCAACATATAAAAATCAATAAATGTGATTCATCACATAAACAGAACTAAAATAAAAACCATATGATTATCTTAATAGATGCAGAAAAGACTTTTGATAAAATTCAGCATCGCTTCATATTAAAAACTCTCAATAAACTAGGTATTAAAAGAACATACCCCAAAGTAATAGAGCCATCTATGACAAACCCTCAGCCAAAATTATACTGAATGGGCAAAAGCTGGAAGCATTCCCCTTGAAAACCAGCACAAGAGAAGGATGCCCTTTCTCACCACTTCTATTCAACATAGTATTGGAAGTTCTAGCCAGAGCAATCAGGCAAGAGAAAGAAATAAAGGGCATACAAATAGGAAGAGAGGAAGTCAAACTATCTCCTTTTGCAGACGATATGATTCTATATCTAGAATACCCCAGAGTCTTGTCCTGAAAGCTCCTTCAGCTGACAAACAACTTCAGCAAAATTCCAGGATACAAAATCAATGTACAAAAATCACTAGCATTCCTATACACCACTAACAAACAAACTGAGAGCCAAGTCAGAAAGGCAGTCACATTCACAATTCACACACACACACACACACACACACACACAAAACCTAGGAATACAGCTAACTAGGGAGGTGAAAGATCTCTACAATGAGAATTACAAAGCACTGCTCAAAGTAATCAGAGGAGATGCAAACAAATGGAAAAACATCTCATGCTTATGGATAGGAAGAATCAACATCATTAAAATGGCTATTCTGCCCAGAGCAATTTACAGATTTAATGCTATTCCTATCAAATTACCAATGACATTCTTCACAGAACTAGAAAAATTACTTAAAAATTTTTATGGAACCAAAAAAGAGCCCAAATAGCCAAGCAATCCTAAGCAAAAAGAACAAAGCTGGGGGAATCATGTTACCTGGCTTCAAAGTATACTACAAGTCTACAGTGACCCAAACAGCATGGTACAGGTGCAAAAACAGGTACATAGACCAATGGAATAGAATAGAGAGCCCAGAGATAAAGCCACACATCTAAGACCATCTGATCTTTGGCAAAGCTGACCAAAACAAGCAATGGGGAAAAGACTTCCTATTCAATACATGGTTCTGGGATAACTGGCTAGCCATATGCAGAAGATTGAAGCTGGACCCCTTCCTTATATCTAAAAGTCAACTCAAGATAAAATAAAGACTTAAATGTAAAACCCCAAACTCTAGAATCCCTGGAAGGCAACCTAGGCAATACTATCCTGGACATAGGAATGGGCAAAGATTTTATGATGAAGATACCCAAAGCAATTGCAACAAAAGCAAAAATTGACAAATGAGACCTAATTAAACTTTAGAGCTTCTGCACAGCAAGAGAAACTATCAACAGAATAAACAGATAACCTACAGAATGGGAGAAAATATTTGCAAACTATGCATCTGACAAAGGTCTAATATCCAGCATCTACAAGGAACTTAAACAAATTTACAAGAGAAAAACAACCCTATTAAAAAGTGGGCAAAAGACATGAACAGACACTTCTTGAAAGAAGACATACATGTGGCCAACAAGCGTATGAAAAAAAAAGCTCAGTATCACTAATTGTTTGAGAAATGCAAATCAAAAGCACAATGAGATACCATCTCACACCAGACAATATGGCTATTATTAAAAAGTAAAAAAATAGCAGATGCTGGCAAGGTTGCAAAGAAAAGGAAACTCTTATACACTGTTGGTGGGAGTATAAATTAGTTTAACCATTGTGAGAAGCAGTATGGTGATTCCTCAAAGAGTTAAAAGCTCCCATTCAACCCAGCAATCCCATTACTGGGTGTATACCCAGAGGAATATAAAGCATTCTACCATAAAGACACAGGTACATGAATGTTCAGTGCAGCACTGTTCACAATACAAAAGACATGGAATCAACCTAAATGCCCATCAATGACAAACTGGATAAAGAAAATGTGGAACATATACACCATGGAATATTATGCAGTCATAAAAAAGAACAGGATCATGTATTTTACAGGAATATGGATGGAGTTGGAGGCTATCATCTCTTGCAAACTAATGCAGGAACAGAAAACCAAATACCACATGGTCTCACTTATAAGTGGGAGCTAAATGATAAAAACTTATGAACACAAAGAGGGGAACAAAAGACACTGGGGTCTTCTTGAGGGGGCAGGTTGGGAGGAGGGAGAAGAGCAGAAAATGCAACTATTGGGTACTGGGTTTAGTACTTGGGTGATGTAGTAATATGTACAACAAACCCTCATGACACATGATTATCTATGTAATAAACTTTCACATGTACCCTCAAGCCTAAAACAAAGGAATCTGTAACAGATTGTAATCAATTAGTTGTACATACTACTGTACTCAGACCAGACAATAGACTATTTTTAGAGCACTTTTAGGTTTACAGAAAAATTGTGCAGGATGTACAAAGAGTTTCCAGATATCCTACCCCCTTTCCTCAGTTTCCCCTATTTTAACACCTTGCATTAGTGTGGTATGCTTGTTACAATGGATGAAAAAATATTGACACATTATTATTAACAGAAACCCACAGTTTATATTAGGGTTCACTATGTATGTTGCACAGTTCTATGGGTTTTGACAAATGCATAATGTTAGGTATTCACCACTGGAGTATTATACAGAATAATAGTTTCACCATTCTGAAAATGTACTCCACCTATTCATCTCACTCCCTCTCCTGAACTCATGGTAATTACTAATCCTTTTACTGCTCTTTGTGTAGCTTTGCCTTTCCTAGCATGCTATACGGTTGGAATAATACATTCTGTAGCCTTTTCATATTGGCTTCTTTAACTTAGTGATATGCAGTTAGTGTTCTTCCATGTCTCTTCATGACTTGACAGCTCATTTCTTTTAATCATTGAGTACTATTCCATTGTATGGCAGTACCACAGTTCATGTATCCATTCACCTATTAAAGGACATATTAGTTGCTTCCAATTTTTGGCAATTATGAATAAAGCTGCTATAAATATCTGAGTGCAGGTTTTTGTATGGACAAAAATGTTTTCAGCTCATTTGCATAAATACCTAGTTGCACAGGTGCTACATTATATGCTAAGTTTATGTTTAGTTTCGTAAGAAACTACCAAACTGTCTTTCAAAGTGGCTGTACCATTTCACATTTCCACCAATGATGAATGAGAGTTCCTCTGCTCCACATTCTCACCAGCATTTGGTATTATCAGTGTCAGTTTTGGGTCTTATCCATCTAACTGGTGTGTAGCAGTATCTCATTGTTATTTTAATTTGTAATTCTGTAATGAGATATGATGTTGAGTATTGTTTCATATACTTATTTGCCATCAGCATATTTTCTTTGGTATTGATTTCTAGTTTTATTCCACTGTGGTCTGAGAAGATATTTGATATAATTTTGATTTTTACACTTGATCTCAGCCAAAAGGCTGAGAAGCGATATAATTTTGATTTTTAAAAATTTATTGTGACTTGTTTTGTGGCTTAAAGTTGGTCTATTTTGAAGAATCATTCATGTGCAGATGAGAAAAAAACATATGTTTTGCAGTTGTTGAGTAGAATGTTGTATAAATTCTGTTAGGTTCATTTAGTCTAGAGTCTGATTTAAGTCTAGAGTTTCTTTGTTGATTTCCTGCCTCAATAATCTGTCTAGTGATGTCAGTGGACTGTTGAAGTCTCTCACTATTATTGCATTGCTGTATAATTCTTTTCTTAGGTCTAGTAATATTAGTTTTTATGAATCTGAGAATTCCATTGTTGGGGGCATATATATTTAGAATTGTTATATCTTCTTGATAAATTGATCACTTTATTTTATAATGATAGAGACAGTAAAAAAACACAACTTTAAATCAATACTTTCAGGCACTTTAAATCAACAACAGTAAAAAAAAGACAAGGTAATTAGATAATGATTATATAATAATTATATATAATATATAATCATAATGACCTTTTTTGGTTATATAATGACAAAGAAGGTCATTATATAATAATAATTATATAGTCATTATATATAACTATATAATGATTGCATAGTAATAATGACCTTCGTTGTCTTTTTTTAACTGTTGATTTAAAGTGTCTTAAAATATTAATTTAAAGTTGTCTTAAAGTATTGATTATATAAGAATGAACTTGTTTTATTGTTGTTGATTTAAAGTGTGTTTTATTTAGTATAAGCATAGCTATTCCAGCTGCTTTTGATTTCCATTTGCATGGAATGTCTTTTTCCATGCCTTTACCTTGAGTCTTTAAATGTATTTAGCAGTTAGATGGGTTTCTTGTGAGCAACATATTGTTGGATCTTTTTTTAAAAAATCGGTTTCACTAATCTATACTCTTTTTTTTTTTTTTGTTTTGACACAGAGTTTCACTCTATTGCCAGGCTGTAGTGCAGTGGCACAATCTCAGCTCAGTGCAACCTCTGCCTCCTGGGTTCAAGCGATTTTCATGTCTCAGTCTCCCTAGTAGCTGGGATACAGGCACGCACCACCACACTCAGCTAATTTTTGTATTTTTAGTAGAGATGGGGTTTCACCATATTGGCCAGGAGTGGAGCATTTATTTTATTTACATTCAAGGTTAATATTGATATGCAAAGCTTTGTTCCTGTCATAATGTTAATTGTTACCTAGTTGCTTTGTAGTCTTAACTGTGTAATTGTTTTATACCACTTGTGAGTTTTATACTTATTATGTGTTTTTATGATGAAGACATTTTGTCTCTATGTTTAGAACTTCTTTGACATTTCTTATAGGGCCAGTCTAGTTGTGTCAAATTCCCTTAGTGTTTGCTTGTCTGGGAAATACTTTATTTCTTCTTCATTTATGAAGCTTAATTTCGCAGGATATAAAGTTGTTGGCTGACAGTTTTTTTTGTTGTTGTTGTTTGTTTTTACTTTGAGACAGAGTCTTTCTCTGTTGCCCAGGGTGGAGTGCAGTGGTGCAATCTTGGCTCACTGCAACCTCCACCTCCTGGGTTCAAGTGACTTTTGTGCCTCAGCCTTCTGAGTAACTGGGATTATAGGGGCTCGCCACCATGCCTGGCTGATTTTTGTATTTTTGGTAGAGACGACATTTCACAATGTTGGCCAGGCTGGTCTCAAACTCCTGACCTTAAATGATCCACCCACCTTGGCATCCCAAAATGCTGGGATTACAGGTGTGAACCACCATGCCTGGCTTTTTTTTTTTTTTGGAAGACTGAAAATAGGACCCTTATCTCTTCTGGCTGATAAGGTTTCTGATGAGAAGTCTGCTGTTAGTGTGACGTGATTTCCTTTACAGGTGATTAGACACTTTTCTCTTGCTGCTTTTAGGATTTTCTTCATGTTGACTTTGGGTAGTCTGGTGACTCTACACCTTGGTGATATTTGTCTTGCAATATATCTTCTAGGAGTCCTCTAAGCTTCTTGTATCTGGATGTGTAAATCTCTAGCAAGACAAGTAAAGTTTTCCTCAATTATTCCCTCAAATAGGTTTTCCAAACTTTCAAAAGTTTTTTCTTCTCCCTCAGGGATACCCATGACTTACAGGTTTGGATGGTTTATATAATACCATATTTCTCATTAAAAAATTATTTTCTCTGTATTTTTGTCAGATTGGGTTACTTCCAAAGACCTGTCATCGAGCTCTGAAATTCTTTCTTCCTCTTGGTCTAATATATTGTTAAAGCTTTCAACTGTATTTTGTAATTGCTTCAATGAATGTTTCATTTCCAGATGTTCTTTTATTTTTTAAATCTTTTTCCTTAGTAAGTTTTTCATTCATATCTTGAATTGTTTTCTGATTTCCTTGTGTTGTTTTTCAACTTTCTCTTGGATCTCATTGAGCTTCCTTACAATCTATATTTTTAATTCTTTATCTGGCGTTTCAGAATTTTCATTTTGGTTAGGATCCATTGTTAGATATCTAGTGTGATCCTTTGAGGTTAACATAACACACTCTTTTTTCATGCTGCTGGAATTGTTGTGTTGGTCCTTTCTTATTCTGAGGTGTCACTTCTTATTTTTGAATTTACTTTTGTTTGGACAGGACTTTTTATTTCTTCTTTGAGGATGACTGTAATGTATGCTGAATAGGATTGTTTGGCTTTGCTTATTGGTACTTTCAGGGGGCCAAGGCTCTGTATGAATTCCTTGGTTATAGATAACCTTCGTTTGGTGGTTTTCTCAAATGCTGGTTGTAGTAGTGTTGTACTGGGCATGTGAGTAGGCTCTCAGTCTCCTGTACAGACAGGGAGATAGAGGTCTTCAGAAACTTCTCTCGGTCGGTAGTGCTGTACACTGAGTCAGCCAAATTTGGATTAGGTTGTGCAGTTTGACTTCCAGACCAGTAGGTGGCACTTGAAGGTAAGAGCTTCTGTGGCAGAAGCAGATGGGTATATACTTGATCTTTTTTTTTCAACTGGGAGAAGCTCTGTGTTGTCACAGGCAATTATCTGGAATACACCGTTCTCTGAGTTTCCTGCTCAGCCCTGGATTGGGGAGTGGACAAAGCTGAGTCAAGCTGGACTGCCAAGCTTGTTCTTGGATAACCCAATGCCAAGCACAAGCACAAGCCCTGATGGGGTGCTTAAGGTAGCTTCTGGTGAAATGCACAAAGGTCTCCTCGGGGTCAGGGGCTGCACCAACTCCATGTCCTGGGCAGGCAGAAACACAGTCTGCTTCCCTATCATGCCCCATCCCAGGGCTCATGACTCAGTTCAGACAGACACTTCTGTCTATCTTTAGGCCACAATGTAGCTGAGAGACATGGACAATGCCTTTCCTGTGTCTCTCTGCTGAAATGGCTTTGGTGTGGGGCCTCTTCCCTCAGCCCAAGATAGACAGCTTTATGGCTCACCTGTTCTTGCTGCAGGAATACTGCCACTGTGTGTACAGAGGCGGAGGGGCCCTGTCTTTTGTACAAGCTAGGGCCCAGTGGGGACATTGCCAGTAAGGATGCAATTATCCTTAATAGCCCTGGAACGGCTGTCCACAGGTATGCTTAAACCAAACCCTGGCAGCAGCAGCTATGGGGACAGTAGTCAGCTTCCTCTCCATTACTAGGCCCAAGCACTGCGGCCACCTGGCTGCTATGGCAGAACCACACGCTTCACCCACAGGAGCCAAGCACAGTGCCCATGTAGCTGTTGAACGGAGTGCAGTCACTTTCAGCACAGAAGTGGGGAGCTCTCAGGAATAGGAGAGCACACTCTATGATTTCTTTTGTCCTAACAGGTGTTCCTTTGGCATGCTGCACTCTGCCTTGTCCTTGGAACGGCATGCCCTGAGGGTCAGACTCTCAGCTCTCCTGGGTCCAGCTGGCCCCACGTGGGTGCCACAATCTCAGTCGGTGCTGAGGAATATCTGCAGGGGATTTGGTGATGTGGAGACACAAAAACTGAGATTCCCTGGGCAGGATAGAGTCCCACAATGGGTGCACACCCAGTGTGGTGCCCACTACCATAGCTCAAATTTGGGGGTTGCTGACAGTCCAGTGCAGTGCTCTCAAGAAATCCCCAAATTGCTGCCCACACCAATGCATGAGCTTGTGAGGGCAGAGGAGCTTTTCAACAGTTTGGAAACCAGCAATCTGTCACAGGGGTGAGGGGAACCCAAAACATCCCCACTTACCCTTTCCATGGGACCCCAAGTCCTTCAGGATTCAATTTCTGCCATACTTTTGCCTCCTTTTTTCTGTGCCCTAGCTTCTGCCTGTGAATTTTCCAATAGGCCTTGACACTCATCTCTTAATCTTTTGAGTTATGATTATTCACCTCTAACTTTGGTTCTTTTTTGGAGAGACGGGGTGATCAATGTCTCCAGTCAGTCATCTTGAAACTGCCCTAAAAATTTTACATTTTAACTGAGTCCAACTTATGCTTTGATGTGTTGATGTTTGGTGATTTTTATCACCAAACTGAAGATTTCCTAGATTTTCCTTCATGTTATATTCCAGAAGTTTTATAGTTTACATGTAAGTCAACAGTTTATTTTGGCTTAAAATCTGTGAACAGTGTGTGATCTGTGTCTACACTCATTTTTTTGCGTGTGAATGTCTAGTTTCTCCAGCACCATTTGTCAAAAAGATTATCCTTTCTCCATTGGATTGGCTTTGCTTCTTTGTTAAATATGAATTGACTATATTTGTGTGGGTTTCTTTCTCGTCCCTCTATTTTGTTCCACTGATCAATTTGTTTATTCTTTTGCCAGTACTGTACTGCCTTGATCACTTTGGTTTTATATTAAGTCTTAAAATCAGGTAATATCAGTCGTCTGACTTTGTTTTTCTTCAGTATTGTGTTAGCTACTCTGGGTTTTTACCTTTCCATATAAACTTTAAAAAAGTTTGCTGATATCCACAAAATAACTAGCTCACGTTTTGACTTGGGTTGCACTTAACCTATAGATCAATTTGGGAAGACCTGACGTCTTCACAGTGTTGAGTCTTCCTATCCATGAACATGGAATATCTCTCCATTTATTTAGTTCTTTGATTTCTTTCACCAGAGTCTTCTAGTTTTCCTCATATAGATCTTGTGCATATTTTGTTAGATTTATACCTAAATACTTCTTTTTAAATTATCAATTTTAATGGCTGTAAAAGTGCTTAAAAATGAAAATAATCAAGATGCAATATTCACAACCATCAATCTTTTGTGGCCAGACCACCTGTTATCTATTTGTGGCTCACCAAAGTGTTATAACCTATTGGTTAGGAATATTTTTTGGTAAAGAATATCAGTTACTATCACTGAGCATGAGACACTAATTAATCTCACCCATTGCCACTTCTTTAGTAAGAACTGGACTTGTAGCCACTGCTATGGCTGATATTCCAATGCCTCAAGTGGAACCACCTTTCCTATACTCAAATGTCCTCTGTTGCCTGTCATCCCAGCTACTTGGGAGGCTCAAGCAGGAGGATTGATTAGGGCCAGAAGTTTGAGACCAGCCTGAGCAACATAGTGAGACCCAATTTGTAAAAAAAAAAAAATAAATAAATAAATAAATTAAAAAATTAAAAAAATTAAAAAATGTCTCTGTCTTTGGGGGACAGGTTCAGATTTGGGAATATTTGTAGGGGGATTTTAGCCTGACTTTTGTTTACCAGGCCTAGAAATATTGTTTGCCCTACAGATCAAATTGAGTCCTAGTTGAATGACTGGCCACCGGCAAAATCCCCATGAGTCATACTACTCTAAAGTCTACTTGGGTACCACTGTTTATGATTGTACCAGGGCTTCCCTGGCACTGAGGGTTAAGTCATGCACTACTGTTTGTCTTTTGCCAGCCCAGGCTCTCATCCTTCCCATTTAAGTCAGGGAGCTCCTTTTGACTGCAGTGTCTTTCACAACCATCTCTGGCCACAAAGAACAGCCACTTTGGTGCTTTTCAAAGATGGCAGTGCTTCCTTCGCCAATGATTCTTTGAAAATCTTGGTGGAGGCCCCCTCAGGGGACACGGTTAAAGAGAGGTAAGCTGGCCACATGTGGAAATACACTGCAATATTTCCATCTCCTTGATATTTTGGATCTTTTCCTGTACATGTACCAGGGAATTTCCTTTTTCTCATCTTCCTTTAGCTGAGTCCAGAAGTCAGTTAGTCCATTTAGATGGTACATGGAAACCAGAGTCATTGGGAAGTGAATTCAAATGGACAAATTCAGGTTTATTCATGCATATACTCTTCAATTTAAATTAGCAGAATCTTGCAATTCTTTCCCTTCTTGGGATTGACTTCATAGTTGGTCTTCTAGGGTGTGACTGAATCTGGTTCAAGTATTAAGAGTGAGAGAAGTCAGAGGTGGTGGGAGAGGGGTGGGAGGAGATCGGCTTCCCTATCCAAGGTAACTGCCTTAAGTGAGTTCCGACGAGGATCTTCAAACAAAACAGGAACAGCCTTGTTACATAAGGAAGAGGGCGTGCTTCTCCTGCCAAGGGAGTTTGGGGGCTTGAGTGACTAGGAATCATTCAAGTTTTCTTTTATAGTCCTATTCTTATTCCCAGATTCCCACTCTTTCCTGCTGATAATTATAAAATCTTGTGAGGCTGATAATTCAGTTGACTTTGTAATTTGGCAATTTGTAGATGAAATTGTGAATTTGGTTTTCCAGTTTTGGCCTTGTGGCTCAATTAACAAAATATTCTTTGAGCTCTGTTGTTTGTAAAAATGCAGCTGTTTAAAAGTTGTAAGCTGAGAATTTAGGACTCAGTGCATCACTGCTTTTCTTTAAGTGGTCCAGTTTTAAACTCATCCCTTGAGTTCATTCTTTGAGTTGTTCCTAATCTTCATATTACTATTATTATTATTGACAATGGCCACTTGGTTTCCCAAAGCCTTGTTTTCAGTGGGTAGTTCAATCCAGGTGACCATACCTGGTAATTTACCTAGCTGTCATGCCAAGTGCTTCCACAGTCTGTATTTTCATACTAGTTGAATCTCAGCCTTTATTGCTAATCAGGCCAGACAACGAGTCTCAGGTTCTTCTCATTTCTTCAAAATTCTGTTTCTTACAGTCCCACATTGGGTGATTTTTATTCTGTCTTTTTCCCTACTGTCCTTGTTGGTCTTATTTTGCATCCTTGAAATTTGGGATAACAGTTTTTGGGTATTGATATGACTCTTTGGAGCCGAATGGTCACTATAATAGGATGGACAAGTGTGTGTGTGTGGTCTTAAAAGAAAAGCATGGACTGTGTTGGTTTGTGACTTTTCTTTGATCTCTGGGCTATCTGCTCTTTTGGCTAGCAGAGATGATCCAGTTTTCAACTTGAGACAGGTCCCATCCCTGCCACTTCATATGTGCACATGGGTATTTACAGATTACAGCCGTAAGATGTCCTCCACTGACCTGGTCTCATCCCAGCTTCCCAGCCACCTGTGGGATGGACAGGTGTTCTCTCCTTTGAAATGAGAAAAGAAATGGAGAGGCTTTTTAAAGATCCCCAGGATTAGCCAGTAGCTGGGCCAAGAATGAAACCCACATCTTCCCATACCCTCAATACTGACCTCTCCATTAGGCTTTTCCCTAACACTTGAAGGGCCCAGCTCAAGAGCATCCATGAGAATACCCCATACTATCATCTAAATATTCATAAACAATAGTCAGCTATTGAGTGCTACATAAAACATTCTCTATCCTCCTATATTGACAAATTGCTGCAATTTGGAATTTCCAGGAGCAGATGCTGAGACTGAGTTTGTCCTGTATGGTATTTATTAGTGATCAACAGGGAGAGGAGGCAGGAGCAGGCAGAGAGAGAAGTCCAAATGCATTGCGGACTCCACCAAACCTCGCCAACACTAAGTGTCCTAGAGAATATATGGCCCACCAGACTGTCCAGGGCAGGTAAAATTTCTGTGCCACTCTTCCTCTATCCCCAGGACAGGGCATATCTTTGGATGAGGGGGCTCCATGCAGGCACAAACCTTGAAAAAGCTGACAGCTGGGTAATACCTCCTTCTTCTAGCAGATGTTCCTTCCTAACGACCTGTTCTGCTCAGGCAAGAGCAGCAGGGTAAGAGGACTTCCATCTCTCCCAACTTCTGGACATTCCAGGGCTCACATTGAAGCTCCATATCCCTGACTCAACAGCTGCCCCTGGCCACTCTCGGGCCTAGGGTACATGACATGGTGGCTTGAGCCACCTTGGGGACAACAGAGAGGCAGGATACCTTCTACCTTCAACACCCTGGAGGTGCGTGGGGAATTCCAGAGTCCTCAGTACTCGGAGACTGGACTAAAACAGAAAGGGGCACATCTGCTTTGCCACTAGACCTCTTAATTCCTGAGCAACCGGGAGCTAGAGGAGGTCTCTAAAGTAGGGGAGTAGAATAGGAACCCACCCCTCTTGCTCGGGTCAAAGGTATGCTACCAAATATCACACTAAGATGTTGGGAGATTTAAAGGAGGATTTGCACATGGAAGGCCCCGAATTTTTTTTTAGAGAAAGAGACTGAGTCCTAGCTAGCATTAAATAAAGCAATAGCTTAAACAATCTCCATGAGATTTTTACTATTAGCGGTATTCCTGGTGTAGCCCTGTCAGAGCTGTCACTCTCTCTCTCTCTCACTCGCCCTGGGCCCAACAATCCTTTCCGAGGCGGAATCCCCCTGTCGGTGTGGGTCAGGATCGCTCTCCGTCCCCTACCCGCGCCAGGTCCCTGGAGCTGAGCAGAGCAGGGCGCTGTCGGGCGCGTGGGGGAGCCGGGGCCGGGACGAGCACTACCGGGAGACCGAGCGACAGCGGCCAGAGGGAGGAGGCTGCGAGGCTGAGGAAGACAGTCGGGCCCAGCTTGACGCAGCGGCGGCTGCGACTGAGCAGGCCACCACCAGGGCACCCGGGCCAGCCGCGCCAGCCATCCCTCCGCCTCCTCCTTCAGCTGCTCGGCGCGCGTGGGAGTGAGTGCGTCGCGCGCCTGCCGAGGGTCTCAGGCTCTGGGCATCCTCGGCAAGCGAGCCCGGGCAGAGGGAGGCGCACGAGCGCGCGCGACAGAAGGAGGCGGGGAAAGGAGGGGGCGAGGCGGAGGCGAGCGAACAGGAGGGAGGGACCCGCCCGCCGCGCCCCGGCCGCTGGGCATGTGTGGCCGCAGGCGCCCGACGCTGCCGCTGTCCCGGGGCTGAGCCGCGCCCAGGTGTCCCGGACAGTGCGTGCGCGCGTGTGTGTCCGCGCAGGCGAGCACCGCGCCGGCCCTGAGCCTCGCGTTCGCTCCCCTCGGCCGCGGTGCATGTTCGCCTCCTGCCACTGTGTGCCGAGAGGCAGGAGGACCATGAAAATGATCCACTTTCGGAGCTCCAGCATCAAATCGCTCAGCCAGGAGATGAAATGCACCATCCGGCTGCTGGACGACTCGGAGATATCTTGCCACATCCAGGTGCGCGTGGAACCGGACGAGGGCGCGGGGCACACGCCGGGAGCAGGGCGGGGGGCCTTTGCGGTGGGCATGCGAGGACAAGGAACCCACTCCCAGAGGGGATTGGGGGACTGCTAGAAAGCCAGATTTCGATTCCTCAGCCCTCTGAGGCTGAGGGGCCTTATCCTGGCGTGGGGGACATGGTCCCCTGCAAGCTCCAGGCACGCGTTATCCGCGCCCAGTCCCCTTCCCCTCGCGTGCACCCTGTGCGCGCGTCTCACTGCGCCCAGGCTAGGGGCGCGGGGCAGCTGCCTGCGGGGGGCTCTGGCCCCTCTGGGCCCTACTCCGCCAGGAGATGGGAGCTCCGAGGGCGGAGAGGGGCACCTGCATGTCGCCCACTGGTATTTCCTCCTTTCCTCCACGTGGAGAAGGCATGCATCCGCCGGGTTCACTCATTTCTGTCTCCCGCGCCCAGGCTCCGGAGACGCCCTCAGTCCCGGAACCTGCTTTCCGCTCCGTGTGGGTCCCCCTTACCCTCTGCCGGTGGTCTTCAGTTCTCCGCGTGGGGCGGTGGCGAAGTTTCCCCAGAGTGAGAGAGGCCGGGCTGCCCTGGGCGCCAGCCTTGAGGGATGGAGCGCGCGCGCTGCGTCTGACTGGAGCTACCTCGAAAGGAGTGTGTGAAGTCTGAGTGTTTCAGAGAAAGGAAAAGAAAGGATTATGAGGCCAGCAAGTGGGGAGCCCTGCAGGAACCTGGGTCCTGGGAAAAAGCGCCCTGTGGAATCTTGGTGGACATTCACTGTCACCCAAGTTGGAGGAGAAGGCCAGTTGTTTGGGTGAAGGCAGCTTTGCTGGCAGCCCTGTGCTTGGGTAGTAAATGCCTCTGGGCTGTCAGGAGAGCTAGTGTGAGCTGCAAAGGTGTGCGTGCGTGTGCGTATTTGCGGTGGGTGAATATGTAGGCAGCTGAGAGCTCCTCTTCCAGGACCTCAAAGATGCCCCACTTGGTGCGCACACAATCAGGAAAGGTTGTGTCAGGGCTCAGCACAATTAACTTCCGAATTTTAAATCTATTTAACTATTTATCTCTGGAATTTCCTTTCTCACCTACCCTAGTCCAGTCTTGAGGCTCTGGGACTGAGCTGTTGTTGTTGTTGTTGTTTTTTTAATACATTTAAATACAAGGCACATCACCCATGTCAGTGGGAGGTGAGTGGGGCAGCATCTCCCAGAGTAGGAATCAGCCTCTAGGCTATGCAAACCATGAAGGAATGAAAGGACTTTCCCTGTTTTATTTTTATTTAATTTTTGTTAGTGGGAGTGTGTGACATGTTGGGGGCAGTTGCAATTAATTTGTAACCTGACAGCTGGACAAAAGTCAAGGTAGGAATGTGATGCCCCATGATCTCCCAGGAAAGTAGGCTCCCACTGAATTTTCTGGAGGATCTTGAATTTCATTCTGACCAAGCAGCACTGCTAAATTTAATAATAAAAGGATTATCAGGATAGGCAGTGTTTCTACTGCCACAAGGGTTGCACAGAAGCATCTGGTATGTACTAATAGTCTTGTGATCCAGAGAGTGTGGTCTGTGCACTTTGCTTGAAGTCCTAAAGTGCGTGTACAGGTCCTTTAACCCATAATGAATGTGTAGATGATGGAGGTGCCATCAGGGAGAGAGGCTGCTGAGGTCTCCTCTGTCTCTCAGCCCTCTTCTGCCCTGTCCCACTTGGTGTTGACATTTTTCCCCTCCCTCAGGATGAAGTCTTCCTTAGAATAATAAATATTCCCCAAAGGACATGTATTTGTTGTCTCGTGTTTTGAGAAACAATGAATTGTAGCCAGTCTAACAACAGTGTGAAAAACTCTAGTGCTTATGACTCAACTAGTGCCAAAGAGGTTAAAATGTTATGTTTCAAGATGTTGGCTTGGGTACTGATTTTTCAAAAAATTAGATGTTTCATTTTGTGATTAATCTTTCTCTGCCCTTTCTGCCGCCAAATTAGGATTATTATTTAACCAATTAAAATGAATTAAAATATTTTATTTGGATAACTTTGGACCTCATACTTTCCTAGAGTACTCCAGACCAGGAATTGAAATTGCCCTTCCACGTATCAGGTTACAAAGACTTCCCATTTGCTCAGAGTGAGAACAAAAGGATTAAAAAACAATGTGAAACAAAGCCATTTGGAATCACTGGCACTTGTTTTGGGTGAATCCATCTGTGTTTGCTTCCTTCCTTCCTCCTATAGAACTACACAGTTAAAGGATTGTATATACTGTCCACAGAACGTCACCCTCTCTCCATAGCCCACATCTGCCTATCTGAGTTAGGAGCTCTCATCCCTGGTACCTGCCTGGCTCTAGAGCAGGAGTGTCCAATTTTCTGGCTTCCCTGGGCCACATTGGAAGAAGAAGAATTGTCTTGGGCCACACATAAAATACGCTACCACTAACGATAGCTGATGAGCTTAAAAAAAAAAAAAATCACAAATAGTCTCATCACGTTTTCAGAAAATTTATGAATTTGTGCTGGGCTGCATCCAAAGCTGTTCTGGGCCACGGGCTGGATGAGCTTGATCTAGAGGCTCTGTAGGAGGAGCAGGAGCTCTTGGACATGTGTTAGTTGTTCACTCCTCTTCACTCCAGGAGTGCTGCCTATGGAGCCCAAAAATAAGTGGGGGAAACTCAAGCCACACATCCTTGGGAGTTCATTAGTCTGTGTTCTCTAGTAGGTGAGCATTCCAGATTGAAAGAAAAAAGAGTCACTCAAACAGTTTTCTCTAGTAAGGTGCTGGAGGGTGGCTGCATGTGGTAGATGCAAGGGATGACAGAAACCTTCAGGCCTATTGCTTGAGACCATGTGAATAGCTCTAGGTGCCATTTCTTCAGCATCTCTCATGTGCCAGCCTTTTCCACTCATTTATGTCTGCTCTCTACCACCAACCTTTGAGTAGGTATTATTCCCTTCTTTTGGATAAGAAAACTGAGCAGCTAATAACTTAAGTGACTTGTTCAAGGCCATATCTCTAAAAAGAGAATGAGCAATTCAAATCCAGAATTGTCTGGATCCGAAGCTTATGTATGTCTTTGACATATTACCCCATAGTTAAAATAGCTGAAGTTTCAGTGAAATTTCCAGACATGGATAGAGGGGGTATGGGGGTTTAAACCAGTGACTGAAGGCCAGTTGGGATTCATGATCTGAAAGGGCAAAGTGACCCTCTTTGCCAGTTTGCAAACTTAATGTGTCCTGAGTCTGCCAGGCAGGCTGGCATCCCAGAGCTGATTGGAATCCCACATCCAAACGTCACTGGGGGCCATTTCCACCCCCCGGAAACATGGTATTTGCCTTTAAAGAAACTATATGCATAAATGCTTTGTTAGGTTCGATGCACAGAGTCCTTATATTTCAGACTGTAGTAGCCCCAAATTATGCCTGTGCATCAAAAGAGGAACCAAGCCAGAAACTAAGGGAGAATTGCCTATTTGTGCTCTGATTACAGGGTGTGAGGGTGAAAGCACATGTGTTTTGTTCCTCTTCAGTGTGCCTTCCACAAGGGGGAGAAGGCGGAATATTCTCCTTGCTACCTCCCCATCCCCTAAGATCTTTGCATTTACCACCATATAGAGGATAGGAAAGAGCTTTTGCAAAATAACAGCTTTTAAACATTCCTTTTCCAAATCATATAATTTTGGTGGTATTTGGGCAACGAAAACTTTCAAACATACAACCTAGTGGCCCAGTCTTAGCAGACTGGTGGTCATTTCCAATAAGAGATGTGGAAGTCATTGGCTCTGTCTCTTTTCGCAGGGTCTGGGATGCTGTCCCATCATATCATTTGCTTGTGAATGTTCAGGTAGGATGGAAGATAGAGGAATTCCAAATAGACAGGGCATAAAGGGGAGTTTGGGGTACCAGATAGAGGCCTGGGGAAGGGAAAGAGTTGCTGAATGCTCCTTATTGGGCTTTTCCAGTTGAGCTAACCCTTGAAGTCTGGATGTTGTAGGAGGATAAGGTTTGGCTCTAACTCTTCATTCAACCTTGCTACTTCAATTAGAGTGGAGTCCTAGCCATTTTCTATCCACCTTTTTTTTTTTTTTTTTTTTTTTTAGATACTGGCATTGTCATTCACAGCTCTTGCTAATAAACTTGCCATTTTAATACTGACTTTTTGAGGTTACATAGACTTTTTACATAGACATTAAGGATGTTTACTGACTCATATATTCATACTTTGGCAAAGCCTGGTAAATGTGGCTGACATAGTTGGAATTGGCTGAAAATTTGTATTTGTCTTTGACGAGAAATCCTAGCATAGTGCTTTGCATGCAGTAGGAACACAATAAATACCGATGTAGATTGAATAATTTCCTTTCTAGACTGTTAAATTCACAAGAGTAGGAACATTTTGATGTTCTCCGCAGAGTTCCTAGTACTTAGAATAGTGCTTGCTGTTCTATATAATATAATATGTGCACATTAAACACCAGTGGAATGGATGAGTACTAACCTTCCCAATATTTAATCTAGCTCATTACCTGTCAACATGAAGGTAGCATGCCAGCATTGGATCGGGAATCAGATGTGTGGTTTAGTTATGTTACCAACCAGCTGTGTGATCTTGAGTGAGTCATTTGACATTTGGAGTCAATTTTCTTTTCTTTTGTAAAACAAAAGAATTTGGTTAGATGGATGCTACAGTTTAAAAAGTCTGTGGTTTTATTATTGACTAGATAAATTACATTTGAATGAAGCGTTGCTATTGACAAAGTGGTAGTGTTCATATTATCTCATATGAATTTCATAACTATCAATTATCTCCATTCTATGGATGTTATTGTGTTACTATTATCTCAATATTGTATTACTAGATATGGAAAATGAGATTCAGAGAGGTTAGCAGTTTGGGTAACCAAGCAAATAAGTTGGTCAGGACCCAGGTCATTTGACTCAAAATCCAGAGCTCTTTCATCTTTGGAACACTGCCTCTTGGGACTAGATGATTAGGCTGCTTTTGGCTGCAAGTAAAAGAGTAGCCAAGTTAAAGTGGCCTAAGTAATAAGGACACTTATTATCTTAGCTGCAAAAAGTCCAGAGGGAGGGCAACTTCAGGACTGTTCCAAAGCTCTGCTTGGACTTAGTTGCTGCCTCCCGTCTTTTCACTCTGGCATCTTCAGTGCATTAACTGTGTCTCTATAGTCTCCATGATTATGAGGTGGCTGCAGTAATTTTAGATGTCAGTCAGTCACTGCCACATCCACTGTCCAAGAAGAGGTGTTTCCTCATGCATTTCCTTTTTATCACAGAGGAACACTTTCCCAGAGTCCCCATCAGTCTTCCCATCAGATTCTATTGGCCTGGATTGGATCATATGCCCATGCCCTAGCTGCAAAAGTGTCTAGGAATATATGCATCTGGCATCTTTCCTCTCTATAATGGGAAGTGGCTTTGCCATTATGGAAGGAATGGAATTATGTGTGTGTGTGTGCATGCACATGTGTGTGGTGGGGAGGAACAGCTGTTGGCTAATCAAGCAGGAGTGTCTTTCAGAATACGTCAAATTGGGTTGCAATTACTGTTACAATAAACCTCTCATGAGAGTTTAGTAAGATGTTATCTCAGCCCTGGCTTTTTTTAGGCAATCTTTGTATCATCAAATTCCAGAACAAGAAAAATTATGAGAGAGTCTTTTGTAGTGTGTTGTTAAATATCATTTCTGCTCTTGTGGAACTGGTGGGTTCTGGGCAGCTAAAAGGCATCTTGTTCAGAGCAGGCACAGCTCTCTTCAGCAGACAAACTTTATGCTTGTTCAAGTAGCGTGGTGGCAAAGTGGTCGAGAGCATATGTTCTGGAGTACTGCTTGCTTGGGTTTGAACCCTGGCTCTGCCACTGACTAGCCAGGTGACTTTGGGGAAGTCACTTTTCCTCACTGGGCCTCAGTTTCCTCATCTATAAAGTGGAAATAATAATAATATAGCCCTTGTGGACTTTTTGTAAGGATTAAATAAACATTATATGTCAAGTGCTTAGCTTAGTACCTGGCACATAGTGAGAGCTGAAAAAATAGTGACTTTATCTTAGTGCTTTGTGAAACTATATTAGAGGTAATCCTAAGTGATGGGAAGGCTTTGACTTAGAATCAAATGACTTTAAGCCTAAACTCCATCCCTTTCTGATGGTGCAGGACCTTAAGCAAGTCACTGGGCCTCCTGTTCTTCATCTGAGAAATGAGAGTAATAATTCCTCAATTGCCAGTCTCCATTGGGTTGTTGAGATGGTTTATGTAAAAGCATGTTGTAAATGTTAAAATATCACCCAAATACAGAGTACTATTCTAATCAATTTAGTTGAAAAAAAGGATAGCTTCTTATCTGTTGAAATGGGAATGACATTATCATGTGCAAACCTATATCTGTGCTAAATATCAGGCCCCATGATGATCCTGCTGGTGAAATCCAAGCTAGGTCCAGCTGGCAGCCACAATTTTCTGCTAGTAAGGACAATTCAACATTTTTCTCTACCAAGCTCTTCTGGAATGCCATTCAGAGTCTACTGAAAATCAGACACAAGAGGAATAGAGGAGAGAGGCAGTTTGTTAAATACTGTGGCACAGCTCTGACGTTTTTAGACCTAGATTATATGGGCCAGTTCTTTATATTAAGTATATCCTTAAAAAAATGTAATGTTATTCCAATGGTCTGCTAAGATCTTATGTCTTGATATTTTCAAAGCAAAGGCAAAGTGTATTGACTTCAGGGAGAATACAATACTATTAGCTGCACATAGTTTGAACGGTGTATCCACTAGAATTCTTTCAACTACATGCAACAAATTCTAATTCAAACTGGCTTTAACATTAAGGATGTTTACTGACTCATATATTCAGAAGTCTTGAATTACGTATTTAATTCAAGGACTGTGGCTCTGTTTCTCTGGGGTTCCTTTGCCTCTTCTTGCCATTTGGGATGGCTCCATCCTCAGGCTGGTAGTGAAATGGTTACAGCAGTGCCAGTTCTCACATTTTCATAGGATACCCTCCAGAGGAAGAGAGAAGCCGCTTCCAATTCAGCATCCCAAGCAGAAGTGTACAGTCATTCTGATTGGACCTCCCAGGTCACATGCTCACCCCGGAAGCAGTGACTATGACCAGGGGAACAGAATGTACTGATTAGCTTAAGGTGCAGAACTCGACCCTGGGACTCAGGGTGGAATCAACTTCCCCTGTGGTGATGTTCTGCCTGGGGAAGAGCAAATACCTAAAATCAGATGGGAGGAAGGGGGAAATGGCTCCTAGAAAGATAATCCACAATACCTACTCTAGATGCTTTGTCTAGGGTAGGTGGTTCTCAAAGTGTGGTCTGGGGAACTCTGGAAGTCCCTGTGATCCTTTCATGGAGGCCATGCTGTTAAAAAAAAGTATTTTCAAAATAATACTAAGATATTGTTTGCCTTTTTGGATAACAGTTTTATTGAGATATAGTTCACATTCCTTGTAGTACACCCACTTAAGGTATACAATTTTTGATATATTCAGATAGTTGTGCAGTCATCACCACAATCAATTTTAGAATATTTTCATCATCCCCAAAATGAACCTTTGCCCTCTAGCAGTCATACCTCCATTTCCCTCCAGACCTCTCAGTCCTAGGCAACCACTAATCTACTTCCTGTCTATATAGAGTTGTCTATTCTGGACATTTGATAAAAATGGAATCATAAAATATGTGAACTTTTGTGTTTGGCTTCTTTCATTTAGCACAATGTTTTCAAGGTTTATCCACATTGTAGCATGGGTCAGTAGTTCCTTCCTTTTTCTTGTTGAATAAGTAGTCCATTGCATAGACATATCACATTTTGTTGATCCATTCATTAGTTGATGAACATTTGGGTTGATGAACATTTTGGCTACTATGAATAATGTTGCCATGAACATTCCTGAAAAAGTTGCTCTCTATACACGTTTCTTTTCTCTTGTGTGTATACCTAAAAGTCAAATTACTAGTCATACGGTAACTCTGTGTTTAATCTTTTGAATAACTGTCAAACAGTTTTTCAAAGTGGCTGCACTGTTTTACATTCCCACCAGCAGTGTAGGAGGGTTTCAATTTCTTCACATCCTCTCCAACACTTGTTATTTATCTATCTGTTTGATTATAACCATTCTAAGTGGGTGTGGAGTGGTATCTCATTGTGGTTTTGATTTGCATTTCTCTGAAGGCTAAAGTTGAGCATCTTTTCATGTGTCTATTAGCCATTTGTACATCTTCTTCAGAAAACTGTCCATTTAGACCTTTTGCCTATTTTAAAATGGGTTGTCTTTTATTTTTAAGTTGTAAGAATTCTTCATATATTTTGGACACAAACCCTTTATACAACAAGTGATTTGCAATTTTTTTTCCCATTCTGTGGGATATCTTTTAGTTTCTTGATGGGGTCAAAAAAGCTTTTAATTTTGATAAAGTCCAATTTATATATAATTTTTGTTGCTTGTATTTGTGATGCCATAGCTAAGAACTGTTGCCCAATTCAAGGTAATAAGGATTTATGCCTATGTTTTCATTAAGCAGTTTTATAGTTTTAGCTCTTATATTTAGGACTTTGATCCATTTTAAAAATTGATACATAGTTCACATACCATAAAATTAATCATTTTAAAGTGTACAATTCAGTTGATTTTCATATATTCATAAGACTTTGCAACTGCAATCACTCTCTAATTCCAGAACATTTTCATCACCCTAGAATAAATCTGTACCTATTAACAGTCACTCCCCATCTTTGATCCATTTCGAGTCAATTTTTGTATATGGTGTGAGGTAGGGGTCCAACTTTATTCCTTTGCATGTGGATACCCAGTTGTCCCAGCACCATTTGTTGAAAAAAATAACTCTTTTCCCCATTGAATTATCTTGTCACTCTGATGAGATGTTGTTTACCTTTTCCACTTTCAGTCTTTCAGAAGTGTACAGTGGAATTTTCTAGAGGCTACAAGATGTGTGAAATTACAACACATTGAATGAAGAAGCATATATGAGAATACACCTCTTTGTTAAGTCAGTCATTAATGATATTTGCAAAAATGTAAAACAATGCTGCTTTTATCACTACTTTGTAAAATAAAGCTATTTTTAAACAAAAATATGTTATTTACATTAATGTACAGTGGGTTTATTGTTATTTTTAAATGAATTAATAATTGAATATTTTGGCTAATTCTATAGATGTATAATATAAACAAAGGTTTTGCAGATACTCAGCAGAGTAAAGGAGTTTTGAGGCCAACATACTGAAGAATTGCTGGGTGCAGTGGCTGGTGCCTGTAATCCCAGCACTTTGGAAGGCTGAGGTGAGCAGATCGCATGAACCCAGGAGCTTGAGACCATCCTGGGCAACATGGTGAAACCCTGGGTTTACAAAAAATACAAAAATTAGCTGGAATTGGTGCATGCCTGTAGTCCCAGCTATTTGGGAGCCTGAGGTGGGAGGATTGCATAAGCTAGGGAGGTGGAGGCTGCAGTGAGCCATGATTGTGCCACTGCACCCCAGCCTGCATGACAGTGAGACTCTGTCTCCAAAAAAAAAAAATGCTGGTTTAGGTGACTGTCCATTTATTGAACTTCCAGAAAAATTTAAAAAAGCCAAAATTAAATAAAACAAAGTAGAACTTATATGCATCTTCTATGCCTCCAAGATCATAAGTTACAAGTACCCCAAGTGATGTCAATTAAATAAAAAACACTGCGTGTTCACAGAAAATATGTACATTATATTTGGAATTCTTAGTAGTAACTATGCACGTGTGTATGTGTGCATGTGTGTGTTTTGTCTGCGTTCATATTCAAAATATTAACAGTAGAAGGACAAGGCCAAGCTCTACTGTAGTAAGCATTCTCTAATTGCACTTGCTCTCTAACTGAATCCTAACTTTTTAAACTCTAATAATTGTATAAAGCTGTGTCTTGTTTTGAGACCCTTCTTTAGATCATGGAAAATATACAGCTAAACATGAAGTATTTAAACTGTAAACCATTTGAATCAGGCCCATTAGTCACTTGAATTATTAAGTTGTTACTTCTTTTTCTGAGTAGGCATTTTGGGAAAACAGAAAAATGTTGCAGGAATGGAAATATCAGAATTTATTCTACGAGAATCTGAGATTCACATGGCATAAGTGTTAGGCATTGGGAAGATAACATGGCCCTCTTTTAGTTCTCACCCTGTGATGGAGAATTTCAAGTTGCTCTTCCCATGAAGTAACAGAGAGCCAGAGATGGGAAAAATAATGGGACTAGGATCAGGAGCCAGTTGGGCAGATTTTGCAGCTGAGGTTTGAACTTGACTCAGGCTCAGAAGAGTCAAGTTCAGCATTGAGCCCTGGGAGAAGTGTGTAAGTGCTTCTCAGTCGGATGTTCCTGTGGATTTTCTCTGTTCTTCAAATGCAGACTCGGATTCAGGAAGTCTTGGGAAGAGCCCTGAAATTTGACATTTTTAGCATGCTTCCAGGTGGTGCTTGTGTGGCTGGTCTGTGGACCACATCTGGAATAGTCAGACATTAGTGGAATTTACCTTTCTCCTAATAATATTGCTAAGCTCCTTCAGTGGAGGGATCTGTTCCTTTTGTTCCTCCCTCGATTGTGCCTCACTGGGCACATTTCTTTCAGTAGATGTTCAATGAGTGTGGGTAAGTGAGTGAATAAATAAATAAATCCATCCTGGTGTGTCTATCACAGGTGTAACAAAGTGCTGATTAGACACTGTTGCTGGGTATGGAATGATTCTGTTTGACTATTTGTTCCAAGCAAATCAAGAGATTGTTTTTTCAAACAGAATTTCCCATGGCAAATCTGATGAAGTGTTGCATGTCCATGAGAGCACACGGGACTACGGTTAGTGACTGCCTTCTTGTCCCTCTGGGCCAGGCTTCCCAGTCTTGCTTTCCTGTACACTGGACTCCTGGTGGTATTTCTGAAAAGCTCTGGCAATATCTCGGCACAAACAAGTCATTGTGTATAAGCCACTAGTGCCTGGAAGCCCCTGGCGGCATAGGGGCCCCAGCTGTTCTTACTTGCAGAACTGACACTGAGGGACAATGACCCTGGAGGGCCATACAAAATGCATTCCAGTTGTAACTTAAGCTCTGGAGTTGAGCTGTTTGCTTTGTTGATTCTCCCTGAAGGTGCAGGATGGAAAGGAGGGGCCCACTTTAGCAAAAAGAAAGAAAAAAAGGAGCTTATTCTAAAAAGGAAGAGCATTAGGTTTGATCAAGAAGTTATGTTTTTCAAAAGTAAATTAAAGTTTGTTTGAAACAACGTCAATCTTATTCGATAAACATTTGTTAAATATCTTCTATATTCCTAGCCCAGAGCTGGAAGTAGAGATACAAAAGAAAATAAAATCGCCATCAAGAGGCTCGCAGTCAGTCAGGGGGAAGACAGAAAGGATAGTGATGTGAGGATGAAATGACGGATGTAGAGACAGGTAAATGCAGGTGGAAGACCAAGAGGATACACCAAGATCAGACTGGGGCATCAGTAAGTATCTCTGGTATAGATGCATCTTGATTAATAATTAAAGGACAAGTGGAAGTAAACTCTTTCAGAAGGAGAAAAAGGGCATTACAAGCAAAGTGATCTCTTGCTTGCTTGGTGTAAAACCCTAGGCGTGAAACATGATGACTGAATCTGGGAGTTAAGGAAAGGAGAGTCTAGGATGAGTTCCACATGGTTAGTTTCAACGACTGGGTAATGGCGGTGCCATTCCAGGAGAGACAGACCTGGTCACATAATTTATGTGGTCCTGTGCAAAATGAAAATGCAGAGCTTGTTAAAAAATTGTTAAGAATTTTAAAGTGGTGATAGCAGACCATTAAGCCAAGTACAGAGTCCTTCTAGGCACGGGTCCCTGAGCAAATGTGCAAGTCACACACCTGTGAAGCTGACACTGAGGAGATAGACTAGAGGAGAAGCAGGTTGGGGAAGAGAGGATGAGTTCCATTTTGGGTATGTTGATTTTGAAGTGCCTGTAGGGTATCTGACTGGAGAATTCTCAGTAGACAGTTGGATATAAGGAATGAAAGTTACCAGAGACACAGGTCTGACCTTGAGACAGAAGTAAGGGAATCGTTAATGTCCTTGCAAGGGGTGGCAGAAACCATGTGGTATGAACAAAACTGCCATGACAGGTCTTCCTTTTTTGTCTGTATTTCTGCTTGGGGCAGGCTTGTAGATCAAATCAATGAATTGTGAGCTCTAGAAATCTTTCCAACAGTACTTGATCATTTTTCCTTTGTTAGGCAACTCCAACTGAACCAGAGCTGGTCTCTATTTTCTTCTACAAATGGGGCAGCCAAACCAGGGTTGTCAGTGGAAAGGCTTTTGTCTGTCCTTACTCTTCATGTCCTAGCTTGGACTTGCAAATGAGAAAGACCTCTTTCAGTTTTCAAGTTCTGAGTTTCAAAGCATACAATTTTCTTTCCAGGGAAGTTGCCCTTTAAGACAGTGTTTTATCTACATTAAGTAGATAAAACATTTTAAAATCCTATCAACATGCTACAAAATTAATCATGTTATATGAGGAGTAGCTTTGCTGCGATAATTTATCTTTATTTAGTATTTGTTTATATCTCAGATATCTTTTATGGCAAATTTTGTTTTGTGTGTAGTTTTCAGGGAGTTTTTGTGAAAATTAAAATAATTCAAGTTCTATAAAATTGCTCAGATAATAATCTAATATTAATAATGTAATGACCTGAATCTTAGATGTACAATAGAGTTTTATCTGAATCTATCTATGTATAATGCTAACGTTTGAAATACTATTATTCTGTAGCAGGAGAAAGCAATTAACATGTTAACAGATCAGGGTTTGGCTTATAATCTCTCACCTCAGAAGTATAATTTATTGCTTTAAAACTCTAGTCCTTGATGCTAAACATTAATCTGGAAACTCAAGATTAACTGAACCAAGGTCTTTATGCATAAGCTGAAAATTCAAACACAATAACGTTTACTGATGGATATAATGATAAAATCAAGCAGTCTTAAAAAAATCAGTAACTAGTTAGCCTTATTAATAGAAGAGAGGACCAACACCTAATTAATCAGTTGGCTAATAATTCTTCCTTGATATTTCTCGCTAATGTTATTTTTTGGCTGATCTGTACACATATTACTGTCCATCTTTGTCATCTGTACCTTGTGTAGGTATTGTCTACAATGTTATGACATGTTGAGTATTTATTGGTTCTTTGGTTAGCAGCAACCTTTCTCTACACTTACAGTCCTCTTGATATCCTTGAGTATAATAATAATACCATGTATTACATTGATTAAATTGAGACTGATTTAAACAGAGATGTTATAGGATTGGTTCAATGTCTCATATTTAGCAAGATTAGGGTGGGGTATTGTGTCTCGAGTTTTAGGTTTGCTCTTATTACACTAAATACTACCATTATTTTGTTTTTGAATGTTCTTGGTAGTCTAAATGATGTAATTCCTTTCCACTGACAACTTTTTTTAATAGCTGAAGAGAAAAGCCATACACAGATCACACCTCTGGGTAGAAAAAGCATATTGATGTTTTAGAACTGTCATCCAAGGACACCGTTTAAGTTCTTTCCCTGTCTACTTTCTTTTTGTAACCTGTGGCTGAATGTACATCCAAATAAAATTGCAGTCAACTTACTATGGTTATATGAGTATTTTGTCATCTAATATAGCTAGATTCCTTTTACATATTTGGCATGGTACAAATATTACTTGTAGTTTGAAATTTCAAATTAACTCCCCAGAAGTTGTAAAAAGAAAAAAAGGAAGGGTGATGCTAATAAAATTTTCTATCTGTCCTTTAAGGTAATTTACCTTGTAGTTTTGAGATTGACTCTGGAAGTCAAAATCTAGCAATGCAGAGCATGGTATTTAGAGGACTTTTAGAAAAATAGGAAAACAATGTATTATTATTATTATTTTGCTTAGGCACTAGCCACTGTCATGTCAGGCTCTCTTTGTTTTGAAGGCTAAGGCAGGAGAGTAATAAACTCTATGGAGTAGGGATGGAAATACACTTCAGGATATTTTATGCCACCTGGAACCTTATCAAGGATAACTTCACCTCCTGTGTTCCCAGACCTCAGGGGAGAAGTATTTCTGCTGAGGGTCATCCTGACACAAGGGGGCACCTTGAGTGACATCTTTTGCCTCCGAGTTTGAAGACATAGTTTTTCCACCATCTATAGATGGCACTTTCTTTGTTCAGTGCTGATTAAAAGGAAAAAAGAAGAGGAAAAGTTATACAGTAATTCAAGGGCAGCTGTGAAGCCTGAGTTTGCAGTGCCAGCAGCAGTGTGGTAATTTGAGAATAGCAAATTAGAAGGACAAAGCAGATTTTAATCATATGCCACAGAGAGGAAGGTGGTTTAAGTTTATCTCCAAATTGTACCTCCATTAGAGAAAGGAAAGCTTTTAATGCTATTATCCAATATATAGTTAAAGATTACTTTTTTCCTTTCCCCAGCCTTTCTTTAGTGTGTTTACTGGCTTAGAAATGGCAGCCTTTTTTAGACTTGGCAAAAGGAGTTTGAAAAATATTTGTTTTTTATAATTACAGATGTAATTTATGTACAGAAATAAAATAAAAATACCCTGTAACTTCATTACCCAGAAAAAAAAAGAAATGGCAGACTTTTTCTCCCTTAGTGTGTTGAGAGTTGTTAAATATAAAATATAAAACATTTTCTTGGTGTTACGGGAAATGAGGAGAGAGAGAGAGATAGAGAGGGAGAGATTGTGAGCTTCTCGTCTGAAGACAGAACTGAAGACTTAAGAAAATATCTTCATCTATCTGTCTGTCGGTCTATCCATCCATCCATCAAACTATCCATTAATTCATTCATCATTTATCCACTCTTCCACTCATCCACCAACCCACCCATCCACTTATCCACTTTTCCATCCATTCATCCATAAATCCATCCATCCATCCATCCATCCATCATCCATCCATCCATCCATCCTCCATCCTCCATCCTCCATCCATCCACCAAACAAACATTTATTGAATACCTCTGTTGGGGACTGCTCTGAGTAGCAGAGTTACAAAAAGATAAATAAGAATTAATCCTTGTCAATCTAGTAGAAAAGACAGAAAGACACATAAACAGATTTAAAGTAGCACTATTATGATAGAAAAACACTAGGATGTTATTGGAGCTCATCAAGGGGTCAATAGTAGAGCCAGAGTGTGGCTTGGGGAAAGGCATAACCTTTCTTTAACCTCTAGTGGCTGTCCTCCAATGTTACTGCTTTTAAAAATATATTATTTGTGTTTTATTTCTTTCTCCTGATTTATTTTTATTGTGGCAAAAAAATGTATGTAGCAGAATTTACCATGTTAGCCATAAAAAAAAATATTTTTCTTTTGCGGTGCCTGTGCCTCGCACAGCCCCTGGACAGGCACAGCTGCCTGCCCCCCAGCCGCTGAAGGCTGCTCTACCCCTCTGTTCTGGCTGCCGCGAGCATAGGAGCTTGGGCTGGGCAAAGCTCAAGGGGACACCGTGTTAGCCATTTTTAAGTGTGCAGTTTAGTGGCATTAAGTAGTTCACATTGTTGTGCAACCATAATCACCTTCCAAAGTTATTACTTATAAAAAAGATATTCTTTGAAATGGATCACTGATATTTTCTCACTCACATTTCAAGTGTGAATACGAGCATCTTTAAAAACTTTGTTCTTTTTCTTGCAAATATCTCAGCCAAAGTTGTACCTTGCTATAAAATGTGATTTCAAGACAAGTCCCACACCCGCTTCCTTGGTTCCTACTAGACGTA
Source organism: Trachypithecus francoisi (assembly GCF_009764315.1). NCBI lineage: Eukaryota > Metazoa > Chordata > Mammalia > Primates > Cercopithecidae > Trachypithecus > Trachypithecus francoisi. The sequence continues at coordinate 14,165,132 of NW_022681461.1, forward strand.
CACCCTCAGCGTGTCTCCTGTATAGATATGCTGGAGCAGCCACTGAGGGGCCCTAATCCAGCCTGGGAAGGGCCAAGAAGATTTTCTGGTGTAGGTGATGCCTGAGATGAGCTTTAAGGAAAAAATAGATATTGTCTGGCTAATAAATGGGGAAGTGTGTTGAGAAAAGGTGCAGTTAGGTAAAGAAGGACATTCTAGCAAAGGTCGAGCATAGAGGAAGACATAACATTTATGGGGAACTGAAAGAAATGCATTATACTTTTATACATCAAGAAAGAATTCCTTACTGTGCAGTGGAGAGCTGGCATTACCTGCTTAGACTGTGCAGATGGTGGAGTGGAGGTCAGAGTCTAGAAAACAATGTTGGCCACTGTTTATTAGGGAATAATTAAGACAACTCCTCCATTGAGTCATGGTTTGTTACTAGCTTGGCTCACACTTGGGCAAGATTCGTAGGGTGTTTTGTTTCAGACTTTGAATGCCTTAGTGCCTTTTGAAAAGCCCCACCCTGAGGCACATTAGTGTTTGCCAGTTCTTTTTTTTTTGGAAGGGTGGTGACAGGGTCTCACTTTGTCACCCAGGCTAGAGGGCAGTGGCACCATCACAGCCCACTGTGGCCTTGCATTCCTGAGCTCAAGTGATCCTCCTGCTCTAGCCTCATGAGTAGTTGGGACTACAAGTGGTGCCACTATGCCAGGCTAATTTTCTTTTTAACTTTTATTTGTAGAGAAGGGGTTTTGCTATGTTTCCCAGGCTGAGTTTGCCAGTTCTTTAGTTAAGGTTTTAAATTTCTGTGTGCTGTTGGGATGGTGATAGTTTCACAACTTGTGACCTTCAGCGATGAAGCAAGTCTTTCTTAATATGGCCAGGAAATTAGGAGACCTTTTCCTTTTTTTTTTTTTTGAGATGGAGTCTTGCTCTTGTCACCCAGACTGGAGTGCAGTGGTGTGATCTCAGCTCACTGCAACCTCCATCTCCCGGGTTCAAGCAGTTCTCCTGCCTCAGCCTCCCGAGTAGCTGGGATTACAGGTACCAACCACCACGCCTGGCTATTTTTTTTTTTTTTTGTATTTTTAGTAGACACAGGGTTTCACCATGTTGGTCAGGCTGGTCTCAAACTCCTGATCTCAGGTTGTCCACCCGCCTCAGCTTCCCAAAGTGCTGGGATTACAGGCGTGAGCCACTGCACCCAGCCGGAGACCTTTTCAAAGCAACTTACCCCATTAAGCTGTTAGAGTAGTCATGAGCCCAGCTAGAGAGGGTCTGATGTAAGCAATTGCAGAAATTCCAGGAAATAAGTATTGAACAGTATTGAAAGGCCTTCTTATGCACAGTAGACCAGTGCTGTCTGGTAGAACTTTTGCAGTGATAGTACTGTTCTGTATCTGTGCTGTCCAGTTTAGTAGCCACTAGCCTCACATGGCTGTTGAGCCCTTGCAATGTGACTAGTGTGACTGAGGAACTGAATTTTCATAGCTATTTAATTTCAACTCATTAAATTTAAGTTTACATAGTTACACATGCTAGTGGCTACCACACTGGACAGTGCAGTGATAGTGATAGTCTCTTAATGGTAGCTAACTCTGGAAGCAGAGAGGAATTGAATAAAGGTGGGGGCAGTGCAGGAAAGCTTTGCATTACATACATCTGTGTCATCTGAGCCTTTGGTAAGCATGTGTTACTTTCATAACTTCAAAACCATATGAAATTTTTCAGCAAATACACTTGCCTTTATTTTCAAAGAGAACTTAGAAAGTTGGAAAGGATTTTAGATTTTTAATCCCATGCCTGCATGTTTCTCCAGGAGCATCTGAAGTCCAGGGAGGGAAGGGATTAGCCTGGTGAGTGATACACAGATTGGGGCCCAGGCATCTGGACCCCATTTTCATATTTCCTTTTTTTAAAATTATACTTTAAGTTCTGGGATACATGTGCAGAATGTGCAGGTTTGTTACATAGGTATACATGTGCCATGGTGGTTTGCTGCACCCATTAGCCCGTCATCTACATTAGGTATTTCTCCTAATGCTATCCCTCCCCTTGCCCCCCATCCCCCAACAGGCCCCAGTGTGTGATGTTCCCCTCCCTGTGCCCATATGTTCTCATTGTTCAGCTCCCACTTATGAGTCAGAACATGCAGTGTTTGGTTTTCTGTTCCTGTGTTAATTTGCTAAGAGTGATGGTTTCCAGCTTCATCCATGTCCCCGAAAAGGAGATGAACTCATTCTTTTTTATGGCTGCATAGTATTCCATAGTATATATGTGTCACATTTTCTTTATGCAGTCTAACATTGATGGGTGTTTGGGTTGGTTCCAAGTCTTTGCTATTGTGAACAGTGCTGCAATAAACATACATGTGCATGTCTCTTTACAGTAGAATGATTTACAATCCTTTGGGTATATACCCAGTAATGGGTTTGCTGGGCCAAATGATATTTCTAGTTCTAGATCCTTGAGGAATCATCACACTGTCTTCCACAATGGTTGAACTAATTTACACTTGCACCAACAGTGTAAAAGCGCTATTTCTCCACATCCTCTCCAGCATCTGTTGTTTCATGACTTTTTAATAATCGCCATTCTAACTGGCATGAGATGGTATCTCATTGTGGTTTTGATTTGCATTTCTTTAATGACCAGTGATGATGAGCTTTTTTTCATATGTTTGTTGGCCGCATAAATGTCTTCTTTTGAGAAGTGTCTGTTCATATACTTCACCCAGTTTTTGATGGGGTTGTTTGTTTTTTCTTGTATATTTATTTAAGTTCCATGTAGATTCTGGATATTAGCCCTTTGTCAGATGGATAGATTGCAAAAATTTTCTCCCATTCTGTAGGTTGCCTGTTCACTCTGATGATAGTTTCTTTTGCTGTGCAGAAGCTCTTTAGTTTAATTAGATCCCATTTGTCAATTTTGGCTTTTGTTGCCATTGCTTTTGGTGTTTTAGTCATGAAGTCTTTGCCATGCCTATGTCCCGAATGGTATTGCCTATGTTTTCTTCTAGGGTTTTTATGGTTTTAGGTCTTATGTTTAAATCTTTAATCCATCTTGAGTTAATTTTTGTATAAGGTGTAAGGAAGGGGTCCAGTTTCAAGTTTCTGCATATGGCTAGCCAGTTTTTCTACCATCATTTATTAAATAGGGAATCCTTTCCATATTGCTTTTTTTTGTAAGGTTTGTGGAAGATCAGATGGTCATAGGTATGTGGTGTTATTTCTGAGGCCTCTGTACTGTTTCATTGGTCTATATGTCTGTTTTGGTACCAGTACCTTGCTGTATTAGTTATTGTAGCCTTGCAGTATAGTTTGAAGTCAGGTAGCGTGATGCCTCCAGCTTTGTTCTTTTTCCTTACGATTGTCTTGGCTATACAGCCTCTTTTTTGGTTCCACATGAAATTTAAAGTAGTTTTTTTCTAATGTTGTGAAGAAAGTCAATGGTAGCTTGATGGCAGTAGCATTGAATCTATAAATTACTTGGAGCAGTATGGCCGTTTTTACAATATTGATTCTTCCTATCCATAAGCATGGAATGTTCTTCCATTTGTTTGTGTCCTCTCTTATTTCCTTGAGCAGTGGTTTGTAGTTCTCCTTGTAGAGGTCTTTCACATCCCTTGTAAGTTGGATTCCTAGGTATGTTCTTTTCTTTGTAGCAATTGTGAATGGGAGTTTGCTCATGATGTGGCTCTCTGTTTGTCTGTAATTGGTGTATAGGAATGCTTGTGATCTTTGCACATTGATTTTGTATCCCGAGACTTTGTTGAAGTTGCTTATCAGCTTAAGGAGATTTTGGGCTGATACGATGGGGTTTTCTAAATATACAATCATGTCATCTGCAAATAGAGATAATTTCACTTCCTCTCTTCCAATTCAAACATGCTTTATTTCTTTCTCTTGCCTGATTGTCCTGGCTAGAACTTCCAATACTATGTTGAATAGGAGTGGTGAGAGAGGGCATCCTTGTATTGTGCAGGTTTTCAAAGGGAATGTTTCCAGCTTTTGCCCATTCAGTATGATATTGGTTCTGTGTTTGTCATAAATAATAGCTCTTATTATTTTGAGATACGTTCCAACAATACCTGGTTTATTGAGTGTTTTTAGCATGGAGGGGTGTTCAATTTTATTGAAGACCTTTTCTGCATCTATTGAGAAAATCACGTGGCTTTTGTCATTGGTTCTGTTTATGTGGGGGATTATGTTTATTGATTTGCATATGTTGAATCAACCTTGCATCCTAGGGATGAAGCTGACTTGATCGTGGTGGATAAGCTTTTTGATATGCTGCTGGATTTGGTTTGCCAGTATTTTATTGAGGATTTTCGCATCAATGTTCATCAGGGATACTGGCCTGAAATTTTCTTTCTGTGTTGTGTCTCTGCCAGGTTTTAGTGTCAGGATGATGCTGGCCTCGTATATTGAGTTAGGGATGAGTCTCTCTTTTTCTATTGCTTGGAATAGTTTTAGGAGGAATGGTACCTGGTGCTCTTTGTACCTCTGGTGGAATTCGACTGTGAATCCATCAGTCCTGGGCTTTTTTTTTTTTTGGTTGGTAGGCTATTAGTTACTGCCTCAATTTCAGAACTTGTTATTGGTCTATTCAGGGATTCGACTTCTTCCTGGTTTAGCCTTGGGAGGGTGTACGTGTTCAGGAATTTATCCATTTCTTCTAGATTTTCTGGTTTATTGGCATAGAGGTGTTTATGGTATTCTCTGATGGTAGTTTGTATTTCTGTGAGATCAGTGGTGATCTCCCCTATATCATTTTTTATTGTGTCTATTTCACTCTTCTCTCTTTTGTTCTTTATTAGCCTGGCTAGTGGTCTATCTATTTTGTTAATCTTTCCAAAAAACTAGCTCCTGGATTCACTGATTTTTTTGAAGGGTTTTTCATGTCTCTATCTCCTTCAGTTCTGCTCTGATTTTAGTTATTTCTTGTCTTCTGTGAGTTTTTGAATTTGTTTGCCCTTGCTTCTCTAGTTCTTTTAATTGTGATGTTAGGGTGTCGATTTTAGATCTTTCCCACTTTCTCCTGTGGGCATTTAGTGCTCTGAATTTCCCTTTAAACAGTGCTTTAGCTGTATCCCAGAGATTCTGGTACATTGTGTCTGTTCTCATTGGTTTCAAAGAACTTACTTATATATGGCTTAATTTCATTATTTACCCAGTAGTAATTCAGTAGCAGGTTGTTCAGTTTCCATGTAGTTGTGCAGTTTTGATTGAGTTTCTTAATCCTGAGTTCTAATTTGATTGCACTGTGGTCTGAGAGAGTGTTTGTTATGATTTCTGTTCTTTTACATTTGCTGAGGAGTGTTTTACTTCCAATTATGTGGTTGATTTTAGAATAAGTGCTATGTGGTGCTGAGAAGAATGTATATTCTGTTAATTCAGGGTGGAGAGTTCTGTAGATGTCTATTATGTTCACTTGGTCCAAAGCTGAGTTCAAGTCCTGGATATCCTTGTTAATTTTCTACTCATTGATCTGTTGAATATTGACAGTGTGGTGTTAAAGTTTCCCACTATTATTGTGTGGGAGTCTAAGTCTCTTTGTAGGTCTCTAAGAACTTGCTTGATGAATCTGGGTGCTTCTGTATTGGGTGCATATATATTTAGGAGAGTTAACTCTTCTTGTTGCATTGATCCCTTTACCATTACCTAATGTGCTTCTTTGTCTTTTTTGATCTTTGTTGGTTTAAAGTGTTTTATCAGAGACGAGGATTGCAGCTCCTGCTTTTTGTTTCCTTTCCATTTGCTTGGTAAATCTTCCTCCATCCCTTTATTTTGAGCCTATGTGTGTCTTTGCCAATGAGATGGGTCTCTTGAATACAACACATCGATGGGTCTTGACTCTATCCAAATTTGCCAGTCTGTGTCTTTTAATTGGGGCATTTAGCTCGTTTACATTTAAGGTTTATATTGTTATGTGTGAATTTGATCCTGTCATTATGATACCAGCTGGTTATTTTGCCCATTAGTTGATGCAGTTTCTTCATAGTATCAATGGTCTTTACATTTTAGTTTGTTTTTGTAGTGGCTGGTATTGTTATTTCCTTCCCATATTTAGTGCTTCCTTCAGGAGCTCTTGTAAGGCAGGCCTGGTGGTGACAAAATCCCTCAGCATTTGCTTGTCTGTAAAGGATTTTATTTCTCCTTCACTTATGAAGCTTATTTGGCTGGGTATGAAATTCTGGGTTGAAAATTCTTTCCTTTAAGAATGTTGAATATTGGCCCCCACTCTCTTCTGGCTTGTGGGGTTTCTGCTGAGAGAGCCACTGTTAGTCTGATGGACTTCCCTTTGTGGGTAACCCGACTTTTCTCTCTAGCTGCCCTTAATATTTTTTCCTTCATTTCAATCTTGGTAAATCTGAAAATTATGTGTCTTGGGGTTGCTCTTCTTGAGGAGTATCTTTGTGGTGTTCTCTGTATTTCCTGAGTTTGAATGTTGGCCTGTCTTGCTAGGTTGGAGAAATTATCCTGGATAATATCCTGCAGGGTGTTTTCTAATTTGGTTCCATTCTCCTGTCACTTTCAGTTACATCAATCAAACGTAGATTTGGTCTTTTCACATAGTCCCATATTTCTTGGAGGCTTTGTTCATTCCTTTTCATTCTTTTTTCTCTAATCTTGTCTTCATGCTTTATTTCATTAAATTGATCTTCAATCTCTGATATCCTTTCTTCTGCTTGATTGATTCGCCTGTTGATTCTTGTGTATGCTTCATGAAGTTTTCATGCTGTGTTTTTCAGCTCCATCAGGTCATTTATGTTCTTCTCTAAACTGGTTATTCTAGTTAGCAATTCCTCTAACCTTTTATTAAGGTTCTTAGCTTCCTTGCATTGGGTTAGAACATGCTCTTTTAGCTCAGAGGAGTTTGTTACTACTCACCTTCTGATGCCTATTTCTGTCAATTCGTCAAACTCATTCTCCGTCCAGTTTTTTGCCCTTGCTCATGAGGAGTTGTGATCCTTTTTGATGAAAAGAGGCTTTCTGGTTTTTGGAAACTTCAGCCTTTTTGCACTGTTTTGTCCTCTTCTTTGTGGATTTATCTACTGTTGATCTTGCTTTTGGTGACTTTCGGATGGAGTTTTTGCGTGGTCAGCCTTTTTGTTGATGTTTATGCTATTGCTTTCTGTTTGTTAGTTTTCCCTCTAACAGGCCTCTCTTCTGAAGGTCTGCTAGAGTTTGTTGGGGGTCCACCCCAGACCCTGTTTGCCTGGGTATCACCAGTGGTGGCTGCAGAACAGCAAAGATTGCTGCTTGCTCCTTCCTCTGGAAGCTTCATCTTAGAGGGGCATCTGCCAGATGCCAGGTGGAGCTCTCCAGTGTGGGGTGTCTGTCAACCCTTGCTGGGAGGTGTCTCCCCATCAGTAGGCATGGGGGTCAGGGACCCACTTGAGGAGGCAGTCTGTCCGTTAGCAGAGCTTGAGCATTGTGCTGGGAGATCCACTGCTCTCTTCAGAGATGGCAGGCTGGAACATTTAAGTCTGCTAAAGCTGCGCCCACAACTGCCCCTTCTCCAGGGTGCTCTGTCCAGGGGAGATGGGAGTTTTAGATATAAACCTCTGACTGGAGCTGCTGCCTTTTTTTTTTTTCAGAGATGCCCTGCCCAGAGAGGAGGAATCTAGAGAGGCAGTTGGGCTACAGCAGCTTTGCTGAGCTTTGGTGGGCTCCGCCGAGTTCAAACTTCCCAGTGGCTTTGTTTACACTGTGAGGGGAAAACCGCCTAATCAAGCCTCAGTAATGGTGGACGCCCCTCCCCCCACCAAGCTTAAGCATTCCAGGTCAACTTCAGACTGCTGTGCTGGCAGTGAGAAATTTCAAGCCAGTGGATCTTAGCTTGCTGGGCTCCGTGGGGTTGGGTTCTGCTGAGCAAGACCAGTTGGCTCCCTGGCTTCAGCCCCCTTTCCAGGGGAGTGAATGGTTCTGTCTTGCTGGTGTTCCAGGCACCACTGGAGTATGAAAAAAAAAAACTGCAGCTAGCTCGGTGTCTGCCCAAATGGCCGCCCAGTTTTGTGCTTAAAACCCAGGGCCTTTGTCGTGTAGGTACCTGAGGGTATTTCCTGGTCTGCGGGTTGTGAAGACCATGGGAAAAGCGTAGCATCTGGGCTGGAATGCACCATTCCTCAAGGCACAGTCCCTCAGGGCTTTCCTTGGCTAGGGGAGGGAGTTCCCTGACCCCTTGTGCTTCCTGGGTGAGGCAACGCCCCACCCTGCTTCTACTCACCTTCCGCAGGCTGCACCCACTGTCTAACCAGTTCCAATGAGATGAACTGGATACCTCAGTTGGAAATGCAGAAATCACCCACTTTCTGTGTTGGTCTCGCTGGGATCTCAAACTGGAGTTGTTCATATTTGGCCATCTTGCCTGGGAATCCCATTTTCATATTTCTTTCTACTTCATGGTAAGGCATTATTATATGACTTTGGTTAATGTTGTGATGTTTTCTCTTTGTATCAAGAAATAAAGGATGTATAATCATTAAGCAAAAGGAAGTTAACTCTTCAAACTTGTAATTATTGATAAGTTAACCATACCTCTCAATCAGCAGTTTCTCTCTTTCATTTATTTTGAAGATAAAATCTCTTCTCTTTGATAATAATTATAAAAGCCATAATAAAAATCAAATAATAGAAAAGATTACCCAGTGAAAAGTAAATCATCTTCCTACATCTGATTCTAGATGTGCTCCTCAGAGGTTAGTACTCTCTGCAGATATTTTGGGTGCAACCTTCCAGAATTTCCTTTTTCTTTCCAGAAAACAATATTGGCCATCAGTTAGTAGCAAGTAATACTAACTCCATTGAGGTGTAGTTTTGTGTGGCCAAATGACCTGGAGAAATGCTTTGTAGGGCTAGGTTGGCCCACACTTCCAGATCTAGAGGTAAGATCTGTTGGGTTTTTGTCTCAGGTTCTGAATGCCTCTATGAATGTCAGAGCCACTTGATATTTATGTTTCTCTATGTTTCTCTAAGCACCCTTATTCTCTCTGGAGGGTTCACATTTGTGACGGATGGTTGATAGTCACTCCTGGTTTTGGGGGCGTGTCTTTACTGCTTCTTTCGTTGTGTCATTTTATTTCCCTGCTTCGCAGTGTGATGGGAATCCACGGAGCACCTTCTATGTGCTCCCCTTTCTCTGCTCACTTCCATGTCTTGCAGACTTAGGATGTCTTCAAAGAGGACCTTTCCTCCCAAGGGGCGTGTTTAAAATTCTACTGTCTCAGTGATATGTGAAGAACAGTCCAAGATTCTGAAAGACACCTGAAGTGTGAGATTCCTCCCAAGAAATAGTGACTTTCTCAGATCCCAGGGACTCCAGAGAGTAGGGATAAGGGGAAGGGAGTGCTGGCCTTCAAGAAGAGGTGAGCAGAAGGGAAGGGCTGGAGATTTGTTTGCTCAGGTAGTACGTGAGCATGACATGCAGCTGAGGATGTTGGGGGTATATGCTACCACAGTAGTCCCTACCGTCATTTCTGCAGATGGGTTTAGAAAGGTTCTGTGACCAGTGAATGGATCAGCCAGTAACCAATTGCTAAACCAACAAAGTTTTAATGCCCCAAGACACATACTATGTGAGTCTTCTCTCTAAAGTGATACTCCCAGCCACTCTCCATCACATTACCATCTGTCACTTTTTTTTTTAATTTTTTTATTTTTTATTTTTTTTGAGACGGAGTCTTGCTCTGTTGCCCAGGCTGGAGTGCAGTGGCACGATCTCGGCTCACTACCTCCCGGGTTCACACCATTCTCCTGCCTCAGCCTCCTGCGTAACTGGGACTACAGGTGCCTGCCACCACGCTTGGCTAATTTTTTATATTTTTAGTAGAGACGGGGTTTCACCATGTTAGCCAGGATGGTCTCGATCTCCTGACCTCGTGATCCACCTGCCTCGGCCTCCCAAAGTGCTGGGATTACAGGTGTGAGCCACCACCCCTGGCCCCATCTGCTGCTTTTTATGGTTGTTTATTAACTTGTTCATTCCTTGTGTGCCTGTTTGTTTTCTGTTGTCTCTATAGACTGGCAGCTCCACGAAGGCAGGGATGTTCCTGCACCCCAGTGTCTAGAACATCCCCAGTGCCTGGAACTGTGGGGGCTTAATAAAAATATTGGTTAGCTGAAAGAATAAATAAATGAGCACACTTTACCAAATAATAATAATGGCAGCAATCTGTTGAGCACTTAGTATGTGCCAACCCCTGTGCTAAACACCTTTCATCTCATTTAATCCTCAAAAGCAGTCCTAGGAAGTGGGAATTGATGTCCCTATTTTACAGGTGTGGAAAATGAGCCCCAGAGCTGTTGGGTACCTGTCTCCAGTCACACAGCCAGTAAGCGGTAGACTGAGATTTGAACCTGGGTCTGTCCAAGATCTTGAAGTTTAACATATTAAGGTGTAATTTCTTTTTTTTTTTTTTGAGACGGAGTCTCGCTCTGTCGCCCAGGCAGGAGTGCAGTGGCGCGATCTCGGCTCACTGCAAGCTCCGCCTCCCGGGTTCACGCCATTCTCCTGCCTCAGCCTCCTGAGTAGCTGGGACTACAGGCGCCCGCCACCGCGCCCGGCTAATTTTTTGTATTTTTAGTAGAGACGGGGTTTCACCATGGTCTCGATCTCCTGACCTTGTGATCCGCCCGCCTCGGCCTCCCAAAGTGCTGGGATTACAGGCGTGAGCCACCGCGCCCGGCCAAGGTGTAATTTCTAGAGATGTCAATCTAAGCAGTCACTTCAGAAAGGGGCCCTGCAAAAGGTTTCTGCCTTCCAGGTGAGTGCTGGGCCGTTGGAAGCAGACTAGGCACCACCTGTTCCTAGGATTTTAGCTGGAGACACCCCCGCAACCCCATCAACATGGTCCTGGGAGCGGGTTCCTCCCTGACATGGGTCCCTGGTATTTTGAGCACTTGTGAATTATTTAGGTGTTGTGGTAGACGTGCTTCCTTGCATTGAATTCTAACAGAAAACTGTGCTGAATTGCAAGCCAAGAGGTATAGCAGCTACTTCTTTATTTATTTATTTTCTGTTAATGAACTGGGGAGAAAAAAATCCCTGAAGCCATCAGCCAGATATTTCACCTTCTTGGCGCTCTTTCCTGGCTCTCCAAATGGTTCCTTGGTGCTTTTGAGTATTTTTATTTTTATGGTATCATATTTTGCAAAATACCTGAGAGCCATTTTCAACACTCTGGCTACCCAGAGAGCACTCCGTTTGATCCATTTTCCTACCAGGAGGGCTTAAGTGGAAAGAAAGGAGAGGCCTAACAAGCATCCTGGGCTCAGCTAACTCCCTCCTCAGCCTCCCTCCTTCTCTGGGCCCTCTCTGAGCTTCACCGCTGTCTCTCTGGCTGTTAGGCTACTGGAGAAATCAACAGAACCTATGATTGTGAGTGTATACAGTGCATTATATTTTGTAAAATGACCCAGGTTCTGTTTATTAGTCATTTCCTAAGTAAGTCACTAAATAGGGAAGGAGAACCTGGTAACATCCACCAGGCATAGATTAATGAGTTAGCCCTGGCCAGGGAAAAACTTCTAAAAGGGACCAAGTGCCTGTTGTTAAGGAAGGTTGGTGCTGTTGGGAGTCTGTGAGTGGGATCCTCCCACATGTCTTTTTTGAACAGCTTTGTTGGGATCTAATACATGTAACGTACAATTCACCTGAAGTGTATAATTCCACGGTTAGTATATTCACAGAATTGTGTATCCATCAACACAGTCAATTTTAGGACATTTCATCCTTGCAGAAGGAAACCCATATGGGTCTTCAGTGTCACTTCCCCCAGCCTCTGCATTTCCCCCAGTCTTTGGGGAAATTTACCTTGTGTTACTGTAGATTTCATGGAAATGGAATCATACAGTATGCAGTCTTTGTGACTGGCTTCTTCCATTTAGCACAGGGTTTTCAAGGTTCACTCACGTTTAGTGTTTATCAGTACTTCCTTTCTTTTTATTGCCAAATACTATTTCATTGTATGGACGTACCACAGTTTATTGGTTGATGAACATTTGAGTTGTTTCTACTTTTTGACTGCTAGGAATAGTGCTGTTATAGTATTTATGTATGGGTTTTATTTTTGTGTGTGGACATATGCTTTCGTTTACCTAGAAGTGGAATCGCTGCGGCATGTGGTAACTCTATGTTTAATCTCTCAAGGAACTGCCAGACTGCTTTCCAAAGCAGCTGCACTGTGTTACCTTACCTGCCGGCCATGCATAGGGATCCTGACGTCTCCACATCTCCATCAGTAACACTGGTTATTATCTGACTTTTTGAGTGTAGTCATTCTAATGGGTGTGAAATGTTAAAGTGGATTGGCATTGTGGTTTGGATTTGGTTTTCCCTGATAACTTCCATCTGCATCTTGACTATACATTTTTTCCTTAAGTAGCTGGGAGGTCTTTTGGGGGTTAACATTTGAAGTGGTGAGAAGACTCTCTCTGGAGCCCTCCTCTTCCCAGGTTGCCTTGAGACTATGGGGCATCCTTCATACTCAAACCTCTTTCATCTGCGGGGCTAGGGGACACTGGGACCCAACCACTGCCCTGAACTTCACACCTTCAAGGTTGGCTTCCTGCTTTCCAGCAGCCATTTTTAATTATTACGCAATCTGTACAAAAAATGAAGATTTAAAGCAAATTGCTTTCAAAAGTAAGTTACAGATGTCATCCTCTGTTGTATTTACAACCTAAGTCACGAAAGTTTCTAAGGTCACGAGTTTTTGTTTAAGACACTGTACACCAAGCCCATCACACAGACAATGTGTGTTTTCCACCTTTTCTAGGCTCTCAAAGAATGAGTAGAGCCCAATCTTTGGATCTCTCTCTCTCTCTCTCTGTGTTTTAATTAAATTCTATATCGATATAATTGTAGATTCACATGCAGTAGTAAGAAGCAATGCCAAGAGATCCCATCCTTGGAACTGTTTTGTTGTGGGAGAAAGTGAAGACTTACTGAAGACTGGAAAATAACTCTGGAAGTGTGCCAGGAATCCAATTATTTCTGTTGCCGTCAGCTCCCTGCTTTTTCCCAGGATAAGGACCACAGGACCAAACAATCAAACGAGCTGTTCCTGGGGAGTGGTTTCTTATTGACAGCAGCTATTCAGCTTTGCGATTTATTTCAGTTTAAAGTAGACAAACCTAATAATGATACTCCTTCTCTTTCCTCCCCTTTTTGCTAATATTGCATCTTTTTGGCTATGGCTACTGCTGCTTTTGAACTTTTGAAAGAAATTGAGCCTGCCAAAGATCTCGTTTGAATTTAAACCTAACCCATATTGAAAAAGTCTTCTAGATGAGGCAAAGAATGTAAATGAGCTAAAGATTGTAAAATAGGTCAGTGTAGCACCTGATATAACATCTGAGTTTGATGTGCTCATCAATTCAACACATAAGTGACTGAGTATCTTGTTAGGCTCTGCTTGAGGTGCTAGGGATACAGCTAGGGAACAAAACACACAGAAATTCTGGTCCTCATGGAGCTTACATTCTCCTGAAGGGAGGCAAAAAAGTAAGTAAAATATTAAGTATATCTGTTGTTGGTAAATACTTTGAATAAAAGTTGGGGAGGAGGCATGGAGGGGAAGGGGAAAGGAAAAGCAGTGGGGATGATTCCAGTTTTAAATCAGGTGGTCTAGGAAGACCTCCCTGGGAACAGGACATTTATTTTTGTGTGGCAAGCTTTTTCTGTAACAGACCAGATACTACACATTTTAGACTTGGCCAGCAAGCTACTTAACAACTCATGTCGTGCAAAAGCAGCTGTAGACAGTGCATAAAGGAACAAATGTGGCTATATGCCTGTAAAACTTGATTTACAGAAATAGGTGAAGGCTGGGATTGGACATGTCATGCAGTTTGTCATTCCCTGCATTAGAATAAAATTGCAAGGGACGTGAGAAACCGGCACTGTGGTGTCTGCTGGGGTGAGGGGAGGGAGAGCTTTCCAAGCCAAAGAGACAGCCAGTGCAAAGGCCCTGAGCTGGCTTTGTGGCTGGCTTAAGAACAGGAAGAGAGTCAAGCATTAAACAAGCAGCGTAGAAGGAGACAAGGTTGGAGAGATGATTGGGGCCAATTCTATGGGAGTTTGTAGACCAGTGTGTACTCACAAACCGTTTGTTAACAATAGTCAAGAGAATAATCCATGAACTACTTTTTTTCTAAACAGTTGAAGTAGGATGTGCATACAGTAAAGTATGCAAAGTTATAAGTGTGCGTGTGGCATGATGTTTTCATAAAGTGCATATTCTTGATGACAGCAGCTAGATCCAGAAACAAAGCATGGCTAGCACCCCGGCAGCCCCTGTTCTGCCTCCTCACAGACACCACTTCCTGAGAGTAACCACTGTCTTGGCTTCTGACATCATAGGTTAGTGCTTCCTGTTGTTGAACTTCATGTAATTTTATGTAAAACGCATTGGGCAGTATATACCCTTTTGTCTTCTTACATTTGGCTTCTTGTGCTCAGCATTATATTGGTGAGATTCATCCTTGTTGCTTATAGTTGTAATTCTTTAATTCTCACTGATGTATGGGAGTAGATTCTATAAATGCAGTCAGGCACCAGACTGCATATAGGATGCTGTAATATTGTAGCTCAGTGTTTTACATGGTGTTAAATCTATTGCACTGCCAGTCATACAAAATATAGCACATACAATTATGTACAGTACATAGTACTTGATAATGATAATAAATGACTATGTTACTGGTTTATGTATTTAATATAAATACATATACTATAATATACTATACTTTTTATTGTTATTTTGGAGTGTACTCCTTCTACTTACATACAAAATGTTAACTGTAAAACAGCCCCTGGGATGTCCTTCAGGACATATTCCAGAAGATATATATATATATATATATATATTTTTTTTTTTTTTTTGAGACGGAGTCTTGCTGTGTTGCTCAGGCTGGAGTGCAGTGGTGTGATCTTGGCTCACTGAAACCTCCGTCTCCCAGGTTCAAGCGATTCTCCTGTCTCAGCCTCCTGACTAGCTGGGATTACAGGCATGCGCCACCACACCCAGTTAATTTTTGTATTTTTAGTAGAGATGAGATTTCACCACGTTGGCCAGGCTGATCTCGAACTCCTGATGTCAAGAGATCCACCTGCCTTGGCCTCCCAAAGTGCTAGGATTACAGGCATGAGCCACCACGCCTGGTTGATATATTGTTATCATAGGAGATGACAGCTTCATGTATGTTGTTGCCTCTGAAAGCCTTTCAGTGGGATAAAATATGGGGGTGGAAGACTAGTGATATTGACAATCTTGACCCTGTGTAGGCCCAGGCTAATGTATCTGTGTCTTAGATTTTAATAAAAAAGTTTAAAAAATTTAAAAAGTTAAAAAATATAAAAATAGAACAAAGCTTATAGAATAAGGATATTAAGAAAATATTTTGTGCAGCTGTACAATGTGTTTTTGTTTTAACTTAAGTATTATTACAAAAGTCAAAAAGTTAAAAAATTTAAAAGCTATAAAGTAAAAATGTTACAGTAAGCTAAGGTTAATGTACTGTTGAAGAAAGAAAATTAAAAAAAAATTAGTTGAGTGTAGCCTAAGTGTAAAGTGTTTAAAAGTCTAAGTCTATAGTGGTGTGTAGTAAAGTCCTAGGCTTCACACCCAGTCACTGCGTACTCACCCAGAGCAACTTCCAGTCCTGCAAGCTCCATTCATGGTAAGTGCCCTAGATAGGGGAGCCATTTTAAGTCCATTTTTACTGTACCTTTTCAATGTTTAGATACACAAATGCTTCCCATTGTGTTACAATTGCCTACGGTATTCAGTACAGTCATGTGCTATACAGATCTGTAGCCTAGAAGCAATAGGATCTCCCACATAGCCTAGGTGAGTAGTAGGCTGTACCAGCTAGGTTTGTACAATGAAATTGCCTAACAACATATTTCTCAGAATGTAACCGCCTTGATAAATGACACATGACCGTATTCCATTATTTAGTTTCTTTAAAACATTATACTGATAGACATTTAGGTTGCTTCTAGTTTTGGCTATTACAAACTACTTTGCTAGCTTTACCTTTTTAAAAAAGTTGATAAACTCTTAAATGTACAGGAATTTTTGAAAAATAACTGCAAATGTGTGAGAACAACCGACTCATCCAGGGATGAAGTTATCGACTCTTCCTACTGCAGTTCACGAGTTCAGAGCTGACCAGTGCGGCTAATCAGCTGCAGGGTGGGTGTTCATGGGGAGCTGGTGCAGTTTGCACAAGTCCTTGTTGGGGGACTCCATCTTCCCTTTTGCATTCCTCTAGCAGATGCTTGTCTGTCTGTTTCAGAATGAAGCTCCTAGGTCGAGGAGCCTCTGGATTCTCAAGAGTTCTTCTGCAGCCATAATCTCCGGGATCATGGAGGACCTTCATTCTCCAAATCTGTAAACATGCAATGCAGGACAATTGTGCTAAGGCCACAACACTTTCTTCCCTCATCCTAGGAGAGAACTTAATTATTTAGGCATCTACCTATTGAAGGGAAAATTGTGTTTGTGAATGTTCTTCATGAAGTGCTCAGGCAGCACCATGAGCAGGTCACTTTTTGATGATTTTGAAGCTGACCTTTATGGAAACACAGTTCTTGTGCTGAACCTGCAGGCCAGGTGCACTTTGCAGCTGCAGAGTCAGGAGGTGGAAATCTGATCACCTTGTTAGGAGGACCTTGGTGGCTCTTCCGTTCCTCCAGGCTCTCTCAGGCCACCTGTCCTGTCGTCTCTCTACTCAGCACCCCCATCTGTAAGCACTCCTCTTAGTAAACAAAACAGCCCCAGCTGCCAATCTGGTGGCCTCGGTACTTGGCTGATCTTAGAGGACTTGCCAACCGGGATAATGTCTTATATAGCCTTCAGTGTCCTTCTTGAGCACTTTCAAGTAGATAAATACAGAAAAGTAGTAGGCTGGAAAAAATAAGAGAGAGAGAAAAGTCAGCATTTTGAGTAACGGTTCTGAGCTCTCTCACCTGTTTACAGATTTATATTGTATTTTATGAGATTTCACAGTAAAGTGGATATTTCTAGACTGTTCCATTGCTTTTATGTGAATCATTGTAAAACATCCCTTGGTGTTTTACCTGATGCATTATTGTAGGAGGGGGACTCTCCTGCTTTGTGGAAGAAAATCTCATGACAGGCATAGACACATGGCACAGAGTAAATGCATGATAATTTTTTTGCCGTAAGAATGAATCAAGAAAGTAGCAACTCTGACACCTCACTATTTTGGGACCTCGAACCCAATGTTGCATGTTGCTTGATGTTAGTTGACGCAATCTGAGGACCCAACATCTCCCAGAAGATTTCCTGTAATTAATTCATTCATTTATCAATATTTACCATGCAAGGTACCATGAGAGGATGTTGAAATACAGATGTAAACAACAGATGCATGGAGCTTATATTCTAGTGGGGAGAGGCTGACAATAAGCAGACACTCACACCAATAAAATTATGACAGATGGTGTGATGAGTTCTACGTATAAAAATAAAGTTGAGTAAGGGGGATTAGAGGATGAAGAGGTAGGGAAGAAGTACTGTTCTTCACAGAGTGGTCAGGGAACGTGTCTCTGAGAAGGTGATATTTGAGGAGAGGCCTGAAAGAAGTGGTGGGGTGGCGGGGGGGAGTCAAATGAATAGCTGGGAGAAGAACATTTCAGAAAGAGAACAGATGTAAAGGTCTTAAGGCGGTAGGGAGCTTGGCGAGTGTGAAGGACGTGAGGGAGGAAGAGAGGACTGGGAAAGAAGCCAAGAGAGGGGGTGGCAGACAACCTGAGGGTCTTATAGGTCACTTGAAGAACTTTGGAGGCCATTGGAAGGTTTTGGTGGAGAATGGCATGGTTTGTTGTGTGCTTTTAAAGAGGATCACTCACTTGCTGTGTTGAGAATAGGCCCTAGGGAGAGAAGAGCAAACACAGGGAGACACATTAGGAGGTGAAAACTGTGCCCTTGGGTAGTGAGAAGTTTTAGGGAGCCCAAGACCGCTTGAATGTCTGTAGTCATTGGTAGTGCTTTCCGTTTGTGTGAAAGTCAAGCTCAGGAGATGATAAGCACTGGCCTGGCCTTGAAGGGGAAGCTGGCAAGGGCTGGCCCGTTTTCCGTTCCAAGGGCCATCACCACAGAGCAGCACAAACCCCAAGGCCATGTAGCATCTGGCATCAGCAGCACTCAGTGCACACCCCAAACTCCGGCAGGATGTGGAGTGTATTCTCGTCTCTTACCACCTCCCCACTCCCACCCTTGTCACCAGTTACAGACCAGCTGGTTCCCCTGAGTTGCACGAGAGTTCCAGTTAGTGTTAATCACACAGGACCTCCTCAAGCTGTAGCTTCCCTTTTCCTTCTTGCCCGAATGAGCTGAGCCTTTTCTGTCCACAATTTCAACTGTGGCATTGCTTTCCTCAGGCTTCTCTGAATCTGAACTCAACTGGCCCACTTGGCTGGTGGAGATGTGGCCCTGGAGTGTTGGCCCTTCCGATGCTGTGTCTAATTGACAGTGCTTCATGATCACCCTTTGGATTTTGCCTTGGTTATCTATTGCTGTGTGAGAAATGACCACACACTCAGTGGCTTAAACCAACACCCATTTAGATAGCTCTGTAGATCAGGAGTCTGGGCAGGCTGGGTTCTATACTCAGGGTATCACAAAGCTGCTCTCAAGGTGTCAGCAGAGCTGGGCTTTTCACTGGAAGCTGGGAGGCAGAATCTATTTCCAAGTTTGTTCAGGTTGGTGGTAGAATTCAGTTCTTTGCAGTTGTAGAACTGATGTCTCCGTTTTCTTACTGGTTGTCAGCTTCTAGAGGTCACCACAGTCCTTATCACATGCCCCTCTCTAACATCAAGCCAGCAGCGATGCATGAAATCCTTCTTGTGCTTTGAATCTCTCTGAATTATCTTCTGTCATCAGCTGGAGAAAGCTCTCTGCTTTTAAGGGCTATAGGGTGTATGATCCACCAGGATAATGCAGATAATTTCCCTATCTGATGGCCAATTGTGCCATATAACATAGCATAGGAACTGTGCCATGCAACACAGCACAATCATAGGATAGGTTCTTTCGTCATGTTGATAGGTTTTGGGGGTTAGGGCAGGACGTCATTAAGGGGCCATTTTAGAACTTCTGCCCTTTCCGATAGTCTTTTGCAGTCAATATCAGTAGCATTAGCAGTACTACTGAGAATTGCACTGTAGTAATTTCCAAAGCAAGTCACTCATGGGGCCTGTCTCTGCCCTCATAGTAATGACTACCGTGTGCTTTGGTTTCCAGAACCCCAGTTTCTCCTTTTCCAGAGAGGCAAATGGCATTTTGAAGCCACATGGTGCACTGGAACCCAGCATAGCCATCAGGAATCAGTGTTTAGTGTTTCTGTCTGACTCTGAATGGCAGAGGACAAAGGAAATGATGGCCTTTGATATCATTATATGATCATTAAAGCTTCCCATTAAAGCTAAAATTGTGCGGGCTGAGATTTTCAAGACATTTCTGTGGTTTGATTTGGAGTCCCCTGAATCATGAAGTTGGAGGTAACCTCTGCTGCCCTTTGTCTCTGCTTCTCCCCCTCACAGTCAGCTTCCTGGTACCATCCTGATGTGTCTGCCCACCTCTTCTAGAACACCTCATGTGACCTCTTCCTTTCTTTAACAGGTCTATTTATCAAAACATTCTTTCTTCTGTTGGGCCCATGTTGGTTTCCTTCTGCCTTTTGCCCAGTGTACCCATTTATGGCCTATAGCTGTACCAAATAACTCTTTTCTTTTTATAAAATACGGTGATTCAGATATTTAGAGGCAGATATTAAGTCTCAGAACATCTCTTCTACAAACTAAATTTTACATTTAGCGGGCACCTGGCATGTCACCTCCACTGCTGGTGCTGGGAGCTTGCCTTTAGGAGGTACCCTCCAAAAAGGCAGGAACCTTCTGTGTTGTACTCACCACTGTGTCCCTAGCTCCTAGCACGGTGCCCAGTACACCGTGGGGACCAGTGCATATTTATTAACTAGGATGCAATGGCCCTTTGGAACTGAATTCGAAGTGGCCCATCCTTAGGTATTTGCATGTTCTCCGTAATTGGCACTGCCCAGTCTTGTGATCCACCCTAGGTCCCTACCTAAAAACAGTTAATGTTTTCTGTCTCACATTTGTTCCAGAGCAAGACACATAAATAGATAAATAAAACAAGCTAATGATTCATGCACTTGAAAGGAGTTGCTTCCATAAGTAACAAATTTTGGTGCTTAACTTAAATTGTACTTCATTTAGAGTTGCAGTGGAAAGGAGGAGGTAAATGCATTACAGAGAAAAAAGGATATTAAACGTAGAGATGGCTTTCCTTTTCCCTCTCTACTCAAATGCATGGAGTCACTTCATCAGATGCATCTCTTCATGTGAGCACTGGCTGCAGGGATGAAAATGAAGCCCTGGTAGCAATAAGAAATTCCTCTCAAGAACGAGCAGGAGATGTAGTTGCCTTGCCGCTTGTTACATACCAATCATCTTGTTACCTAGAGGCAGCAAATACGGGTTTTTGTGGTGTGTATTCACTATCATATTCTAATGTTCTGGCTCAGTTTAAAATGCATAGTTTTGTATAATGTAATTATCAACACATTTGTGTCATTTTTCTGTGGGAAAAATGTAGGTAATTATATCTGTAAGAAATTGCAAGTTATATCCCTGGCTTTGTCGCTCAGCTCTGTAGCCTGAACGTATTATAGTGCTAGCTCTCGTGAAAGAACACTCCATGTTTATAAAAATTTCAGGATGTAGTCTGTTCTCTGAAAAATTAATGGGGTACCTTATATGTATATAAGCAGTCTTGCCCTGGCTTCTTGACATTTATCTTTCCTCCTTTCAACAGATACTTACTGATTCCTGCTATGTGCAAAGAAGTGTCGTTTTTTTTTTTTGTTTTTTTGTTTTTTCTTTTTCTTTTTTGAGACAGAGTCTCACTCTGTCGCCCAGGCTGGAGTGCAGTGGTGCGATCTCGGCTCACTGCAAGCTCCACCTCCTGGGTTAACGCCATTCTCCTGCCTCAGCCTCCCGAGTAGAGTAGCTGGGACTACAGAAAGAAGTGTAGTTTTTAAGTAGGATTTTTCAAAGAAAAATCTCTAGTTGTAACATATAGGATCTATAGAAAAGCAATTATAGGAAATAATTGTTTATTGACTTTAAACATTGATAAACATCAGAATAACTAAATTTCTTTGTTTTTGGCAACTTTGATTTGGACATAATGTATTTCACGTATATTATGCAAATTAATTTTTAAAGTAGAGCCAGTCCTTCTAGGCAGGGAATTTCAGTTAATTCTTTCTTTCTTTGTTATGTCTCCCAAGAGTGTGCCTAATAATTAACTGGCAGATGATTATATAAAGCATTAAACTGTAAGTTAGAAAGTGCTGCAGAGAAGCTAACCCCTATTCTCCACTCCTTTCCTCTCCTCCAAACTCATATTTTGCTGTCTCTAGATATTTGCATCTTGTTAGAGTCCACAGGATGTATTAATTCGGCAACATGTTTTAGCCAGCTGCATTGACTAATTAATTGAATCTGTCATTCAACAGATATGCATTGGGCCTCCCTGGTGTCTAGACTGGAGTGCTAGAGATGAAGAGAAGCTAAAGCTCTGTAAGAGATAGAGGAGCTTTATCTTTAATAAGCCTATAGACTGATGGTTCTCAAAGTGTGGCCACTCCTCAATATTGACACTGTGTGTGTGTGTGTGTGTGTGTGTGTGTGTGTGTACATGCCTATGCACTCTATGCAGGCTTATAGCCCTGAAATATGTTAGAGCAGGAAATGGACATTCAAGATGATGAAAAAAATTAATACCATGTTTTTAAGAGCAGTTTTAGGTATATAGAAAAATTAGGTACATGGATACATGGAGAGTACAGAGTTCCCATCTACCCTCTCTCCTATTACTACCATCTTGCATTGGTGTAATACATTTGTTATAATTGATAAACTATTATAAATATATGATTATTAACTAAAGAAGTTTATAGCTTACATGAGGGCTCACTCTTGGCGATGCACATTTCTATGGGCTTTGACAAATGCATAAGGTCCTGTATCCACAATTACAGGATTATACAGAATAGTTTCTCTGCCCTAAAAATTCTTTGTGCTCTACCTATTCATCCCTCCCTTCTTCTCCACTGATCCCTGGAAGCCACTGATCTCTTTACTGTCACCATATTTTTCTATAATATATTGCTAGAATCAAAAGCTAGTCTTTTCAGACTAGCTTCTTTTATTTAGCAACATACGTTCAAGGTTCCTCCAGGTCTTCTTGTGGCTTGACAACTCATTTCTTTTTATTGCTGAACAATATTCCATTGTCTGGATGTACCACAGTTTGTGTAGCTATTCACCTTTTAAAGGACAGCTTCATTGCTTCCAAGTTTTGACAATTATGAATAAAGTTTCTATAAACATTCATGTGTAGGTTTAAAAACCTTATGTGGACATACATTTTAATTCATCGCTGGATCATATGGTAAGACAATTTTTAGCTTGTAAGAAACTGCCAAGCCATTTTACATTCCCACCAACAGTGAGTGAAGCTCCAGATCCTCACCAGAGTTGGGTGGTGTCAGCATGCTGGGTTTTAGGCAAAATGGTGCAAACTGGTATCTCATTGTAGGATGATTTTTTTTTTTTTTGTATTGTAGGATAATTTTACAAGTCAACTGAGGCGCTTGAGCATCATAAATGCACTGCACAGGTAGGCAGGAGTGGAAAGTGATGGCGTACTAATGCATTTCGTTTCTGGGTCCCGCACGTTTCAGAAAATACTTTTCATCATCATTTTTACTCATTAAGTTAGATGTTTTCAGTCAAGAGTCAGACAGCTGATGAGGCCCCCTCATCAGCTGTCCTGTTCATATGGAGCTCTTTTTTTCTACAGCCTCTGCTTCACAGCTCCTCCGTTTGAAAGCACTGGCCCAGTTGGAATTTTCATCTTCTTGTCAGTGTGGTGAGATTGCAGCTGATCTGCCCTCAGGGGAAACATCTCCCTGTCAGGTGTATCCTAGTATCATTTTGGACGGTACTGCACCCAGAATATTTGTTTACATAGACACTCCCATGCCGTTTTCTCAATTGGGTTTGACTGGGTGCTGTGGTCAGTCAGTGTCAGCAACAGTTATGATCATCAGCTTCACTAGCTTTTCCTGTTTCAGGAAGATTTTTGCATCTTGGTGACAAAACCCAAAGACCCAATACAAGGATATCGCCACGTTAGAGGTAACATAATCATTTTGCAATCATGCCTCATCTCGAAAGCCTGAAGAGCTATTATCATATGGTAAATCTTACGGTAAAGCCTTTCTTTATCTAGTAGATATTTCTCTCAGTGTTGCTTTACTCAGTTTTATCTCATTAATATTAATGATAATATTAGTTGGGAAAGAGGCTGGAAGGTCTTGTCTAAGAGTTCTTTTGAGTGGAAAATATACTGTTTTTTCTTTGATTATATGTTTCTTTTTTTTTTTTTTTAAAGGGGGTGGTGGCTTTGAGGGTAGATATTGAAAGGGTATTCTAAGCTAGAGCTGTTCAGCAGAAATTTTCATGATGATGGAAATATTTTGCCCTGTTCCAGATGGTAGTCACCAGTCACACTTGTCTTTTGAACCCTCCTGGGTTCAAGCGATTCTCCTGTCTCAGCATCCCAAGTAGCTGAGATTACAGGTGCCCACCACCACAACAGTCACACTTGTCTTTTGAATACAGCCAGTGTGACTGAGGAAGTATATTTTTCATTTTATTTACTTTAAATTAATTTCAATAGCCCCAGGTAGCCAGTGGCTGAGAAGTGTAGGGGAGCACATGAACTACTTGTTGACTGTGCACTCTTTCCTTTGGCAGAATGATAGAGATTTTATGGAAGGTGCTAAATTAAACTGGATAAATCTTTGGCCTATTATCTTCTGTCATGGAATTTGAAATGGTTCGTTTCTTGATTTGATTTTCTGTGTCAAGTTTGGTCTCTACATGGGTGGATATTGTCTGGGTAGAGCCATTGAAGTAATTCCCTCTGCTCTGGAGAGACTTCTGAGTTGGAAACCAGTGAAGTCACGTGATTGACAAGTGTATTAGGATTGCTTAGGTTGTGCTGTGACAACAGATTCTTTTTTTTTTTTTTGGAGATGGAGTTTTGCTCTATCTTCCAGGTGAGAGTGCAGTGGCACAGTCTCAGCTCACTGCAACCTCTGCCTCCTGTGTTCAAGCAATTCTCCTGTCTTAGCCTCCCAAGTAACTGGGATTACAGATGCCCACTACCATGCCCGGCTAATTTTTATATTTTTAGTAGAGACGAGGTTTCACCATGTTGACCAGGCTGATCTCAAACTCCTAACCTCAGATGATCCACCAGCCTTGGCCTCCCAAAGTGCTAGGATTACAGGCATGAGCTATTGCTCCCGGCCAACAAATTCATCCTAAAATATCAGCGTCTTAACACCCCAAAGGCTCATCTGATGCAACCAGGCAACTGTGAAGAGCAGTCATCCTCCAGGCAGTCACTCAGCTATCCTGGCTGTTTCCATCTTGTATCTTCATCATGGAAGCCACCAAAATCCCTGCAAAAGAGAAACAGAGAGTGGAAGGTTGCACACCAGCTCATAAATGTTTAGATCCAGAAATGACACAGTCCCTTCTGCTCACACCCCATTGGTTGTACATGACAGATGGCCCTGCCAACTGCGAGAAGGCTGGGGAATGTGGAGGAGCCCATGGGTAAGTAGTAAATGTCTTTTCCATACCCAATCCTTAGCACTCAAAAAATTTAAATACATTGGAATAATTTTGAAATTTTAAGCTATTTCCATTATGCCACTTAGAAGTAATTTGGGAGGTGTGCAAAATATTTTATTTCTAGGTTTTAGTCTCACTTTGAAATGTAATCAAATACCCTATTTCTCAGTAATTTTCACTTCCATTTCATTTTGAACATTTGGTGGTACAATGCTAATTTACCTTGAGATCTTTTGGGCACAGGTGCTCATAAATAAAAAAGTTATGGTAGTAATTTCATTATCTAGATGAACAATTTTTAGTTCACATCTTTTGGGATGTGAACTGAAATACAAATAGAAAGAGTATTGTGCACAATTCTCTTCAGCATGTACTGAATTTGAGTATTACTCTGACATTTTATTATTTATTTATTTATTTATTTATTTACTTTTGAGACAGAGTTTCACTCTTGTTGCCCAGGCTGGAGTGCAATGGTACAATCTTGGCTCATTGCAACCTCCACCTCCTGGGTTCAAGTGATTCTCCTGCCTCAGCCTCCCGAGTAGCTGGGATTACAGGTGCGTGCCACCACACCCAGCTAATTTTTGTATTTTTAGTAGAGACGGGGTTTCACCATGTTGGTCAGGCTGGTCTCGAACTTCTGACCTCAGGTGATCCACCCGCCTTGGCCTCCCAAAGTGCTAGGATTACAGGTGTGAGCCACCGCGCCTGGCCTACGCTGACATTTTATGAGCACACTCATTTGTTTTGTTTATTTTTAGTTTTGTAAAACCCTTGTACTACAGACCCTGGGGAAACAGCAGTGTTCATTCATAATGACCAGATTTAAAGTGGCAGACATGGAGAAACCACCTATGTTTTCCTAAATCTCCTGTCTCCTCAGCTATCATTTTTAAAATCTGCTTTCAAGGGGAACTTACAAGGACGTACTTTCTGTCATTATATCCCAGATTTCTTTAGTCCTAGAAATCACCAGGGAATTTGTCAAAAGTGCAGATTTCTTGTTGCCAGTGAATCTGAGATAGGGTCTAAGAATGTGTATTTTAACAAATGTTCCTTGATGATTTTTAAAAACATCGGCGTAGTTTGGGAACTTCATCTTGTTTTAAGGTAATCAAGTTGGTTGAGTGGTGGGGAGTAGGATTCTTGTCACATAAGTAGGTTAATGATGAAACACCAGCTAGTATCCTTGATGAAGAACGGTTGATGAACGAGGTTGTATTTCATCAGCTTCCCAAACTTTAGTTTTTACTCTGCCATTTTCACAATTTTTGCAACAGTCTCATACTATTTATACAGTTATTTATTTAGTATTTTTTCATTCACATAAATCAACTTATTTGAATTTGAAATATCATGTGAAATCATGACTTTACCATTAAAAAAGTCTGTGTGTCACTTATAATAATTTTAGATACTTCTTGTGGAGCAGGCACCAGATTTGAGGCACATGGTGTAAAATAATTCATTATGCTAGTGTAAGAAGCTCTCATGCTTCTAAAGTACTAGCTGATGGATTTGTTGACTGAGCTGTGTGTGCCATGTGAGCTTGAGACAGGCAAACATGCTTGCCCAGATTCAAGAATTTACGTTCAATTTTCAGCCATTGGTAGTCTTAAATCAGAATGTTTTTGGTAAGGGTAATACATACTCAGACTTGATAATAAGTGGTCATACCAACCGTAATTTGTGAATTTACTCATGTGTTAGTCCTGCCTTGAGTTACATGTATCCACCTTTGTGTTTATGGTGAACACATACAAAAAACACCGTTTCAAATAGCCATTTTTTTTTGGTCGTTTCTCATAAGTACTATGTCCATTCACCATGACTTTTGTCGCAGACAAGATGCTCACTATACCTATCATTAAGTACATGTGTGTAATGTGTCCAGACAGGGAACATTTTCTGTGTTTCATGGAAGCTTCAGTGAGGTAAATTTAAATGTATGCACTGTTGACATCTTTGTTAATTTGAAATAATACGTAATAATTCCAGCTTAGCTGACAGCTACCCCCTTTCTATTTTCTTGTATTTACCATTATTCTAACACCCTCCCTTGACCTCACTTTCCCCTCAGTTACCTCTGATTATAACAAAATTCCTTGAAAGATGATTTGTCTTCTCCTATATTTTATTAACCTGCTGTGGTCTGGCTCTGTATCCTTACCAAGGGTACCAGCGACTTCCACTTTCTTCAATGCAGTGGTCAGTTCTTGGATCTCGTCTTACTGACCCATGGCAGTTTTGGACACAGAGGGCCACTTGCTCCTCCTGGAAACTTGTCCCCTTCTTGCTTCCAGGACCCTCCCCATTGCCTGAATTTCCTCCTCCCCTCTTGGTCCCCCAACTCTGCTTCCCAGTTTCTTTACCTCCTCAGCTCCTTTTTGGGCTGGACTCAGAAAAAGAGAGTGCAATCATGACAAAGACAAATGTAGAGGGAGGTTCGTAGCCTAATTTATATAAATAAACAATTGGAAACAGTAGGAGAAAGGTTAAATAAATCATAAAAATGTTCGTATAGTAGAATATTGTGCAACTGTTGAAATCTATTTTCTAAGAAAAATTGATGACATTGGAAATATTTATGATCTTTTGTTTTATTAAAGTAGGGTATACAACTGTGTATACAATAATATGATTTTGTAAAATATCATATATATACACACACACACACACACACACACACACACATATAAATGCATAGACAAAAGACCAGTATAAATGTAGCTGGGACTACAGGCATATGCCACTATGCCCAGCTAATTAAAACATTTTTTTTGGTGTTGTTGAGACGGGTCTCACTATGTTGTCCAGGCTTGTCTTAAACTCCTGGGCTCAAGTAATCCTCCCCACCTTGGGTTCCCAAAGTGTTGGGATTACCAGCGTGAGCCGTTGTGTCCAGCCAGTGTTGGGATTACCAGTGTGAGCCATTGTGTCCAGCCAGATGTTAACTATTTTAAAACATTCTAAAGGGAACATGTGTTACTACTGTAAAGAAAACAAATTTTAAAAAGAATAAAGCAAAACCTGCAAAAATCTGAGAAAGACCTCAGATGGGGTGGATTTCCAGGGAAGAGTATGGCAGGGGGCCAGTTGGGGAAACATCCCAGATTTTTCTGAATCACATCTTTTGATTAAAAAAAAAATCAAATTGGCATGAACTTCAAGTATATTGTGCACATTTTCATTCTAATGTGAGAAGAAAAATCCGTGTGGAAAAACTACATTTTTCTGAGTATTCACTATCTTAGAATATTTTGCTCCATTTCATTAATGCAAGTAACTGAAAAGTTCTTTACCACCTCCACACACTGTGGAGAACAGAGCACGATGAAACGCATTCATCTCATCCTTTCTCCCACGTTTCTGTGTTACTAGTGAGGCAGGAAGAGCGGGGGTTGGCTTAGCCTTTCCCAGTTCCCCCCAGCTGACTTTCATGTCCGTTCCATTGTTGGCACTGCTACCCCCGTGGACTCTTCTACGGAGGAGGCTAGAATAGTGGCTATTTGGTTTTTCTAGGCTCCGTAGTGGAAACGACAAGGGAGAAGGAGGTAGAAGTGGCTTTTGGGTCAGCGGGCGAGAAGTGAAGCACGTGAGAAGATGTGTGCAGCTGTACCTGTGAGTTTACTAAGGCTGGTGGGAGGCACCATCACAGCATGTGCCTCACAAAGGAGAGCATGACTGTGGCCTGGCCCGGAGGGGATGGGGAGGCTGGGTGCAAGGGTTCCTGAAGATTCCCCGAGGGGAGGGACTTAAACTGGGTGTGAAGGGATTAATGGGATTGGGTAAGAGCTGCCTTTCCCAAGTCTGATCCTTGCGATCTGATCCTTGAGATGTTTATGGGGCTTCTGTGAACAATAAGTTTGAGAACTGCTGTCTGTCATATCCCTGTCTTTGAAACTCACAAGTCACATTTACATCTTAAAGGCTCTGAGAAGTCCTGAAGTTAAAACAAACAAACAAAACCACCTATTTAGCTATCAACTACTTAATTATGTTTGTAACTCAGAACTTCCCAAAAGTATCTGGCCACTGGGGCCCTCTTCATAGGTATCAACTGTAAGGTTTCAGTGGAGCCAGTGTTTCGCGGAACACATTTTGGGAAGCGCCAGGTTAGCTGAAGAGCAGAGGGTGGCAGCAATGCACAGATCACCTATTTCTATGTATGGCAATATGCAAGTGAGATTCTGCCTTGTTTTCCTGCACCTGGGGCTGGGGAACGAAGCTGAGGATAAAAGATACTGAGCTCCTCATTTCCTAAGCTTGAGGAAGTGCAGGCGGAGGGGGCCAGCCACCTCCCTGCAGGTCTTACTGAAAAGTGTCACTTTAGAAAAGGGGCCCTGCCACCAACATGCCCCCAGTGCTCCCTCCTCCCCTCCAACTTCTGGGACTGTAAGGAGATGATGGAAAGAAGCGGTGTGTGTGGGTTTTGTGTGTGAGGTCAGCGGCTTTTTGGGGAGGGCAGTGTTCATGGACAGAGGGAGAGGCAGTGGGTGCTTCTCCTCCCCAAAGTCAAGGGAGGGATTCTAGAAGGATCATCTGTAAAGCTGGGGGCATCTGCTAGAGGGGAGACTGGTATTTCATTTTCCTGGAGAATGTCTCAGCTGCTGGACTTGCTGCCCCATCTCTGTGCTCCCTGAGTAGAGGAGAAGGGAATGGGAGAGGGTGCAGAGGGGACAGCTATGAGGACGAGCTCGATGAATTTTCGGTCAACCCATACAGTGACTCTGAAGGTTGCTGAACTTGAGTGCGCTGTTGCCACCCCACCAGAAGTCTGCTGGTGAGGCCAGGGGACCTCTGCAAATTGTGAGTGGTGGAGGCTGAGGAACTGGGGGTCGAGGTGGACACAGCTAGAACTGAGTGGAGAGGAGACTCTGGCAGAACCCTTCAAGGACTGCATTAATGCTGAGAGTTGGGGCACCTGCCCCCCAGAGGCCCTGGTGGCCAGACAGGGTTAGGTGGATCAACAGTAGCTACTAAGAGTAAAGGGGCTGCAGTCCTGCTCCCCCGTGCCTCCTGCCTGCCCCAGCCCCAGCCCCAGAGGAGCACGGGTGGAACGGAGGTGCAGGTGGGAAGGAACCCTTCCATTCTGTGCTGTGACCATCACGGGTGGTGGTGATGTAGTACATTTGGGGAGAGTTTTGGGGTAAAAAAAATTCCCTAAACTCATACCGTATTTTTAGCTGAATAAGACAAGATTTCTTTTTAAAAATAGTTCATAATGTTTTTGTTATGAATGAGATTTCTTAATGTCATCTCCATGCAGCACTTCTGTATTAGCCAGGCCTCGTGGTGTAGTTTAATCTTAACGCTGTCAGCTCTATCAGTTTTAGGTTCTAGTGGAAAGAGGCTTTCATCAAATCATCCTCTGTTCGGACATTCATGAATATAGGGCTGAAGTGTCCTGGAATGACCTATGGCATGACAGAAGTCCTGATTCACTCTTAGTGTCTACAGGACGTTTTCCCTTGGGGGCCCACGGTGTGATGCACACACATGTTTACATTCAAAATTAGATTGTATATTTCACAAATACATACAAGAGTAGATGATAACAAACACCATGAACTGCCATCTGGCTTGGGAAGGAGCCCATTAACAAACACCATCAAGAGCCCCCTGTGGACGTCTGTCTCTTCTCATTTCTTGTTTTCTCCGCCCCAGGGTTACCTGCTATCCTGAATCTGGTGCTGCAAATGCATATCATTGTAATACACTTTGAGTAGGACAACGTTTCCAGGCAACTATGCCCAGTTAAATAGATGAGAGCTCAAAATACCACTTCCTGACCGGGGGTAACGTAATCCCTTTCCTACCAGGGGTCAGGTCAGGAGGCCTCCGAGGTGGTTTTCCTGGCTAACCTTCCCTTTTTCCATCGTGCTGGCCCTGTGAGGATTTTTGTGGAAGGACAGGGTCACTAAAGCCTGTGGAGTTGCTGATGTGGCAGAATCTTCCAGACAAGTGACTCCGGATGGCTCTTCATAGACTGGAAGTGGCCCATGCTGGCCCCTGGGCGTGTGGTATCTCTCTCCCAGACGGTCAAAAGGCTCGTGGCCTGGCTGTGTCCTGAGGATTCATGACTCAGGTAGGGCACAGCAGGGCCCAGGTATGTGCTGGAGGAGGCTCTCCAGTGTGCTCTGTGTCCCCAGGTCCCTGACAGAGAACATTAAGCACCCACGGAGGAAGAAAACTCAGCAAGCACTATTTTTATATGGTCTCAAACCACATGTATGATCTTCTCCTCATCAGGGCTCAATTTATTATTGCAACCCTTCCTTCTTGCTTACCCATAGTGGAACAGAAAGCTAATTACTGACTTTTCCTTTTATCTCAAGTTCTGATACTAAAATGTTGTAGTTGAGGTAGCTAAGAGGAGGCAGATGGGGTGAAACTGCATGTCTGGAAGTGTTCTAGGTATTACACAGAAAAAGAGATTTTTATGGGAGACTCAGGGTTAAATAAACTAAGCTCATTAACCAACCACAACTGCAGGACCTCACAGAGACTTCAATAGGCTAACATTTATTGTGATTATTCTAGAGTGAAATACACATATGGAGGTTGTCAAAGTCATTTGACCATGGAAGTTTAAAAAATGATACATCTTATGAAGCCATGAGCTCAGGACATACTTTGGGATTGGCTGGATTAAAACATTTGATTTTCCTTACATTTTCACTTTGTTATGTTGGCTTTCTAAATGGCTGCTATTGGCACTGACAAGGAATGGTGTGTGTGTGTGGGTGTGTGTGTGTGTGTGTGTGTATATGTGTGTGAGTGAGAGAGAGAGTAAAAGACTGGATCTTTTACAAGCTATTTCATAGTCTATCAGTCTGTATATTATAGAAAGCTCATTAAAGGCATTTCCCCCCGCCAAAGTATTCTGTTTTTCTAGTATCCAAGTTTCCTACATTCTCCAAATCTTTTTCATGCCAAATAGATTAAAAGTTAATTCCATTAAAGAATGTAGAACTATAGGCTGGGCACCGTGGCTTATGCCTGTAATCCCAGCACTTTGGGGGGCTGAGGTGGGCAGATCACTCGAAGTCACGAGTTCAAGACCATCCTGGCCAACATGGCGAAACCCCGTCTCTACTAAAAATACAAAAAATTAGCAGGGTGTGGTGATGGGTGCCTGTAATCCCAACTACTCAGTAGGCTAAGGCATGAGAATCGCTTGAACCAGGGAGGCAGAGGTTGCAATGAGCTGAGAGTGCCATTGCACTTCACCCTGGGTAACAGAGCAAGACTCTGTCCCACAAAATAAAAATTAAAAAAAAAAAAGAAAGAATATAGGACTACAAAAGGAAGTTAGAAAAATGCCTGTTTGTTTTTCCATTGCAACCGTCCCCAGGGGTGTCCATTTTTGAATGGACTCTTTTGCTAATGGTCTAGGGCTTTTGACAGATTTGTAGTTCTGTTTCTGAGATGAGCAAGCCTGGGAAAGTGCCTGTAATGACTGTGGGGGAAGGCACAACTGGCAGATAAAAAGCAAGGTGATAGAACAGAAAAGAGGGGCTGGGCGCCAGTGTATATTAGAGTTGGGGGAATTGAAGTTCTATAGGGCAGGAAACACACATCACATTTATTAGGATTAGAATAAAACTTGGTTGCCCTCTTGTGTTTGAAATCTCAGTGACCTGGCCTACTGAGTGTGTGTGACCTGCGAGGCTGAACAAAAGTTATAGGTCCCGTCCTTCATTTCTCTGTGTTTATCACACTGGTTGCCTTATTGATTGAGATTTTGCTTAGTGAATTACCTACTCTGATGATAATGGCAGGGAATAACAACTATTAAAAGTGATTTTTTTCTACAGATATTTGAGGTTTGATTCAAAAATAATAATCTTAAATGTGTTGAGTTCAATATGGCTGCCTGTAAGTGTGTGAGACAAAGGGAAATGGCGTTGTGTTGTTAATCCTTGTGGGCCGCTAGACTGTCCGGGTGGTTTTGCTGATTCTCATGTTGAGCTTATATTAGTTTACTCTTCCAAATGCCCATCTTTCAAGTGGCCCTCAAATGTGGTGCCAAGGCCCCATCCTACAGCAGTTAGAATCCATTTCTTTCCTTCCACTTCTGCTTACCTAGTATGGAATCCTGTGGGCTTTTGCTATGGGGCACTGCAGGGCCATTTGAGAGGATTGTTGAAATGGCTGGAGACTTGAGCAGAATTTCCTCCTTTTTCCTCCTATCATTTACTTATTTATTAATTTTTTATTCTAAAATTTATTTGAGTAAGCAATGTAATTAGGATAGCCAAACCAATTGTTTTGTGTGTAAGAGTTTTGTAAACCACTTTAATGAGGGATGATTTGCATGTAAAAAGCTGTACATATTTAATATATACCACTTGATGAGTTTGGGGATAAGCATACATCTTTGAAACCATAACCACCATCAAGGCCATAAACACATCAATCTCCTCCTGAAGTTTCTTCTATCCACATTATTATGATTATTATTGTGTGTGGTAAGAACACTAAACATAAGATCTACCTGCTTAGCAAATTTCAAGTATTCAGTACAACACTGTTAAAAATAGGCACTGTGCTGTACAGTAGTAGATCTCAAGGGCTTGTTTATCTTGCATAAATGAAACTTTATACTCTTTGATCATCACCTCCCTATTTCCCTCTCCTTGCCAGCCCCTGGAAATTACCGTTGTACTCTCTACTTCTGTGAGTTTGGCTATTTTAAATTCCACAAAATATTGCGAGATCATGCAATATTTTTCTTTCTGTGTCTGGCTTATTTCACTTATCAGTGTTCCCAGGTTCATCCTTGCTGTTGCAAAATAGCAGGGGTTTTATTTTTTTTCTTTTTTAAGACTGAATAATATTCCACTCTATCTCTATATACCTATATCATATTTTCCTTATCCATTCATCTGTCAATGGACTTTAGATTGTTTCCATATTTTGACAATTGTGAATAATGCTATAATGAACATGGGAATGCAGATATCTCTTTCACATACTGATTTAATTTTCTTTGGATATATACCCAGTAGCGGAATTGCTGTATCATATGGTAGATCTATTTGTGATTTTTGAGAAATGTACATACTTTTTTCTCAAAGTTTCTGTATAATTTGCATACCACCAACAAGCCTTCTTGTTTCTCTACATCTTTGTTTCTCTACACTTATCTTGAGTCTTTTTAATAATAGCCACACCGAAAAGCATGAGGTGATACCTTCTTGTGGTTTTGATTTGCACTTCCCTGGTGATCCGTGATGTACAGCCCATTTTCATATACCTGTTGGTGGCTTGAATATCTTCTTTGGACCAATATCTGTTCAGCCCCATTGTCCTTTTTTTTTTTAACCAGGTTATTTGTTCCTTTTGTATTTTATATATCAGATACATGGTTTGCAAATATTTTCTTCCATTCCCTACATTGACTTTTCAGTTTGTTGCTTATTTCCTTTGGTGTGAATAAATTTTTAGTTTGATGCAATCCTATTTGTTTTTTATTTTTTCTTTTGTTGCTTGTGCTTTGATATTACATCTAAAAGTTCACTGCCAATGTCAATGTTAAGAAGATTTTTCCTTATCTTTTCTTCTGGGAGTTTTATAGTTTTATAGTTTCAGGCCTTAAGCTTAAGTCTTTCATTCATTTTGAGTTTTTTAAAAAGTAATTTCAATTTTTTTTTATTTTAGATTCAGGGGATACATGTACACATCTGTTACATGGGAACACTGCATGATGCTGGGGTTTGGGGTATGAATGATCCTGTCACCCAGGCAGTGAGCACAGCACCCAATAGGCAGTCCCTCAGCCCTCACCCCTTCCCTTCTTCTCTCCTCCAGCAAACTCCAGTGTCTGTTGCTCCTATCTTTGTGTCCATGTGTACTCAGTGTTTAGCTCTCACTTATAAGTGAGAACATGCGGTATTTGGTTTTCTGTTCCTGCGTTAATTCATTTAGGATAATGGCCTCCAGCTGCATCCATATTGCTGCAAAGGATATGATTTCATTCTTTTTTATGGTTATGTAGTATTTCATGGTGGATATATACCACATTTTATCAAATCCACCATTGATGGGCACCTAGGTTGATTCCATGTCTTTGCTATTGTGAATAGGGCTGTGATGAATATGCAAGTGAATGTGTCTTTTTAGTAAAACAATTTATATTCCTTTGGGTATATACCAAGTAATGGGATTGCTGGAATTGAATGGTCTGTTTTAAGTTCTTTGAGAAATCTTCGAACTGCTTGCCACAATGGCTGAACTAATTTGGATTCCCACCAGCGGTGTATAAGCATTCCATTTACTCTACAGCCTTGCTAGCATCTGTTATTTTTTGACTTTTTAATAATAGCCATCTGACTGGTGTGAGATGGTATCCTCATTGTGGTTTTGATTTACATTTCTCTGATAATTAGTGATGTTGAGCATTTTTTCATGTGTTTGTTGGCCACTTCTATGTCATGTTTTGAAAAGTGTCAGTTCATATCCTTCATCCATTTTTTAATGGGGTTGTTTGTTTTTTGCTTGTTGAATTGCTCAAGTTCCTTATAGATTCCAGATATTAGGTCTTTGTCGGAGGCATAGTTTGAGAATATTTTCTCCCACTCTGTAGGTTGTCTACTCTGTTGATAGTTTCTTTTGCTGTGAAAAAGCTCTTTAGTTTAATTAGGTCCCACTTGTCAATTTTGCTTGTGTTGCAATTGCTTTTAAAGATGTAGCCATAAATCTTTGATCTTTACCAAGGCTGATATTGAGAAATGTATTTTGTATGTTTTCTTTTAGTATTTTTATAGTTTGAGGTCTCACATTGAAATCTTTAATCCATATTGAGTTCATTTTTGTATATGGTAAAAGATATCTCCTGTCATTTTAAACACACACATACACACGTGTGTACATGCACATGTGCACATGCACACACACACACACACACACACACACAGAGGTGTAGGGGGCTAAGCTCCAGCTGAGGATAAAATGGGAGACATTCTGATGACTTGACAATCAACTCAGCCTCTGGTAGCCTACTTATTTCCCCCATTTTCCTTGTCGTGTTTTCTTCATTATTTAACGTGGGCAATGTCTAAAGTGGTTTCGTTCATAGTCTTTAATCAGTCAACATGTAATGGGGTGATTTTGATGGTCCCAATTAGGCCTGGGAACTTGGAAGGAGATTTGTCAATGAATGAGACAAGGTCCCTGCCCTTAAAAGCCTCACCATTGAGTGGGTAAACTTGTGATTAGCCATGGAGGTCTTTTGTGGAGAAAGTGAATTTTGAGTGTGAAATAAAGGGAGGAGAATAATTCAAGTATTAGGAAAGTGGAAGTATTGGCATCTGATTTTTTAAAACAGGGTCCCCTTTTCTATATTGCAGGCATTCTGTTTATGACTTCATCTTTTGTAATCCCAATTGTCCTAATCTGTATTTTTAAGCAGTTGGGTGTTTCCTTTCACTCTTGATCGATTTTCACTCGAGTTTCAGTGGCATCCATGACTAAATTTGCATTTACAGATGGCTAAATCAACGGAACTGTGTGAGATTCACATGTTAGCTCAGGACAAAATGCAGAGTGCAATGTTATAAAGGGGCTTTGAATAAAATGCTTATATTTTTGTCCTTCCTTTTTGTGCATTAGCGCATTACCTCAGAGGAACCAAGGTTGAAGGGAAGCATATCACTGAGATGGTGTGCATCCTCCATGCCAATTATTTAGTTGTATATAAATTACATAACCGTAATAGGATTGTGGACAAGCATTACTTATTAAGTAATTTTTTTTAAAAAAGGAGGCCAAAGGAGTATATATTTTGGTGTATCCAGATGTGATCCATAGTAGGTGCAAACAGGAAAAACTGTAGGCGTTAAAAGCTTGGAGGGTCTATTTCTATTCTAGTTGTAACCCAAAATTGGTAAACGTGTAGTCTTTATTGTTCTTGCTTGGAAATTGAATGAAAATTTTTTTTTGAGCCAGATTCAACATCACAGTGATGGACAATTAACTTACAATAAGGTTCTGATTAAAGATATTTTGGAAAAATTTTATTATTTTGGGTTGTTGGATCCTTGAATCTACCCCTTGCACCAAAATCCCAAGCCTATTCATCTTCCAAAGCCTTCTGATATGTAGTTAGACCTGGGACATCTTCTCAAATTTCCCTGAGGCTCTTCATTCTTCTCTTCTCTGTGCTACTTCACATTTTCATTGTTGCATTTTCCACAGGATAATATTTGGTTAAATCTCTTTCCTCCTCTCTAGGCTAATAAGGGCTCTCCTAGTATGTCTGCATCCCCAGGAGCTGGCTAGGGCTGGTACTTTGTCAGCACTTAGTTAATATTTGTTGTATTAAATCTGTTACTACTATAGCATTTGAAGCTCACTAACTCTAGCAGTATCTTGGAGGTCTGTTATTTCATCCCACCTATGGCTTCAGAAGACTTTTTAGCAGATATCTAAGATGGGGAAAAAGTGGTTCATATTAAAATAAAATTTCCCACAAGTAGAGAGAAATGTAATGATAAAGTCTTAAGCTCTTTCTTATTCTGTGAGATAGGTTGTTTTTGGGGGAGGGAAGGGAGGTGGTAAACTCTTGGTTTTTAGGAACAGGAGAAATATGAGAAATGCTTTTGACAAAGCCTGCCTGATTCACTTTGGAAGGTGGCTTTTCAGTGGCCTTTTATAATCTATTGCTAGTGGTATTTTTCCCATACAGGATTGTGACTACTGGCATAAATTTTACTTCTTGATAATGATAACTTGGGTGACACCATTAATATTGTCTTCCTTGCTCTGCTGAAAACAAATAGCATGTCAAGTGAGATAAATGGCAGGGGTTACGTGGGAAATAATGCTATTTGCCATACAAGCAGTGTTATAAGGATCCTTGCTAACCATATGCTTAGACAAAACATGCTAACAGCAGCTCATGGGAGAATATTCATAGTCAGTTTATGGCTTCGTGTTGATTCCAGATGTCACTGTTAATTCAGGAGTTTAATTTTTCATGTTATTAAACTGAGGTGTAGAGTTGAATATTCAGTCATTGCTATCAAAGGACTTAGTGGGGTATATGCTTGTGTGTGTGCACATTTGAATTGAAACATTAACTAATGTTCCCTTATGGAAAGGAACAGAATAAGCCCCATTATGTTACACATTTTCTTTTTTTTTTAATTAATTTATTTTTTATTATACTTTAAGTTCTAGGGTACATGCGTACAACGTGCAGGTTTGTTACATATGTATACATGTGCCATGTTGGTGTGCTGCACCCACTAACTCGTCATTTACATTAGGTATATCTCCTAATGCTATCCCTCCCCCGTCCCCCTACCCCGTAACAGGCCCCAGTGTGTCATGTTCCCCTTCCTGTGTCTAAGTGTTCTCATTGTTCAATTCCCACCTATGAGTGAGAACATGTGGTGTTTGGTTTTTTGTCCTTGCAATAGTTTGCTGAGAATGATGGTTTCCAGCTTCATCCATGTCCCTACAAAGGACATGAACTCATCCTTTTTTATGGCTGTGTAGTATTCCATGGTGTATATGTGCCACATTTTCTTAATCCAGTCTATTACTGATGGACATTTAGGTTGGTTCTAAGTCTTTGCTATTGTGATTAGTGCCGCAGTAGATATATGTGTGCATGTGTCTTTATAGCAGCATGATTTATAATCCTTTGGGTATATACCCAGTAATGGGATGGCTGGGTCAAATGGTATTTCTAGTTCTAGATCCTTGAGGAATTGCCACACTGTCTTCCACAATGGTTGAACTAGTTTACAGTCCCATCAACAGTGTAAAAATGTTCCTATTTCTCTACATCCTCTCCAGCACCTGTTGTTTCCTGACTTTTAATGATTGCCATTCTAACTGGTGTGAGATGGTATCTCATTGTGGTTTTGATTTGCATTTCTCTGATGGCAAGTGATGATGAGCATTTTTTTCATGTGTCTGTTGGCTGCATAAATGTCTTCTTTTGAGAAGTGTCTGTTCATATCCTTTGCCCACTTTTTGATGGGGTTGTTTGTTTTTTTCTTGTAAATTTGAGTTCTTTGTAGATTCTAGATATTAGCCCTTTGTCAGATGAGTAGATTGCAAAAATGTTCTCCCATTCTGTAGGTTGCCTGTTCACTCTGATGGTAGTTTCTTTTGCTGTGCAGAAGCTCTTTAGTTTAATTAGATCACATTTGTCAATTTTGGCTTTCATTGCCATTGCTTTTGGTGTTTTAGACATGAAGTCCTTGCCCATGCCTATGTCCTGAATGGTATTGCCTAGGTTTTCTTCTAGGGTTTTTATGGTTTTAGGTCTAACGTTTAAGCCTTTAATCCATCTTGAATTAATTTTTGTATAAGATGTAAGGAAGGGATCCAGGTTCAGCTTTCTACATATGGCTAGCCAGTTTTCCCAGCACCATTTATTAAATAGGGAATCCTTTCCCCATTTCTTGTTTTTGTCAGGTTTGTCAAA
The DNA here is from genome assembly GCF_009764315.1 of Trachypithecus francoisi. Classification (NCBI taxonomy): domain Eukaryota; kingdom Metazoa; phylum Chordata; class Mammalia; order Primates; family Cercopithecidae; genus Trachypithecus; species Trachypithecus francoisi. The sequence continues at coordinate 14,204,340 of NW_022681461.1, forward strand.
GGTCAGATGGCTGTAGAGGTATGGTATTATTTCTGAGGGTTCTGTTCTGTTCCATTGGTCTATATCTCTGTTTTGGTACCTGTACCATGCTGTTTTGGTTACTGTAGCCTTGTAGTATAGTTTGAAGTCAGGTAGTGTTATGCCTTCAGCTTTGTTCTTTTGGCTTATGATTGTCTTGGCAATGCAGGCTCTTTTTTCATGCCATATGAACTTTAAAGTAGTTTTTTCCAATTATCTGAAGAAAGTCAGTGGTAGCTTGATGGAGATGGCATTGAATCTATAAATAACCTTGGGCAGTATGGCCATTTTCACGATATTGATTCTTCCTATCAATGAGCATGGAATGTTCTTCCATTTATTTGTGTCCTCTTTTATTTCCTTGAGCAGTGGTTTGTAGTACTCCTTGAAGAAGTCCTTCACATCTCTTGTAAGTTGGATTCCTAGCTATTTTATTCTCGTTGAAGCAATTGTGAATTGGAGTTCACTCATGATTTGGCTCTCAGTTTGTCTGTTACTGGTATATAAGAATGCTTGTGATTTTTGCACATTGATTTTGTATCCTGAGACTTTGCTGAAGTTGCTTATCAGCTTACGGAGATTTTGGGCTAAGACAATGGGGTTTTCTAAATATACAATCATGTCATCTGCAAACAGGGACAATTTGACTTCCTCTTTTCCTAATTGAATACCCCTTATTTCTTTCTCCTACCTGATTGCCCTGGCCAGAACTTCCAACACTTTGTTGAATAGGAGTGGTCCGAGAGGCCATCCCTTTCTTGTGCCAGTTTTCAAAGCGAATGCTTCCAGTTTTTGCCCCTTCAGTATGATATTGGCTGTGGGTTTGTCATAGATGGCTCTTATTATTTTGAGATATGTCCCATCAATACCAAATTTATTGAGAGTTTTTAGCATGAAGGGCTGTTGAATTTTGTCAGAGGCCTTTTCTGAATCTATTGAGATAATCATGTGGTTTTTGTCTTTGGTTCTGTTTATATGATGGATTACGTTTATTGATTTGCATATGTTGAACCAGCCTTGCATCCCGGGGATGAAGCCTACTTGATCATGGTGGATAAGCCTTTTGATGTGCTGCTGGATTCGGTTTGCCAGTATTTTATTGAGGATTTTTGCATCGATGTTGATCAGGGATATTTGTCTAAAATTCTCTTTTATTGTTGTGTCTCTGCCAGGCTTTGGTATCAGATTGATGCTGGCCTCATAAAATGAGTTAGGGAGGATTCCCTCTTTTTCTATTGCTTGGAATAGTTTCAGAAGGCATGGTACCGGATCCTCCTTGTACCTGTGGTAGAATTTGGCGCTGAATCCATCTGTTCCTTTTTTTGGTTGTTAGGCTATTAATTATTGCCTCAATTTCAGAGCCTGCTATTGGTCTATTCAGGGATTCAACTTCTTCCTGGTTTAGTCTTGGGAGGGTACATGTGTCCAGGAATTTATCCATTTTTTCTAGATTTTCTAGTTTATTTGCATAGAGGTGTTTTTTAGTATTCTCTGATGGTAGTTTGTATCTCTGTGGGGTCGGTGGTGATATCCCCTTTATCATTTTTTATTGTGTCTCTTTGGTTCTTCTCTCTTTTCTTCTTTATTAGTCTTGCTAGTGGTTTATCAATTTTGTTGATCTTTTCAAAAAACCAGCTCTTGGATTCATTGATTTTTGTTTTCATTGGTTTCAAAGAACATCTTTATTTCTGCCTTCATTTTGTTATGTACCCAGTAGTCATTCAGGAGCAGGTTGTTCAGTTTTCATGTAGTTTTGTGGTTTTGAGTGAGTTTCTTAATCCTGAGTTCTAGTTTGATTGCACTGTGGTCTGAGAGAGAGTTTGTTATAATTTCTGTTCTTTTACATTTGCTGAGGAGTGCTTTACTTCCAACTATGTGGTCAGTTTTGGAATAAGTACGATGTGGTGCTGAGAAGAATGTATATTCTGTTGATTTGGGGTGGAGAGTTGTGTAGATGTCTATTAGGTCCTCTTGGTGCAGAGCTGAGTTCAATTCCTCGATATCCTTGTTAACTTTCTTTCTCATTGATGTGTCTAATGTTCACACTGGTGTGTTAAAGTCTCCCATTATTATTGTGTGGGAGTCTAAGTCTCTTTGTAGGTCTCTAAGGACTTGCTTTATGAATCTGGGTGCTCCTGTATTGGGTGCATATATATTTAGGATAGTTAGCTCTTCTTATTGAATTGATCCCTTTACCATTATGTAATGGCCTTGTCTCTTTTGATCTCTGTTGGTTTAAAGTCTGTTTTATCAGAGACTAGGATTGCAACCCCTGCCTTTTTTTTTGTTTTTCATTTGCTTGGTAGATCTTCCTCCATCCCTTTCTTTTGAGCCTATGTATGTCTCTGCACGTGAGTTGGGTCTCCTGAATACAGTACACTGATGGGTCTTGACCTTTTATCCAATTTGCCAGTCTGTGTCTTTTAATTGGGGCATTTAGCCCATTTACATTTAAGGTTAATATTGTTATGTGTGAATTTGCTCCTGTCATTATGATGTTAGCTGGTCATTTTGCTCGTTAGTCATGCAGTTTCTTCCTAGCATCGATGGTCTTTACATTTTGGGCATGTTTTTGCAGTGGCTGGTACCAGTTGTTCCTTTCCGTGTTTAGTGCTTCCTTCAGGAGCTCTTGTAGGGCAGGCCTGTTGTTGACAAAATCTCTCAGCATTTGCTTGTCTGTAAGGGATTTTATTTCTCCTTCACTTATGAAACTTAGTTTGACTGGATATGAAATTCTGGGTTGAAAATTCTTTTCTTTAAGAATGTTGAATATTGGCCCCCACTCTCTTCTGGCTTGTAGAGTTTCTGCTGAGAGATCCGCTGTTAGTTTGATGGGCTTCCCTTTGTGGGGAACCCGACCTTTCTCTCTGGCTGCCCTTAACATTTTTTCCTTCATTTCAACTTTGGTCAATCTGGCAATTATGTGTCTTGGAGTTGCTCTTCTTGAGGAGTATCTTTGTGGCGTTCTCTGTATTTCCTGAATTTGAATGTTGGCGTGCCTTGCTAGGTTGGGGAAGTTCTCCTAGATAATATCCTGCAGAGTGTTTTCCAACTTGGTTCCATTCTCTCCATCACTTTCAGGTACACCAATCAGATGTAGATTTGGTCTTTTCACATAGTCCCATATTTCTTGGAGGCTTTGTTTGTTTCTTTTTACTTTTTTCTCTAAACTTCTCTTCTCGCTTCATTATTTGATCTTCAGTCACTGATACCCTTTCTTCCAGTTGATCGAATCAGTTACTGAAGCTTGTGCATTTGTCACGTAGTTCTCGTGCCATGGTTTTCAGCTCTATCAGGTCATTTAAGGACTTCTCTACATTGGTTATTCTAGTTAGTCATTTGTCTAATCTTTTTTCAAGGTTTTTAGGTTCTTTGCAATGAGTTCGAACTTCCTCCTTTAGCTCGAAGAAGTTTGATTGTCTGAAGCCTTCTCTCAACTCGTCAAAGTCATTCTCCATCCTGCTTTGTTCCATTGCTGGCGAGGAGCTGCGTTCCTTTGGAGGGGGAGAGGTGTTCTGATTTTTAGAATTTTCAGCTTTTCTGCTCTGTTTTTTTCCCCATCTTTGTGGTTTTATCTACCTTTGGTCTTTGATGATGGTGAGGTACAGATGGGGTTTTGGTGTGGATGTCCTTTCTGTTTGTTAGTTTTCCTTCTAACAGTCAAGACCCTCTGCTGCAGGTCTGTTGGAGTTTGCTGGAGGTCCACTCCAGACCCTATTTGCCTTGGTATCCACAGTGGAGGCTGCAGAATAGCGAATATTGCTGAACATCAGATGTTGCTGCCTGATCGTTCCTCTGGAAGCTTTGTCTCAGAGGGGCACCTGACCGTGTGGGGTGTCAGTCTGCCCCTACTGGGGGTTGCCTCCCGGTTAGGCTACTTGGGGTTCAGGGACCCACTTGAGGAGGCAGTCTCTCCATTCTCAGATCTCAAACTCTGTGCTGGGAGAACCACTACTCTCTTCAAAGCTGTCAGACAGGGACATTTAAGTCTGCAGAGGTGTCTGCTTCCTTTTGTTCGGCTATGCCCTGCCCTGAGAGGTAGAGTCTACAGAGGCAGGCAGGCCTCCTTGAACTGCGCTGGGCTTCACCCAGTTCGAGCTTCCTGGCATTTTTGTTTACCTACTCAAACCTCAGCAATGGCTGGCACCCCTCCCCCAGCCTCGCTGCAGCCTTGCAGTTCCATCTCAGACTGCTGTGCTAGCAATAAGGGAGGCTCCGTGGGCGTGGGACCCTCCGAGCCAGGCGTGGGATATAATCTCCTGGTGTACCGTTTACTAAGACTGTTGGAAAAGCACAGTATTAGGGTGGGAGTGACTGTCTTTTCCAGGTGCCGTCTATCACAGCTTCCCTTGGCTAGGAAAGGGAATTCCCTGACCACTTGCACTTCCCAGGTCAGGCGATGCTTCGCCCTGCTTCGGCTCACACTCGGTGGGCTACACCCACTCTCCTGCACCCACTGTCCGACAAGTCCCAGTGAGATGAACCCGGTACCTCAGTTGAAAATGCAGAAATCACCCGTCTTCTGTGTCGCTCACGCTGGGAGCTGTAGACTGGAGCTGTTCCTATTCAGTCATCTTGGAACTGCCCCCCACGTTTAGTTTGTGGTCTTACATTGAAATCTTTATCTTAAATTCATTTTTGTGTATGGTGAAAGGTACCTTCTGTCGTTTTAAAGACATAAACTGAATACATAAACTGATGTGATGGGCTGGGGAAGAACTTGGCTATTTGAATGACAGGACACCTAGAGTGCCAGCTCTGGGAAAGTGTATCTTGCTTTGCTGCCTGCTGGCTACCAAATGTAGCTTCCAAGGAGCTATGGAGGCCCTGGTGGTCAAGTCCTAGGTGATTGTAATGTGGACAGCTTGGAAGAGATGCTTGGTGACAGTCATCCTTGGTGACTTCTCAGCATCATGAGTAGGCAAAGTAGGTTTTTATAGCTCCATTAATCTCAATTTTCAAAATTGTGCCTCTGGGTGGAATTTAGTGAATATATTCATAGGATATTACTCTTGTGTTTGATATAAATTTTGTCAACATAAATAAATATGTTCTTGAGCAAGGAGGTATTAATTCTCTGCTGCAAGATAGTTCATTAATATATTGTATTACATATTAATGATATATCATAGTAAATGTATTATATATACATAGTATATGTATATAGACACATAATGTATATGTATGTATGATATACAACATATACATTAATATATTAGAATCTTATAAAATAGCTCTTTTTTTCCTTAAGTTTTTTGAAGGTGTTTAAGAATCATTGACCTGGAAGAGAATTTCAAATTATTTTGGTTAAATTCACCTAATTTTTACAGGTAAGCAATCTTCATGTGTGTGCATATATGGATGTGAATGACACAGTACATTAGTGACTGAATGGGAGTTGGAACTTGGGTCTTCAGATGTTTTGCCTAACATTCTTTCTACTACTTCACACTAACCTGTTCCTTCTTTGCCCTTCTCTGATTGACCTGAGTCATGTCTGGGTCATGGGAATCCTGGAAACAAACACTTAGTGATTCCAGATGGTCATTTCTCTCTGTTGCTGTAGTGGGGAATCAGTGCAGGTTGTACCAGAAACCCAAGAGGCTTGACAGGAAAGCCAGCTTTGGATGTGAGACATGATGTGTCTCTTGTTCAGAATTTAATGACTAGAAGAACTTAAATACTTGCAAATTATTTTTCTTGGTTTTAATGAAATCACTTAATTTAATTAAGTGCTATGCATCAGGAAAGAACGATGCACTGTTTATAGATCTCTCATCTCCTTAAGATCAAAAATGGACTGGAAAAGCAGTCATGTGCTTGCTAAATTATTTACGAATTACTCTGAGGTCTAATGAGATGGATGCTTGTGTTGAAGACAAACCAGCTGATTTTCCACATCAAATTACTGAAGGGCATTTCAACATCAG